>NC_052613.1:44557240-45879957 GCF_016545825.1 Eucalyptus grandis | reverse complement strand
CGATTTTTAAACGAAACACAACCAAACGCGCCCTTACTGTACGAGATCTCTTGCTCATGTGGATTACATTGATTTTCAAATCGTGTCAAAACTCTTGAGAAATGCTTATTTTGATTTTCAGAAATGAGCATATTACGCATTACCTAACGCAGGATCTCTTGCTCACGTGGATCACACCTTTTGAAGTTGTGTTTGAAATTTGTAGAATTACTTTTTAATCTTCTAAAACAAGTATAATTATTAGGCTTCCCGTCGATATAACAAAATTTGTACACGCTAACTATACAATGATTAACATATATATTAGACGATATTTAACTAACCGAATTTTTTCATATGTCAACCATTCACACGTGAATATTTAAATTAATTCACACATTGGTGTTGGACCTATTAAAATACTTGTAAAGATAGGAACCCAACTACTATTCGTAGAGCATTAATTGCATGGTGTTTTTTTTAACATCTTTTCCCCTTATCTTTTCTACGCACCAATCCCAGCCCAGCTTGAGAACCGATCCAAACCAACTAGTTTTAGGTGGTTCCCGGTTCTATTGAAGAAATCGAATTGAAAACTAGACAGACTAGATCGGATTAAGAACTAGCTGCCCTAAAATGGAATCTAGGGCTTGAACTCCACTCTTCATCTTCGATTCATCTCCCTTAATTGCAGTATGATACTAGATTTATCTTACTTGGAATTTATCGTGGTTCAATCTCTACTAGAGTATCAAATTTTTTGAATGACGATGTACCTCTTCCTTAATGGTTGATATTTTACTTTTGGCTGAGTCTACCAATTTAATGATGGCAGAGAATTCATCTTTGTCTCATTGCGAGTTTGCCTATTGTGACCCACTATAGAAAAAGTGCAAAAAAAAGCCAATCCCGATCCAATCCGAGAACGTGATTGTCACCAACTAATCTAGTTTCTCATTCGGAGCCTGATAATAAACCTTGGCCAATCCGGTTCCTAGTCCCAGGGTGGGAACGACCTAATCCTAAAATCGATCACTTCTAATATTTTCACGGATCGAATCGACTTCCTTTTTTTTTCTTTTTTTTCTTTTTGAAATATTGACATTACCTTAATTTATGTCAGCTTCAAAACCAAAGAGTGAGAAAAATAATATGGGGTGATCATAAGGTATTTGTTAAGAATAAATACGCTTTGCAAAACTTGAAAATTAATAAATAAAAGAAATGGCGTTATCCATATATTCAAAATTCTGTTTGTTTTACATAGAATAATTATTTCTAAGAGAAATATATTTCAAGTCATTCGTTTTTTTATGAAATAGATGGAATCTGAATTTTCTTAAACCGGTGAAACCGTCGCGTGGATCTCAATTTTAATATGCCGTGGAAAGTTTTAAAATCTCACGACAATAATGCTTGAAAAGTGTCCACTTGAGTTGACACATCATGGGCGGTGGGCCGAGCCAGCTGAACGGAAACCGGTCAATTCGACGACTTCTTCCCCGAAATTTCCAGATTCGCGTGCCACATGCCAAAACGAGAATATGCCGTGACAGAAGGGAACAAGCATCCGCATCTTGCCATCCGTCCCCGAAATTAGGCAGCCGCTCGGTCCACAACGACCGCTTACCTACGCCCCCACTAAAATAATTGAAAAAGAGCATCTCCCTATCATCTACCAATCCATACACGTCCCAATACATACCAATAAGTACGGTAAACGTCCCTTCTCGATTGCTCCTTTTCGGTGGTTTGGTTAAGATATTACGACATGGTTCGAGATCAAGACAGGACTAGCTGGATAATATGTTGCTGAGTGAAGTACAGCCGGATGGAATCGAGCAATGATTTTTTCTTCTTTTTTTCATGTGATGACTAGGCATAAGTATTCCAGTGGGATTCAAATGATTATGGAGGAATTGCCATCTCGTGGCATGATTTGAAATAATTACACCCGATAGAGATCAAATCGTTGTTTTGGCAATGTTGAATCTCTTGTAATATAATTGCATTAATCATTCAAACAAGGAAATATAGTAAAATTTTCGATGTATCAATTGTCCCCATGATATAAACGTACAACTTGATATTTTGAAAATAAATAACTATTCATTATAATATTATATATATATATATATATATATATATTAAGTGCATTAAGCCGCTTGTTAACAATATTATTAAAGAAGAGGAAAAAGAAAAGCTTTAAATCATTTCAACATGTGGGTGCGCTCCCCTTTTGGGAATGGCAAATAGAATTTGTTTGTAAGTACTTGGGCATCTATTAAGTATTCAATTAAGACAACATTATAACTTTAGATAATTGTGAAGTCAGTTATCAATGTAAATAAAATAAAATAAAATAAAAAAGAAGAAGGAATCTTTGCACATTCAATATCGGACAAGAAACACGTGTCCTCAAGGCTAGTTTCATAATCCAATTCTTTCCAATGTTAATAATCCAAAGATGAATGTGTAGACCCAATGAAAATTGACGGCTTTTATTTTTGGTTCATACTACGAGAAACTCATAATTAGTACATCTGTAATAAATTTATTGAAAATTAAGAATTTGTACATTTATAACAAATTTACCATTAAATTAAATTGATACTAAAAAAAACCATAAATTGGTACACTTTTAACTCAAACTAATATATATATGTCAATTATGACGTATAATCCGACTCAGTAGGTGTATTAATTTTGGATTTTTTGAGGTGTCTTTTTTCTGTATTAACTTTTCCGGCAGAGAGGGTACTTCTTTTATTTATTTATTTATTTTTGGATTTTTAAAACCGGAAATTATTCTAGAAAAGAAAGGTTAACGAGCGCGTGGGTGGCGAGATGTCCTGAAAGGGAAACGCGGACCTCCAGCGACAGCGACGACGGTCAAAATACCTGGGGAAAACGCCGGGTGATGGGCATCTCCACGATTAGTCGGCGCGAACCGAAGCCAAAATCGCCCCGACCCAAACGAACGCCACGCGAAACCTCATCATCGTCCCTGTCCGTCGTCTCCACATTTCTCTCTCCTCATTTTAAAAGCCCCCACCCCAACCAAACCAGAGCAAAGCGCAAAAGCAAAAAACCGCCCCCTCAAAACCGATCTCGATTTTTAGGGGGGACGACGAAGGCGACGAAACCCTAACCCGAACCCCAACCCCACCACCACCTCCATTCATATAAGCCTCCCCTTACGCCGTCTCATTCCTCAACCCCCATCGTTTCTCTCTCTAGATCTCTCTCCCTCTCTCTCTCTCTTTTTCTCTCTCTTCTCCTCTGGATTAATCGGTGGAGCCCCAACTCGTTGTGAATGGTGGAAATCTCGGCCGGCGGTAGCGATTTCATGCTCACCCTTTTCCGATCAAGGGCGAGCGCTCTCGTTTTCGCGTTCGGTTCTTGCAAGGAGGGCTGGTACTACCGCTGCCTCGGCGTCGACCCTTGAAACCCCCATTTGATTCCCCGCGAGATCGCTTCCCGATTTTTGCCTCTCTCTCTCTCTCTCTCTCCGGGTCGCGCTCTTGATCCCGTCCTTCCTTTTCCTTCCTTCCTTCGTCGGGATTGGTTAATTCTTGTTTTTGGGTTTCTTTTGAGACTGTTTGGATTCGGGGTCGGTCGCGAAAGATGTTGCTCTACAAGCCGAAGAAGAATCAGAGCGCCAAGGGCAACAGGCTCCTGATTAGCATCAACGTGCTGGGGAGCGCCGGCCCCATCCGGTTCGTGGTGTCGAAGACAATCCCAAGGTCCCCGAGTTGTCGAGGACGGCGGCCCGAGTGAGGGCCATGGCAGTCTTGTCCTCGGGGTTCGGGATGTGGTTGGGGAACATGCCGTCCGGGTTGAGGTGGAGCGAGCCAAAGGTGTCGGCGCCAAGCTTGTCCAGCACGTCCCATGTGAAGAAGCCTCCGGAGCCATTCCCAAAGTTCACTATGATCTATATGCAAATTCAGGCTCAGTGTCAACAATTCAAATGGCTAAGCTAAACTTTATTTTCACTCGTAGATAAACCAAAGCCTGAGTATTTTTCAAGATAAGGAATTTGTGTACAGAATTTAACGTAGTGCGATAATTCAAATATCAACCGGAAGGTTTGTGTAGAGAGGACAAAAAGAACTCTAGGAACCAAGGCCACAAGAACAGGATAAGATTGCAGAAGACGTTACTACGTTTGTAAGAAAACTTATTTTAATGGGAAACTAGGGAAAAGCAATTTAGTCGAGATAATTTACTTGGAAGCCTTTGAGGGGCGTGTCGTAGTGAGTCGGGTGGTTCAGGCTCTGTTTGTTTGCACTTTTTTTTTTTGTTTTTAAACATTTTTTCTGTTTTTGTTCCTTAAGCAAAAAAAGGAACAGAAACGCGTTTGGGTGCGTTTACATTTTTTGTTCTTTTGTTCCTAGGAACAAAAAAAACAAATAAAACACAAAATTTGTGTTTCTTATTTCAAACACATCTGAGAAACACTTTCTATTTTCTTCTTCTTTTTCTTCTTTCTTTTCTTCTTCTTTTTCTTTCGCCGGTCGCCGGGCGGCCTGGTCGTCCCCGGCGAGGCCGAGGCTCGCCGTAGCTGGGCGAGGGTCGGCCTCACCTTGGCTGGGCGAGGTCGGCCTCGCCGCCGGCACAGGGCGAGCTCGATCTCGCCCAAATCCGGCGAGGCCGACCCTCGCCCGCCAAGGCGAGGCCGAGCTCGCCCTCACGGGGTCGACGAGGCTCGGCCTGGCGGATTTGGGCGAGTCGGCGTCGCCTGGCGGTGGCCGGCGAGGCGCGCCTCGCCGTGGCCGGGGCGAGGCCGCCAGTCAAAAGAAGAAAAAGAAAAAGAAAAGAAAAAAAGAAAAAAGGAAAAATAAGAAAAAAATAGAAAAATAAAAGAAATAAAAAAATTATACAAATTTACCAAACGTGTTTCTGTTTATTTTTTATTCCCGAACAAGTTTACCAAACGCTTTTTTGTTCAAAATCGTTCTCCGGAAAACACTTTTTTCTATTTGCATTCGCAACAATTTTTAAATAAAACGCAAACAAACGCACCCTCACTCTTTCCTTGATGATGTTGCGGAGATGGGCCGCGTAGGCACTCATGAAGTCGACCCAGGTCGGGGGAGTGGCAAGCACGGTGGACACCTTCACCAGCCGATTCGCATACTTGTGGGCGGCCCAGTCACATATCTCCTCCACCTCCGGCGAGGTCAGCCCTCCTTTCTTCGTGAAGAACTTCAGACCGTTGCGGGTGTAAGGCAAGTGAGATGCCGTCATCTGCCATAGCAAAAAACATTTTCAGTCGTCTCTTTTTCCGTTTGAAAATGAATTGCGAACTTCACTTGTTCATCGACATGAGTAAACAAAAGCCTCTTGACTTTTATGCTTTTGCAATTTTGCCAATAAAGAACAGAATTACTCTCCCTATATGACCAGTTAAGAAACATGCTTTATATACGTGACGCCGGTCTCTTGCTAGTTTAAGGTTCTTGATATGAAAAACGTAAAGCGTGGATGTCTTGTGGCCGGATTCTATCAACACAAATTGATAAGAAAAAGAGTGCTAACCGCGCATTGTTACACTACCATAATGGAAGCATCGTAAGAGAAATGGTCCAACACGGTGCTCATGAAACAAGCCGGTGTTGTAGCAAGCCCCATGTCGAACACCATGCAACCGGCTCTTGAAAGCCCGGCAAACACGGCCACGCTCAACGCCGCACCAGAAATCCTGGGGTCCCTCCCAAGGGAAACCCTAACGTCCTCGACCGGCCTCCCTTTTTCGCTCTCCAAGCCCTCGATCACCCACTCCCCGAAGCTCTCCGCAATTGCATCCACAGCTGGCGGCGTCAGGTCCACCGTCCGGCCCTGCTCGCCCTCCAGTGCGACACCGCGCACGTCCGACCCGTTTGGAGCCTCCGGATCTTGTCAATTTCGTCGTCAACCACAACTTCATCGTACTTCGCAACCCTCAACGATCTAACTCCTGTACTCCTTATTGAAGGGCACATAAATATTACTCTAAAGTTCGTCGCTAACGGTTTTGTGGGGAAGGAGGGGATAATCGTTGATTTCTGGGCGCTCATGTTCTGAAGTGTCATCGAGGATGGCGAAGCAGACGCCATGTCGCCAGTGTTCTCCGAGCTGAAGTCCAAAATTGTCACAGAACTCAGCAAGATTTATTGCGAAAAGCTTATTTTCCCCCCTTCTGCGAAGAGAAAACTATACTCTTCTATGTACAAGAAGATAAGAGTGGGGGTGAGTTCAATGGTAACCTCACAATTCCAATATCTGCAAAGTGTCGAAATATCCGAAAACAAGCTTCCAAAGAGACGAGATATTTTTTTTGTGTTGTTCTGAACTGGTCATCTTCTTTGTCATTCTAGTTTGATATCTCATGCGCATGCAAGGAAGATGAAAACGGTATATTCTTCCCCTCTGGATACTGTTCGGATTTGGTACATGTGATATATATTGTGCCAAATGTTTTATGGAAAGCCCAAGCCCTTGAAGTTTGACCTCAGCTCATGTAACCCACCCTCCATTCACCTTCAACGGCTTCAAACGCCATTGAGCGACAAAACAAGGACAAGAGAAAAAGAAGAAAATAGAGAGAAATTTCTGCATGTACAGTTTAGGACGTCCGACAAGTCGAATTGACTTTGCTTTGCAACACCTGGTAAGTATTTCAAATCCATTATTCATTTAATCGGGATAATTCTTGAAATTAGGTCATAAATTCGAAGTTGGGTCAATTTTGAACTGTGAAGTTCGATTAATGAGTTGTTAAGCGGTGAGTTTATATGGAAATGATAGTTTAGGGCATTATGGAGCCATAGGATTTGACGAAAATTGATTCCAAATTATGGTTTGATCATAACGTGTGAGTTATGTGTAATAGACAAAAATGAATGTTTACAAAAATGAGTTGTTAAGCGGTGAGTTTATATGGAAATGAGCTTCTCCGTTAGTGCACACAAGTCATTTTATAGATGAATGAGCATAGTTTAGTCAATTCATTCATTAGAGTAGTGTATCACTCAAATTTTGATATCATTTTTTGATTAACGGATAAGAATACGAATGTGTCGACTTGAGTAATTATTGTAAGATGGTTTTCAATTTTCCCAGGTGAGTGATACTATCTCTTCTTCACATTTGTACACTTAGATTATGAGTTAAGAAATGACTTTTTTTGTTGCATACAAATGGATCTAGCATTTACTAAAGTTTTGTCTATAGGAAATTGCAAGATTGTTTTTTATTACAATTTGAGTTAATTGCTTGTAAATATATATGTTTTTTTTTTTTTTTTTGGTAAAGCTTGCTTGTAAACAGTTTGTGAAACCTTTTATGGAAAAATCACAAAAAGTTAATGATTTATGAATATGCTTTATGAAAGGAATTTCAATATATATTGAGATTCCATTCGTTTCGTGAAAAATGTATTATTAAATGCAAAAAAATTTAGAAGAAGCCATTTTCAAGGAAAATGATAACAATTTCTGTTGTTTGGTTGAATTTTGAAAATGAAGTGGAAAATATTTCCACTGTTTGGTATTTGATTTGAATTTCCTCCATATACTCCCTTTGATCTATTTTTCCTTTTTTAAAAATAAATTTTTAATTATTTTCATTTTTCTTTTCATTTCATTTTTCTTCTTTTTTTCTTTTTCTTTTCCTTAGCCAATCACCGACAACGGCAATGGCCAGAGCCGAAGGACAAGCTCACTAGCCTTTGGCGACACCCAAGTGTCGCCAATCTGGTTGGGCTCGAGCCTCTCGCCCTCTGGCACACTCGAGCTCACTTATGGCCAATTGCCAACCTTCACCGCGGTTGCGACCAGCCCAATAAGAAGAAAAAAGAAAAAGGACAAAAGAAAAGAAAAAATATAATTATAAAATCAAATCTAAAAAAGAAAAAAAGGAAATAATAATTAATTAAATTAAGTGATGAAAGAAAGAAGAGGGATAAATATTACGTCTCTTCAACCAAAGGCAATCATTTTTCTCACTTTTAAAGATGTTTTTTTCCATTGATGGAAAATGTATTCCTTAACTTGTTTATTTTCCGTGAACCAAACATCAGAAAATCCAAAGAAGTTATTTTCCATGCAACAAACGGAGCCCGAATGGTAAAAGTTATATATTTTGGTTAATAACCGGAGTTTTGATATGGTTTATGGTTTCAGTTTGGGTTA
The DNA here is from genome assembly GCF_016545825.1 of Eucalyptus grandis. Classification (NCBI taxonomy): domain Eukaryota; kingdom Viridiplantae; phylum Streptophyta; class Magnoliopsida; order Myrtales; family Myrtaceae; genus Eucalyptus; species Eucalyptus grandis. The sequence goes on along the minus strand of NC_052613.1, from coordinate 45,871,804 downwards.
CTGAAGATTGAGGTGGATGAATTATGCTCATGTTGTCATGATTAGATACTACTATAAAGGCGTCAATTATGGGATGAACCATCAATTGATATAAGTGAAGACCTAGCCAAAAGAAGAAACATGGTCGCCCTTGTCACGGGCATTAAGCGTGATCATAGTTAGATACTAAACATTAGATTAGTTGTTAGAATAGACTATTGACATTTAGTTTGATTGAGATTAATCAACGGAATAGGCCATTGGTAGTTGATTTGTTATCGATCTTATACGTAAAAAGTTTTGTTGAAAAGATATCATTCACTCTTGATATTTTACATCTATCATATGCTAAATTTGAGATTGATGAATTATGTATCAGTTGATAAATATGCACAATGAATGTTCAACCTGTTTAGAAGAGATGTATTGCTTACTAGTTTGTGGTTGCTCATTCTATTTATCTTATTTGCTTTTCATGTTTTTCAGCTAGTCACAAATAACACGAGAGCGTTTACATTATCAAAAGGACATTTTGATAGTGGGATTTTTGGGTATGAATTATTTATATGAACTTCAAAGTTTAATTGTTAGATGGAGATATACACATTCTTTTGATGTATGAGTCTTTTATTAGTGTCGCGACCTACCCTCGGGGGGAGGGAACAGGTTTAGGGGTATTGCCTAAGGACGGGCCTAAGGCCCATGATTAGGCGCGAGCTCTCCCAAGCCCATACCCCGCGTGACATTGTGATATATTTTAGGAATTTTGCATAAAAGGAGTCGCCACTAGCCTATTGGGGTCGGCTAGAAACCAAGTGAGACATGGGAGCGTGCCTCACTTCCTACGCAACCAGAGAATTTAGGTTCGGGGACTTGATTACACTAATTAACCAATTAGTGCCATTTCGGTACCTAATCTTGTTCATTTTAACAAAATGATTTTGGCAGGCAATTTGGATTGATTTTATATTTATCAACTAACACGTGAGGTGATCATGCAAGCGCACAATCATTAAAGTAATAATCATAACTACCAAGATCCTAATTGCAATAAGATTAAACACGTGCAATCAAACATAATTAAATATGCAAATTAAACATACGACATAATCAATATGTGAGCAAATAAATGTCTAATTACACTAAGAAAGCAAGATATAGCAATTCCTAACCTAAATCCTATCATTTTTGGATTTTCGAAATTTTTAATTTTTTTTAATTTTTTTTTTTTAAATTAAGAAAAATAATTATTTTTTTATTTTTTAATTTTTTTTAATTTTTTTAAATTTTTTATTCTTTTTGGATTTTCGAAATTTTTTTAAAAAAGATAATTTTTTGATAATTTTTGGATTTTCAAAATTTTTTAAAGATATATTAAATTTTAAAAATAATATAAAAATAAAAATTTGGACCGGACCGGTCGGGTCTGGTTCAACCCAACCCGGTTCGGCCCGGGTCGATCGATCCGGTCGAAGACGGACCCGAGTTCGGTCCGATTGGGAGGTTGGGCCCGAAGCGTGGGCCCGGCCCAAAAAGTCACCATTTCTTTTAAAATAAACAGGTCCACAAGCCCAAAAGGTCACCCCTTCTTTTAAAACAAATAGGCCCACAAGCCCAAAAGCCCACAAACCTAAAGACCCATAAGCCCACATGCAAAAATAACCCAAGTCCGGCCCGAATTGATTAAAGAACATACCCGGTTTTGGGCCGAAACCCTACCCGACGAGGCTTTCGCCCGACCCGGCCAAGACCCGGTTCGCCTCACCTCTCTCCTGCTGTGTTGCGGCGGTTCTATGGTCGAGACACCGAGCGGCGGTTCTATGTCGACGGCGCGGTGTGGCGGAGGTGATGCGGCGGGCGGCGGCGGCGTCGCTTGGGCGGCGTCGGGCGGGTGGGACGGGGCAACGAGGCAAAAAGGTGGCAAGGACGGCGACGTGAGCTCGCAGGCGGCGGTGGCGCGAGCTTGCGGGCGAGGAGGAACTCCGGCGGTTGGCGGGACGGTGGCCGACTCGGGTGGAATGGCGGTGGCGCGAGGAGGCTCGGGCGACGTTGGAGAGCCCACCTTTTTCCTCTCGGTTCTCTCTCCCTCTCCCTGTTTCTTCGATCCGGGTTCCGGAAAGCAAGCGGCGACGGGTGTGACCGATGGAGGCGCGACTCGAGGAAGCGACACGGGTGAGGGGACTTGGAGCAGCGGTGTCCGGCGGAGGCGCGCGGTGGGTGGCGCGGTGCTGCGCGGATCTCGGTGCTCGAGCAGGGAGGGTGCGGTGACGAGATTGAGCAACGGCGTCGGTTTACTGGTCAAAGCGGCACGACGAGGGGCTTGGCGAACGCGGTGTCCGGCGGAGGCGCACGACAGAGCAGAAGCGGGTCGGCACTGGGCGGTCACGGACGCGGGGCGACTCGAACGGCTTCGGGTTCAGAGGATGGCGACTCGAACGGCGGCGGGCAGGAGGGCGGCGGCTCGGACGGCGACAGGTAGCGCCGTTGCCGCCCTCCTCCCCTCCATTCCTTCTCTGTTTTTCTCTCTGTCGAGCTCTCTATGCTTTTTCCTCTTCTCCCTTCTCGGTCTCCGATGCCCTCTCGTTCACTGTCCTCCCCACCCCCCCCGCTGCCCCTCTCTTCTCTTTTGCGGTCCGCGTGCAAAGGAGGAAGACAGCCAGGCGTGGGCTGGAGGGGAAAGGAAGCTAGGCCGGGCCTAGGCCAGATCAGGCCCAACTCAACCCCTTAATCATTTTTTTTGTTTTTTGTTTTTTTTTATGACAATTTTTTTTAGCAACTAATTCCTAGTTTTGTATGCGATTAAATTTTAAGTAAAATAGTAAAATTTAGGTGTCAACAGCTGCCCCTCTTTGAATGGGAGCTCGAAGAGGTTCCTTTCAAAGACAAAAGACACCTAAATTATTTTGACGACAGACCCAGGTGTATAGGCACGTATTAGGTCGATGGAAAGAACTCATAACTATGGAAGAGCATCTTATCAATAAGAGGAAGAAAGACTCTAGGCTACAAAAGCTCTCCGGGCTACAAAGCACAATGTGTCATAGGAAGAAGGACATCTTACAAAGCACAATGTGTCATAGGAAGAAGGACTCCGGGCTAAGGGCTACAAAGCTCACCGTGTCATAGGAAGAAAGACTCCGACAAAGCTCTCCGGGCTACAAAAGCTCTCCGGGCTACAAAGCACATAGGAAGAAAGACTCCGTCATCCGGGAAAAGCTCACCGTGTCATAGGAAGAAAAACTCTGGGCTACAAAGCTCTCCGGGTTACAAAGCTCTCCGGGCTACAAAAGCTCTCCGGGCTACAAAGCTTACCGTGTCATAGGAAGAAGGACTCCGGGCTACAAAGCTCTCCGGGTTACAAAAGCTCTCCGAGCTACAAAGCTCACCGTGTCATAGAAAGAAAAACTCCGGGCTACAAAGCTCTCCGGGCTACAAAAGCTCTTCGGGAAAATAGAAAAAAAGACTCCGGGCTACAAAGCTCTCCGGGCTACAAAAGCTTTCCGGGCTACAAAGCTCACCGTGTCGTAAGAAGAAGGACTCCGGGCTTCAAAGCTCTCCGGGCTACAAAAGCTCTCCGGGCTACAAAGCTCACCGTGTCATAAGAAGAAGGAGAGGAATGAGGTCTCACCATGTAACAATGGGTTTTGACCGGGTTGAAAACGCATGATTTGAGGAAAACCAATGAACCTTTGTAGATAATATGGTTTAAGGTTGACCATGAACCTTTTGAAAAATTGCAGTTTAGAAATAAACTCATGAACATTTTAAAAGTGGGGTTTAAGGATGACTCACAAACCGTGTGGTTTAAGGATGACCCACGAACCTTGTGGTTTAAGGATAGACCCACGAACCGTGTGGTTTAGACTGTAAAAAATGTCTCACAATGTAAAAACAGGTTTTGACTAGATGTGATGGTCTCACCGTGTAAAAACTGGTTTTGACTTGATGTGATGGTCTCACCGTATAAAAACGGGTTTTGATTTGATATGATAGTTTTTGACCGGATATGATAGTCTTATCATGTACAAACGGGTTTCAACCGAAATGAAGGTCTCACCGTTTACAAACGGGTTTTGGCCGAAAGGAAGATCTCACCACGTACAAACGGGTTTCGGCCGAGAGGAAGGTCTCATCGTGTACAAATGGGTTTCAACTGGAGGAAGGTCTCACCGTGTACAAACGGGTTTCGACCGGATGATAGTCTCACCGTGTACAAACGGGTTTTGACTAGAGGAAGGTCTCACCGTGTAGAAACTGGTTTTGACTTGATGTGATGGTTTCACCGTGTAAAAACGGGTTTCGACCGGATGATAGTCTCACCCGTGTACAAACCCACAAACCTTTGACTTAGAGGAAGGTCTCACCGTGTAACCAACTGGTTTTGACTTGATGTGATGGTTTCACCGTGTAAAAACGGGTTTAGGGAAAAGTCTCACCAAAAACCCGGGTTTCGGATAGACCCACGAGGAAGGTCTCACCGTGTACAAACGGGTTTCGACCGGATGATAGTCTCACCGTGTAAAAACGAGTTTCGACCGTGTGGTTTAGGAAAAGCCACCAACCCCGTGGTTTAAGGATAAACCCACCAACCTTGTGGTTTAAGGATAGACCCACCAACCGTGTGGTTTAAGGATAGACCCACAAACCTTGTGGTTTAAGGATAGACTCACCAACCGTGTGGTTTAAGGATAGACCCACAAACCGTGTGGTTTAGGAAAGCCACCAACCCAGTGGTTTAAGGATAAACCCACCAACCGTGTGGTTTAAGAATAGACCCACGAACCGTGTGGTTTAAGGATAGACCCACGAACCGTGTGGTTTAAGGATAGACTCACCAACCGTGTGGTTTAAGGATAGACTCACAAATCGTGTGGTTTAAGAAAGCCACCAACCCCGTGGTTTAAGGATAAACCCACCAACCGTGTAAATGACATGGTTTAAGGCTAACCATGAACCTTTGGAGATGACATGGTTTAAGGCTAATCATGAACCTTTGGAGATGTCATGGTTTAAGGTTGACCATGAACTTTTGGAGATGACATGGTTTAAGGCTGACCATGAACCTTTTGAGATGGCATGGTTTAAGGTTGACCATGAACCGTTGATTTTTAGGGAAGCACCCGCTAATCCCCGAAAACTGCATGGCTTCACTAGGAATCCTGTGAAACTCAACTTGGGCAAATGTCATTAGGGACGTCGTATTAGAAATATTGCAGCATTAATTGAACAAGCTAATCAAGCTAAGTCTGATTGCTTTGGAAAAATATTTTATTTCAATCAGCATCATGTGGCGCAAAATTGTCATCTTGCTCGTGGATGCATCGTTAATCATCAAATTCTCTATGAGTCAAGTTCTTACCAGAATGATTTCTATTCGTGAAAAAGACTCATTAAGCATGCCAAACTGGAGCTTCTTAGTCGAAAAGGGCTTCTCACATACTCTCGATAAAATGGCTACTTGATCCCATCCATTCACGTGAGAAGTAACTGATTGCTGAAAGTATCTCACATAGCCTATGTCGAAGGCTTTCGGAAACATTCGCAATGAGCACAATCTGATCGATCAAAAAGGTCTTTTGAAAGGACCGCAATATAGGCTTGGTTAGGGCTTACACAAAGGAATGATTACTTTTGAGGCCAATAAAGGAACATTTGCCGCTATCTTCATTGGGTTTACGAGTCGAGAACTTGGAAGATAAGACAAGATAGAATTATTTCCCCTCCTTCAAGCAATAGCTTCTTTGTGGTATTCTTAGTTTCACTCAAATCATCCCAATCAGAAGAGGCTTCGGAAAAGGGTTATAATGTTGGCTCGGGAAAGGCTTGAAAGGCTTAAAATTTTCAAGAGGGTCTTTAAGAGTCGGTGATCATCATGGCATCGTGACCGGGTCACTTGACATTTCGAAAGCATTTGGCTCTTGAAACACAGCACATCTCGAGAGTTCATTCACTGATCATTTATGCATGAGAGCTTTGCTCTTTTCTCTAATTTCTTTTGTCCTTTGCGATGATTTTTTTTCGCAGCACTTGGATTTTGATAATTTTTCTTTCACATAAGATGCGGCCTTTTGGCTCTTTTTCTTGACGGGCATTGGCCTTGCTTTTACTAGGCACACTACTTTTTCATGCCCCATAGTTTGTCGAGCTTTTGCTCTTTGAACTTTGGTAGCTTATGACTTTCGAGATGCTTTTCACATTTTCCCATGATTGTCAATTATATTTGGTCAATACTTATACCTTGCCCCGTGAAGGAGATGATCACCGCTCGGGATTCAGAAATGAATAATCAGGCCCAAATTGGTTATAGCAATGGGTATCGGTGTTTGGGTAGAGAAGGAAATGCTCTTCTTCACCTTGGGATGAGTCAAGCTCCGATGAGAATTCCTTTGAAGCTACCACAAGAAGATTGATGTAAGTGAAAGTAATAGAATCTTTCTCAACCTTTCGTTTTACGACACGACCGTAACCTCCTATATTGCCCAAATGTAGGGTCGTTCTCAATAGGGGTACTTTGAAGGATTATCTTTTTTTTAGCCCAAATGGGTAACAAGGGATCAGTGCAATGCTTGGGATTGATGAAGGAAATGCCTTATCATTTCGACATTTGCGCTCAATGCGAATGAATCATTCGTCCTAAGAGAAGGTCTCTTTTCACTCAACTCTCAAAAGTGTTTGAATAATGCTCAACTCTCAAAAGTGTTTAAGGACGTGTTTGGAAATGAGCTTGCCTCTCTTCATCCTAAGCACTTCTTGTTTGGCATGGTTAACATTTCCATTTCACTCTGCCGAGATCATTCGAGTATATCAGTCTCCATAGGGAAATTTGATTCAAAATGAATAATCCACAAGACAAGAAAACAATTTTGAGATAGAAAGGATGCTCAAAAGGTTTGTAATTTTTTCTTTTCTCAATTATTATTCATTTTTTTTTCTCTAGGAAAGCCCAAAAGTTCTCTTTTGTAATGGAAATTCTCTTTTTTTTCTCCTTTTTTTTTTTACTTAAAAAAAAGACTGAGAAGAAGGGTACTTACCTGCAGCATGGCGACCCGATAATCCTGTAAAGAATGTAAAAGAATATGTTAGTGCAAAGCTCCTTAGGGATTGAAATGTTGGAAACGATACATTATTACCCTTCACTCGCTTTCATCCTTTTGGCGCTAACATCTCTTGGATTCACCTTCATGGACATTTGGTAACTCAACAATACCCTTCCCTTGCATTTGCCTTTAAGATGTTTGATTCCTTTCGCTAATTCACTTGTAAGAAATGGAGATGAAATGAGTTATCTCTATTCTTAGGTTAGGTGCAACCCATCCTTTTTTTTGATATTGTTGCACCTTTGTTTGTGGGGAGATGAGAGATTTTTTTTTTTTTATAAATCAAATGTTGCTCTGCCATTCTTTTATTTGACAATCCTTTGTTATGTTCGAACCACGTCAATGTTTCTCTCATGGAGGAATTTAGAACAATATTTTTCAAAGCCCACTTTGTTTCATTTGAATCTTTTTTGTTTAAGATGAACAAGACTTTGTTTAAAACGCTCCATTCCGTTTGTTGGGAACGTTACAAAACTTGGCACTCTTGATATCTCCTTGACAATGAAAATAAAATTATGTCAGAAACGGTATTAGAAATGAATAACTGAAATCGATACAGTTTACTCTTCCTTTGAATTCACCCTTTTGGATACTTGGCAACTCCCTTCATTTGTCTCATCATGCAAAGTGAACGAGGTCAACGGGTTATTTTGGCACGTAAGGCATTTGCGAATAACAAAACTTCTTAGAATGGAATTTGACTTCGTTCCGCTTTTACAGAAAATTGGCACCAACGAAACCTCAACGCATGCTTGCTCCTCGAGTTTCGATGAGCCCAAGAAAATGACTATATGAAGAAAGGGCCTTAAGCAAAGTTTTTTGAAATTCATTTTGGAAGATAGACATAAAGGTTTGCCTAAAACACTTCTGAATTGTTTTTTTTTTTTTCTTTTCTTTTCTTTTCTTTCTTTTTGGATGATTTTCATGAAGTTGAATTCCATCATAAAAAAAAAAAATGAGTCGTGATTTACAAAGGCATCAATTGGATTCACAATCAAAACTCAAAATGGAAAACATGACTCTTAACAAGAATAAAATAATGATAAAATACAATAAACTCTTGCATGGATGAAAGTAAAAATTAACTCTTGTCCTAACTCTAGAATCCACTTCTTTGTGTAGTCAAACACGAGAATGTCAAAGAGCATCGCGCATAACCTGCAAAAAGATGACAATGTCAATATGTGAATGAGAGAAAATAATATCTTAATGAGGTCGCTTCTTACAATAAAATCGATGCGACGATACATGCCCCACAATCTTTATTACGGGATTTTAGTATTTCGCCAAGATTTTATCATAAGAGAAAACATCATTAAAATTATCAATCCACGGCCATCAATCGAATATCTACTTTTATTCCAAAAGTTTCGTATGCAAAAGTGTTATTGATTTTTGAAAAATTGATTTGTGGTTTTACTCATAGAAAAATGGAGTGATTTCTATTTTGGGAAATTTGTACACAAAATGATTTGCATTATAGTCCCAAAATGTGAGAATGAGAAAATTTGATAAAAAATGCAATTTCAATTTTTTTTTTTTTTTGTAAAGCAATTTCAATTTTTGTGTCCCAATATAATCACAACTTGAAAGTTTTTTTTTTTCTTTCTTTTTCGAAATGATTTTGAGCCCATAACTAGAAATTTAAACAAAACCATGTGTTCAACAAGGCCAAATCAAAATGTTTAGTACTTGCATTCAGATGCTCACTTGTCAAAAGTGATTGTCAATTTTTCAATTATAAGCTTGCATCACTGAGGGCATTCGATTGATTTTCGCAAATTTCAAGATGAAAAAGCAATACAAAATGAGCAAATAAAAAGGGAAATGATACTTACAATGGGTGCTGACCTTTGTCTCATGCTTTTTTTTTTTTTCAAAATTACATAGACATGCACATGGAATGTGGTTCGATTTCTACTCTATACGGCCCAAAATGGAGCCATGGGATCACCGGACTGAACCAACAAGGTCGTGGCTGGGTCGGGTTACCCATGTCTCCGGCTTCGTCAAAGAACCGACCCATGTCACACGGTTGCAGACCGGGGTGGGTACCTTTAACGTGAAGAAAGAAATTCCGGGGTTAAGGTGGGCGACTCGTACTACGCGATTGTAGTCGGAGTGGTATCCACCTCAACACCATCCTAAGTGATCCTATGCGGCCCAGGTCCCGCGGCAGGTTGTGTGTGCCATGGTGTAGTGCAATGCAGAGAATACATGCACAACAATTTATAAGCAAACAACACTCCGTACATAAAAATAAACCATACATTCCTACATTTCCCTACAAGACAAAGGTAAGCAAACACTTCCCCTTATACCTCCCATTCTGTATAGAACATTTAACACCTTTCATGTTATGGATGCACATAAATCTTTGCTGCCAAACCAAAAATATTTTTTAACAATATTAATTTTGACCTAAGTCCTCTAAGGTTTAAAACCAAGTCCCCAGCGGAGTCGCCAAGCTGTCGCGACCTACCCTCGGGGGGAGGGAACAGGTTTAGGGGTATTGCCTAAGGACGGGCCTAAGGCCCATGATTAGGCGCGAGCTCTCCCAAGCCCATACCCCGCGTGACGTTGGGATATATTTTAGGAATTTTGCATAAAAGGAGTCGCCACTAGCCTATTGGGGTCGGCTAGAAACCAAGTGAGACATGGGAGCGTGCCTCACTTCCTACGCAACCAGAGAATTTAGGTTCGGGACTTGATTACACTAATTAACCAATTAGTGCCATTTCGGTACCTAATCTTGTTCATTTTAACAAAATGATTTTTGGCAGGCAATTTGGATTGATTTTATATTTATCAACTAACACGTGAGGTGATCATGCAAGCGCACAATCATTAAAGTAATAATCATAACTACCAAGATCCTAATTGCAATAAGATTAAACACGTGCAATCAAACATAATTAAATATGCAAATTAAACATACGACATAATCAATATGTGAGCAAATAAATGTCTAATTACACTAAGAAAGCAAGATATAGCAATTCCTACCTAAATCCTATCATTTTTGGATTTTCGAAATTTTTAATTTTTTTTAATTTTAATTAATTTTTTTTTTTAAATTAAGAAAAATAATTAATTTTTAAATTTTTTAATTTTTTTAAATTTTTTTTTTTTTTTTTTCTTTTTGGATTTTCGAAATTTTTTTTAAAAAAGATAATTTTTTAATAATTTTTTTGGATTTTCAAAATTGTTTTAAAGATATATTAAATTTTAAAAATAATATAAAAATAAAAATTTGGACCGGACCGGGTCGGGTCTGGTTCAACCCAACCCGGTTCGGCCCGGGTCGATTCGGACCGGGTCCGGTCGAAGACGGGACCCGAGTTCGGTCCGATTGGGAGGTTGGGCCCGAAGCGTGGGCCCAGCCCAAAAAGTCACCCTTTCTTTTAAAACAAACAGGTCCACAAGCCCAAAAGGTCACCCCTTCTTTTAAAACAAATAGGCCCACAAGCCCAAAAGCCCACAAACCTAAAGACCCATAAGCCCACATGCAAAAATAACCCAAGTCCGGCCCGAATTGATTAAAGAACATACCCGGTTTTGGGCCGAAACCCTACCCGACGAGGCTTTCGCCCGACCCGGCCAAGACCCGGTTCGCCTCACCTCTCTCCTGCTGTGTTGCGGCGGTTCTATGTCGACGGCGGCGGCGAAGCGGCAGGTGGCGGAGGCGATGCGGCGGGCGGCGGCGGCGTCGGCTTGGGCGGCGTCGGGCAGGTGGACGGGGCAGCGAGGCAGCAGTGGCAAGGACGGCGACGCGAGCTCGCAGGCGAAGCGGTGGCGCGAGCTTGCGGGCGAGGAGGAACTCCGGCGGTTGGCGGGACGGTGGCCGACTCGGGTGGAATGGCGGTGGCGCGAGGAGGCTCGGGCGACGTTGGAGAGCCCACCTTTTTCCTCTCGGTTCTCTCTCCCTCTCCTGTTTCTTCAGATCTGGGTTCCGGGAAAGCAAGCGGCGACTGGTGTGACCGATGGAGGCGCGACTCGAGGAAGCGACACGGGTGAGGGGACTTGGAGCAGCGGTGTCCGGCGGAGGCGCGCGGTGGGTGGCGCGGTGCTGCGCGGATCTGGTGCTCGAGCAGGAGGGTGCGGTGACGAGATTGAGCAACGGCGTCGGTTTACTGGTCAAAGCGGCACGGTGAGGGGCTTGGCGAACGCGGTGTCCGGCGGAGGCGCACGGCAGAGCAGAAGCGGGTCGGCACTGGGCGGTCACGGACGCGGGCGACTCGAACGGCTTCGGGTTCGAGGGATGGCGACTCGAACGGGCGGCGGGCGGGAGGGCGGCGGCTCGGACGACGACAGGTAGCATCGTTGCCGCCCTCCTCCCCTCCATTCCTTCTCTGTTTTTTTTTCTGTCTCGAGCTCTCTATCCTTTTTCCTCTTCTTCCTTCTCGGTCTCCGATGCCCCTCTGTTCACTGTCCTCCTGCCACCCCGCTGCCCCTGTTTCTCTTCTCTTTTGCAGGTCCGCGTGCAAAGGAGGAAGACAGCCAGGCGTGGGCTGGAGGGGAAAGGGAGCTAGGCCGGGCCTAGGCCAGATCAGGCCCAACTCAACCCCTTAAGCATTTTTTTTTATGACAATTTTTTTTTTTAACAACTAATTCCTAGTTTTGTATGCGATTAAACTTTAAGTAAAATAGTAAAATTTAGGTGTCAACAATTAGATATGTAGATGTATATTTCGATAACAAATTGATGATAAATACATTTGAAACTACGTCTTTCTGATGGAAGGATGACATGTCATTGCCCTTGTACTTGTAAAGTCGGGGGTGTGACAGTACATATTGCTAAAACATGCATCGAACCTACTGAACCAGCATGCTTCGTTCTAAGGTTGAGCAGTCATAATCTTCAACGGGCTTGGGCAGAATCTTCAACGGGCTTGACAGCAGCTGCTATTCGAGAATAATTGATCAAAGACCCAGATTGGCAAATTATTATAGACTAGTTTATAAAAACTAGCGAGATGCTCGAGCTTTGCATGTCCTTTCGAAATCAACATGCACTATAGTAGTTTTACTCTTGATGGAGCTTGATGATGAGGTGGTTTCTTTCTTCTATAAACGAGCCGGTTGTCCATTGCTAAACCACGAAATTTAGGATTGAGATCCTTTGAAATTAGGAGAGGAATTCAATCTTAAATTTTTGGTCGAACAATTTTAAATTTACTCCCCAAGAAGTTCACACTTCAAGAGACATTGGATGGTCTAGATTTGTTTCGCCTGTTTCTTCTTCCTCTTCTTTCCCATTTCTTGTTTCCGTTTTGATCAAGCCGTGCCATGTGTCGCTATCAGCAACAAAGCCAGCACGCCGCCATTGCTGGTGGCAGGTTGCGACCTCAAATCACGATTAGGGCTGCCATTAGCAGCCGTAATCTCGACTTTTGTGCGTTGGACCACTAAAGGCAAGCGGGATAATCATTCTATTCTAGAAATTGATTTTCTATTTCGATTCCCTAATCAAATTTCTGAACAAAAATATAAAATTTATGTTCCTAAAATATAAATTCGTTTAATAACAACACAAAATTTTTCTCTTTTGAATAGTGGTAGGAGGCGTCCGGTGTCTAGCGGCTACCATCTGACAATCAATGGTAGGAGGTGGGTGGTAGGCATCCAACAATCGGTGGCAGGAGGCAAGCGGGCGACATTCGGCGGGGGGGGCAGCGATTGGCCATTGGCGGCAGGCATCTAACGACCAACCACGAACAACGGTCTTCCAACAACCGGTGGCTTGCATCCAACGACCGGCAACCAACATCCGACCATCAGCAGTGGGCTTCCGGCATCACATGAGAGGCGGATGGGTAGTGGCGATAATGAAAATAATCAATGAGAAGAGTTTTCATTTCTTACTTTTATTCCGAAATAAAAAGCTAAAAATTTTAACTTCTAATTTCTTGTCCAAATCTATTGCTGGATTAGAAATCTATTCTAGAAATTAAAAAGAAAAATGAAATTACGTTATCAAACAGATTTCTGTTCCAAACCTATTCCGAAAAACAAAAGATATAAAAACATAATTGTTATCTATGAGAGAGAGAGAGAGAGAGGTATTGGGGCTTTTCTAAAAATATAACACTTCAATCATTGTATTTGGTAAATTCTCAATGTCAATAACAATGGTTGATATCAAACTGTAAAATAAATATTGAATATTTAAGTATTGAATATTGATTGCTAAATTCCTTAAATGCTGAAATTAAAAATAGAAGGTTGTTCGATAATAGATGAATGGATAACAAATTTTGTTATTTTTCTAACTGGTTATGGAATAATGAATATAATTGGAATGTTTGAAAATGTAATCGATATGGTATTGGTTTCTACTGATGCGCGATCATAAGCGTCGTGATTTGGTTGGAAACTTATTTGCAAAGTCAATAAGTTTGTTCCTTCGAAGTCAAAATGCACATAGAATTACTTTGGAAAGATACAGATATAGCCCCACGCCACTCCCGTGGTGAATCGCATTACTTCTTTTCTTCTTGGTAATTTTCATTATGCCGGAAATAATCAAACTAAATTCAGGATCCATTTGTTTTGCTAAAAATGTTTTCCTTATTTTCTAACGTTAGGTTCGCTTAGGAAAATGAGTCAACGAAAAAAAAATTTCTACAAAAACTTAATTTTAGGAAAATGATTTCTCCTTTGAAATAACCGGAAAATGGTTTTCAAATTTTTTTTCTATTCTTAGGTCCTTAATTAATTAGACTTTTATTCTTATAAAAATTTTTTAAAAATTATTTAATTTTTTTTATTTTTAAAAGAATCAAAAAATTCTTTTCTGTTCTTCTTTTCTACTTTTCTCTTTTCTCTCTCTTTTCCCTTGATCCTTGTTCCTTCACCAGCCGCATGCCTCAACAATAGTTGGCAACCCAGCGACCAAACATGACGCAAGTCGACAAGCTCACAGCTCACCCGATCCTGGCGAGCTCGCTAGACCTAGGTGAGCTCAAGCTCCATCAAGGCTATCGAGCTCACAACTCAATGAGGCTTACCTATGGCCATCACCGACCGGTCGTGGCGAGAGGAAGAGGGAAAACGAAAGAAAAAAAAAATTATTCTTTAAAAAAAAAAATAACAAAAAAAAGAGAAAATTAAAATATAAAAATAACTAAAAATTCAAAAATTTTTAAAAATTCAATTTTTTTTGCCTGAGATTGAAATCATTTTTAACGAGGTTTAAATATCAAAAACATTTTCAACCATATATCATCAAATAAATGAAAACTAATCGTATTCTTTGAAAATACTTTTTCAAAAGTATTTTCCTTTTTTATTGAGTTTTTCGCGAAATCGACGACACTTAAATGAGATTAAAAGGGAAAAAAAAGAAAGAACTAGTAAAAGAAAAGAAAAAGCGTCCCTTAAGTCGACCTCAATCGTTGAAATATAATAAAAACATACACCGACTCGGTTGAAAAACGAGCCAGTCCAATTTAAGCCCTCCTTCTCCACCCTAAGCAGTCTTAATCAAGTTGCGCGCGACCCTGTAGCTGGGTCTAATAAGGGTATGGTGCAAACCCATCAAAACCTATTTAGATGGGCTTTGCTTTTTGTAGACTCATATCAACCCATTTTGCAAATTTTATTTAACCCACATAACAGCTTAGTTAATTGTATATGAGTTAAGAAGCGGGTCATAAGCCACTTTTGACAGCTCTATTCATATGCTGTGCTCTTACTTGATTGGTTATTTTTCTATGCACTGACATAATTTTGAATATCTCTGTGTTTCAATGACTTTTTCAAATTTTATAAGAATCTTAAGTAATAGTCGTGCTACTTCCAACAAACTTAGATATCGAATTCCAATTTAATTGCCAACGGCATCTTTGAAAATTCAAACCAAATGAGAATTTATTGGAGAGGTAGACATTCCGTGGAGAGAAGGGGCACGAGGAGGGGTGCTCTGACTTGGAAAGAGAGGAATGAACAATGAAGGACGCAACCTTTTGCTGAACGATGGGCTGTTTTGGCTGGAACTTAGGTTTGAGCTCATGCGGTCCCTATCTATAAATGGAGCCGCCGGTGAGCATGGAAGATTATGTATGACGGCAAGGGTCTTCTCCTTTTGAAACACGCCAAGGGTCTTCTTTTGTAACACGCCAAGGGTCTTCTCCTTTTGAAAACCTGCCAAGGGTCTTCTACGGCTTCACACTCGAATAAACGTGCGGTAACACGGCAAGGGTCTTTTCCTTTTGGAACACGCCAAGGGTCCTCTCCTTTTGAAAACCCACCAAGGGTTTTCAATGGCTTCACACTCGAATGGACGCCAAGGGTCTTCTAACACGGCTTCAAAACCCGCCAAGGGTCTTCTACGGCTTCACACTCGAATGGACGTGTGGACCTTGAGTATGGACATATGTTAAAAGAACCTTCTGTCTTTTAGGGGTTATCATGAGATGTTCTCTGGGCAATTGTCTTTTGAGAACTCATTACCATGCACCTATTGTGGGCAATGGGACCCCGAGTTGAGAAAATTAGTCATCTTCACAGTAATTAACGTTTGCTGTGAGTATTTCGCTGAATGTCCAAGTCTAAAACTCACCTTTTTCACTACTTTTGTACTTTCTTTTTCTTTGTTTTGATATTTTTCTTTGATTTAAGTAATAGAGGTACGGGTGAGCACTAGGTCTGACTCAACCCGGGAACCGGACTTAACCAACCGGTTCAAAGGCCAAAATCGGCAGTTCCTAGATTGAACCAGTTTGGAACCAGTCTCTTAAATAATAAACACTTTTGCACACATGGAGAATCGAACCATGGTCTTCAACATGAAGAAATACCAACATAATCACTTGACCAATATTTGATTTTGTAGTGAAATGGAGCAATGTTTATATTTTATGATAAAAATTTGATTTTTTCTTTCAACAAACAAAAATTAGACCAGTTCTAGATACTAGAATAGTCAGTTCAGGTTCTCGATACCAATGTTTGGAATTATAAGTCACAACGTCGGCTTCCAGTTCTATGCCAAGATGTCGCATATGCTGAGATAATACTATATTATTCATATGAGCTTTTCGTATTGCAGGCCAAAGTGCCACTTTTTCTGTTCAATGAAAAATGTGAAACACAAGTTTAATCAAATTAATTAATTCAAATTCACCGTTAAATACAACAATGAAAAAATAAACATGAATCTACCTTTTGCTGAACGATGGGCTGTTTTGGCTGGAAATTAAGCTCATAATATCTATAAAATGGAGCCGCCGGCATTATGAAGATTATGTAATACGGCAAGGGTCCTCTGCTTTTGTAATACGGCAATGGTCTTATCCTTTTGAAACACGCCAAGGGTCTTCTACGGCTTCTCACTCGAATGGACGTGTAGTCCTTGACTATGGAGATATGTTAAAAGAACCTTCCGTCCTTTAGGGGTTATCATGAGATGTTCTCTTGGCAATTGTCTTTTGAGTACTCATTACCATGTGCCTATCGTCGGCAATGGGACCCCAAGTGGAGAAAATTAGTCATCTTCATAGCAATTAATTGTTTGCCATAAGTATTTCGCTGAATGTCCGAGTCCAAAACTCACCTTTTTCACAACTTTTGTATTTACTTTTTCTTTGATTTAAGTAAATTTATCACGGGTGAACACTGGGACTGACTCAACTTGGAACAAGACCGAACCAACCGATTCAAGGGCTGAAACTAGCGATTCCCAAATTAAACCAGTTTGGAATCGGTCTTGTAAATAATAAACCGTTTTGCACACATGGAGAATCAAACCATGGTCTTCGATATGAAGAAATATCAACATAATCACTTGACCAATATTTGATT
This sequence comes from Eucalyptus grandis, assembly GCF_016545825.1. NCBI lineage: Eukaryota > Viridiplantae > Streptophyta > Magnoliopsida > Myrtales > Myrtaceae > Eucalyptus > Eucalyptus grandis. Next base: position 45,854,921 of record NC_052613.1, on the reverse strand, counting down.
TTGTAGTGAAATGGAGAAATGTTAATATTTTATAATAATAATTTGATTTTTTTAAACAAAACAAAAATTAGACCGATTCCAAATACTAGAATCGGCCGGTTCAAGTTCTCTATACCAATGTTTGGAGTCAAGAGTCACGGGGTCGGCTTCTGGTTCTATGCCAAGATGTCACATATGCTGAATAATACTATATTATTCATATGAGCTTTTCGTATTGCAGGCCAAATCGCCACTTTTTGTGTTCACTGAAAAATGTGAACACAAGTTTAATCAAATTAATTAATTCAAATTCACCATTAAATACGACAATGAAAAAATAAACATGAATCTAAGTATATCTAATAAGATAATTAATTAACTTCATTAATGAAAAGAAGTACACTTATATTAGCCTATCTACCAGACTACCATTATCTTCAACAATTAAAGCCTAAGCTAGAGACTAAAGTCAAGTTTCTACAGTTTTCCTTTTTAATCTCTGGTATATTCATTCGGTTAGAAACACTTTGGGTAGAGTTCCACGTAATAGACCTTTATTTGGTCAATTGTATTCAACGATAGTAAATGTTAATTAATGGAGAAACCTGTGTAATGTGAACGGTTTGGGTGTGGTAAGTATGTGCAACAATAATAATAATAATTTGATTATGATTTGATTATGAGTAGCATTAGAGAAAAAAAAAAAAGTATCGATCCGAGAAGGTCAAAAGTTTTGCTTTTTCCCAAATTATTTAGTTGTTTATTTATAAGATAAAGCCTATTATAATATATACATATTCATAGGAGGAGTCTAGCTTAGAGAAGAAATAATCAAGTTTAATTTTCTTTTTCATTTTTTTTAATTTCGAAAAATAATATGTATAAGAACTTTGCTAACATAGCAGTTTTCGGGCTACTATAAGAATAACAACTTATTATGAGTCATGAATTCTTCAATGAGTGAATCCCACAATAATCTATGATTATTTATTCTCACAATTAATTAAAGAATGTCATCCAATCATATTTCTTTGTGTATAATTACTGAAAATGAGTCAGATTTATGCACGGTAACAAGTGACCCAAAAGTACATGATAACAGTCCAAAGATAGGAAAAAGAATTTTCAATGCACGTCAAAGAACATTGCAAATTAAAACTCTATTCTCTTTTTAGCATGTCATAAATAAATATACAAGTTTCAAAGCAGAAGTAATATTTCTTATCAGGGAAAATCACCCAAAGGCCTACCTAGATTAGATTAGATTAGATTAGATTAGATGTACTAGTGTCGCACTAATGAGCACCAAATATTATCTTATGGCCTCTTAGTAGGAAAATAGGGGTGAAAATTCTGGCTCCAAAAATGAGGGTAGAGTATTGAAAGAGGATCTTGTCACTCACTTTCGTCTCCCCTTGGCCTTATCCTACATTAACAACTTCAAACCTGCCAAAGGAAGCAGCCAGGAAGATACACATGGTTCGGTGCGAAGACCTGAGCTACTTCGAAAGTCCAGAGACATCTATCTTTGAATTTCCACTATATGAGGCTGATAAATAGCTAAGTTAACCCAAGCCTACTTCACTCATCCTTCATTGCAATTTCCAGATATCAGCAAAATGGGACATCAATGCTTCAATTGCATGAAGTTCCATCTGTGCTGTTTCATTTTTCTTGCTACTTTTGCGCTGCACTTGGACCGGGGCTCTTCTGCTACCAATGAAACGGACAAACTGTCATTGCTTGCATTTAGAGTTGCAATAACCGATGATCCGTTCGGGGTGCTGCGCTCATGGAATGACACTGTCCACTTCTGCAAGTGGTATGGTGTCGCGTGTAGTCTCCGGCGCCAACGAGTCACTGGGCTGGACCTTCAATCCAAGAACCTCTCGGGGTCCATCTCTCCACACATTGGAAACTTGAGTTTCCTTAGGGAATTGAATCTTGATAACAATAATTTTGGTGGTGAAATCCCTACACAAGCAGGGCAGTTAGGAAGGCTACGTGTCTTTTCTGTTGAGAATAATTCTGTGACGGGTGAAATCCCGAAGAATCTGTCGAGTTGCTCCAGCCTTATTTTCCTTTCGTTGGGGGCAACCAACTTACTGGACGAATTCCCATCGAGCTTGGTTTGCCGTCGAAGCTTCGGCTCCTCCTGGTAAGTTTTAACAATCTAATGGGAAATATTCCTGCATCCTTAGGGAACTTGTCTTCGTTAGAATTCCTTTATCTTCCTGGAAACAACTTAAGTGGAAGTATTCCCCGAAGCTCTAGGAGATTTGATCAGAATAAGAGAGATTGCTTTGGGAAGAAACTGGCTGTCCGGTTCAATTCCTCGTACGATCCTGAATTGCACATCCCTGGCGGTGTTGGACGTGACGGAAAATCGACTGCGAGGAAGTCTCCCAACAGACATAGGCTTCACACTTCCCAACCTCGAATTTTTCGGGATATCATATAACCAGTTCTCTGGACCGATTCCTCCATCGATATCTAATGCCACGAATCTAGTAGCGCTCGAAACTGGGCTGAACAATCTTTCAGGGGGCGTGCCTTCTTTGGAAAATCTGCACAAGCTTCAGAGGTTATTATTTTCTGCCAATCATCTTGGAAGTGGAGGACCTCACGACCTAAGCTTCCTTTGCTCTTTGGGAAATGCCACTGGGTTGAAAATGTTGAGGATAGAAGAACAACAGTTTCGGTGGGATTATGCCCGATTGCCTCAGTAATTTTTCTACGACCCTCACTGACTTGGCAACAGGCGAGAATCCTACTTTTGGGGAGATGCCTAGAGGGATTGGAAACCTGGTGAATTTGACAAGACTACTTATGCATTCGAACGGGCTTTCGGGTGGCGTCCCCTCAAATATAGGAAACCTTCGAAATCTAGTTGTGCTGAACTTGCGAAATAACAAACTTTCTGGGGTAATCCCATCCTCTCTTGGAAATCTAGAGAAGTTAACTGTGGCAACTCTTAAGGGGAATAGCTTTGAGGGAATCATCCCTTCAAATTTATCCAAATGCCAAAACTTAATAGCTCTCGACCTTTCTCATAACAATCTGAGCGGTACAATACCTCCGGAGGTTGTAGGTCTCTCATCATTGTCAGCTCATCTGAGCTTGTCTCGGAACCACTTGACTGGAGTCCTTCCATTTGAAGTGGGGAATTTAAAACTTTTGGCTTACTTGGATGTCTCTGGTAATATGTTACGTGACAAAATTCCAGCCAGCCTAGGCAATTGTGAAGGATTGTTAGTTTTGGAAATGCAAGATAACTTCTTTCACGGTTTCATTCCCCAATCTATTAGTTCATTGAGAAGCATCGAGGAACTAGATCTTTCGCATAACAACTTATCGGGTGAAATTCCTAAATTCTTGGAGGCATTTGACTTCCTGAGAATTTTGAATTTATCTTATAATGATTTTGAAGGGATGCTACCGATCGAAGGAATCTTTAAGAACATGAGCGCCACTTTTGTGATCGGAAATGACAAGCTCTGTGGAGGAATGCCCGAGTTTCAGCTCCCTAAATGTTCTTTTAGTGCTTCCCAAACAAAAAAGTTTGCCCATAAAATGCAACTCCCCATCTTTATTTTTCTTGGGTTTCTTAGCGTAGCTCTTGTTCTAGCTTCTCTGTATCTTTATCGGCTGAAAAGAAAGAGGGAATCAGTTTCCACTTCAAGTTTGAATGTGTCTTATAGAACAATTGTGCAAGTGACAGACAATTTCTCTTCAGAAAAATTGATTGGTGTTGGTGGTTTTGGATGTGTTTACAAAGGAATACTTCATGAGAATGGGAACATAGTTGCCATAAAGGTGCTGAATTTACTGCACCGTGGCGCTTTGAAGAGCTTCATAGACGAGTGCGAGGCTGTTAGGAACATTAGACACCGCAATCTTTTAAAGGTATTGACGGTATGCTCAGGTGTCGATTATCAAGGTAATGATTTTAAGGCTTTAGTTTATGAATACATGGTCAACGGAAGCTTAGAAGATTGGCTGCACCCATATCCTAGGCATGATGAGGGAATCGGATGTACTAAAAAATTGAATTTTGTTCAGAGGATAAATGTTGCTATTGATGTTGCTTCTGCATTAGATTATCTTCATCACCAATGTCAAAGATCCATGGTTCATTGTGATCTAAAGCCTTCCAATGTTCTCTTGGATGCTGAGATGGTTGGACATGTTGGCGACTTTGGTTTAGCAAAATTTCTCCTCAATACCTCCTCTGATGCTTCAGCCAATCAGATGAGTTCTGCTGGTGTAAGAGGAACAGTTGGGTATGCTGCTCCCGGTATCTCTCTCTCTCTCTCTCTCTCTCTCTCTCTCTCTCTCTCTCTCTCTCTCTCTCTCATGCGCACGCATGCAAACGCACATGCACAACCCACACATTCCCGCATAATAATTGCTGTGTCGGTATTTATGGACTGCAGAGTATGCAATGGGAAGTGATATTTCAAGAGAGGGAGATGTCTATAGTTATGGCGTCCTACTAGAGATGTTCACAGGATTCAGCCCAACAAACGAGATGTTCAAGGACAACTATAGTATTTGCAATTTTGTTGCAGCAGCTGTGCCTGAACGAGTCTTGGAGATTACTGATGACATTCTTCTGCAAGAAAGAGAGAGCTGTATGAGCCCCGGTGGTCCTCTGTATGGGCATTGCAAGACAAAAGACATAATTCAAGAGAGTTTGGCGACATTATATGAAATTGGACTTGCTTGCTCCGTTGTGGCGCCTAGAGAACGGGTGAGCATCACTGAAGTAGCAGTTCAGCTGCGTTTGATCAGGAACAAACTCTACGCATCTGGTTTCCATGGATAATCATGACCGGAAAAGAGATGAAATACCTTAGCAACGACTGACTGCCCGTGCTCTTTTCAGAAGTCCAGTGTTATTTATTTCTGCACTTGCCTATTGCTTTCGCTTCCTCTCAATCTTGTGTAAGCAAGCTCATATGTATTTTCAGGTACTACTGATTGCTGTGATACAGGAATGATAAACTTGTGCACGATAAATGCACAGAAAAATGAGTACACAGTTCCCATGCGAAGGGTCTAGGTATCTGCAAATGCAATTTGAACCTTGAAGTATCTCTTGTTTACAACCAGAATTCCTATTTTCATCATATTAAATCATATATTTCCTTATTCTAGAATGATCCGCATGCAAGTTTAAGTACCAGTGTCGTATACTGCATGTAGTTGCGGGGTCGTATCCTGCAAGATATGTTCACGGGAAAAAGACCCACATATTGATTGTCATGGATGTTGGAAACCTTCAGTTGGCGCTCTTCTGGATATGCCCCAAATGGACAAACCCAATAGGTGCTTAATAGATTAACTCACATGCTGAAAGAAGTACCCTGAATTTGTAGGGCCTGCTTGTCTGATGATGAATTCAGCATCCATATCTTTCCCTTTGAAAAATGTGACTTCATTTGAGATTTCGTACCTTTGCTACTGAATGCTTCTCACCATCCAGCGACTTTTCCACTGAGAGGTCCTCAAGTAGACATGACTCTGTGCATTTAAACAAGCATGCCCGAGCATGTCTACCTGGTTCAAAACAAAAGGCACATTTTCCATCTTTTCCATCTTTTCTCTCTGGGAGGATGCATGAGACAGCTCAATTGTCCTGTGGCATCACAACTTTGCTAAAAAGTTCCATGGAAAGCCCATGCTCGCTACAAGATAAAAGATAAATAGGAACCATATCTTACCAAAATGATTACTAAGCAACATCACAATTTTTGTCGTCCTAAAAATCTCTCATATATTCCAAATCTAAATTAATCTCCCTTATCCTATAAGAATTTAAATCAATTTCCTGAAGCAATTCAAATTTCATTAGCTTTTTCCCTTTTATTAAAAAACTTTTTTTTCCATTTTTACCTCTCCTGCATATGCCATTTTTGCTAATTTCCGGAATCTGACGTGTTATTATAATGGATTTTTTGCTCATGTTGAATCACACTGATTTTCAAATCATGTTGGAACTTTTGGAAATGTTTTTTGGGTTTTCAGAAATGAGCATACTATGTATTACTTGTTGCGAAATCTTTTGCTCACGAGGATCACAACTTTTTAAATTGCCCTTGAAATTTGTAGATATAATTTTTAGGCTCACCATCAGCATAACAAAATCTGTACACGTTGATTGTACGATTATTAACATATATATTAGACAATATTTAACTAGCAAAATTTTTCACGAGTCAATCATTCCACCATCAATATTTTAATCAATTCACACATTGGCATTGGACCCAATAAAATACTTGTAAAAATAGAAACCCAACTACTATTAGTACAACAGATTTACTGTGTAATGTTATTTAAGCATATTTTCGTCTTATCTTTTCTAGGGGTGAGCACCGGTCCGAACCAAACCCAAGAACCAAATCGGACTGACCAATTTTAGGTGTGTCCCGATTCCGCTAAAAGAACTGAATTGGAAATTAGTTGCTCCAAAATAGAATTTAGGGCTCAAACTCCACTCTTCAGTTTTTGATTCATCTCCTGTAATTGTAATAAGATACTAAATTTACTCTACTTAGAATTTACTATGGTTTTACCTCTAGTTGAGTATCGAATTTTTGAATGACTGTTCTACCTCTTCCTTAATTGTTGATTTTAGGTTTACTTTTGGCTGAGTCTACCAATTTTATAATGGTGGAGAGTTCATGTTTGCCTAATTACGAGTTTGACTATTGTAACTCAATATGTAAAAGTAGAAACAAAAGGAAAAATCGGTGCCACTTCACAAGATATGTTTTTCAAGGAGGGAACCTACTATGAAACTGATCACCTCTAATCTTTTCATGGATTGAATTGACAATTCTTTTTCATTTTTTCTTTTTTCTTTTGAAATATTGACACTACTTTAATTTACCTTGGCATCAAAACTAAAGAAAAGGAAAAATAATAGCAGTTGTCCATAAGGTATTTGTTAAGAATAGGTATGATTTTCAAAGCTGAAAAATATAAGAAAGAATGCTTCTCACATGGTATGATTTTCAAAGCTGAAAAATATAAAAAAGAATGCTTCTCACATGTTTAAGACTCCATTTGTTTTATGAAAAATGATTTTTTTGAAAAATAATTTCCTAAAATGATCTCTTATATTACTTGAAATAATTAATTAATAAAAAATATTTTCATTACTTACAACAATTTATGTATAAACATTTTCATGAATAAAAATAATATTTTGTGTTCATTCGTCTTATGCGAAGCAAATATAATTTAAATTTTTCATGGAATAAATGGAATCATTCATCTTATGCGAAATAAATATAATTTAGTTATTTTATGAAATGCGTGGAATCGTAGTATCACATGTGTCTCAATTTAAATGAATCGTAGAAAGTTTTGAATTTGTGATAATAATGCCGGAAAATGTCCAAATTCGTTGACATTCAATCCCCCTGAAAATTTTGCTTAATCAACACATGGGTGGCGCGAGACAGCCAAACGAAGACAGGTCAATTCGACGAGTTTCCTCCGATTTTCTAAATCCGCGGGGCTCGTGGGAGAACGAGAGTATGCCATTCAGAAGGAACAATCATGCGCACCCAGTCATCTGCCCCGAAATTAGAATGCGGGTCGGTCCGCAATGACAGCTTACCCACACCCATTAAAGAAACGATGAAGAGAATTTCCATACCGTTAATGTCACATGCCCGTTCTGTTCATAGAATAAGTATGGAAAATGTCATTTTTGATGGCCCTTTGCTCCTGTAGTTTAGTTTCTCAGTCAAAGAATATTCGGTTGAATAAAGACATGATGAATAATCGCTCTTGGTGGAGTTAGGTAAGAAATCACTGCATGGTTCAAAATCAAGATGGAATGAGCTGGATACATGTTGGTAGGATAAGGGCGCCGCAAATGTTGTAACTTTTGTTTGATGCTTACTTGAGGACCATCACTTTTTTGTCGACTACTTAAGTGTTATAATTTCTAAAAAATGTTCATTTAAATACCATAACTTTTAATCGATTACTTGAATGCTTAATTTTTAAAAACGTTCATCCACATGCCAAAAATCCGATGTGACATAACACTTATTGTGAACATCACTCATGTGATAAATTGAAAAGTTATATAATACTTAAATGGTCAGGAAAAAGAAGTTAGGACACTTAAATGAACAACGTACATAAATTATGACACTCAAGTGATTCAAAGAAAAAATTATGACACTTGCAATATCATTTTTCTCATGTTGCTGAGTGAATTACAGTTGAATAAATCGAATAATGATTTACCTTTTTCATGCAATGATTTGGTAGAAGTATGCCGCTCACGTCCGATGAAACCAAATGATTAAGGAAGAATTACCGTCTTGTGACATGATCTGAAATAATTACACCTAATAGAAATCATTATTACTTTAGCTCTGTCAAATCTCTTATTTTTGTGATTGTCTTAAGCATTCGAGTGAGGAAGACGGTACAATTTTCAATGCGTTGAGTATTCTGATCATATATATACTTGGGAAAATAGAACGTTTCATCATTATAAATATATTAATTGCATTAAAGCCACTGAGGGGAAGATTGAAATCATTTCGACATATGACGCGCGCTCCCCTTTTTGGAATGGCAAATATAATTTGTCAACAAGCACCGGGGCATCCATTAAGTAATCAATTAAGACAATGAGCCATGGGGTCTTTGGCATTGATGGTGAAGATAATCTGACGCAAAAGGAACATCAATAGCAACATTTATCCTCTAAATAAAATTCAATTTTTTTTGTGTAGCCATATCCCCTTCTTGCCTAGGATCTGGTGCAACCATTCTTCAAGGCCTCCATTGACCATATATTCATAAACTAAAGCCTTGAAATCATTACCTTAATAATCAACGCCTAAGCATACGGCCAGTACCTCTAAAACATTGCGATGTCTAACGTTTCTAAAAATTTCACACTCATCTATGAAGCTCTTCAAAGCGCCATGGTGCAATAAATTCAGCACCTTTATGGCAACTAGATTTCCATTTCCATTCTCATGAAGTATCCCCTTATAAAAGGATCCAAAACTACCTACACCAATCAAGTTTTCTGAAGAGAAATTGTCCGTCCCTTGCACAATTGTTACAAAAGACACATTCAAATCTGAAGTGGAAATTGATTCCTTCCTCTTCCTTTTCAGCTAATAAAGAAATAGAGAAGCTAGAACAAGAGCTATGACAAAAATCCCAAGAAAAAAAAAAGATGATCAGTTTCAATTTATGGAATTGTTTGGGAACCACTGAGAGAACATTTAGGGAGCTGAAATTCGGGCATTCCTCCATAGAGCTTGTCATTTCCGATCACAGAAGTGGCGCTCACGTTCTTAAAGATTCCTTCGATCAGTACCATCCCTTCATAATCATTACAAGATAAATCCAAAATTCTCATGAAGTCCAATGCCTCCGAGAATTTAGAAAGTTCAACCGATAAATTGTTATGCGAAAGATCTAGTTCTTCAATGCCTCTTATTGAACTAATAGATTGGGGAATGGAATCATAAAGAAGTAATCCTACATTTTCAAAACCTTCACAATTGCCTAGCCTAATTGGAATTTCGTCACATAACATATTACTTGAGACATTCAAGTAAGCCAAAAGTTTCCAATTCCCCCCTTCAAATGGAAGGACTCCGGTCAAGTGGTTCCAAGACAAGTTCAGAAGAACCGACAATGATGAGAGACCTATAAGTTATAACCTCTGGAGATATTGTATCGCTCAGATTGTTACCAGAAAAGTCAAGCTCTATTAAGATTTGGCACTTGGATGAATTTAAAGGGATGCTTCCCTCAAAGTTATTCACATTAAGATCTGCCCCAGTGAGAGTCCTAAAAAAGTTACTGAGGCAATCGGGCATAGTCCCACCGAAACTGTTGTTGGCTATGCTCAACATCTTCAACCCAGTGGCATTTCCCAAAGAGCAAAGCAAGCTTAAGTCGCCACGTTCTCCACTTCCAAGACAATTGGAGGAAAATAAAAGCCACGGAAGCTTGTGCAGATTTTCCAAAGAAGGCACACCACCTGAAAAATTGTTCATCACAGTTTCGAGGTCTACTAGATTCGTGGCATTAGATACCAAGGGAGCAATCGGTCCAGAGAACAGGTTATGGTGAAAATTTTAAGGTTGGGAAGTGTGAAGCCTATGTCTGCCGGTAGACTTCCTTGCAGTCGATTTTGCGTCACGTCCAACTTCGCCAGGGCGAGCAATTCATGATCGTATGAGGAATTAAACTAGACAACACGTTTGCTTCCAAAGGAATCTCTCTTATTCAGTTATTCTGATCAAATTTCCTAGAGCTTCGGGAGTACTTCCACCTAAGTTGTTTAGAGGAAGATAAAGTTGTTCTAACGAAGACAAGTTCCCTAAGGATGCAGGAATATTTCCCATTAGATTGTTTACACTTTACCTGGAGGAGCCGAAGCTTCGACAGCAAACCAAGATCGATGGGATTTCGTCCACTAAGTTGGTTGCCCCCAATCCAACGAAAATAAGACCAATGCAACTCGACAGATTCTTCGGGATTTCGCCCACCGAAGAATCATCATCAACTAGCAAGCTACGTAGCTTGCGTAACTAGCCTACTTGTTTAGGGATTTCACCACCAAAATAATTGTTCCTAAGAGTCGATTCCCTACTCAAGTTGATTACCATATAGATTACTTAATAGATTACGGAGTACTGAAGAATGTGTAATTTGAACCATGAAGTATCTCCCGTTACAATTAGAATTTCTCTATCATACATTTCCTTGCGCTGGAATGATCCATGCAGGTCCAGTACCAGTGTCGTGTACTGTGTACAGTTACAGCGGTATGGTGTCTTGCAAGATATGTTCACCAAAAAAAACCCACATAGTGATTGCCACGGTTGTTGGTGGCACTCTTCTGGATCCGCCCTAAATGGTGAAAGCCATTAGTGCTTAATAGATTAACTCACATGCTGAAAGAAGTACCTTGAAATTGTGGGGCATGTTTGTCTGATGATGAGTACAGCATTCACATTTCCCTCTTTGAATAAGGCGACTTCATTTGAGATTTCGCACCTTTGCTATATGAACGCTTCTCACTGTCCAGTGACTTTTCGCACCGAGAGGTCCTCAAGTAGACGTGACTGTGCATTTAAAAAAACATCCCCAAGCTTGTCAACCTTGTTCAAAAGGCATCTTTTCCATCTTTTCTCTTTGGAGGGATGCATGAGACAGCTCAATTGTCCTGTGGCATCAAAACTCTGCTAAAAAGTTCCATGAAAAGCCCATGCTAGCCACAAGATAAAAAAACAAATAGCAACCATATCTTATTGCTTTTCTCTAAGTAAGTAATCACCTTGCTGCCACCAAGAAAGGCATGGCCCGCCTCAAACAAAATGAGAAAAAAAAAGAAAGAAAAAAGAAAAAAAGAGAGGCTGACTAGAAGGAATCGGCGGGGAAATTTTGTATAATTTTGTCATCCTAAAAATTTCTTATATATTCCAAATATAAATTAATTCCCCTTTTCCTATAAGAGTTTAAATCAATTTTCTAAAGCATTCAAATTTCACATGTTAGCTTTACTCCTTTATCAAAGCCCTTTTTTTCATTTGTAATTGCTAATTTCTAGAACCGGCATACTTCTGTACGGGATCTCTTGCTCATGTGGATTACATTGATTTTCAAATCGTGTCAAAACTCTTGAGAAATGCTTATTTTGATTTTTCGAGAAATGAGCATATTACGCATTACCTGATGCAGGATCTCTTGCTCACGTGGATCACACCTTTCTGAAGTTGTGTTTGAAATTTGTAGAATTACTTTTTAATCTTCTGAAACAAGTATAATTATTAGGCTTCCCGTCAATATAACAAAATTTGTACACGCTAACTATACAATGATTAACATATATATTAGATGATATTTAACTAGCCGAATTTTTTCATATGTCAACCATTCACACGTGAATATTTAAATTAATTCACACGTTGGTGTTGGATCTATTAAAATACTTGTAAAGATAGGACCCAACCACTATTCGTAGAGCAAATTAATTGAGTGGTGGTTTTTTAGCATCTTTTCCCCTTGTCTTTTCTAGGAGTAAGCACCAATCCTAGTCCAACTTGAGAACCGATCCAAACCAACTAGTTTTAGGTAGGGGTGAGCATCGGTCCAGGGTCAACCCTGGACCGACCCGGATCGGCCCAACCCCGCTGGTCCCGGTCCGGTTCTCGGGAGACTAGGTCGGTTATTGGTCCTAGAATTCCCGAACCAAGACCTGTGCAGGTCGGTCATCGGTCCTGAGAGTTCCGGGTCGGTCCAACCCGGACCAACCTTGACTATATATATATTATTTATAATATTTTTATATAGAGAAAAAACAACATCAACAACATTAAACAGCTCTTTAGTGAGGAGTTCAAGTAATTTTTTTTTTGATGACCCGACAACCCCCGTACAACCGGCAGCCGGCGAGGTAAACCCGGGGTGACGCTAGCGGAGGAGTTCAAGTAATTTTACATTGTTCTTTAATAACTTAGGTTTTTAATGTCTTTTACGGCGTCAATAGTCATAATTTACAAATGCGGAAAATGTTTTTGTGAAGAGTCCTCACGGCATCAAAAAAGTCACCTTATAACATCCTCCTCTAGTATTCGTTCTCTTCGTTTTATTTGTCATCTTAGTCTTTAATTTGCTAAAATAAAAAAATAAAAAAAAAACTTCTTTGCTTGCCACTTGACACTCGCCTCGCTCGCTTTAGGTCACTCGTGCCGCTCGCCACTCGATGCTCGCTTGGCTTGTTGCTCCTTGCTCGACATTCGATGCTCATTCTGTTCGACGCTCACCCCACTTAACCCTCACTGCCTGCCTTTCTTAGCTGACCTTGCTCATTATCGAACCCATTGGATCGGTACGGTCCTCGGTTGCCCTTTCAAGGAGTACAAAAAGTAAAATAAAAAATTATTAATTAGTTTTGGGTTGACCTTGAAACCGGACCGAACCTATTGGGGTAGTCCGGTCCTCAATTGTTTTTTTAAGGAGTACAAAAAATGAAATAAAAAATTATCAGTTGGTCTCGGGTTGACCCTGGAACCGGACCGAACCCATTGGGTCGGTCCGGTCCTTAGTTCCAAGCTCAATAGGGTTGGTCCTCGGTCCCAAAAATTGAGGACCAACACTGTGCGGGTTGGTCATAGGGTTAGGGGGTGGACCGGCCCAACCCGGACCATGCTCACCCCTAGTTTTAGGTGGTTCTCAGTTCTATTGAAGAAATCGAATTGAAAACTAGACAGACTAGATTGGATTAAGAACTAGCTGCCCTAAAATGGAATCTAGGGCTTGAACTCCACTCTTCATCCTCGATTCATCTCCCTTAATTGCAATAAGATACTAGATTTATTTTACTTGTAATTTATCGTGGTTCAATCTCTACTAGAGTATATACTAGAGTATCAAATTTTTGAATGACCGATGTACCTCTTCCTTAATTGTTGATATTTTATTTACTTTTGGCTGAGTCTACCAATTTAATGATGGCAGAGAATTCATCTTTGTCTCATTGCGAGTTTGCCTATTGTGACCCACTACAGAAAAAGCACCCAAAAAAAAAAAAAAAACCGATTCCGGTCCAATCCATGAACATGATTGTCACGAACCAATCTAGTTTATGGTTCCAAGAGCCTAAAAACAAACCTTGGCCAATCCGGTTCCTAATCCCAGGATGGGAACCACCTAATTCTAAAATCGATCACTTCTAATATTTTCACGAATCAAATTGACTTTCTTTTTTTTTTCTTTTCTTTTTTTGAAATATTGACATTACCTTAATTTATGTCGGCTTCAAAATCAAAGAGCGAGAAAAATAATATCGGGTGATCATAAGGTATTTGTTAAGAATAAATACGCTTTACAAAACTTGAAAATTAATAAATAAAAGAAAGGGTGTTACCCATATATTCAAAATTCTGTTTGTTTTATACAAAATAATTATTTTTAAGAGAAATATTTTTCAAGTCATTTGTTTTTTTAGGAAATAGACGAAATCTGAATTTTCTTAAACCGGTGAAATCGTCGCGTGGATCTCAATTTTAATATGCCGTGGAAAGTTTTAAAATCTCACGGCAATAATGCTTGAAAAGTGTCCACTTGAGTTGACACATCATGGGTGGTGGGCCGAGCCAGCCGAACGGAAACCGGTCAATTCGACGACTTCTTCCCCGAAATTTCCAGATTCGCGTGCCACATGCCGAAACTAGAATATGCCGTGACAGAAGGGAACAAGCATCCGCATCTTGCCATTCGTCCCCGGAATTAGGCAGCCGCTCGGTCCACAACGACCGCTTACCTACGCCCCCCCACTAAAATAATTGAAAAAGAGCATCTCCCTATCATCCACCAATCCATACACGTCCAAATACATACCAATAAGTACGGAAAACGTCCCTTCTCGACGGCCCCTTTTCGATGGTTTGGTTAGATATTACGACGTGGTTCGAAATCTAGACAAGACTAGCTGGATATTTGTTGCCGAGTGAAGTACAACCAGATGGAATCGAGTAATGATTTTTTTCTTTTTCATGTGGTGACTAGGCCGAAGTATTCCGGTGGGACTCAAGTAATTACGGAGGAATTATCATCTCGTGGCATGATTCGAAATAATTACATCTACTAGAGATCAATTCGTTGTTTTGGCAATGTTGAATCTCTTGTAATGTGATTGCGTTAAGCATTCAAACAAGGAAGATAGTAAAATTTTCAGTGCATCAATTGTCCCCATGATATAAACGTACAACCTAATATTTTGAAAATAAATAAATATTCATTATATATATATATATATATATATATATATATATATATATAAGTGCATTAAGCCACTTGTTAACGATACTATTTGAGAAGAGAAAAAAGAAAAGCTTTAAACCATTTCAATATATGGGCGCACTCTCCTTTAGGGAATTTAATTATTCAATTAAGACAATATTATAACTTTAGATAATTGCGAAGTCAGTTATCAATGTAAATAAAAAAAAAAAAAAAAAGAAGAAGAAATCTTTGCACATTCAATATTGGACAAGAGACACGTGTCTTTGAGGCTAGTTTCGTAATCTAATTCTTTCCGACATTAATGATTCAAAGATGAACGTGTAAATCCAATGAAAATTAACGGCTTTTATTTTTGGTTTATACTACGAGAAACTCCAAACTGATACATTTATGATATATTTTTTCTAAATTAAAAATTGGTACATTTGTAACAAATTTACCATTTGTTAGTTTTCGTTAAATTGAATTAACATCATAAAAAGTTACAAATCAGTATACTTTTGACAACTTAAGGGCAAAATTCTAAACCAATATGTCTGTTCATTACGACGTATTATCCAACTTAGTAAGTATATTAATTTGGGGCTTTTGTGATACTATTTTTTTTTCTTTACTAACTTTTCTGGCGGAGAGGGTACTTCTTTATTCTATTTTTTATTTTTTTTGTTTGGATCTTTAAAACAGGAAATTATTCTAGAAAAGAAAGGTTAACGAGCGCGTGGTTGGGGATGTCCTAAAAGGGAAACGCGGGCCTCCAGCGACAGCGACGACGGTCAAAATACCTGGGGAAAACGCCGGATGATGGGCATCTACACGATGAGTCGGCGCGAAACGAAGCCAACATCGCCGACCCAAACAAACGCCACGCGAAACCGCATCATCGTCCCTCTCCGTCGTCTCCACATTTCTCTCTCCCCCTTTTAAAACCCACCCCCACCGAACCAGAGCAAAGCGCAAAAGCAAAAAACCGCCCCCTCAAAACCGATCTCGATTTTTAGGGGGGACGACGAAGGCGACGAAACCCTAACCCGAACCCCAACCCCACCACCACCTCCATTCATATAAGCCTCCCCTTACGCCGTCTCATTCCTCAACCCCATCGTTTCTCTCTCTAGATCTCTCTCCCTCTCTCTCTCTTTTTCTCTCTTCTCCTCTGGATTAATCGGTGGAGCCCCAACTCGTTGTGAATGGTGGAAATCTCGGCCGGCGGTAGCGATTTCATGCTCACCCTTTTCCGATCAAGGGCGAGCGCTCTCGTTTTCGCGTTCGGTTCTTGCAAGGAGGGCTGGTACTACCGCTGCCTCGGCGTCGACCCTTGAAACCCCCCCACCCCCATTTGATTCCCCGCGAGATCGCTTCCCGATTTTTGCCTCCTCCCTCGCCCCCTACATATAAGTATATTGTATGAAATCTACTATCTCTTATATGCTTAATTTTTTGCTAATTACTAAAACTATGCAACTTATCAACTAATGGATTAAACAAGGTTACTTCTATTCTCAATTTGAATTTAAAAAGTGAGAAAGCTGATCATTGTCGATGCCGTACCGGTACATTCGAGCATCAATGGCGGCCGGCGTTTCATTCGAGTCGACGAGGCAACCTTCGCTCACCCAGCAATCTCCACAGGAATCCAGCTCCCATCCCTGAAGCTTCCCTTCCTGCCAAAAAACAGTGACTCCAATGTTAGTTCTTTTAGGATCAATGATTTCCTTATACGTGGTTTGGTCGACGATGACCGCACTAATCGCTGAGTAATTTGTACCTCGATGTATTGTCGAAACGCCTCGATTGCCTCAACAGCCTTCACTTTCGCATGTCTAGGCTCAGCAATGACATTTATTCTGAGTTCCGTGGACTCCAATGGCTCTTCGAGATCTTCTATGAGACTTCCGATCCCGTCATTAAATCCCGCGAGCTTCATCCGTACCATCTCGATGATGATTTTGACGACCATGTAAGCGCCTAGCAGGGCCAATTCATTGAAGAAAATGGCACACAAAATTTAATAAGAACCATTGTAATTTGAAGGAATTGAAGTGTTATTTCAGTTGTTTCAATTTCTTTTCCTATTAATATGTTCGTGAAGGAAACAAGTAAACCGCTCTAATTGGCATACGCTTTCTCAAACCTTGAAAACTAGATAAACCTACCCAGACGATGATATGCATAAATACAGACTATGTCTATGTTGCTAAATTTTCAATAAATGTTGGTAGTTGCCAAAAACTATTGGTAAATAAAATGATCAGGGATTTCTTTTAAGATAATTTGCTGAGAACTTACCGACTTGTTTATGAGTTTAACAATTCTTTTTGTAGTTTTCAAATTACTAAATTTGTACTAAGTTACCAATTTTTATGTGCATATCTCTTTAAGCACTTTGAATTCATTAACTTTTACAAAACATTACCGACCTAAATGAGAGTGACTTACAACTTTTATCAGATTTAATTACCAAAAATGCTTACATAATTAACAACTCTTACTTGAGTTACCGACAAAAGTTTAATCGGGTTTTTAAATTTATCAACTTTTCTATTAAGTTAATAACTTTTATGTGAGTAACGTCCACGTTGGTAAATCGCCAGTCTGACACATGTTTGGAGGAATGGACGGACACAAACTTCCTCAAACGATAAACCTATAAAAGAAACGCAACTTACCATCATCAAGAAAATAATTCTCCTTGAGTGCGCCGAGGCCGGACGTTTCCATCATCAGATGAGTCTCGATCCCGTCCTGATTGAGCTGAACCCCCTTATCGATGACATTCCTGTAACCGACCCGGTACAAGCAGTGATGGCCTCCTCTCTCCGTGATAAACCTCGTGAGGGCCACGCTCGTGCGAGCGTCGGTCACCACTGTCGTCCCCGGGTGCTCCCTCAAGACGATTGCCGACTGAGGGCGATGAGCTTGTCCCCATTGATCGGGTTGCCCTCGGCATCGACCACGCCACAGCGGTCCACGTCGGTGTCGAAGACAATCCCATGGTCGGCCGAGTTGTCTAGGACGGCAGCCCGAGTGAGGGCCATGGCAGTCTTGTCCTCGGGGTTCGGGATGTGGTTGGGGAACATGCCGTCCGGGTTGAGGTGGAGCGAGCCGAAGGTGTCGGCGCCGAGCTTGTCCAGCATGTCCCATGTGAAGAAGCCTCCGGAGCCATTCCCGGCGTTCACTATGATCTATATGCAAAATTCACGCTTAGTGTCAACAATTCAAATGGCTAAGCTAAATTTTATTTTCACTCGTAGATAAACCAAAGCCTGAGTATTTTTCAAGATAAGGAATTTGTGTACATAATTTAACGTAGTGCGATAATTCAAATATCAACCGGAAGGTTTGTGTAGAGAGGACAAAAAGCACTCTAGGAATCAAGGCCACAAGAACAGGATAAGATTGCAGAAGACGTTACTACGTTTAGAAGAAAATTTAGTGGGAAACTAGGGAAAAGCAATTTAGTCGAGATAATTTACCTGGAAGCCTTTGAGGGGCGTGTCGTAGTGAGTCGGGTGGTTCACTCTTTCCTTGATGATGTTGCGGAGATTGGCCGCGTAGGCGCTCATGAAGTCGACCCGGGTCGGGGGAGTGGCGAGCATGGTCGACACCTTCGCCAGCCAATTCGCATACTTGCGGGCGGCCCGGTCACATATCTCCTCCACCTCCGGCGAGGTCAGCCCTCCTTTCTTCGTGAAGAACTTCAGACCGTTGCGGGTGTAAGGCAAGTGAGATGCTGTCATCTGCCATAGCAAAAACATTTTCAGTCGTCTCTTTTCCGTTTGAAAATGAATTGCGAACTTCACTTGTTCATCGACATGAGTAAACAAAAGCCTCTTGACTTTTATGCTTTTGCAATTTTGCCAATAAAGTACAGAATTACTCTCCTATATGACCAGTTGAGAAACATGCTTAATATACGTGAGGCCGGTCTCTTGCTAGTTTAAGGTTCTTGATATGAAAAACGTAAAGCGTAGATGCCTTGTGGCCGGATTCTATCAACACAAATTGATAAGAAAAAGAGTGCTAACCCCGCATTGTTACACTACCATAATGGAAGCATCATAAGAGAAATGGTCCAACACGGTGCTCATGAAACAAGCCGGTGTCGTAGCAAGCCCCATGTCGAACACCATGCAACCGGCTCTTGAAAGCCCGGCAAACACGGCCACGCTCAACGCCGAACCAGAAATCCTGGGGTCCCTCCCAAGGGAAACCCTAACGTCCTCGACCGGCCTCCCTTTTTCGCTCTCCAAGGCCTTGATCGCCCACTCCCCGAAGCTCTCCGCAATTGCATCCACAGCTGGCGGCGTCAGGTCCACCGTCCGGCCCTGCTCCCCCTCCAGTGCGACACCACGCACGTCTGACCCATTTTGGAGCCTCCGGATCTTGTCAATTTCATCGTCGACCACAACTTCATCGTACTTCGCAACCCTCAGCGATCTTACTCCTGTACTCCTTATTGAAGGGCACATAAATATTACTCTAAGGTTCGTCGCTAACGGTTTTGTGGAGAAGGAGGGGATAATCGTTGATTTCTGGGCGCTCATGTTCTGAAGTGTCATTGCGGATGGCGAAGTGGACGCCATGTCGCCAGTGTCCTCCGAGCTGAAGTCCAAAATTGTCACAGAACTCAGCAAGATTTATTGCTAAATGCTGATTTTCCCCCCTTCTGCGAAGAGAAAACTATACTCTTCTATGTACGAGAAGATAAGAGTGGAGGTGAGTTCAATGGTAACCTCACAATTCCAATATCTGCAAAGTGTCGAAATATCTGAAAACAAGCTTCCAAAGAGGAGAGATATTTTTGTTGTTTTGTTCTGAACTGGTCATCTTCTTTGTCATTCTAGTTTGATATTTCATGCTCATGCAAGGAAGATGAAAACGGGATATTCTTCCCTTCTGGATACTGTTCGGATTTGGTACATGTAATATATATTGGGCCAAATGTTATATGGAAAGCCCAAGCCCTTGAAGTTTGACCTCAGCTCATGTGACCCACCCTCCATTCACCTTCAACGGCTTCAAACGCCATTGAGCGACAAAACAAGGGCAAGAGAAATTTCTGCATGTACAGTTTAGGACATCCGACAAGTGGAATTAACTTTGCTTTGCAACATCTGGTAAGTATTCAAGTCCATTATTCATTTAATCGGGATAATTCTTGAAATTAGGTCATAATTTCGAAGTTGGGTCAATTTTGAACTGTGAGGTTCGATTAATGAATTGTTAAGCTGTAAGTTTATATGGAAATGATAGTTTAGAGCATTGTGGAGTCATAGAGTTTGACGAAAATTGATTCTAAAGTATGGTTTGATCATAACATGTGAGTTATGCGTAATAGACAAAAATGAATGTTTACTATAAATGAGCTTCTTCGTTAGTGCACAAGAAGTCATTTTATAGATCAATAAGCATAGTTTAGTCAATTCATTCATAAGAGTAGTGTATCGCTCAAATTTTGATAGCATTTTTTGATTAGCCGATAAAAATACAAATGCATCGACTAGAGTAATTATCGTAAGATAGTTTTCAATTTTCTCAGGTAAGTGATACTATCTCTTCTTACCATTTATACACTCAGATTATGAGTTAAGAAATGACTTTTTTTGTTGCATACAACTTAATCTAGCATTTACTAAAGTTTTGTCTAAATGAAATGCAAGATTGTTTTTCATTACAATTTGAGTTAATTGCTTGTAATTAGTTTGTGAAACATTTTATGAAAAAATCACGAAAATTTCATGATTTATGAATATGCTTTATGAAAGGAATTTCAATATATATTGAGATTCCATTCATTTCATGGAAAATATTTTATTTCTGCAAAAAAAAAAATATATCGAGGAAGCCATTTTCAAGAAAAATGATAACATTTTCTGGTGTTTGGTTGAAGCTTGAGAATAAAGTGGAAAATATTTCCGTTGTTTGGTATCTGATTTGATTTTCCTCCATATACTCCCTTTGATCTATTTTTTTCTTTTTAAAAATAAATTTTTAATTATTTTTATTTTTCTTTTCATTTCTTTTTTCTTTTTTTTTTTTCTTGTATTTTCCTTAGCCAATCACCGACCACGCAATGGCCAGTAAGCTAAAGGACGAGCTCACTAGCCTTTGGCGACACCTAAGTGTCGCCAATCTAGTTAGGCTCGAGCAACTCGCCCTCCGGCACACTCGAGCTCACTTATGGCCGGGCCACCAACCTTCACCGCGGTGGCGATCAGCCCAATAAGAAGAAAAAGGAAAAAGGAAAAAAAAGAAAAAAATATAATTGCAAATCGAATCTAAAAATAGAAAAAAAGGAAATAATAAATAATTGAATTGAGTGATGAAAGAAAGAAGAGGGATAAATATTTCCTCTCTTCAACAAAAGGCAATCATTTTTCTCACTTTTAAAGATGTTTTTTTCCATTGATGGAAAATGTATTCCTTGACTTGTTTATTTTCCGTGAACCAAACATCAGAAAATCCAAAGAAGTTATTTTCCGCGCAACAAACAGAGCCCGATAATAAAAGTTACATATTTTGGTTAATAAACTGGAGTTTTGATATGGTTTATGGTTTCAGTTTTGGGTTATTGAAGATTGAGGTGGATGAATTATGTTCATGTTGTCATGATTAGATACTGTTATTAAGGCGTCAATTATGGGATGAACCATCAGTTGATATAAGTGAAGACCTAGCCAAAGGAAGAAACTTGGTTGCTCTTGTCACGGGCATTAAGCATGACCATAGTTAGATACTAAGCATTAGATTAGTCGTTAGAATAGACTACTGACATTTAATTTGATTGAGATTAATCAACGGAATTTGTTTTCGATATTCTACGTAAAAAGTTTTGTTGAAAAGATATCATCCACTCTTGATATTTTACATCTATCATATACTAAATTTGGGATTGATGGATTATGTATCAGTTTATAAATATGCACAATGAATATTCAACCTGCTTAGAAGAGATGTATTGCTTACTAGTTTATGGTTGCTCATTCTATTTATCTTAGGGAAAATCTCAAATAAGGACCCAAAATAAGCCTATTTTCTCAAATAAGAACCCGAAGTGACCGTTGTCCCAAAAAAGGACCCGAAGTGGCTAACAAGTCTCAAATGAGGACCTGAACTTGCCGACTGGCCAAAATGTTCACCGCCGGCGAAGTGTGACATTTACGGTGACCGGAATATGGTCGATTTTGTCCCAAAAAAATATAGATAGAAATTAACAAACCCTAAACCCCCCAAACTCTTCACGTTCTTTTGACCTAAAAAGAAAAGCTCTTCATGTTTTCACGTTTTTCTTCTTCTGCTCTTCATCTTCTCCGTTCTTTGTCCTCTCTCGCTTGGAGCATGGAAATTTTATGTTAATGGAACACGAATTGAAACACAACAAGAAATCCCTACCTTTGTTTCTTCACATCTTCTTCTTTTGTTTTTTGTCTTCATTTCTTTCCAACGAAGAAGACAAATCTTGAGTAAAGCCACATTTTCGTTATTGAGACACTCATGTGTAATACGAGGGCCTCGATTCTTCATTATCTTTTCCTAGGTTCGCCATACACTTTAAGATAGCGCATGAGAACGCTTCTGTTTCTCATGGTTTCTGTTCTTTTGTTCCCCGGAACAAAAAAAAAAGAATAGAAACCTATTTGGTAACGCCACATTGTTTTTTTTTGTTCCCGGGAATAAAAAGTTAACCCGGGAATGGTTTGGGAACAGAAACGAGAAGCAAAAAAAAGTTGTTTCTTGTTCTCGGGAACAAAAACAATAAGCAATTTCTCTAACTTCTCTTTTACGAACTCTTTTGCTCCCTTCGTCCGCTTGCCTCTCTTCGATCTCATCACCTCCGGTCGCCTCTCTCGGTCCCGTCGCCGCCGGTTCGTCATCACCGATCTCGTGGCCTCCAGTCCCGTAGCCTCCAGTTGACTCTCTCCGGTCTCGTGCTCGTAGCCTTCGGCCACCTCTCTCCAATCCGGTCGCTGCCTCTCTTCGGTTCGTCGTCTCCGGTGCAGTTCTCTTTTGCCTCCGGTTGGGTCGCCTCTGTCCGAGCCGGTTGCCTCCAATCCCATCGCCTCCGCCTCTCTTCGGTGCCGTCATCTCTAATCCCGTCGTCTCTGGTCGCTTCGCTTTGGTCGCGTCGCTTAGCTTGGATCGCCTCTCCCGATCCCGTCGTGTCTATCGCCTGCGGGTCGCGTCGCCTCTCCGGTCATCTTGCCCTAAATCAGGTTTGTTGCTTTGATTCTTTCTCAATTTACCTATTCTAGGTGGTGATTCTCACTTTTCTGAAGTTGAATTCGCCGCCTGCAGTGCCATCATCTCCGATCGCCTCTTTCCGATCTTGTCGCCTCTAGTCCCATTGCCACTGGTCACCTTTCTCCGATCGCATCGCCTATGGTCGTGTCTCCTCGTCGTCGTCTTGCCTTAAATCAGGTTTGTTGGTTTGATTCCTTCTCATTGTACCTGGAGGTAATGAATTGGCTGAGTTTTTTTTGGGTTTGATTTCTTGTTGGTTTCGCGTGGCTGTTTTGGTGCAGGATTCTGGGATTCTGGGAGGATTTGGGTAAGATGCGGTTCTTTGGATGTGGTGAATCCGTGAATGTGTGTTCTTGTTGTGGGGCATGATTGGTCTTCCTTGCGTGGCTCATTGTTGATGGTGAATGCGTGTTCTTATTGTGGGGCGTGATTGGTCTCCCGTCATTGTTGCTGGTGAATGTGTGTTCTTATTGTGGGGCGTGATTGGTCTCCCCTGCGTGGCTCATTGTTGCTGGTTAATGCGTGTTCTTGTTGTGGGGCGTGATTGGTCTCCCCTGCGTGGCTCGTTGTTGCTGGTTAATGCGTGTTCTTGTTGTGGGGCGTGATTAGGGTGTGTCTCTGAGTAACACAGGCATTGGTCATGGAAGATTGAAGGCAGCATGTGATGCTGAAGCATCTTTCGTTGTAGTTTCTTGTCTTTCTGTGTTTTTTCATTCTCTGGCGAAGTCCTCCAATTCCGAGCTTGTGATAAAGCATTATGTGAATACTAGAAAATCTTAAGTGCATAACCATATTAAAAAGAGAACAGATATGTCAGAACAACAATAGCTTGGTTTTACAAAATCCTTAGCTTTATTGTACATCTCTTATATAATTGATGTTTCTTTTGCTTTCCTAACGACAAATTTATATCAGAGTTGCCACCACAAAGAAAGTGTTCAGACCAGAGAAAGGACATGGAACATACTGCATGTGATCTGTTTACCTTGCTCTTCCCAAGTAAATCCATTCCTCAATCATCGAGGAGATGGAAACTGAGACTTCCCATTAAAAATTTGCTATAGATTTCTTCTAAATAAACAATACCAAACAAAACACTCAAGCATTATAACAATGCTTCGTAATGGCTGAAAAAACAGCATTCAAGAACAATATATATATATATATATATATATATATATATATATATATATATATATGGATAAATGGCTTGAGTTCCCAACTTTGGAAGTGAAAATGTCTATGATCTTTCATTTCTCACCTCTCAAGTAAATCCACTAACAATATCAGCTTAGTGGACAAGAATGTTCTCACAAAGTAACCTTCATCTTCATGCTTTTTGTTAAACTTACAGAATTAATGGAACAGTTGAATCTTCCTTCCTCATATCTTCAATTTGTTGACTTGATCTATACATAGCTAAAAGCAGTACACTGAGGATACATCAAAGCACAATGGATGAATGATAAGGAAATCAGACCACTTCCTTCCAATGATCTAGAAAGCATCACGGGAAGCATTTCATCCTCTGGAAAATGAAACAGTGGCTGGTGAATGCGTGTCCTTGTTGTGGGGCATGATTGGTCTCCCCTGCGTGGCTCATTGTTGCCTATGCCTTGTTTGCGTTTGATTGTGTTGGCTGTAGATTTGGCTTGGTTTTCTTGGGGGTTGATTTTTGTATTTTCTCCTGAACCAATTCAATTCTTAAAAATTTTTGCTCTCTCAAAGCATTTATATTTCTTTTTTGACATGTCCACATTTGTGCTCTTTTTTAGTAACTTCGTAATAAAAAAAACAAAGCTGTCATATTACTCCCGCGAAAGCTCTTGTGAGGGATTCTTTCTGGTTCGAAAGAAAGGTAAGAAAAGGAATACATCCACAAACAGAAAGTGCTGTATTGTGTTCTTGTTGTGAGTGCCTATCTATTTCTTTTATATACCATGATTCCTTTTTTACGCAATCTCTTCAAAAGAGATCGATGCAATGGATGAGGCGCACTTTTCTCTATGCTTCTTTGTCTCTCAAAATCAGTGAGAGTATGAAATGAAATTAACAACACCAAAATTCTGGTGTACTTTTCTCTATGCTTCTTTGTCTCTCAAAACCAGTGGGAGTATGAAATGAAATGAGATAGTTGTGTATGTGTGTGCGTGTGCATGAGTAGTTGAAGTTGTCGATACTCTATTTTAGCGATAGGCGGCTGATAAAGGCTCTGTTTTAGCCAATGAAGCAGCATGTTGCACTCTCTTTTTAATTGTCTTGAACTCATATTATGCTCAACTAGTGAAGGTTACATGGCATCCCAAAAAGAGGCATTCGTTGCAAAGTGGACTGAGTCTTTAACCAACTTATACGTCAGTTTGTTGGTAGAAGAGATCAAAAAGGGAAATCGCACATCTTCTACTTTCAATAAAGTAGGGTGGAATACCATACGGACAGAATTCAATAAACGAGCAGAACTTCAATATACTCAAGTACAGTTGAAGAACAAGGTGAACAAATTGAGAAAGCAGTATGTTAGTTTCACAATCCGGATTTGGTTGGGATAATGTGAACAGAAAAGTTGTTGTTGATGATCCAAGTATATGGGAATCTCACATCAAGGTATGCTTTAACCTTTGATCATTTTGAGATCACTATAGATGTTTAATTGTATTGCTGATATATGTCATCATTGTGAAAATTGCAGGATAATATTGAGTAGGCAAAATTCAAGAAGGATGGGCTTCCTCAATATCTCGACTTGTGTATTGTATTTGAAGATATATGCTACTAGGGAGTATGCAGCAGGAAATGCCGAAGATTTGGTGATGTCAGATGAACTTGGCATTGGTGGTGATGATGCAGACGATGGACCAGAGGACTTTGGTGAACACCATCTTGATGAGGGAGTTTTTATATCTGACAAAACTCCTACTCCAGTTCATGACAAACATAGGATGGATAAAACTCCAAATAGTAAGAGGAGAAGGAGGAGTAAATCATTTGGCATTGCTAGCACCTGCAAAGCCTTACAAAAGATGATCAAGAGCAAGGCTAGTCAATCTGTGAGTGGTTCCATCAACTCACAAGTCACATCATCACCTACAGACCCATACTCCGTATCTATTGTGATTGATCTCCTACTTGCCACCTACGTTTGAGCTGGATCTTTACAATAAAGCAGTGGAACGAGCCTGCGTTAATGCCACGTGGAGGGAGGCTTTTATCAAAACCCCAGCTGACAGGAGATATGGGCTTCTCCACTATCTTTAGTGGATGTTAGGAATTGCATGGAGTTTTAGTAGACTATGCTTTTAATGTTGTTGGTTGTCATTTTGTTGTTGAAGATATTGATGTTGAGACTTTTGCATTTCTATTGTGGTTTGGATATGATGGATTGTGATGGATTGTGATAGATTGTGTTGAATTTTTAAATTTGGTTTGCTTTCATTCTATTACTTACGTTATCGGTTTCTATTGTTTTTTATTTTTATTTTTACATATATCTATATTGATTTTCTTGTATTTGTGTGATCATATAGGTACTATGGAAGATGAATCAAATAGTGTGTCTAAAGAAGAAGTAGCAGCAGTTGAATGGTATATGGATGAGTTTGATATTGACCTAACAATAGCATGGTTATCTCTTGTTACTTTTGACAAGTCTTTGCATACAAGAGAGCCTATTAAAGACAGTAAATTATCAGGAGCCGAATGGGTAAAGGAAATTGTTTACGGACATTTAGATAGGATATATGAAGTATTCAGGTTAGAGAGACATGTTTTTCTTAACCTATGTGATTTAATGAATGCAAGAGGCTGGCTGAAAGATACTCGATATGTAAGGGTAGATGAACAAGTTGGGATTTTCTTATCTATGGTTGGTCACAAAAACTCCAATAGAGATTTATGTGAGAGATTTCAACGTTCGGGACAAACAATCAGTAAGTTTTTTACTCTAGTATTAAAAGCATTTCTCGAATTATCAAAAGAGATTATCAGGCCGCCTTCTTTTGATATTGTTCCAGAGGAGATTCTTCTTGATCCTAACCATAGACGTTACTTTAAGGTATGATTTTTATATCAATTTTACATTATTAAAATATATATAGCCGATAATATTATCTAACGCTATACTTTCATAAAATCACAGGACTGCATTGGTGCTATTGATGGCACCCACATTAATGCATCCGTCCCTATATCAAACAAATCCCATTTAGAGGCAGGAAATGGACTACCACTCAAAATGTGATGTGTGCTTGTTCGTTTGATATGAGATTTACTTTCGTATATGCTAGGTGGGAAGGATCTGCCAATGATTGTCGGGTTCTCTCAGCAGCACTCGAGACTCCTCGATTGCAATTTCCTCGACCACCACCAAGTATTTGCTTTGTTATATCAAGTGATTTTCTTTATGATTATATAGCTATTGCATATCATAACAAATTTATGTATATATTCTTGTAGGAAAATATTATGTAGTAGATTCTGGTTATGCAGCACTTCCAGGATTTTTAACTCCATTCAAAGGTGAACAGTATCATTTGAATGATTATAGGGATAGAATGAGATGGCCCAGATCAGCACAAGAATTGTTCAACCATAAGCATTCTTCATTGAGAAATGTTATCGAGAGGTCATTTGGGGCATTAAAAAATCGCTTCCCCATTTTGAGACACATGCCTCCATTTTCAATTCGAAAGCAAGCAAATATTGTAATCGCATGTTGTACTCTCCATAATTATATTCGTGACCAAGACAAGATAGACAGGAACTTTGCCATATATGGAGATCCGGAGTTTCCATTTGGACCTACACAAGAAGATGTTGTAGATGATACATCACGTGTTGAGGCGGCTGAGATAAACATGATTAGGAAAAATATTGCAAATATGATGGCAAGAGATCACAATATACAAGAGATTCCATGACTTTTTATTTCGGACTTTTGCAATGTGTTTTTGTTTTTTGGTGAAAACTTTTGCGATGTGTTTGTAAACTATTATGAATACATTTCTATTAATAGTATTAAGGTCATACAATTTTATCTCCATGAGCACAAATACCATTGAATGTATCATAAATGTGGACAAACGAAAGAAAAGCAAATTGTAAACTATTGTATAGTTGACACTTCAAGACCTACAAACCGCCGTCCGAAGCTTGCATCCTATTCAAGAAAGAAAAAAAGCAAAAGAGGAGAGGAAAACATCTCCTTCATCAAAATTAGCCAAAACCTTATAAGCTTATGTGAAACACAAAAATGAAATAGTTTGTAATTTGGAAGAAGCAAGGTTAAAAGTAGCATCAAGATGGGATGCATCGACGGCTCAAAATGCAAGAGACCAAGGTCTTTACTAAGTGTTTTAGGAGCATACTATGAACTAAATGCATAATGACAGCAAAGCCACGGCATGCATGCACCATTCCAATAGTTGGAAATTTCCAACCCCAACCCAACATCCATGTCAAGATTACAAGACTAAAATCCCCAAGCCACGCATGCACTAGAATTACAATTTTTTTTTTTAAAGAGTAAAAACTTAATCCCAAGGAAATCACTACAAATTCAATATGTCTTGTGTTTTTTTTCGTAATATTTACTATACCAAACATTAAAATTTGCAAAAAGAAAATATATTAATCTAATAATATTTTGATCTTGTCAATTTTATGTAATATCTAATCTATTCCTTTTTCTTATTTATTATTATTTTTAAAAAAAATAAAATTTGGAATAGAAATTTTGTGCATAGCTTATCAAACGGTTTCTTCTTTTTTTCCAGAAATAGAAATTTTGTGCAGTTATCAAACAAAATTCTGTTGTTCATAAATTGTTCCCCGGAACAGAAATAGAAAAGAACTATTTCTGAAAAAAAAAAAAAAAAAAAAAAAAACTCGTATCCATAATAGAAGCGTTGTCATGTGCAACCTAATTCACACTCTGTTCAACCGAGATCAGTTTCGTTCAAATTGAGAGAGAGAGGGAGGGAGGGAGACAGGGATCTTGCTCCATCAACAGAGAATTTAGGTTCTCCAAATGAGAGGGGACAAATAACGTAAAAGATGAAGAGCGAAAGAAGAAGAACGTGAAGAATTTGGGGGTTTTGTTTTTAGGGTTAGTTAATTTCTATCTATAATTTTTTGGGACAAAATGCCATTGAAAATGTCACACACTCATCAACCAATGAACATTTTGGCCGATCGGCGGGTTCAAGTTCTTATTTGAGACTTGTTAGCCACTTCTGGTCCTTATTTGGAACAATTGTCATTTCGGGTCTTTATTTGATAAAGTAAGCTCACTTAGGGTCCTTATTTAAAATTTTCCCTTTATCTTATTTGCTTTTTATGTTCTTCAGCTAGTCACAAATAACACGAGAGCATTTACATTATCAAAAGGACATTTTGATAATGGGATTTTTAGGTATGAATTATTTATATGAACTTCAAAGTTTAGTTGTTAGATGGAGATATACACATTCTTTTTATGTATGAGTCTTTTATTAGATATGTAGATGTATAATTCGATCACAAATTGATGATAAATACATTTGAAACTACGTCTTTATGATGGGTGGATGACATGTCATTGCCCTTGTAATTGTAAAGTTGGGGGTGTGACAGTACATATCGCTAAAACATGCATCGAACCTACTGAACCAGCATGCTTCGTTCTAAGGTTGAGCAGTCAAAATCTTCTACGGGCTTGGGCAGAATCTTCAACGGGCTCGGGAGCAGCCGCTATTCGAGAATAATTGATCAAAGACCCAGATTGGCAAATTATTATAGACTAAAAACTAGCGAGATGCTCGAGCTTTGCATGTCCTTTCGAAATCAACATGCACTATAGTACTTTTACTCTTGATGGAGCTTGATGATGAGGTGGTTTCTTTCTTCTATAAACGAGCCGGTTGTCCATTGCTAAACCACGAAATTTAGGATTGAGATCCTTTGAAATTAGGAGAGGAATTCAATCTTAAATTTTTTGGTCGAACAATTTTAAATTTACTCCCCAAGAAGTTCACACTTCAAGAGACATTGGACGGTCTAGATTTGTTTCCCCTGTTTCTTCTTCCTCTTCTTTCCCATTTCTTGTTTCCATTTTGATCAAGCTGTGCCATGTGTCGCTACCAGCAACAGAGCCACCATGCCGCCATTGCTGGCCATTGCTGGTGGCAGGTTGCGACCTCAAATCACAATTAGGGCTGCCATTAGCAGCCCTAATCTCGACTTTTGTGCGTTAGACCACTAAAGGCAAGCGAGATAATCATTCTTTCTAAAAATCAATTTCTAGCTAGAAATTGATTTTTCTCTTTCGATTCCCTAATCAAATTTCTGAGCAAAAATACGCATTTAATAACCTTATAAATTTTCTATTCCTAAAATAGAAATTCGTTTAGTAATGACACAAAACTTCTCTCTCTCGAGTGATGGTAGGAGGCATCTGGTGTCCGGTGGCTACCATCCAACAATCAATGGTAGGAGGTGGGTGGCAGGCATCCAACAATCGGCAGCAGGGGAGGCGAGCAAGCAACATTCGGCGCCGGGGAGGCGGCGGTCAACCATCGACGTCAGGCGTCCAACAGCCGACCACCAGCGACGGGTGCCCAACGACCGATGGCTGGCATCCAACGATCGACATCTAGCATCCAACAACCGGTAACCGACATCCGGTCATCAGCAGTGGGCTTCTGGCATCCCACGAGAGGCGGGTGGGTAGCAGCGATAATGAAAATGATCAATAAGAAGAGTTTTCATTTCTTACTTTTGTTCCGAAAATAGAAAAGTTAAAAATTTTAACTTCTAATTTCTAGTTCAAATCTATTATTGGATTAGAAATTTGTTCTAGAAATAAAAAAATGAAATTACATTACCAAACGAATTTTTGTTCTAAATCTGTTCCATGAAATAGAACAATATAAAAATATAATAGTTATCACGCACGCCCTAAGTTTATGAGCTCAAACTAAGAGAGAGAGAGAGAGAGAGAGAGAGGTGTCTTGGGGCTTTTCTTAAAATATACACTTCAATCATTGTATTTGGTAAATTCTCAATGTCAATAACAATTGTTGATATCAAACTATAAAATAAATATTGAATATTAATTGCTAAGTTCCTTAAATGCTAAAATAAAAGATAGAAAGTTGTTCAATAATAGATGAATGAATAACAAATTTTGTTCTTTTTCTAACTAGTTATGGAATAATGAATATAATTGGAATGTTTGAAATGTAATCGATATGGTATTGGTTTCTACTGATGCGCGATCATAAGCGTGGTGATTTGGTTGGAAACTTATTCGCAAAGTCAATAAGTTTGTTCCTTCGAAGTCAAAATGCACATAGAATTGCTTTGGAAAGGTACAGATGTAGCCCCACGCCATTCCAATGGTAAATCGCATTACTTCTTTTCTTCTTGGTAATTTTCATTATGCCATAAATAATCAAACCAAAATTTAGGGTCTATTTGTTTTGCTAAAAATGTTTTCCTTATTTTCTAACGTTAGGTTCGTTTAGAAAAATAAGTAAACGAAAAAAAGTTTTCCTACAAAAACTTAATTTGAAGGAAATGATTTCTCCTTTGAAATAACCATAAAACGTTTTTCAAAATGTCCTTAATTAATTAGATGTTTATTCTTATAAAAATATATTTTTAAAATTTTTAATTTTTAATTATTTTTATTTTTAAAAATCAAAATTTTTCTTTTCTTTTCTTTTTTTCTTCTTTTTTTTTTTTTTCTTTTCTCTTTTCTTTCTTTTCTTGATCCTTGTTCCTTCACCAGCCGCATGCCTTGACAATAGTTGGCAACCCAGCGACCAGACATGACGCAAGTCAACGAGCTCACGGCTCACCCGGTCCCAAGCGAGCTTACTCGATCCAGGTGAGCTCAAGCTCCGTCGAGGCTATCGAGCTCGCAACTCAATGAAGCTTACCTATGGCCATCACCGACCGGTCGTGGCAAAGGAAGAGGGAAAAAGATAAGAAAATAAAAAATTATAATTTTTAAAAAAGAAAACAAAAAATAAAATAAAAATAAGTAAAAATTCAATTTTAAAAAAAAATTAAAAATAATTTTAAAAAAGTTGATTTTTTTTTGCCTGAGATTGAAATCATTTTTTAATGAGGTTCAAATATCAGAAAACATTTCTGACCACATATCACCAAATAAAGGAAAACTAATTGTATTCTTTGAAAATACTTTTTCAAATAGTATTTTCCTTTTTTATTGAGTTTTTCGCGAAATTGACGACACTTAAACGAGATTAAAAGGGAAAAAAGAAAGAACTAAAAAAAGAAAAGAGAAGCGTGCCTTAAGTCGACCTCAATCGTTGAAATACAATAAAAACATATGAACCATAGCAAGCCACCTCACCTCACCTCACCTCATTGACTCGGTTGAAAAACGAGCCACTCCAATTAAGCCCTCCTCTCCACCCTAAGCAGTCTCAATCAAATTGCGCGCGACCTTGTAGCTGGGTTAATATGGGTATGGAGCAAACCCATTAAAACCTATTTAGATGGGCTTAGCTTTTTGTAGACTCATATCAACCCATTTTGCAAATTTTATTTAACCCACGTGACAGCTTAGTTAATTGTATATGAGTTAAGAAGCGGGTCATAAACCACTTTTGACAGCTCTATTCATATGTTGTGCTCTTACTTGATTGGTTATTTTTATATTCACTGACATAATTTTGAATATCTCTGTGTTTTAATGACTTTTTCAAATTTTATAAGAATCTAAGTTATAGTCGTGCTACTTCCAACAAACTTGGATATCGAATTCCAATTTAATTGCCAACGGCATCTTTGAAAATTCAAACCAAATGATAATTTATTGGAGACGTAGACATTCCGTGGAGAAAAGGGGCACGAGGAGGGGTGCTCTGACTTGGAAAGAGAGGAATGAACAATGAAGGACGAGACCTTTTGCTGAACGATGGGCTGTTTTGGCTGGAACTTAGGTTTGAGCTCATGCGGTCTCTATCTATAAAATGGAGCCACCGGCGAGCATGGAAGATTATGTAATACGCCAAGGGTCTTTTGCTTTTGTAATACGGCAAGGATCTTCTACTTTTGAAACATGCCAAGGGTCTTCTACGGCTTCACACTCGAATGGACGTGTGGTCCTTGAGTATGGAGATATGGTGCTCTGACTTGGAAAGAGAGGAATGAACAATGAAGGACGCGACCTTTTGCTGAACGATGGGCTGTTTTGGCTGGAACTTAGGTTTGAGCTCATGCGGTCTCTATCTATAAAATGGAGCCACCGGCGAGCATGGAAGATTATGTAATACGCCAAGGATCTTCTGCTTTTGTAATACGGCAAGAATCTTCTACTTTTGAAACATGCCATGGGTCTTCTACGGCTTCACACTCGAATGGACGTGTGGTCCTTGAGTATGGAGGTATGTTAAAAGAACCTTCTGTCGTTTAGGGGTTATCATGAGACGTTCTCTGGGCAATTGTCTTTTGAGTACTCGTTACCATGCGCCTATCGTTGGCAATGGGACCCCAAGTTGAGAAAATTAATCTTCCCAACAATTAATGTTTGCCGTGAATTATTTCACAGAATGTCCGAACCAACCGGTTCAAAGGCTGAAACCGGCGATTCCCAAATTGAATCGGTTCGGAATCGGTCTTTTAAATAATAAACACTTTTGCACACATGGAGAATCGAACCATCGTCTTCAACTTAAAGAAATACCAACATAATCACTTGACCAATATTTGATTTTTTTTTTTTTGTAGTGAAATGGAGCAATGTTAATATTTTATAATAAAAAATTGATTTTTTTCAACAAAACAAAAATTAGACCGGTTCTAGATACTAGAATCGGCCGGTTCAGGTTCTCGATACCAATGTTTGGAATCATAGGTCACAGGGTCGGCTCCTGGTTCTATGTCAAGATGTCACGTATGCTGAGATAATACTATATTATTCATATGAGCTTTTTGTATTGCAGGCCAAATCGCCACTTTTTGTGTTCAATGAAAAATGTGAAACACAAATTTTGTCAAATCAATTAATTCAAATTCACCGTTAAATACAACAATGAAAAAATAAACATGAATCTAAGTATATCTAATAATATAATTAATTAACCTCATTAATGAAAAGAAGTAGACTTATATTAGACTATCTACCGGACTATCATCATCTTCGACAATTAAAGCCTAAGCCAGAGACTGAAGTCAAGTTTCTATAGTTTTCCTTTTTAATCTCTGGTATATTCATTCGGTTAGAAATACTTTGGGTAGAGTTCCACGTAATAGACCTTTACTTGGTCAATTGCATTCGACAATAGTAAATGTTAATTAATGGAGAAACCTGTGTAAGGTGAACGGTCTGGGTGGGGTAAGTATGTGCAATAATAATAATAATAATATTTTGATTATGAGTAGTATTAGATAGAGTATCCGGGAAGGTCAAAAGTTTTGCTTTTTCCCAAATTATTTAGTTGTTTATTTATAAGATAAAGCCTAATATAATATATACATATTCATAGGAGGAGTCTAGCTTAGAGAAGGAATAATCAAGGTTAATTTTCTTTTTTATTTTTATTCTTAACTTTGAAAAATAATATGTATAAGAACTTTGATAACATAACAGTCTTCGGGCTACTATAAGAAAACTTGTTGTGAGTCACGAATTCTAAAAAAAATGAATTCCACAATATTCTATAATTATTTGTTGTTTGATTTTTTTTTTTTGTGGTTCAAAACATAGTGTAATTCTCACAATAAATTAAAGACCGTCATCCAATCAAATTTCTCTATGTATAATTACTGAAAATGAGTCAGATTTATGCACAGTAACAAGTGACCCAAAGGTACATAATAATAGTCCAAAGATAGGAAAAAAAATTTCAATGCATATTAAAGAACATTGCAAATTGAAACTCTATTCTCTTTTTAGCATGTCATAAATAAATATACAAGTTTCGAAGCAGAAGTAATATTTCTTATCGGGGAAAATTACCTAAACTCCTACCTAGATTAGAAGAGATGTACTAGTGTCGCACTTATGAGCACCAAATATTAGCTTATGGCCTCTTAGTAGGAAAATAGGGGTGAAAATTCTGGCTCCAAATATGAGGGTAGAGTATTGAAAGAGGATCTTGTCACTCACTTTCGTCTCTCCTTGGCCTTATCCTACATTAACAACTTCGAACCTGCCAAAGGAAGCAGCCAGGAAGATACACATGGTTTCGTGCGAAGACCTGAGCTACTTCGAAAGTCCAGAGACATCTATCTTTGAATTTCCACTATATGAGGCTGATAAATAGCTAAGTTAACCCAAGCCCACTTCACTCATCCCTCGTTCCAATTTCCAGATATCAGCAAAATGAGACATCAATGCTTCAATTGCATGAAGTTTCATCTGTGCTGTTTCATTTTTCTTGCTACTTTTGCGCTGCACTTGGACCGGGGCTCTTCTGCTACCAATGAAACGGACAAACTGTCATTGCTTGCATTTAGAGCTGCAATAACCGAGGATCCGTTCGGGGTGCTGCGCTCATGGAATGACACTGTCCACCTCTGCAAGTGGTATGGTGTTGCATGTAGTCTCCGGCACCAACGAGTCACTGGGCTGGACCTTCAATCCAAGAACCTCTCGGGGTCCATCTCTCCACACATTGGAAACTTGAGTTTCCTTAGGGAATTGAATCTCAGCAACAATAATTTTGGTGGTGAAATCCCTACACAAGCAGGGCAGTTAGGCAGGCTACGTATCTTTTTTGTTGAGAATAATTCTTTGGCGGGTGAAATCCCGAAGAATCTGTCGAGTTGCTCCAGCCTTACTTACCTAAGTTTGTTTGGCAACCAACTTACTGGACGAATTCCCATCGAGCTTGGTTTGCTGTCGAAGCTTCAGCTCCTCCTGGTAAGTTTTAACAATCTAATGGGAAATATTCCTGCATCCTTAGGGAACTTGTCTTCGTTAGAACAACTTTATCTTGCTCGAAACAACTTAAGTGGAAGTATTCCCGAAGCTCTAGGAAATTTGATCAGAATAAGAGAGTTTGCTTTGGGAGAAAACTGGCTGTCCGGTTCAATTCCTCGTGCGATCCTGAATTGCTCGTCCCTGGCGTTGTTGGACGTGGTTGAAAATCAACTGCAAGGAAGTCTCCCAGCAGACATAGGCTTCACACTTCCCAACCTCGACACTTTCACCATATCCTTTAACCAGTTCACCGGACCAATTCCTCCCTCGATATCTAATGCCACAAATCTAGTAGAATTCGAAATTTCGGTGAACAATCTTTCAGGGGGCGTGCCTTCTTTGGAAAATCTGCACAAGCTTCAGTGGTTTTTATTTACCGCAAATCATCTTGGAAGTGGAGGACGCCACGACCTAAGCTTCCTTTGCTCTTTGGGAAATGCCACTGGGTTGGAATGGTTGAGGATAGACGACAACAGTTTCGGTGGGATTATGCCCGATTGCCTCAGTAATTTTTCGACGACCCTCACTGAGTTGAATACAGGCGGGAATCCTACTTTTGGGGAGATGCCTAGAGAGATTGGAAACCTGGTGAATTTGGGAAGCCTATATATGCATTCCAACGGGCTTTCGGGTGACGTCCCCTTCAATATAGGGAACCTTCGAAATCTAGTTGAGCTGGGATTGGAGAATAACAAACTTTCTGGGGTAATCCCATCCTCTCTTGGATATCTAGAGAAGTTGACTAGGGCATATCTTCATGGGAATAGCTTTGAGGGAACCATCCCTTCAAATTTATCCAAGTGCCAAAACTTAATAGATCTCGACCTTTCTGATAACAATCTGAGCGGTACGATACCTCCAGAGGTTATAGGTCTCTCATCATTGTCGATTCTTTTGAACTTGTCTCGGAACCACTTGACAGGAGTCCTTCCATTTGAAGTGGGGAATTTAAAACTTTTGGCTTCCTTGGATGTCTCTGGTAATGTGTTGCGTGACAAAATTCCAGCCAGCCTAGGCAATTGTGAAGGATTGTTAGTTTTGAAAATGCAGGATAACTTCTTTAACGGTTCCATTCCCCAATCTATTAGTTCATTAAGAGGCATCGAGGAACTAGATCTTTCGCATAACAACTTATCGGGTGAAATTCCTAAATTCTTGGAGGCGTTTGACTTCCTGAGAAATTTGAATTTGTCTTATAACGAATTTGAAGGGACGCTACCAATCAAAGGAATCTTTAAGAACATGAGCGCCACTTTTGTGATCGGAAATGACAAGCTCTGTGGAGGAATGCCCGAATTTCAGCTCCCTGAATGTTCTTTTGGTGATTCCCAAACAAAGAAGTTTGTCCGTAAATTGCAACTCCCCATCTTTATTTTTCTTGGGTTTCTTGGCGTAGTTCTTGTTCTAGCTTCTCTGTATCTTTATCGGCTGAAAAGGAAGAGGAAGGAATCAGTTTCCACTTCAAGTTTGAATGTATCTTATAGAACAATTGTGCAAGCGACAGACAATTTCTCTTTAGAAAAATTGATTGGTGTTGGTGGTTTTGGATCTGTTTACAAGGGGATACTTCATGAGAATGGGAACATAGTTGCCATAAAGGTGCTGAATTTACTGCACCATGGCGCTTTGAAGAGTTTCATAGACGAGTGTGAGGCTTTTAGGAACATTAGACACCGCAATCTTTTAAAGATACTCACAGTATGCTCAGGTATCGATTATCAGGGTAATGATTTTAAGGCTTTAGTTTATGAATACATGGTCAATGGAAGCCTAGTAGACTGGCTGCACAGGCAAGATGAGGGAAACGGCTATACTAAAAAATTGAATTTTGTTCAGAGGATAAATGTTGCTATTGATGTTGCTTCTGCGTTAGATTATCTTCATCACCAATGCCAAAGACCCATGGTTCATTGTGATCTAAAGCCTTCCAATGTCCTCTTGGATGCTAAGATGGTTGGACATGTTGGCGACTTTGGCTTAGCAAAATTTCTCCTCAATACCTCCTCTAATGCTTCAGCCAATCAGATGAGTTCTGCTGGTGTAAGAGGAACAGTTGGGTATGCTGCTCCTGGTATATCTCTCTCTCTCTCTCTCTCTCTCTCTCTCTCTCTCTCTCTCTCTCTCTCTCTCATGCACGCATGCAAACACACGTGCACAACCCACACATTCCCGCATAATAATTGCTGTGTCAATATTTATGGACGGCAGAGTATGCAATGGGAAGTGATGTTTCAAGAGAAGGAGATGTCTATAGTTATGGCGTCCTCCTACTAGAGATGTTCACAGGATTGAGCCCAACAAACGAGATGTTCAAGGACAACTATAGTATTCGCAATTTTGTTGCAGAAGCTGTGCCTGGACGAGTCTTGGAGATTACTGATGACATTCTTCTGCAAGAAAGAGAGAGCTGTATGAGCCCCGGTGGTCCTCTGTATGGGCATTGCAGGACAAAAGACATAATTCAAGAGAGTTTGGCGACATTATATGAAATTGGACTTGCTTGCTCCATTGTGGCGCCTAGAGAACGGGTGAGTATCACCGAAGTTGCAGTTCAGCTGCGTTTGATCAGGAACAAACTCTATGCATCTGGTTTCCATGGATAATCATGACCGGCAAAGAGATGAAATACCTTAGCAACGACTGACTGCCCGTGCTCTTTTCAGAAGTCCAGTGTTATTTATTTCTGCACTTGCCCATTGCTCTCGCTTCCTCTCAATCTTGTGTAAGCAAGCTCATATGTATTTTCAGGTACTACTGATTGCTGTGATATAGGAATGATAAACTTGTGCACTACTGAATGCACAGAAAAATGAGTACACAGTTCCCATGCGAAGGGTCTAGGTATCTGCAAATGCAATTTGAACCTTGAAGTATCTCTTGTTTACAACAAGAATTCCTATTTTCATCATATTAAATCATATATTAAATCATATATTTCCTTACTCTAGAATGATCCGCATGCAAGTTTAAGTACCAGTGTCGTATACTGCATGCAGTTGCGGGGTCGTATCCTGCAAGATATGTTCACGGGAAAAAGACCCATATATTGATTGTCATGGATGTTGGAAACCTTCAGTTGGCGCTCTTCTGGATATGCCCGAAATGGACAAACCCAATAGGTGCTTAATAGATGAACTCACATGCTGAAAGAAGTACCCTGAATTTGTAGGGCCTGCTTGTCTGATGATGAATTCAGCATCCATATCTTCCCCTTTGAAAAATGTGACTTCATTTGAGATTTCGTACCTATATGAATGCTTCTCACCATCCAGCGACTTTTTGCACTGAGAGGTCCTCAAGTAGACATGATTCCGTCATTTAAACAAGCATGCCGGAGCTTGTCTACCCGGTTCAAAACAAAAGGCACATTTTCCGTCTTTTCCATCTTTTCTCTCTGGGAGGAAACATGAGACAGCTCAATTGTCCTGTGGCATCACAACTTTGCTAAAAAGTTCCATGGAAAGCCCATGCTCGCTACAAGATAAAAGATAAATAGCAATCATACCTTACCAAACAATGATTATTAAGCAACATCACAACTTTTGTCGTCCTAAAATCTCTCATATATTCCAAATCTAAATTAATCTCCCTTATCCTGTAAGAATTTAAATCAATTTCCTAAAGCAATTCAAATTTCATTAGCTTTTTCCCTTTATCAAAACACTTTTTTTTTCCATTTTTACCTCTCGTGCCTATGCCCTTTTTGCTAATTTATGGAATCCGACATGTTATTATACCGGATTTTTTGCTCATATTGAATCACACTGATTTTCAAATCATGTCGGAACTTTTGGAAATGCTTTTTTTGGATTTTCAGAAATGAGCATACTATGTATTACTTGTTGGGAAATCTTTCGCTCACGAGGATCACAACTTTTTAAAATTGCGCTTGAAATTTGTAGATATAATTATTAGGCTCACCATCAGCACAACAAAATCTGTACACGTTGATTGTACGATGATTAACATATATACTAGACAATATTTAACTAGCCAAATTTTTCCCGAGTCAATCATTCCACCGTCAATAGTTTAATCAATTCGCACATTGGCATTGGACCTAATAAGATACTTGTAAAAATAGGAACCGAACTACTATTAGTACAACAGATTTACTGTATGGTGTTATTTAAACGTCTTTTCCTCTCATCTTTCTAGGAGTGAGCACCGGTCCGGCCCAACCCAAGAGCCAAATCGGACTGATCAGTTTCAGGCGTGTCCTGATTCCGCTAAAGGAACCGAATTGGAAATCAGTTGCTCTAAAATAGAATTTAGGGCTCAAATTCCATTCTTCAGTTTTCAATTCATCTCCTGTAATTGTAATAAGATACTAAATTTACTCTACTTACAATTTACTATGATTTCACCTCTAGTTGAGTATCGAATATTTGAATGACTGATCTACCTCTTCCTTAATTGTTGATTTTAGGTTTACTTTAGGCTGAGTCTACCAATTTTATAATGGTGGGGAATTCATGTTTGCCTAATTACGAGTTTGCCTATTGTAACTCAATATGTAAAAGTATAAACAAAAGAAAAAACCTGAGCAACTCTACAAGGTATGTTTTTCAAATAGGGAACCTACCCTGAAACCAATCACCTCTAATCTTTTCACGGATTGAATTGACATTTCTTTTTGATTTTTTCCTTTTTCTTTCGAAATACTGACACTATAATTTACGTTAGCATCAAAAATAAAGAAAAGGAAAATAATAGCAGTTGTCCATAAGGTATTTGTTAAGAATGGGTATGATTTTCAAAGCTGAAAAATATAAAAAGAATGCTTCTCAAATGTTTAAGACTCCGCTTGTTTTATGAAAAATGATGTTTTGAAAAATAATTTCCTAAAAACGATCCCTTATATTACTTGAAATAATTAATTAATAAAAATATTTTTCATTACCAACAACAATTTATGCATAAACATTTTCATGAATGAAAAGAATATTTTGTGTTCATTCATCTTATGTGAAGCAAATATAATTTAAATTTTTCATGGAATGGATGGAATCATTCATCTTATGCGAAATAAATATAATTTAATTATTTTATGAATCACGTGGAATCTTAGTATCACGTGTGTCTCAATTTAAATGAATCGTAGAAAGTTTTGAATCTGTGACAATAATGCCGAAAAATGTCCGAATTCGTTGACATTCAATCCCCCTGAAAATTTTGCTTAATCAACACATGGGTAAACACTAGGGTTTGCCCCGGGCCACCCTTCCAACATGAAAGGGGAGGTGGGGGTTCGAATTCCCACCTTCTCGGGGGAGTTGGGGTGGGGACGATTTAGTTTCGGGAGTGGGTTTCGACTCACACACCTGCAAGGAGGTAGGGCAAAAGTCTGAGAGTGATAGTTAGTGTAGAAATAGAGTAGAACTAATAAAAAAAAAAAAAAAAAACACATGGATGGCGCGAGACGGCCAAACGAAAACAGGTCAACTCGACGAGTTTCCTCCGATTTTCTAAATCGGCGGGGCTCGTGGGAGAACGAGAGTATGCCATTCAGAAGGAACAATCATGCGCACCCAGTCATCTGCCCCGAAATTAGACAGCGGGTCGGTCCGCAATGACAGCTTACCCACACCCATTAAAGAAACGATGAAGAGAATTTCCATACCGTTAGTGTCACATGCCCGTTCTGTTCATAGAATAAGTATGAAAAATGTCATTTTTGATGGCCCTTTGCTCCTGTAGTTTAGTTTCTCAGTCAAAGAATATTCGGTTGAATAAAGACACGATGAATTATCGCTCTTGGTGGAGTTAGGTAAGAAATTTCTGCATGGTTCAAAATCAAGACGGAATGAGCTGGATACATGTTGGTAGGATAAGGGCGCGCAAATGTTATGACTTTTGTTTGATGCTTACTTGAGGACCATTACTTTTTTTTTCGACTACTTAAGTGTTATAACTTCTAAAAAAATATTCATTTAAGTGCCATAACTTTTAATCGATTACTTGAGTGCCAAACTTTTTAAAAAACGTTCATCCACATGCCAGAAATCCGATGTGACATAATACTAGTTGTGAACATTACTCATCTGATAAATTGAAATGTTATATGATACTTAAATGGTCAGGAAAAATAAGTTAGAACACTTAAATGAGCGACGTACATAAATTATGACACTTAAGTAATTAAAAAAAATTATGATACTTGCAATATCATTTGTCTCATGTTGCTGAGTGAATTACAGTTGAATAAATTGAATAATGATTTTCTTTTTTTCATGCAATGATTAGGTAGAAGTATGCCGCCCACGTCCAGTGAAACCAAATGATAAAAGAAGAATTACCGTCTTGTGACGTGATCTGAAATAATTACACCTAATAGAAATCAATATTACTTTAGCTATGTCAAATCTCTTATTTTTGTGATTGTGTTAAGCATTCAAGTGAGGAAGATGGTACAATTTTCAATTCATTAATTATTCCGATAATATATACGTTTTATCATTATAAATATATATATGTATATGTATATTAATTGCATTAAAGCCACTTGTGAGGGGAAGATTGAAATCATTTCGACATATGACCCGCGCTCCCCTTTTTGGAATGGCAAATAGAATTGGTCAGCAAGCACGGGGGCATCAATTAAGTAATCAATTAAGACAATGAGCCACGGGGTCTTTGGCATTGGTGTTGAAGATAATCCAACACAAAAGGAACATCAATAGCAACATTTATCCTTGAACGAAATTCAATTTTCTTTGTGTAGCCATATCCACATCTTGCCTAGGATCTAGTGCAACCATTCTTCAAGGCTTCCATTGACCATATATTCATAAACTAAAGCCTTGAAATCATTACCTTAATAATCAACACCTGAGCATACCGCCAGTACCTTTAAAACATTGCGATGTCTAATATTTCTAAAACTCTCGCACTTGTCTATGAAGCTCTTCAAAGCACCATGCTGCAGTAAATTTAGCACCTTTATGGCAACTAGCTTTTCATTTCCATTCTCATGAAGTATCCCCTTATAAACGGATCCAAAACTACCTACACCAATCAAGTTCTCTGAAGAGAAATTGTCCGTCCGTTGCACAATTGTTACATAAGACACATTCAAACCTGAAGTGGAAACTGATTCCTTCCCCTTCCTTTTCAGTTGCTAAAGAAACAAAGAAGCTAGAACAAGAGCTATGACAAGAATCCTGAGAAAAATAAGGATGATGAGTTTCAATTTATGGAATTGTTTGGGAACCACCGAGAGAACATTTAGGGAGCTGAAATTCGGACATTCCTCCACAGAGCTTGTCATTTCCAATCACAGAAGTGGCGCTCACGTTCTTAAAGATTCCTTCGATCAGTACCATCCCTTCATAATCATTACAAGATAAATCCAAAATTCTCAGGAAGTCAAATGCCTCCGAGAATTTAGAAAGTTCAACCGATAAATGTTTAAGCGAAAGATCTAGTTCTTCAATGCCTCTTAATGAACTAATAGATTGGGAAATGGAACCGTAAAGAAGTAATCCTGCATTTTCAAAACCTTCACAATTGCCTGGGCTAATTGGAATTTTGTCACATAACATATTACTTGAGACATTCGAGTAAGCTAAAAGTTTCTAATTCCCCTCTTCAAATGGAAGGACTCTGGTCAAGTGGTTCCAAGACAAGTTCAGAAGAATTGACAATGATGAGAGACCTATAAGACCAAGACAAGTTTAGAAGAACCGACAATGATGAGAGACCTATAAGCTATAACCTTTGGAGATATTGGGGATAAGTACACTAATGGTGCCATAAGTTGTGTACGGCGCTCACTTTGGTGCCAAAAGTTTCCGTTGGATCACTTAAGTGCCAAATCGGAGGAAAAACGTTCACTTTGGTGCCACCGGCGAAAGATTCCCGCCACCGGCGAAAGATTCCGGCCAAAATGATTTTTTTTTTTTTAAAAAAATCGATAGGCCTTTAAATGACGTCGTTTTCGGTCCTCCTTAAGAAAACGACATCGTTTTGCCGTCCTACATGGATGGCTTCATGGAAACGACGCCGTTTAGCTCACATGGGGATTGAAATTAGGGTTTCCGCCGCTCAACCACCGTCGTTCGCCCGCCGTCGCTCGGCCACCGTCGCTCGGCCACCGTCGCTCAGCCACCATTGTAGTTGCTCGACCAGGTGAGTGAGGAGAGACTGAGATTGTTGCAGGAAAAATCGAAGGCGAGGGCGGAGGAGGAGGAGGAAGAAGATGCGTCGAAGGGGCTGCTGGTGCGCTGCTACTGCTGGTGCGTTGCTGGTGTCGTTGCTGGTGTGTTGCCGATGCTGTTGCTGGTGCCGTGCTGGTGCCGTTGCTAGTGTGGGTCTTCGAGGAAGAAGAAGACACGAAGACAAGCCTTCCCTCTCTCTCAATTTGGGGATTAGGGTTTCAAAGTTGGGGGAAAGATGCCAACCGGTGTCGTTTTGGTGTTTGGATGCTGACTCAACTCTCCGAAGAGCCACGCGCTTCAAAATTAATAAAAAAGGCCACGTCGGATTTCCGGCCAATTTCGTCGGCGTTGGCACCAAAGTGAGCGTTTTTCAAATTTTTTGGCACTTAAGTGATCCAACGAAAACTTTTGGCACCAAAGTGAGCGTCGTACACAACTTATGGCCTAGGTAGCACGGACACGGCGACACGGACACGCGACACGACACGACACGACACGCGATACGTCATTTCTCAAAAAGTAGAGAATTTCGACACGTTCCGACACGTTAAATATTAAATAAATATTTTTATTTTTAATTAATTTGATTCAAATTCATAAAAAATAAAAAAATAAATAAAGAGTTTACAATGAATTTATACTAATAATATTTATAAGTCTTACACTTTTTTTTATTTCATTATCCCAAATTTATATTTATTTTTCGAAATCCTCCCCTCTCCCCAAATTTACTTTTATTTTTCGAAACCTCCCACCCCCCAATCTGCGCCCAAGCTTCCCTCGTCTTTTTTTCCCCCAAATTTTTTTCGCTTTCTTTTCCCTCCCCACCACCC
This sequence comes from Eucalyptus grandis, assembly GCF_016545825.1. Lineage (NCBI taxonomy): Eukaryota > Viridiplantae > Streptophyta > Magnoliopsida > Myrtales > Myrtaceae > Eucalyptus > Eucalyptus grandis. Next base: position 45,809,961 of record NC_052613.1, on the reverse strand, counting down.
GACAGCGGTCGATTCCCCCACCCCAAATTAATTTTTTATTCTTTCCCTCCCACCATCGTCCATTTCCCCACCTGTCCGTCACTTTCCCTCCCCCAAAATACGTACCCATCAGACTCCCATTTTGTTATTATTTTTGAGTTTCTCGAAACCCTAGCTTCTTTAATCCTCCTCGCCGCTCGCGACCTTCCTCTTCTCCTCCTCCCTCCTCGCCGCACACACGACCACCTTCCTGCGCGCTCGCCGCTCTCGCCCGACCCCTTCCTCGCCGCTGCTCGCCGCTCCGCCCGACCCCCTTCGCCGCTGCTCGCCTGTCCTCGCCCGACCCCTTCCTCCCCGCTCGCCGCCGCTGCTTGACCGCCTTCCTCTCTTCTTCCTCTCACCTTGATCCTTTCTCCTCATAGCTGTAGCCTCGTCCGATCCATCGCAGCATCACAGTGGCGGCCCTCGCCTCAGTTTATGCTCGGCCGTCTCTCGCCGTCGCTCGCGGTCTGCTCCCTCCCGGACACGCGTGTCGAAACGTGTCGGGCAAAGGTTGACCACGTGTCGGAAAATCCGACACGCGTTGACCACGTGTCCGGCCATGTCCGAGCGTGTCGAGGTGTCCGACACGCTCCGACACGTGTCGGACACGACACGGAAGCACGGACAACGTGTCCGTGCTACCTAGCTTATGGCACCATTAATGTACTTATCCCGAGATATTGTATTGCTCAAATTGTTACTAGAAAGGTCAAGCTCTATTAAGATTTGGCACTTGGATGAATTTAAAGGGATGCTTCCGTCAAAGTTATTCCCATTAAGATCCGCCCCAGTGAGAGTCCTAGAAAAGTTACTGAGGCAATCGGGCATAGTCCCACCGAAACTGTCGTTGGCTATGCTCAACATCTTCAACTCAGTGGCATTTCCCAAAGAGCAAAGGAAGCTTAAGTCGCAAGATGATTGCAGGAAATTAAAAGCCACGGAAGCTTGTGCAGATTTTCCAAAGAAGGCACACCCACTGAAAATTTGTTCATCACAGTTTCGAGGTCTACTGGATTCGTGGCATTAGATATCGAGGGAGGAATCAGTCTAGAGAACTGGTTATGGTGAAAATTTTAAGGTTGGGAAACTTATTCGCAAAAGTCAACAAGTTTGTTCCTTCGAAGTCAAAATGCACATAGAATTGCTTTGGAAAGGTACAGATGTAGCCCCACGCCAGTTTTATGGTGAATCGCATTACTTCTTGGTAATTTTCATTATGCCGTAAATAATCAAACCATAATTTAGGATCTATTTGTTTTGCTAAAAATACTTTCCTTATTTTCTAACATTAGGTTCGCTTAGGAAAATGAGCTAACAAAAAAAGTTTTCCTACAAAAACTTAATTTCAGGGAAATGATTTCTCCTTTGAAATAACCGAAAAACGCTGTTCAAAATGTTTTTCTATTCTTAGGGTCCTTTATTAATTAGACGTTTATTCTTATAAAAAATTTAAAAAATTTGAAATTTTAATTATTTTTATTTTTTTAAAATCAAAAAATTTCTTTTTCATTTATTTTTTCTTTCTTTTTCTTTTTATTTTTTATTTTTTCTTTTCTTTTCTCTTTTCTTTCTTTTCCTAATCCTTGTTCCTTCGACAGCCGCATGCCTTGACAATAGTTAGCAGCCCAAAGAACCAAACACGATGCAAGTTAAAAATCTTGAGCTTGAGAAAGTCCTTAATTTGATTTGTCTATTATTATTAAAGGTGTGAATGGTCCGGGTGGGCGGTTCCCGACCTAGAACTGGGAATCGCCCGCTAAGAACCGGTTCCGAAAAATTGGAACCAAGAATCGCCCGCTAATTGCATGGATCCACCCGAGAACCGAACCGCGCCCGGCCCGGGTTCCCCCGGGTGGATCCATAGAACCGGTCCAACCTCCACGCCTTCCTTTTTCGCCCTCCTCACATCTACTTATTCTAGCTCTCCCAACCATGGTAGCTTTATTCTCCTCAAGTACTAGCGTCGCGGCGGCAGCAGTCGCAACCCTCGCGCCACTTCCGTCCCGACCACCACCACCATCTTCGCCACCGCCTCCGGCGTCTCTCGCTTTCTTGAGACTGACAATGAGGACGATGAGCCATTCTTAGACCTAGAGTTCGCCCATGTCCCCGAAAATGAGGATGATGGGGCCAGGCCTGAGGAGGGTGAGGAGGAAGAGGGGAGGTAGAAGCGGGACGAGCCCAACAATGAAGAGGACGATAATGACAATGAATGCAGAGGTGGCCATGTGGATGACCATGACATGGAGAGAGCTCAAGTTCGAGGGAGGGGAAAGAGAATCAACTCACTATTTCGCCAAGTTTGGACTATGACTCGAAGGGAGATGAATAGATTTGGAGGTGAAATGTAGAGGAAGAGGGAGTTCGGGAGATTTTGAACTAAGAGAGATGAGATGGAGTAGGAGAGTGTAAATTGAGACAAGATGGTGATTGAAGTCCTAAATTTTAGATTTGCTAATTTCTAATTTTTTAAATATTAAAAATTAATATCTTATTATAATATAACCGGTCCGGTCTAGGTGGGGCAGGTGGGCGGATCCGCCCATGGAACCGGGAACCGGACCGGTTCCCATAAGAACCACCTGTTCCCTTTAAGAACCACCGGTTCCGAGCGGCTTCGGTCCGGTTCCGAGCGGTATGGGCGGGTCTCGGTTCTTTTGCACACCTCTAATTATTATAACAAGAAATTCCATATTATCTATGGAATTTGAACCTGAACTCTATTTACAATTCATTAGTTTGATCTCATAGGGCCTTATTTATTTTTTTTCAGCAAAGCCTTATATGCCCCGTCTGTTCTTTTTTTTTTTTTTTATACGTATACCCTTTCCTTTTTCATGGATATAAATTCCTCATACTTTCATATTTGGATAGGCCCTGAAAGGAGAAGGAAGGCTGGAATGCCAATAGGCGTCTAAACGAGCTCACGGCTCACTCGGTCCTGGCAAGCTCCCTAGATCCAGGTGAGCTCAAGCTCCATCGAGGCTAGCAAGCTCGCAGCTCAATGAAGCTTGCCTATTGCCATCACCCGGCCGAACGTGGCGAGAGGAAGAGGGAAAAGAAAAGAAAAATTATAATTTTTAAAAAGAAAAGATAAAATAAATTAAAAGAGAAATATAAAAATAACTAAAAATTCAATTTTTTCAAAAATAAAAATAATTTAAAAATTCGATTTTTTTTGCCTAAAATTGAAATCATTTTTTAATGAGGTTTAACTATCAGAAAACATTTTCGACCATATATCACCAAATAAAAGAAAACTAATCGTGTTCTTTGAAAATACTTTTTCAAAAAGTATTTTCCTTTTTTATTGAGTTTTCCACGAAATTGACGCACACTTAAATGAGATTAAAAGGGAAAAAAGAAAATAACTAAAAAATGAAAAGAAAAGCGTGCCTTAAGTCGATCTCAATCGTTCAAATATAATAAAAACATATGAACCATACCAAGCCACCTCACCCCACCTCATTGACTCGGTTGAAAAACGAGCCCCTCCAATTTAAGCCCTCCTTCTCCACCCTAAGCAGTCTTAGTCAAGTTGCGCGCGACCTGGTAGCTGGGTCTAATATGGGTATGGGCAAACCCATTAAAACCCATTTTGCAAATTTTATTTAACCCACATAACAGCTTAATAATTGTATATGAGTTGAGAAGCGGGTCATAACCACTTGTGACAGCTCTATTCATATGTTGTGCTCTTACTTGATTGGTTATTTTTATATGCACTGACATAATTTTGAATATCTCTGTGTTTCAATGACTTTTCAAATTTTATAAGAATCTTAAGTAATAGTCGTGCTACTTCCAACTGTTGGGAAGAGATTCGGGAAACGGATTCCCAAAACAGTAATTCGACACAAAATCGAACACAAACGTAGCGGAAGCGAGCCCAAGAAATTCATGAATCACCGATCCTAAGCACATCACATAATCGAACGTACCTTGTTTCCACAGACTAAACCCCGATGTTGCGAATCAAAGAGGAAGAATCCACGCTGTTCTTCAGAGGATTATTCTTTTCCATTCTTCGGGAGAAAGCGGTTTGAGAAGACATAAAAACTGAGAGAGCGTAATCTCACCTATTCAAAGTTACGTAACTTCTCATCTGTTAACCGCCTCCAAGATTTTCCCTTTATCTTTAATGCTTTCCTCCATGGGCCCTCAACTCACGGGCCGGGCCTTTTGGGCCCAACATGGGCGGACGGGCCAACTCAGGCCCATCAAAAAAAAGGAAAATCCATTATCTCCCACTCGCACATGGTGGGCCAAAACCAACATGGGCGGACGGGCCCTACTTAGGCCCATCAATGAAAAATCCATCATAGACTCCCACTTGACATGGTGAGCCGAACAGAATCCTCTTTTCCTCATTGCAACATTCATACTGGTAAATAGTCCGTGCGACCAGCTTACTTTAAGAACCCGTTGCCATACATCTGTTAGGAATATATAACAGCTCATAATGGGCATCACATCCTGAGTAGATTTAGTATGCAGTACCCTAGATCAATCGATCACATTTATATCTCCCTTGATCTCTTTTTAAATAATGATATATTGTATTCACAATTATGATTATCCCAAAGACAGTCATAATTGATCGACCAGTGAACACAAAACTAATATGTGATTCTCCAAATTCGATCTTCATCTTTCCTTCAAACTCTCAATTTCAACTCAGCTTGCTTTTCTAGAATTGTCCCATTAGATCGAATCAATTCATGATCATTGGCAACATCCTAAGATAGCAAACACTAAACAGAAATCTTGAGAATAAGTAAGAGTCATGAGGGCACTAAATTGAGGAACTCTTTTCCTCAAGAATCTCACACGGCATAAAAGTTGAGATCAAACTTTTGCCACTCTTATTGGTCGCCTCATGCATACGTAGTATGAAATATGTATTACGGTATTAACTCATTTCCCATGGAGCGTATGTCTACACCATCAATACCGTACAGATGATAATTCAGACATACATAATGTCTAACTTGAGTTCGCATATCTACTCATTCACAGAATTCATCAAAACTCACATCTGGCATCATAGACAGATAAAGTAAAATATGTGGGTTATTTTATTTTCGGACATAGTAAATATTATGTCATCATCTTCACACTCAGTTAAGGTGACTTATGTATTTTAAGCTTGAGCTCTCAATTATCACCTAGATAATAAGCTTAAAAACCGTCTCATCTCTATTTATCACACAGTAAATAGAGGCGATTACCCGTATGAGTGGACTAATCTATTATCTGTCCGACTTACTTTCTTAACTTAATATAATGCACCGAGCATTAAGATGCATAAACGTCAAACAAAGATTCATAGGCATTAACGATGAAAAATACAAATTCATTAAATGTGAACACTTCAGAGAAATTACAATATTCAGTACATCAGCCTCTATGCAGTCTTAGAGATCTTACATGACCACAAAATACATCTCTAGGTATTGGCTTTGTCATAAGATTTGCTACCATTCTATGCATAGATATGTACTGTAAGTTCACATCTTTTCGTGCAACCATATCCTTGACAAAATTATACTCGGTATCTATATGTTTGGTCTTACCATGATATTTTGGATCTTTGGTGTACGCTATAGCTGCTTGGCTATCACAGTTAACCAATAATGGATTTGCAGCATACCCAATAACACCTAAATAATCCAAAAATCTCTTAAGCCAAACATCTTCTTGTACTGCTGCTGATAATGCCACGAACTCAACTTCTATCGTGGACAAGGCTATACACGTTTGCTTCTTACTGCTTCAAAATATGGCACCATTGTTCAGTAAGAAAGCAAAACCAGAGGTAGATTTCCTTTCATCTAAATCTCCTCCCTAATCAGCATCTGAATAGCCTTCAAGTCGCAGATCTTTTCCTTGGTAATTCAGCTTGTAATCGCTAGCTCCTTCGATACCTCTGTATTCTTTTAACGGCCTTCCAATGTGCTTGACCTGGATTGGATTGGTATCTACTCACCATTCCAACTGCAAAACATATATCAGGTCTTGTACACATCATAGCATACATCAAGCTCCCAACAGCACTAGCATAAGGAACATGTTTCATTTGTTCCTTTTCTTGTGAAGTCCTTGGACACAGTCTATGGCTCAATCCTTCACCTTTTGCAATAGGAGTATCTATGGGTTTACAATCTTGCATACGAAATCGTTCAAGAACATTATTGATGTATGTTTCTTGCGAAAGAGATAACGATCTCTTCGAATGATCTCTTGAAATCTTAACTCCAAGAATGTATGCAGTCTCACCCATATCCTTCATCTCAAAGTTGGAAGACAACTAACTCTTGACAGTATTAACAAACTCCATATTGCTTCCGGCAATTAGTATATCATCAACACATAATGATATGATCACAAATTGATCTTTGGATCTTTTGATATATACACAATGATCCTCTTCTATCATCGTAAAATCATATGCTATTATGGTATTATGAAAACGTATATACCATTGTCTTGACGACTGCTTAAGGCCATATATTGATCTCATAAGTCGACATACTTTTTCTTCTTGCCATTTCATTATGAAACCAGCAGGTTGTTCCATATCTATTTCTTCATCTAATTCTCCATTGAGAAAAGCAGTCTTTACATCCATTTGATATAACTCAAGATCCATACTAGCCACTATTGCCAGAATAATGCGAATCGAAGTAAATCCCACTATAAGAGAAAATGTTTCTTCATAATCAATTCATTCATGTTGATTATACCCCTTCACCACAAGGCGAGCCTTATGCCTTTCTATCGAGCCATCAGTTTTACGCTTTATTTTGAGAACCCACTTGTTCCCAATAGCTTTGCGTCCTTTTGGAAGGTCAACCAGTTCCCAAACATGGTTTGACTTCATTGACTCCATCTCTTCTTCCATTGCATGCATCCATTTTTCCTTACTAAAGCAATTTAGAGCCTCATTTACATTTCTTGACTCATCCTCATCTTGTGGAGCAACCATGAAAGTTTCCCCTTCAATGTCAAAACGTCGACGGGGAATACTTTTGCGACTTGTTTGCCGTATGGGAGATTGTATACTTTGCACATCATTCCCCATCATGCTCTCACTCGGATTAAATAATGATGATATCAGCTCATCATGTGGTTGTAATTGAGAATGAGTTGAATTAAATTCATCACTTCTCATGTTACTCCCACTTGGACGAACTCCATTGAGTTCATTATCTTGATCCAAGGTTTCAAATAGAGAGTAATCCTCACCTATTTCACCCTTCTTAGGAAATTCATTCTCTAAGAATGTGACATCTCGTGATTCGAATTCAGTTATACTTCCACTTTCCTACTCACCTATGAACACATACCCTTTCGAGTGTTCAGAGTATCTTATGAAAATACTCTTCTTTCTTCTGGGACCCAATTTCCCAAACTTGTGAGAGGGCTCATGAGTATAGGCAACATAACCCCATGGCTTAAGAAAACTTAAGTCTGATTTTCTACCTGTCCATAACTCATATGGAGTGAAAGTAACTGATTTGGAAGGCACTCGATTAAGTATATAGGCAGCAGTTAACAACGCATCACTCCAAAAAGTGATGGGTAAGTTAGCATGCACCATCATGGACCTAACCATTTCCAATAGGGTTCTATTTCTTCTCTCCACAACACCATTTTGTTGAGGAGTATATGGAATAGACAACTGTCTTTCTATTCCTTTTTCATCACATAATTTTCTGAACTCATCAGATAAATATTCTCGACCTCGATCGGATCGCAATACTTTTATTTTCCTGTCTAATTGATTTTCTACCAAGTTCATAAACCTTTTGAAACAACTCAATGCTTTAGATTTATGAGAAATCAAATAGACATATCCGAATCGAGTATAATCATTTATAAATGTGATGAAATAAACAGCCCCATGCCTTCCTCTTACATTCATCGGACCACAGACGTCAGAATGGATTAATTGCAAAGGAAATTCAGCTCTTTTACCTTTTTCAAATAGTTTTCTTATCGTTTTCCCTGCTAGGCAATGCTCACATATGGGCAAATCGACTTTTTCAATATTGCCTAACAATACCTCTTTGGCTAATCTATTCATACGTTGTTGACCAATGTGACCAAGTCTAGCATGCCACACACTCACATTATTATCATATGAATTAGGAGACGTGAAAAGGGAATAACAAACATTGGCATTATTATAGTCAACATTTAATATAATAAAATCATCTAGAAAATAACCACAACCATAGTAATTTGTATCCAAATACAAATCCACACCACTATTATGGAAGTTCATATTAAAACCAAGTTTAACCAACACTAAAACAGACACTTAATTCCGACGAATCTCCGAAGCATACAGCACATCATGCAGGAACAGAGTGCGTCCTCCACGCATGTTCAATTGGCAAGTGCTAATCCCTTTAACTTCAGCTCTAGAGTTATTTCCTACATAGATCCACTTAGTTCCAGTCGGAACTCGTCGAAATTCTACGAAGGATTCTCTATCCTTCGCTACATGGTATGTTGCTCCCGAATCTACAGTCCACAAAGGATTAGATTTAGCTAAGAATACAGAACTTGACACATTAGTAAAGCTCTTAAGAGTACAAGGGGTGAGTACCTTCTTTGACTCGCGACAATCGCGAGCGTAGTGACCCTTCTGGTCACAATTGTAACACTTCACCATTGAAATACTCTTCACTCGAGGACGTTTTCCTCTCTTATGTTGGTTAGCTCTTGGTTTCTTGCAAGAAGGACTCGGTCCCTTGCATTTCCACATATTGAACGAATCAATACGCTTGCGCTTAGAGCTCGAAGCTCCTTCTGAGCTGGAAGCAATATAGCAAATATGTGTTTCCTTCTCAAATGCCTTGAGGCAGTCCTCTGCTACCTCAAGGTGGCGCACAGCATCCTCAATTTCTTCCATAACATGGTCAAGAGCTTCTAGTGCTTCTTGCTTTTCAAGCACACATTGAATTTTCATATTCAATATTTCACAATTCTCGCCGTTCATTTTGTCTTCTTTGTTCAAATCAGCAATTATGTTCTTAGTTGCTGAAGTCATCGATCTAAACATATCAGACACATATGCACGAATTATTAATGCCTATCATTTATGCATCCATTTTGCATAGACCCATCATATTAATGAATAATTTTAAGTATGGTTTTAGAATCAAAAGGTCACTATGTTTCTAATCATCATCCAAAAATATCATAACTTAAAACTATCATTAATATAATCTTCTATGCAAAATAAGTTCAGTAAAGTCACTAAAACTTTCTTGAACTTCCCATGATGTATTGTAAATTAACATACTAATTTACAACAATAAATAACATTGAACTTTCAATAATCAAACATGTCCATTACACTAAGTAATATATTCAGACGAAAAAATATCAACATAGAAAGAGATATTTACATCTAAAACATCTCAAACTCATCTAAGAATTAAGTAGGGAAAGTCTTCTCTAATTTGTCAGTAATATTCTCTAAGAAATCTGAAGACACATCGGCCAACCACGGAAAAACTTTTGGAGAGCTCTCATGCCATCTCCAAGGCGCATTCACTCTGCGCCATGTGACACTCAATCCAAGGGTTAAAGTTTTGGTTAACTCGATCCTATAATATTCTCTTACAAAAGCTACTGCTAGCCTCCTATAATCCGGGACCACGTTGACCTCCTATAGGCGATCTAACACTGCTTGCCATTCAGGTGGAAGAGTGTTTATTAAGGCCAACACCTTCTCAAAATCTGGCATAAGATAACCACTCCAAATAATTTCTTCTATCATCTGATTGACCATGACCACGTGTGACACTACATCACCGTCATTCCACCGATAATTAGCTAATTCTGTTATTAGCCTTTTAATTCTTGCCTTTTCTTCGTCCGTTCTCGGAAATGCAGGCATGCGTGCATAATGCATTATAGTTCCTGCAACAAATGCAGAACAAAAGAGGGATACTTACAATCCACATAGACATAACTGAAAAAGAAACACATTCTTTTTCCTCCTTTTTTTTAAAATAAAATAGTCAACGGTCAAAGTCAACGGTCAACGGTGGTCAACACAGGTCAACGGTGGTCAATGACGGTCAACGGATGACCGGGTCAAGTCAACGGGTCTACCGGGTCGGGTCGGGTCGGGTCGGTCCGGTCGGACCGGCACATGCCCTGCGCGTGCGTGGGCAACCGCCGATGGACGTCACGATGACGTCAGCCGGCTCGTGCAAGGCACGCCGCAGTTCCCACATGCGCGTGCGGTGCACGCGCGAGTGCGTTACACTCGCCTGCGATTTCCACCGCTCGCGCATGCGTCGCACATGCTTGGGAACCATCTCGCACGCGCGACGGAGCCGAACACATTGGCCGCGTGTGACGGCGCGTCCGGCGGCGTCCGGTGGCAAGCCACCACTCGAAATTCTCGTAACAATTAGCTCTTCAACCCTAAGCAATCAGAAACGCAATTCAATCTACGGAAAATCAAAAAAACTAGGGGGAACAGTACAGCGTCGAGATTTTTCCGTCTCTTAATCAATTAACAGTGACGTTTAACGAAAAAACAATCAATTAAAACTTGTTTATAAACGTAAACAGTAATCAGGAAACATGATCAAGAGGCTTTGATAACAATGTTGGGAAGAGATTCGGGAAACGGGATTCCCAAAACAGTGATTCGACACAGAATCGAACACAAACGTAGTGGAAACGAGCCCAAGAAATTCATGAATCACCGATTCTAAGGCACATCACATAATCGAACGTACCTTGTTTCTACAGACTAAACCCCAGTGTTGCGAATCAAAGAGGAAGAATCCACGTTGTTCTTCAGAGGATTATTCTTTTCTGTTCTTCGGGAGAAAGCGGTTTGAGAAGACGTAAAAACTGAGAGAGCGTAATCTCACCTATTCAAAGTTACGTAACTTCTCATCCGTTAACCGCCTCCAAGATTTTCCCTTTATCTTTAATACTTTCCTCCATGGGCCCTCAACTCACAGGCCGGGCCTTTTGGGCCCAACATGGGCGGATGGGCCAACTCAGGCCCATCAAAAAAAAGGAAAATCTATCATAACGAACTTGGATATCGAATCCCAATTTAATTGCCAACGGCATCTTTGAAAACTCAAACCAAATGAGAATTTATTGGAGACATAGACATTCCGTGGAGAAAAGGAACCCAAGGATTGGTGCTCTGACTTGGAAAGAGAGGAATGAACAATGAAGGACGCGACCTTTTGTTGAATGATGGGCTGTTTTGGCTGGAACTTAGGTTTGAGCTCATGCGGTCTCTATCTATAAAATGGAGCCGCCGGCGAGCATGAAAGATTATGTAATACGGCAAGGGTCTCCTACTTTTGTACTACGGTAAGGGTATTCTCCTTTTGAAACACGCCAAGGGTCTTCTACGGCTTCTCACTCGAATGGACGGTGGTCCTTGAGTATGGAGATATGTTAAAAGAACCTTCTGTCCTTTAGAGGTAATCATGAGACATTCTCTTGGCAGTTGTCTTTTGAGTACTCATTACCATGCGTCTATCATCAGCAATGGGACACCAAGTGGAGAAAATTAGTCATCTTCACAGCAATTAATTGTTTGCCGTAAGTATTTCGCTGAATGTCCAAGTCAAAAACTCACCTCGTTCACTACTTTTGTATTTTCTTTTTCTTTGTTATGATATTTTTCTTTGATTTAAGTAATAGAGGTATGGGTGAGCACCGGGTCTGACTCAAACTGGGGGTTATCATGATAACCCCTTCCGTCCTTTAGGGGGTTATCATGAGACGTTCTCTTGACAGTTGTCTTTTGAGTACTCATTACCATGCGCCTATCGTCGGCATTGGGACCCCAAGTTGAGAAAATTAGTCATCTTCACAGCAATTAATTGTTTGCCATAAGTATTTCGCTGAATGTCCGAGTCAAAAACTCACCTTTTTCACTACTTTTGTATTTTCTTTTCTTTTATTTTGATATTTTTTTTTTTTTATTTAAGTAATAGAGGTACAGTGTGAGCACCGGCTTTGACTCAATGTGGGGTTATAACCCCTTCCGTCATGATAACCCCTTCCGTCCTTTAGGGGTTATCATGAGACATTCTCTTGGCAGTTGTCTTTTGAGTACTCATTACCATGCGCCAATCGTGGCAATAGGACTCCAGGTGGAGAAAATTAGTCATCTTCACAGCAATTAATTGTTTGCCGTAAGTATTTCGCTGAATGTCCAAGTCAAAAACTCACCTCGTTCACTACTTTTGTATTTTCTTTTTCTTTGTTATGATATTTTTCTTTGATTTAAGTAATAGAGGTATGGGTGAGCACCTAAGTCCGACTCAAACTGGGGGTTATCATGATAACCCCTTCCGTCATTTAGGGGTTATCATGAGACATTCTCTTGGCAATTATCTTTTGAGTACTCATTACCATGCGCCTAATCGTGGCAATAGGACCCATCTTCACAGCAATTAATTGTTTGAGAAAATTAGTCATCTTCACAGCAATGAATTGTTTGCACCGGCTTTGACTCAAGTATTTAACCCCTTCCGTCACTGAATGTCCAAGTCCAAAACTCACCTTTTTCACTAATTTTGTATTTTCTTTTTCTTTTGTTTTGATATTTTTCTTTGATTTAAGTAATAGAGGTATGGGTGAGCACCGGGTTTGACTCAACTCGGGGTTATCATGATAACCCCTTCCATCCTTCAGGGTTATCATGAGACATTCTCTTGGCAATTGTCTTTTGAGTACTCATTACCATGCGCCTATCATCGGCAATGGGACCCCAAGTGGAGAAAATTAGTCATCTTCACAGCAATTAATTGTTTGCCGTAAGTATTTCGCTGAATGTCCGAGTCCAAAACTCACCTTTTTCACTACTTTTGTATTTTCTTTTTCTTTGTTTTGATATTTTTTTTTATTTAAGTAATAGAGGTACGGGTAAGCACCGGGTATGACTCAACCTGGGGGTTATCATGATAACCCCTTCCGTCCTTTAGGGGTTATCATGAGATGTTCTCTTGGCAATTGTCTTTTGAGTACTCATTACCATGCGCCTATCGTCAGCAATGGGACCCCAAGTGGAGAAAATTAGTCATCTTCTCAGCAATTAATTGTTTGCCGTAAGTATTTCGCTGAATGTCCAAGTCAAAAACTCACCTTTTTCACTACTTTTGTATTTTCTTTTCTTTGTTTTGATATTTTTCTTTGATTTAAGTAATAGAGGGGTGAGCACTGGTCCGACTCAAACTTGGGGGTTATCATGATAACCCCTTCCGTCCTTAGGGGGTTATCATGGTGAGGTCCGAGTCAAAAACTCACCTTTTTCACTACTTTTGTACCAGCGTCTGATTCAAAAATTAGTCATCTTCACAAAGAATTAATTGTTTGTTATCATGATAACCCCTTCCGTCCTTTGTTAGAGTTATCATGAGACGTTCTCTTGGCAGTTGTCTTTATTACCATGCGCCTATCGTTGACAATGGGACCCTAAGTGGAGAAAATTAGTCATCTTCACAGCAATTAATTGTTTGCCATAAGTATTTTGCTAAATGTCCAAGTCAAAAACTCACCTTTTTCACTACTTTTGTATTTTCTTTTTCTTTGTTTTGATATTTTTCTTTGATTTAAGTAATAGAGGTACAGGTGAGCACCGGCTTTGACTCAATGTGGGGGTTATCATGATAACCCCTTCCGTCCTTTAGGGGTTATCATGAGACATTCTCTTGGCAGTTGTTTTTTGAGTACTCATTACCATGCGCCTATCGTCAGCAATGGGACCCTAAGTGGAGAAAATTAGTCATCTTCATAGCAATTAATTGTTTGCTGTAATGTACTACTTTTGTATTTTCTTTTCTTTGTTATGATATTTTTCTTTGATTTAAGTAATAGAGGTATGGGTGAGCACCGGGTCTCGACTCAACTCGGGGTTATCATGATAACCCCTTCCGTCCTTTAGGGGTTATCATGAGACGTTCTCTTGGCAGTTGTCTTTTGAGTACTCATTACCATGCGCATATCGTCGGCAATGGGACCCAAAGTGGAGAAAATTAGTCATCTTCAAAGCAATTAATTGTTTGCCGTAAGTATTTCGCTGAATGTCCGAGTCCAAAACTCACCTTTTTCACTACTTTTGTATTTTCTTTTTTTCTTTTTATGATATTTTTCTTTATTTTGATATTTTTCTTTGATTTAACCCCTTCCGTAATAATGAGGTACGGGTGAGCACCATGCGCCTATTGTCGGCAATGGGACCCCAAGTGGAGAAAATTAGTCATCTTCAAAGCAATTAATTGTTTGCTATCAATGAAAGTATTTCACTCCAAGTAAAACCACCTTTTTCCTACTTTTGTATTTTCCTTTATTTTGGGTTTTTCATTTAAGAGAGGTACGTTCTCTGACTTAGGAGTTATCATGATAACCCCTTTCGTTGTCTTTTGAGTACTCATTACCATGCGCCTATCATCGGCAATGGGACCCCAAGTGGATAAAATTAGTCATCTTCACAGCAATTAATTGTTTGCCGTAAGTATTTCGCTAAATATCCGAGTCCAAAACTCACCTTTTTCACTACTTTTGTATTTTCTTTTTCTTTGTTTTGATGTTTTTCTTTGATTTAAGTAATAGAGGTATGGGTGAGCACCGGTCCGACTCAACCTCACATTATCGTGATAACCCCTTCCGTCCTTTAAGGGTTATCATGAGACGTTCTCTTGACAGTTATCTTTTGAGTACTCATTACCATGCGCCAATCGTGGCAATGGGACCCCAAGTGGAGAAAATTAGTCATCTTTACAGCAATTAATTGTTTGCCGTAAGTATTTCGTTGAATGTTCGAGTACAAAACTCACCTTTTTCACTACTTTTGTATTTTCTTTTCTTTGTTTTGATATTTTTCTTTGATTAAAGTAATAGAGGTACGGTGAGCACCAGTCTAACTCCAAGCTGGAAACCGGACCGAACCAACCGGTTCAAGGGCTGAAAGCGGCGATTCCCGGATTGAACCAGTTTGGAATCGGTCCTGTAAATAATAAACACTTTTGCACACATGGAGAATCGAACCGTGGTCTTTGACATGAAGAAATATCAACATAATCACTTCACCAATATTTGATTTTGGAGTGAAATGGAGCAATGTTAATATTTTACAATAATAATTTGATTTTTTTTCAACAAAACAAAAAAGACCGATTCCAAATACTAGAATTGGCCAGTTCAGGTTCTCGATACCAATGTTTGGAATCAAAAGTCACGGCGTCGGCTTCCAGTTCTATGCCAAGATGTCGCATATGCTGAGATAATACTATATTATTCTTATGAGCTTTTCGTATTGCAGGCCAAATCGTCACTTATTCGTTCAATGAAAAATGTGAAACACAAGTTTAATCAAATTAATTAATTCAAATTCACCATTAAATACAACAATGAAAAAATAAACATAAATCCAAATATATCTAATAATATAATCGATTAACGTCATTCACGAAAATAAGTAAACTTATGTAAGCCTATCTACCAGACTACCATTATCTTAAACAATTAAAGCCTAAGCCAGAGACTAAAGTCAAGTTTCTACAGTTTTCCTTTTTAATCTCTGCTATATTCATTCAGTTAGAAACACTTGGGGTAGAGTTCCACGTAATAGACCTTTATTTGGTCAATTGTATTCAACGATAGTAAATGTTAATTAATGGAGAAAAATGTGTAAGGTGAACGGTTTGGGTGTGGTATGTGCAATAATAATAATAATAATAATAATAATAATAATAATAATTTGATTATGAGTAGTATTAGAGAAAGTATCCGGGAAGTTCAAAAGGTTTGCTTTTTCCCAAATTATTTAGTTGTTTATTTATAAGATAAAGCCTATTATAATATATACATATTCATAGGAGGAGTCTAGCTTAGAGAAGGAATAATCAAGTTTAATTTTCTTTTTCTTTTTTTTTAACTTCGAAAAATAATATGTATAAGAACTTTGCTAACATAACAGTTTTCCGGCTATTATAAGAATAACAACTTCTTGTGAGTCACGCATTCTTCAAAAGTGAATCCCACAATAATGTATAATTATTTGTTGTTTGATTTTTTTGTGATCCAAAACAAACTGTTATTCTCACAATAAATTAAAAACCGTCATCCAATCACATTTCTCTACGTTTAATTACTGAAAATGAGTCAGATTAATGCACGGTAACAAGTGACCCAGAAGTACAAGATAACAGTCCAAAGATAGGAAAAAGAATTTTCAATGCACGTTGAAGAACATTGCAAATTAAAACTCTATTCTCTTTTTAGCATGTCATAAATAAATATACAAGTTTGAAAGCAGAAGTAATGTTTCTTATCAGGGAAAATGACCCAAAGGCCTACCTAGATTAGATTAGATTAGATGTACTAGTGTCGCACTAATGAGCACCAAATATTATCTTATGGCCTCTTAGTAGGAAAATAGGGGTGAAAATTCTGGCTCCAAAATGAGGGTAGAGTATTGAAAGAGGATCTTGTCACTCACTTTCGTCTCCCCTTGGCCTTATCCTACATTAACAACTTCAAACCTGCCAAAGGAAGCAGCCAGGAAGATACACATGGTTTGGTGCGAAGACCTGAGCTACTTCGAAAGTCCAGAGACATCTATCTTTGAATTTCCACTAAATGAGGCTGATAAATAGCTAAGTTAACCCAAGCCCACTTCACTCATCCTTCATTCCAATTTCCAGATATCAGCAAAATGGGACATCAATGCTTCAATTGCATGAAGTTCCATCTGTGCTATTTCATTTTTCTTGCTACTTTTGCGCTCCACTTGGACTGGGGCTCTTCTGCTACCAACGAAACGGACAAACTGTCATTGCTTGCATTTAGAGTTGCAATAACCGAGGATCCGTTCGGGGTGCTGCGCTCATGGAATGACACTGTCCACTTCTGCAAGTGGTATGGTGTCGCATGTAGTCTCCGGCGCCAACGAGTCACTGGGCTGGACCTTCAATCCAAGAGCCTCTCGGGGTCCATCTCTCCACACATTGGAAACTTGAGTTTCCTTAGGGAATTGAAACTCTGGATCAATAATTTTGGTGGTGAAATCCCTACACAAGCAGGGCAGTTAGGCAGGCTACGTATCTTTTTTGTTGAGAATAATTCTTTGGCGGGTGAAATCCCGAAGAATCTGTCGAGTTGCTCCAGCCTTACATTACTTGGGTTGACCGGCAACCAACTTACTGGACGAATTCCCATCGAGCTTGGTTTGCTGTCGAAGCTTCAGCTCCTCCTGGTAAGTTCTAACAATCTAGTGGGAAATATTCCTGCATCCTTAGGGAACCTGTCTTTGTTAGAACAACTTTATCTTGCTCGAAACAACTTAAGTGGAAGTATTCCCGAAGCTCTAGGAAATTTGATCAGCATAAGAGGATTGCTTTGGGAGCGAATTTGTTGTCCAGTTCAATTCCTCGTACGATCCTGAATTGCTCGTCCCTGGCGTTGTTGGACGTGCCTGTAAATCAACTGCAAGGAAGTCTCCCAGCAGACATAGGCTTCACACTTCCCAACCTCGAATTTTTCGGGACATCCCTTAACCAGTTCACCGGACCAATTCCTCCCTCGATATCTAATGCCACAAATCTAGTAGAGCTCGAAACTGTCTTGAACAATCTTTCAGGGGGCGTGCCTTCTTTGGAAAATCTGCACAAGCTTAAGAGGTTTTTTGTTTCCGCCAATCATCTTGGAAGTGGACTCCACGACCTAAGCTTCCTTTGCTCTTTGAGAAATGCCACTGGGTTGGAAAAGTTGAGGATAGACGACAACAGTTTCGGTGGGATTATGCCCGATTGCCTCAGTAATTTTTCGACGACCCTCACTGAGTTGAATACAGGCGGGAATCCTACTTTTGGGGAGATGCCTAGAGAGATTGGAAACCTGGTGAATTTGAGAAGACTATTTATGCATTCCAACGGGCTTTCCGGTGGCGTCCCCTCCAATATAGGGAACCTTCGAAATCTAGTTGAGCTGAGATTGGACAATAACAAACTTTCTGGGGTAATCCCATCCTCTCTTGGAAATCTAGAGAAGTTGCTTAAATTAGGTCTTAGTGGGAATAGCTTTGAGGGAACCATCCCTTCAAATCTATCCAAGTGCCAACAATTAATAGGCCTCGATCTTTCTGATAACAACCTGAGTGGTACAATACCTCCAGAGGTTATAGGTCTCTCATCATTGTCGTATATTCTGAACTTGTCTCAGAACCACTTGACTGGAGTCCTTCCATTTGAAGTGGGGAATTTAAAACTTTTGGCTTACTTGGATGTCTCTGGTAATGTGTTGCGTGACGAAATTCCAGCCAGCCTAGGCAAGTGTGAAGGATTGTTAGTTTTGAAAATGCAGGATAACTTCTTTCACGGTTCCATTCCCCATTCTATTAGTTCATTAAGAAGCATCGAGGAACTAGATCTTTCGCATAACAACTTATCGGGTGAAATTCCTAAATTCTTGGAGGCGTTCGACTTCCTGAGAATTTTGAATTTGTCTTATAATGATTTTGAAGGGATGCTACCAATGGAAGGAATCTTTAAGAACATGAGCGCCACTTTTGTGATCGGAAATGACAAGCTCTGTGGAGGAATGCTTGAATTTCAGCTCCCTAAATGTTCTTTTGGTGCTTCCCAAACAAAGAAGTTTGTCCGTAAATTGCAACTCGCCATCTTTATTTTTCTTGGGTTTCTTGGCGTAGCTCTTGTTCTAGCTTCTCTGTATCTTTATCGGCTGAAAAGGAAGAGGAAGGAATCAGTTTCCACTTCAAATTTGGATGTCTTATAGAACAATTGTGCAAGCGACAGACAATTTCTCTTCAGAAAAATTGATTGGTGTTGGTGGCTTTGGATCTGTTTACAAGGGGATACTTCATGAGAATGGGAACATAGTTGCCATAAAGGTGCTGAATTTACTGCACCGTGGCGCTTTGAAGAGCTTCATAGATGAGTGCGAGGCTTTTAGGAACATCAGACACCGCAATCTTTTAAAAGTACTGACAGTATGCTCAGGTATTGATTATTAAGGTAATGATTTTAAGGCTTTAGTTTATGAATACATGGTCAATGGAAGCCTAGAAGATTGGCTGCACCCATATCCTAGGCAAGATGGGGGAAACAGCCATACCAAAAAATTGAATTTTGTTCAGAGGATAAATGTTGCTATTGATGTTGCTTCTGCGTTAGATTATCTTCATCACCAATGCCAAAGACCCATGGTTCATTGTGATCTAAAGCCTTCCAATGTCCTCTTGGATGCTGAGAAGGTTGGGCATGTTGGCGACTTTGGTTTAGCAAAATTTCTCCTCAATACCTCCTCTAATGCTTCAGCCAATCAGATGAGTTCTGCTGGTGTAAGAGGAACAGTTGGGTATGCTGCTCCTGGTATCTCTCTCTCTCTCTCTCTCTCTCTCTCTCTCTCTCTCTCTCTCTCTCGCATGCACGCATGCAAACGCACATACACAACCCACGCATTCCCGCATAATAATTGCTGTGTTGATATTTATGGACTGCAGAGTATGCAATGGGAAGTGATGTTTCAAGAGAAGGAGATGTCTATAGTTATGGCGTGCTCCTACTAGAGATGTTCATAGGATTGAGCCCAACAAACGAGATGTTCAAGGACAACTATAGTATTCGCAATTTTGTTGCAGAAGCTGTGCCTGAACGAGTCTTGGAGATTACTGATGACATTCTTCTGCAAGAAAGAGAGCAGTATGAGCCCCAGTGGTCCTCTGTATGGGCATTGCCAGACAAAAGACATAATTCAAGAGAGTTTGGCGACATTATATGAAATTGGACTTGCTTGCTCCGTTGTGGCGCCTAGAGAACGGGTGAGTATCACCGAAGTTGCAGTTCAGCTGCGTTTGATCAGGAACAAACTCTACGCATCTGGTTTCCATGGATAATCATGACAGGAAAAGAGATGAAATACCTTAGCAACGACTGACTGCCTGTGCTCTTTTCAGAAGTCCGGTGTTATTTATTTCTGCACTTGCCCATTGCTCTCGCTTCCTCTCAATCTTGCGTAAGCAGGCTCATATGTATTTTCAGGTACTACTGATTGCTGTGATATAGGAATGATAAACTTGTGCACTACTAAATGCACAGATAAATGAGTACACAGTTCCCATGCGAAGGGTCTAGGTATCTGCAAATGCAATTTGAACCTTGAAGTATCTCTTGTTTACAACCAGAATTCCTATTTTTATCATATTAAATCATATATATCCTTACTCAAGAATGATCCGCATGCAAGTTTAAGTACCAGTGTCGTATACTGCATGCAGTTGCGGGGTTGCATCCTGCAAGATATGTTCACGGGAAAAAGACCCACATATTGATTGTCATGGATGTTGGAAACCTTCAGTTGGCGCTCTTCTGGATATGCCCCAAATGGGCAAACCCAATAGGTGCTTAATAGATGAACTCACATGCTGAAAGAAGTACCCTGCAGTTGGAGGGCCTGCTTGTCTGATGATGAATTCAGCATCCGTATCTTCCCCTCTGAAAAATGTGACTTCATTTGAGATTTCGTACCTTTGCTACGTGAATGCTTCTCACCGTCCAGCGACCTTTTGCACTGAGAGGTCCTCAAGTAGACATGATTCTGTGCATTTAAACAAGCATGCCCGAGCTTGTCTACCTGGTTCAAAACAAAAGGCACATTTTCCATCTTTTCCATCTTTTCTCTCGGGGAGAATGCATGAGACCGCTCAATTGTCCTGTGGCATCAAAACTTTGCTAAAAATTTCGATGGAAAGCCCATGCTCGCTACAAGATAAAAGATAAATAGCAACCATATCTTACCAAACAATGATTACTAAGCAACATCACAATTTTTGTCATCCTAAAAATCTCTCATATATTCCAAATCTAAATTAATCTTCCTTATCCTGTAAGAATTTAAATCAATTTCCTAAAGCAATTCAAATTTCATTAGCTTTTTCCCCTTATTAAAACATTTTTTTTCCATTTTTACCTCTCGTGTGTATGCCATAATTTATGGAATCCGACGTGTTATTATGCTGCATTTTTTGCTCATGTTGAATCACACTGATTTTCAAATCATGTCCGAACTTTTGGAAATGCTTTTTTTGATTTTCAGAAATGAGCATACTATGTAATACTTGTTGCCAAAATCTTTCGCTCACAAGGTTCACAACTTTTTAAAATTGCGCTGGAAATTTGTAGATATAATTGTTAGGCTCACCAAGCACGGAAGATTATGTAAGATGCCAAGGGTCTTCTGCTTTTGTAATACGGCAAGGGTCTTCTGCTTTTGTAATATGGCAAGGGTCTTCTGCTTTTGTAATACAGCAAGGGTCTTCTCCTTTTGAACCACACCAAGGGTCTTCTACGGCTTCACACTCGAATGGACGTGTGGTCCTTGAGTATGGAGATATGTTAAAAGAACCTTCTGTCGTTTAGGGGTTATCATGAGACGTTCTCTGGGAAATTGTCTTTTGAGTACTCGTTGCCATGTGCCTATCATCGGCAATGGGACCCCAAGTTGAGAAAATTAATCTTCACAGCAATTAATGTTTGCCATGAGTATTTCGCCAAATGTCTGAGTCTAAAACTCACCTTTTTCACTACTCTTGTATTTTATTTTTCTTTGTTTTGATATTTTTCTTTGATTTAAGTAATAGAGGTATGGGTGAGCACTGGGTCTGACTCAATCTAGGAACCGGACCAAACCAACCGGTTCAAAGGCCAAAACCGGCAGTTCCCAGATTGAACCAGTTTGGAATCGGTCTTTCAAATAATAAACACTTTTGCACACATGGAGAATCGAAATGGAGAAATACCAACATAATTACTTGACCAATATTTGATTTTGTAGTGAAATGGAGCAATGTTAATATTTTATGATAAAAATTTGATTTTTTTTTCAACAAAACAAAAATTAGACCGGTTCTAGATACTAGAATCAGTCAGTTCAAGTTCTCGATACCAATGTTTGGAATCAAAAGTCACGGGGTCAGCTTCCAGTTCTATGCCAATATGTCGCATATGCTAAGATAATACTATATTATTCATATGAGCTTTTCGTATTGCAGGCCAAATCGCCACCTTTTGTGTTCAATGAAAAATGTGAAACGCAAGTTTAATCAAATTAATTAATTCAAATTCACCGTTAAATACAACAATGAAAAAATAAACATGAATCTAAGTATATCTAATAATATAATTAATTAACGTCATTAATGAAAAGAAGTAAACTTATATTAGCCTATCTACCAGACTACCATTATCTTCATCAATCAAAGCCTAAGCCAGAGACTAAAGTCAAGTTTCTACAGTTTTCCTTTTTAATCTCTGGTATATTCATTCGGTCAGAAACACTCTGGGTAGAGTTCCACGTAATAGACCTTTATTTGGTCAATTGTATTCAACGATAGTAAATGTTAATTAATGGAGAAACCTGTGTAAGGTGAACGGTTTGGGTGTGGTAAGTATGTGCAATAATAATAATAATAATAATAATAATAATAATAATAATTTGATTATGAGTAGTATTAGAGAAAGTATCCGGGAAGGTCAAAAGTTTTGCTTTTTCCCAAATTATTTAGTTGTTTATTTATAAGATAAAGCCTATTATAATATATACAGATTCATAGGAGGAGTCTAGCTTAGAGAAGGAATAATCAAGTTTAATTTTCTTTTTCATTTTTTTTAACTTCAAAAAATAATATGTATAAGAACTTTGCTAACATAATAGTTTTCCGGCTATTATAAGAATAACAACTTCTTGTGAGTCACGCATTCTTCAAAAAGTGAATCCCACAATAATGTATAATTATTTGTTGTTTGATTTTTTTTTGTGATCCAAAACAAACTGTTATTCTCACAATAAATTAAAAACCGTCATCCAATCACATTTCTCTACGTTTAATTACTGAAAATGAGTCAGATTAATGCACGGTAACAAGTGACCCAGAAGTACAAGATAACAGTCCAAAGATAGGAAAAAGAATTTTCAATGCACGTTGAAGAACATTGCAAATTAAAACTCTATTCTCTTTTTAGCATGTCATAAATAAATATACAAGTTTGAAAGCAGAAGTAATGTTTCTTATCGGGAAAATGACCCAAAGGCCTACCTAGATTAGATTAGATTAGATGTACTAGTGTCGCACTAATGAGCACCAAATATTATCTTATGGCCTCTTAGTAGGAAAATAGGGGTGAAAATTCTGGCTCCAGAAATGAGGGTAGAGTATTGAAAGAGGATCTTGTCACTCACTTTCGTCTCCCCTTGGCCTTATCCTACATTAACAACTTCAAACCTGCCAAAGGAAGCAGCCAGGAAGATACACATGGTTTGGTGCGAAGACCTGAGCTACTTCGAAAGTCCAGAGACATCTATCTTTGAATTTCCACTATATGAGGCTGATAAATAGCTAAGTTAACCCAAGCCCACTTCACTCATCCCTCGTTCCAATTTCCAGATATCAGCAAAATGGAACATCAATGCTTCAACTGCATGAAGTTCCATCTGTGCTGTTTCATTTTTCTTGCTACTTTTGCGCTGCACTTGGACCGGGGCTCTTCTGCTACCAATGAAACTGTTAGAATTTAAATGTGCGCTGAAGCATGGTATAGTTTATATTTGATAGAGGATGGACAAGCGACAAGGATAGGATCTTTTGAGAAGGTTTATGGGACAAAGATAGTTTGTGTTGGTGAGGGAGCATGATGTGTGGTTTTTATGGTTAGCTCCCTTACCCAAAACATGGAGCACTTGCTCCTTTATATAGCTGCCAAAGTTGGTGGAGGAAGTCTCTAGACTTCTCTAACATAAGATGAAACTTCTAGACACATGAGCCTTCTAGACACATGAGCTTGTAGACAATTCTAGAGACTTCTCTTACATGTTGGACATTTTCCTCTTTCTTCTAGAAAATGTTTTCTTCTTTCTTCTAGAAAATTCATCTAGGGAATTCTAGAGAATTCTAGAAGTTTACCAACTCTAGGAAATTCTAGAAAATGGATCACCATTTCCAACATAAACGGACAAACTGTCATTGCTTGCATTTAGAGTTGCGATAACCGAGGATCCGTTGGGGGTGCTGCGCTCATGGAATGACACTGTCCACTTCTGCAAGTGGTATGGTGTTGCATGTAGTCTCCGGCACCAACGAGTCACTGGGTTGGACCTTCAATCCAAGAACCTCTCAGGGTCCATCTCTCCACACATTGGAAACTTGAGTTTCCTTAGGGAATTGAATCTCAGGAACAATAATTTTAGTGGTGAAATCCCTACACAAGCAGGGCAGTTAGGCAGGCTACTTATCTTTTTTGTTGATAATAATTCTTTGGCGGGTGAAATCCCGAAGAATCTGTCGAGTTGCTCCAGCCTTACTTTCCTTGGGTTGGGGGGCAACCAACTTGCTGGACGAATTCCCATCGAGCTCGGTGTGCTGTCGAAGCTTCGGCTCCTCCAGGTAAGTTTAAACAATCTAATGGGAAATATTCCAGCATCCTTTGGGAACTTGTCTTCGTTAGAAAAACTCTATCTTCCTCTCAACAACTTAAGGGGAAGTATTCCCGAAGCTCTAGGAGATTTGATCAGAATAAGAAAGATTTCTTTGGGAGGAAACTGGCTGTCCGGTTCAATTCCTTGTGCAATCCTGAATTGCACATCCCTGGCGGAGTTGGACGTGACGGTAAATCAACTGCAAGGAAGTCTCCCAGCAGACATAGGCTTCACACTTCCCAACCTCGAAATTTTCAGGATATCCTTTAACCAGTTCACCGGACCAATTCCTCCCTCGATATCTAATGCCACAAATCTAGTAGATCTCCAAATTTCGATAAACAATCTTTCAGGGGGCGTGCCTTCTTTGGAAAATCTGCACAAGCTTCAGAGGTTTTTAGTTTCCGCCAATCATCTTGGAAGTGGAGGACCCCACGACCTAAGCTTCCTTTGCTCTTTGGGAAATGCCACTGGGTTGAAATGGTTGAGGATAGACGACAACAGTTTCGGTGGGATTATGCCCGATTGCCTCAGTAATTTTTCGACGACCCTCACTAAGTTGAATAGAGGCGGGAATCCTACTTTTGGGGAGATGCCTAGAGAGATTGGAAACCTGGTGAATTTGGGAAGCCTATATATGCATTCCAACGGGCTTTCGGGTGGCGTCCCCTCCAATATAGGGAACCTTCGAAATCTAGTTGAGCTGAGCTTGGACAATAACAAACTTTCTGGGGTAATCCCATCCTCTCTTGGAAATCTAGAGAAGTTGACTGTAGCACAATTTAGTGGGAATAGCTTTGAGGGAACCATCCCTTCAAATTTATCCAAGTGCCAAAACTTAGTAGAGAGCTCAACCTTTCTGATAACAATCTGAGCGATACAATACCTCCAACGGTTGTAGGTCTCTCATCATTGTCGATTCTTCTGAACTTGTCACGGAACCACTTGACCAAAGTCCTTCCATTTGAAGTGGGGAATTTAAAACTTTTGGCTTACTTGGATGTCTCTAGTAATGTGTTGTGTGACGAAATTCCAGCCAGCCTAGGCAAGTGTGAAGGATTGTTAGTTTTGAAAATGCAGGATAACTTCTTTCACGATTCCATTCCCCAATCTATTAGTTCATTAAGAAGCATCGAGGAACTAGATCTTTCGCATAACAACTTATCGGGTGAAATTCCTAAATTCTTGGAGGCGTTCAACTTCCTGAGAATTTTGAATTTGTCTTATAACGATTTTGAAGGGATGCTACCAATCAAAGGAATCTTTAAGAACACGAACGCCACTTCTGTGATCAAAAATGACAAGCTCTATGGAGGAATGCCCAAATTTCAGCTCCCTAAATGTCGTTTTGGTGCTTCCCAAACAAAGAAGTTTGTCCGTAAATTGCAACTCCCCATCTTTATTTTTCTTGGGTTTCTTGGTGTAGCTCTTGTTCTAGCTTCTCTGTATCTTTATCGGCTGAAAAGGAAGAGGAAGGAATCAGTTTCCACTTCAAGTTTGAATGTGTCTTATAGAACAATTGTGCAAGCGACAAACAATTTCTCTTTAGAAAAATCGATTGGTGTTGGTGGTTTTGGATTTGTTTACAAGGGGATACTTCATGAGAATGGGAACATAGTTGCCATAAAGGTGCTGAATTTACTGCACTGCGGCGCTTTGAAGAGCTTCATAGACGAGTCCGAGGCTTTTAGGAACATCAGACACCGCAATCTTTTGAAGGTACTCACGGTATGCTCAGGTATTGATTATCGGGGTAATGATTTTAAGGCTTTAGTTTATGAATACATGGTCAATGAAAGCCTAGAAGATTGGCTGCACAGGCAAGATGAGGGAAACGGCTATACGAAAAAATTGAATTTTGTTCAGAGGATAAATGTTGCTATTGATGTTGCTTCTGCGTTAGATTATCTTCATCACCAATGCCAAAGACCCATGGTTCATTGTGATCTAAAGCCTTAAAATGTCCTCTTGGATGCTGAGATAGTTGGACATGTTGGCGACTTTGGTTTAGCAAAATTTCTCCTCAATACCTCCTCTAATGCTTCAGCCAATCAGATGAGTTCTGCTGGTGTAAGAGGAACAGTTGGTTATGCTGCTCCTGGTATCTCTCTCTCTCTCTCTCTCTCTCTCTCTCTCTCTCTCTCTCTCGCATGCACGCATGCAAACGCACGCGCACAACCCACGCAGTCCTGCATAATAATTGATGTGTCGATATTTATGGACTGCAGAGTATGCAATGGGAAGAGATGTTTCAAGAGAAGGAGATGTCTATAGTTATGGCGTCCTCCTACTAGAGATGTTCATAGGATTGAGCCCAACAAACGAGATGTTCAAGGACAACTATAGTATTCGCAATTTTGTTGCAGAAACTGTGCCTGGACGAGTCTTGGAGATTACTGATGACATTCTTCTGCAAGAAAGAGAGGGCTGTATGAGCCCCGGTGGTCCTCTGTATGGGCATTGCGAGACAAAAGACATAATTCAAGAGAGTTTGGCGATATTATATGAAATTGGACTTGCTTGCTCCGTTGTGGCGCCTAGAGAACGGGTGAGTATCACCGAAGTTGCAGTTCAGCTGCGTTTGATCAGGAACAAACTCTACGCATCTGGTTTGCATGGATAATCATGACCGGAAAAGAGATGAAATACCTTAGCAACGACTGACTGCCCGTGCTCTTTTCAGAAGTCCAGTTTTATTTATTTCTGCACTTGCCTATTGCTCTGGCTTCCTCTCAATCTTGTGTAAGCAGGATCATATGTATTTTCAGGTACTACTGATTGCTGTGATATAGGAATGATAAACTTGTGCAGTACCAAATGCACAGAAAAATGAGTACACAGTTCCCATGAGAAGGGTCTAGGTATCTGCAAATGCAATTTGAACCTTGAAGTATATCTTGTTTACAACCAGAATTCCTATTTTCATCATATTAAATCATATATTTCCTTACTCTAGAATGATCCGCATGCAAGTTTAAGTACCAATGCCGTATACTGCATGCAGTTCGCGGGGTCGTATCCTGCAAGATATGTTCACGGGAAAAAGACCCACATATTGATTGTCATGGATGTTGGAAACCTTCGATTGGCGCTCCTCTGAATATGCCCCAAATGGACAAGCCCAATAGGTGCTTAATAGATTAACTCACGTGCTGAAAGAAGTACCCTGAAGTTGTAGGGCCTGTTTGTCTGATGATGAATTCAGCATCCATATCTTCCCTTTTGAAAAATGTGACTTCATTTGAGATTTCGTACCCTTGCTATATAAATGCTTCTCACCATCCAGCGACTTTTTGCACTGAGAGGTCCTCAAGTAGACATGATTCTGTGCATTTAAACAAGCATGCCCGAGCTTGTCTACCTGGTTCAAAACAAAAGGCACATTTTCCTTCTTTTCTCTCTGGGAGGATGCATGAGACAGCTCAATTGTCCTGTG
The DNA here is from genome assembly GCF_016545825.1 of Eucalyptus grandis. Taxonomy (NCBI): domain Eukaryota; kingdom Viridiplantae; phylum Streptophyta; class Magnoliopsida; order Myrtales; family Myrtaceae; genus Eucalyptus; species Eucalyptus grandis. The sequence continues at coordinate 45,782,006 of NC_052613.1, read as the reverse complement.
GCATCACAACTTTGCTAAAAAGTTCCATGGAAAGCCATGCTTGCCACAAGATAAAAGATAAATAGCAACCATATCTTACCAAACAATGATTACTAAGCAACATCACAATTTTTGTCATCCTAAAAATCTCTCATATATTCCAAATCTAAGTTAATCTCCCTTATCCTGTAAGAATTTAAATCAATTTCCTAAAGCAATTCAAATTCCATTAGCTTTTTCCCTTTATTAAAACACTTTTTTTCCATTTTTACCTCTCGCGCGTATGCCATTTTCGCTAATTTCTGGAATCCGACGTGTTATTATACTGGATTTTTTGCTCATGTTGAATCACACTGATTTACAAATCATGTCGGAACTTTTGGAAGTGCTTTTTCTGGTTTTCAGAAATGAGTAATATGTATTACTCGTTGCGAAATCTTTTGCTCACGAGGATCACAACTTTTTAAATTGCCCTTGAAATTTGTAGATATAATTGTTAGGCTCACCATCAGCATAACAAAATCTGTACACGTTGATTGTACGATGATTAACATATATACTAGACACTATTTAACTAGCAAAATTTTTCACGAGTCAATCATTCCACCGTCAATATTTTAATCAATTCACACATTGGCGTTGGACCTAATAAAACACTTGTAAAAATAGGAACCCAACTACTATTAGTACAACAGATTTACTGTGTGGTGATATTTAAGCATCTTTTCCTCTTATCTTTTCTAGGGGTGAGCACCGGTCCTGCCCGACCCAAGAACCAAATCGAACTCACCAGTTTTAGGTGTGTCCTGATTCCACTAAAGGAATCGAATTGGAAATCGGTTGCTCCAAAATAGAGTTTAGGGCTCAAACTCCACTCTTATGTTTTCGATTCATCTCCTGTAATTGTAATAAGATACTAAATTTAATCTATTTAGAATTTACTATGGTTTTATCTCTAGTTGAGTATTGAATTTTTGAATGACCGTTCTACCTCTTCCTTAATTGTTGATTTTAGGTTCGCTTTTGGCCGAGTCTACCAATTTTGTAATGGTGGAGAGTTCATGTTTGCCTGATTATGAGTTTGCCTATTGTAACTATTGACACCTAAATTTTGGCGACCCGTTTAGTCATTTATTGCATTAAAAAATTATGGGTTAATTTTATCCCTTAAAAAAAATAATTAATTGCATAGCATATAGTTTTAGGTGCATTTATTTTAATTTGCATTTACATTGGGCCGGTGACGGATGGGTTCGAATTAATGCTTCAAAAACTTTAATTTGATGAGTTGGGCTAAGCCCACGAAGAGAGCAAAGTGGCCCAAGCCCGTATCCTTGAAAGAGATTTTACTGATTTATCTTTGTGAGGTTTTGATTCAAAAGCAAATATTGCGTTTGGAAAGACAAATATTGCGTTTGGAAAAGAAATTTTTGTGGATATGGTTTTGGAAAATTAAAAAATCCTAATCCGTGGCCTATAAATAGATTAATACGCGTAGGGTTTTGAGAGGGGGACCACACAATTGAGAACACACGGCCGCAAAAAAGAGAGAAATCACGATCTCCACGGAGAGAGAGGCAATACCGAGGGGAAGACTCCTTTTTTCACGAAAGTGGCGATAGAGCAAAGTCAAAATACCGTTCCAGCCGTCTTTTTGGCGTTGTGCAGCCTTAGTTCTTCATCCGCAACGCCTTGTTAATGAGTGCTACCCTATTGAGCTGTTGCCGACACCATGGTTTGACGTGCCTGAGTTGTGTCGAGTTCCCCGATGTGCTGCCCTCATCACGTTTAAAGCTCTTGGTTTGTGGAATCTCCAGTGAATTGCTCCGACAGATTTTAATCCCAACCCTGAGCACACCACCAAGAGTTGTTTCATCGCGCTGAGAAGCATCACCACACAAAAAAAGCCTTGTTGCGATCCGTCACCGACTTTTGCCCCGTGATGTGACATCCCAATTTTTCTCAATTTTATTTTCAGTCAATTGAGTCGGGCAATTCATCCGTGCATGTAGTTCGTCTCTTAGAGTTGGCCACTCACGAGGAACTAGTTTATTGAGTGAAGTAATTAAGGAATTTTACCGCGTCGACTTGGGGACCGATCACCTCGGGTTGGATGCAAGAAAATTTCCCCAAAAGCTACTCAATGGATTAGGCGAGCTGAAATCGCACCGGATTGAATTCAACCGTAAAATTGGGATTGAACTTAGAAGTTGGAAGCCGGTCATGTCACATACCCTATTAGGAACCTTGGATTAATTTATGGACTGTAATTTGGACTCAATTAGAAGAGAATTGATGGAAATTGAAGTAATTGAATATGCAAGAGCTTGGACCCCGCGGAAATGAAAGTGAACCTATTGGAAAATGTTATGAAGGGTTTGAGTTAGTGGAGAATGACATCGCGGTGATGTCATGATGGAGGCCAAATTCAAGGAGAGCTTGACAAGTGTCACAAGCCACCGGCTCACCAAAAGTGAGGATGTCACTTCCCTCTTGTCCCCATCATCTTCAACCTTTGAATTTGGAGGAGAGAGAGGGAAAGTGTGCGTGAGAAACCAGCGGAACCGCCGAGCTCCGTCCGCCCCGTCGCCCGTTCGTCGCCGTTCGTCGCTCGCCACCGGAGTCCGCCGTCGCCGCTCGTCCGTGCGCGATCGCTCGCCGTTCCGTGCGCCGAGCCGCCTTGCCTCCGTCTCCGCCGCGAAGCCTCGACCGTCGCAGCTCCAAGCCGCGTGCCGTTCGTCGTCGCCGAAGCCCCGTCGCCGCCGTCTGTCCGCTCAAAGCCTCCGCCGGTTGTTGCACGAGCTGTCGCCGGTTCTCCTCCGCCGTTTCTCCATCCGTTCAACCGCCGTTCCACCATCTCTCAAGCTCGGTTAGTGCTGGAAAAACCAGCAAGATCTAGTTCCTTCCGGGCTTGTTTTGGTCCCCTTCTAGTGCTCATTTGGTGTTGATCCGTATAGGTTTATCATCGGCGTCGTCGTGCTCTTCGCCGGAGACCCGTCGGAAAGCGATTCCGGTGAGTTTACCTCACTAATCCGCGATTAGCGAGATAATGATGCCCTAAGTATGTTTAGCTTAAGTTGATTGAGATTAGGTGGATAGATTGGCTTAATTAGTTGTGGATTATATTAAGGTGATTATTTAAGGTAAATGGTGTTTAGTTTAATGGTTAAGTATGTTTATTTTTAAAATAAACCTTGATGTGACTTAAATGAGTTTATTTATGATTTAAATAAATGCTTCAAATTGTTGGATTATTTAATAATATATCTTATTCCGAAATTCATTAAAATATTATTTTATAAAACAAAAAAAAAAAAACTCGAAAATTTTATTTTGACCCTAGTTGCTCAGAATTTTGTGCCGATCGTTGCTGTGCTTGTAGAATTTGAAATTGATGATTGGTTGTGGCGAATTGAATGTGATTTCGATTTATGAGGATTCTTTATAAAATCCTAAATGTGGAAATTGAGGAGCAGTTGGCCATGAAATACCACCTACTAGAGGTCGTGCCCGATGAGGCCGTGAAATACCACCTACTAGAGGTCGTGCCCGATGAGGCCGTGAAATACCACCTAGTAGAGGTCATGCCCGATGAGGCCGTGAAATACCACCTACTAGAGGTCGTGCCCGATGAGGCCGTGAAATACCACCTACTAGAGGTCGTGCCCGATGAGGCCGTGAAATACCACCTACTAGAGGTCGTGCCCGATGAGGCCGTGAAATACCGCCTACTAGAGATCGTGCCCGATGAGGCCGTGAAATACCACCTACTAGAGGTCGTGCCCGATGAGGCCGTGAATTACCACCTGATTGCAGGTCGTGCCAAGTGGAGCCGTGATTGCCACTGATTGTTAAACCTTTCTAATAGGGCCGGGATTGAGAGCAATGATTGATTTGCTAGAATGACATGTAATCGGCCGAGTCGATTGATCGCTGAGACGATCCAAGTGGTTGAATTGTTTTGATGATGTGATTGTACCATGGTTGGTTGATTATCATAATGGTACGTGGTTGAATTATATAAATTGTGCTAACCTGCAGATGAGGACTAAGTCGAGGTAAGTCTTCTATGTGTGGTGGCTAAGCTACTTCGGGGCGTATTTACTTTCTAATAGGGGTTTAGGAGGGGTGAACTTGCTGAGACAAAATCTCATCCCGGTTTGGGGAAAAATATTACAGGACCGTAGATGGCGGGACCCCCAGAGAAGAATGGCCTCCCAGTGCAGATCATCGAGCAGGTGCGCAGGACCCCTGATCTTGGGAGCCATTGGGTCTATGAGCTGATCAGGGCTACCGTGTGGATCTAGGAGACTGAAGATGTTAGGGTGCCCCATAGGTATAGGGCTTGGTTCCGTTTTGGGGCCAATGGTTTTAGGATTGGTCCGCTTGACGCTTTGACATTCCCCAGTTGTGATGGATGCTCTTCTAGGAGAGGGTATGGTTGACCTTCCCGATGGTAGGGTGGACAACCCATCATCTCCGGACCTTGCGCCGTCAGACGTGGAGGATGTGGGATCGTCGAACGAGTCCAATTAGTAGTTGCAGGGCCGTTCTTCTTTTTGGTGGGCTGATCCTTGATGTGTAGGCTAACCCTCTTTTGATGTGCATAGACTCTGACCCATTTTTGGTGTATAGGCCTTAGATCCGGTTGATGTATGTAAGCCCTGGTTTGTTGATGATATATGAAAGTATGTTGTTTGATTTTGAGTTGATGTTCCTGCTGTCCTATCCCATATGCTTTTGTAAGGGGTTTCTTAGTACGTTCCGCTTGCGCATTAAAAAGTAAATTGGGGTCGGCGACACTACCTGGGAATGTCGCATTTACATGACCATGGCGGGTTGTTCACGTGTCTCGGGGGTTCGGGGCGTGACACGTGATCTCTCCGGGCTGAGCACCAGCAAAGACCTGCCGTCCAGAAGAGCCGGACCACCAGTGGCTACCCTCATCAATGACCCCGGCCTCGACAACTCGCTACTCGGATTGTGCCGTTGAATTTCTTTGTTTTGCAGGCTGACTTGTGCGCCGGTGACCAGGTGGCCATGTCCCTATGATTCTTGAGTATATCGTCCGTGAAGAAATTCACTCGTGTTCACACTTCGGCGTCCATCAAGTCACGACACTTCCAGTTGAAATCAAAGAAGAAAAATACGAGAATTCTCGATGGAATATTTGAATTCACGGCCACTCATGAAGTTCACCCGAAAAGTTACAGCCAAAGGACAAACATGTGGGAAAGAATTGGCCTCTTGTGTAGCCTAAGGCGGTGGAAATTTGGTTTTTGGTGGGAGAGGGGGGTTAGATAAAAAAATAGAAATATAAGGGTGCATGGCAGCAGGGGAAACGCCGACAGTAAGGAGATTCGAGGGTTTGGGGTCTAATTCTTTAATCCTATATATTGCGTTGGTCCTTGCCGCGCATTTGTTTTGATTTTGCAGTCAACCGAGCACCACACCGTGAATTACCAGCTCGAGCATCCCAAGCTGAGATACCTTGCCGGCTTGCTCTGAAGCACAGTTGGTCATTGGCCGCCATTCGAAGACCAAATTTGGAAGCAAATATTTGGGATAGGTAAAAATTTTGTCTATTTTAATTTCTGAAAATTTTGTTTCCTTATTTGATATATTCATGGGTGCACATGATGGAAATTCCTGATATGACATGATACTCGCAACTCGAGTAGCCTTCTAAATTGGGAAATCTTCCTAATTTCGCAATGTACATATGATTGACGGTCCGATTTCACACTCGAAATACGACCCGCAATCGTACGGAAAAATCACCAATCCGATCTCATGCTCGAGATACGATTCGTGATTTTATTTTAAATTGGTCAATCCGATCTCATGCACGAGATACGATTCGTCAATTTATTTCCCAAAATTAAATGGACATGGATGATATCTTGCTTGATTTGGTGCCGTGCTTTCTTGATGTCTCTATTTGATTGCTCCCGTAAAAGAAAAACCCAAAAATATATATTTGAGTTAGATTAAGTTCATGTTAGAATATTACTTGTTTTAGGGTTATTTTGCATGTTTAGAAATAGGAAATTTATTTATTTCGAATTCCTTAAATAAAAATCCAAAAAAAATGCGTTCAGTTAGGATGTTAGTTTTTTTAATCTAAATTGCACGTTTAATTATTTGGCAATTTTAATGTCGAATTTCATAAAAGAAAAAGAAAAAAATTAGAATTATGGCATTCTTTGCACGTCATTGCATATTATGATAGATTGTATGCTTATTAAGAAAACAAAAAATCATGTGCACGTCATATAGAATTAGGTTCATGAAATGCACATCATTTATTGATTGTTGTTAGGTTCATTTAATTAGAAATTGCTCGTCATTAGATTAGGTCATTTATAAATGTCGCGTGACATATAGCTCGCATATTAAATTGCATGTTGCATGTCATTTTAGTTAAAATAATTTTGTACGTCATTGCATTGCATTACACGTCATTAGAATTAAGTCATTTTGGTTAATTTAGATTGCATATTTAATTATTGCAAACTCATTAAGAAATCACAAAAAATTTTATTCATTCATATAGTTTAGAACATGTTGCCATGCCATATCATTTCATATTAGATTAAAAACATTGCATTGCATATGGATTATAGTCTCGTCAAAAAGTGAAAGCGAAAATTGAGTGATTGCTTGTTAATTAGAAATCATACGTAGGATTGTTGATATGAATTCTGATCTAACAACGCAAATGCTTTCGTTGCTACAAGGTAAGTCCTGCAATTTATTCATTGCTTTCTTGGATGTTAAAATGGTGGTTTGCGCACCCGCATGATCACCTTACATGTTAGGGAAATAGATTTAAAATTAATCCAAGCTGCTTGCAAAAACATTTTTTTAAAATAAAAAAAATGATACCGAAAGAGCGTTAGAAAAATCTAGCGTAACCAAGTCCCCGTACCCAAATCTCTGGTTCGTAGGAGTAAAGTAAATCTCCCATTACTTTACTTGGGTTTCTAATCAACCCACCAAAAATAGATTAGTGGCGACTCCTAATTGAAAATCAATTGCATGTTAAGAACTTGAACCTAAGTCGCGAATTGGTATAGGCTTGAGAGAGCCCAAGTTAAGTCTAGGCTTAACAATCCATTAGCCAAACCTTAGGTGGTTCACACCCGAAAATTTGGTCGTGATAGTAACTCAATATGTAAAAGTAGAAACAAAAGAAAAAACCAGAGCCACTCCACAAGGTATGTTTTTTAAGGAGGAACCTACCTGAAACCGATCACCTCTAATCTTTTCACGGATTGAATTGACATTTTTTTTCTTTTGAAATATTGACACTACTTTAATTTACGTTAGCATCAAAACTAAAGAAAAGGAAAAATAATTGCAGTCGTCCATAAGGTATTTGTTAAGAATAGGTATGATTTTCAAAACTTAAAAATATAAAAAAGAATGCTTCTCACATGTTTAAGACTCCATTTGTTTTATGAAAAATGATTGTTTTGAAAAATAATTTCCTAAATGATCCATTATATTACTTGAAATAATTAATTAATAAAAATATTTTCATTACTGACAACAATTTATGCATAAACATTTTCATGAATGAAAAGAATATTTTGTGTTCATTCGTCTTATGCGAAGCAAACATAATTTAAATTTTTTATGGATGGATGGAATCATTCATCTTATGCGAAATAAATATAATTTAATTATTTTATGAAATATGTGGAATCGTAGTATCACGTGTGTCTCAATTTAAATGAATCATAGAAAGTTTTGAATCTGTGACAATAATGCCGAAAAATGTCCAAATTCGTTGACATTCAATCCCCCTGAAAATTTTGCTTAATCAACACATGGGTGGCGCGCGACAGCCAAACGAAGACAGGTCAATTCGAGGAGTTTCCTCCGATTTTCTAAATCCGCGGGGCTCGTGAGAGAACGAGAGTATGCCATTCAGAAGGAACAATCATGCGCACCCAGTCATCTACCCCGAAATTAGACAGCGGGTCGGTCCGCAATGACAGCTTACCCACACCCATTAAAGAAACGATGAAGAGAATTTCCATACCGTTAATGTCACATGCCCGTTCTGTTCATAGAATAAGTATGGAAAATGTCATTTTTGATGGCCCTTTGCTCCTGTAGTTTAGTTTCTCAGTCAAAGAATATTCGGTTGAATAAAGACATGAATAATAATCGCTCTTGGTGGAGTTAGGTAAGAAATCACTGCATGGTTCAAAATCAAGACGGAATGAGCTGGATACATGTTGGTAGGATAAGGGCACCGCAAATGTTGTAACTTTTGTTTGATGCTTACTCGAGGACCATCACTTTTTTGTCGACTACTTAAGTGTTATAATTTCTAAAAAATGTTCATTTAAGTACCATAATTTTTAATCGATTACTTGAATGCTTAACTTTTTAAAAACATTCATCCACATGCCAGAAATCTGATGTGACATAATATTTATTGTGAACATCACTCATGTGATAAATTGAAAAGGTATATAATACTTAAATGGTCGGGAAAAAGAAGTTAGGACACTTAAATGAACAACGTACATAAATTATGACACTCAAGTGATTAAAAGAAAAAATTATGATACTTGCAATATCATTTTTCTCATGTTGTTGAGTGAATTACAGTTGAATAAATTGAATAATGATTTTCCTTTTTCATGCAATGATTTGGTAGAAGTATGCCGCTCACATCCGATGAAACCAAATGATTAAGGAAGAATTACCGTCTTGTGATATGATCCGAAATAATTACATCTAATAGAAATCAATATTACTTTAGCTATGTCAAATCTCTTATTTTTGTAATTGTGTTAAGCATTCAAGTGAGGAAGACAGTACAATTTTCAATGCATTGATTATTCTGATCATATATATACTTGGGAAAATAGAAAGTTTCATCATTATAAATATATATATGTATATGTATATTAATTGTATTAAAGCCACTTGTGAGGGGAAGATTGAAATCATTTCGACATATGACGCGCGCTCCCCTTTTTGGAATGGCAAATAGATTTTGTCAGCAAGCACGAGGGCATCAATTAAGTAATCAATTAAGACAATGAGCCATGGGGTCTTTGGCATTGGTGTTGAAGATAATGTGACGCAAAAGGAACATCAATAGCAACATTTATCCTCTAAATGAAATTCAATTTTTTTTGTGTAGCCATATCCCCATCTTGCCTAGGATCTGGTGCAACCATTCTTCAAGGCTTTCATTGACCATATATTCATAAACTAAAGTCTTGAAATCATTACCTTAATAATCAACACTTGAGCATACCGCTAGTACCTCTAAAACAGCGCGATGTCTAATGTTTCTATAACCTCACACTCGTCTATGAAGCTCTTCAAAGCGCCATGGTGCAGTAAATTCAGCACCTTTATGGCAACTAGATTTCTATTTCCATTCTCATGAAGTATCCCCTTATAAACGGATCCAAAACTACCTACACCAATCAAGTTTTCTGAAGAGAAATTGTCCGTCACTTGCACAATTGTTACACAAGACACATTCAAACCTGAAGTGGAGACTGATTCCTTCCTCTTCCTTTTCAGCTGATAAAGAAACAGAGAAGCTAGAACAAGAGCTATGACAAGAATCCCAAGAAAAATAAAGATGATGAGTTTCAATTTATGGAATTGTTTGGAAAGCACAGAGAGAACATTTAGGGAGCTGAAATTCAGGCATTCCTCCACAAAGCTTGTCATTTCCGATCACAAAAGTGGCGCTCGTGTTCTTAAACATTCCTTCGATCGGTACCATCCCTTCATAATCATTACAAGATAAATCCAAAATTCTCAGGAAGTCAAATGCCTTCAAGAATTTAGAAAGTTCAACCGATAAATTGTTATGTGAAAGATCTAGTTCTTCAATGCCTTTTAATGAACTAATAGATTGGGCAATGGAACCATAAAGAAGTAATCCTGCATTTTCAAAACCTTCACAATTGCCTGGGCTAATTGGAATTTCGTCACATAACATATTACTTGAGACATTCAAGTAAGCCAAAAGTTTCTAATTCCCCTCTTGAAATGGAAGGACTCCGGTCAAGTGGTTCCAAGACAAGTTCAGAAGAACCGACAATGATGAGAGACCTATAACCTCTTGAGATATTGTATTGCTTAGATTGTTATCAGAAAGGTCAAGCTCTATTAAGATTTGGCACTTGGATGAATTTAGAGGGACACTTCCCTCAAAGTTATTCCCATTAAGATCCGCCTCAGTAAGAGTCCTAGAAAAGTTACTGAGGCAACCGGGCATAGTCCCACCGAAACTTTTGTTGGCTATGCTCAACATCTTCAACCCAGTGGCTTTTCCCAAAGAGCAAAGGAAGCTTAAGTCGCAACGTTCTCCACTTCCAAGATGATTGGAGGAAAATAAAAGCCACGGAAGCTTGTGCAGATTTTCCAAAGAAGGCACACCCCCTAAAAAATTGTTCATCACAGTTTCGAGGTCTACTAGATTTGTGGCATTAGATATCGAGGGAGCAATCGGTCCAGAGAACAGGTTATGGTGAAAATTTTAAGGTTGGGAAGTGTGAAGCCTATGTCTGCTGGTAGACTTCCTTGCAGTCAATTTTGCGTCACGTCCAACTCCGCCAGGGACGAGCAATTCATGATCGTACGAGGAATTGAACTGGACAACACGTTTGCTCCTGAAGCAATCTCTCTTATTCAGTTATTCTGATCAAATTTCCTAGAGCTTCGGGAGTACTTCCACCTAAGTTGTTTAGAGGAAGATAAAGTTGTTCTAACGAAGACAAGTTCCCTAAGGATGCAGGAATATTTCCCATTAGATTGTTTACACTATACCTGGAGGAGCCGAAGCTTCGACAGCAAACCAAGCTCGATGGGATTTCGTCCACTAAGTTGGTTGCCCCAATCCAACGAAAATAAGGCCAGTGCAACTCGACAGATTCTTCGGGATTTCACCCACCGAAGAATCATTATCAACTAGCAAGCTACGTAGCTTGCGTAACTAGTCTACTTGATTAGGGATTTCACCACCAAAATAATTGTTCCTAAGAATCGATTCCCTAAGGAAACTCAAGTTGATTACTATATAGATTACTTAATAGATTATGAAGTACTGAAGAACGTGTAATTTGAACCATGAAGTATCTCCCGTTACGACTAGAATTCCTAGTTTCTTCGTACTTCAATCATACATTTCCTTGCTCTGGAATGATACATGCACGTCCAGTGCCAATGTCGTGTACTATAGTTGCGGTGGCATGGTGTCTTACAAGATATGTTCACCGAAAATGACCCACATATTGATTGCCACGGTTGTTGGAAACCTTCGGTTGGCACTCTTCTGGATCCGCCCTAAATGGTGGAAACCATTAGGCTGCGTTTGGCAGTCGGGATAAAATTCGGGATAGGATATAATTTATCATATCCTACGTTTGGTGCTCACTCGGGATAGGATAAAGTCGGATATAAGGGGGATATAGACAGGATAAAATTATCCCATGGGGAGGTGGGATAAAGGTGGATAGGATTTCTAACGTCAATAATAGGAAAGTTATTTTTCTTGAATAACAAATTTATTAAATTAACAAAATTGAAATTATATTTCAATATAAATAATATTTGAATTCTAATTTAAGAAAATAAAAATAAAAAATAAAAAATTATTTTTAATTAATCTTATTTTAATTCTATTTTATAATAAACATTCAATCTATAAATTAAATATTTATATTTATTATATATTTTAGGTATTTTTGTATTTTAAATATGTTAGTACAGTTTACTATTTGATAAATTTTTATTAAAAGAATGATGAAAGGGAAAAAGAAATAATAATGGAAATAATATAAAAAAAAAAAAAAAGAGGAAAAATAAAATAAATAATAAATAATAAATAAATTAAGAAATAGTGTAACGAGATATTTTCACCATCTTCATTTATGAACATTTAGGTTCATTTATAATGATATACTTTTTATATAAAAAAATAAAAATGTATATGATGTGAACATATCCGACTTTAATACTGTGATTCACCAAATACTGGACGGGATTTAAAAAAATCCCAGGATTTTGTATCATATCCTATCCAATCCTATCCCGATTAGAAATCCGGACGACCAAACGTAGCGCTAGTGCTTAATAGATGAACTCAGGTGCTGAAATAAGTACCTTGAAATTGTGGGGCATGTTTGTCTGATGATGAATACAGCATTCACATTTCCCTCTTTGAATAATGTGACTTCAGTTGAGATCTCGCAAATCTGCCATATGAACGCTTCTTACTGTCCTGTGACTTTTCGCACCTAGAGGTCCTCAAGTAGACATGACTGTGCATTTAAAAAAGCATGCCCAAGCTTGTCAACCTTGTTCAAAAGGCATCTTTTCCATCTTTTCTCTTTGGAGGGATGCATGAGACAGCTCAGTTGTCCTGTGGCATCAAAACTCTGCTAAGAAGTTCCATGAAAAGCCCATGCTAGCCACAAGATAAAAAAAAAACAAAACAAAAAAACAAAACAAAAAAAAACAAATAGAAACCATATCTTATTGCTTTTCTCTAAGTAAGTAGTCACCTTGCTACCACCAAGAAAGGCATGGCCCGCCTCAAACAAAATGAGAAAAAAAAAGAGAGGCTGACTAGAAGGAATCCGCGGGAAATTTTGTATATTTTTGTCATCCTAAAAATCTCTCATATATTTCAATCTAAATTAATTTCCCTTATCCTGTAAGAGTTTAAATCAATTTCCTAAAGCAATTCAAATTTCACATGTTAGCTTTACTCCTTTATTAAAACCCTTTTTTTATTTGTAATTACTGTGCATATGCCATTTTTGCTAATTTCTAGAACCGGCATATTACTGTACGGGATCTCTTGCTCATGTGGATTACATTGATTTTCAAATCATGTCAAAACTCTTGAGAAATGCTTATTTTGATTTTCAGAAATGAGCATATTACGCATTACCTAATGCAGGATCTCTTGCTCACGTGGATCACACCTTTTTGAAGTTGTGTTTGAAATTTGTAGAATTACTTTTTAATCTTCTGAAACAAGTATAATTATTAGGCTTCCCATCGATATAACAAAATTTGTACACGCTAACTATACAATGATTAACATATATATTAGACGATATTTAACTAACCAAATTTTTTCATATGTCAACCATTCACACGTGAATATTTAAATTAATTCACACATTGGTATTGGACCTATTAAAATACTTGTAAAGATAGGAACCCAACTACTATTCGTAGAGCATTAATTGCATGGTGTTTTTTAACATCTTTTCCCTTATCTTTTCTACGCACCAATCCCAGCCCAGCTTGAGAACCAATCCAAACCAACTAGTTTTAGGTGGTTCCCGGTTCTATTGAAGAAATCGAATTGAAAACTAGACAGACTAGATTGGATTAAGAACTAACTGCCCTAAAATGGAATCTAGGGCTTGAACTCCACTCTTCATCTTCGATTCATCTCCCTTAATTGCAGTATGATACTAGATTTATCTTACTTGGAATTTATCGTGGTTCAATCTCTACTAGAGTATCAAATTTTTGAATGACCGATGTACCTCTTCCTTAATGGTTGATATTTTACTTTTGGCTGAGTCTACCAATTTAATGATGGCAGAGAATTCATCTTTGTCTCATTGCGAGTTTGCCTATTGTGACCCACTATAGAAAAAGTGCAAAAAAAAAGCCAATCCTGATCCAATCCGAGAACGTGATTGTCACCAACTAATCTAGTTTCTCATTCGGAGCCTGATAATAAACCTTGGCCAATCCGGTTCCTAGTCCCAGGGTGGGAACGACCTAATCCTAAAATCGATCACTTCTAATATTTTCACGGATCGAATCGACTTCCTTTTTTTTCTTTTTTTCTTTTTGAAATATTGACATTACCTTAATTTATGTCAGCTTCAAAACCAAAGAGTGAGAAAAATAATATGGGGTGATCATAAGGTATTTGTTAAGAATAAATACGCTTTGCAAAACTTGAAAATTAATAAATAAAAGAAATGGCGTTATCCATATATTCAAAATTCTGTTTGTTTTACATAGAATAATTATTTCTAAGAGAAATATATTTCAAGTCATTCGTTTTTTTATGAAATAGATGGAATCTGAATTTTCTTAAACCGGTGAAACCGTCGCGTGGATCTCAATTTTAATATGCCGTGGAAAGTTTTAAAATCTCACGACAATAATGCTTGAAAAGTGTCCACTTGAGTTGACACATCATGGGCGGTGGGCCGAGCCAGCTGAACGGAAACCGGTCAATTCGACGACTTCTTCCCCGAAATTTCCAGATTCGCGTGCCACATGCCAAAACGAGAATATGCCGTGACAGAAGGGAACAAGCATCCGCATCTTGCCATCCGTCCCCGAAATTAGGCAGCCGCTCGGTCCACAACGACCGCTTACCTACGCCCCCCCACTAAAATAATTGAAAAAGAGCATCTCCCTATCATCTACCAATCCATACACGTCCCAATACATACCAATAAGTACGGTAAACGTCCCTTCTCGATTGCTCCTTTTCGGTGGTTTGGTTAAGATATTACGACATGGTTCGAGATCAAGACAGGACTAGCTGGATATATGTTGCTGAGTGAAGTACAGCCGGATGGAATCGAGCAATGATTTTTTCTTCTTTTTTTTCATGTGATGACTAGGCATAAGTATTCTAGTGGGATTCAAATGATTATGGAGGAATTATCATCTCATGGCATGATTTGAAATAATTACACCCGATAGAGATCAAATCGTTGTTTTGGCAATGTTGAATCTCTTGTAATATAATTGCATTAATCATTCAAACAAGGAAATATAGTAAAATTTTCGATGTATCAATTGTCCCCATGATATAAACGTACAACTTGATATTTTGAAAATAAATAACTATTCATTATAATATTATATATATATATATATATATATATATATATTAAGTGCATTAAGCCGCTTGTTAACAATATTATTAAAGAAGAGGAAAAAGAAAAGCTTTAAATCATTTCAACATGTGGGTGCGCTCCCTTTTGGGAATGGCAAATAGAATTTGTTTGTAAGTACTTGGGCATCTATTAAGTATTCAATTAAGACAACATTATAACTTTAGATAATTGTGAAGTCAGTTATCAATGTAAATAAAATAAAATAAAATAAAAAAGAAGAAGGAATCTTTGCACATTCAA
Source organism: Eucalyptus grandis (assembly GCF_016545825.1). NCBI lineage: Eukaryota > Viridiplantae > Streptophyta > Magnoliopsida > Myrtales > Myrtaceae > Eucalyptus > Eucalyptus grandis. The sequence continues at coordinate 45,766,848 of NC_052613.1, read as the reverse complement.
TATCGGACAAGAAACACGTGTCCTCAAGGCTAGTTTCATAATCCAATTCTTTCCAATGTTAATAATCCAAAGATGAATGTGTAGACCCAATGAAAATTGACGGCTTTTATTTTTGGTTCATACTACGAGAAACTCATAATTGGTACATCTATAATAAATTTATCGAAAACTAAGAATTTGTACATTTATAACAAATTTACCGTTAAATTGAATTAATACTAAAAAAAAAACCATAAATCAGTACACTTTTAACTCAAACTGATATATATGTCAATTATGACGTATAATTCGACTCAGTAGGTGTATTAATTTTGGATTTTTTGAGGTATCTTTTTTTTCTGTATTAACTTTTCCGGCAGAGAGGGTACTTCTTTTATTTATTTATTTATTTTTGGATTTTTAAAACCGGAAATTATTCTAGAAAAGAAAGGTTAACGAGCGCGTGGGTGGCGAGATGTCCTGAAAGGGAAACGCGGACCTCCAGCGACAGCGACGACGGTCAAAATACCTGGGAAAACGCCGGGTGATGGGCATCTCCACGATTAGTCGGCGCGAACCGAAGCCAAAATCGCCCCGACCCAAACGAACGCCACGCGAAACCTCATCATCGTCCCTGTCCGTCGTCTCCACATTTCTCTCTCCTCATTTTAAAAGCCCCCACCCCAACCAAACCAGAGCAAAGCGCAAAAGCAAAAAACCGCCCCTCAAACCCGATCTCGATTTTTAGGGGGCACGACGAAGGCGACGAAACCCTAACTCTTACCCCACCACCACCTCCATTCATATAAGCCTCCCCTTCTGCCGTCTCCTTCCTCAACCCCCATCGTTTCTCTCTCTAGATCTCTCTCTCTCTCTCTCTCTTTCTCTCTTCTCCTCTGGATCAATCGGTGGAGCCCCAACTCGTTGTGAATGGTGGAAATCTCGGCCGGCGGTAGCGATTTCATGCTCACCCTTTTCCGATCAAGGGCGAGCGCTCTCGTTTTCGCCTTCGGTTCTTGCAAGGAGGGCTGGTACTACCGCTGCCTCGGCGTCGACCCTTGAGACCCCCCCATTTGATTCCCCGCGAGATCGCTTCCCGATTTTTGCCTCTCTCTCTCTCTCTCTCTCTCCGGGTCGCGCTCTTGATCCCGTCCTTCCTTTTCCTTCCTTCCTTCGTCGGGATTGGTTAATTCTTGTTTTTGGGTTTCTTTGAGACTGTTTGGATTCGGGGTCGGTCGCGAAAGATGTTGCTCTACAAGCAGAAGAAGAATCAGAGCGCCAAGGGCAACAGGCTCCTCATCAGCATCAACGTGCTGGGGAGCGCCGGCCCGATCCGGTTCGTGGTGGGCGAGGAGGAGCTCGTCGCCGCCGTCATCGACACCGCCCTCAAGACCTACGCCCGCGAGGGGAGGCTCCCCGTCCTGGGCTCGGATCTCAACGATTTCTTGCTGTACTGCCCAACTTCTGGATCAGATGGTGCGTTACGTGGGAACAAATTTGGGGGTGTGAAAATATGCCTGATTGAGTTATGATGCGTGGAACTGAAAAAAGTATATGAATGGGTTGTCTGTTTCCTCGTTGAATTTGACGTCGTACGAGTCTGTGTTGAGATTTGGTTTACAGATTAATTCAGTAGAGCCCAAAATTTTTAATTTCAGTTTGTCGGTATATTGAGACTGTTGTGGTAATCCTGCAATTGGGTATATGACTCTTATGATTCTTACGATTTTTGTGATTGGTTTCAGCTCTGAGTCCATGGGATATGATCGGGTCGCCCGGAGCTCGGAACTTCCTTCTGTGCAAGAAACCGAAGACGGACGTGGTGGCTGATGAGCGGAGGTCCCCTGATGCTGGCATCGCGAGGAAGGGCAATGGAAGCTGGAAGTCGTGGATCAATAAGTCCTTCAGTCTCAAAGTATCTTCCCACTGAGAGATTCATCTTTATTAGGTGATTGGCCTATTCATGGTCGTGAGTGGCTTGTTATCGTTCTAATTTTGGTCAAATTGGTCATGTTGTTCTTACCATTCTTGGTATTTCTCGGAATCCTTGTTATGGTGGTTGATCAGAAGACTTCTTTCCAGTGAATAAAATTGCTTTGGTTGCTTTTGAATTTACTTTGAGCTTCGCCCACACAATACTCTGCTTCTGTAGGTTTTAGTTGCATCTTAATATTTTTGCTTCGCAAAAAAATCTTTCTGGCTGGAACCAGGAAGAAGCATGTATGCTCAAAATTTCTCAGGATCACTAATTTGTTGGTCCGTGTATGTTATATCCCATGAGGTTCCGAGTCTGAACCAGGAAGAGGCATGTATGCTCATAATTCTTCAGGTTTATTGACTTCTTGATGATTATAATATAGTCTTGATTGAGCAGCCTGAACTTTTGTAATTGCAATCTTCTTATTAGTCCTTGAATAAACGTGTGTATCAGATGGTTAGATATGGTATCCGAGCTGAATTCCCTCTGCCATTTATGGGATGAATCACATGACTCCATGTGAGGACCACTAGCGTGGTGGGGGAGGTCAGGGTTTTGTTCCAGCTGGTGTTGATGTCATAAGCCGAAAGTTCTTTTGGATTGTAGCATCAAAGCTGCAAAAATCCTGTCATTTGAACATGGGCTTAGATAGAATAATGTTTGAGAAGTGAAAATAGGCTTTTCGTACCTCTCAGTTTTCTATCTTTTGTTTTGTTTTGCTCTTTTATTTATTTAGTTGAATTTGAGATGCGCCTTGAGAATATAAATTTCGGTGGTGATTTTGCTGGCGAGAGGCACTTGTTAAGCAACTAGTTAAGGAAAATTTATGATCTCAATTGCACTGATTGTCTTTGTTTCATGCACAATCAAGCATTGGAGGTTGGATTATTCCAAATTATGTAACTTAATAAATGTCTTGGGAACATTCTTTAACATGATTCTTTTGATAGTACCCTCTTTTTTCTTTCGAGAATTAGGCTGTATCCTCTGGATCATGGTCCAAGGTGTGGGGTAAAGTCAGAAGTTTGAACTTGTCAACACTTGCTTTGAAATGAATGTAGCGGACGCATAATTAGGTGACTTTGTTACTTTTGCTATGTGGTAGGTGATGTCTTTTGTTGTTTCAAAGTCGAATTAGGAAACCAACGGTGGAGCCCTCATTGAGCCACAGCGCAATTGCCTTTTGCTTGTGTTTTGTTGGGACAAGTCCGTGACGTTTACTGGTAGCGAATTGGAGAGTACCACGTCTTTTGAAAAAGGGGTGAAAAGGAGGGATTTTTCAAGGACTTTTCAAGCCTTCTTGGAGGTAATAGCGAATGAGAGCATGGAATTAGGCGAGAGCGAGATTGATTGGGTTCGCCGTTCACCTACTCCACTTTCTCTTGACTTTTCTCTGTTATTGTCCGTTTCTTCGTTTTCCCTTCTCCTTAAAGGTAAACCACACGATTCAAAAGTTAAATATGCGGTGAGAATATTCGATGCTTATGAATGGGTCTCAGAGTTTTGCTTTAGCTTTATGGAACTGTTTTTATGATTCCAAATGCCTTTGGAACCGTGCCTTTTAGGTAGTGTGCCCCGTGACTCTAAAATTCCTTTTGATGGGTTTTCATATAAGGGCGGGCTGGTCTTAGCTAGAGCCCATGTGCGAAGTCATACTCATCGTCTCATAACGTGTGTTCTGTCTTAAGACATAGAATTAGCTTTACAAATTGTTTCATCACATAAATTATGTGGTAGTTTCGCAGAATTAGCTACGAAGACTTTATGCTACAATATGAATAATTGTGGGGTGAGCAGTGTATTGTACATTAACAAGTTGACGGCTATCTATACGGTCGTGTGGAACCAATCATTGTAAACAGTCTAAAGTGCGTTTTGTACGTGGAACATTCACCAGATAACTTCTCCTTTGTGAAGAATTAAGTTCATGTGTTGTTATTAAAAAAATCAGATATATGAAGTGTGTCGAGTACAATGGAAGCGCCCACGCTAGTTCTTAGTTAGGAAGCACCGATACCCTACGTTTGGTCGTCGGGATAATAATCGGGATAGGATAGGATAAAGTAGGATATTAAATCCCCTGGATAATAAAGGTGGATATATCTAATCCTATCAAGTGTTTGGCGCACTTCAGGATAAGATTAAAAAATAAATATGATATTCAATTAAATTATAAAATTAAAAAATAGAAAATTCAATTAATTAAATGCCATGGAAAAGCCCTAGATCTAGGAATTGTGGCCACCATTGAAAATGGCGAGATGCGAAGATGGGAGAAGAAGTGGAAGAAGAGGAGAGACAGAGGCATCCATTTGATGTAGATGCTTATGATATCTTCTCTTTTTGTTAAGTTCTTTCTTTCCTTAAAAAAATTCTTATCCAATCCGGGCTTATCCCACCCCCTCCCGGATTTTTATCCGGCATTTTATCCGGATGTATCCGGGTTTGTCCGATCCGGTGGACATTCCCAAACATTGGATAGGATAACAAATTATCCTATCCAGACTCAAATCTGGACTACCAAACGCAGCCTAAAAGCTTTCGTGTCATTTCAAACATTTTGACACGTGTTGAATACTCTCCGACAATAACGTATCAAAAAATTCAATATCTAGTCAATTTTCCCAACATTTCGTAACACTTGAGTCAAAATTTAGACATGTGAATTTCTAATATGGTGAGATCAATTTTAATAATTTTCAATAAATAATGGGTCAAAATATATATGTGAAAAAAAATAATAATAAATTAGGAAAGGAAAAACGTAATATTCTATTCTTTTCAGCCTTTCATTTCCTGTGATATACAATTCATCCTTGAGTTTTTTTTTCCTTTCTCTTCCAACACATCTACACATGAATCCATAATGTAAATTGCTTATTTTTTTCTCCAAGTTTTATGAATTATTAGAATGGAGTTGAAATTATCAAATTGAAACAATGAATGATATTAGCAAATGATGGATTAATATTTTTAGTGTAAATTCGTTCTATGCTTTTATTATTATTTATGAATTTAAATCAAATTAATTTGATTGAAATAATCATAAAATGATCATTTATTATTTATAATTTAGTCCACAACGCATCTCAATATGTTAAAATTATTTGTTTTTTTAGAAACAATGTGCCGGCATATCGTGTCATATCGTGTCACGTGTCAGTGTCAATGCTACTTAGGTTCTTAGGTTTATAATAGAGATCAATGTAGGTAAATTTCTTTTTATGACAATAGTTCCACTTCTATAAGGTGAACTGAAATCTATGAAATACTTTACTCGTTTCAAGAACTTAATAGAACACACAATTCTGATGGGTAGTTAAACACGGGTCCATAATTTATTATTATTGGAGACTATTATGATCCATGAATGTAGAGAAATCAAGAGCATTTGTTTTAGATATAGAAAGCAGCATTCTTACGCTTGAAGTACGATTACAGTTACTGTTTTGTTTATTTATGACGATCATATTCTAAATTTGTTTATTTATAGTTATCGATTTTTTAGTGCAATTTGCCCTCGCTAGGACTTATCTATATTATATGTTGCATAATTAAAATATGAACCCAGCCCTTTTGGCGACTTATACATCCAATCTTTTGTACTTCATAGAGTGGGACTTCGCACTCATGTGTGTTTGAACCATTTTCCGATTTATCCAATAATCATTAAGCAACTCTACGAGTTAATTCAAAAATAGGGATTTCATATATATAATTTCAAATATATACTTTTGTTTATACAACAATAAAGATAACATTTATATTTTTGTTAAATTGCGGAATGGCGCATTTGGGCATATTGGCTTGAGCTGAAGGTGGAATTTGTCTTTTTGGAACTTGTTCTCGTGTGATTAGAGCCTAAGCATAATTTTTGCAATGTCTAAATGATTAAATGGATCGTTATTTTATAAAATTGGGTGAACAAATAACTACAAAAGGAGTCATGAGGCTTTAACACGAATCAAAGATACATATAAGAAGAAGATGAAGTGAATTAGAAAAATGGTTAATACCTTGAAAAACCCCAAACTGGTACACCTGTGATAAATTTGCTCCAAACTAGTTTTTTGACCACCAAAAACCCCAAATTGGTATACCTTTGACAAATTTACCTTAAACTGGTACACTTGTGACAAATTTACCCTCTGTTAGTTTTAGTTAAATTTTCTTGTTAAATTATAAAGTTAAATAATACATGACAATTGACCAATATATTAATTTGGGATTTTACACTTTGTTTGTCCCAGTTTATAATTTTTGTGATTTTTTTGTGGTATTAATCTAATTTTTCAGAGGGTATATTAACCACAAATCTAAGAAATTCTTTGCTGATTTCATGAACTTAATATGACACGAGTCAGAATCCTAATGGCCTGCCACGCATTGACCCGTAATTATTATTATTGGGGACTAAAACAATTATTATTCCGTTTATTTATAGCGGTTATATTTTAAGATTGTTTATTTGCAGTTATCGATTTGTGAGTGCAAGTTGCCCATACTAGAATTTATCTATATGATTATGAACCCACCCTTTTTGGTGATTTAAACATCGAATCGTTCCAATTATGTGTTTAAACCACGTGCCAATCCGTAATCATTAGGTAACTCTATGAGTTAATTCAAATACATGAATTTCAAGTATGAACTTTTGTTTATTCGACAAAAAAAATCACATTTACGTTTTTGTTAAATTGGGGAATGGCGTGTTTTTGCTTGAGTTGGGGATGGAATTTGTTCTTTTTTTTTTTTACTTTTTTTAATTAGAGCTCAAGCGTAATGTTTACAATATCTAGATGACCAGATCGATTGTAATAATGTAAAAGTAAGTGGTATTTATATTTGTAATTCGCCGATTGGAAATGCAATTGATAGAATAGGAATTTGAAGAAAACTATATTCAAATAGAACACTCGATTATTCAACGTATTGACAAAAATATGTATGGATATATTCAAACTTTATTTAAAGGAGAAAGTGAAATTCCAAGTTGAACTTCTACCATTTTTTGACAATCTTTTAAAAAGCATTTGGAAGGAAAAAATCAACAGATATATGATGTAGCATATTTTTTTACTGCTGGTCCTAAAATGTTTGCTATTTTGCGACAATCTATTTATTAAAAGGTACTTCTTAACCGTATCAATGAGATGAGTAGATATACATCGAGTGCAATCTTTTTCATTAATTTTTTTAGCAAAAATTTATCATACCGAGACATCTTTAAAAAGTTCGAGACACTACTTATTTAGTTTGATAAATTACACAAAAAATAATTTTGAAGTGCATGAATGACTCGAAGCACATTAAATTAACATAGGATCATCATGTACAATTTCGACATCAATGCATTTGCTATCCTGATATTTTTGTCAATTTCACTTCAAGAGTCACGCAATTTATTGCACATTGGACAAAAATCAACTTAAGCACTATATATATATATTAATTATCGTCAATAAAAATAAAATTTAATAGCACAAAATTTTTCAAATTGGTACAAGTTTAAGATTTTTGAGATCAAAAAGTTAGTTTTGGATAATTTTATTACACGCATATCAATTTGGGATTTTTGATTTTTTTGTGATATTAACTTTAAAAATAACAGTATTTTTTTTTTTTTTGGAAAAAGAAAAAGAAGAAGAGACTCTTCTAGTAGATTCCTACAAAGCCCAAGGTTCAATGGGTCAGCCCTCGAGCGAGAAAACGCTAGCAGCGCGAAATATCTTTCCGTCTCCTTCTTGGTACGAACCGAGTCCAGAGTCTCTCTACTCAATCAACTGCGAGTCCACGGACATCTTCTCCAGCCGCAGCGATGGCTGCCACCATCTCGACCCACTTCAGCTTCACCCCTCGCCGTCTCCGGCAGACCGTTCTTCCGAGCTCTCGTCCCGAGGCCGTTCGATTCCCGAGCACCGGAACCAGGAGGAGGAGGAGGAGGACGCTGGTCGGTACTAAATTCGATGCCGACAGTTCGTTTCTCGCCCGGGTCAGTGGCGACGGCGGAGGCGCCGTCGACGCTTCCACGCACCAGTCCGCGTCTTCCGTGAGTTCCCTTTCTCACGTGGCCTCTCTCCGTTTCTGCTGCGTTTTTTTTTTTTTTTTAAAAGTTTTCAAGTTTTCTTTTGTTTTGGTCGTGGTTAATTTAGGCGTACTGGGTTATTTTATATGGGTCGTGTGGGTGCATTTTCCTTGGGAGGGTTTTTTTTATGGTTGAGTTAGGGGATGTGGGATTGTCTCTGTTTTCGCATTTGGGAAGAGAAGAGGATATTTTGCCGTCGTCGCACATAGGGAGTTGGCAGTTGTTCTTCATTCTGTTGATTTAACAATTTGAGCTGCCATTTGTTGATGGATACGCGTTTTTCTTTTCATTGTTTATTGAAATGAGGAACAGGGACGTTACGGGCATGCCGTTATGTTTAATAGTAATGAAAGTGCAAAGGCGCTCATGTCTTATGTTTCTACTGTTTATACATGGTTTTGTGTAGGTTCTTTGAGGTAATGATTTAGCTCTCTCGGAGAATACATTGCTTGTTTTGCATTTTGCTTTGGAATTAGGATGGGCCCATTCAAAATGTCAGGGAAATGCATTGGAATGTGCAGTGATTTTAGTGCATTCTTTCTGTTGATATGATGTCTAATGTGCTTGTTTACATCAACGACAGTGAGGTTAGTTGCTGAGGGTTGTGGTTTCTTGTCTCTCTCTTGTTGTTCTTCCCTGCATATGTATCTTCCTTCACCTAATTATCAGGCAAGAGGAATTTGAAAGAGATATGATTGTTACTGGACATATCATCTTCCTCCTCGTATCGTACATTGCGCTATCCTATTTGGTTCACAATTGTTCTTGTCTTGTTGCTTGAGATCCAGAACATTGAGGAAAAAGATGGTAGCAATTCCAGTGTCGGTGATGGTTATGTAGCCTTGTTCGTGCGGATGCTTGGGCTAGACCAAGATCCTCTTGACAGGGAACAGGCAGTAGTGGCACTCTGGAAATACTCACTGGGAGGGAAGAAGCAGATCGATGCCATTATGCAATTTCAGGGGTGCATAAATCTAACAGTGAATCTTCTTACATCAGACTCAACTTCAGCATGTGAAGCAGCTGCAGGACTTCTGAGATCAATATCATCTGTAAATATATATAGAGAGTCAGTGGCTGGAGCGGGAGCCATGGAGGAGATAACTGGTTTGCTAAGTCGGCCTTCTCTGACTCCCGAGGTATAGGCAGAGGTATCTATTGGCAGAATTTCTCTCCACTGAGTATATGGGTCTTGGAAGGAGAAATTAAGGCATTTTATGAACTAATTTCTGCAGGTAAAAGAGCAATGTTTGTGTACTTTGTGGAACCTGGCAGTGGATGAGAACTTCAGATTGAAGATTGCGAACTCTGAGGTCTTGCCATTAATAATTAAATCCCTGGATGATGAGGACATAAAAGTGAAGGAGGCAGCAGGAGGGGTATTATCTACTTTGGCGCTAAGTGAATCAAATCATGAAATCATGGTTGAATATGGTGTCATCCCAAAATTGGTGAGGCTTCCTTTAATTGCATGGTTCCTTGAGCAATGATTAATTGATAGTGCTAAAAAATTTAATGGCACTTTACATGTCAGACCAAATATCTAATGCAAAACGAACTTGAAAAAGGTCACCTTTGAACCAAAATTAATAGCGTTGGACTAAATTTATTCAAGAAATTTCATCTTTTTCAAACTATTAATAATTTAGTAGTGCATGGTCTCAAGTTCTTGCCACTCAGCATTGAGATGTACCGAAAAAAATGTTGACTTGTACAATGCTATTATTCTGACATACTTTGAAACAGTGCTTCTGATTGAATACTTGATACACACCTGCTTGCGTATTCATGAATAATTTTCCTCTTTTTTTAATCTGTGGAGCATTTTCTTGTCGTCATCGTGTTATGTGCATTGAAACATGCTTTACATGTATTAAAATATGTCTTGTGTCAGTGTTACAATGAATAAGTATGGTGACCCTAGGAGGCTTGGAGCAATATTGACCTGTATTCTCTTTGGTTTTCATGCCGAGAGAAACTGATTGAGAGATACTAAACTGCTGGACTTTTTGGAGTCTGTTAGATGATCATCTGTCATGAAGTGGGCTAAGTCTGTCAGTGTATAAGCATGTCAGTCGAGTGGAATTTTTTGCTCTTCTTTATCTGAATGATGATAACTTTGACTTTTGGTCTTCCTTCACAAGAGGCTAATCTATTTGGTGCATTCCAGGCAAAGGCTCTTTTAAAGCCTGATGTGGAGGGATCCAAAGTCATCAGGAAGGAAGCGAAAAGCACGTTGTTGGAACTTGCTAAGAACGATTACTATCGAATTCTAATTATTGAAGAGGGTGTTGTTCCTGTTCCCATGGTCGGTGCACATGCATATAAATCCTATAGGCCATCTTTGCATTCTTGGCCTAGCTTGCCTGATGGTACAGAGATTGAAAAGACTTCTAAGGGCCCTTCAAGGTTCGGTGCCTCTGAATTACTGCTTGGATTAAATGTAAATGGAGAAAACCTGAATGTTGAGGAAGTTAGAATGAATGCGATAGTTGGACGGACTCATCAACAATTTCTTGCCAGAATTGGGGCTATTGAAGTAGAAGAGGAAAGGCAATCCCAACCTGAGAATTCTTCTGGTGGGAGGTTAACACTTTTGCCGTGTGTGGATGGTGTAGCTCGGCTTATTTTAATTCTTGGACTTGAAGACGAGTCTGCGATAACAAGAGCTGCTGAGTCCATTGCTGATGCATCTATCAATGAATATATGCGCATCTCATTCAAAGAAGCTGGTGCTATCAAGCATCTGGTGAAGCTTTTAGAGTGGGATAATGATGCTATAAAAATAGCTTCGACCCATGCTCTTGAGAGATTGTCCCTCAGGTAACATGCACCTCTATATGTTTCAAGGCCCTTAACTCATTGTGACAGGTTTCATTTTACATGTATCTAGCAATTGTCCAAGATATTTTGATGTATCCTTCTCTCTTTAGAAAAAGAAATCGTTTAATATTAGAAAGATGATGGTAGTATAATGTTTGAGGTGAGAACTTTGGAGAAAGATACTCACTTGAAAGTTGGTCTCTCTGCCGATTGAATTGTTTTTAAGAACTTAAGGTAGGGTTGAAAACTACAACATGGAGTGCTCCACACTTTTGCTTCTTTTGCATTATAAATTCGGAGGAGGCTCGTTGATAGTTTGCACTTGCCTTCTTTGATGTTGGTTATTGATTAATTCGGCATGAGTTCAGATACCCTCCCTTTTTCCATCCAGCTGGAAAATAATGGGTTTGGGCTTTAGATTTTTAGATCTTTCTTCACTGTTTCGGTTTTATGTTATCATGTTTGCTTACATGTGGTCTATGATATCTAAAGTGGTTTGTCAGCCACTTTCCACTTAGTATTTGGATTTAGCAGCATTTTCCTCTTTTACATCTTTTCATCTTATATCTATTTTCAATTTTCATGTTGGTTATTTTCTGGTGCAGCAATGGTGTTTGCCAGATCATTGAAGCTGAAGGTGCTTTGCGTCCTTTGATCAATACTCTGAAGCAGAAAGAAATCTCTGATACCCTGTTGGACAAGGTTTCATTAGCTATTTAGTTTCATATACTTATCTGCCTCTTTTCCTAAATTGCTGAAATTTTTCGTTTCTATAACCTTCTATTCTTATGGGCAGACACTGGATTTACTTACCAGGATTTTAGATCCCACCAAAGAGATGAGATCCAAGGTCACTTGTCCTGTCCTTATGTTCTTGTTTTTCGTTCAAGATTGGTCTTTGTCAAAGAACGACATTCTGACTATCTTTACCGGTATGCTTCAGTTTTATGATGGACCAGTTAATGGATCAAAAGGAAGTTCTGATTCAGTTAGTAGATCTGATGCTGCTAATGGGTTTACTGGGGTGAGCTCTGAGGATTCCATATCAACAACAAATTCAAGGTACTCAGTCTGATCTCCCTAACTAGACAATTTTGCCTCTTCATCATTCTTAATCAGTTATTACTTGGTATATACTTCTTATTTCATGTATGTTGTGTTACTCCTATGTTGTCAAAATTATCGCCCTTTAATCCTGTGACTTTTATGTCATCAGAAAATTACACTGATTAATTCAAGTATTAAACGCCAAATACAGCACATGAATTTCACGAAGATCTGAAATGAACGAAATCTTCATTTTCATGTGTTAACCGAGTAAGCTTTGCCAAGTTTGTATACTAAACGAATGTTGCATGACCTGAGATTTGTGTGGTGCTTGCGATACTTAGATTCTAAAATGTGTGAAATGAATTCTAAAGTGTCTTCTTTTACTCTCAATATTTATAATAGCTTTGTTAAATCTAATTAAGCACTGGGTTCCTACAAAAAGTATGTTTTGGAGCAGATAAACTAGAAAAACCCCCCTAGAATCTGGCATGGACTGCCTGTCCAATGAAAAAGTATAATGGGACCAGCAAAAGAAAAAAAGGAAAAGGGTAGGAAGTTTAGTAGTCAGTTACTTTACATGCTCCTTTTGCAACTGTCTGGATATGTCTCCTAGTCTGAATCTGGCGACTGCTGCTACTGCACCCAGTGGTCTTATGCTCAGCTTGCCTAAAACTGACAACTACTCCATAGTTGATTTGCCATCTTCTTCTTCTTAGCCTGGCTTTGTTCTTCTTCATGTTCTTATGCATCCTGTCTCACTGCTTATTCTTCTTTGCCTATGGCCTCCCATATCAGTTTGATGGGGAACAATGCTATACTGATGATCTCCATTTTTCACTCGTATATATATAGTGTCCGGTGGAGACATATATCTTGACAGGGAAACGTAGGCAATATGGGACTAATTGGGATTCTTAGTCTCTTGTCGATTCACTTTTTGATGTAGCTATATTTGACTGTAAGATGGGTCGATGCACAATGCATAACAAGTATTGCTGGTTTTGGATAAGCTTCTACTCTGGACTAGGCATTCATGTATGCACACATAAATGTGGATAAATGAGAAGTTTGAGGAGTTCGAGATTCTCTATCTCTCAAGCAAAGAAACTAATGTGATATTTTCAATTTATACAAGTAAGGTATGAATTTTCATTGTTCTTTGGACTGGAAGTGAGATTTTGCAAATGCATTGTTATCCGGATCCAATATGGTGTTGGTTTCAGATTATATTGCTTGTATTGGTGCCTGGTGGAATCTGTTTGAATGAGTGCATTTACTTTTTGCATGCCTCAAAATAAACTGCAGGGTGCAAATGATAGACTCTGCTGTCATTTCTCGCCTTTTTGAGATTTTGAAGACGTCATCATTAACTCTACAGAGAAAGGCAGCTTCAATCCTTGAATTTGCTTCAATTACCTCCAATGTAGACACAGTTGATCCTGCAGACATTAAATCTGGCCTGGATGCAGTCTTCCAGCTAAATGTTTTGGAAGGTAAGCAAAATGTATGCTTTTGACGAGAGAATTTCAAATTTCAAGATTACATTTCGTAGCAATTTTACCTTGGATGTAACCTGTGAGCAGCCTGATGTCTCGGGTCCTGTTCTAAAGGACTCACTGCTGAGTAAATTGTCGCGGTATTAGCATGGGATTTAACTGACTTCATTAAGTTTTTGAGTTGAAGCTAATGAGGATCACGATAAAGCGCATGCACTGTGCTTAGTGACTGGGAAAAAATCTGGCAACTGGAGTGAGTTTGTATTCTGCAAGACAAATTTCTGGTTTTACACTTGCACCTCTCAAAAACTAATCTGTTTTTTCTTCTGATGTCCATGGAGTCAGTCATATACATAGATTGTACTTGTTAAGTCACCGTTGCTTATGTTTTTTGCAAGCATTAGTGTAGGAGACTCCGGTAATGTTCTTACTGTCATGATATTGAACCTTTTGTTTACTCTGAAATGGAAAATACTTTCCTGCTCTGTTATCACTATCATGATATTGAGCACTTCATTTATTTGTTTCTCTGTTGCTCTATCTGGCAAGGAAACGCATAATATGCCTATGACTTGTCCAGCAGATCTGTAAGGTCCTTGTTTACTCTGCCTGTTTGTCTTCAGGCGACCATTTATTGTTGCAATTGCCTTCTCTCGACGCACGCTCCCTCCTTCGTGTGGTTGATGATTTGCGCTCACTCTTCCTTTTGGCATTGCTTTCTGTTCCTGCTTCATACCTTTGACATTAATCATGTTTGTATTTACCAGACACAGAATCTGATGTGGAGGGAGAGCAGCCAGAACAATATGCATTGGAGGTTGAAGAAGCTGGACTCACAATATCTGCGGCATCTCGCTTGCTAACGAAGCTTCTCGACTCCGATCACTTCTGCAAGAGTGTAGATTCTTCCCATTTCACTGACTTGCTCCGGAAAGTCCTCAAATCAAACATCCCTGTCCACTGTAAGGATTGGGTGGCCGCTTGTTTAGTGAAACTAAGTTCGCTCTCTGGTTTCAGCAAGTATTTCGAGAATCCAATTAATGTGGAGGTGACTCTTTATGAAACAATCCCGAGATTAATAGAACAGCTGAAAGCCTCGTTCTCTCCAGAAGCTCAAGAGGTTGCAGCCGTGGAACTCAACCGGATAATCTCTGAGGGGGTCGTGGATTCCACAAGAGCGGTCGCTTCTGGTGGCGGGATCTTCCCATTGGTCAATCTCCTGGAAGAAGGGACCGAGAGGGCATCTGAGGCGGCCCTGTCGATACTGTATAATTTGAGCATGGACAGCGAGAATCATCCGGCGATCATCGCAGCCGGAGCCGTGCCTGCTCTGAGGAGAATCATTCTAGCGCAGAGACCGCAGTGGACGAGGGCGCTTCAGTTGCTGAGGACATTGCCTGTATAGCTTGATGGTCAATTCAAAAATGCACAGGAAAACCGAAGTACATGTAAAAAGAGCATAGCGGATGATGTCGTGTAATCCACCAGTTTTGCGAGATTTTGATACTTGCATTGTTACACTTATGATGCCTTCGATCAGAGGGTCATTCTTATAAGGGTCGGCATAAGGTTTGGAAATATCATCGCTCTCATCTTACTTCCGAGAGGGGTTCAATGTGTTGGATCCGTGCGCAAGCCGTGACCTCGCGTGATTAGAATGAATGGACCGCTTCCAGCCTAAAAAACACACATGAAATCAGATGGCGAGTTACGAATTAGAGGAGAGCCAGCAAGATGAGCTTGAACTGATGAGATATGTAAAGCACTGATACTTTCGCAGACAAAATCAGGAATGAGAAGTGAACTTCGGATAGCAAAACGATACGCGTGAAGTAAACTCAATAATATCTTTCTATTTCTTTTTCTATTTACCGACCCAAAGAAAAATCTCTTTCTATTTAAATTTTACTCAAAAATTTCATGAGGGTCCCCTGTATTAATGAGCAATATCATACCTTTGAATTATTGAACATTTAAGAAAACCGTAATTTTGGTGGAAAAAATCATTATTCTTAGTTATACCATAAATCCCTCACATGCTTGTATAAATTCGTAATAAATCCACCTTTTTTTGTTAAAATTAATGGTATTCAAAATCCAATTTCTGGAATAATTCAAATCAGCATATACCTTCTTTCTTCCTTAATAATTTAAATTTTTTTCCAAATACGCATATGCATGTGCTTTTATTTAGTCGGGAAAAAAAGAAGAAGGGGATTTTCCGTCCTTTCCTTTGCTCTTTTCATCCAGGGTTTTAACACGGCCCCGAAAACTCTCGAAAAATTTTCTCGGGAAAATATTTGAAAACTTTCCCCGAAAAATCGAACGGGCGGCGGCCCCCGCCGAATCACGAAACCCTAGAGAGAAATCCCTCTTCCCCAATCGTCGGAGTTCCTCTTTCTCCGGCCGTCGTCAATGGACAGGTCGCGCTGCAAGAGCTGCGGCGCGAGATCCCTGACCCGGGACGACGTCTCGGGCATCCTGGTGTGCTCCGAGTGCGGCTGCGTCGCCGAGCTCGACGACTTCCAGGCGCACCTCGGCGGGATCAGCGGGCCCCAGGGCACCTTCGTCCGCGTCGGCACCTCCGGCACCGGCACCGTCCTGAACTACCGGGAGAAGAAGGTCTTCGAGGCCCAGAAGGTGATCGACGACTTCCTGCTCCGGCTGGGCCTGTCCGGCTCCCGGTCCGAGGACGTCCGGGACATGGTCTGCCGGGTCACGGAGGATGAGTTCGGGCAGGGCGAGTGGTTCCCGGTCCTGATCGGCGCGTGCGCCTGCGTCGTCATGAGGAGGGAGGGCCAGTCCCTCCCGATCGCCGAGGCGGCGTCGGTGATCGGGTGCGACGGCCACGAGCTGGGCAGGATGGTCGCGCGCGTGGTCGATTTCCTCGAGCTGAGGGGCGAGTTCCCCGTCTACGACGTCGCGGTCGCGTTCGAGCGGGCCGTCAGGAACTTCTCCGGATTCTCCAGGCTCCCTCGGGATAAGGTCGAGACGATGCGGAAGCAGGGCATGTTCCTGATACAGTGCGCGGTGAAGTGGTTCTTGACCACGGGGAGGAGGCCGCTCCCGGTGGTGGCCGCGGTGTTGGTCCTCGTCTCGAAGCTGAACCAGATTGAGCTCGAGATTTCGGACGTTTCGAGGGAGCTCCATGCTGCCGTCGCGACGTCCAGGCGGCGGTATAAGGAGCTGCTGGAGGCGCTCGTGGAGGTTTCCCGTGCCTTGCCTTGGGGGAAGGAGGTTACAGTAAAGAATGTGGTGAAGAATGCTCCACTCGTGATCCAGTACATGGAGATGAAGTCGATGGAGGAGCGAGGCGCGAAGAAGAAGGATTCGGGAGCCGGGCAGGTCGATTTGGGCGATGTGGTGAGTGAATGTTTGAGAAAAGATGTGTATGATTTCGATGTAGCTTATTTGGAGAGCGAATCTCTTTATCTTGATGCAAAAGATAAACGCGATGATCATCGAGGACCGGATGCGGATCGGTTGGATAGGATTGAGATTTCGCACGAGTGTTTGGCATTGGCTTACTCAAAGTTCTTGGAGGAAAGGGCCTCCCTTATTTGCATCGGCGAAAATGCGAATGCTCGTGGCAGAAGGCAAACAAGCTTCGATTTTCACGCATCTAAAGATTGGTGGATGGGAAAATCGTCGTTGAGCAAGCGGTTGATGCTTAAGGAGATATTGGAAAAGGACGTGGGATTGGACGCCATGCCGCCTTCTTTCATCAACAGCTGTATCGCCTACGAGAGGAGGAGACAGAAGATCGATGCTGCTAAGCAGCGCATCAATAGGATCATGCACCCCACAGCTTCTGGTCCTATCGACATTTGTGATTCCCAAACATCATGTTCTGCGCATGGTAAGAAGAAAAGAAAGAGAAGTCAAGCGATAGACGTGGATTGGGAAGATTTCATAATCGAGGCCCTGCTTCTTCATCAGGTGAAGGAGGAGGAAATCGAGAAGGGTCACTACAATACTTTGCTCGATCTGCATGTCTTCAACTCTGGGATAATGTAGGCACCCAATATAACATACTAACCTTTTTGGGTCATGCTTGGATTCTTTCGTTTTTTGTTGATCGACTCTGCTCTTCCTTCCCCCTTTTGTTCTCTTGAGGCATGCTGGTGCTGCTTGTCAATGTAGTTGCAGAGCATTTTTGTCGAAATACCAATGTAAACAGAATCTGTATAGCACGAGTTAGTCGTTTTCCTGATGGTTTGATTGATATGAAACATCAGAGGAAGATCTAAATCCCATCTACATAATAGAATTTTCTGCATTACAAATGCTGTTTTTGAAATTCCATGATCTGGTCTGTTAAAGGGGGCTTGCGGTTCCTATGTATTTTTGGCTCATTCGTGTTGTAGAAGCCCCTGCATCAGATTAACTCTGGCGTGGCTTGAGCTTCGCCCAGACTGTCAGGTGCTTCATAGAGTTTCATGACTACATAATTGCATTCTCTCTATGGTGGTCATGAAATGGGGCTGCAGGGTGAAAAGCTACCGTAGCGAACCGGGTGCAGCTGAAAGTTTTGTGGACGGACCAAGATTACATGTTTCTTTTGTCCCTTCAAGAGCGGTTCGCAAAAAGAATGTTGAAAGATTGAGTTTCATGGAAGAAAGGAGGAGATGGAAAAGAAAACCTAGCAAGGCCTTATCTTCCATAAAATTAATTAGTTCCAATGGCAGTTCCCAATCTGTTAAAAACAGATGCTAATTTCAAAGATGTATGCTGAGAAATCTTTCATCTTTGGACATTAACATGTTACATGGAACCAGTAAGACAACAAGTCTGTATTGCTTCTTCCATGGAAGCATAACTTTACTGCTTCATAGCTCGTAGAGTTTTAAGTGCATGATGTCCAAAGTGGCAGCTGAAGGTTCATCCAATGCAATTGCAAGTCCTTCCCTTGATGACCAGAACAAACACGAAGGTAAATCTGTCGAGGGAATCCTTTCCATACCTGATAAATATCTCATTAACAAGAATACTCGCAAGCATGTTTAGACTTCACCGCGCCGACGGAAATTGATTAACAAGTTCCAACTCGAGGAATGAGGTTTCGTATCAATCCATGTTTGCATTTTCCGTCTCCCGTGCTGTATGTATTCCCACTTCGACATCCCAGTTGTGTTGTTTCCTCATCTGTAATCTGGTGTTTGCTCTTGCCTTATTGACCTAGGTGCAGTTTGCCGGATTTCCTCTGACCATCGAACCGACACTTCTCTTTATGAGTTACCTCGTTTTCAAAACATATGAGATTTTCAAAAGAATTATAACCTCCCTCACTCAAAACGTTTTTCTTTATTCTTATCATTCAACTCCAGAGTATGAAGTAGACTAAAGGAGGAGTTGGAATTTGATCAATGTGCATCTTTTCGCCTGCTTCTATATGTCGGATACTAATCGCTAGCTTCTCAAAATCGTAATTTGCTTGTATAATTAATAGGATTGATTGATGGTTAATGGTTCCACTGCAACGGTTCTATCTTATGTTGCGTTTGATATGATGGAATGAAATAGAATGGAATGAATTCAGGAAAATGAATAGAATGGATTCAGCAAATGGAGTGCAACGGAACAGAGTGAAACAATTTCAACATCTTCATTTGGTGAATTGCCGAATAGAATGGAATGACCTCTTATCTTTGGTTATAAGGAAAATGTTCTGGGCATCAATTGAATGAGATTTTTTTTGTTATTCATTTAAATTTTATGCAATTTACATTAATAGTATACTAGACTTTAAGGTTAATCCTATTATTCATTAATTATAATTTGTTAATAATGAGTTACAATTAATTCGAAAATGAACTCCAAAAACATCGATTATTTTATTAAAATAATAAGTTTTATCTTATAATATACTTCTAAAAATAGATAATTTATTAAATTTCTTTCTGTGCTGTGGGAGGAGGACTGGCATTCGATCGAAATCAATCTCGCCCAACCAACTGAAATGGCCAACCGAACATATGATTAAGAATAATAAGATTTCCATTCCAACGTTGCCAACCAAACGCAAAGTACAAGTTCCATCGAGCATGATAATGATGAAATTGTGCTTTCCTTTTCCTCTGTTTTTTCTCCCTTTCAGATGAGTGTATTCATGATAGAATTCGACAATCATTGCCAAAGAAATTCCACGGTTGCCGCCGGAGAATCTTCGGCTCCACATCTCACCGTTGATTTTGCAGCACATGCAGAAAAGAAGCCATGAAAACAGAGTGACTTCAGTGGCTGCATTAGAAAACGTTATCCGCATCTCCAGAGAGAGAAACTGAGCCGCAGCAGCAGCAGCTTCCCGTCTCTCGTAGCGACTTCCCTGAGTACTTGCCCGAGTCGCTATGCCTTGCTTATCCTGCCTTTCCATAACCACCCCGAACGCATCGGTTCGCGCCTCGCTTGCTGACAACAGCTCCTTACCTTCAGCTCCCCATGTAAAGGTCGACCCGAAGCCCTCAACCCCAAGAATCAGAACTGCCCCATCTCCACCAGGAAACGAGCAGAAGAAGACCCAGAAACAGCAGCCCTCCATCATCGAGATTGAGCGGGTTATTGGTGCCGGCAGGTTCAGCGACGCCGACCCCAAGTACTTCCCTTCTTTCTTCCCTCTGTTGCAACTATTTTTAGTTTCTCCATTTGTGTTCAAAGGTATAGTTCTTCAGGCCCCGCCTAAGTAAGTAAACACAGCCCATGAAGTATCCCGCTAATTTCCCAAACTAGGTAAGGTGCGGTTCAAAGTCCCCATGGACGGCCTGAATTATGAGATTTTTTGCGTTTGGTAATGTGATCGATCAACTTATTAATTTAGCCAATGGATCCAGTTGGTCCGGTATTGCCAGGCAAAGACCTGATATACTTAATTTCGATGGGCATGGATTGGATAACATATCGGATTCGGCGATGCATTTGTTGTGTCAATGCTTAATTGGGGGAGAGGGTGAATTTATTCGAATTGAATTATATAGGGAGTTGGAGCAGAGGAAGTCTGTACTGGATGGGCTGCTACCAACTGATGGTTGGCAAGTGGAGAGCTCGGTGGAGAGGAACCTCCGAGAGACTGGAGAGTGGATCGTGGATCAAACCGAAAGACGCCCCGCATCTGCAGGTAATAATTTTTCCCCGGGCCTTCAATTATACTTGCGCATTTGTTCGTTTCTGAGAGTCTGTTTTCTGAGGAGTTGTGTTTGGTGTTCTTAAAGATTCTTGATCTGTTCCTTTCAATCTAGCCAATTGTTTTCTGGGAAGTTCTGTGGGACCGCGCATGCACTTACACATGCTAAGTCTGATAAAATACGTCTTCTTTATGCAGGGAAGAGCATCCTAATAGTAGTGTTCAAGTGGGTTTTGCCCGTTTGGGTTCTTATGTTTCTAGTCGCATCCGGTGCCATAAAGCTACCGTTTGGCATTCCATTCCTCGATGACCTGATTAGGTGAATGTCGTGTGCAGATTCAATCCTGCACGTCCATGCTTAATTAGCCAGGGTGCATTATGCATCATACCTCTCGACTATTTGATCGGGAATCAGCTTAAGCATGAGTAACCTGAAGAGTATCTCGCGACATAAGTAGCTTTTCGAAAGGCTGAAGTGCTTTGATTGCTGAACCTGCTTTGCAAGAGCTCCGTTATGAGTCAAGACACATGGCCACTGTTTACCAGAAGTTGTATCAGAGGGGGTCAGGAAGGGTCTTGGATGAATTTCGTTTTGGCATGGGATTTCTCCTCTGTTTCCTAAGCAATTTGTGTCGGCACTCGATGTACATTGAACTGTGTAGCTTGGTCCTTAAATACACGCCAAGAAAGTTCCCTTACTTTCCCAGAAGATTACGATGCTCAATCTCAGCATTGGGTCCTTGTTTTCTACTTCCTCTCTTGCAGAGTATGAGCGAAGCAACTTCACAAAACGTCTCCATCTTTCTCACCTAGTTTGCTCGTCAAAATGCTTCAGAAATGATATGCTCGCCGAGTCTTAGGGTCCTACATTAGCTCCCCCTGCGCCTTTCTGGCATCGGATCACGCTTTTCAATCGTCAGGTCGGAGTTATCAAGTCCTAACGGACTGTCCCGACATTAAAAATGACAGAGAGAATCTGTTGGAAAGTCTGGTTGATATGGAAAAAGACAGCAAGGAGTGTCAACAAAGCGATCTTCTTGCTGTTGGCAATTTGAGAAACCCGAAGTTGGGACAACTACCTTACCAAAGAGGAAAAGGGCATTGCTTGTGATCTGTGTGATCTAGGGTCGGCCACATGCCTTTTTTCTTCTTCTTTGGTCAACAGAGTCCGTCCCATGGTATTACTTTTATACGAATTTGAACGCTAAGGTTCGCGTGCCCAGCCTGGTCAACGAAAGCGTAATTTGTCCTCTGTCTGGTCATATTTTTCAACGTCTAGAAGCTGCCATTATTCTACCTCTTCTGTTCTCAAGCCAAAAGCCTCAATTTTGAAGCAAAGAATCAATGCAGCGCCACAGATCTGCCCGAGAGAAAGCGATTATCAGGCCGGGGCTTTTCTTCTTTTAATAAACCGGTCTAGGTAGCTACCGTTATGGGTATGCAGTATTTTAAAGCTCTCACAGATTATCTGATGTTTAATTTGAGTCGTGATTACTTGTTACTGTCCCAATTTCAAACTTCCGATCCGATTAGATCTCTGCAATATGCATCGTGTATTGGTACGATGAATTCAAGAGGGAATAAATGTACAGTCAATTCAAGGGATTTGCTTGAATTCAAGTACTTGATTGTTTAGAAAAAAATTAAAATAGCAAGGTCCCTTTTTCGTAGATCTCTAGACTCTAGTAATTCTGTGGTGGGAAATTACTTTGGGGAGATATTTCTAGCTTCATTTGAGGAGTAGGTGCACTCCGTTGTCCAATTTCATGAAATGCAAGATAGGCTCTCTCAAACTACTGACCGTCGTGGCGAAGATGCATGCTTTTCTTTTCTTTTTTTGTTTTTTTATCCATTTTTATAAAGTTGACAATTCGAAGCTTAGGTGTGTTTCACATCGACATCATCTCATTTATGAGCCGATCCTTTCTAGATCTTTCATCTTACATCGAATGGTTAAAACTCAATTAAGACGCATATATTTTAATGAGCATGACACCCTCATCGTGATGCTTTCAACACGCCCATTCTATTTATAGTTTCCCTTTCTTTTTTGTTACAATTTGCAAAACTCTATCATAATTGAACATTTTGTCATCAATTAAAGCTGCGTAGGGTCACATTGCATGTGCCAATTCGATTCCATCTTTTGAAGTATCCCTTCGGTGCATCCTTTGTACACGTGCTTTCATTGAGGATCCAGGCTATCGATTCTTCATTTTGTCATCATTAAACTACTCGAACGTGTCTGAATTGCCCAAAACCAGACAGGCCTTGCCTACATGGCAAGGACTACATATTACTCAATCTTCTCCGTGGTCCGCACTCCTTTCACATGACGCTACCTTTGCATGGCATGAAAATTTGAAAAGAAGAAGAAGAAGAAATTGACTAATTCCATGGCAAGCTCAAGGTCAGATCTCTTATTCAAAATTAGAACATAATCCCACCTTGTTATTATAATTACCTGATAGTAAGAGCAGGTGAAATGTCAACTTATAATAAAGCCGTGCTTAAGTTTCTAAGAGTAGATTATCTCGGTCAATAATGTTGATTTCAGTCGGCTGATTCACGACACTTCGCTAATTTCTTACTTGGTACAAATTTCTTTTGTTCTTTTTTCGCAAAATCAGCTCCAGGCATAAAAAAAAAGATTTTGCAACGCACAAAACGTCATTCAAGATAAATATGGGCCTTCAAGGGGCATAATGCTCTTGATATCAGTGCGAGGCATGCAGTCTGACGTCAAATCAGATGTAATTATGACATCAATATATGGGATAAATATGAACGGAAGTGGTTCATGAAAAATCAAAAGAGGCACTAAGATAAAAATTTCATGCTAAGCTTACAATCGCTAAATGTTTTCTGTACCAAGTATGATTCATACGGGAATTAGCAAATTTTATAAGACCATGATAAAGCTTAAAAGTGCCGGTGCATGAAATGAATTTTCTATTAGCTTGTGGTGAAAAAAGAAATTTGAAATTTACTACATGAAAACCTTTATGTCATTGTTTTTTTTTTTTCGGGTCGGTACCTTTATGTCATTGTTTAGGAGGCTAAAAAGATCGAATTTACAAATGGCTTCATCCCGTATGTGTTTGCTTCGTGGATAAGGAATGTAAATGCACAATGAGAGGTGCACGATGGACATTTAATAATTCAATCTTGCATCGTCTTTCCTTATTATCAGAAAAAAAAAAAAGGAGTTGATAAGCTAGATCAAATACATATCTTTGGACATCATTTTGGTTTTAATTTGATAAGCAAAATGGATAATCATTTTGCAAATCGACCGCCATAATTTATGGTTTTAAACCATAAACAAGTTTGAAAAGAAGCAATAGATAGGAACTCAAAAACATCATTACTTGGTAGACACCCAATTAAATTAAAATAAATGATGAAAAAAATTACACAAACCATAAATATATATACACACACATATATTTGTCTCCCACGAAATTAGGTGTGTCCACTTTTTTTTTTTTTTTTTTTTGGTCGAAAGGTGTGTCCACTTCAATATCCAATAGTAAAAATCAATATTTTATTAAATGCGTTTTTGTTCACCTTTCCTTTTTTTGTTCCGTCATTATAAATATTGCCGAATAATTATATTCCTGTAATAAATGGGGCCTCCGAAGCTGTCATATCGCCTTATATAGATGGGGAGAGCCCCCGGTAATTATGACAAGCAATGAGAAAATTCTCATTCCAAATTGCTTTCTCCCTTTATTCACGAATAAAAAAATAAATCAAGGGCGGGGTCCACCGCTGCCAGCCACTGCGGGAAAGCGAAAATCATGACGCGACGAGAGGAGGCACCGAAAGAAAGAGAGAGAAAGCATCCCCAAAGCAAAAATCCACCGTGGAATTTCCTTCCCATCATCCTCCCACTCGAAAAAGGAGAGAAAAATCGCGAAACGGTCAATAAATAGATTATTACCCAAAAATTAATAAGGAAAACAGATACAGAACAGAAAGAAATATAAATTAATTCCGTCTTTATTATCCTCTCAGGCGAGAGCACCGAAGACGTCCGTGGACGCGAGCCCTCGTCCCTTCGATCGATCCCCAATCTAAATCGCTCTCCTTCTCTCTTCCTTCTTCTCCGTGTACAACCAACTGCTCCGTCAAAAGAAGCCCGCCCCCAAATATACAGCACAGAAGAGAGAGAGAGGGGGAGAGAGAGAGAGAGAGATTGAAGGCCTGTTCGCCACGTAAACGAGCGAGCGAGATCGTCGGAGGAGAGCGCCCGGGGCAGAGGAGGGCGGACGCCGTCGTCGTCGGCGGCGGGAGAGCGATCCGAGCGGGCGGAGGAGGCGAGGAGGGCGTTACGGAGAGGAGAGATGGGCACGCTCAAGACATGGAGGAAGGCCTACGGCGCCCTCAAGGACTCCACCAAAGTCGGCCTTGCCCACGTCAACAGCGATTACGCCGTACCCTCTCCATCCTCATCCTCATCCTCATCCTCATCCATCGAGATTCCGTTCTCCCTCCCTCTCTCTCTCTTCCTCCTTCTGCGCTTTGTTTTTTCTCTTCTCATTTTCTATTTCGGGAGATTTTACGCCTTTTTTTTTTTTTTTTTTTTTGGTGTTTGATAGGAATTGGATGTCGCCATAGTCAAAGCGACGAACCACGTCGAGTGCCCGCCCAAGGAGAGGCACCTCCGCAGTGAGTATTCCTCCTCCGATCAGATCGATATTAGAGTTTTCTCCTCCTGCTGCTGCTGCCGCTGCTGTTTTTGATGCGCTTGTGGCGTGGATGGGATGTGAAATGATCCTGGATTGGCGGTTCTTGTCTTATTGCAGAGATTGCCTTCGCGACCTCGGCGGTTCGCCCGCGGGCCGACGTCG
This sequence comes from Eucalyptus grandis, assembly GCF_016545825.1. Lineage (NCBI taxonomy): Eukaryota > Viridiplantae > Streptophyta > Magnoliopsida > Myrtales > Myrtaceae > Eucalyptus > Eucalyptus grandis. The sequence continues at coordinate 45,741,464 of NC_052613.1, read as the reverse complement.
CCTACTGTATCCAGGCCCTCTCCAGGAGGCTCACCAAGACGCACAATTGGACGGTACGGATCGGTTCCTTAATTTGTATTGCTCGGATCGGATGCTGTCTAGTTCGATGTGGTTCGGCGTGGATCTATGCGTTGTTTGGATTGGAAAACTGACTGTTCTTACGGTTGCTTAGCCTGATTGGTTTTGTATATAACTACTCATTGCTGCAGCGCAGCACGTAGTATATTCTACAGTAATGAACTTACGCTGACACTGATGCTAATGATGCTACTGCTGCACTTACTTACATGTAAGCCTCGGATGTATTGGATCGTGGCTTCAGATTGATTTTAATTGAGAGAACAGAGTTTGAGAGCGTGTCTTTTTAGGTGGATCGTATTGCTCCCTTTATGTGCTTTGAAGGTTCTGTTATAGCTTGAAATGGTAGCCGTTTCGTCTTCGTAGGCTTTGTGATCTTAACGCAGCTATCAATATAAGGCGACTTATGTTGTTTGACACTCACATTCTCACCTTGAGCAAATAATCCATCATGAGAATTCGTATCTTCTTTGTGTTGCCTTCAACACTGAAGGATTGTACATGGTCGTTACTGCATTCTGAGCTTTCATGATGGAGGAGTGGGGAGAAAGATGTCGAACTGGTCTAAGCTCGGACTTGGTTTTGTATGAGATCTATTTGCAACATCTGTGTGCATCTAGATGTAACCTGAGTTTTGGCTGCTTAACTTTTTTAACTCTTGTAATTGAGACCTCAGAAAAGTTAAGAATATATATCGTACTTCATTCGGCAAGAACAAAGCATTCTACAGAAATTTCGGTTGATATGACCCTGTGTTCTCTCAGTGACTCTTATCTTCCACAAGAGCTGCCTCAAATAGTCATCACTTCTATGTTATTTTTGTGTTATTATGCCTAGTCTCTCTGTGCACTGTGCGAGGGCCTGATATGTTGAGAAGAGGCACTGACGCTGATAGAAAGAGATGCAAATGGTGTGGGTTAGTTGTTGAACATAAAGGAAATAACCCTTTGTGAGAATGCGTGAAGAAAGTGGATTACAGGTGTGAAGTTTTGAAGGAGACGTATGTAATCGGAGATTAGTTGTGGTGTGAAGGTGGGTGGTATAGTACTTTTTCGCATTATTTCAACTTAAGGTAGGTTTTCATGTAGGGGCAGAAGCAGAAATTGAACTAACTAAAAGTGAGATCAAAGCAGTTTTTCTGGTTATAGTAGTGGGTATTACAATGAGGAACTTATGTTTTTTGTGATGAGCTAATCTCTAATTTACTGGTAGTCTCAGTAAAGGAAAACCCTCCTACTTATCTCTACTGATTTGTGTCTTTTGCGAGTGCTGATTTTTTAACAGTCAGCATGTACTTTTGGCAGTTTGAATTCTATTACAGTCAGTGTTCACTTGTATATTATGAACGACACAATGTCTTTATGAAGTCTTGAAGTTAGTTTGATGTGAATTTTCGTTCTGTATACAGTTTTTTGATGTTACATTTCATTAACCTGCTAATCTTCTCGAGTTCTTCATGCTCTAACAGGTGGCACTGAAAACACTGATAGTTATTCACAGACTCTTGAGAGAGGGAGATCCTACATTTCGGGAAGAGCTTTTGGCTTTTTCACAGAGGGGACGAATTCTTCAGCTTTCTAATTTTAAGGATGACTCAAGTCCCATAGGTTTACCCCTCTCTCTCTCTCTCCGATGCATCAGCTTTTAATTTTCTTGCACTAATCATTGTTCTTATCTTTAAAACATGGAATATGATGCTATCACTGTTTTTGGCATGGTTGCAGCTTGGGATTGTTCAGCCTGGGTGCGCACCTATGCACTGTTTATAGAGGAACGGCTTGAATGCTTTAGAATAATAAAATATGACATTGAAGCAGAGCGTCTTCCAAAACCTGCTCAAGGACAGGAGAAGGTATTGCATTGTAGTGTATCTTCATTTTCTTTCCTTAGTGTAGTGAATAAATTCTCAATGAGGAGAACATGCTTGATTTGATTGATATTTGTAGTCAAGTTGGCCAAGAAACTATGTGGAGGCTTGTGATGCTGATTTCTGAGGTCTGTCGATTTATTTATACCTATAGTTTTACAAGAATCATATAATTTGCATGAGTCATGTCGTCATTGAAAGTAATTTTTTCTTGCTGGAAATATTCCTAATCCCATTGATAACGAGTGGGACCAAATAATTCAATAGGTGTAATTGTTGAACCAAACCACATAGGTCCAACAACAAAAAAAGCTGCAAACAAGACGGCAGCAATACTGCTGGAAAGTATGGTTTCAATAATGCTTATACGTAATCCCTTATATAGACATTGGGCGGACGGACACCAAAGGTGCGCATGACAAAATTTCTGGAACAAAAATTGATTTCTGATTTCTCAACTTTTATTTCAGAAATTGAGAAGTTAAAAATTTTAACTCTTGGTTTTTTCTTCAAATCTATTTATGAAATAGAAATATGTTCTAGAAATAGAAAAATCAAATTGCGTTATCAAACGGAATTCTATTCCAAACCTCTTCTGGGGAAGAGAGAAATAGAGAAATAGAGAAGTAGAAATTTTATCATGCGCGCCTTAAGGGTGCATTTGGTAACCATTCTGTTCTTAGAAATAATTTTTGCTTAGAGATGATTTTTTTTATTTATTTATTCTATTCCTGTCAACAATTTCCGAGTTTTTAAAGACGCTTGGTAATTGCTTTCTGGAATAGAAATGCATTTGATAGGACTCTTAATTTTTTTTTTTTTGTTTCTTCTAATTTTTTAATACTTAGATTATATTTCTCTCTCACTCTCTCTCTTCTTTTTCCTCTTCTTCCTCCTCTTTTGTGGTTAGTGGTGAGCTTTAGCAAGTTCGCCAGAGGCTCACTTGACCACCATGAGCCTTAGCCTCACAGATGTGGGCAAGGCTCCACCTTGCCCAGGCAGCACGGGGTTGGCCTCGCCCTAGCCTGGCAAGGCCCAGCCTTGTGCCAATTGGGCAAGGATCAGCCTCACCTTGGTTGGGCGAGGTCAACCTCGCCTAGATCTAGCGAGGCTTGAGGCCACCTCAAAGTCGGCCTCATCTTGGCTGGGCGACATTGATCTAGTGATGGCTCGACATGGTGAGGCTCGAGCCGACTAGCCTCATCGTGGCTCGGCGTCACCAGCCACGGCTGAGGAGGAAGAAGAAGAAGAAAAAAAGAGAGGGAAAAAAATAGACTTGATTCTAGGAATTGTTCCCGGGAGCAAGAAATAACTTTTTTTCACTTTTTTATTCTATTCTAAATCTACTCCCAAGAGCAAAAAAATGAATTTTTATTAATAGGAATAAAAAATTTATCAAATGGATTTGTATTATTTTTTTATTCCGGGGAACAAAAGAATAAAATCAGGCACTGTTTGTAGAGTTACCAAACAGGCCCTAAGATGAAATAGGCCCACTAATATACCCAAAGTATGTGCAGCAATATGACAAGAGGCTATTCCTCCCAAATCAAAAATATCAAAACCTTTCTATACCCCTTGCTGGATTTACAGGTTGTACCTTTCATTAGTCCATAAGGATTGGACACCCATTTATCTTTAGTACCATAGGATGCCATAGTCAAGTTATTGTTAGCGCGTGGAAGGATCAGAATTCGTTATTAATGGAAATTTGCAAAATTGCAAGGGTCTTGTGGGGATTGATATGCATTATTGAAATAGAAAGTGGTAACAGCCACTCTTCAAAGATATCATGCATTTTACGCATATGGGATGGATGATTGTTTCTTATGAGCGTGTTTCTATCATATGTTAGTTTTCATTCCGCATGTTGTCTAAGTGGACTTTACAACATAACTTGTATATGAGTAATTCACCATCAATATGGAGCATTTGGGCATTTAAAGTCTTATGTGGTGGCTAGTCTCTATTTTTCTCTATTTCACTAGCCAATTCTGCCAATTTTTTTTTCCTGTGAAAAATTGCTTCTCTACGAAGCAGTCCTTTCAAAGAAACAAATTTATAGCAGTTTCATTATTCTCTTGTCCGCTTAACTATGTTTTTGTCCATTGTCCAGTTTCAGTGGTGTGTGCAATATCCGAACTTTATTTTTGCTTGAGTTTTCACTTGTTCCATCAAGCTTTTCAGTAAGAAAGCATAAGCTGCGTGTGCAATATAAATGTGATCTTGCGGAAGTATGAGGTGTTCCTCTATTAAGTATGGTTTTATTTCATTAATCTTTCATCTTTTACTGGTAGGGCTATGGCAAAACGAGGGAATTGGATAGTCAAGAGTTGTTGGAACAGTTGCCTGCTCTACAGAATCTTCTTCACCGTCTTATTGGTTGCCAGGTACAAACCTGAGTGGTTTATTTTCCCAAGTTTTGGAGAAGACAGGTCATTTTGGAATTTCCCTATTTTATTGATGAACTACCTTCTTACACATTTTTGACAGCCCGAAGGTGCAGCTGTTGGCAATTATTTAATACAGTATGCCCTGGCTCTGGTATATTTTATACCTCTGGCCTTCTTTTCATTTATTTTTAAAGCACTGATAAACACATGCTACTCTCGCTTTTTTTTTAATAAGTATATTCATTCTGTTACCATTGAAGTATTTTTTGTAGAGGTTTTACTTTTCTGGCCAAATCTCCTGTACTAAACTAAAATAGCAAATAATTTTAGCAAAAAACATATGCATGAGAAGTTGCATGGACTGAAATGCAGGTTGCATGAACATTAGTGAAATTTCTGTGGGGAATAGCTGCTACATGTCTTTGAGCTGTATTCCCAACATCTCCTGTGTAAAGTGCTTATGATTGTTTAATGCGTATGGCTTGTTTGCCTAAAGTTGCTGTGTAGGATACTATCTTTCTCTCATGAAAGCCTTATCTTTTAATGTTCTTTGATAAGATCATCAATTTAAAAAAAATTGTTTTAGTATTGAGCATGCGACGGGTACTTCTCACTGTATTTAGTTTCCAGGTGTTGAAAGAGAGCTTCAAGATCTACTGTGCTATCAACGATGGAATCATTAATCTGGTTGATAAGGTTTGTTAAGCTTACCTCTCCGTAACTTTAAATACCATATTTACCTCTAGCAAAGTTCTCTTCAAGCTTTGCAAGTCTTTTTACTCTGTATATTTACAATTTTCGTCCAGTTTTTTGAGATGCCTCGGCATGAAGCTGTCACAGCTCTGGATGTTTACAAATGTGCCGGCCGACAGGTGACTGTACTGGTCCTATATTGGGGTATCTGACCAGCGGATGTGACTTTACTTCTAATATCCTAAGAGGCCCTTATTTTATGCAGGCTGGAAACTTATCTGATTTTTATGAAATTTGCCGAGGTTTGGAACTTGCAAGGAATTTTCAGTTTCCAGTCTTGAGAGAGGTAACGTGCTGTATGGTTGATCAAATATCTCCCCTCTTCTCTTGATCCCCTTGAATACAAATCGATGTATATGTATGTAAATGTCTACAATGTTGGATTAAATTCATCTGCCCTCCTTGCAGCCTCCACAATCATTTCTGGCTACCATGGAAGAGTACATAAGAGAGGCGCCACGAGTGGTTACTGTTCCAAGTGAGCCATTGGTCAGTATAGCATCTATTTACATGCTGGATTACATATTATGGCAGAAACTAGTCTCTTTTATGCCATCTTCCTCTTTACTTTTCTGGTCTAGTAGACCATGTGTCATACGGATTTGAAACATTTGTCTAATTATTAAAATGACTTGAACGTAATGGCGCACATGAGCTAATTATTATTTTGATTTGTGTAATTGATATACTTGTGATTTACTGTTAAAAATAATAAATAAACAACTCTTGTGATTCCACATCAATATAATTGAAATTGAAATTACTCCTACCTATTTATGAACTCTTTACCTCTGGGGGATTCTTCATGACTTAGCATTATGTTTTTAAGTTTACTTGGTGCTTGGGTGTTTGGTAGCTTGCTCTATATATATTCTTGTTCTTTTTTTTTTGTTTTTTGGCTGTTTAAGAGTGCTGCTACATTCTTTATTCAGTAGTTAATGGGAAAGCTTTTTGTAACATGTTCAATCTTTAATGTTACTGCCGTGATTTAAGGGAGGGGAATATGAAATTTATTAATGGACAGGTATTTATTACCATTTAATTTGTGGCCTTATTTACTGTATCAATCAAACTTGTGTAATTCTTGTGAAGAGCAAAGAGAAGGGTACTTCTGGTGACAGAGAAGCTTGTTTGCTGTTTTTGCATGAGGGTAATAATCTAGACAGTATGTGGTAATTTTAATTCGGTATCCTGGCATGCTTGGCTTTTAAAGCAACTATGAGTAGTCAACCCTCCTTGACAATTTTTTACACGTGGTACTGTTTGCTTATGTTATGCTTCTGAAATGGTTTATATAGATAGAAAAATTATTTTTGGTGGTCAACTCTTTTTTTCTTTTGGTTGAACATTATTCCTTTTGTTTTTTTCTTTCCTTTGGTAATTCTTTTTCTGAAACATGTGCGGAGCTAATACTTTACTATTGTTAACAGCTTCAATTGACGTATAAACCAGAAGAAGTTAACGATGAAGATGCCAATTTATCTGGTGTTGAACCTGAGCCACTTCCTTCAGATGTTGTTGCTGCATCTACTGTGGAGGTTGCTGCTGCTGATCCACCTCCTCCTCCTCCACCTCAAAATAATCTGGACACGGGAGATTTGCTGGTATGAGCATTAACTTTATGGTGTCTGTTGATGGTTGTTCAGTGTAAAATTATTTGCGTATGATCTTTATTTCTTTGGCCTTTCAGGGACTTGGTTTTGATGCACCTGATGCTTCTTCCATTGAGGAAAAGAATGCTTTAGCCTTGGCAATAGTTCCCTCAGAACCTGGTAAGCATTTTGTGTATGACTCATGTCTACTTTTTTGTTGTTATGCTTGCTTGAGCGAAGTTTGGCGGGTTGTGACAGGTGCTGCTTCTTCAGCATTTGGTTCTGGTGCTACTCAATCTAAAGACTTCAATCCCACTGGATGGGAGCTTGCTCTGGTCTCTACCCCAAGTACTAACATCTCTGCAGCTAATGAGAGGCAACTGGTAATCTCCGTCTTTATCTTCTATGATTCTGTGGCAAATGAATTCTGTGAGCATTAACATCACGAACTGTTTGTTTGCTGCTGTTGCTTGACTTTTATTACATGGTTAGGAATTCAAAGGGCAGTTTCAATGTCTTTTCTTCTGGCCTCGGTAGTCCAAAAAACTCTGAATTAGTAATAGCAGTTCTTTTTGTCATTCATAACGCTGTTATGTTGTTATATTAGTTGTGTTTTGGGTGCTTCGGTCTTTTAGTTAATGACTATGCCTCCATAGATTCAATAGGAACTAATAGTTTAGTTTGAGGCTTTAAGACTTCCAAAAAAATGTCTTTTAGCACATGCATACTCACATCTGCTTACACTTGGACAATACATGGATAGACAGAGTGAGAACCAGGAAGGGATACATGATTTTAAGCAACTAAATTGAATTGACCCTGTATCTTTTAAGTACATGTATCTTAGGTGGTAGAAAGAATATACGAGCACTGGTTTCATCATTTTCTCTTGCTCATGGCATCAGCTATGATTCTTAACTTGTTATATCAATCCATGAGTTGATGCCTCTATGTTGCTGTAGTTAAAATTAACATTTAGTTCATGTTAGAATGGCATGTGGACTATCTACTCAGTGAAATGGTCACAGACAGACATATCAGAGTGATCTACATGTCTGCAATCGAGTAGCCTCCAACTTTTTTTCTTTTATTTAGAGGGTTTAAGTGTTGTCGTATCTATTTTTAATCAGAAAAAGACATGGTATTCGCATTCACTTTCTCAGTCCAGCTTTTTACTAGACCAAGACAACACTTTTAATTTGGCCAGCTGGTTTATTCGATTTTTTGGTAATTTTGGCCAAACAAAAAATGGCAGTTAATTATTGTCAGAGTTGATTGTATGGAGTAAGAAAGTTCTCTCTGACTTCTGGAGTTTTTCTAGTATTTAAGACTTAGGTTTATTGTAGCCGGATATCCTCTGCAGTGCTGAATCTCCTAGCTCTATCACATGGCACTTGGCTGCAGTGCCACGATACAACTGATGCCTACCAGTTATTGGATTGATGTTACCCGCATCTTTGTTTTTGAATGAATATGATATGTTGCTCTTGCCTGCAAATCAATGCATTGGGTGAAGTAATATAGTGCCATATGCATCTTCCATGGGTTGATGAGCCATAGTATCAGCCTGTCAGGACAACAACAGTCACATAGACTTAAAAGATAATCATCCACTGTGTTTTTGGCATGTGGTATATTTGCTGAATGTGCAATTTACTGATTGATTTAAGTCTGCTGAAGCATGCATTTACTTCCGTTAGTTCTCTTTTGTTAAACCAGAAGAGTAGTTTTGGCTGGTGTTATATTTGCAGAACCAACAGCGTGTATAAATCAATGCATGAAGAAGTAAGTGATTGCTAGACATCTGAGTAGAAGTGGATAATGATGCATTTGTCAATCTGTTAATGGGTTTAAATCTACTGATATGGACCTGCATTGACATGTTTGCTGTGTGTGTTTTGTTCGCTTCATAATCTGGTGAAGAAAGCAATATGTATTTGTTGGCCTCATGATTTTTTCCAGATCTGGAGACGTTACCTTTGATTACTTCTAGTGTGATTATATTTTGAGTCACTCTTCTGTGGATTGTTAGGCTGGTGGGTTGGATACTCTCACACTACACAGTTTATATGATGAAGGGGCCTATCGAGCTTCCCAGCAGCCTGTGTATGGAGCGCCAGCCCCAAATCCGTTTGAAGTACAGGATCCTTTCGCTATGTCCAATGGGATTGCACCACCCCCATCAGTACAGATGGCAGCAATTAACCAACAGCAAACCAATCCTTTTGGACCATACCAACCAACGTACCCGCCGCAGCAGCAGCTGCCTCAGCAGCACTTGATGATGGGACCCACCAATCCCTTTGGGGATCCTGGGTTCGGGGCATTTCCTGTGAATTCTGCCTCTCACCCTCCTCCAGCCACTAATCCCTTCGGGAGCACCGGGCTTTTGTGATGCGGGGTCAGATTTTGTACAAACTGTAATCTAGTCCATGCGGTTGATTTTCAGTGTGCAACTTGAGAAAAGATTAGAGACTCTTGGACCCATCAGAGGGGAGGGTGCAAGGCATAGGATGGTTTGCATGGTTGAGCAGCGAGGACGCTACGCGAAGTGAATAGAGGGAGAGGGAATGTGATTGAAAATATGTAGGACACAGTTACTCTTTTGATCTTGCCCCGCCGGTTGTCTTGTCTTGTAAGCTGTCTGGACAGCGATTTGTAAGTAGGAGGAATAAATACAACCTTGTGCTATTCACAGGACAATGACTATGTGATTTGATTGTTTGATGCCTACTTTGATTGCTGTGTTGGGCAACCATTTATTTTTAGTCCTTAATGACTTCTGGCTTCTGCGCGAGCCTCTGAAGTAATTGTAGCAAATGAAAGCGATGCATGCTATAGAGCATTGAGGATTGTGCAAATGGAGTTATACCGAACGACAATCTGTGAAGGTTTTGCATATGATTGGCGCGCACGTTGTATTCTTCGTGGCGTCAGAGTAAGGATCAGGTGTCTCATATATAATATCTATCTCCCAACTCATTCAGCATATATGCCTGGCATTCATTATCATAAACAGCCTCAACAGGGGAAAAGGCTTCCGGGCCTCGCCCAACTGAAGAAGGTTCTCCGAATAAATCTTTTTTAAGGAACAAAATGAAAGCTAAAGTTCAAGGAACCATATATGCTTTCCTGTCCAATCTTTAGAGGGGATCCCTTTAGGGCCATAGAATTCCTCTACATATTCCCAGACTCTTCCTAGCAAGAAAGGGAAAAAGTAGAGAGCACAAACCCAATTGGCCAATTTCATCAAATAGGCATCCGTTGAACTTCAGCCATCTATTTAATGTACGAACCCCCATAAATTTCGGTTTTATTGAGGATAAAAACACGAGGCCTCAGCCTCACAAAGTGAAGGGTAGGCGTAATGATGTGGCGGATTGTACGGTTCCACAACCTTGGAATCTCGCGAGACCGTTGACGCGCCCATTTCTGACCAGTGGTCAACATCGATGTCGCCGATGTCGGTTCACTATCCACCGAAATCAAAAGGAAATTTGGGCGGGAGACTGTGATCGCGGCAAAGACGGGAATATGTGGTAATTACGGAAAGGGGTTCGCTTTATTTATTTCTGCTACATTGATTACTATTGACATGGATGAGTGAAAGAGGTTATTAAGAACAACTGATAATTATTTTATTTTTTATATAATTTTTGTTACAAATAGATATTTTTGTTTTTATTATCTAAACAAGTTTCGAGTAAAAATTAAAATAGAAATTCGATTGATAAGAACATAAAAGTTCTCTCTCTTGGGTAGCTGAGAGAGGTGGCAAATGGCAAGAGGCAAAGGATGGTGGGTGGCAAGTGGCGAGATGAAAGCGAATGGACAATACATTAGTAGTGAGACAAGTGAAGATAAAAATTTTTATTTTTCATTTCTATTTCAAAAATGAAAAATGAAGGACTAAAAATTTGTTCAAGTCCAAACCTATTCCCAGCAAATGAAAAATAAATTTGGCTAGAAATAGGATAACTATCATATATGCCCTAAGGGACAACACAAAAAAATTTACTATTTTGAACCTCCTTTTTTTGGTTATTACATGTAATTGCTACTTTAAAAATCAAAATACTTCTTGTTATGTATACTTAAAAAATAGATTCATATTCATTGTCTAATAATCATAAGTTGTTTTGTATAAACACTTCAAGAAAATGTGTATTTCACCGATGTTTGTAATTCAAAAATCATACCAACTAATTTTTCTCGAGGGTCGTGTTGGTGAGTGTTCGATGGTACAAGTTTAACATACTTAACAGCAAACTACACAAATTTCGAAATATCGATAACACTTGTCACGAGTACAATCGATGCATCGAAAAATATAAGATTTTGCAAAACTAATTAGAAGCTCGAACGCATGCGCAGAATCTCAGCCCCGCTTGGACACGGGCGAATCACTCTACAAACCCCCCTGGCCGTTCAAGTTCAACCTCCCAACTCATGCAGCTCGATCCTGCTCCAGAACAATTCGAGCAGGATTCAACCGGAAATCCTCCGATGCCCCGACCGGGTCTGACCCGGTCCTCCGAAATGCGCGCCGGGCGGTGAGAATCGCGCACCCGCACTTGCATGGCGCGCCGCGCGCACCCCCCGGCTGTCGCGTTCCGTGGTCCGTACATTGTCCCCCCAACGGTGTATCCCGCGGATCGACCCACTCACGCGTCCACACGTTTCCGATTGTCCCAACGCCTGCGCAGTACAGGATCGGGGCCTCGACGAATTTTGTCGCGACTTGCGAAAGGGGGGGACGATGGAAATTCAAAGCCTCGCCCCTCCCGAAGGGTCAAGCCCGTAAATTCGGTCGGTCAGCCCCTTCCTTCCTTTCCCCGTACATGCAGAATCCCCGACAAGCCCCCGCCACGTCATCGATCCACGAGACTCGCCTGGAAGCCGCTGATCCCCGTCCGATCTCTCCCCCGCAGTGTCCAACCCCAGCCGTCCGATCTCTCCCCCACCCCCAAAAATCTCCAACCTTCTGCTTTTGCTTTCAGATCCGCGTCCTCGAAAGCACCATCCCCCCTCCCCTTTTTAAATTCTCCGCCTTCATCATCTTCGCTCTCCACCCACTGTACTCCTCTCTCTCTCTCTCTCTCTCTCTACCATTCTCTCACTCTCTCTCTCTCTAAAAATGGCGACTGAAGAGACCGGCAACAACCCTCCGCCGCCGACCGCCGCCGCCGCCGCCGCCGCCGCCGCCGCAGCCGCTCCTAGTTCCGTGCTCCCGCAGTATCCCGAAGTACCGGCAACTTTCGCTTCCTGTCCTTTCGCTCGCTCTCTCTCTTCGTTTTTCTCGGGGGAGCTCCCGATTATCTAGTTAATTAATGCTTTTTGTTTCTACTGCTCGGCGTGCAGATGATCATGGCGGCGATCGAGGCGCTCAACGACCCCAGCGGCTCCAACAAGTCGGCCATCGCCAGGCAAATCGAGTCCACCTACGGCGATCTGCCCCCGGCCCACTCCACGCTGCTGGCGCACCACCTCAACAAGATGAAGCAGAGCGGCGAGCTCGTGCTGGTCAAGAACAACTACATGAAGCGCGACCCCAACGCGCCCCCGAAGCGCGGCCGCGGCCGCCCCCCGAAGCCCAAGGAGCCCCTCCCGCCGGGAACCGTGGTCTCCCCGCCGAGGCCCCGCGGCCGGCCACCGAAGCCGAAGGACCCCAACGTGCCGCCTCCTCCGCCGAAGCGGAAGGCCTCGGCGGTCGTGAGCGGGAAGAAGCGGGGCCGCCCCCCGAAGGACAAGCCGGCTGCTGCGGCGTCGGCTCCGGCACCGGCGGCGGCCGGAGGAGGAGGGGTCAAGAGGGGCAGGGGGAGGCCGCCGAAGGTGAAGCCGGCTGTCGCGCCGGTCGGGGCGTGAGCGCGAGCCGAGCCGGAGGGGAGGAAAGCATGAGAAGATTAGATTTTTTTTTTAGTTTTTTCTTTGGTCTTTGTTACTTTTGTTAGGTGTATCACTTTAGTTAGACCCCTGTGAGCTGTGCTGATAACCTTTGGATTTTTCACTTTTTTTTTTTTTTTTTTTAATTTTCTAATTTAGCTTTAGGCCCTTTATCTTTTCCGTCTAATTTGATTTAATTTAATGTGGGTGAGTGTTGTTTAGGTGAGTGATGATGATCTTCTTAGGAGGGAAGTTTCTTTGTGAATTCTAATTGGAATGTACATTGTATCAACCCCGGCGATGGAGGCTTTTTCTAGGGCCCTTTTTCCTTATCTAAAATTCTCTCCTTTTCTTTTTGCATTTCATGGAGTGGGAAAAGAAAGGACAGCACGACGCTCTTCTTCTTGGGTTCCTTCTTTTAACTCTTCGCTTTTGCCTTTTTCTTTCGTTTCAGTCTCTTTTTTTTTTTCCTTTTTTCTTTTTTTATGCTCATTTGGCGAGGGAATTTGAAACTTTTGATGAGGAGCGGTCTAGGCAAGAGCAAAAAGTCTCGATCTTTCTTTTAATTCAGGCAATTAATAGATGGAAAATCGCTCGTGAGGCAAAGGATTCGGCTGTTCTAATTGTTTTAAAAGGTAGCGGGAAAATGGGTAGGTCGAATTTGCTTCATCCCTGCAAAATTGGAGGGTAACTTTCGGAGGTTTCGTTCGGAACTGAACTGAACTGATGGTGCTACAATTGCCCTTAAGAAAGAGATGCCTCGCATCACGAGTTGAATGTTTAAGATTTTTGAGGGGACAATTATATAAATGGTTATTGAATTTTAGCTTAATATGTAATGTTATTCCTAAATTTTTATGTTCTTTGTAAACGTTCAATGTGGTTTTCAATTTTTTAATTTGTTTAATGATTATGTTTCGTTTAGTCTTTAAATTATATAAAAATAGCCATTGATATCTTTTCATTAATTTAAGTTTAGGGATCTTGACCTAATTTAAAGTTTGAAGGTCATATTGAACATTTATTAGAAGCTCATAGATTTTATTAAACAAATTAAAAACTTAAGGATGATATGGAATATTGAGCCAAAATTCATAAATTATTTGTATTATTTTCCTAATTATGAAATTGTTGCAATGGTGCATTAGTGGGTTGGTGTGTGTTTGGGTGGGGTCTATTTCCTTACAATACAAGTCGATTGCCATAATCTACGCAATTGAGTGGAGTGGAGTGCCAATAGTTCAACATTTGACTTTGACTCCACTCCTATCAAGAGACTAGAGTCTTGCACAAGGCGTTGTGCTTCCATTGGGGGTTTTATGAATTCATATATAGTGCGAATATATTCTTTTAGTTTTATATTCAATACGAAGGTTCAAGGCAAAATGCACCTTTAGCCATGCACTACACTAAAAAAAAAATATTATTTTTCTAGGCTTTGATTTCCTTCTTTTTTTTTTCTCTCCGGATCTAATTTGCGAGTCTTATTTCACCTCGTTTGGCGTTCTCTTTCTCTCGTTGTTATTTCTCTTAGCTCGTCAAAGTGAATATCTCTGCTGTTATTTTTCTTAGCTCGTCAAAGTGAATATCTCCGCTTGCAGTTGCAACTTTTGTGAGAGCATCATCATCAATCCAACTAATAGGATGCCCTAGACATGGTGGTGTGACTTCTCCAAGATTCAACAGAAACTCTCCCCTCTCGATTTAGGCATAGATATAAATTTGGAAGCTTTTCTCTCTCAATCGAAATATAGATTTAGGAGTTTCTTAGAAGCGTTCAATCTGTGTTGAGGATGCCAAATCTAGATGTACACTACAAGTCATACTTTTTGGAGAGAAAGATATTGGTGTGTGCTTATCATTGATGGTACCGATGGTTAGTTACCGATTATCTTTGTTGTTATAACAGATCTGGCCTTTTGGGATGAGAGCGTGCTTAAAGCGGCACATCATACTCTTTTGTCATTTGGGTTTTTTGTTTTTGTTTTGTACCCCTTTTAGCAATTGCTTTACTTGTAAGCTTTTTATGTTCCTCTCATGTTTGATTATAATAAATGGATGGAATTTTCTTTTGAGAATAAAAAAAAAAAAGGACCAAAAAAGAGCTGGAAACTAGTGTGAAATCTTCAATATCGTGGCTCTCTTTTTATTTGCCACCCTAATATACTTTCGTAGGGTGTATGTGGGCTTGAGATCATAATTGAAGAAAACATCGAAGTGCATTGACATTATGTTCTTCGAGAGGCATTGTATCTTAGAGTCAGTAATTTAGTTGGAGCCATTTGTGTTATAGCGGAAAATAATAATCTTGAAAAGTTTTTCTAGAATTGTCTTACTCCATTAAGGCTCCATTTGTTCGAGGAAGATGGATAATATGGATAGCATTTTTTAAAAATAATCTCTTATATTGTTTACAAAAATGAAGAAATAAAAAAATCATCATCTAAAAAAATTTATGCATTATTTTTTTTCAATAATGAAATATTTTTGTTGACTAATTATTTTAAAAAATAAAGTGATTATTTTTAAGAAATTATTTTTCACATAATTTATTTTCACGAAATAAACGCATATTAAGTTTCTCTTCTTTCTTTCTTTTTATTTAATTTTCTCATTTTTCTTTTCAGTTTGATTTCTTCTAATTTCTCTTTTTAAATCCATGTCCATTTCCACAATACACGCTTACGAAAGAAATTATATTTAACAAGGAATGTTTTAATTACATTGCTTATCCTACGTAGCAGAAGAGAATTGATACATTAAAAATTCGATCTTTTATTTAATTGCTTAGCAAATAAGCCGATAGTATTCAATCATTCTTTGAACTTGCTTCATTTCTCAAGTTCTTTAGAGTGCGTTTGGTAACATTTATGCTTTCGGGAACAATTTTCGTTTAGAAATAATGTTTTCTAATTCTATTCCCTGGATAAATTTCTGAGCATTCGAATGTATTTGATAACTACACAAAATTTCTATTCTTGAAATTGAAAAAGAACATGGATATGTTTAGTTTGTCTCTCAATTTTTTTTTGTCATTTAGAGTTTCTTAGTTTTTTAATAATTTTTTGAATTTTTTCTCTCTTTTTTTTTCCCCTCTCTTGTTGGCGAAGCTTACCTTGCCACCAAGGGCCTGCAAGGCTACCCCTAAAGGAGGAAGAAGAAAAAAAGAAAAAAAGAAAGACAATGACCCATTTCAAAAATTATTTTTGGGATCAAAGAAGTTGGTTGTTTTTATTTCTTATTTTTGTTCTAAATCTATTTCCTAGCCACCAATATATTCTCGAAAATAAAAAATTAGTTAACATTACCAAACAGATTTATGCTCTCATTTTCTTCCAAAGAACAAAAGAACATTTAAATTGAGAAACATAAACATTACCAAACAACCCATCACCAAACATGCCCTTATTATGATCTCAACTATTTCCAACGATGAGGTAGGCTCATGACAAGAACATTGAAAGGCAAAGTTAACTAGAAATCTATTTAATAACTTTTTTTAAACAAAATCTAACTTTTTGAGTTAAAATTAGCATAGTCATATATATATGTAAAAGGACTAAAACCAAATACAAGTGTTTAATATCGTAAATCTACCATCCCTATCTTATCACATAATAATATATGAACTCTCTAGGCAGTAATGAAAATATCCAAGTACTTATTGATTCCAAGATTGGCAAGCCGCTCAGTAGAGCGATTGCCTTCTCGAAAGTTATATTGCACTTTGAACTTGAAATGAGAGCGCAACAGTCTTCTGATATGTTTAAACAAAATAGGGCGAATTGTATAAATCATAAGTTCTACACTAACAAAATCAGTGATGGATTTAGAGTCAATCTCAATGATAATTTTAAGAAAATCAGGTTGTTTTGAGAAGTTAAATCCCAATCACAAAGCCCAAAGTTCTACTTGTGTTGACGAACATATTCCTATGACAAAATTACAAGCTAATCACCCTCTTCACTTTCCTAAACACAATGCGCTTTTTGCGGTTGGGGTTGGGTCATCTTCTATTAAAAGCTTCTTGTAGAAATCTACCGTAATGAATTTCATTTCCTCTTAGTCAAACACTCATTCTCCGATATTATTCTTTATAGCACCAATTTTATTTTTCATGAATGATTGTGGTAGCACGAAAAAACTTCATATTTTTATCCCTAAGCTGCAGTCATTGGTGTCTTGATTTTTTTTATACCAGTGGATTTCTTCTTATAATAAGATATTGACAAACTCTTTCTGTAATTTCGCTTCAAGTTTCAACAAAAAGGGATTTGCAACTTTCTCGAGTGCCTTTTGAATGTCTCCTAATCTGGCCAACGAGTTCTTTTGCCTTCTTAAAATGTTTCTAAAGATATTCTAATGAGTTTGCTCAACTTAATTGAGGGGACACATTTTGATTTGAAGAGAGCTTTTACTAGAGAGATGCATAAGGGAAAACACGGCGTTGTCAGGGTGCAGATTTAAGGAATTAAGTGACAAGGTGGATAAATTGTTTGGAGTTGAAGAACTTTGTTGGAAGCCCTTGTTATTGTTTTTAGGAGGAAGGCCCTGCACAACTCTGGTTATTTTGCACATGAGGTTGAGATGGTCCCAAACTCTCTATTTTTTTATGAATTAGCAGCCCTCATAATCGAAACCAACAAATTTACCTTTCTTTTTAGCTTTGATTCTATCCGCGTTTTCCTCCTTCGAAATATGCATCTTTTACTTAGGAGAACCATTCATATCCTCAAGGAAGTTTGCCTGAGGTAGCATTGAAAGTCGGGACCCTGGAGCAACTGTATCTCTAACCTTCTTTTTGACCATTAGGTAAAGCTTCTTTCGCTTGTTGTCTCCACCCCTTTGGATTTTGTGCACAACCATCCACAGGCCTAACGTATCTTTAGGCTCCCTTTGAACTTCTTGTTGTTTTGTTATGTTCAATCATAAAGTTACCATTCCCAGTTTCTTCTGCCATTCTACCCTTTTTAGGCCTACAGTCATACGATCCGTGGCCATGATGGCCACATTTGAAACAAATTAGATGTGTAACTTCATATTCCACGCGTCTATAATTTCCTTCAAGAAAAATCAATAGTGTAGACTTCAACATAAAGACAAGCACCTTACCAAAAAAAAACATAAAGACAAGCATACTTCCCTCTGGCTCCTAGCATTGTAGTAGAATCTGCTAAACAAAATTGCATTAGAAAATCCTCATAAAAATTTTCGATATTGGAAAACCTAACCTAAGTCGTGACCATATCAATTATTATCTCGTCTAGATCGAAATTGGGATGCCATCTCCCCATGGACAAAATTATGTTGAAAGATTATGAAAGATCCTTCCCTAAGTACAATCTGATAGTCCTCTAGCAGGGAAAATTTTGCAATGAAAAAGTCATTTTGCCCAAATCAATCACAACCAATTCTTCTTTTGGGGACCGAATATACAAAAGTTTCTTATAAAGCAAATTGTATCCCACAGTTTGACCTAGCAATTTGATAAATAGAGATTGATGCCAAGGTCGACACAATCTTTCATTTTCCTCCTCACTTAGCTTCATATTTGGGCCATCCTCGAAGCTTGTCTTGTCGGTGGTTCACCCATGACTTCATCATCTGAGACTACAAATTTTGATCCTTGACACTGCTTCAGATCAAGTTTGCGAAGTGCTGGATGCCATAAGGAATTCCTGATAAGAGGATCTTTGAATTGAACCCACAACGAAAACTCGGTAACGCTTAATACCTTGCTAAAAGGATGATAAAACCCTTCCATCGTGATCATAGTGCGAGGGGGGAAGAGCAAGGCGGCTAGCGTCAAAACTCATAGGCTACCATATAATGTTGATTATTTATGTTCTTTTTTGTTTAGCGTAGTCCTATTTAAATCCTCCACAGTAACATTTTGGGAATTAGAACAAGATGTTGCCATGAAAATCAATTTCAAAATCAGTAGTATATATCCAAAAAATTAGTGTTATTCTCTTCTTTAAAGTCAATATATGACGTGAAAAAATGTGGATTATTAAATAACCATCGGTCTTCCTTGGATCCTGGGTGGCAATTAATGGTGTTTACCTCACCAAGGAAGAGGACTCATTTCACAGGAGCTTCTATGGCCTATCCTCTTGTGAGGTGGGTGTATCCTTTTAGTATTTTACATCTCGATTTTCCTGATGTCAGGATTGGACCAAGATGAAATTTATTAAAAACTTGCTCTGATTTAATATTCCTTTATGACGTTCACCGAGCATCATCCATCGCGAAGCCAGAGAGCTTCACTTTGTCGAAGACAAGACAAGAGCATCATAATATTAAGGAAATAGAAGGAGAAATTTTGAAATCTTAAAAGTCCTGCCGTCGAGAAGAAGTAAAGAATATATCTAAAAAGAATCTTAAAAGTTATTGAAGTCATCTTGTAAATAACTTCCTTTTTTGAGGAAAAAGGAGTTGTACATATAAATTGAAATAGAAATGGCACCAAATAGATTAATGGAGAGTGGCCCAGATTCTAGATTAATTGTCATTCTAAAATTAAGTTAGGCCGTCACCATAACTCCAATACTAAAACTTTCAAAACCTAAATTGGTTTATATCAGGAAGCAGTAATTATATAGAAGACAAACATTTGGCCTATTTTCCGCGCACAAAAATCAGTTGCGTTTGTATTTTAATTTTACAAATAAGTCGATCAATATTTGCCGTGCACAAATCGAATATCTTTCGGAAAGGAGAAAAAGGAGGATAAAAAAAGGGGGAAAAAAGAAGGATAAAAAAGGGATATTCCCTTGGGATATATATTTATATATATTCATCTTATTTTATTTTGCTTTATTTATCCATGTGCCAACGGATCCCTCCCCTCCGCTCGTGGTTTGGCCTTTCCTTCTAGATCTGCCGTGGCCCGTGGGAATCGTTCGTAGCTAAAAGAAAAATAAATAAATAAACGAAAATAAAAAAATATATATATGTAAATAAAAGGAAATAGAATTTGCAGACAAAATTTGAAAAAACTTCCATTTCGCCTTGCTCATTTCCTCACCACCTTTCCTGGCACCATCATCGACATCCTCCCTGTTTATGGTGATCTCACTCTCCTTTCTCTCTTCTTCCTGGCACCATCATCGACATCCTCCCTGTTTATGGTGATCTCACTCTCCCTTTCTCTCTCCTCTCTCTCTTTAAATCTCTTCTGCGAGTTGTCTCGTTCTCGCACTGCTTTCTCTCTTTCTCTCTCTCTGGCCGGCGGAAGCGAATCGGCAGAAAATGGTGACGTTCCAGGTGTCGCGAGTGGAGACCGCGCCCTTCGATGGCCAGAAGCCCGGCACCTCCGGCCTCCGTAAGAAGGTCCTTCCTTCCCCCTTTCTCCTCTCCTCTCTCTCTCCCTCCCTCCGTGTTCCGCGCGTTCGATTCCGATTCTCGATTTCCCCCTTTTTCCCGCTGCATCGGGTTGCTCTGTTGTCCCTGAGCATGCAGATTCAGCTCGTTTCATGCGCCTGTCGCGATTCGTGCAGCCGGCGGTTATATCCCCCGGCGATCTGTTTTCGTCTTGTCAGTGTGTTTTTAAATTTTTTCGGATCGTGCCGTCGTTGGATTCGGTGCGATCGAGTTTTGTTGATCAATGCCGTGGATGACGGATCGAGCTTCGAGCGGACGCGTTTGTGTCGGTCCGCCTCGCGATCGTGCGCGGTGCTGAGGTCGGAGGGGATTAGATGTTTCTTGAATGCCAGATTGAAGTCTTGGTGCGTATACGGTGGGAACAGTTGGCCTGACCAAACGAGAAATCTAGTTGAATGTGATTGTTGGACGATGAAAGGTTTGGTGCCAAGGGTCCAGTAGTGATCAGTTTTATATAATGGAGAACTTCGCGAGGAAAAAGCCCAGATTTCTGGCCAGAGAATTCGTCCTGCATCGGAATGAGCATGTGCATGGAGATTGCATAGAACCTAGTTATGTTGAAGTGGCGCATTAGGCTTTCTAGAACTACAGATACTGCTTAGTTTCTTACGAGATGTAGGGTCCTTTTTGGTTGGATAGTTCTGGTGGGCAGTTTGTTCTGTGGATACAGTTTCCTGTCATTGCCCACTTTTCTTTGGATATACTCTTGTCATATCTACTAAGATGCATATTTCTCAGGTTTATTTTTCTTCCTCTTTTTGTTCCTTTTGTGCTTCCCTCCTATATCTAATGTCATTGCGTATCTTTGACTAGTTGAATAGGTGTGTATTTCCCGTTTGTCGGTGTATGAGTTTTATCTATTCAAGAGACTTATCATCGCATATTGTCAATAGTGTCAAATTTGGTTATAGGCACAATATGCGTGCATATTGCTGTCGTCTCTGTGTTAGCATGTGCTTGTACAGGTGAAGGTTTTTGTGCATGTGTGTTGTATTTAAGTTTCTGTTCTTTTTTTAATTTGCAAGACACATTTTAAAGTTAAATTATGTTGCTCTTGTAGAAGTGTCACTAAATGCCTCAGGATCTCATCAAAGTAGTATCAGTATTACTATCCGACCTTCTGAAAGAAACCCTACAAGATTTTTGAAGTTTTCTCATGATGTTTTTTTTTTTGTCCTTGTAATTTGATTTTGGTGTGCCTGTTCCAGGTGAAAGTTTTTGTCCAGCCCCATTACTTGCAAAATTTTGTGCAATCAACATTCTATGCCCTTTCAGCTGAGAAAGTCCAAGGTATGAGCACTCTCCCACACAAAGTGGATTAAGAGACAATTTTACCTCAATCCTTAGTCTTTCTACTCGGTTTCCGAAGAAATAACTTGCCTTGGATCGTTGTTTCTGAGGATCTTAGGCTCATTTAATTTGTTAGCTTAAATGAGAGCCTCTTGAGGCTTGCAGTTAGGCTGAAGTTCTCTGATTGAGAAGTGTTGAGGAAATACCAGGAGTTGTGCTGTTGAATAAATGCCTCAAAGAAATCCTAGTCATGAGTGTAGTCATAGAAATAGAAACAAAAGCTCGACTTTGCGCAGCCAACACAATCTCGGTCCTAACTTCAGGAAAAATAAGATTGCTAAGAGATGTAAGGAGTCAATTTTTTGAATGGAAAAATACTGAAGACTATCGAGATCATTTTCAAGCAGTAACTACCTTTATAGCTTTCTTTGTTTAAACATTTTACTCTGCCTTGGCTTAAGATCAATCACTGCTAAATCAAGATGCATAAATTTTTAGAAGCATTGCACTGCAGACTATAAATTCAACTTTGGTGGGTATATTTGTTTGGTGAGCGGTCCTAGAACATGTGAATCATAGCTCCAAAAATACTAGTTTTCGCTGTCCTTTCCAGAATATCACTTCTACATTTGCTTGTTTGCATTGCATATGGTGTGAGCTTATTTCATGGCTTGTGAGTGAGGAATTACCTTCTTTGTTGTGGTTTGGTTTGCCCATTTGGTTTTTAGGGTTAGTGTCTCTCCCCCAGCCCTATATGTATAGTGACCAGTTCCGCCTTTCTCCTGTTGCATGTGTATGATGGAAACACAAAATCACTAATGCTATGATGCTGAACTGCCTATTAAAAGAAATTATATATCATTGCACAAGTTATGTGCAGATCTTTGAGCAAAATATTTAAGTCTAGGCAAAGTTCAAAAACTTTGAAGTTGTGGAATTCTGTTGCTAAGTTCGTCTAGAGTTAATGATTGACTTATATTATTTCATCTAGTTGCTGATCATGCATAAAAGAACTGACCTTGTTAACTTGTTTCTACGTGACACGCAAAGTTTAGTGAACTTACATTTTGTCTTTGCAGGAGCTACACTCGTTGTTTCTGGTGATGGGCGTTATTTCTCAAAGGATGCTATCCAGGTTTGTATTATTTCCTTCTATTTCTATTGCTTAGTTTATCAGATGGGTGACTATGACTTGATTCATTGCCATAATGAACTTGCCTACGAGCATATTCCAAATATGAGTACATAGCTGGTTGGAAGGAACAGGTTTGAGATTTGGGTAGTAGCTTAATATTAGCTAACCAAGCCAGAAATGGTTTGGTGTGTTTGGCTGCAATTATAATGATCAAATTACAAGTCGATTTTAGGTATATCCTGATTTCTAATTTTTGGTTTCATTATTAGTTATTAGCTTGGAATGTCATCACAACCAAACCTGAGTGCTATTGTATAGCCCTACATGTAATAGCTTTTATTTTTCTGTTACAGTTTACATGTAATAGAGATTCCCTAAAGGCCCTTCTCTTGTTTAAGATTATACTACTGTTTTAGGTTTGCGCTTCGAATCTTTATCAATCGCTCTTTTTTCTGTTCTGCCTATTACTTCTTGTCATTGTGCTCCTACTTACTCAGTCTTTTGTTTGATGTGATTACATCCACATCTTGTTTTTTACATTCAGACCTTGCTTGTATGAAGGTTTTAGAGCATGCACTTTTCGTACTGAATGAACATTATTTTCACCTAACTTGTAGCATATTCTTGTTCTTTCCTAATATTAGAAGTCCTTCTGTTGACTGACTTTCTAACTTTGTGTTTACTGGAATCATAGATCATAATAAAGATGTCAGCTGCAAATGGAGTAAGGCGTGTCTGGGTAGGTCAGAATGGATTACTTTCCACTCCTGCCGTGTCAGCTGTGATCCGTGAAAGAGTTGGGCATGATGTAAGCTATCTTTTTCTCTTTGGTGGCATCCAGTTGTATAACTCTTTGACTATGCAATCACAATGCAGCAATATTATCTAGATATGAAGTGCTCTCTAAGAAAATACGTACACAATCTATCATCAGGGATCCAAGGCTACAGGAGCATTTATTCTGACGGCAAGTCATAATCCCGGTGGTCCCCATGAGGTTGGTAGAAGCTAAATCATTTAGATTTTCTTCCTTCTGAAGAACAAAGCAGGACTTATTTCATCAGACTATTGAGAGTTCATATTTTCCATATAAAGGATTGAGTACTTCTTCTGGGTATGATCAAACCTAGTTATGTTCCCATTGATGCAAATTCTTATTCCTTACTGCTTCCCTGTTGTTGGGGATGGATTGGGGTCGGAGGATATCTATGTTTTAGGGTTCTCGGTGTTTGTTAAACAAAAATTGTAATGGCCAGCATCTGTCAAGTGTACCCAGTGTTTCCCCCACCGTTCTCGTGACTTCAACCAGTGTCTTGATCATACCATTATAAAGAGCACACCACGTGGTGATCCCAATATTGATGCGGTGGCGGCACTAACATTTAGTTATTGGGGTTTTAGGATGATGTCTACAAGATTTTGTGATTGGAGAGGTTGGACCTGGTTAGTGATTTCAGAAAATTCTGATGCCTAGTATGGCTTATGGATGTAAAGGAATGTTGGGTGTTGAAATGTCCAATATAGTAAACTGCTTCTGATGTGGTATAGCATTCATGAAGCAGCATTAAGGAGCAGTGTTCCTATGTACTTTTTTCTATGCAGGAGTGAACCATGTAAGACAAGGCCGTCATAGCTTCATAGTCCATATATTGGCTTATCTAAGTTATCGTAACTTGTCATCGCGTTGTATATTACTAGTTCTATAGCTTCACTTGTTTGACCCTTGTCGATTATGTTCCTTTTATGGTTATTATTAACATTTTTAATGAGCTGTTTCTAGTTGTTCAAATGCTAGCACATCTGTTGCTTCTTGGGCTTTCTTAATATTTTCATGTTGTTTCCTGTGCGACATGCATCGATTTCTTGGTTATGAGGAGTTTTTATTAGTCATGTGAGCAATGCGAATTTATGTGTTCAAAATTTGGTCCCAAAGAGAATCATATAGTTGTTGAAAAGTAATCTAGTCAATGAAATAGAATGTGGCCTGGGATTTGGATAACTTACCTGTCAAAAAGCCCTCTAAAATTTTGTTGAATAACTAAATTACAGGAGGCATTTTCAAGGCACACGTAAAATTTCATTTATGGTTGTTGGCTGATGAGACGTTGAAGGGAGACTGAACACCAAAAAAAAAGACCAACCTACATTTACTCACTTTACACTTGGTGCATAATTCTATCTCCCGCTTCTGCTTGCAGGATTTTGGAATCAAGTATAACATGGAAAATGGTGGACCTGCTCCTGAGGCGATCACTGATAAGATGTATGAAAATACAAAAACAATAAAAGAATATCTAATTGCAGAAAATCTCCCTGATGTAAGACTTACCGGGCTGCAAGTCTGGCATTTTCATTTTTCTCTCTCTAGAAATCTCCGCCCACGGTCATCTCTGTTTATCACTCTTTCCTAATATGCATTGTTAGGTGGATATTGCTGCAATTGGTGTCACAAGCTTTACGGGGCCAGAGGGTCAATTCGATGTTGAGGTTTTTGATTCAGCCAGTGACTATGTTAAATTAATGAAGTAAGCTTCCTTGTGTGCAACTTATCCTTGTTTGTAGAAATCTTTTCTCTAAATAGTAAGCACGTTATGAGAAATGTTATGTTTGTTACCACCAATCTCATGATGATCGTGTGTGAAAAATCATGGGGTAGATACATGCAGTACAGAATTTGTTTTCATTTGGTGTACAGACATGCATGCAAAACTATCCATATTGCATTTGGCATTTGTTTCCCTTGACGAACAAACTGCAAATTGTTACCTAGCGTATTGTGCATCAACCTGAGAGGCATCTGTGATTGCTGAAATTCGCGCAGGAACATACACTTCCAATTTGAAAGGGAATATTCAAACACATATTTACTCTGACTCTGAGAAATGCACTGGAGTATCAATGTGTACCATGCATGTGAATTGAGAACTACATAAAGAAACATAATTAGTACAATGGAAATTGCACTCATGGTTATTAGTTGCTCACAAGCTGGAAAAAAAGTATTGTTTATATCATTAGCACTTTCCAATTAGCTCTTGTTTAGAAATTATCTGCATGTGTTGCATGGTACCTTCATGTAGTGAGAGGGAAAATTTATTTAATGGATAAAATGCTAGTTTGAAGGGCTTTGCTTTATCACCTCTTGATTCAGTCGTTTTAGGGACTTAGTGACTCAAGTGTGCCTTTTATGACACTGGTCTAAACAACTGGTTCTGTTCTAGTGGTAATTTGAGGTTAATCAAGGTTTTCCATGTAATATTCTGTGTTTGTTAACTATTGGAAGAGTAGTTTATTTTTTTGGCTGAAAGAAGAGTAGAATTAGCTTGTGTTTAACCCAACCACGGGCAGCGCAGTTGGTGTGCGTTCTCCCTTCCATCACAGAGGTCGGGGATTCGAGCCCTCTCATTGCTAAAGTGTCTTAAGTGGGGGTCCTGGTGTTGGGGTCTTGGGCTAGCCTCCCCCGAGGTATTGACGCTTGGTCCGGAGTGCACCACGCACTCTATGGGCCGTGGGCTGCCCGGCGGGCCTGGCGGATCCTCAGTTACCAAAAAACAATAAAATTAGCTTGTGTATAGATTTAGTGGAAAGCTTAAAATCAGATATAAACTTGTGGAACTAGGGGATGGAAAATGTAATCTATTGTCTATATCTGGAAGTCTACTACCCTGATATTTCCCATAATGACATCTCTATTAATATGTGTAAGTCTATATAGTTGCTCACAAAAGAGAATCTTAAAGCTTATTTTCCTTGTCTTTTATGCATCTTTTATTCCTATAAATGACACTTGATCTTCTTTTCTTGTTTGATGAGCTAGGTCAATTTTTGACTTCCAGGCGATCCGAAAGCTGCTTTCATCTCCAAATTTTACCTTCTGGTAGGTTGACAAGCTTCAATTTTCTCGTCTCTAGATTATGGCCTTTAATGCTCATTTATTTGAGGGCTGTGTATTCTTACATTCTTTTTAATGTAAAGCTATGATGCTCTACATGGAGTTGCTGGAGCATATGCCAACCGCATATTTGTAGAAGAGCTTGGTGCACAAGAGAGCTCATTATTGAACTGCACACCTAAGGTCTTGATGCATACTTGTTTTCCACAGTATGACTCATAGAATCTTGTAAATCTCAAAAACTCAGGAGTTGTTTTAATGTGTACAGGAGGATTTTGGAGGGGGTCACCCAGATCCAAATTTGACATATGCAAAGGAGCTGGTGGCACGGATGGGTTTGGGCAAGTCAAGTCCTCAGCATGAGCCACCAGAATTTGGTGCTGCTGCTGATGGTGATGCTGATCGTAATATGGTTCTCGGAAAAAGGTAGCATTAGCTTATTTCATGAGATTCTCTTCAGGTGTATTACTATTTTCTTTGAACTTTAATATGTGAAACCTTTGCCATAGGTTCTTTGTTACTCCATCAGATTCTGTTGCTATTATTGCTGCAAATGCTGTTGAAGCAATACCCTACTTCTCCGGAGGCTTAAAGGGAGTTGCCAGGTGTTAACACTTAGCTATCTTCAGTATATATGGATGCGAGCATTTTTCAGTACTTTTTCTTCCTTGTCATTGGTTCTGCCTGATGAAAGTTCCTAACTAAACTGCTGCTAACATCATGGATCTATTCAAGGGGCAGGAATTTGAGATCTTGGAGATATAGAATTCGCCCATATTATATATGTTGTCAAAGTACTACTAAAAAATGTTTTCTCTGCGACTTGTATCTTACAGAGCTGTAAGATCTTCAGCTATGATGTCACATAATTACTAAATTAACAGATATTTCATTTGGTGGCATAAAATGTTCATTCTAGGAGATGCCATTTTTGGAAATCCAAGAAAACATAAAGGAAACTTCCGTTCGAACAATCAATTACTTATCTGTTTGCCTGGCCACTTGGCATGGAGGTGTCTGGGCCTTCACAGGCAAAACCTCATGAGAACAAGATGCCAAAATATTTGAGCTTCTGTTTTTCTTACCGATGCCAGACACAAGTTGCAAGGTTCCCATGTAATTTTGCTAAAACTAGGAACATGTATGGATTGAAGCAACTTGGATGATCCAAAGACTTTGGAGTATGGTTTATAGAAGGGTCTATGACTAAAAATTGTGGCATAGATCTAACTTTTATTTGGTCGTTTGCTCTGATTGTGTGTGCAGCGTCAAACTATGTTGGCATAGTTGTTGGCTGACAAAATACATCTCTTTATTAGCCCATTGGAGTTAGGATCCTTGTATGATAATCACTTCATGGAGAAATAAAAATTTAGTGCAGTAGGTTATGTATACGTACAGATTTTCATGTGTGAGTGTCTGTGTTATCCAAAGTGTCCCTATACACTTCCAAGTGTATCTGTAAAGAGTATTTATTTCTGGACTGTTGCCTTGAATGTCACCATAAGCTCAATATCTTAATTAATCAATTTGAGTAATCTCTTCTGGATCTGTTTGTAGTTATATTGATTGTTGTTTTTGCATTTTCTACCTGTAGGAGCATGCCAACATCAGCTGCCTTGGATGTTGTTGCTAAACATTTAAATTTGAAGTTTTTTGAGGTATTCATGTAAAAGATCTCAAATAGTTATTTGTGTTCTGGCACCAGTAGTTGAAATTTATGTAGTTTTCTCCTTCAATGGGTGGTTCCAGGTTCCAACGGGCTGGAAATTCTTTGGTAACTTAATGGATGCTGGATTATGTTCAGTTTGTGGGGAAGAAAGTTTCGGAACTGGTTAGAATTTATTGTATCATGCTTCATAATAGTGGTCAGTTTTTTATTTGGAGTATGTACTGCTTTTGTGAAGGAACCATCATGAAGTAAAAGGATTCACATTGTAACTCCACCTGGTGGAATTAGTTTGTTGTTGTTGGCACTTGTTGCATAATCCATCGCATATGTGAACAGGGTCAGACCATATACGTGAAAAAGATGGTATCTGGGCTGTTTTGGCATGGCTTTCCATCCTTGCGTACAAGAACAAGGAAAATATCAATGGTGGAAAGCTTGTATCAGTTGAAGATATTGTTCACCAGCACTGGGCAACTTATGGTCGCCACTATTACACTCGTTATGATTATGAGGTATCCATATGTCAGTTACTCGAGATGCCTCTTATTCTCTCCTTTGAACAATCGCATTTAGTCTATTGGATACTAAATTTCATTGTTTTCTTGAAGAATGTTGACGCAGGGGCAGCAAAGGAACTAATGGCATACTTGGTCCGGTTGCAATCTTCCCTTGGTGAAGTTAATGAGTAAGATTGTCCTCTTATTTCAAGATTCTGTGTATTGTTCTAATGTGATTTTATGTGCATGGTTTTCCCTAAAGCTCAAACCGATTGTGTAAGTCAAGTAGAGGCATCTATGGATCATTTTTGCCACTTAGATGTTGTGAAGCAATTAGCATGTATAGATGATGGTGGTTTTTGATGTCCTTTGTGTGCTCGCATTCATGCGTTTTCTTCTCTGTTCTCCATCAAAGCTAAAGTTCCATTTTGATGGCCTTATTCTTGAATTCCAAGGTACTAAAATAATAGATAATGATAATCTGCGCCCTACATATTGCAATTATAGAAAAATTTTGGCTGATCAAAGTTCCCACTTCACATCCAAGGGACTGTCCTTCAGTTCGAAAAAGACATTGAATGATAGGCCAAGTAGAGGCATCCATGGATCATTTTTGCTGCTTTGATGTTAGGAAGCAATTAGCATGTATAATTGATGGTGGTTTTTGATGTTCTCCATGTGCTCACGTTCATGTGTTTCTTATTCTCGAATCCCAAGGAATTAAAATAGTAAATAATGATAATCTGTGCCACGTATTGCAATTATAGAAAATTTTTGGCCGATCAAAGTTCCCACTTCACATCCAAGGGACTGTCCTTCAGTTTGAGAAAGACATTGAATGATAGGCCTTTCTTCAATGTTTTTGGCTTGGAAGGTGAAGTTACTACCACAAGGATTGACAATTGGGTTTCAGAATTTTGCAAAATATGACCTTTTCATGTGGTGGACTGTGGCTGAAGTCACACTGTTCTATTGGTATGCCATGAGAAAATTTACACTCACTGGAGAATAGTGTAAGACAATGTCTGCAATTCTTTGCTTTTGCAGGATTGTCAAGGGAGTATGTTCGGATGTGTCAAATGTTGTTCAGGCTGATGAGTTTGAATACAAAGATCCTGTTGATGGTTCCATATCGAAGCACCAGGGCATTCGTTATTTGTTTGAAGATGGGTCACGCCTGGTAAGTAGATCTTTGTGCTTTGCTTTAGAAGTTACTCCATAAACAACTTCAGATTGATTAATATGTCTTGACTGAACTTTTTGTTGAAGGTTCATCAATATGATTTGTTAATGCTAAGTACCTAAGCAATGCTAAAGTTCCAAGGCCTATTACGTGACAAGTTTGCAGTCCATCTTTTTATATGATATATCTTCTGGTGCTTCGTGGCATAATATTCTCTTGTATTTAGGTTTCAGCAATGGTTCTGTTGTTTTATTTTTAGCTTGTGTTCAATTTTAACCTTAGGAATAATGGAGGCTGTGATTCTCCAATTATGCAGTGATTTATTTTCTTAGTTGGAATAAGTTTGTTAATAGAAGTATAAACGTTTCAGATCTTTAGTGGAACTAGTATATTTGTTGCGTGGTCAATGCTCAACTTATGCTTGTTTGTTTTTGTTATCATTTGTGTTCTTACTTGATATATGGGTGGAAGAACACTATGTCATGTCAAAATTATGGGTAAATTGTGAAACAACGTTATTGGCTTTTAGAATGATTCCTCCTATATGTTCTTTGCAGATTTTCCGTCTCTCAGGAACCGGCTCAGAAGGGGCAACCATTCGTCTTTACATTGAGCAATATGAGAAGGATCCCTCAAAAACTGGGAGAGATTCTCAAGAAGCTTTAGCTCCTCTGGTGAGTAGCCCTGCATATTCCTCACCCAAGCTTTTTCAGATTTATTTGGGCTGATGTTTATGCTTTGTTGCAGGTGGATGTCGCACTCAAGCTCTCCAAGATGGAGGAATTTACTGGCCGATCTGCTCCCACGGTCATCACATGATGGGCTTGCTAACTAAATGACAGGAAGAGCAGACTCAACGAATATGAGAGATTTCTCTAAACAGTTGGCAACCCTGCTAGACCTTTCACATGTTTGTTTCATATGGTTGACTTCATGAGAGGCGCATCTTGATCTCTCTATTATCTTTAACAATAAGTTCTCGAAATAATTTGTGCTATTCAGTCTTATTGCATTATTGAGCTGCGCATACTGAATCTGTTGTGCCAAAGTGCTCCTTCCATAAGACTAAGAGGCATATTTTTGGCTGTTATATAGTTCCAGTGTACTTTGGACATTCGTTTGGGGCCCAAAAATGAAATATTCCCTTTAGGCGACTTATTTGCAGGGCAAACTGCAAGCTGGCATGGTCCCGTTACAGGTACGACGTCGATGGTATTTGACAGAAACTCCTGCGCGATGCTTGGAATAATCGCAAGATCCCAAGCAACGAATTTGGTGGGTGGTCAATTTATCAGCCTTTGGAGTTTTATATTGGCCATTGTAGAGTTTGATGTGATCGGTAGGTGCTCAAATTCTCTGATCATTTCGTGGCTTGCCCATCTTTGTGATTGGAAAACTGTGAGTCGTGCCAGACGCTGTAGTCCTTGTGTTCCTTCCTGCATTCCAATATCTCAAGGGCCGAGCAACCAAGAACCTATGCTAGGCTTGGGACAAGAGCAACGATCACAGAGTGGCTCGCTGTATCCTCTTTTGTTTTGTCAGTACGGTTTGGCATTGTCTTTCGTTCTCTCAAATTTGTGTGGAGGCTCGATGAATCATCGGTGGCACTTATTGCTCGCTCCAAGTTTATAGATGTCTTCCTGTTCAGCTTCAAATTCACCGGCTTTCTCTTGCTAGAGCTAGCAGCTGCAGCCCGATGAATTTTTCCAGAGTGCTAAAACTTTAAGTGTTGCCTATTATTTATCGTATTGATGTCGAGATGTTGTCGATGATGACACCTTTTCTAACGAAATAAGAACGGCCAAGTTGGGCCAAATTATGAAAAATCAATGCCAGCGAAGACCATGACTTCCGATTCCGAGTGCTTACCAGCCAGCGGTCGCATTGATAGTTTTTTTCTTCCTGGTTTAAGCGGATGCAAATCTAAGGATAGCTCAAGATTTGGAAATTACATTATATTAGTTTAAGACTAAGCATTAATGAATCAATTAATGAACCGCGGGCCTCTCTAATCTGGAAACCAAGCGCCCTCTAATTTTCAAGCATGAGCGTCCCGTCAAAAGCTTATCTTGGTTAGGTAGGTCCACATGCTTAAATTATTTGAGAATGATATGCGCAACCATATGTGGAACCCAAGGAAATCAGCGGAACCATTGGTCCTCATCGTTGCTTATCCGAATCCTTGGCAAAGTCAATGTTCATATTAGTAGAGATACGAATTAAATTTGTATGGATGGCGGGTGCCCCCTTCGACCAAGACTTGGAGGTCCGACAAAGTCCTTAAGGGGTCCAAAATATGTGGCGTCTCTTAAATGGAGTTAACTAAATTTTCTATGAAGACAGGAACTCAAGAAGAAAATATAAATGTCATTATTAGAAAATAGACGTCCATCCCAAGTCGTAATTGGATATTGTGGCTTGAAATAGTGCTGTCCCACATAGAGCCTAGAGAGTGTTCCTTACGATTTTGAACCCCAGCTGTGAAAGTGGGCGCTTTTTAACTTTTGAAGCTCGTCAGATGTCTAATCCGAAAATTATCAATAAATACAAGAATCGCGTCTTTATAAATGACATATAATCTTCATAAACAAACAATACGGGATATTTTTTATTAG
Source organism: Eucalyptus grandis (assembly GCF_016545825.1). Lineage (NCBI taxonomy): Eukaryota > Viridiplantae > Streptophyta > Magnoliopsida > Myrtales > Myrtaceae > Eucalyptus > Eucalyptus grandis. The sequence continues at coordinate 45,709,228 of NC_052613.1, read as the reverse complement.
AAGAGTCTCACAAATATTTCACGACCGTAATATCTAATAATAGTAGCGTTCGACAAATATTTCATGATTGTATTATCTTAGTTCTGCACGGCTGTAAACACATCAATGACTTTCAGGAAATAATTTCACCCGCTTAAAAGGCATTGTAACTCAGATGTGGAAACATAATGCCGAGATACGTCTGTACATACATTGTTAGTCCTTGTCTTGACAATTCAAACTTTTGGGAGGTTCGATATCAAGAAGAGGGCTTTTATTATTCTTATGTTACTGACCACGTATATTCCCAGAATCCTGGAGATACAAAGTATTCATTCCCCAGTGATACTATGTTACAGAAGGTCAAAATGAAGGAATGAAAACGACTTCAGATGTCCACCCATCACCTTGCTCTTACCCCCATTAAATGTATAGGACTATAGCAATGAACCGACTTTTCTAAAATAATAGTTGCATTGCCCGCTAAAACTTCTTTTGACAGGAAAAGTAACAAGAGGCGCGTTCTACTAATTTGACTTTAAAGTAATTTCGTGTATACTAAAAGATGTTTCTTAAATAAATAAAATAAAAATGACCAAGAAAATTCTCTTTGAGATGATATATAAAAAACATCTAGATGAGTACCGCCGATAGCAAGACACGTGTAGAATAAACTCTAGCTCTATAATGATAATGCTCATGTAAACCTTTGTCCTCCATTATTGAATATTGATGAGCTTAATAATGAGAAAAGCTGAGTCTTTTGTATTAATTCCAGATCATTGTGCCTCGCCATCCTTTTTCCTATTTATAATTCAGGACATAAGCACGGAGACACAGTTATTTGGAGACCTATAAATGCATTATCAGTCTCAAAAATAGGTTAAGTTCATATCTTTACTTTGTGTGAATAGCCATGATTCAAAACACTTTGCATACGCTTTGTGAGATTCGAATAGGTAAACCTTAAGTTTTTGAATAAATAATTTTTTAAATCTTCAATTAGCTATGATTTGAAGTGAAAGTACCGTTACCCCTAGAAAAAAAAGAAAAGAGACTCGAACCAAAGAAACTATAGGGGGACGAAAGGGACAACCCCCTTGGAGTACTTCATTTGTTTTCAGGGGATTGACAAAGCGAAGAAACCAAAGGCATCTTCCCTTACTTTATATTCGCAACAATACCATTACACAAAAGTACAGGACGGTCCACATTTTCCCAACTTGATGGCGAATGTCCCTATCATATTTACACATATTTGACACATACCCACAACTCCTAGGGGAGTTTGCAGAAAGACCTAAAAGAAAATCATCCCCACAACATCATCTCACAGGCCGGCTGAGAACGGCACTCCGGTTGCTGGAAGCCACGAGTTTCCAGCCAAAAAGTTCCCAACTGTGAACTTTGCCGCCTCTGTTGCGCTCATCGTCGCGTGATACCCTGGCCAATTCACTCTCCCACCGGTACCTGCGCCGCCACCAGTGTTCATGTACTCGCCATAGTACAGAGTGCTCAAGGCGAAACTACCGCTCCATGGATACCAGCCCTGAGGGGCAATCAAGCTATCCAAGAAGGTCCTCATGAACACGGTCCTCGAATACTTCTGCCACGGCCGCCCGAGGTAGTTTTTGAACGAGCCTTGCACAGGCTTCATGTCTGAGGAAGCCGTAACGCGAGAGTTGTGGACAATGATGCCCGTGTTCTCGTTCGGGTCGCTCCTCCCTTGAGCCGTGACTGTGTTTATCTGGCCACTTATCGGTTTCCTTATGTAGATGTTACAGTTCTGGAGGACAGTCACGGCATCCCCAAAAATGAAGTCTTGAGTCCCATAGATGTCGCAGTCACGGTAGAACTGGCGTTGAGCGTAGACGTACAAGGTGTCTTGATAGCCCTTGAAGCTGCAAGAGTAAAAGACCGAGAAATCCGAACCAGAGCGGAGCGCCACAGCTTGGTGTTTCTGCGGCCCAGCCGTGTTCTGGAAGGTTATGTCCCGTGCTATGAATCCGTCACCCATAACAGCTGGAGGAGAGAGCATCGTTATTTTAAGTGAGCATAATACAAGTATTTAGCTACAACTTTTGAATTGTATGCATGTATCTACCTCTAACTGGTATTTGGTTTTGTTTAAGGTGCTTGAATATGTTATATGCCTTCGATTCTAGGTTGTTCATTTTGCAAATCTTAGAATACACATTTTTGGACTTTTTGTCTGTCCCTAAGATATATATCATCAAGTTGGCTCATACTGGTTCCCTTGGAAAGGATAAGCTTTTTGAATGCTAATGCTACAGTTCGTCCCTTGATTATTGTTAAATCATTGTAATTTTTTGTTTGATGTAAAAGATGGGGCATGGGTAACTTTCTGTTCAGATACCACGTATCAGTTGTACTAAAAACAAAATAGAAAACGACTTATGTTACATGGACAGGGGTTAAACCCGCTTGTCAAAAGCTGTCTCCTTTATGAGGCCATGACCACTACTTTTAACTAAATTGAAATTGAAATTTGAAAAGCGCGACTAAAAAACTATATTAATCAACCAAGGGTGAAGACAGAATTCATGTGAATTTAAAGTAGTTCTCAGTCGTGATGTTACAAGAAAGGAAAGAGGCTGACAAGTTTAGAATACTTTTCAATCATCGAAAACGATATAAATAGAGAGAGACACACACACACACATATATACGAGGGTATTGTTCACCCGATTGTACATGCAAACGCGTTTCCTATATTTTGACTTGGAGGATCCGCAAAGAGGGAGTGTCACCGTTTAAAAAAGATCATGGATTATGACTTAGAAAACTTTGAGATAATCGAGCTTGGCAATGTAACTTACCGAAAGTTGCGGACCTGAAAGTTGTCGAACCATCTTGAGCATTCTTATTGCCAGTAACGATAGTAGCGTCAATCCCATCTCCAACGATCATCAGATTCTTCATGGACCTTTTAACCTCCACATTCTCACTATATACACCTGCTTTAACATATATAACGAATCTCGAACTCCCGCTTCTCTTACTAGATGATGCTGCCACCGCCTCCGAGATAGTCTTATAGTTCCCTGAGCCATCTTTTGCCACTACAAGGTCGGCTTTGGCCGGTGCCCTGGCCGTTTGAAGAAGCTTCCGATCGGAGGCTGAAACCCACGATGGAAACTTCTCGTGATCGCCGAGCAACCGTCTACCCCTGACTTGTTTACTAAACGAAACCCTTGCTGGCGAATAAGAAGAAGACGAGACCTTATTTATTGCTAGGGAGTTACTAAGCAACTTAGAGAAGTTGCTCAACATCAAAGGGAAGGATTCTAAGTGAGATGCTAAGTTGAACTCGTTAAACCCATTTTGGCAAGTTCGGTGGTTTGTGATCGCAGCGCTTAGCCACGTTTGAGAATCGCTAGGCTTTTTTGAGCTCACGGAGCGATTGAGCAACCGCACCGAGTCCTCATAGAGCTCAATGCAGTCGGACCAGGCCAACCTAGTTCGCTCATCGAAGGAGCTCGGGTCCATGGAGGACACCAGCTCATGAGCTCGCAGAGCTTCGCTCATAGCTACCTTGAGGGCCACATCACGGAAAGAAAACTCAGTCCGGTCGAGTTCCGACAGCAGCTCGGTGCCGATGAAATAGTGGCACGTTTCGGGATACGGGGTTTGAGCGCATGATGCCATCGGGGCACCACGCACAACAACAAACCCAAATGAAGAAGAAAGAAGCAGAACGCAGGCGTGGAGAACGAGTTTGTGCACCATCATATCCATGTCGAAGGCCCTAAGCGAAATGGTAGGGTGGGATCTGGGAAGGAGCATTGGCCTGTTTTTTGATCAGGAGATGGTGAGATATAGGGGTTGGCTTTTGGGGGGTTGGACTTATATAGGCGATCGTACTTGAGCTGTGGTACGTACGTACCATCGAGAGTTTTGAGAGCGCTAGTGGGGCTTGATTTTCCAATGTGTGTTGGGGCCATGCATTGACACTTACGTGAAGGGAGAATCTTCGTGGCTTCTTGTTTCGGGTAAGATCTCGTGGTTGGATTTGAATGCCACGTAGTTATCTTAGGGGTTTGAACGAGCTGCTGGTTTCGGAACCCCGTCGACCCCACGCCCTAGATTTTCCGCCCGTGTCGAGAAGTGTAAATGTTTCGGTTTAGATAATATTGCAAAATATTAAAATCCAGTGCGTAGGGGGGGCGATGACATATGGAATCGGCAATTCTTTGTCGTCGCTCCTGCATAATTGAGGAAGACATCTTGTTGTTATTATTTTCCCATCGAAAGTATCGCATTTACTTGGAAAACTTGTGGGTCAACCCGAGAGTGCAAGTGGGTTCCAATAATTCGTCGTTGTTGATTTTGATTTGCCTGTGTTTTCAAGCCTTATATTCGAGACGACGGGGTTCTAAGCAATACCGCAACTTATAGACGCGTATGTCATGATCAGATTTTCATGGGACACAAAAGCAAGGAAGAAATTTCACAAATTTATCTATCAAAACCACGTTCGTACATCTTCGGGTAGGTTCTTGATTTTCATTACCATTGACTTTGCTTTTTAAGATGGATTTAGTGGTTTTTTTTTTTTTATTGCACCTATTGCCAGCAAGAAAGTCTATTTAAAGACAAAAATTCAAAATAAATTATCTAAATAAATTATACAGAGTGTAATTTTATCAACTTTTAAAAGCTTTTTATTGCTTTCTCTTCGAACCTTCGAAAATGGAAGAGAATATTTTTACTTTTTCAAAAGATATACATGACATAGCCCTAAAGAACTTAAGATGACAACATTTATAAAACTTAAAATGAGAATAAAATAAAGAAGAAGAAAGTAACCTGCCCATGAGAGGGGAACAATGACTGAAAATGGCCACTAATGCCTTGTTGGCTTTGGAGCAAAAGGGAGAATTTGCCCAATGAGAGGCTCACGTTTGATTAGCCAATTGGTGAGACAATAGCTCATCAAGGCGATGATTAGTAACTAATTCGAGAGGATAATCAGCCACATCAGGACTGAGATATGATCTGGACTCCTAAATACACCCTAAGCTTGCTCTGTGCTTTGCAAGTAATCGGGTCGTGGTCTCCATGCGCACACACAAGCAAGAGGAAATAGAAATGGAATCGTGTAATTTGACAAATATCACCAATACGATAGCAAAAACTCAGATGATATCTAAAATCCAATGCGATTTTCCTTTGCTTAAGTGCCACGCGTACACGTAATGCCATTGCGATCCACGATCAATCACAGAATCATCTCCCTTCATTAATGAGCGTAGGTGGCAGCTTCTCACTAGAACTCGTTAATCACCACCGATTTTGCTTTCGAAAGAACGCACGAGACGATGATCATCCCGTGAAGCTTTGGGCTCGATCGCGATGCGGACTACATCTCTGGGGTCAACAAACTCGTCCGACCTTTTCAAGTTCTGGTCCTGACATGCGGCTCCGTGTCAGCCATCCCGGCTTACGACACGTGTCATCCCTGCAGCCTCAAGTGTCACCGCGTGTCTGGCGGCCTAAAGGTGACGGTAGAAAAAGATTGATCGACATATGCAAGTGCGCCTTTTCGAGGGCGTCTGAATTTCTTCTCTTTTTTTGTCGGTAGTCTGAATTTCTTTTGGGAGCTGAAATTGGGACTAATTATCTGCTCGATAGGGAAGGTACATAGGAAGTGACTGATAATTAACGTTAACAAATCTTAGGCCGGAGATCTTAATCATACCTTGGGATTTTTCTCTTGAGCGACGATAGATAGGTACAATATATATTTGCTCAAAGAGGGTTATTTTTTCTTTTTCCCCTTTAGGAGGTGACGATGGATACTTCACAATATGGTTAATGCCCAATTCAGAATATGAAGAGTGGTGAATTTCATCGAATCGATAGATTAATTTTTTTATTTTCACCTGCTAAAATAATCCTGAAATATTTTATACGAATACCGTAAATGGAAGTGAGATCTTATGTCACACAAGTAATTTTGTGCTACTCCAGTAGAGTGCTAACAGTTGAGTTGGCTTCTAAAATCTCTTAAAATTACGTTTGGTCGTTTGGATTTTTAATTAATATAAGACTAGATAAAATAAGATATGAAATCCATGAAAATTTATTATATCATATATATATATTATTTGGTAATTATAATAATAAAGTCGGATATATTCACATCATATCATATGTATTGTTTGGTATAAACATCATATCAACATAAATGAATTACAAATTTTACAAACGGAGATTTAAAAATCTCTCGCTACACCATTTTATTTTTATTTGCTTTTTGATTTTATTTTCCTCTCCTTTTTTAATTAATTTCTTATTTACTTATTTCTTCCCTTTCCTCTCCGATAAAATTTATTCTTCCCCTTTCGTTACTCTCCGATAAAATTTTATTAAGTAGAAAACTATACTAATATACCTAAAATATTAAAACACCTAAAATATGTAATGAATATATATTTATATATTAAATTTATATTATAAGATATAATTAAACTTGAGTATATAAATAAAATAAGATTACATTTAAAAAATAAAATAAATTTTTATTATTCTTAATTTCTTATATTAGAATTCAAATATAATTTATATTAGAATATAATTTTAATTTTTTTATTTAAAATTGTGTTACTTGAGAAAAAAAAAACTTTCCTATTGTGGATATTCAAAATCCAATCTATCTTTATCCAACATCTCTCATGGGATAATTTTATTCAATCTATATCTTCTTATGTCTTGTTTTAATATCCTGTCTTGAATAAGCACCACACACAAGATATGATAAATTTTATCCTATCCTAATTTTATCTCAATCACCAAACACAACCTAAGTGTTATATACCAGTTTCAATGGAAAAGAGAGCATAAAGCTTGAGGAAACTCCACAAGAAGGAGAAATTTTGCTACATGCTTACAGTTACAAACACCTCATTTTCTACTAAAAATTCTTGAAAGTTTGATCAGGTTGAGGATTTACTCACGAGCTTTTTCAATGCACAAAAAGTTACTTTAATTTGATTCATAGAGAGGATGATGCGCAACTTTTCACCATGACCGTTTGTCTAGCTCAAATCGTAGAGATGGGGAATTTTTGGTGATCGGACTACGTTTTCGAAAATGTTGGATCCCAAGCTTTCTATGGGTGAAAATCTGAGTCCCAGAAAAAAAGAAAAAAAGAATTGGTCATGGACAAGTGCCGTTTGGCACTTTCAACGTTGGCCAACTGTGCGCTCGGCAGTCCCATCGCCACCAAGGCTGGAACCCGTGCTGGAGCTTCACAAGGCCCGCGCAGGGGGTAGTTGTTCATTTAAAACTTTAAAAGATGTCAATTCCAGTTTAGAAGGCCTAGGTTATCCTTCCAAATCGCAAAAATTACGTGAAGACAGCTCTAGGTGTGGACCATTAACGCAAGCTAAAGCTCTGAACTTGGTCAATTCACAAGATTTGTAAGGTGTTCCATAGGTCTCTAAATAGTCAGGTCTTTGAATTTGTACCACTTTGTAAAAAAAAAAAAAAATCGCATTGATTTATTGGGATAGCTTCTACAAATTTAAAGAGTCAAAATAATATAATATGTATAAAGGAACACGTTGCTTACATTTTTCACCTTTTCAAGCCCTTTTTCATAGAAATTCAAGCATCTTATCATAAGATCTAAAAGGGGATTATTTGTCACGTTAGGTAGGTTGTCCACGAACCATCTCAATGCCTACTTTACTCTTTGACATTAACTGCTTAAATATACACGTAAAGGAAATCTACAAAAGGGACATGATGGCGATGTGCATACATTTGTATCGTAATGATGGGATCTTTTCATCAACTTGTCTAATTAAAAGTTTATAACTCTTCAATCCGATACCCACCAAACCACCTCAATGCCATTACTATTACCATCTTTATTAGCAATATCCCATCAATATTGTCGTTGAAAGGCAAACTCTTGTTCCCTTCGTGTGACATGTAATTTCTAATTATGGCACCCCAATAGAATTTCTAAAGGCAATTTGCATGAAGGTGGGCGACAAACGTATTTTTCACTTATGTTGGCGCGGCTCTTATGGCATTACGTAACCGGCTTAGAAGTCCCGTCGATTGGACTTTGGATAATGAGAGGATTTAATATTTATCAAGACTTAGTTGTGTAAGCTTCAGTCAAATTTAGAGGTTGGAAAGCCATTCGGGACACCTCTCAAAACTTATTAATATTAGTATATGGTTGGCTCTCTCCCCATTAGTAGCCTGTTCGAAAAAAGATATTCTAAGGAAATTGTGGTTAAGATCACATTATTGGGTCCAGTAGCTTGTCGATTGTAAGATGTCAAGCATGATAACCGAAATAGGAAGAATTGAATCGGGATGAGAGAAAGTTGAGGATTTTTTAAAACATGTCATCTTTTCCCACAAATTTAAGTGATATCACGAGACTCTTATTGAATATAAATGAAAATTTTGAAAAAAATGAGCATAACGATGCGTGCACGATTAGTTATTTAACGGATAGTGGTCGTGAAGTATTAATTGTCACTAACATGTCTCTTATAAGAACCTTATCCCCCTTTGAGGATATGCACACAAGTGACGAAGTTCAATCAATAAACTATATTACTTAATTTAGAGGGTAGCACGTCTTATAATTTGCATTTCATTGCATTTGTCCAAATTATGCATTCTCGAAAGCTTGATAAACTTATTAAATATTCCCGCATGCCGATTGCTTCCAAGCATTACATAGTGTAGAAAGGTCTTGATATACCAATCGAAATCGGCTACTGTACATCTGATGCATTATTCATGGCCAAGAGCTTCTTTGTCCCCCCCATGTCCTTTTTAAAGTGGAGAGCTTTATCATCTTTCAAGTTTGAAAACTCCCAAATGATGCAAGGCGGTGCGGTCCCAGATTTGGAGAAACTCAATTATCATTAGTGGCTATTACGAGATGTCCGAATCTTTTGCTATCGATCGCTCTCACGCGTGTGTAAGATTGGTTTACACTTAAATGCTCTGCCGCCAGCATTAGTCTTTGCATAATCTCAGCCATTAGACCGTGCAGAGCGTACTCCTGATGGCCTGTACAACTCCATTTCATGCAATCAATGTTTGCAATACTCTGACAGCACCTAAAAAAGTCCAAATCATTTCTTGCTTTGTGATCATACTTGAATCACACAGATCGATTTGCTGCTACAACGGTGCACATGCATCTCAAAGGAATTCATAACACAGGAAGAGCGAGAAATTCGTTCTCAAATTTGCATCACTTTTTCAAAATCATTTTGTCTTCTCAATTAGATGATCGAGATTATTTTTCATTTTATTTATGTTTGGATTCTATCATGTTAACCTATGCTAGTATATCTTGACTTTTACATTTTATGCACAATTTCCTATATATATATATATATTTGCATAATTTCCTATATTGCTTAGCGTAGAAAAATACTTGCATTGGTCTTCGATTGTTAACTAAAGAGCTATGGCGGACTGTCTCGAATATATTACCTGAAAGGACATAAGGCAGAGAAGTATGTATTGATTGTGGATGGAAGATAATTAGACCACGTGGCTAATGATATGACAACTTTTCACTTGAACTAATTTGGGCCGATCCACTTCCAGAGCTGACATCAAACAATCAATAGTGATTTGGGTTTTAGACAGCAAATGATATGTCCGGCCCAATAAGAAAGACTAGGGATCTGCGTCTACTCTTTCCATTGCATCTTCCATTTCCACCCAAAATGAAAAACATCTTCCATTTACTGTCTTCTAAGTTGACTCAGGAAAAAAAAAAAAAAAAAAAAAAAACCTCTAAATGAATGGCGCATCAGCTTAATTGGAATCCAATCGTCACGATTGATCATATCCCACTAAATGCATAGGAAGCCATCATTTCCAGCCTAATTGAAACTCTAATCTCCACACGCCTTCCAATGGACATGCAACGGTTGATTCTCGACTCGACTTCGGCGACTGTCATCAACCTCTGATCTGAGGCCGATGACGACGGATGGCTGAGACTAGAGGTGGCAGAATTTTGGGGATGGTTGCATTGGTGCCAGCAAAGGAGTTCAGATTAGCGCAGCACCCGCGTCATATTGTGTGCGAAGAGATAAAAAAGTTCAAGACTGAGATTTAACGGTGGGTTCTTTTCGGGAGCGTGAGGGCATCATGATAACATGGGAAAGTCCAGTTTTTACTTGCTTATGTCTCAGTTTACTTAGATGCAGTAAATTGAAAAGGTTAGTTCAACCCTAAATAGAGTGGATTCCAATCTTGATCTTTTTTTAAAATTTTTTTATTTTTTATTATTTTGGGTTCGATAAATCCTCCGAAAAGCATGTCATTTTGAAAAACAACTCGGCCTTTTTGTTTACTCCATTAATATCAACAGTTATGATTAAGAACTAGAGAAGATAGAGCTCCTATAACTAACCTAAAAAAGCTGTGGAGGACATGGCTCTACAAATCCAGGACCCCATCAGGAGGCAGATGAGTTCCATCCCGTGAAACCTTGTCAAGCACCTTTTTCGCTCAAGTTGAGCCACGATTGCAAAAGCCTCAGCGTGTGACCTCTCTCTCTCTCTCTCTCTCTCTCACTAGTCTACTCGCTTCACGGGCAGGCATCCGGCTTGTCTACATCGTCGCCAAAAGCCAAAATAATCCTTCCAATGCATGCATATAATACTCGTTCGAATTCACCTCGGATGTCAATCATGGAGCCGTACGTGATTTGGCAGTCTAATGCGCCGAAAACAGGCCTTCCCGGATAGCGATACCACGCTCTGCGATCGAGCTTTGTGCGTTGAAAATTGTCAAGTGATCGAACGTCGCACGCCCTCCCATCGGAATTTGGATTAGTCAGGAACCCGCTAGATTTCTTCTTATTTGATCCAAGATCCGAACTTATCCTTTTTGATTGCACAGCTACGAAATTTAATAGTTGATCGGATTCTTCCTTCTTACTAAAGCTTTGTTAATTGTAAGGATTCTTAAGTGTCAGGTTCCACGTATTTTACGAGTCGACACCTAAGCGTCCACGCTTTCCACGCAAATTGATTTTAAACCACTCGTTGCTTTAAACAGGAATTCGCTGTGGTTCGTTGAAACAAAAGCAGAACATGATGATTAGTGTATGCTTTTTTTCCTTGACTATTTAATTAAATGGAGGGAAGGGCCCCGTGTCAATGGCGACGACTTTCTTCAAATAGTATTAAAACGGCAATTGTTACTCTGGCTTTTCTTGACCCCACGAGAGATTAGAGACTTTCCACCGGAACAATATTCCTCTTCCTTGTCTCCATACCCAATACGATTGTTCTTCAATTTCACTATTGGTCGTTAGTATTTGACATGATGAATGCCGAATATGACTTTTCCTCGGTCAAGGGGAAGTGGTTCACATGTACAGATTATTAATATGAATTCAAATGATGTGGTAGGTCTACATGAGCATTTTGAATACGACCCACTTGTTGAAAAGCCATTTATAGTCAAGAAAATCATCAAGGACGTGAATTTATATTTTTCCCGGTCGCTCAGATGTCGATTTTGTAAACCGTTAGTTGCGCCAATAGCATTACCACGTTCAGCTTGTCTTCTCGTTTCAAGAGATCTTAAACGAGGAACGTCGTCGTTAAAGAACATGGCATGGCATATACCCGAGATAGAGTAAGAACTAGAGCAGTGATATGCAATCTCAACTATACGAAGACCATGCAATCAAAAAACCTCCTTCCCGGTGGGACAAGCAGTAGTAGGGTTCGAATCGATTAGGAACGCAATGAGCATGTGAGATCAAAAGATCACGATCTGCTCTAATTACCCTAGGCAGACACGGATGGTATGTTTTTTTCCGCATGAATATCTAATCCTCGGACAATAATATACTAACAACGTCATATGATTTCATTCTCGGGGAATAATTTCCTGAGTAAACGAGACGCTCAAAGTGAAAAGGGATTAGGACACTATAAATTTAAGAGTGTAGCAAATTTTCAATGCATGCATTTTCACATAAAATGCTCTGCTAACCTCATGAGAATATGAGCTGAAACTCGGGCGATTGGCCTAAACATAAAGTTGTTTGCAGTTGACGTAGTTAGGCATCCATCCTTTACATTTTTGGCTAGTAAATATACCTTACTTAAACAATGCCTTGACCTATGCAGGCCAAATCCATATAGCATGGGTCAGATGACGGTGAATCCATGTGATCATCGCTCAAATAACTCAAAAGCTATATATGCATAAGTCGTTCGATTGATAGTCAATCTATATCGCTCGGCTTTTCATTTTTATACGTCGAAACTTGCTTAATATATTCATAACTAGGCTCAGCTAGATACTGCAATTGAGTCGAAGCAAAACCATGCAGAAAGTGCTAGCATAAGTGGCCATAGAATTGGCATCAACCTTAATATAAACTCTTGCATTTGGCAGACTTATGTATATTACTAATTCTTAAATCTCTCGTGACTGCCCATGTGAAAAAATATGCACCTATGATTTCTCAAGGCTTGCGCTTTCCATACTGCGTAGGGCATAGACAGTCACGTGCTCCCTAGAATGTTAAAGGTCCGTTCGAAAATGTTTAGCGTCGGCCAAGAATGAAAAGACCCTCGAATATTCCGTGTAAATTAGGCTCACGTGAATCAAAGTATGATAAGTAACCTTCTAGTCAATATGAGAGGCTACTACAAAAATTTGTAATTTTAATCAATTCTAAAGTTGTCCAATGACAGAAATTATAGTCTTGTGTTTGTCCATTTTCTGAACCCAATATAAAATGCATATCCATACAGTGAAAAAAAAAGGGGAAGGATGCAAAATAATGGGGAAAATAAAAAACAACAATTATATGTCCAATATCTCACTCATGGTGGTGCCTCCTTATTCACATAGCTGTTCACCAACGCCAATGCGTTGCTCGTCACCTTCTCCACCTCCCCGGCCCGATTGCAGACGTCCGACTTCACGGGCCCGTCCGGCACGTCCTCGAACCCGTCCGTACACGTGTCCTCGTCCGTCAGGGCGGCGCTCATCCACGTCTGCACGTTGCTCATCTGGAACCTGAACCCCTCCTGGCTCGCGGCGCCGGCGGTGGCGAGCTGCCGCATCTGCTTCAGCGAGCCGCGTATCTCGCCGACCGCGTCGCCCATGTTGGTGACGCAGTCCCGGAGCGCGGCGGAAGCGGCGGGCGGCTCGGCCCCGGGGTCGGCGGCGTGGGTGCGCGAGAGGTTGGCGAGGTAGGCCGCCATCTTCTGGGCGCTCGCGAGGCTGACGGCGATGGCGGCGCGGGCCAGCTGGCCGGGGCTCTGCTGCACGGAGCCGGCGTAGGAGGAGAGGGAGCTGTAGCAGACGTCCGGGTAGAGGGTCTCCCCGCAGCTGGCGCGGATGAAGTCGGTGCCGTTGTCGGGGGAAGCGGCGGCGGCGAGGATCGGGACGATGTGGAGGAGCAGCGCGAGAGCACGTCGGGCCTGCATCATGGGCATGCTTCTCTCTTTTTTCTGGTATCGCATCGATGGGAGTTCGCGCAGATTTTATAAACTCCCGGCGGATCACCGCACAATGACGAAGGTAGCCTCCGCTGTCATGCGATATAACGGCTTTGCCACTCGTCTTTGTTTTTCACGTGCCGAATTCAACCGATCAGTTCGGTAAAACTGAAAATTTTAAAGTCTAGAGCCCTCTGGTGAAGGCCGTCTTAGCAACCATTATTAAGGTCATGACATCATACTTTAAATGATTATTTATTTATACTCAGTGTATTATCTACCTCCATTAAAAAGTCTATAGAATCGTTGAATGTGATATTTTAAAAATCAATTACCAATTCCAATTAAAAAAATCTATGACCTTAGCAATCCCAAATGAGAAGCGAGACTTAAAGTGGCGATTGTGTTGGGAAAAATTATGACCCTTTTAAGTCCCATTACAATTGTGCATAGAGGTGGGAAATTAGTGGGACCCATTATCGATTAGGTTGATTTTGATTCCAAATCATATTCGGATGAGGGTCATTTCGATTTATAAAATTTGAAGACTTGTCTATTTTCTGATACAAGCCGAGATCAATTGTGAGTAGTTACTGGTTTTGGGTTCTCTAGGATGTGAACACGAGTCTGATTTTGTTTCGGTTTTGATTTCAATCTTTGCATGTTTGGACATGATCGAATTAATTTGAACTAACAGGTCAACTCTTTTGAATTATGAGTGAGTTCATAGTATCTTACTTTATAGTAATGTGAACTTTAAAATTCTATTTTAATACCTATTAGCAATGGATCTTCCATATTGCAAAATATGTTCGCGTATTTAACTATTGATAAGAAAAAAAAACTATGTAAAGCAAAATAAACGTAATAAGCAACCCAAGTTATTGAGATGCATTTTACAGATTCCGAGCAATACATTTTTTTAGCGAAATACCACACACGTTTACAAGCTAAAATGTTGAAAATTAAACAAGATTTTCTCCCACAAAAGATTAGGTTTCCCTCTTTTAAGTTGGTCCAACTTGGATTATGTCAAACCTATTATGGCCATTTTGGGTTCGGCATGTTCTACTATGTAGATTAGTTTGGTTTCAATTTTGTATAGGCTGGGGCAAAAATCAGATTCAGTTTGCTAAAACTTTGAATCGAGTCGAACTTAAATGGTTAAGTATAATTCGATTTCATCACGTTCAGCTCATTTCATATGTTTCAAGTTGTGGACTTTTCTTAGTCTAATTCGATTCCGATCGAGTCGGATCAATTTATGGATTGATTTGTAGTCGGCTTTTGCCATCTCCAATCAAGATGGTGTGGGATGCGAATCCTATAAACGCCAAGCCGCCTCCGTTGCAACCGGGAACGGCAGACGTCCGAGGACCACAAGTCGGCACCAATAATTCTTTTTGCAAGTTGGCTCGTGAACCGGTGTGGTTTTTCGGTCGCTCCTTAAAATTTTCGAATGCAGGGAGTCTTTTGTCTCCTCGGGTTCTTCCTGCTTGCCAGCGCCTGTGCGCTGTCGCTGTATTTTAGCAAAAGAACCGCAACGATCGTGCCGCGTGGCTGCGAGTTCACGAGGTCTCCATTCTCTTTTTGTTGTTTTCCTTACTCCACAGGGCGAATGGTCCTTGTCGGACCGCAGAAGTCAGCATCCGGCCTTTTCGTGATTCTGCTTGCGCCCGATGAAAGCGAAGCCTGAATGTCTTTTGCCCTTAGTGAAAATCGAGTTACCGGTTGTGACGTGGAGAGGGTCCATGAAATTTGCAATTCTAAAGGGATCTCTCTGATGCTGTTTAATTATCAAGTGAACACGAGATTTGTAGACGAGGTAATGTCTTTGTTTAATTATTAGTTAATGACTTTTTTTTTTTTTTTTTGCGTGCTGATCTTGTGATCCACTTTATTAAATTTTGCAGCCGCTAAATTAAGAATTATTCATGAGATCTACGGCTTGTATTGGATTCGTTATTTGGAATTTATCTTTCACTGCATATGTATAAGTATATATCCACATTGCAATATGTTGAAGTACGTTAGAGAGACATCGGTTGTCTATGGCACTTAAGGTTTTGAGAGATTTTCTCTCTTTCATATACTTTTGATTATGACAAATGAAGCTATGTTGAAAAATGTGAGAGACGCAGGACAGTGGTCAAATCACGTTAATAATTTGCGCCCTTCTTTTCTCTAGGTTCAATGAATTTTCTGGCCGTTCGTTTTTCCTTTGTGATGTCGCGTAATTGTAAAGGTCTGTGGTGCTTTTCGTCCTTGAATATTTTAAGATTTGCCAAAGCAGCTTTCGATTTAAAGCGGCTCTAGAGTTCTTTTTTGCCAAATAATCTCAAGTCTCGCTCAAATGATTTGGAGCGTAAAAATAATTTTGTAAATTCCCAAACGGGCACATAAACAATCCTTCGTGGATCAAAATTCTGAATGACAAGCTGTCTTTCAAGCCACCTAGCATAGAAGTGTTGAGGAAAACGACGAAAATGTGAAATCCAACCCATGTGACCTCTTTTTACAATGCTTATAGCATTAACAAAACAATTTCCCCGAAAAAGTACAGCAAATGTGAACCCTTGACCTCAAAGCACTCATATATCAACAAAAGTTTGGGGACAAAAATGTTGAATATTAAAATCCAAAAGATTATGATATATAAAATGATCTCACTAATAGTATATATCAACAGCTAGCCATTTAACAGTACATATCACGATCAAGGTACGGCTCAAATTGCTTTTGGCGATAAAACAAAAACCAAAAGCCGCGTCGTCAGCGCAGCAATTGCGGGACGGTGGTCGGTAAAAACATAGCAAATGCGAATCATTGTCCTGGAACAAACACCCAAAAAAGGAAAGGGGGGAACACTGTTCGTACCGGAAAACAAGTGAAAAAACAAGGATGAATTCTTTTCCGGGTTCTCTCAATGATGAGCCCGCCAGAAAGTTTCTCCCGGCGGAGGCCCACGCAGGTTGTGCGTATAAGCCCGCGACCGCCTGGTTCTCAGCAATTACATAGGACCGGGTGATCCAGCATGGGCTTTTCGCGATGTACGTGATTCTTTGTCCATGTATTCCCTTTTTCTTTTAATTTGCTCGTCCGAGGATGTTGAATTTGTCTCTCGTTCGCATTGCTTGTCTCGACATAGCACATGGACATCGCTCTTCCTAGTAGGAGGTTAAGGTTTGAAAGGTAATCACTTCGACTGTTTTAAAAACTTGTTATTAAATGAAGACGTGATCTTTTTTAAAAAATAAACGGGGTCTAGAAAGATTTGTCTTTCAATTTGCTTTTGTCTCTCGTTTGTATTACTTGTCTCGACATAGCGCATGGACATCGCTCTTCCTAGTAGGAGAAAAAAGTTTGAAAGGTAATCACTCCGACTGTTCTAAAAGCCCGTAATTAGATGAAGAAGTGGTTTTTTTTTTATTTTAGCATATAGGGTCTAGAAATATTTGAATTTAGGACCTCCAATTTTAATATTACGTGAGATTTTGTGGACCACCACCGAATATTTTAAAAATTTAAGCGGTTAAATAAATATATAATTTATTATTTAAATATTCAAACACAAGCGACTAGTTACCGTTACAAATCATTAGTACTGGGTTTGGGTGAGAAAAGATGGAACTACTTGCTCGATAACATGCGCATGTGATCCACAGGCAAAAGACGGCGCAGCATGTCGTAGCTCGACCTAGAGACCCTTGGATTGGGGAAGCGCACCATAATGCGCTGTATCCACCGTGAAATTCTGATAAGACGATAGGGCCCGTGACGATTAGGCCGATCGTAGCACGAAGACCCTCTCTCTCTTCCTCCCTATCCTCCAAAGGACCTGTCGTCGTCCCTCCAATTGATGGCCATCGGTGCAATGCACGGACCCCCCCATATCCAAAAATCTCGCGAACTTTATAAAGAAGACATCGAAAAAGGGAATTATTCCACACTCGCCCCCTCGCGACAACTTAATATTCTTTCTTTTTTGGACACGACATCATTAAATGGGTCTCAACGAGAATTCACATGTTATCGCTGCCACCTCCGATTCGTAGTAAATCACCCACCGAAGGAGTAATGATACATAATTACTGCCCGGTCAGCGCGCCACCCGACGCTTCCCCATCATTCCCGCAGCAGTTCCGTCCATTAGGAGGTGGCGATTTCCCTACGCTCTGTGGAGCCCACCGGTGATGGGACTCCCTCGCCACGTGT
This sequence comes from Eucalyptus grandis, assembly GCF_016545825.1. Lineage (NCBI taxonomy): Eukaryota > Viridiplantae > Streptophyta > Magnoliopsida > Myrtales > Myrtaceae > Eucalyptus > Eucalyptus grandis. Next base: position 45,691,538 of record NC_052613.1, on the reverse strand, counting down.
CGGTCATCGATGCGTCGGTGGACCACATGCTGTCAATCATTCCTTTCTTTTGACTCTTCAGAGCAGCCCCTAGATTTTGGGTCCGTCCGTCCCTTCATCTATCCTTTTTTCGTTCTCTTTGGCTTTTGCTTCAAAAGCCCTCTAACCAATACTTTTGGAGAGTTCATTCAGAATATGCAATTATAAATACTTTGATTTTTGAAGAAGGGATTACGCATTGGAACTTGTAATTTTTTTTAATTAATTCTTAGCAAATACACAAAGATACTCCAAACTACAAATCATATATGAGAAAGAAGCAATGTATCCAAGAGCGAGAGGAGATGATAGTTTGTTCTACAGCAAAGGCATAGCCAACGCCAAATAAAACATGATTTATAACTAAAACTTGAAATAAACTGCATTGGCCATCGAAGTTCGATCGTCTAATAAAAAAATATTTTTGGCAAGGTTTAGATAAAATAAAAGTAAAAAATGCTATGAATTTGCAATTTACCACTAGAGCTATTCCAATAATAAGTATTAAATCGAGTATAAGAAAAAGGAGGATTCAAATTAGACTTGGCAAAGAACTCGCATGCCAATCGTTTAGTGTTCATTGAATTTTAAAGTGTTAGTAATGTATTATTTTATAAAATAACTTCATCGTATCTCTTAGTAAATTGAAAATTTTGCCCAAGTGTCTTTTGCCGATCCATTTTTGGCTAAAATTTGTCCTCCGGTATCAATTCGGCATAGAGGATAAGTTTTCCCTTTGGACCAGAAATAGACGGACAAGTCGAGAGCTCGAATTTGGAACAATCACACGAACGACTCGGGCCACCCGACCCGACGATATCCACAGACCCGAAGACGAACCGGTCAAGCATGCGATTGCATTGGATTTGGGGACCGGAGCCGCGGCACGAAATCGTACTGCTTCACCCACGTGGCGCCATCCAATTGGCCCATTCTCTGGAATCCAATGCCACCTTTTTATGGGTTCGGGTTATAAGAAGGAAGCCGCTGTCCCTCCCGCTTCCTCACACTCACCTCGCCACCACCTTTCGCTTCGCCGGCAAGAGAAAGAAATGGCGCGAAAGGCCCTCCCCTCGCCCACCGCCTCCCCGGCGATCCCCGCCCTGGCCGTCCTCCTCCTGCTCCTCCACCACCCTCTCCGCCCCGCCGCCGCATCCGGCGGCGGCCACGAATACTTCGACGCCCTCCACAAGAGCATCCTCTTCTTCGAGGGCCAGCGCTCCGGCAAGCTCCCCCCCGACCAGCGCGTCCGGTGGCGGCGCGACTCCGCTCTCCACGACGGCGCCACCGCCGGCGTAAGTCACCCCACCACACCCCCGCATTTGCCCATTTCTTTTCCTTTCTCGCAAATGCACTGCGTCTCGAGTTCATTTTGACATGTTATCCGGCATCAACGTGAGAAATGTGATTTGATAAAATAAAATAAAAACGAACGTGCGAAAATTATAATGCAATCTCTCACGATCTGCGTCCGACGCCGCATCGCCAGGTGGACTTGACGGGGGGCTACTACGACGCTGGGGACAACGTGAAGTTCGGGTTCCCGATGGCCTTCACGGCGACGCTGCTGTCGTGGAGCGTGATAGACTTCGGGCGGACGATGGGCCCGGAGCTCCGGAACGCCGTGAAGGCGGTCCGGTGGGCGACGGACTACCTGCTGAAGGCGACGGCGGTCCCCGGCGTGGTGTACGTGCAGGTGGGCGACGCCTACTCGGACCACAACTGCTGGGAGCGGCCGGAGGACATGGACACCCTCCGCACGGTCTACCGCATCGACCGGGCCCACCCCGGCTCCGACGTGGCTGGCGAGACCGCCGCCGCGCTCGCCGCAGCCTCCATCGTGTTCCGGTCGCGGGACCCGGGTTACTCTCGGTTGCTGCTCGACCGAGCCGTTAAGGTACGTCCCTGTCTCTCTGAATTCAGACTCTGGTTCTCTCTCTGTCTCTCCTCTTTTCTCTACTTCATTATTCAGGAAATAGAAAAGACAATGCAAAATGAAAATGCGTCTAGCTTTTTCGTGGTCCTTGATTTGGGCAATTTCTGTTTTACTTTATCTTTCACTGGGATGGAAACGATGGTGATGTTGGTCAGAAAAAAGGTCGCGGTCGCCTCTGCAAACGATTTCTATTTTTTTTTTTTTTGGCACACTGCACGAGTTTGTTCAGGATTGCGGCAACATTATAGATTACGCAAACATTCCGAATTCCGATGCACGATTAGAATTGTCGTAATCTCGTAGTTATTGATGAAACTTGGCCCATCATTTGCTTATGACAAACGAGAATGTTCACCGGGTCATCAGCCATTTGTTTCGTGGGAGCCCGCCATTCTTTAACCCGTAATGTTTTCATTTTGCTGCATCATCATGCTGCTTTAGGTACAGGAGTACAAAAGAGGGCTTGTATTTAACAAGCATTTGAATACATTTCACTAAGGAATTAAGTAATCTAAAGTTGCACTTTTCTAAAAAGAGAGGATTTTTTTTAGTGTTGCTACTCTGAAAAACCGAATCATTCCCAGTGATCTGACGAAACGAAAATGTATTTGGGTAGTACGTGAAGCATTCCTCATTGATTTTTAGTGGAGAAGCAAGCTACTTGACACGGTCGAGAGGGACCAACGACGTCACTCGATCAGAAACATTCAATGCCAACGAAAACAGAGACGAAAATGAGAGAAAATATTCAGTGACCGTTGTGGTGGGGCGACATTGAGGTTTTGGGTAGTAATGAACGGTCTGTTTTGTCTCTTTGTCACTGATTGAGGTTTTGCGTCTCTCGGGTGTGAAGGTGTTCGCGTTTGCTGACAAGTACCGGGGCGCGTACAGCGGCAGCCTGCGCCGGGCGGTGTGCCCCTTTTACTGCGACGTCAACGGTTACCAGGTAAGCTTTCCCACCCCTCCCCTTCCCTAGCCGTTGGATCTCTCGGAACGAAACGAATCGGAGCCGTCGGATTGACGCGAGGGTGCTCGCAGGACGAGCTGCTGTGGGGAGCGGCGTGGCTGCACAAGGCGTCGCGTCGGAGGCTGTACAGGGAGTACATCATGCGGAACGAGGTGGTGCTGCACGCCGGCGACACCATCAACGAGTTCGGTTGGGATAACAAGCATGCCGGGATTAACGTCCTCATCTCCAAGGTACTAATTAATTATTATCATACTTTTTGATTGCTCCAACCATTTAGTTAAACGTCGCTCGGAGAATTCATTAGTATATATGCGCACCTGATTATTGCAAACGCGCACGCTATTTTCACAATCAATGTGTGCATGAATCTAGGAAAAAAAAAAACAACGACACTCTTCACACTAAAACTTCACATGCGATTCTATCACCAGTACCTGCCTAGTGCCTTGTGAGAATATATGCCGATTTTCCAACTGGAAACACGAATAAATGATTTTTTTTTTCATGGGTATTCTGAATTTTCTTTAATCAAGTGGTAAGTTGGCATCATACTCCAATAGAAATAGCCAAAAAAAGCGGTCATTTTCAGAACCTAGCACCATCTGTACTCGTGCCGTGCCATTTATGCTCATTGTCACATGGAGGGAGTCAGTCCCTCCCACTATCTTTCTCCAGACCAGTGGCACTGGCATTAATCTTTTCTGAGAGGGGATAAATGTAGATAAAATAAGTCGGAAAATGCTGGCGGTATCCCTCCATTTTTTCACATGCATTAAAGGGGAGCAGTTGGAATGGAGGGAACTGGAAGCATTCGGAGGAGGAAGAGGATTTGGTAGTACTGCTACGGAGTCACGTGATGTACCCGAGATGGGTGAGCTGCGATATGGAAAAGTCTGGAGATGGGCCCGCGAGTATATTCCCCGTCTGAGAAAAAAGGAAGAGAAAAAGAGGGGGATTGGCTTTGAAGATGTGGATTGCTTTTGGGGAGGGGGGACATGGCTGTGGCCTTTAGCACTCGTTTGTCAAGAATCGTGGGGAAAAGGGGATTTTGAATAATTCAAGGAGGGGCATGAGGATGATGATGTGCCTGGTTTGTGGGCTCTATGGACCCTACGTAGCTTTACTTATTTGAGGGTCGTACATTTAGATTATAATATATATTTAGATAGATGAGTGTCTCGAGTACATACTAAATACATGTAGCTAGAGAAAAAAAAATATTATTTTTTAAGGCGTTGGTCACTTATGATAAAAATCAAAATGTGAATAATCATGATGTTTGTATCGTACGTAGATTTATATTTCGACCCGAAAAGAGAAGCCAAACATAGATTATACGGGAAAATTGCCAAGATAACCGGAGCAAAATGATTGCACATGATGTTGGGCGAGACCTTGGCATTCGTTTTTTCCTTTCTATTTTTTAGCGGGGGCCACGTTTTAATCTTTCCACGGAATTGAATCTAGACACGTATTTCTAGGGGGAGGGGCATTTCTGTCTTTCGACGTTGCTGAATCAAAGGGCGGGGGGGGCGTCCTTTTCTTTATCCTTCTCTTTCCAATCAAAACCCGAAGGCGGGTTCTGGCGACTGACGGGGCGAAGTGGGCGCCACGTGTGGGGCCCGCTCCGATCTCGAGCTGCACCAGTCACTGCGCCGCGCATGTGCAAAAAGCCTGTGACGACGGCTCTTCTTCCCCATGCTTTTACAAGAAAAATCGCTCCTCCTTTTCTTTTTTTTTTTTTTTTTACAATAATAATAATTATTATATTAATAAAGATTGGTATTATAGTTGCTGCTAGGTCTCAGCTCTCGCTATTGGAAAGATGAACCAGTTCGTCTGGCATTGTTACGCCTAATAATTTTTTCTTTTTAATTTACGATTTTTCTAATTAGAGGAAATGTCAGTTACGTAATTTATCTTCAGCCTGCGTCTTCTTAATTTCCATGATTTGAATTTACAGGAAGTGCTGATGGGGAGGGCAGATTACTTCAAGTCGTTCAAGGCGAACGCGGATGGGTTCATCTGCTCTGTTTTGCCTGGCCTTTCTCACCCTCAAGTCCAGTACTCTCCCGGTACAATTTTCGCTTCGACTGCCGCACTTTTTATCTATTTATTAAAGTGACCTATTTATCGTACGCCTCATTTAAGAAATGGTTAGTTTCGGTAGCGCGTACGGAAATTCAAGCATTTGCCATAGTACATTCTCTTGGACGCTCGTGATTTTTCTCGATCTTGCCCTAATTTCTTGAATATTTTTCTCGGGAAAAAAAGGGGGGTTGATATTCAAGGCGGGAGGGAGCAACATGCAGCACGTGACGTCGCTGTCCTTCTTGCTACTGGCTTACTCCAACTACTTGAGCCACGCCAACAAGGCCGTCCACTGCGGCGGCACCTCCGCTTCTCCCGCCCTCCTCCGGCAGCTGGCCAAGCGGCAGGTCTCTCTTCTTCATCCTATTGCTTCCAAATTCATTTCAATCTTCTAATATTCTAATGTTAAGATAGGGCGACGACTGCCCACATTCGATCTCTTCTTCATCGGACATGGTCGGTTTAATAATGTTTCAGGTGGACTACATTCTCGGGGATAATCCGCTGGGGATGTCGTACATGGTCGGCTACGGCGCGCGCTACCCGCAGAGGATCCACCACAGGGCCAGCTCGCTCCCCTCGGTGCGGGCCCACCCGGCCCGCATCGGGTGCAAGGCGGGGTCCCGCTACTTCCTCAGCCCGGACCCGAATCCCAACCCGCTGGTCGGGGCCGTCGTCGGCGGGCCCAACGTGACGGATGCCTTCCCGGACTCGAGGCCCTTCTTCCAGGAGTCCGAGCCCACGACCTACATCAACGCCCCGCTCGTGGGCCTGCTCGGGTACTTCTCGGCCCACCCTTGACTTTCCTCTCCGCGGCGAAAGAAGGGACAAGAAATCTTAAAAGAGTGGTGCGCGAAGGTCACCCTACGTTGCATTTTTTTTTTGTGATGAAAAATTTAGTCTTCAAATGCTAATTTATGTTATTATTATTGGTAAAGTGAATGTAGTCTGTCACTGGCTCTGCCATTTTTCTTTATCCTTATTTATTAGAAAGTAGTGAATGTAGTTTCTTATTTGTTAAGTGTAACGATATTTCTTTTACCATCGATTTATTTAATTTTCGAGGTTTCGATTTATTTCAATACAAAAAATTATAACCTGTACCATCGGCCTCACTTTCCGGTTTACAAGAAATCCTAATTCAAAAACACAAATTCTTAACGGGGTTAGCAACGTTGATGGCGGCAGTGGCCAATCAGATAGTACTAGTAAATCATCAAAAGAAAAGCCAAAAAAGAAGCAGAAAACAAGTGACCAAAAAAATATAAAAAAAGTGGGAAACAAATCTCAGCAATTAATTTTTTTTAAAGATTTCATATTTTTCGTATTTAGGGGACTAAAGATGTCGATCTACCCCGGTATGAAAAATTCCACCCTTCTATGATTTTAGTTAATTACATATAACTAGAAAAGAAGTACAGACGGTTTTCATGATGAGAAATTATAAAAAAAAGAAATTCATTAAACAAAATATAACTAAGCATGTAAAGATTTTGATCCATTTTATGAATATAATTTCATTTAGCTACTTTATGTTTGGGCCCAGACTTTAGTTTTAATGTCAACATCACAACCTACTAAACCCATAAAGCCCCTTTGATAGGATATCTAAATAAGCTCGTCAATCATAAACGTCATAACAATATGATTGGCCCATAAAGCCGATCGATTGGATGTGTAACAAGCTCATTGATCATAAGTTTTTAATGGATAGAGTTTAAGTGAATTTCGTGACATGTAGTGACGATTGACTCGAAACCTGAAAAAAAATTGAAGATGGAGTCATCTAGGACTTTGTTTTTTTGTTGTAGAGTCATCTAGTATTCATCACCTAAGGGATATCCATAGTTGAAGAGTAGACGTGATACTTGTGAAAATGAATGACACCAAAAATTTACTTAAATTATGTTTATTTCGCGAAAAATAAATAATTTGAAAAATATATATATTTTAAAACGATTGTTTGTATTACTTACAAATGAATAAATGACAAATATTTTTATTGTTCAAGAAAATATTTAGAGATTAATTATTATTGACAATAAAAACATTTTTTATCGACTAATTATTTTAAGTGATATAAATAATCTTTTCTAAAAAAAATGCTTTTCAAATCATTCATTTTTCATAAAATAGACGAAGCTTAAGATATACAATAGTATGTATAGATTTTTTTTTTTTTTTTTTGGATCCATTTTTCTAGTATAGTTTCAATTGCAGTCGTGAAACGAAAGACGGGTATTTTTCCATTTAATGTCACAATAAAAGTCAAACCTCTCAGAAAAGGATGAGAGTTGAATGGGGGCTTTATGATGATGAGACGTAATACTCCAAAATTCTGATAATAACCATTTACTTCTATTTTAATTGATTAAAATCATGATATTTCGCGGATTAGGTTAAGTGTGGCAATCAGACTGCCCCTATAGGGGTACAGTGGAGATCAATTGGAAACTGAGTCAAGCTTAGACGTAACACGATCTCGGCGCAACAATTACTTGAGATTAGTTCCCTTTTTTTCTGAAATCGAGCTTGAACTACTTGAGCATCTTGTCAAGTATAGCTTGAACTCATCACAACTCGACTTGACAAGCTAGCAAACCTAATCAAGCTACTATTATATATATTTTTATACGTACTAGTTGTAAAGACATGCGTAAAATCCTCAAAATTACAAAGAACTCAAGAACGTTAAACGTGAACTTGAGTTTTATAAGTCGGTTGCTGTTGATTTGAGATCTTGATGATTTTAGTTGAATAGAGGTTGAGTGAGAAAGTTAGTTGTCAGTCGAGCTCAAGCATCACGTATGCAAGTCCAGTTGATCTCAGGCGTGGCACTACATTTTCTCAGCTCATCTCGATTGCAACCTTATCAATGATAGAGTAGCTTAGCCACTACAAGGGCAAGAAAGGTGTCTCGAAAATGAATCACCACAATCATAGAGTTGAACATTGCATCAATTATTGACTACGATAGCGTTAACCACACTAGTTTATTCATCATGAATCTGCATGGGATATGACGATCAGGTTTTGACTAATAAATTAAGATGACGTTCCTAAAAATTGACAGAGATTTAATCTAAGCAATTAGGTCATGAACCTTCCCCCTGCAATACCTAAACTTTTATTCACATTCAAGTTGCCGGCCTAAAGCATCCCCGGGTTTGAACTCTTCAGAACTCTGATGGACTATTCATAGTTGAAAGCAAGATGCTGACAACGCTACAATTTTTGGTGAAAGTCAAACTAAACCGGGTTTGAACTCTTCAAAACTCTGATAGAAAATTTATAATTGAAAGCAAGATGCTGACAACTCTACAATTCCATTGTTATATGGTCATTATTGGGACAAGTTCAATTGATCTTTGGGGTGTGATGTTCTACAACTTTTTCCATTGTTATATGGTCATTATTGGGACAAGTTCAATTGATCTTTGGGGTGTGATGTGGAATTGGGTCCTTCGATTTTTTCCTGCTATCTAGGTACTAACACGAAAATGTAGGGAAAGTCAAACTAGTTTATCTACATTAGCAGATTGCTGGTAGCGTATACCAATTTTTTATTCTGTTGGGTCAGGTATTTATAAGCAGGTAAACAAATCATTGAAGTTTGCATCCGAGTGATGTGCACCTCTAGAAAGAGACATGACCCTTCAGTCAAGTGTTGGGGAAAATATAACCTCTAGTAGAATACAAATTTGGACATCATCATATTTCCTTGTAATTTAGATCGTGTTTGGTATAGCTATCATGACGTTGTATCGTATCTTAAAACTATAACAACTCAAAACTGATAAAATTAGTAAAAAAATTCTAAATCTACTGTATTTTTATTAATTCAATGTAATAACCGGACGGACTATAATGACAAATTTTGAAAAAGGTTTTGGATTGAATTAGTATAAATGCAATTAATTTATGACTTTCTCGATAATTTCCCCTCAAAATTAGATGAAACCGTTTTGCATAAGTTGTCGTAATTCAGGAGGTGTTAGCAGAGCTGGGTGTATGTAAAACGATCTTACCAAGGAAGACCCAACGAGCATTCATCACATTAATGCAAATACCTAAACAAAATGGACTCGGTCAATTAATCGAGGAAGACGCAATAAGATTGGGCCACTTGCCTCTGCAAAAAACAAACCAGTCTCACTTGGTACGCTTATATAATATGAAGCATGCACATCCGGTAAGCTCTCCTCTCCCCCTCGGATGGGTGCACCAAACGACCTAGAGGCTCATGACAAGGCTACATCCTTTTCAAGAGCCTTCGCAGCCACCGGCGGCGGCGGCTAGAGCTCCAGTGGTAGTTTCGCCTCCACAGTTCGACTACGTCCCCTGGTCCACGGGTCTCTGCAACTACTTCTTCGACTTCGAACACTGTAAGTTTATAGATGTTACTCCTTGAAGCACAAGTGACAAGTGAAGCCGTGTCCAGTGTGATCTGTGCAAGACTCTTAACCACTAAAAAGGCAATTTGCAATTTCATAATCTTTGTGTCTAAATATAAATTGTGATCGGTGGATCATAGTAAGTGGTGGTCGTTAGAAGTGATGATTTATTGCAATCGTTTAATGAAAAATATATATAAAATCCGAATAGACGTTGGAATCGATTCTAGAACATATTATAAGGCAAGTTATAGGTTCCTGGTATGCATGGTAGATTTCAGATTATAAAAATTAGAGAATTGATTTCGACGAATAGGTTTTAGGTGAAACTTAAATGGAATCTGGAACCGCCCACCCCTAATATAATTCATTCTCGACATGTATCGATCGGCGTAACTTAATCATACTAGGCATTTTCTAACGCGTGTAAACAAGATAGATGATCCATCATAATTCATATGTTTGCAGCTTGTAGTTTAAATGGCGCAATGTACTTGTCATCGCATCGCTTGGTTGACTGGGTGTGCATGCTGCTGCTGCTGCTCCTTCTGCCGTCTAAAGATGAGGAAGCAGCACAGGATCGACGGGAAGGCCATCGAGGACTTTGCCCCCTAATGGTGCTGCGGGTCGTGCGCCTTCAACCAAGAGTATCGCGTGCTTCAGAATCGCGGATTCGACCCGTCCGTCGGTAATATTATATTGAGGACTTATTTCCTTCCTATTTATATATTTGTTATTGAATTTTAAAATACTTGTACAGTGATTAATTTGACACGGTAACATGTGTAGGTTGGTTGACAGCGTGGAGAGGCAAAATCACAGGGTGATGATGGCTTCGTTGCCACCTGTGGCTCTGGTCTTGGCGGACGGCATGGATCGTTGATGGTTTTGAGGTTGTTTGAAACACATCATTAAATGACTCTAAGCTCCATGTCGTGACTATGTATTTGTTATTGTTAGTGTATCCTAGTGATGTGAAAGACATATGAGAGTTTACTTATATTGCTTCACAAAATTGATGAAATGAGTAATGTGGGTAGAAGAACACAAGAAGTGTCAAAAGTTGTGTACGACGCTTACTTTAGTACCAAAAGTTTTCACCATATCACTTAAGTATCAAAAAAAAAAAAAAAACGATTACTTAAGTGTCAACGAACCAAAAATATTACGTACCCTTTTTCATTAAAATTTTTATATGACTTTACATATTATTTAAAAAATCCAATCCATGTACCATTTTGACATGGTATGTTTGGCATTTAAGTGATTGCTTTTAATAACCACTTAACTGAAGTGATAACTTTAAATAAAATTTGGCACTTGATCATTTTTTACAATTTTAAACATCATCTAAGGTTAATTTGCCAACTAGGTACGTTGGCGAGCCACATGGGATTAAAAATTTAATAAAATATGACCATGTCGGATTTCCAATTACTCATATCATATTTGATATTTAAGTGATCATTTTTTTTTTTATAAAAGTGACACTTAAGTGATTTGGAAAAAAACTTTTGGCACTAAAGTGAGCGTTGTACATAACTTTTGGCACTTCTAGTGTTATTTTCCTGAGTAAAGTGTACTGTTATTGTTAAGTGTGGAATGTCAATCATATGTTTAAATTATCACTTGCAATCTTCTGCATCATTTAGTATATCATTTTTGCACACAAGTAACCTGTAATTGCTCAATGTGAAAACTAGAATGCTTTTCCAAGACTCATATCCCTTCGGAAAACTGATTATGTGAGACTTTGGCGTTAGTTTAAACCTAAAGCGTGAAAATATGAGTCCTGGAAAAACTTGACTCAAAATCTCCTACTCTGATACTATGTGAAAATTTGTGAGATCATTGTCAACTTTTCTAAAAGTTTAAACTTTTAAATGAAAATATGGCTTATTATTTAAATATTTTAACACTCGTCAATAAAAAAGTTCAATTTCATCGGACATGAAAAGTAATCTAGTCTCCTTTAGAGTTTGAATATTTACCAGAAAATAGAATTCAGAGACCGAAATAATGGAATATCAGAATTAGTAATGGAACCACCTCAAGATTTATTGCTTATAATAATTCAAGTTTAATGATAGTTATGTTTATGTCCATAAAAAGGTTGTGTCTCAAGCAACTTAGGGTGTAGAAATAGCGCCTGTTAAGAAAAAAAAAACAGAATGCAAACAAAAGGAAAATACAAGGAGCCCTACACTGCCTTTATATTGTGAAAGATTAATAATTTTTGGAATATATATATTTTTAAAATGATCATTTATATCAATTACAAAAATAAATGAATATAAAATATTTTTTATTGTTCATGAAATTGTTCAAACATACATTATTGTCGATAATAAAAGTATCTTTCATTGATTGATTATTTCAAGCAATACAAAAAATCATTTTTGAAAAAAATATTTTCCAAATTGGTCATTTGGCAGAAAAGGGATGATGTGAAAAATATTTTTCTAAAAATGATTGTTTGTATGCTTGAAATAATTAATCAATGAAAAATATACCAATAACAATTTTGTGTGAACATTTTTATGGACAATAGTTATATTTTTTATAAGTGATACAAGCAATCAAATTTTAGGAAAATATCATCCTCATTGATTTTTCGCAAAAGTATAAAAAAAATGAGAAATAAATGTCAGCAGTTAAAGTCATTTATGATTACGTGTCATCCAGTTTTAGGGGACTAAAGATGTCAATACAGTCCATTATCAAAGATTATCCTTCTATATACTATATATAACTAGAAAAGGAGTACACAATGGCACTTGTGAAGAGAAATAATGAAAAAAAGGTTCAAGATAGAAAATAAAATAGCATGAAAGGGTTTTGGTCCATTTTCCGGATATAATTTCCACTGTTGTTGTTAAAATTAAGCTAATGCTTTTTTTCATTTTTTGACAAACTAGTAGAATAAAAATCAAACTATAAGATGTAATACTCCAAAAGTCCAAAAGACAAAGGGCTGGTACACGCTCTTAACGGCCGTTTACATTTATTTCAATTGATTAAAAGCGATAATCCGCGGGTTAGGTTAAGTGTGGCACTCATATGTATATGGAAAAAGGAAACATCAATTGGATATTATCATGATAAATCTTTCTACCTGAAGGAACAGATCATTGACCAATTTTCAGTTGTTGATGTCGGTAGGCATTTTGCTTAGCTGGAGATATATTAAAAGCGAGAGGGACTAAAGTGCTTGAGGAAACATATTTTAATGGCACTCTTCATATCTATGATCCGGGATGAAACTGAGCTTGATAATTACTCAGAGATCGGTTCACCTACTTTCAAATCGAGTTGAACTAACTGAGCATCTTGTCAAAATGCACTATGAGCACGAATCATGCAACATCTAGAGACATCAGGAATCATGAACAGCTCATTGGACTTTCAACGAGAATATCATTTGTAGTATATTGATTTGGATTAGACTTACTTTAAGTTTGAATTCCAAATTCTAATTTAGATTAGGTTTTTTTTTTGCTAAAAGTTTAATTCAGTGTACTTATTTCTGGTCATAAAAGCTTTCCGGCCAAGTCTTGGAAGCTTTTTACTTTCTCTAAATACTTCATTGGTTTCCTTTAAGGAGTTCATGTCCAAATTCTATTACCAATCATCATCTACATATTATTCTAATAGTTCGAAGTTACGATAAAGTCCTTGAGATTTCAAGATGTATTAGAACTCACCTAATCTTTATTTAAAGTCAGATTTGATGTCTTAACTGATCATCAATCAATCATCGTCCATTGGATGAGACCGTTTCTCATAAGTTGCTGTAAGCTGTTGTAACTTGAGAAGCGTAACACTTCAGTTGAGGAAGACTCGATTAGCATTCGTCACATAAAAGCAAATACTTCAACAGATGAACCTCCATCAATTAGGCCGGGGAAGACGCATGTGGCTGGGACCACTTGACTGCCGTAAAGGATAAGTTAATCTTCCTCGTCATGCTTATATAATATCAACAATGGTCATCCACTGAACACAAGATTCAAACAAAGCAACTCTCTCTCGCTCTCTCTATGGAAAAGATGGGCGCACCAAACGACCCAGACTCTACTGACAAGGCTGCTCCTTCACAGAAGGAGCCGCTGCCGCCACCGCCACCGCCGCTTGTGACTGGAGTTCCGGTGGTTGCTCTGCCTCCGTCGTTGGATTACGTCCCCTGGTCCACGGATCTCTGCGACTGCTTCTCCGACCTCGAACGCTGTAAGTTCATAGATGTCGCTTCTTGAAGCACAGGTGATGAGTGAGGCTGTATCTCTCCCGGGATTTGTTTGAAACTCTAAAACAATAAAGGGCAATTCTCTATTTCGAGTCTGTTGTATTAGTAGCTGATAATTAGTTGATTGATGATGGTTTGTGCAGGTTGCATTAGCTTCTGGTGTCCCTGCGTGACTTTCGGCCAGATTTCGGAGATCGTGGACAGAGGAGCTTCCTGTAAGTAAATCAAAACCCTGGTTTAAATTCAATAGAGAGATGATGAAATCGCTGCTTAGCACATGGTACCTAGTTCCGATTTTTTCTTCCTTAACGAGTCGGAACTTGATTTCGACTTGTTAATAAGCACCGTAGAGAGACTAACTCTGCTACAAGCGCTCAACGATGGAATCGAAATCCTAAGTTAGGTCACGAAAATCCGAGGTTTACACAGGAAGACACGGAGTGGAGGGCATTGGGTAGTGTTGGATCTTGAGGAAGCTTCGAAAGAGGGGGATATTCGTGTGTTTTTTCATTAGGGAAGATGTGGATCGATTTTGCTTTATCAAATCAGCAGGCTAAGCCCCACAAGCCAACAGCTTTATCCAAACGTGTGCCCACAGGACCATGAATTTACTACCTTCTTGCCACTTGCTCCATCAAAGCGGCCAAGGCGCTGTTTGATAACCATCCTCTGATTATATTATTTTGTTTTGAAAAAAAAAAAAAAATCTGTTTGGTAAAATTTTTATTCTTAAAAATAAAAATATTTTTTTTTACTCCCGAAAATAGATTTGGAGCAAAATCAATAAGCAGAAAAAAATAGCTTTTTGATCCCGAAAACAATTCCTAAAATCTAATTTTTTTTCTTCTTATCTCTTCTTCTCTTTCCTTTTCTTCTTCTTCATTTTATTTGCCAAGCCAAGGCAAGGCCGACCTCACATTACCTGGATGAGGTCAAGGCTCGCCGGACCTTCACCTAGCCATTCACCAGCCATGACGGTGGCCGGCGACCGGCCATGAAGAAGGAGGAAGGAGAGGAGAAAAAGAAAAAGAAAAAGAATATATATATATATATATATATATATATATATATATATATAAAAAAGTATTAAAAATTTTAAGAATCCCACCAAACGCATTTCTATCCCGGGAATATGATTATTGTAAAGTTATCAAACGTGTTCTTTTGCTCAAAATTTTTCTAAAAAATAGAATAAAAAATCATTTCTAATAAAAAATTATTTCTCGAATATAATTGTTACCAAACTCACCTTTAATAGCTCTGGATCACGCTGAATTATTGGATTTGGATCTTCTCGTCACAATCAGAATTATATTGAATTACTAAAATATGGTCCTGATCTTATCTAACTTTGAGATAATGACGTGGGTGGTAATTTTTTTTTTTTTTTGTCAATGTTTGGTATGCTTTTCGAACCTTTTTTTTCAATGGAGTTTCTGAATTTTTAATATTCACTCAGTGTGGTCTTTTCATTAAGTACACCGCCACACATCTATATTTTTTTGACGTGGGATGCCAACTAGCATTGATTGGGCCAAAATGAGGTAACTGTCACGTCATTCTATTCTTTTTTAGCCAAAATCATGAGAGCGAGAGAGATATAACGTGAAAATTATACGTGAGTTACTCGGATGCTAGAGTGGTAATTCCAACACCAAGTTAACATAAATTATGACTATGTCAGCTAAATTTTTGAAGTTACAACAGAAATACTACCTAGTTTGGATATTCAGAAGTTCCATGAGTAGATTGAAAAAGCAAAAAAAAAAACTTAAGAACCACATTAAACATTAAAGAAAAGCTTACTGACCTCACATATCATTATCCCTTTACCCTTTCTCGACTTTGTTCGATCCAAATTTTCCAATGTAAAGATTAAAAACTCATTGGTTCATTGGACTGTTGAGTCTGATTTGGTGTCTCCTTTTCTCCCTAATAAGTGCATTTTAACATTTAACACTCTAATTTGATGGATGATATCACGGTATAATTCATTCCACCATGTATTGATCGACATAACTTACTCATACTAGGGAATTTCCAACACGTTCATTTATGATAGTTGATCGATTCTATTGTCGAATCATGTGTTTGCAGCCTGTGGTCTAAATGGAGCAATTTACTTTCTCATCGCTTGGCTGACGGGGTGTGCGTGCTGCTATTCCTTCTTCTACCGTCTAAAGATGAGGAAGCAATACAGGATCGACGGGAACGCCGCCGAGGACTTCCTCCTCCACTGCCTCTGCGAGTCATGCGCCCTCACCCAAGAGTATCGCGAGCTCCAGAACCGCGGATTCAACCCATCCCTTGGTAATATCATGTTGAGGACATATTTCCTTCCGATTCATATTCGTATCATTGAACTCTCGATGGTTAATTCAACATGATGAAATGTTCAGGTTGGTTTGAGAACGCGGAGAGGCAAAATAATGGGGTGGCAATGGCTCCGATGCCGCCGGTGGCTCCAGTCGTGGAGGACGGCATGAAGCGCTGATCGTTTCGAGCTCGTCTGAAACGGGCATCTTTAAAAGACTCTAAGCTATATGTTGTAACTACGTGATCGTTATTGTTAGTGAATCCTAACAATGCGAAAGACAAATTTGACTCTACTTATATTGCTTTTGCAAAATCAATATACAAGCATTGTGATATAACATTGTTAGTTGTTGAATGTATCCTAATACCATCATTATGGATATGGAGAGTTTATGACCGCCTCCCAACCGGCGATTACCTTGGGTCACCCCCCTGCCTCTTGTCCTTTCTTTGCATCAGCCAGCCACCTCAAATTGACGACCGCCATCAATGTTGAGACTGCTCTGCTTCAACCGGCGAGCCCGGATATTGGACACAAATTCTTGCCTATGCACTTGCCCATTATTGAACAAGTATCAATATTGGATGATTTTGGGCAGGCCGAGGTGGGTACATAGGGGGCCAAGGGGGGGAGTAGCTTGCTCGGTTCAGTTAGCCATTTGAACCCGATCGGACTGAGGCTAGCCCATTGGCCCGCCTGCCAATGACAAAATCTTCTTCTTATTTCCACCAGAGTCGTCATCGTCTCTATTTTTTCACCATCGTGGCTCCTTTGCACTCTCCATCGGCCACGGCTCCATCTACTTTCCACCATCGTCCCTCTCGCTCAATCTCACCTTCGTCGAGACATCGACCGAATCGAGGCTCGACCGAGATATCTAACGCTTCCTCTCTTTCTTTTTACTCGATCCTTGAATAAAAGCAATCTGAGTAGTCTCTCTGTGTTTAATCCCGACCTGACCACGGCCCATGGACCTAAAAACTACCCTCCGGCGAGGTCCGATTCGAATGCATATCAAACCGGTCCGCCATCCATCCGGTCCAATTCGAAGGCACGTCCTTGGAGTTTGACGGTCAACGATGGTCCCCACTTCGTACGAAAGGGAGCCGACCGGCTTTCAAAAGGAAAATAGTCTTTGGGGCCCACACCCACAGCCCCTATTACAACCTTCTTCTTTTCTCATCTGCATCCTCTTTGTCTCGACTCGAGGAAAAATTACCCGCCGCAGAGAAAGGCATACTGTGCGTTTTTTTTTTTTTTTGGGGTGGTCAATGCACCTTTTATTTATTTATTTATGTTTATATCTTCCTATTGTTCCTGGTTGTTTTGGCGTTTTCCTTAATTCGTTTGTTTTGATTGCCTTTAACGGGTTTTGGTCATATTTTGGTTCTGAAGGTGGACTTTATGACTCTTAAGGAATGAATTTTAGGTGGCTTGTTTCAAAACATGCATTCATGTGCCCGCTGACGATGTGAATGGAAAAATTGTCAAAAAAGTTTAAAATTAATTACATTTTTGACCAATTCAATTTTAAACCTTTTAATTTTACCGATTGAATTTTGAACTTTTTCGTGTTTTGCCAATTGAGTCAATCCAGTTACTTTTAGTCGATAACCGCTGACGTATAATATAGACATTTTCTATGGTAAGGTCGCATTGACGTAAATAATTTTTTTTCTTCTGTTTTTTGTTTTATTTTATTTTATTTTCCTTCCAAGTCTAGCGAGGGCCGTTGGCCAGCTCTCATCAAACTTTGTAGGAAAAAAATGAAAGAGAGAAAGAAAAATTATAAAAAAATTATAAAAACATATCCACATTAGCTAGTTGTATTTATTTATTTCATGGTTCGCGTATCATTTATGTACATGAATTCAAAAAGTCTATAAATAGAATTCAAAATCTTCATTCCAACAAGAAGCAAAAATCACCAATATTTCTTCTCTTCAAGTTTTCTCTAAGTGTGCTGGTTTCAAGAAGTGCTCAACATAATCCTATTCATATAGCGTTGATACCAATAGGTTCGAGGTGTTGTATCTTGGGAGGCGAAGTGCATGAAGCTGTTTAGCACCGCTGGCAACAACTAATTGTCTTAAGGAGATTCGGCTAGCTATAACTCACCTCAAATTCTTGTTTATTTTGTTGTCACTTTCTCAATAAATTTTCTAATTACAACAAACAGTGTTATGTATTTTCTCCCAATACGTGTCTTCTTCTTCTCCTCCTCTTCTTTATATTCTAACAATCTTAAGCATCGGTAGCCCTGTTACTTTGTCTGGATTTGGTACTTGGTGGATGACCATTGTTGACATTTTGTTAAAAATGATTGCTTACTTCACTTACAAAAATAAATAAATGAAAAGTATTTTTTATTGTTTACGAAATTGTTCTAACATACATTATTGTTGATAATGAAAATATCTTTTATTGACTAATTATTTTAAGTGATACGAGTAACTATTTTTGCAAAATATATTTTCCAAATCGTTCATTTCACAGAAAATGAATGATTGGAAAAATATTTTCTTAAAAAAATCATTCGTATGCTTGAAATAATTAGTCAATGAAAAATATACCAATAACAATTTTGTCTAAACATTTTTTTGGACAATAGTTATATTTTTTGTAAGTGATACAAATAATCATATTTAGAAAAATATCTTCCTCATTTATTTTCCGCAAAAGTATGAAAAAAAAGAAAGAAATAAATGTCAACAGTTAAAGTCATTTATGATTATGTGTCATCCAGTTTTGGGGGACTAAAGATGTCAGTACAATCCTTTATCAAAGATTCTATCCTTCTATAGTTTAGTATGTTATATATAACTAGAAAAGGAGTACACAATGGTACTTGTGAAGAGAAACGATCAAAAAAAAGTTTAATTGATAGAAAAAGAAAAAATAGCATGAAAGGTTTTTGATCGATATTCTGGATATAGTTTCCACTGTTGTTGTTAAAATTAAGATAATTCTTGGTTAAAATTAAGATAATTATTTTTTTTTCATTTTTTGACAAACTAGTAGAATGAAAATCAAACCATAAGATGTAATACTCCAAAAGTCCAAAAGACAAAGGGCTGATACACGCCCTTAACGGCCGTTTACGTTTATTTCAATTGATTAAAAACGATAATCCGTGGGTTAGGTTAATTGTGGCACTCATATGTATATGGAAAAGGGAAACATCATATGGATATCATCATGATAAATCTTTCTGCCTGAAGGAACACATCAATGACCAATTTTCAGTTGTTGTTGTCGATAGGCATGTTGCTTATATGGAGGCATGTTGCTTATCTGGAGATATATTAAAAGCTAGCGGAACTAAAAGTGCTTGAGGAAACATATTATGACGGCACTCTTCTTCTCCATGATTTGGGACGAAATTGAGCTTGGTAATTACTCCAGATTGGTTCACCTACTTTTGACTCAAGTTGAACTAATCGAGCATCTTGTCAAGTACAGCTCAAACTCACCAAAACTCACCTCGACAGGCTCGTGTGCATAATTGAGAACATTAGAACATAGCTCGAGTCTTTAGAAGTTGATTGCAATTGATTAGAGACGAACTCGAGTATCTTAGCTTTCTAGAGGAGTAGAGCTCAAGCAAGAAAGTTAATGCATGTTTGAGCTCGAGCACCAAGCATATATACTGTGACACTAGGACCAATTCATGAGCCCAAACATAAAGAAGCTAGTGGCTCAAATCAGGTCATAACACTACATTTAACTCATTGTGTTTACTTAATTGATTGTGTAAACAAGCTCGTCAATCACAAAGGCCATAACAATACAATCGGCCCACAAAACCAATCGATTGAATATTTGACGAACTCATAGATCACGGGTTTCCAATGGGCATTGCTTAAGTGAAGATTATGCTATGTGACAATGATCGATTAACTCAAAACATGAAAGAAAGTTAAAGGTTGAGTTCAGAAGGATTCATCAACCAATGGATAACTATAGCTAAAGGGTTAGGAGCAATTATAAATCTATCCCTAGACTAACGCACAAGTCAAAAGGCGTTTATAAATTTCTGTGGAGATATGTGAGGATGCATAACAAAATGACTTATTGATGATAAAAGAGACACCAAAGTTCAACACACGTGCAACACTTGCCACATTCGACATCGACAATACGCTAAAAGCAAGAATCACCCGACATCAAGAAATATCAGGAATCATGAACAGCCCATTGGACTTTCAAGACGAGAATATCATTTGTAGTAGATTGATTTGTAGTAGATTGATTTGGATTAAACTTAATTTAAGTTTGAATTCCAAATTCTAATTAGATTAGTTTTTTTTCCCTTCAGTTCGGTGTACCTTTTTTTGTTAAAATTTTAATTCAGTGTATGTTTTTCTGGTCATAAAAGCTTTACGGTCAAGTCTTGGAAGCTTTTTACTATCTCTACAAACTTCATTGGCTTCCTTTATGGAGTTTATGTCCAAATCAGGTCGTCGAGTAAGCATTGGCATTCAAGAATTTAAGCCATTTGTTCTTATTTCTATAAAAGGTTTTCTTATTTATTACCAATCATCTTCCACATATTATTCTAATAGTTTGAAAATACAATAAAGTCCTTGAAATTTCAAGATGTATTAGAATCCATCCAATGTTTTTTTAAAGTTAGATTTGATATATTAACTGGACATCAATCGAGAAAATATTAGTCGAAGCTGGGATTTCACCATGTCAAATTACGAATCTATTTATCGGACGACACGTGTCGCTCGGGCCCACCGTGTCAAAACCTCTGACAACCACACCGCCCCCACCGCACCGTCGCCCCTCTCTCTTCCCTCTCTTTTTTTTTCTTTACTCTTCCCTCTAGTCTTCCCTCTCACTCCACGGTGGAACACACAGGCTTTGGACTCTGCCCTGGCGAGGTCCAGGGGCACCGAGACCTTCCCAGGTAGCCTCCTGGAGCTCAACCCGCAGGTCGCCCCATGCCGGCCCGTGTAGACGGAGACCTTCAAGTAGACCTCGCTGGAGAAGATGGACTTTCTGACGAGCTTGTCGAGGTGGAACTTGCTGAGAAGGAAGGTTGCACCACCGCCGCCCCCTCCCCCGGGAGGGAAGGCAGGCGGGAGGTAAGGGACAAGGGTAGTCTAGAGGGAGAAGCTCTTGAGCTTGATCTTGCATAACCAGGGGGAGGAGGAGGGGTGGACGGTGGAGTGGGTGGGCTTGGCAGCAACAGGGATCTTGAGGGGGAGGCTTGTTACGAAATCGTACGTCGATTCTAGAAAAATAACGTTCGCAAACAATTCACCAAATAGAATATAATAATAAAATAACAGAATCAAATAAACACGCCAGAAAATTTATTATCGAAGTTCACCCAAACCCGGGCTACGTCTCCTTGCAGAGGCACTCTGTAAATCCACTAGACTTTAGAAAAAGTTGGAATACAATGACGATCTTCTCTCAAGATCAGGGCACAAAGAGATTGAGAACCCTCATTAGAAAAAAAAAAAAAAAAAACTCACTTTTTTCTTCTCTCTATTTCTTGGCTCTCTATTTCATTTTTCAGCGTCTTGACGGCTAGGGTCTTGCCAGTTTTTTTCTTCTCTCTTTTTCTTGCCTCTTTATTTCCTTTTTCAGTGTCTTGACGGCTAGGGTCTTGTCATTAAATATATCACTTTTAACCTAAAAGCAAATCTGATGGAAAAGACAAAAAAGCCCATAAAAATAAATATTTGGCTTCATCTATAACAAGGCTCCTCACCGTGAGAGAGGGAAAAAGAAGAAGAAATAAAGGAAAAAAGAAAAGGGGGAAGAGAGAAGGAAGACAGACGGGCGATAGAGGTGGGGAGGTGTGGACGTCAGAGGTTCTGACGTGTTGGAACCGGTTAGTGGGCTCGTAGTTTGACACGGTATAATCTCAGCTCCTGTCAATATTTTCTCGACATCAGTCAATCATCGTTCATTGGAGGAGACCGTTCTTCAAAAGTTGCTATAAGCTGTTGCAACTGGAGAAGTGTCGCAGCCGCGGTGCTTGGAAAAACGCTTTAGTTGACGAAGACTCGATTAGCAATCGTCACATAAAAGCAAAGACTTCGAACCTCCGTCAATTGGCCGAGAAAGACGCGTATGGCTGGAAGCACTTGACTGTCGTAAAGGACGAGCCAGTCTTCCTCGTTATGCTTATCTAATATCCACAATGGTCATCCTCCAAAATCCAAACAAAACAACCCCCTCCCTCTCTCTCTCTCTCTCTCTCTCTCGAAAATGGGCGCACCAAACGACCCAGAGTCTACTGACGAGCTATGTAAGACGCGACACTCTCCCTGAAGCGCTTCGTGTCGTGTCCAACACTCCGACACGCGGTCAACGAGTGTCGAAAAATCTGACACGTGGTCAACTCTTTCCGACACGCTCCGACACGCGAGTCCAGAATTCCGACACGCGATTCCGACACGCACGGGGTCAATTTTAAAAATTTATAATACTTGAGAGGTCAAAATATAAATATACACAAAAAGTAATAAAATTGCTATAAATATACACACATGGGATCAATTTTTTTTTTTCAGTTTTATTTTTTTAGAATTGTTTTATTTTTTTTAAAGTCTTTTACTATGAAAGAAGTAATAAAAAATGCTATATATGATAAATAAATAAATTTAAAAATATCATTTCAGCATTTTTCTTTAAACAATGTTTTTTTCCTCTAAGTTTTGTGTATTATTGTAACAAATTAAAATAATGAATGATATTATTTAATATTTTTTGTGTAAATTAATTCTAGGCTATTTTTATTATTATTTATGGGATTTGGATACTGTCATGATCAAAATTACATCGACCTACTAAAATCTGGTCCCGATCTGATCTAACTTGGAGATTATCTCACAGGTGATTCTTGAATTTCTTTTTTCTCAATATCTAACATACTTTCCGTACCTAGTTTTTTTTTTTTTTTTTTACAATAAAATTTCTGAATTTTCAATACACTCAACGTGGTCTTTCCATTAAGTATATCGCCACACACTTTTATTTTTATTACGAGAGATGCCACTTTATCGGTCATTGGGCCAAAATATCGAGGTGGACTGTCATGTCGTTCTGTTCCTTTTTTAGCCAAAATCAGGAGAGCGAGAAAGATATAAGTAACAATGAAACTATTGTAAGCTACGTGAATGCTAGAGTGGTAATTCTAACACCAAGTTAACATAAATTATGACTATGTCAGCTAACAATTTTGAACTTACTACGAAAAGACTACCTAGATTGGATTTTCGGAAGTTCCAAGAGTAGATTAATTAGGAAAATAGTTTTAAGAACCATATTTGAACATTAAACAAAAGTTTATTGACCAAGCATTTCATTATCCCTTTAACCTTTCTCAACTTTGGTTGATCCAAATTTTCCGATATAAAGATTAAAAACTCATCGATTCATTGGACTGTTAAATCTGATTTGACGTCTCTGTTTTTCCCTAGTAAGTGTAATTTAACATTTAAACACTCTCTAATTTGATGGATGATATCACGGTATAATTCATTCCACCATGTCTTGATTGGCATAACTCAATCATACTAGGGAATTTCCAACACATTTATTCAAGATAGCTTATCGGTCCTATTCTCGAATTCATCATACTTCGTGTGTTGGCAGGCTGTGTTCTAAACGGAGCTATCTACTTCCTCATCGCTTGGCTGACCGGGTATGCGCGCTGCTTTTCCTTCTTCAACCGTCTAAGGATGAGGAGGCAGTACAAGATATGTGGGGACGTCATCGAGGACTTCATCCTCCATTGCTTCTGCGAGCCATGCGCCCTCACCCAAGAGTATCGTGACCTCCAGAACCGCGGATTCTACCCGTCCCTCGGTAATATCATGTTGAGGATATATTTCCTTCCAATTCATATTCGCATCATTGAACTTTAAGATAACTTGTATGATGGCTAATTTGGCATGGTGACATGTGTAGGTTGGGCTGAGAGCGTGGAGAGGCAAAATCGCGAGGCGGCAATGGCTCCGATGTGGCCAGTGTCTCCGGTTGTGGAGGACGGCATGAAGCGTTGATCATTTCAAGCTCATATGAAACGAGCGTGTTTAAAAGACTTTAGGCTATATGTTAAAACTACATAATCATTGTTAGTGTATCCTAATAATGCGAAAGACAAATTTGAGTTTACTTATATTGCTTTCACAAAATCAATATACTAAGTAATGCGATATAAAGTTGTTAGGTGTTGAATGTATCCTATCACCATCATTATGGATATGGAGAGTTTGTGACCGCCTCCCGACCGAGGACTACCTTCGCCCACCCCCTGCCTCTTGTTCTCTCTTTTCATCAGCCAGCCACATTCGAAAACTGCAATTTTCGTACCACCTCTATTGCCCGTCCCCGTCGCTCACCATTGCCACCTCCGAAGAAATCGCCACTTAACGATGGCGCTCGATGACCGCCATCGGGGTCTCGACTGCTCTGCTTTCCACCGGACATGATCAACCGGTCAGCCCGTTTATTAGACACAAATTCTTGCCTATACACTCGCCCATTAGTGAACAAATATCAAAATTGGATGATTTTGCGCAGGCCGAGGTGGGTCAAAAGGGGGCCAGGAGGGAAATAGCTTGCTCGGTTCAGTTAGCTATTTAAACCCGATCGGGCCTAGGCTAAGCCGATCAGCCCACCCGCCAATGATCAAATCATCTTTTTCCCACCGTAGTCATCATCGTCTCTATTTTTTCACCACTCGCGGCGCCACTGCACTCTCTACCGGCCACGGTTCCATCTATTTTCCACCATCGTCCCCCTCGCTCGATCTCACCTCCGTCGAGACATCGACCGAATCGAGGCGCAACAGCGATATCTAATGCGCCCTCTCTTTCTTCAACCCTATCCTTCATCAAGAGAAATCTGAGCAGTCCCCCTCTGTTTAAGCCCGATCCGACCCCGGCCCATGGACCTCGAGGCTCAAACTACCCTCCCACGAGGTCCGGTCCGAAGGCGTATCAAACCGGTCCGTCGTCTGTCCGGTCCAATTCGAAGGCACGCGGCGCCCGTTGAGTTTGACGGTCAACGGCCGGTCCCCACTCCGTACGAAATGGAGCCGACCAGCTTTCGAAAGGAGGATTGTCTTTGGGGCCCACATCCACAGCCTCCTATACTATACACGTCCTTCCTCTTTTCTTAATTTGCATCCTCCTTTGTCTCGACTCGAGGAAAATTTTCCCGCCGCGAGGAACGGCACTTTCTGCGTTTTTATTTATTATTATTATTATTTTTTTTGGGTCAATGAACCTCTTATTTATTTATTTATGTTTATATCTTCCTATTGTTTCTGGTTGTTTTGGCGTTTTCCTTAATTCGTTTGTTTTGATTGGCTTTAAAGGGTTTTTGGTCATATTTTAGTTCTGAAGGTGGACTTTATGCTTCTAAGGAATGAATTTCAGGTGGCTTGTTTCAAAACGTGCATTCATGTGCCCGCTGAATGTGGACGTAAATGGAAAAATTGTCAAAAAAGGTTAAAATTTATTATATTTTAACCAATTCAATTTCAAATCTTTTAATTTTATCAATTAAGTCTTAAACTGTTCACGTTTTACTAATTTAGTCAATTTAGCTCATTTTACCCAAAAAATATTGATGTGTAAAAGAGACATTTTATATGACATAATTGGCGTTAATTTAAATTTTTTCTTTTTTTTTTTTTTTTTTTTTTTTTCCTTCCAAGCCTAGCGAAGGCTTGGCTAACTCTCATCATACTTTGTAGAAAAAAATGAAAAGAAAGAATTTTTTTTTTTTTTAAATTATAAAAAATTATCCACATTAGCTAGTTGTCTTGTGCAACACTACCAACTCCTATATTAACAATTTTTGGTTAAAATTAGACGAATGGATATTCTCGCTTAATTTCGTCCACCCCTGTTCTCGCGGTGCAAATATGAAAATGTTTAAAACTTAATTGACAAAATTAAGATATTTACAAATGAACCAAAGTGCAATAAGCTTAAAACTTTTTAACAATTTTCCTTAAAATATACTAGTCATTCTCAATGAAAACTTGTTCTAGAGCATTCGACGTAAGATCCATTCAATTTATTTTAAGCATTGGAAAACGATATGACTTTACTAAACATTTCTACTTATTTTAATTAGATGCCGTGCAAAGCGATGGCATTGATTACTCTAAGCATTATCATAGGTTCTCACATCCATTGTTTGATGTTTTATTTGAGTTGAAACTACTCAATTCAGTCGAAACTTGAAGGCTTGATGTTAGTTACCTACATCTAAGCAACGTGCCAAATCCGAGAAATATCTCCACTTAAGGTAGCAAGTGCTTGAAAGCCGCTACCTTCTATTCATTCGAGTCATAACTATTTAGGAAGGGATGTGCGACCCATTCGTCACTCGACCACCACACAAGGCTGCAAACAATTGAAATCTATAACTCAAACTCATAATCTCCGAAAGACAAGTGACCCATTTTGTCATTAAGCCACTACTCAGACACGGTAAACCGAGCACTTTACTTAACAAACAATCAATTTTTTCAACACTTAAATGCACACGCATAATAACATACAATTTTTATTTTATTATTTTTGGAATTTATATAATCTTTTTGAATTTTGGCGAAGTAAAAAAAAGGAAATTGCTTAAATGTAAACACGCACTAACCCAACAACAATAGTTCCACAGTGTCGCAATAATCATGGCGTGACATGCTTTTTCTTTAGTTGGCTCACGTTTGCCATCATGTGTTCATGAGGATGATTACCATCAATTAATCAACTCACAATTTTACTTTACTTAGGTAAAATTTTGTCGAATCATAAGATATTCAGAATGGGTCATTGATTAGCGGGAGGAGTGGGGCTCGGCAAGTTTCGGTGATTGGGGTCGGCAGCTTTGCGCCTGGGGTTGGCAGCTTTGCGCTAATCGAAGCGCGCTGCAACTTGATTTTGTCTCCTCCGCCGCGGTCTTCACCTAACCCAACGACCTTGTCAATAGGGGTTCGAACCATTAACACAAAATGGAAAAGAAAAGAAAAGAAAAAACATAAAAAAAAAACAGTATTAGAATGATTTTATTAACAAGTACCATATAATTAATTTAATGAACGATGAAGTAAAACCGACGCCAAATAACCATCTGGCGGAGGGAGTGCCACATCCATTATAATTAGTCGGCTGCTTAAATAATCTTAATCATCCTTTTCTTTTTTCTTTTTTATTATAAAGGTCTCGCATCCGTTAAATAATGTTCCTCAGTACTTGGAAATAAGAAACATTGTTGAATAAGCACATGCTGATAAGCACCACTCAAACACTTGTTAATGAAACATTAATGATTTGGAAAATACATGGTTTATTAAGACTGATTTATAAACTCGATTTATTAAATAATTCGTGGAACGGTTATAGGTGTTTTGAACACGAGTCCCTTATCGTTATTACGCCCATTTGTAATTCGGGCACGTAGTCTAATAAATCAGCTAATATCAAGTTTTTACGTACTTGGAAAAAGGAGCAAAAATAGAATAAAATAAAAGAAAATGCCACAAAAGGCTCGAAAAGAGGAGAGAGGAGAGAAGAGAAGCCATGGAAACACCCCCCCACAACACAAGACAATCCTGCTTTTGATGACTTTTCCTTTGGCACTATCGAGACCCCTGTCTCCCCTCCCCCTTTCTCTCTCCTGTCTCTGGTCTGGTGCTCCGCTTTCGTTCTTTCGTCTCTCTATCTTTACTGTTCTCCCGCTCTCTCTCTCTCTCTCTCTCTCTACGGGTCATTTGATCGAACACCGGAAGCGCGCTTGAGCTCCGGCCGCCGGCATCGCGCCGCGCGCGGATGCGAGTAGTGTCCTGAAGAAGGCGTGGGGGCGCGGGGGACGGAGGGGGCCGGTGGGTCGGGGGGCTCGCCCCGAGTCATGAGAGGAAGCGCGTGAGACGGGGGCGGCGGAGGATAAATGGCGGGGAGAGCGGAGGAGGAGCTGGAGCGGAGGAGCAAGTTCCTGAGCAGCCTGATACAGAAGAAGAAGGCGGTAGAGGAGCAGGACCAGCACGATCGGCTCAACGTCCGCGTGCGGGCCTCGGACATGCCCGTCCCCCTGCAGAACAAGGCCTTCCGCTGCGCTCGCGATCACCTCGACGCCATGCGCGGCGGCAAGCTCGACAGCAAGCGAATCGCTCTCGCGCTTAAGAAGGTGAAAAAAAACTCGCTTTTTCTTTCTTTTTTTTTTTTTGCCCAGTTTTATGCGGTTCGTGTCGGTGGTTCGTTGGCGTTGTTTGCTTCGGTTCAACTGGAAAAAATGTGGTCCCGGACTTTACCTATTATCTGACATTTGGGTGAGGGGGTATGCATCGTTTTCATCTTTGTGATCTTCAGGCTGTGTTTGTCATTCTCAAATCAGATATTCTTGTAAGTTCTAGGGATACTTCTCACAGGATGAACATTTTTTTCCCTACTTGTTTGTAAGCATGAAGTGATCTTTCTTTCATCTGGATGGAATTACAATATGCCCGAAATTGGTATCCTGAGTCCACTTGTTGGGTGAATATCTAATGGCCTGTCGGTCTCCCCAACCCTGTTGCATGTTGTGGACAGTGTACTAATTATTTTAAGCCATTTTTCAACGCTGATATGTTCAAGAGATTTAGCTGATGTTGATTATAGGAAACTATAGGAAACAAATTGAAGACCATTAAACTAAGGCTATCAATTTGCCACTGACACTGGAACAACTGGCACCATACAATGTCAGAGTGCTTAACAGACTTACATTATTGTCTGAACTGTGAATACCTATAGCTACATGTATTATGCCATTGTAGACCTAGTCTATGTAATTACTTTTGTTGATGCTGAAAGAAAAGCTCTGTCCCTGTCTGTGTATGAGTGTTTTGGCTACAATTCCGTCTCTCTGTGTTTTTTTTCCTTGGCGATGCAAAATTTGCTACAGGTGGAATGGTAGAGCTTCCTGTATGAATTGTGAGGGTGACAAATATTAATTTTCTTTTTGCATATATATGGAAAATTATTTACTAGTTCGGTAACTTTGTTAACCTCATCTCCTGTCATTCCTCTGTCCATATTCCTTTTGTATGTTTTGTGATATAATCTTATTATTACTTCTGCTCTTATGAATTGGTTTTCAATATTCCCCCACTTTCTGCTAGTTTCATGATGTAAACTGCTGAATGAAATTAGTCTAGCAGAAAAGTCATGAAAGCACATAATGGTAACGTTTAACTCTGGACCATCGCATAAAACCTAAGGCAGAAGCCTCAGTTAATGTCATATAATTAGAGTAGTGTTTTACTGCGTTTATTGCAATAGAAGACATTGGTCCATTAAATCAGCATAAGTGGTCTGTCTCACACTATTTATCTACTTAAATATGAGCTCGTGGAATGAGCCAAATGAACTTAACATGGCTTCTTTCTGGAAATGGAAGGAAAGGATAGTTGTCAAGCAAGGAATTTCATCTTTTCTGATGGTCTATGGTAAGGATCAAGGTGGATGTTGTGCCTGTTGATTTTGTCTTTTGCCACATCGAGTCCATTCTACATTTTAATCAATATGTGCTCCACTTGGTGATTCTATCTTCCCCCTGTTCAGATTTTCATCTATTTGATCCTAGTCTTTTGTGCAGAAGATATTTACTAACTTAGACCATTATTCCTAGGCAAGTTGCATTTGCAGTGGGTTTTAGTGGATACCCCATCAGAGTTTTTAAGATTCTTTTATAATTCTCTAACCAAGTAGTCCTCGTACTTTACCATTTGGATGGGCTTGGCTGCGAATTTTAGGTCTGTAGCCCTACATTAAGCAGTGCTGGGAAGTCTTTTAGATTAAGCTTAACATATGACAGAAGACTGTATTTGCACTTGCAGAACTGTCTAAGATGTACAGGCCTTTGGTTTCTGAAAAGTTTTTATGGTCTCTATTGAAAGTGTACTAATTGATCAAAAGAATGTCTTCTTTTGCTACTACCATGATCTATTATCTCTCTCTCTCTCTCTCTCCCCCTGTGCATGTGCATGCATGCATGTATCTGCACGTGGGGACTCTGGGTATGCCTCTATCATGTAATGAAGCTGGAATTGTGCAACCTGCAATGGGTGTCTCTGCGCATGTGTGGACTCTGGATATGCCTCTATCATGTAATGAAGCTGGAATTGTGCAACCTGCAATGTGTGTATCTGCGCATGTGTGGACACTGGGTATGCCTCTATCATGTAATGAAGCCAGAATTGTGCAACCTGCAATGTCAAGAAGGGTTTTAGCCACTTGTTGAACCTGTCTCGAGGAGTCAGTGTATAAATGCAAATTTACTTCCCGTCTGTTTCAAGCAAAAGAATTAGCTTTCTGAGCCAGCTAACATCTCACTTTGTTTCCCCGTGTTTGTGCATTGCAGGAGTTTGACTGTTCATACGGTCCAGCTTGGCACTGCATCGTGGGAACTAGCTTCGGATCTTATGTCACGCACTCACTTGGAGGCTTCTTGTACTTCTCAATCGATAAGGTTTACATCCTTCTCTTCAAGACAGCAGTTGAGCCCTTGGACCACTGATTGTATCTGGACAGTCTATGTGTCTTGTTTCGCCATCACAAGTTTTTCTTCCTAGATTAGTATGTATAATTGTGGTTTGCGAAACTTCCAAGCGTCAACTTCAAAGGTATTCATCACTAACTGCCTGCCAGCGGACCGGTGACTACCAATTCTTGTAATAATTTCCCATGTTGGATTGAATCTCAACCATTTATCTGGTGTCTAACACTCTATACCTTGTTCCCAACTTAAATTTAGGTGGTTGTGTTATGATTTGCCACTCGTTAATGTCCTATTTATAATATGAGAGCCTCAACATAAGCAAGCTTATAGGTGACTGTTTCTGTGTTCTGCTTGATCGCAAGCGACAGCTGCTTAACCACATTAGCCCTGCCGCTGGGCCCTGAGGGTATACTCGGGTACTGTCACCACCCATCAATCATTGGATTCGTGCCTTGTGGAGATCCAATTCACCCCAAGAAAAGATCCCGCCCTCCTTTTTCCATCTCACTCCTCTGCTATGCCCAAGCAGATACAAACATTAAGAAAGGGAGAAGCGTTTTTTTTTTTTTTTTTTTTTTTTTTTTTTTGAGCAAACAAGAAAGGGAAAAGTGTTAAAAAAGTTCTAAACTTTTTGCATTTTTGTTAATTTAGTCATAAATCTTTTTTTGGTGCCAATTTAGTTCGAAACCTTTTTACGTTATGCCAATTCAGTCATTTTTGATCAATTTTGGTCAGATTTTGCTTACTTTGGACGCCGGTCGGCCGACGTAACCGATTGGCATTTACGTAAACAACTTTTAATAATATTTTAATGTTTTTGAATTTTTTCTTTTTCTTTTTCTTTTTTTTTTTTCTCCTTCTTCCTCTAGCCGATTGCCGGACCTCGGCGACCATCCAGAGGCGACGGCCGACGAGGTTAAAAATATTAAAATATTATTAAAAGTTATCTACGTTAGCATCAATTAAGCCACGTCAGTCAGCGGGCGTCCAGTAAGCAAAATCCGGTCAAAATTAATCGGAAATGATTGAATTGGCATAATGTAAAAATGTTTAGGACTAAATTGACATAAAAAAAGGTTTAAGACTAAATTGGCACAAATACAAAAAGGTTTATGACTTTTTTTAACACTTCTCCCCATTAAGAAAGCAGATACAAACATTGCCTCAAATCCAACAGCACCGTAGTGGCGGCTTTTCGACCATCGCTCGGTGGTCGGCAGTTGCAACTCTCAAACGACCATTAGACAGCGTGGTTGCTTGAGAGTTTCACTCTTCGTTGTGAGCATGGTCACCAAATTGGGATGATGACACCCCCATGACCATAAGGACCACCACACATTGGCCACCACGACAGAGGTAACCGTCATTGCGGGGGTTGCCACGGTTAGGCAACCTTTGCTGTGGAGGTCGCCATCAGCAATAGCGGCCACTACAAGCAGTGGTCATTTCATCCACATAGGGCGTGCATGTTTTCACTTCTTTTTTTTTGTTTAAGAACAGATTTTTTGTTTTTTTGTTCCTGGGAACAAAAAGAATAAAACGCGTTTGTTTGCGTTTTTGTTCCCGAACAAAAAAAGAACGGAAATAAGAAACAAAAAAAGTTATTTTTTTTTGTTCCGAAACACTTTTGAAGAAACACTTCTCTCTCTTCTCTTTTCTTCTTCTTTTCTTCTTCTTTTTCTTCTTTTTTTCTTTGGCCGGTCGCTAGCCTCGGCCATGGCCGGCGACCGGCTGTCGAGGGTCGGCGACCTCGCCGGAGCGTCGCCGGCCCCTGGCGAGGCTCAGCCTCGCCTTGGCTGGGCGAGCTCACGGCCTCGCCGGATCTGGGAGAGCTCGAGCTCGCCAAATGTGTTTCTATTTACCAAATGTGTTTCTATTCATTTTTATTCCCGGAACAAGTTTACCAAACGCATCTTTCTGGTAAAAAATTGTTCTCCGGAATAGAAATAGTTTTTCTATTTCGTTCCCTAGAACAATTTTTAAACAGAAACGTTACCAAACACGCTCATAGTAAATTGGGTTATTTATTTTTTATTGAGTAATACTAGTCTAGATCATATGTGGTCATGCACTAAACAAACTATTACAAATATAAACATATATACCCACGTCCTTAACCTATCGTATCCTAATCCTATATCAATGCTAATCCCTGCCACTAAATGCAGCTTGAGTTTTTAACCTCCAGAGAACTTCCTCTGTATCTTGTGAGGGATTGATTGTCAAAATAATTTCATTCATTTTGCGGAAAACAACTTGCAGAAAAACATTTTCTAGATTGTTCAATATTCATTTATGGAAAATGAACTAGTTGGGGAAAACATTTTTCATTAAGGAAAAAAATTCATCTAAAATTGTGAACGATGTTTTCTACTTTTCAAGTGGGGGAAATAAAAAACATTTTCCCTACTCATTCTCTTATCTCATACTCTATTAGCCCCTCTTCTTTCATTTTTTTTTTTCTTAAAAATTAGAATTTTTAATTTTTTTCCACCTTTTTCTTTGGCTGATTGTTGACCATCACAATGGCTGGTGATTGGCCATAGGCAAGCTTGAACTCGCCAATTTAGTTAGGCCCAAGGCTAGCGAGCCAGTAGTGAGCTTGAGCTCGCCTTTGGCCAAAGAAGAAGAGAATAAAAAGAAAAAAAAAAATTTATTTTTAAGGAAAAGAAAAATAATTTTAAAATTGATTTTTAAAGAAATAAAATAAAATAATAAAAACTCAATTTTTATAAAAGTGCATGGAGAAAAAAATTTCCTATCGAATAGCCAAATTTTTTTTCCACTTTATTTTCATATTTTGGTTGGATATCAAAAAATAATTATATTTTTTTGAAAAATGATTTTTTAGAAAATATTTTTCAAAAACACCTTATTTTTCGCGGAATGAATGAATAAGTGTCAAAGTCATGGGAGCAAAGAAAAATATTATAAAATCTAAATTAGTTTGGCCCCAACACTAGCCAAGTCATGGTTTATACGTGAATCCTGTTACTTCCACTTTTCTTGGCAACTAAGAAAACAAAAAGATCTCTTGCTTCTTACCAAAGCCGCTACATTGAGATAGACCCGCATTTCACATAGTCCAGACAAAAATTATCTATCCACGTTCCCATTAGGAGTCCGTTTATCCAATCACATCCCCCTCACGGGTTGTTCATATTTCTCCCCTCAAAGGCCTCATTCTCTTCTTCTGTTCTCAATCATAAACCAGCAAATCCAAAGATTCATGCTCTGTCAGAAGATTGGTAGAACCAAGAAATGCCAAACCTATCGTTCGATGTCGATCATGCGTCTCCCGAGGATGAGAACATAGGTGAGCTGACGGTACCGGGTCAACCCCATGAGGCCCTGCTCCTGGTCTTGCCTTATCTCAGCTTATCTGGGCTGATTGCCGTGGGCGAAGCGTGCACGTCTCTGAGAGATGCCCTGCGCGACGATGTTCTGCCGTGGCTGGAACTCGTTGTCGACGATCCTTTGAGTCGGCGGATGTGTGATGAGATACTTATCGAGATCACTTCAAAGGCAAATGGGAAGCTCCGGACACTGGGGCTATTCAATTGCACAAAAATCACAGACGGCGGGCTTCAAACTGTTATAGAGAGAAATCCTCTCATCAACAAGGTAAGATGCGAACCGCTACGCCAGTTATCCTTTTCTTCTTTGTGTTTATTGTGAATTGCTGGAGATGATACCTGTATATCATTGTTTTCTGCTCATGTCCAACAATTAACCATGCCCTTAAACTTGTTTGCTTCATGAAGCAAACTACTCCGTCGAACTAGAGAAAATTAAGCTCGTGGCAGTCAAAATCATAGTATATGGGAAAATGTCCAGAAACATAGTGTTTCTCGTGGGGTTTAGTTTAGTGTTGATGGCTTCTTGGTGTGCGATTAGCTACGTCTGAAAAAATGAGTGGAGACAATAATTGTTTGTTCTTCAAAATAGAAGTAATTCGATTTGCAGAAAGTTTACTTTAATGGCTTGAAATTGTTGTATATGCAGTTATATGTACCGGGATGTACGAGCTTAACACCAGAGGGAGTCATAAACGCTGTGAAGACTCTATCAACACATGGTAACATTTTACAGTCCATAAAGATCAATGGCATCTACAATCTACAGAAGCAACACCTTCAAGTGCTTCGATCCTACGTTCGAGTGAATCCCAAAACGCTGGAGCACAAGTGCTCCACGCACTTTGGACTCGAGGGTGACTGCAATATTTGTCCTGTCGATGTGGAAATCTGTCCAAAATGCAACGAGGTGAGGAAGGTCTTTATCTGCCCTATAGAAACATGCGTGAGGAAGAGAGACCGGCGATTAAGTGAATGCAGAGGATGCAGCTCTTGTATTCCGAGGTGCATCCAGTGTGGCGCATGCGTCGAACCTGACGATCTAGAGGAAGCCGAGGCTATTTGTGCGGACATCTTATGCATGAGGTGCTGGCTCCAACTACCCAAGTGTGATTTCTGCAACAAGCCATACTGCAAGCAACATGCGGAGCGGCGGCTCAATCCTTCAGGGTCTCGGGGGTTTGTTTGTGAGTTGTGTGCTGTATACGAGGAGGATGATATTGATGTATAGCTTTGGGCAAATGAATCTTGAGAAGGCCCAAGCATAAGGTTCCCTTTTTGCATATGAATGCATTGTGCAGCATGTCCCACATAGTCTCTTTTTGCTATCGTTAGTGCACAGGTGATGATACCTTCTCTTCATCAGAAGTGAACCTTGTTTCATTCGTTTTGACCGTGCAGTGAAACGGGCAAGAGTACGCACATATGATCTCCTGAGTTTGTGCCCGGTCGTTTGATTTTACCATTACATTTTCTAGCTGTAGAATCGTGTCATTCGACTTGTGTTGGATCAGAAATTGTCACACCTCACTCTTACGATTCTATCTATTGAAATCACTCCATCGTTTTTCATCCCAGAAGTATGCAGTCGGTAAAGACCGATGACAATGCCTTTATGAAAGTCGCAAACTGGTTTACGAATAAAGCTTGGACTCAACTTCTGAGCAGGACGCTCATGGAACATCCTTGCCATCTACGAAGCACAATGCTGTTCCCTCCTATTACCATGCAACATCGTTCATTTTAGTTTTCTTTTTTCATTGCACTCTTCCAATTTCCCTGTGCGAGTGATTTAGCTGCGATGACTTAAGAGGTCGTTCCTTCTCAGCAGCGGTCCTTCATGCGGTGACCATATTCTCCTCTGTTCGACTTATGATGAATCCATTCAACAGAATAATCGACCTTAATTAAAAATCAGAAAGAATATTATGTTTATTCATGTTAAGATGGCATGTCTATTCATATTTCTTAAGGATAAATGATGATTCCCATGGTACATCATTAATTGACTGATTGGAAAGTTATGAAATGAATTAGATTGTGAAAATCTTTTAAT
Source organism: Eucalyptus grandis (assembly GCF_016545825.1). Taxonomy (NCBI): domain Eukaryota; kingdom Viridiplantae; phylum Streptophyta; class Magnoliopsida; order Myrtales; family Myrtaceae; genus Eucalyptus; species Eucalyptus grandis. The sequence goes on along the minus strand of NC_052613.1, from coordinate 45,655,634 downwards.
TAGAGTATAGTACAACAAGTGATTTATACGCGCATGATTGATCTCATTTCAAGATGGTTTTTTTTTTTTTTTTTTTCGTAAAAGTACAAGTCCTTCATCACAAGAGGGCATTTTTGCCTCAAGTCAGTGTCTAGCTAACTTTACACAACGTTGTTCTCAAATTTCAATCCCATTTCAAAAACTTTCAAATAGGGCCGCAAGCAATTGCTATGACGAGGGTCATGACGCTTGCCTAAACTAGCTAGGGAGAGCCCGCCCAACTCTCTCTCCCCCTCTCTTTCTCATAATTGCGTTTTTGTGTGATGCCATGGTGTTGCCATCGCTGTTCCCACGATTGTTGCCATGCCTGTTCTTTCTCAAAATCATTCTCTCTAACTTACTAGAAAATAGCCAAGTAGGATGATAAATCTGTAATGTACATTAATTTATAATAGTTCTTATTGAAAATATCACCTCCAACTAAATATATGTATTTTTCACGAAATACACTGAGCCAAAAAAGATGTTTAAGGAATTGATCAAACAAATTTAGGAAGGGCCTATCTAACACCTATTTGGCACCGTGTTAACTCCAAGTCTTCCAAAAATGTTTAACATGAAACACAAAACAATAAAAAAACGTTAATATTCTTGCTCGTCCTGAAAACTTGATTTTGAAACTTTTATAAATTTTAAAATGTGATCGTACAAAATTGAATTTTGGAATTTAGTTTGATTTCGGAAATAAGTTTCACTATTTTAAGATTCACAGAGCAATGACTTAAAATGGGGATTTTTGTTAATGGTAGTAAGCTATGAAGCACAAACACGTTACACGTGCTTTCGTGTTGTGTCTGACATGTGTCGGAGTGTGTCGGATTTTTTGACACGTGGTTAACTTTTCTTGACACGTTTCGACACGCGTATTGGAAAGACGATGGAGGGTTATGAAGCAACGACACTTTCCAAGAGCCTTCGTGTCATATCGGACACTTCGACGCGCGACACTCTCTGACACTTGAGTTGGAATTCTAACATGCAAGTTTCCGACATGTAATTCTGATATCAAGGTTACTTTTAAAAATTTCAATAAATGATAAGTTAATATATATATATATATATATATATATATATATGTAAAAATAAAACACAATAATAGAAATAATGAATGGAGAAAGAAGAAAAACATAATCTTATCTTCTTTTCTGACTTTCACTTTTCATGATACATAATTCACTCTTTAAATTTTTTTTCTCCTCTTCCAATATATCTGACATGCAAGTCCATAATGTGGATCGCTTGTTTTTCTCCAAGTTTTATGAATTATAAAAATAGAGTTGAATTTGTCAAATTAAAATAATGGATGATATTAATCAATGATGGATTAATGTTTTTTAGTGTCTCTAGTTTTATTTATTTATTTATAAATATGAATCAAATTAATTTGATTAAAATAATCATAAAAATTATAATTTATTATGTATATATAAATATATATATATATATATATATTAAACATATAACGTGTCCCAACGTATCGGGATTCTCAATTTTTTGAGAAACTACCTATTGGCGTGTCGTGTCGTGTCGTGTCGCATGTCGCGTGTCATGTTGGTGCTACTTAAATAGAGGGTGGAGGCGAGGGCGAGGGAGCAGAGATGAGGCCGCGAGCGACGGTGAGCTCGCGATAGTGAGAGACAACAAGAGAAAGAGTAGGCGATGGCTACCACTTTGTGATGTTACGATGGATTGGAGACGAGGCTGCATTTGCGAGGGAGGAAGGACTGGAGGTGAGGTGGTGAACGATTGTGATGAGAACCGAGAGCAAGCAGAGATCGAGAGGAAGAGAAGAAGAAGGGGGTCGTGTGGCGAGGAGGAGGAGAAGGAGGGCGCTGCTAGGGTTTTGAGAAGGAAATTAAAAGAATAAAAAAGGACATGGCGTGTTGGAGGAAGGGGGAAGTGAACTGATAGCTCGTTAGGTGGTGGGGAGAGAAAGAAAAGTGAAAAAAAAATTTGGGGGGAGGGGGGGGGGGAGACGAGGGAAACAAGGGAGTGGGGGTAGACCCCCGAGGGGACCTTTTATTTAATCAGAAAAATAATTAAATGAAATTAAAATTTTTAAAAAATAAAAGTATTGAATATTGAATGACGATAAATTTTTGTTATTGTAGAAGATCATGAATTTATTTAAATAAGTTGATTATAATTTATTGTTAGTTATTAATTTCATCAATAACTTTTGTTAATTTATTAATATTATTAGTATAAATTCATTGTAGACTCTTTTTTAATGTCACGAGCATTATAGTTATAGTCCGAGTCATCTGAGCTGTGCACTCTTACGAGGAGGTATTCATAATAATTTTGTTTAAGTACTTCAAGGTCTTCTGAAAAGAGGATTTGATTAAATTTGAATTAAATTAATTAAAAATAAAATAATTATTTAATATATAATATATCATAACGTATTGAAATTTTTTATTTTTGAGAATTGAAGTGTTGCACCGACACGCTACTTAGCTAGTAAGAACAGTGTGATTTTTTTTTTTTGTTTTTGTTTTTGGCCAACAGAACAGTGTGATTGACAGTGTGACATTTCCATCTCTAGTTAGGGGCAAAATTCTCGTCGCAGCTCCAGAGGGTAGGAAAAGGTGAAGAAGAAAGCCAGCGGGAAACGCACGCAGCACCGAAACTCCCCCTTTCTCCCCCGCCATTGAAATGGTCCGCCTAGAAGAATCGTAGGAGCTCCGTCGCCTCTTCGCCCCCGCCCCGCCGCCCGCCGCCCGCCGCCCGCCGCCCGCCGCTAACGTGATCGCCGGGGAGGAAAGATGGATCAGCCGCCGCAGCGATGGAGCTCGGCCTCGCGGGCCTACCAGTTCCATCCGTCTAGCGCCGCCATCAACGATCTCTTCAACCTCTACTTAGTAGTAAAACTCTCTCCCCGAGACAATCCTTCTTCGGCTTTTGCGTGTTTCGACTGTAGTTGCTCGCAGTTTCTGACTTCGCTCGTGTTTCGCAGAGGAACAGCCACCACCGAGCCGACGACTCCGTCCGCGAACCCCCGTAAGGACTCGAAACTCGGAATGCGTGAAGCCCGTGGCCTGGCTTTGCGTTGTCGCTTGTGTCTGTTAAGTGCGTAGGAGCACGATTGTGGAGCAATTGATTAAGTTTCCGGTCCAACTGAAAATGGTCCTTTCGTTGTAAGGTGAATTAGATGGTTTTTGCCCCCCCTTTGTGTGAAGATGAATCAAAGTGAAAGAAAGGAAGGACGATGGAAGATGATGGAGTTTTAGCTTTCTTCTTTCTGTATAGAAGATAACGTGTTCATCTGAGAGCATTCTTATCCAGCTTGCTTTGTTTTTCTATATATATAGTACATACGCCTTACAAAGAAGTAAAAACAGCTAATGAGAGAAGAAACCGACTGACATAAACAGAAAAAGAAAACTGTTAGCTCAATTGTTAGACACGCCAAAACTGAATAACAGTTCATCAACAACAGATCTTCGCTTAGAGTTGAACACGTGGAGTTAGGAAGTTTCATCACCGACTTCATAGCTTTCCCAATTGGCTGATCCTGAACTCCTCTCCCGTATGCGGCTGGCATGGTCGATGACTTGCTTCCTGACTTGCATACTTCATTGCCTCTGATCTTTGTTACAGCAGCAACACCTTCATTCCTTTCCTTCGTTTCCTTCGTTGAAACAGCAACAGAGCATGCTTGTGCAGGCTGTGCTTTGAGATTCTTAACACTTTGTGCCCTAGGTCTAAGATGAGAAGGTGATTTTGCTGTCCGAAGTTGGGAAGGGAAATTTCGATGTGTTTGTTGTTTGAATAAGAGTTCGACTTCTGGGTATTGTTGGGCTGTGCGTCGGATGCAATGAGGAATCTTTGGTGGTTTGCTTCCTTCGGGGGTTAATTCTGCTTCAATTTGCATCTAAATCACCTGCAGGAATAATGCGCAGAAGCATGTCGTGGACCTTCCTCCTCAGAATGACCAGTTTATTGTGGACTTCCAGCAACTTCAAAACCAGTTTGCTGTAAGTTAATAAATCCTATTGCAAATACATCTTCCTTTCGCATTTTTCCTAAATCTCCCTCTCTACCTATATAATTTTATGTACCTAGCAGATGCGAGCTTAAAATGCGTGCTGTGCATTTCAGGACCGAGATCAACTGCGATCCATGACAGAATCTGTTCTTATATCTTTGGTTGTACAGTGCAGTGGTCATGCACCACGTGCAGAGTTTCTTCTCTTTGCTCTACGGAGCTTGTGTGGTATTGGTTACATTAACTGGGACACATTTCTGCCTTCTCTTCTTTCTTCAGTTTCGTCAGCTGAAAGAGACAGTGTTGTGAGCAGCCTACGTCAGCTATGCTGCAAGATTATCTTGATAGGACTTGACTTCAATTTAAAACCGGTGACTCACTCTGACATATTCTCACATATGCTTAATTGGCTTGTTAATTGGGATCAAGGACAAAATAGAATGGATGAATCCGATGTCATCATGTCCTGGAGACCTGACAAGGCACTGATAGAATGGCTACACAGTTGTTTGGATGTGATCTGGCTATTGGTTGAGGAGGACAAATGTCGAGTGCCCTTTTATGAATTGCTACGCAGTGGCTTGCAGTTCATAGAGGACATACCGGATGATGAGGCCTTATTGACCCGTATCTTGGAGATCCCTAGGCGGAGGAGGGATATGATGGCAATGCACATGCAGATGTTAGATCAGCACCTTCATTGTCCTACATTTGGAACTCAAAGGATACTAACCCTCATTACTCCTAATGTGTCTGGTGAAGCAGTTGGAAACTTACGGTATTCCCCGATCACATATCCAAGTGTGCTTGGAGAACCACTAAACGGAGAGGTGATTGGCTACTCCTAAATTTCGTAAATGACGTGCATTCTCCTCTACAAGATAAAGACACGTCGTCTAATAAAGGAGATTTTTGATAGATTTTATTTACTAATCATATCTTTCAGGAACTAGCAACGTCAAAGGTACGGGGAAGTTTGGATTGGGAAAGAGCATTGCGATGTATAAGACATGCTATTAGGACTGCTCCATCACCTGATTGGTGGAAGCGTGTGCTTTTGGTGGCTCCTTGCTATAGACCTTCAGGACAACCACCAAGTCCTGGTGCTGTTTTTACCTCTGAAATGATATGCGAGGCAACAATTGATAGGATTATCGAGCTATTGAAGTTGACAAATTCAGGCAAGGTGTTCTATCTTCACAGATGTAGTTGGAGTTTTCCTCAAAATTAAAGGGAAAACAACACAAATGGTCCATGAATTTTGTTCCAATGTGCAATATTGCCCTTGGACTTTTTATATGTTCAATGTGGTCCCTAAACTATTAATAATGTTCAATCGACTCCTTAGATTATATAAAAATGGTTAATGTTGTTCTTTCGTTAACTCAAGTTTTGCTAAGGTGGCTTTGAATCTGTTAAGTTTGAACAACAAAAAATAGTTATACGTGAATTAATTAAGTATGATATTTATCTCAAATTAGGATATAGTAATCCATATCATTAATTAATGATGATCATATTAACGCCTCAATGTTTTGCTCTTTAAAAGTAGATGGATAAAAAGATGATGTCAACTCATCATTTTTAAAAGTCCAATTCAGCATATAATGATTCAACGCTTGATTTGTTGTTTGTGCAAACAAAGGACTACATCGAACATTTACAGATAGTTCAGTGACCACATTCCAAGAAGGACATTGCACATTGGGGCTACATGTCACGTAACATATGTGTCATTTTCCCTAAATTAAATGTACATTACGTTAGGAATTCTAGATATGTTCTTGCACTATTAAGGAGAATTGTTCTTTACAGTTTTGGAGAAGGAAACATATTAGTTCTAAAAGTGATGATTTGCAAATGCTTTGAATATAAGGTCTATCTAGTTAAGCATATAGATATTTCCATCTTTGTTTGTTGCACTGATCACTAGGAAATTCTTCTTGTGGTGGTCATCAACGTCGAAGATAACATTAGATCAACGGTTTATTATTGGCCTTTGCATTTACTCATTTGTACTTTAATGGAAAAAAATGGGGAGCGACTAAGAATCAATCAATGGTTGCGAAGTTTAGGATTTAGTTTGCTATCTATGAGTGCGTTTGGTTTAGCATTTCCAAGGGGTTTTCAGCCTCTAAAGCTTCTTCGAGAAATGCTAGATCGTTTGGCAATCATTTTGAAGTAGCTTTCAAGTGACAGCATTGGGAATGTTGAAAGCCCAATGCTAGTAGGGACTAGTTTTGAGCTTTTAGTATTTGAAATGTTGAAACTTATTTTTTTCTTCCAAAATTATCCTCACTCATTTTTCAAATTTCTGATTTTGCCCTCATTATTATTTTTTAAAATGCCAAAATAATGCCAAAAAATCAAATATATATATATAAATGCTAAAAAAATTAAATATATTTTGATCTTTTTAAAAAAATTGTTTATATATTTGATTTTTAGCATTGTTTTTAGTCAAAATTTATATTTAAAAAGTTGCATACATTATTTTTTTTTTTTTTTTCAATTTTAAACAAATAAAAAAAAAAATTCTGACGAAGGGTTTGTTTTTTTAAAAAAAAAAAAAATCATATATATGTATTTGATTTTTTAGCATTATTTTCAAAATTATATTTAAAAAATTGCATACATTATTTTGTCAATTCTAAACTATTATAAATTAAAAATTTCGACAAAGGATTTGGTCATTTTAAAAAAAATTATATATATGTATTTGATTTTTTTAGCATTATTGTCAAATTTATATTTAAAAATTTATATACATTATTTTTTCAATTTTAAACAAATAAAAATTAAAAAATTCTGATTAAGGGTTTGGCCTTTTAAAAAAAAAAAAAAAAATTATATAATATGTATTTTCTTTTTAGCATTATTCTCAAATTTATGTTTAAAAAGTTGCGTACATTATTTTTTCAATTTTAAACAGATAAAAATTAAAAAATTCTAATGAAGGATTTGGTCCTTTTTAAAAATATATATATTATATTTGATTTGTTTTAGCATTATTGTCAAAATTTATATTTAAAAAGTTGCATACATCATTTTTTTAATTTAAGCAAATTAAAATTAAAAAATTTCCGATGAAGGGTTTGGTCTTTTTTTTTTTTCAAATTATATATGTATTTGATTTTTTTAGTATTATTATTAAAATTTATATTTAAAAAGTTGCATACATTATTTTTTTTTTCAATTTTATATAAATAAAATAAATAAAATTAATATTAATCATCTAAAGAACTTTTTAAATGTGTTTTTTACTAAACAGCATTTCTCTCAAAGTTGCTTCTTAAAGCATAGTTTATCAAGCAGTCTTTGCATTTGCTTAAAGTTCTTTATGCTAAACTGCTTTGCATTTTCTAATGGGCTTTCAAAATATTGAACCAAACGCACCCATAATTGAAGATAACATATACTTCTCTAGCTTAAAGAAAGGTAATCAAGTAGGTAGGATATGCAAAACTGATAAGCCTGTCATGAAGATAATCATATCTATGAAATTGCTATGATTATGATCGGGGTCAAATTAATCATAAAAAAACAAAAAAAAAGCTTGAGCACATAAAGAACCCGAGAAGAGTTTGTATGGTGAAACAAAGAAATTTCTTATGCCAAGCAGGCCAAATACTACTTTCTCAAAATGATGGAAGACCACCTTAAAGTCACTATGATCGATTCAAATGGGAACTGTTGGAACACTTTAGTACCTGAGACTTAGTTTGGTATTTGTTTAGCCATCATTTGGACGAGGCTGCTTATTTTAAGCTGCCATTCTATCTGGGCAATTGCACTTTTCGGATGTTTGCATCAATTCCTTTATTTAGCTAGTGAAGTCGTGCTCTTGACTTTTACCTAGTTAACTCCTTTTAAGCCAAAAAATCAGTCTTGCTGCTGAATTTTGAAGTGACTTCTTAGCATATTGATTTTTCTTAGGCAAGATTGTGAGTTGGAACCTTTGATAACTTTTTTGACTAGGTGTCGGACTCTTATATTACCCCTTTTCTAATTATATACTGATGTGGAAATCTATCAAAAGTAGTAACTTTTTTGTTAAATCCTTTCATGGTTTTTTAAAGGAGAAGATGATGGTTGGTGATGGATTGACTTCCTGGATATCTATTTGGAAAACCAAGGTCCATGTAGGTTGTCGTATTTGGTTGGGAAACTTCTCGCAGGCACATCCTTACTTTGGACAATCTGAAAAAAAAAAATGAGTGGTGTTAACCTGTAGATGCTTCCTTTTCAATTAGAGAGGACAAACCGTGTCAAACCTTTTATAAAAAGTCCAACCCAAAAGCTTAAGTTGACATGAATATTAAAAGCATTATTTCAACCCCTCCTCTCACGTTCAGATTATGAGCTGCACGTGGAATGTTTTACCACGCACCTTCGCGTAAGGGATCACTAGCTTTGATACCATGTTAGAAAGTCCAACCCAAAATCTTAAGCTTAATAGGTGGAGCGATACCAAATGAATATAAAGAGCATTTAGGATCCATTGTGAAGCAATGTGGGACAAAATTTCAACAAATCTTCTTCTTCATTATATTTTGGATGAGTGCTTTTTGGGCAACCTGTTATGCCTCTATGGGCCTTTGTTGGGTTATAGCCGAATCACTTGAGCAAGAACTTGGGACATGGCAAGGTACTTTTATACCTTGCGGTTGTTGAGCCGGTACCATTAGCTCCTCTGGTTTATTTTAGGTTCATAGAGTGGAATGAGAGAACTTTTGAGTGGCAAGAGTCCTCTATTCAAGATCTTATTCAAAATTGGCTTAAAGTTCTACATCTTTGGTATAGTGGGGATATGTTCTTGGATGTAGATGCTTCACTGGACATTGTGGATACCTTGTCTTGTAAATGAGATCCCCTTCTTGGTTTTGAGCTCTTTCTGGACATGAGCTCTTTTCGTACATAGGTTGGCTTCCCTTTGGTGTCTTATAGTGAATTTCTCTGTACTTAAAAAAAAAAAATGCTGATGTACTAACAACTTCCTTGACCAGAATAGACGGGAAAGCTGGTCACCTGGTCAAGACCCTGCGAAGATTAAGAAGTCTGTGAATATAAGAGATATCGTGTACCCTATATATGATATTTATGTTGTAACTCATTTGATAATGAAGACTTCTCTGTAATAAAATAAGGTGGTTTTCTATCAAATATGGGAGTAATCATGGAGGGAAAGATAACTTTTGGCCGTGCTCTTTTGGTTTGCTGCTTAAATTAGATTCTTCAAGTTGTGCTTTTTATTTGTTGTGACCGAAATTGATCTCATACTTCAGATTTCCTTATCATTCTTCCAGTGTTGTGTTTATTTTTCTACATGCCTGGATTTGTAATGCTGGTAAAAAATGATTAAAATCTAGTCATTCATAGATTGCTGGAGATTTAGAATGGACTCACAACAAACATAATTTTTTGCAGAGATAAATTGCTGGTCAGAGTGGCTCATCTTTTCAGATATCTTCTTTTTCCTAATGAAGAGTGGGTGTATCGATTTTGTTGATTTTGTGGGCAAACTAGTTGTGCGACTTACAGAAGGCGATCAACAAATTCTTCGTACAAATCATGTGACTTGGCTACTTGCTGAAATTATTCGAATCGAGCTCGTGGTAAATGCTTTGAATTCAGATTCTAGAAAGGTTGGTTTTGAACTATCAATTGGTTTTGGATCACTATTTTTCAGTTTTTTTCCTGTTCTTTTTTTTTGGCCATACAGTCTTGTTTCTAATCAATATATGCTCAACAGGGTTACTTTTGCCGTTGGGCGTGAGTTATTTCATATCATGTTGTCGGAACATGTCTTAGAAAACAGAGAGATAAGTTTACATGATGAATTTAGGACCCCATTCCTTAATCCTCTCCTTATACAGTGACTCAGCTGATAACAGTCACAAAGTTGGTTTGGTGGTCAAAGCATTTTTTGGTCCTCACTTGACATCTGACTAAAGCTTCAGAACAGATGATGATTGTTGATCATCCAGTTTATTTGACTTTTAATGAGCATGATAATTTATTTGTGGTATTTTTGGTTCTTTCTTCAAGCTACATTCCTGCTGTAATTCAGCTGTCCAAGTTATTAATAAAAAAATTTACGTGTTTGTAACACACATTTTGCAGGACGCATCTACTCAATTAACCTAATATGCTCTTGAATAATGTGTTCTGCTCTTCTTCTATTATGCGCTTGTTCTCAAGAGGACCTGTAACTCAATTTGACGACGAAGGTTTAAAACAGAAGAAAGTGAACTTGCATAATGATGATTGTAGTGATAAACTGGAGAAAGAGAGGAAATGCTGAATATAATGAGCTGCAAATATAGTTTTGTGAAGAGTGCATAGAATGTTGCTAGAATAAGTGATTTTTGTGAGCATGGAAATTCTAGCTGAATTATAGTGGAGTATACAATGTGGAAGACTGGACTTAACTTTTATTTGGCTAAATGTAGATGTGTGAAAGTTTTGACATTGAAAGATAAAAACAACAGTCTGGTGAATTAATATTTCCTTTATAGAATAAAATGAAAAGGTGTTATGTTAGAATGAGGAGGGGGCCCAATGGAAAAGGGCCATAAAATCTTTGTTCAGGTGGCTGGGCTTTAATACTAAATATGACTTGGTTAAATTGCTGGTGGCAAAATTTCTCATAGAACAGACGCATAAACCTTGCATAGGACAGATATAGATCACATGCATAAACCTCGCTTACTGAGGAGCACTTAATTAATTCCATGCTTCCAAACTTTGCCTTAGGATGAGGAGACAAAATCTTGATCATAATTGTGTACAGGGTTTCCAGAGGTTTTAACTCTTATAGAGTAACTTGCCTATGCTTATAAAACTTGTGATTCTCCAGCAATCAGGTCCTTTTAGATGATATTAGGCTTCCTTGTACTAGCCGGTGAAGGGTTTGATTGATGAACAAGGTTTTAGTAGACCATGGATTAAAAGGACAAACGTCCACTTCTCACTTACAGTAATTAGCTTTGATATGAGATGTGGTTTCTTGCAATTTGGATCACATGCATAAACCTCCCTTCCTGAGGAGCATTTAATTAATTCCATGCTTTCAAACTTTGCCTTATGATGAGGAGGCAACATCTTGATCATAATTGTCTACAGGGTTTCAAGAGGTTATAACTCTTATAGAGTAGCTTGCCTATGCTTATAGCACTTGTGATTCTCCAGCAATCAGGTCCTTTTATATGATATTAGGCTTCCTTGTACTACCTGGTGAAGGGTTTGATTGATAAACAGGGTTTTAGTAGACCATGGATTAGAAGGACAAATCTCCACTTCTCACATACAGTAATTAGCCTTGATATGATGTGTAGTTTCTTGCAATTTAGATGGCTTTTGCAGATTAATTCACATATTCTTCAATTGTTTAATATCTTTTACTCTTGAAGTTCAGAATGTTGAATCATTACGTAACTCGTGCTTTGCCCCCTGCTAGGTGGAGACAATCAGGAAGATTTTGTCATTTCATCGAGAAGACAGAGGCTCAGATCCTAATAATCCTCGAAGTATCCTACTTGATTTTATTAGCAGTTGTCTGACTTTACGAATTTGGTCACTGAATACAGCAACGAGGGAATATTTGAATAATGAGCAGCTTCAGAAAGGAAAGCAGATAGATGAATGGTGGAGGCAAGTGGGCAAAGGTACTGCTTATGAATAGCCTTGTTAGAGTTTAGTTGTTTGATGGTATAGACATACCTATTACTACTCGTGAATTCTATCTACTGTTCCATTATTGTCGACTTCTCACTTAAGCCATTCTTTCCATTGGCTAACAAATGTTCATTGGCTTCTAGAAAAGCATAGAAAAACATGGACTATAAGCTTGGACACAGAAAAAAGACATATAATGTGCCTAGAAAATTTGATGTGCCATTATAATGTGCCCCGCAAAATTGATGGCTTCTAATTTAAGTAGGATTGTACTTCTCAGGAAAATTTAATAGGAATGGCAGGCCAGGTAAAAGGAGATTTCATGTTACCTTAAAATAGAAGCTGCAAATGCCTATATTCCTCCACCCAGGAGATGTTCCTTTACGGAATTAGTCTTTTTAAAAACCTTATTCCTTTCTGAAACATCTTTCTTCATTGGTGTTTTTACACTCTGCACCATCACTTTCCAGAATTTACACTTAACATCCTCTCACTTAATCTTCAATAATTACCTGCACCTTGTGTTAGTATTCTTTTTCTTGATCACCCTCTACAGTTTAATTATAAGCAATGATGCCACTAGAGGCCGAGATTCCATTTAACACAAATGCACTTCAGCTAGCTGCACTTCCATGCAGATCACAGATTCTGAGTAAGGCAACTTTCTGGAGGTAAAATTATATTGATGAAATAGAGGTTTTGGTCGCCAGCAAGGTAGCAGGAAAGAGATATGTTGAATGGGATATAAAATCATGCAGGATTAACTCAGAGACCACCTCTGAGCATCAAACTAATGTAAACCGAGAATCAAGACATGTATGATAATTTGGAAACGAAAAGCTAAATTTAACCATCACATATTTGAAAATAGATATGAAGTATTTGCCAATATGGGTCCATGTTCTGGTTTTGCTTCATGCAATTTCAAACTATAAAGCTTAGCAAACCGTTAAATAGGAAAGAAGGAATGATGACCCAAGAAGTACCTTGAGCTGCTTTTTGAAAATCACCTTTGAACTCTTCAGTTGACATAACTCTGACAACTTATGCTCTTGGCTACGTCAATTAATTGTCACAATTGTCATGTGCATTTAATGAATGCATCTGATGTGCCACCCTACAACTTACGTGTATGAATAATATGAGCTCACGGACTTGATGCATGTGCTTGCACACAAACTCATGAGCGAGAACGCTGTAATTTAAATCACATATTAACAGAGAAAATCAATCAACCTTCTGTATTCTTTTTTCACCTCAAAGGAAGTGAATGCTATCCTCAACCATGTGGCCGTATTTTCTCTGTCTCTTATCGTTAGCCTAGTTTTAGGCTATCCTAATGTCAATGTGGATGCTAATAGCAAAGTTTATTTGGACTGCACCAATTGCTTAAACCTGTTGTCTCAGACTTGTTTATAAAGTTTCAATCCATGCATATCGAGCAGATTTTCTACAGCTTGTTGAGCTTCTTTTTCAGGAGATCGCATGATGGACTACATGAATATGGATGAGAGATCAATAGGGATGTTTTGGGTTGTATCTTACACCATGGCTCAACCAGCTTATGACACGGTGATGAACTGGTTATCCTCTGCTGGAGTTACGGAATTATTACCAGGTTCTAATATGCCAAATGAGAGAGTAATGAGGGAAGTAAGCCCAATACCAATGACCCTAATCTCTGGGTTCTCAATGAACCTATGTTTAAAATTGGCGTTTCAGATGGAGGAGGCTTTATTTTCCAACCAGGTATCCATTAATGGAGCTTTCTCCTTTCTACAATTCTGGTGGATTTTACTTTTGCTGCTCCATCATCGCTCATCTTCAGCTTAATTGGCATGATATCATCTATTGCCACTTTGTACAGCTCTATCCTTTGTTTCTGTTTAATCTATGGTTATGCTTTGCAATGCCCGAGTGTGAAGCAGCAGGCATCTAATCTAATCCAAGATGATAATATGCCAGTAAATGTTGATAGTTCATAAATGTTGATAGTTCATGCACCATTGTTTTGCCAATATCATATATTCTTTTCTGAATGCAGGTTGTGCCTAGTATTGCTATGGTGGAAACATATACCAGACTGCTGCTCACTGCCCCTCACTCATTATTTCGCTCTCACATCAGTGTAGGCACTTCTTTCACCCAGTCTAAGTAATAAGTATGCCTAATCTTTAATGCAAAGTTCTACCTAGTTGAGGTGACATGACTATGTCCCATTTTCTGCAGCATTTGGCTCAGAGAAATCCGGCCTTGTTGAGTAAGCCCGGAGTTACAATTTTGCTATTTGAAATTTTGAACTATCGCTTACTTCCTCTCTACAGGTAATTCTGATTGGTCCATAGAATATCTTATGTTTCCATAGTATTTACGGTGTGCTTAACTGTAGTTATTCCTTTTGATGATCGTTCAGTGTTGAAACTTCTAGGCTCCAATTCTTGATCAATCTCAATCTTTCTCCATAGTCATTGGATCAAACTTTCTTTTCAGATACCAAGGGAAAACCAAAGCTTTGATGTATGATGTCACGAAAATTATTGCTGCTCTCAAAGGGAAGCGTGGGGATCATCGTGTATTTAGATTGACTGAGAACTTATGCATGAATGTAATTTTCTCACTGAGAGATTTCTTTTCGGTGAAAAGGGAAGGGAAGGTGAGTAAAATATTAGGTAAACGTGGAACTAATTATCTGGTGTGTTATCTTTTCTTGCCGGTTACTCCCATGATCTCAAATGCCAAAGATTTTTTTTTTTTTTTAATCTAATTTATTGCCAATATTTCTTTTGGCAGGGTCCAACTGAATTTACTGAAACTCTGAATAGAATGACGGTCATTACCCTAGCAATACTCATTAAAACTCGTGGTGTTGCTGATGCTGATCACCTTCTATATGTTCAAACGATGCTAGAACAAATACTAGCAACTAGTCAACATACATGGTCGGAAAAGACACTACGCTATTTCCCTTCTGTGCTTCGCGATGCCTTGGCAGGGCGAATTGATAAGAAGGGCCTTGTCATTCAAGCATGGCAGCAGGTTCATCATAAAACTTAAAACCCTTTTAACTTCAGATCTTTGTTATCTCTACTTTTCCTAGCCATAATTATTTCAAATAATATTGCATTTTTGTCTAGTATCATTCGTTCCTTGCACTATATGGAGGACTTTCACAGGATTTTACTACCTTTTGACTATAAAATTCTTTTGTTCCCGTGTATGTTTTCCACACCCCATTTCTATCACCAGTTATTGCCTTAGGCATGAGGAGTCTCGTGGCATATGATTCTACTGTTTCCGAGTGTTATATTGTTCAGGGATCATTCAGTGTGCTTGTATTTAGCTGACAAAATGGTTGCCTTTGGATCTGATTCTACATCTTAGAATTTTAGTGTAGTTTGCAGTCTATGGATGAGCTAAGATATGGGAAAATTACAAAAAAAAGTCCTAAACCTATTGCAATTGTACCAATTCAGTCCTAAACTTTTTTTTGGGGCTAATTTAGTCCTAATTCTTTTACAATTGTGCTAATTTAGTCAATTCGGCCAAAATTGGTTGGCTGGCGCTGACATAGACGCCGGCTGGGAACAGCTGGCCAGCGAACGCTGATGTGGCAATTTTTTAATTTTTTTTTCTTTTTTTTTTCCCATTTTCTTCTTCCTCTGGCTGGCGAGGCTCGCCCCTGTTGGCCACTGGCAAAGGTGAGCCTCGCCCAACGACAGCGGCCTCGCCGGTTGCTAGCGAGGACTGTTGCCAGATCTGGACGGCGAGGCTTGACCTCGCCATGGATGGGCAAGGCCGAGCCTTGCCAGATCTTGCGACCTCTTGCGCTTCTGGTCGTTGGCGACCTGGGCCAGGGCCTTGCCGCCCCCTTCGGACTCGCCCGTCGCCCGCACCCTTTTTGGGGATGCCATTGAGATCTGCGATGGTCCTCGCTGGTGGCCGACGAGGCCGCCGTCGTTGGGCGAGGCTTGCCTTTGCCAATGGTTTGTGGGGGCAAGCCTCGCCAGTGGCCGGCGACTCGCCAGCCCTCGCCTCTGGCCACCGGCTAGCCAAAGGAAGAAGAAGGTGGGGAAAAAAAAAAAAAAAAAAAAAATTAAAAATTTAAAAAATTAAAAATTTGATATAAATAAAAAAATATTAAAAAATTTCCATATCAGCGTTCACCGGCCAGCTGTCCCCGGCCGGCGTTCACGTTAGCTCGACCGGCCAATTTTGGTGGGATGAACTGAATTGGTACAATTGTAAAAGGTTTAGGACTAAATTGGCCAAAAAAAAATTTATGACTGAATTGACACAATTACAATAGGTTTAAGACTTTTTTGGTAATTCTCCCGCTAAGATATAGGTTCGCATGTGTTTTGGAAGGGTGGGTTTGAATTCATGATATCTTGAGAAAGAAATTCTGTTAATGTGATGTTTGTCATATTGCTAATCTTTGTTGGAAAGTCTCAAAAGCTTAAATCATTGGGTGGAAGGAGATTACGCGAATACAAGACTCATCTAAATCTCATAGACGAGTGATTCGGGATACTTTAACACTCTCTCACATGCAAACCAGGCTAAGAACAACATATGGAATTTAGAAATGAGGAGGCTCACATGCGTATCAAACTTGGGGAATAACCTAGATGTTAGAAAGTCCAACCCAAAAGCTTAAGTCATTTGGTGGAGGGATCACTTGAGTATGAGGCTCATCTAAACCTGTGGACAAGTGATATATGATACTTTAACAATCTCAAAACTAGCATATGGGTCAAAAATGGAAATAATTAAGGCTTTCTTTGCAATGATTGTTTTACAAGCTAAATTAACCTATACAGCCAACATGTGCATCTTGTTCATGTATTTAAATGTCCTCTTGGTAAAGCTTAAATGTGGGAGACATGCTTTAGCTTTTCATTTAACAGGCCTGTTATTGGACATATTAGTTCTCTTATTCTACTAGGTCCCTGTTTTACTCATGTACAGTGCAATATAAGTTCGGGAAAGTTCTGAAAATTGTGCATGAGAGGCTTTCGGACATACTTAGTTTTTAGCTATCAGTGTTGTAGATTATTTCTCAGGATAAGGTTAAACTCTTCATTTGCACTATGGTCATTACTAGTTTTCAAATTTCAGGGTTTGCTTTAACTTTGTTCCTTTTTTTTTTCTTCCCCAGGCAGAGACAACAGTCATAAACCAATGCACCCAGCTTCTTTCGCCATCTGGAGAACCTAATTATGTGACAACCTATATTAGCCATAGTTTTCCTCAGCATCGTCAATATTTATGTGCTGGAGCGTGGATTCTGATGCGTGGGCATCCCGAAAACATTAACACTGCGAATCTGGTATTACCGCAAGCCGTACAGCACTTTGCATGTTGCCATGTGGTGCTAATTAATTAGTTGCATGTTTCCTTAATTGCAGAATAGGTTTTTGGCCTAGTTTATTTCAATAATAATAAGTACTCCTTCAATCTCTCTCTATAACCTACATGTGTGTGTTCTGGATAAAAGGTGCGTGTGTTGAGGGAGTTCTCTCCTGAGGAAGTGACTGCTAATATCTACACCATGGTGGATGTTCTTCTTCATCAAATTCAGATGGAACTTCAACATGGGCATTTTATGCAGGTCTTCTAATTTGAACTTTCTAGAGATTTCAAGTGCATAAGAACTCTCTCTCTCTCTACTTGTAAAATGCGGGCATCCATTTTGATCCATGTGCAGCTCTTCCTTTTCAGGACCTCTTATTCAAAACAAGTACCAACCTTGCATTTCTGATTTGGACCCATGAGTTGCTTCCTTTGGACATACTACTACTGGCACTTATTGACCGTGATGATGACCCCCATGCCTTACGCATTGTGGTAACTTTCTAAATCTTATATTTGTACTTTTCGTTGCAATTGCTTATGTCCACTTATCAGATCATATTTGGTCTGCTATATTGCTTCCTCTGCCCCCCAATCAAATCAGGTTATTTTCGCTTCTTGCTAGCGTGGTCTTTAAATCAACGGTTTCAAGGGGGCACGTTATATATCAGTTAGCTGGGGCTCTAGTACAGAGGGTGAACACGGCGGTGCTCTTTTAGAATTAAATGATATGACAAGGCTATGGTTGATGATGTTATGGTATTGATGGTATTACAATCAATTGCATCTGACGTTATACCTAATGGTTAAAATTATAGGTCAGAAGTAATCTTATTATGATGTCTTTCAACTGTTATTATGCAAGAGTCTGTCATGTAGTTTATTTACTCTCAAGGAATGTTTAGTTGCTTTATAAGTTTTCACCATGATGATTCAGCCATATGAAATACCTTGCTGTTTGACGATTGTCAATCTTCTTTTCTGTTATAAGTGGGAGGTTCGCCATCTTGTAATAGAAACATCTATTCCTATCTTTGATTTGGCTTAGCTTTTGATGCTTCTCCCCACCTCATTATTACCTACCTTTCCTATTGTCCTCTTACTCCATTGACACATCTCCCCTTAGCTTAGTAGAGAGCTGCCTTAGCTTTTGCCTCAGCAATCTTCTATTTCATGAGAAGTGGTCATTGTTTCAATACCTTGTTCCACTGTAGTTTAAAAATTCTTTAATGTTACTGATCATAATTTGAAGAATTTTAAAAAGTGAAAGCTTGAAGCTTCTCATCGGATAAGTCAAGATTAGAAGACTGTGTTGTCTTTTTTATACGTCGGTGCTATCAAGGCATGGAGAAAACCTGGATTCAAACAAGTGATAATTTAGAAAAATGAACCATCTGATACATAGTCACAACTTGCCAAGTAGACATTCTCAGTGGGGAAGCTTGAGGAAAGCTTGGCTCTGAAGACAGTCCTTCAGGTGGCCTATTTTGGCGCAAGCTGAAAAACAAGTGTAGGCCCTGAAATGGTTAATAATTTGTTATTTTCTAGATTGCAACTTTGTATTTAGCCCACGCTGAGCATTGGGTGCCTGGCCAAAAAGTCTTGACCAATCCCATGATGTGTTTGACTTGCTGCTAAGCTGATTAAAGTCTGGTGGTCCCATTTAAGTCATAAGAAATAGTGTCTGATATGTTTGAGAAATAAGAAGAGTCACTGGTCTGCTTGTATAGTGGACTTCAAGTGTTTATGGTCTCACGTTTCAATCCTTTCGACGTAGCTTTGTCTTTTAAGTTTCCAGCTACTTGAACAATTGTCCCTATAAATAAATTCTTTATTTATCAAAAAAGGAATTTTTACTTCGATGGCATTAACAAGCATTATGCTCCAGATCAGCCTTCTTGACCGACAAGAACTTCAACAAAGAGTGAAACAATATATTTTGAATCGTGGACCTCCGGAACATTGGACTTACACTGGAACTTTTAAGCGTGTTGAACTGCAAAAAGCGCTTGGGAATCATCTCTCGTGGAAAGATCGGTAAACTTGCTGGCATTATCATCCTCTTTGATGGCACGTTAGGAAGGATTTGGATTTTTGCTCTTTTAATCTCAGATGGAGATGCGATGTATTTCGTTAATCTTTAGATAATAACCATTTCCTGTTAATTGTAAGTTTAAAAGTAAATTTGACTTACCCCAATTTTGTTAATTTTGGATGATCAACAATTAAAAATTGCCCTTATTACACTGTATGATTAAGAACTAGCATGTGCATTTGTTTCAATAGAAAATATTTGTAAAAAGTACGCAGGAGTGTGTATTTTAGTTCCAGTTTTCCTTTTCTTAAAAGGCCTGTTTTCAAGAAGAGATTTCTAAAGAAGCATCTAAAATACTCTTACACAAGTAGGTTTTAAGTGCTACAGTAACACAAGGATTAAGTGATTAGTTGCTGTCCCTCATAATTATAGATCTTATCATAGGCAACCCCTGGTTTTCTCAAGTATAAACCTTTTCTTTATGTGGTCAAAGTCTAGTAATTAGTTAATGAATGGATGTCTTGTGTGAATGTCTCAATCTGTTTGAAGTCTTCAATGCAGGAATCCTCCATAGCATGTAAATAAACTGGCAAAGAAACCTCTTTTTCCACTCTTCCTGTCTGTCTGAGTAATGAATGAAACCAGTTTGTCTAGTCCTTCGTCAATATAGGGACTTACATGGGTTGGATTAGCATTTGGCCAATCTGTTGCATTACGTTCATTAAGTTGAAAACGCAGGGACTTGGTGACTATATTTTAGTTTCATTTCCTCAAGATGCTTATTCATATTGCATCACTTTTTTTTTTTTTTTACATCAGATCAATCTAAGTTGTCTCCTCTTGAATTGGATATTCACTAGGGTGAAATCTGGATTAGATAAAACGAAAATTTCTGTTTCAAGGATTCCTTACTATTTATCACTGTTTACATGTTTGTTATGTACTAGATCTTAATCTTTCTCGGAACCCTTGAAACTATATCCATTGTCTTTATACTGAATCAAGCTAATCCATTGTAGTCCCTCTCGAAGGCACGCAGTCACAGAAGGCAATTCAATATTCACTTTTTCTCTGTACAGGGAAAAGGGGAAGAGCCGAAATAACTAATTTGTAGGAGAAGATACTCACTCATTTTTCTTTAGAGTAGTGTTCCTCACCCACTCGAGAGTTGCTAGTTGAATTGTTAGTCCTCCAAAAATAGGTTTCTGAAAGCTTTTAGGGCATAATTCATCTCACCATTTATAATTGGATTCTGGGTTTCTGGAGCTTTCTCGATCTTCGGCTTACAAATCTCCAATTAAGTTAGTCTTGCGGCTATGCACATGCAATGAAGCTCTTGTAGGATGGATCGACAATGTCCTCTTATTATTGAATAGGACTAATCATAGGGACAATATAGATGATCTTCGTGGTAAGAGTCTGAATGATCAAATTTTTGTGCCTTGTGCTGCATTCATTTTACTTGGACTGAGAACTTTCATCATGAACTCCTTTTTCAAGGAAGTCTTGAAAGCTGGTTTCATCTGTACCCCAACTGTTATTGGATATATTTAATTCAGCTTTAACTTTTACTGCAGCAATTTTTAGAGTAGTGTAAGCTATACTACGTGATGGTTCCGAATTACAGTGATGCATGGTCATTGAGCTTAATTCCCGGTAGTTACTGGATGCTTCTGTGGACTGTATTCTAACAGTTTATGTTGATATTAGTTAATTGGGCAAATGATGCTTGATGATGCAGGTATCCCCCATTTTTTGATGATATTGCAGCCCGGTTGCTTCCCGTGATCCCCCTTATTGTTTACAGACTGATTGAAAATGATGCCATGGATCAGGCTGAAGCAGTCCTGGCTGTTTACTCTCCATTTCTAGCTTATCACCCTTTTCGATTCACATTTGTTCGTGACATACTCGCATATTTCTATGGTCATCTTCCTGGGAAGCTCATTGTCCGAATTCTGAAAGTACTTGATCTTAGCAAGGTGAATATCCTCTTTATATCTTAATCCTTTGAAATGCTGCTGTCTCTACAACCATGATGACTTGATTTTTTTTCCAGATTCCACTTTCTGAGTCATTCCCACAACACATTAGTTCCTCAAATCCTGTCATGTGCCCACCTCTGGATTATTTTGCTACTCTGCTAATGGGTCTGGTCAACCATGTCATTCCTCCATTGAGTAGTGACGCAAAATCTGTTTCTGTTGGGGATACTTCAAACAATTCAGCTCGAGCCCCGCATAACAAAGCTTTGCCAGCCCAACCTGGCCAAATGAGTGCCTCAGAAGGTCAAAAGGCATTTTATCAAATTCAAGATCCCGGCACACACACTCAGCTGGTTCTTGAAACTGCTGTGATAGAGCTGCTTTCACTTCCTGTATCTGCATCTCAAATTGTGTCATCCCTAGTTCAAATTGTTGCTAACATCCAACCTACCCTAATTCAATCTAGTAATTGTCTGCATGGAGCTCCAAATGGCGTTGGACAAGGTTCAGTCCTACCAACTTCACCTTCAGGTGGAAGCACAGATTCCTTGGGTGCAAGCAGATCTACTCCTTCAGTTTCTGGTTTAAGTACCTCTAACTTTGTCTGGGGAAGTGCTTATGCATGTCAACAACCGTCTTGCTTGTTGATCCAAGCTTGTGGTCTTCTATTAGCTCAGCTTCCCACTGAATTTCACTCGCAACTTTATTTGGAGGCTACGCGCGTAATTAAGGACAGTTGGTGGCTGACTGATATAAAGAGGTCATTGGCTGAACTAGACTCTGCTGCTGGGTATGCATTGTTGGATCCAACTTGGGCTGCACAAGATAATACCCCAACTGCCATTGGTATGCATACGTTACTATACCTTCTCAGCAGTAGCTCTTTTTTTTTTGGGGTCAGATTCTCAGCAGTAGTTAGGGACACCTTTTGCATATGCATGCCCTCAAATAGTGTTCAGCAAACAAGTCCACCTTTGCTTAAAATTTAACTTCGCCTTACATTAAAAATCCTCTTCATGGTTTTTGTTAGAAGCAACTGTAATATGATTATATTACCCTAATACTATGTTTGGAAAACATGATGGGAGAGGAGAATGCAAAGAAAATGCCCACTTATAAAAAAATTTCCTCCTCTACATACAAGAATTATAAAATGTTGAAATATTTACCATCCAAATTTTTGTTCACCTCCATTTTCATGCAATTATCATATGTTGTAAACAAATCAAAAAACAGTCAGTGTAATAAATCCATAGGTGGAATATGTCCTTGTGTGCATCATTGTCCTTATGAGCTCTTGGTTTTCTTTACACTGGACTAATTTCAACTTAAGCATGCAAGGTTATGATCATCCGGTTAGTAATGATTCTACATGGGATTTTCCACTGAAAACATTGGGTCAATTTTAACTGACTGTCTTCCTTGATGTTGCAATTTAATAAACGACTCTTCATTTTGTTGTGCGGTCTACATATACTCAGCCTGACATGTAAAATTCATGATGTGTTGCTGTTATTTACCTGACTTTTATTTGGTGGACTCTCAAATCATAATTAACCCAACCCATGTCCATCACGAATATCTGGATAATGGTACTGATCTGTATGTGTGCTTGTGTGATTTGTATTCTACACGTGTGTCAATATTGAATGAAAAAAAATCCTGAAACCTAGAATAAGTAAGTTTAGTTCCAATAAAGAAGGCCCTGATAAGTGGATTCAGTGAATTCTCAGTCGATTCTATATATTAATGGTTCAAATGAATCTTCTTTTATTATTTAGTTCCAAATCCAGGATGTCCATGAGTTATGGTCCAGAGCATGAGCTTGCATTTGTTTGCTATTCTGATAATTGTCCTTTCATGCACTATCCAGGTAACATAGTTGCGCTGCTTCATTCCTTCTTTAGTAATCTCCCGCAAGAATGGCTGGATGGGGCACAAGCAATCATCAAACACCTCAGACCAATTACATCCGTTGCAATGTTGAGAATAGCATTTCGTATAATGGGTCCATTGCTTCCAAGACTTGCCAATGCTCACTCCCTTTTCAACAAGGTAAAGGAAGTGATCCCTCTTCTTCTATTTGGATACTTCTGTGGAAAATGCGACATAGAGAAATGAAGCTCAGTGTTCATTCGAGTATGTTTCTTTACTATTTATTAGTTGAGAAACAAAATCAGAATTAAAACTTGAATAGGGTAAGAAGTTCGTGGATCTTTAAACTTTTTCTTCTTAAAGGTTGGAAGTTTTGAAGGAAAATGAAGTTATCTCACAATCACAAAGTTTGAGTGGTTAGACAGGAAACATAAAACAGAATCTATCCTTCCCTTTTGCCACGTTTAAGAGTTGAGAGGGTGGAGTAACAAAGCACTAGCCTCTCTCACGCGGTCTTATAGTAGATAGAATGCCTTTTGCAGTGATAATTTCATAAGATTGAAGTTTTAAAAAAAATTAACCGTGTTGATGTCTATAGCCCAGATAGTGAGTTTTCTTCTATTGTGTCATTTCTTTATTTCAGCTGTCAACCTTGTCATTTATATTTTTGTTTTTTGCTTGTCTAGTGTAAAGCTATACCAGTTTGGTCATATCCCTATATGTTAAGGTTAAATGACTAATTACAAGAAACATTTTCTGATGACACAAATGTCCTGATTCCTATAATTGGTTTGATGTGCAAGACAATGGGATAAGTTGACTTATTGCTTTTGTTCGTTGAAGTTGTCTTCCCATCTTCTTTATCATGCTCTGTACTCTGAGCTTCAAAGGAGACTTTTTCAGGAGCATGCTTGATAACTGGAATATTCTTCTTTAAGTTCCTACTTGCGCTTTTATTTTTTATACTTACTGATCCTCCTCCTCTTCAAACCCTAGTGAGTTCTTTCCAAAGTCTTATGGCAGGATGCTGCATTTTTCAAGTAATCGTAATCAGTGTTTGTTTAAAACTCATCGTTATGTCGACAGTACTTAATGCAGATGGTGTTTCAGCAATAGTGAATGTAAAGCTGTGTACTTATTAAGTGTTATCAGTTAATGTATGATACTCTCGAAGTCATTTTATTTTTCACTAAGGGAGAGAACATGAACAGTAGAACTTTGATGTGTTCATTAAATTACGGTGTACAATAATCTAAGGCTATATTTAGTTGTCCGGATTTCTAATCAGGATAGTATTGGATAGGATATGATATGAAATTCTGGAATTTTTCTATATATTATCAATTATTTGGTGAATTGCAATATTAAGGTCGGATATATTCACATCGTATCATGTACATTTTTTTGATATAAATGGCATATCATTGTAAATGAACCTAAAATTCATGAACTGAGATGATAAAAATCTCTCGTGACACTATTCTCTAATATATTTTTATTTTATTTTATTTTATTTTTCCTATCTTTTTAAATTATTTTCTTTATTATTTCTTTTTTCCCCTTCCATCATTCTTTAATAAAATTTTATCAAATAGTAAACTGTTTTAATATACCTAAAATATGTAATAAATATAAATATATAATTAAAAGATTTTCGACGAAAAAAAATTAAAAGATTGAATGTACATTATAAGATAGAATTAATGTTGAATATATAAATTAATATAAGATTAAAATTTAAAAAATAATTTTTTATTTTTTATTTTTAATTTCTTAAATTAGAATTAAAATATTATTTATATTGAAATATAACTTCAATTTTGTTAATTTAATAAGTTTGTTATTCGAGAAAAATAACTTTTCTATTATGGACGTTATAAATCTTATCTATCTTTATCCCACTTTCCCCATGGATAATTTTATCCGGCTTATATTCCCCTTATATCCGACTTCATTTTGTCCTGAGCAAGTACCAAACATAAGATAGGATAAATCATATCCTATCCCAAATTTTATCCTGAGTCAAACGCAGCCTAAAGGTGTATTCTATGTATAAATGGTCATTTTTCATGATTCTCTATCAATCTATTATCTGTGATTGTCAACTCTTTCTGCGCGTCATTAATTTGATCTATTAGGTGGTATTTTGCACCTACTTATTAAACTAAGTTGTTTCTTATTCTTCTCACTTCCAGATACTTACATTGTTGTTAACCACATTGGTGGATGTCTTTGGGAAGAACTCACAACCCTCAAACCACGTTGAAGCATCAGAAATAAAGGATCTCATCGATTTCCTGTAAGTGGTTTTTCCTTTTGTATGGTTATCCAGGCAGAACATTGCAGATGTTTTTGGTGCTTGAGGTTTTGGAGAAGTGCTTCGGTTAATTACTCTATAGCGTTTCCCATAAGGTGCTCAGTTTAGAATTTGACAATTCTTTGCATGCGCATGACATATCATCGTAAATTTTGTATATAGGAAGACTCATGATTTTATCCCAAACTTTGGTTCAAAATTTTATCCATAACAAATCTTTTACTTCTCTTTTCACCAGAATTGCAAGCAGTAGTATCTTTTCTCCTCTAATTAAATGTATGCTGAAATGAGAGTTGCATCTGCTGCCTAATGGATGTCTTCTTAATTGTTCTACCAGCCATCATGTCGTCCATTATGAAGGTCAGGGAGGACCTGTGCAGGCGAACAGCAAGCCCAGACCTGAGGTACTTGCTCTCCTTGGTAAAGCATCCGAGAGACTTAGACCAGACGTGCAGCACCTTTTTTCTCACTTGAAACCTGACATAAACACTTCCATCTATGCCGCCACCCACCCGAAGCTTGCACAAAATTCAGGACAATGAAAGCATCTATAGTCGACACCTGGAGCCTCATATGTTTGCTCAATAAAATTATAAGTGGCTCCTCATTTTGGCCGTTTCTCCCTCTTATACATGCTTGCATTTGAAAGCAAAAGAGTCGCTGCTTCTGAAGCATGAAGATATGCAAGTCTACTTGGTGCTGACCTTGGCGTCATAAATAGCCTGCAAACTGTTCGCTGGATACTCTCAGGTAATCTCTTCTGTAAATCTGTAAATACCCAATCTTGTGATACATGGATGGGTGAAAGTGGTTGGGACCTAATATTTGGCCCAATAACTTGAATGTAGTTGAGGCTTGCTTTTCTACTAGCCTACAAATTTTAGATATTACCTCGAATCTTGGTTATTAAATCTTCAAGTGGAGTTCAGATATTACTAAATTCTCCTCTTCTCTGTTCTCTCTGTATGCGTGTGTTTTGGATGTTGCCCTGTCTAATTGGCTGCTTACTTCAATGGTAACATGTCGATTCATCAACATGCCAACAAAAAGTCATAACTACGATCTCCCGATGATGACGAGGCCTTTCATTCAGAATTTCTGTATAGGATTCATTGTTTAGATTGATCGTTGGGACGTGCCAAAATTTTCTTTGGTAGTCAAATTTAAGTAGGGAAACCTCGCACATGGAATATCACAACTGAAGATGAAACCGTGCGTGGTTTGAAGGACATTATATAGTTCATCGAGTAAAGAGATAAACAGTGTCACTAGAGTGCTTTGTAAACTGGATCGGGCCGGTTGAATTATGTGTTGGTCAATTCTTGGTTTGCTTAATTGCGTGCCACTTATAAATCTGATTTAGCATGTCATCATGAGGTAGTGGTTAAGAGGAGGAGAGGGAGATCAGAGATGGGCGTATTTTCCCAGCACGCTGGCCTTTTCCTCTCGGCCATTGAATGGGACTCTGCGTCTCGCTTTCCAAAGACCACAATCTTCATCTCAAGGTTCTCTTGCCTCAGAGAAACTCTCAAAACTCTTATCCATAATTCTGTGATTGTACATTACTAGTCATAATAAAATTTGTCCATGATATCATCATACAAGATTTTGAAGAATTTCATTTGCTTTCGGGTCATCTCCCCCGAACATAGAACTTACCGCGAGCATTGCGGTTATTAGCAACTTGTGGTTATTGGCTGCTGCGATAATCCTAATTGCAAAGTAGAAGAAGATTTTGGACCCAAGACTACGTGTGTGGTTTATAGCTTCGCACTCTCTGGGCATGCATTCTTTTAAGGTCCGTATCAATTCGCGAAAACTACTGAATCTCTGGGAAAACAAGTAGAACAGTGAAAACAGTATAGTTGAAGGAGACTTTCTTTTCTTTTTTTTGATCGACAGTTCAAGAAGAGTTACGGGGCACAAAACCGGATCCCTCTGCACATATTACAGTAGATTTCCTTTCACGCAGCGTAATGGGACTTGCATCGGAGTACTCATCAAGCCAAGCATATGGAAAAGATTAGCTTCGTCGAATTGACATGAATCGGATGTAACATCCCCCTGAAGCAATATCAAGACACTTTTAAAAGAGTCTCTCTAAGAGAATCATCTTTCTACATGTCATTGGCCAAAGACTTAGTTGATAAGTTGATAAAGTTAATACAGAGCATCCGGCAGAAAGGATGTTCTCAGATTTCAGAAAGAACATGCTCCGAGGATCCACATGACACGACCTTCGAGAAAAGGGAGGTCGCAGTTTGCACCATTTGTTCATGGAAGAATACGTATTATTAGAGATACATCTCTAAGGTTGATTCTTAAAGTAACGACGGCTGAAAGAACAGAATACCTCAGCCATGCACTAGCATACCAAGATAAGATTTTTCTTGCTGGAGTAAATACCAGATTATTCAAATTGCTAATGGAAAATCTTCTTTCAACAGGGACATCAACAGCCCAAGAAGCTAAATCTCCGTGCTCTCCCACGGGTGCTCAGTAAAGTCTCTAGGTGAACTAAGGAGAATCATCATCCTACAACTGACAATAGTCTCTTAACCATTGTGTGCATAAATTGTGTTGACCTCAATTAGCATACCAGGTTCTGGGCAATTCAGAATATTCAACTTGCAGTCAGGTGCGAGTAGCGAGACCACTTTCACTGCAGCTTATATGACCTAGAAGAAGCGATCTGGGTGCAGATGTCGATCCAATATACAAACTCAACCCATCATCAACCTCCCACTCAATATGAAAATACATTTTGGTGACCCTCAATTCTCACACACTCAACTGCTCCAGTCTTTAGTGCCGACCCCAATACAGCCTAATTTCTTATTCATTTTCAATAATCAGTCTTGCATTGACGTCCAGTTCGAATTGCCCAAAGGAGTGCATCTGATGAAACAGTCATGTTGCCATCTTATTTTTCGTCTTAATGAGAATTGGCAAAGTTCCAAGCATGAGTCTGATCTTACGTGAACCAAATCGAGACTGGCACAAATCCATATTCCTACTGTATTCATCATCAAATTACTAAATCAATCACGTTATGCGGTGCAGAAAAGATGAATCACAATCCACAGCTCACAGCAGAGCCTAACAAATGGGGAAAAGCAATTCATGTTTTGACGATCGAAAGAAAGGCTTTTCCTTTCAAATGTCGGAAGGCCATTTGTCCACAACTACAGCTAGCAGCAATAGCTAAATCCACAAGGACTTCCTTTAGCTCATACTCTAGTCCCATAAATTTTTCGATGTCTAACCCTGTCAGGTGAATCTTTTCGTACATAAGGTTACTCCACATCATCCCATTCCACAACCATCTGCATTTCATCCCCACTAAGCAAACTTAGGCTGGAATACTCAGAACCAAGCAGACAGCACAGGGAAATTCCATACACGAACTTTGTGCCATCCAAGCAATTGATACTCACTAAAAATAAAGCAAAAGAACGTTTAGCGCACCTGCAATTCGATCGCGCCTACAGCAAAATCCTCTCAAACCGGATCTTATAAACCCTAGGCATCAATAACACTTAAATCGAACCACCCCAGAAAGTCACACAATGAATCTGCAAGTCAATGCAACCCCCTCGCCCAACACTAATAGACGATGTTACTAATTCCAACCCTCACATTACGTCCGCCATCTTCAAAACCCACAATAACCAACACAACGAACCGAAAGCTAGCCACAACACTACAAGATCTCCTTCCTTTGATTGTTTAGTTTCGATGTTTTGGTTATTGTTAGTTAAATAAGTTATTTGAAACGTTCTGGCTGTTTCAGCGACACCCACCATGAGTGGTTCGCTTCTCTGTACCTGCATCAAATTCACTGGTTTAGTTTTTTTTTGACAACCTTTAAGGGTACAATGGCATTCTAATGGATTTTCTGCATCAAGTTCTTGTGCAAATTGAAGTAGGTTGAGTAATAGTGCTACACGCCCCATTTACAATTGATGGTTTTTTCTACGCCACTAGATTCCGTAGCTTCTGATGCTTGTGATTTACAACTTAGAACTTGTCAAATTTCGTGGGCTTAAAGTTCTAAAATTAATTTTGTGCATCAAGTTACGACAGTACAAGCATTTAATCTATTTCCCACAACAGTTATAGTACACCCGAACACAACATGATTACTCTTCCTAATCGTTCATTAATTAGAGTATGATGACATGCCTATGAAAATGGTAGTATAATATCCACCTATTATCTGACATTTCGGTGAGGGCGTATGCAACGTTTTCATCTTTGTGATCTTCAGGCTGAGCTTGTCATTCTCAAATCAGATATTCTTGTAAGTTCTAGGGATACGTCTCCCAGGATGAACATTTTTTTTTCCTACTTGTTTGTAAGCATGAGGTGATCTTTCTTTCATCTGGATGGAATTACAATATGCCCGGAATTGTTATCCTAAGTACACTTGTTGGGTGAATATCTAATGGCCTGTTGGTCTCCCCAACCCTGTTGCATGTTGTGGACAGTGTACTAATTGTTTGAAGCCATTTTTCAATGCTGATACGTTCAAGAGATTTAGCTGATGTTGATTATAGGAAACTATAGGAAACAAATTGAAGACCATTAAACTAAGGCTATCAATTTGCCACTGACACTGGAACAAATGGTACCATACAATGTCAGAGTGCTTAACAGACTTACATTATTGTCTGAACTGTGAATACCTATAGCTACATGTATCGTGCCTGATGCAGC
The DNA here is from genome assembly GCF_016545825.1 of Eucalyptus grandis. Taxonomy (NCBI): domain Eukaryota; kingdom Viridiplantae; phylum Streptophyta; class Magnoliopsida; order Myrtales; family Myrtaceae; genus Eucalyptus; species Eucalyptus grandis. The sequence continues at coordinate 45,625,644 of NC_052613.1, read as the reverse complement.
CAGCATTGAAGACCAAGTCTCTCGACCAAGAAGATCGGCCCGCATTCAAGCTCGACGAAACCGAGAAGCCGTATCGATATCTTGAGTCCATCCCGGAAGTTTGAAAGAAGACACCTTGGGAGCCATGAAGACGTTATGCTTTTACTAGTTTCTAGTTCCTAAGCTCTTTAATGCTTTCAAGTTTCTATGCTCTATCTTTATTTCTTTGACGATATAAGCCATCCAATTCCTTGTAGAAGACAGACGACTTTTGACAAATGAAAAAACTTTGCTTTGAAGCAAGTATCTTGAACCTTGTAAAGTTCATATCCTTGAAAACCTAGAAGAGTTTTCACTCCGTCCTCGAAGAGTCGGAGCTTTTCGAAACCTGCATCCTTGAAGAGTTGCAGTCATCGATCTGCATCCTTGAAGAGTTGCAGTCATCGATCTAGAAGAATCGGTGCCCCTCAACTTCCTTGGAGGCCTAGAAGAGCAACCAACGGAGTCTCTATCTTTTCCTGTTCTGTTCGTTACTTCCAACCCAATTTCGACTATTCTACAGTGCTTATTCAGAAAACCCAAGATAGAGAAATTGTAGATCCAGAAGTCTTTGTTCATTTGGCTTTGGAATCAGGTCGATCCGATCTGTATAGACAAAGATACGACTGTTCTCCTGAGCTCGCGCAGTGCTGAAATTCCTGTCGTCCTGTTTCCGTGTGCGAGTCACTCTCTCGATCCTACTGCTTGAGAAAGCCTACCCTTGGCTTGCATCAGTGCCAACGTAGTATATGTAATTACTTTTGTTTATGCTAAAAGAATAGCTCTCTCCCTGTATGTGTATGAGTGTTTTGGCTATAATTCTGTCTCTCTGTTATTTCCCTTGGCGATGCAAAATTTGCTACAGGTGGAATGGTAGATCTTCCTGTATGAATTGTGAGGGTGTCAAATTTTAATTTTTTTTTGCATATATATGGAAAATTATTTACTAGTTTGGTAACTTCGTTAACCTCATTCCCTGTCATTCCACTGTCAATATTCCTTTTGTATGTTTTGTGAAATAATCTTATTATTACTTCTGCTCTTATGAATTGGTTTTCAATATTCCCCTACTTTCTGCTAGTTTCATGATGTAAACTGCTGAATGAAAATAGTCTAGCAGAAAAGTCATGAAATCACATAATGGTAACGTTTAACTCTGGACCATCACATAAAACCTGACTAAGGCAGAAGCCTCAGTTAATGGCAAAACGTTGGTCCACTAAATCAGCATAAGTGGTCTGTCTCACACTATTTATCTACTTAAATATGAGCTCGTGGAATGAGCCAAATGAACTTAACGTGGCTTCTTTCTGGAAATGGAAGGAAAGGATAGTTGTCAAGCAAGGAATTTCATCTTTTCTGATGGTCTAAGGTAAGGATCGAGGTGGATGTTGTGCCTGTTGATTTTGTCTTTTGCCACATCAAGTCCATTCTGCATTATAATCAATATGTGCTCCACTTGGTGATTCTATCTTCACCCTGTCCAGAATTTCATCTGATTTTATCCTTGTCTTTTGTGCAGAAGATATTTACTAACTTAGACCATTATTCCTAGGTAAATTTTATTTGCAGTGGGTTTTAGTAAATACCCCATCGGAGTCTTAAGATTCTTTTATGAATTCTCTAACGAAGTAATCCTCGTACTTTACCAGTTGGACGGGCTTGGCTGCGAATTCTAGGTCTGTAGCGCTACATTAAGCAGTGCTGGGAAGTCTTTTAGATTAAGCTTAACATATGAAAGAAGACAGCATTTGCACTTGCAGAACTGTCTAAAGATGTACAGGCCTTTGATTTCTGGAAAGTTTTTATGGTCTCTATAGAAAGTGTACTAAAGAATTTGATCAAAAGAATGTCTTCTTTTGCCACTACCATGATCTATTATCTCTCTCTCTCTCCCCGCGTGTGTGCATGCATGTGTGTATCTGTGCGTGTGGACTCTGGGTATGCCTCTATCATGTAATGAAGCTGGAATTGTGCAACCTGCAATGTGTGTATCTGCGCATGTGTGGACACTGGGTATGCCTCTATCGTGTAATGAAGCCGGAAGTGTGCAACCTGCAATGTCAAGAATGGTTTTAGCCACTTGTTGAACCTGTCTCAAGAAGTCAGTATATAAATGTCTGTTTCAAGCGAAAGAATTAGCTTTATGAGCCAGCTAACATCTCACTTTGTTTCCCCGTGTTTGTGCATTGCAGGAGTTCGACTGTTCATACGGTCCAGCTTGGCGTTGCATCGTGGGAACTAGCTTCGGATCTTATGTCACGCACTCGCTTGGAGGCTTCCTGTACTTCTCAATCGATAAGGTTTACATCCTTCTCTTCAAGACAGCAGTTGAGCCCTTGGACCACTGATTGTATCTGGACAGTCTCTCTGTCTTGTTACGCCATCACAAGTTTTTCTTCCTAGATTAGTATGTATAATTGTGGTTTGCGAAACTTCCAAGCGTCAACTTCGAAGGTATTCATCACTAACTGCCTGCCAGCGGACCGGTGACTACCAATTCTTGTAATAATTTCTCATGTCGGATTGAATCTCAACCATTTATCTGGTGTCTAACGCTCTATACCTTGTTCCAGACTTAAATTTAGGTGGTTGCGTTATGATTTGTAACTCGTCAATGTCCTATCTATAATATGAGATTAGGTAACTGTTTCTATGTTCTGCTTGATCGCAAGCGACAGCTGCTTAACCACATTACCCCTACCGTTGGGCCCTGAGGGGTACTAGTCTAGATTATATACGGTCATGTACTAAACAAAATATTACAAATATAAACATATACCCACGTCCTTAACCTATCATATCCTAATCCTATATCAATGTCAATCCCTCCGTTAAGGCTCTGTTTGTTTCGTGGAAAATAATTTCCAAGAAAATATTTTCCGGATTTTCTGGCGTTCATTTCATGGAAAATAAATTCATTGGGAAAAATGTTTTTCATGAAAGGAAAAAAATCTTCTAAATTAAGGAAAAATGTTTTCTACTTTAATGTTTTCTACTTTTTAAGAGTAGAAAACATTTTCCTCACTTGAATTTCTCTTATCTCACACCTCTACAAATCCTCACTTTCTCCTTTCCTTTCTTTTTCTTATTTTCTTTTTTTGTTCGAATTATTTTTAAATTTTCTTTTTCTTTTTTAATTCGAATTAATTTTAATTTCCTTTTTCTTTTCTTTGTTTCCCATCTTTTTATTTCTTGGCTAGTTGTTGGCCGTTGCCAGTTGAATCTCGAGCTCATCAATCTCAAGTTCGCATTGGGCACTCTTGCTTATCATTTTCTTTATTTATTCTACCATGTAGTTGTACATTGCTCAAGCAAATGGCTCTACATTCTTTACTTCTTTTCTCTTTTGTTTATTAAAACACAAAAGAAGCCAGGGGAGACCACCACCCTCAGCGGTGCAGGCGCTCGAGCTCTCTCTCCTCACGAAGGGAAGAAGTTCGAATCACAGAAACGTTGTTAGGGATTCTTACCTGAAGTATTGTGATGGTGGGTCTTGTAATCGCTCCCCTAGGGTTTGCTCGCCGGCCGTTCCCTTAACGGATTCCCTTGGTTACCAAAAAAAAAAAAAAAAAAAGAATCTGGGGGAGAATAGGCCACTCAATTGGAATATTTTCATGGGCTGTCGAATATCAGAAAACAATGTCATTTTCCTAGAAAATGACTTTTGAAAAATATTTTCTGGATATCGCCTATTTTCCGTGAAACGAATGGATCCTAAATGTAGCATGAGTTTTCAACCTCTAGAGATTGATTGTCAAGATAATTCCATTCATTTCACAGAAAACAACTTGTAAAAAAACATTTTCTAGATTGTTCAGTGTTTAATGGAAAATGAACTAGTAGGGGAAAACATTTTTCATTAAGGAAAAAAATTCTTTTAAAATTGGGAAAAATGTTTTCTATTTTTCAAGTTGGGGAAATAGAAAACATTTACCCTACTCACTCTCTTATCTCGTACTGTTTTAGCCCATCTTCTTTCTTTTTTTTTTCTTTTTTAAAAATTCGAATTTTTAATTTTTTTTCCACTTTTTTCTTGGTTGGTTGCCAACCATGACAATGGTCGATGACCAGCCATAGGCGAGCTCGAACTCGCCAATTTGGTTAGGCCCAAGGCCAGTGAGCCAGTATCGAGCTTGAATTCGCCTTTGGACGAGATTGGCCAATGAAGAAGAAGATAAGAAAAAAATTAAAATTTATTTTTAAGGAAATAAAATCAAATAATAAAAAACTCGATTTTTAAAATAATAAAAAAGTTATTAATAAAAGGTGCACGGAGAAAAAAAATTTCCTTATCAAATAGCCAAAAAAAATTTCCACTTTATTTTCAGATCTTAGCTGTATATAGAAAAATAATTATATTTTCTTGAAACATGATATTTTAGAAAATATTTTCCAAAAATGCCTTATTTTTCGCGGAAGGAATGGGTAAGCATCAAAGTCGTGGGAGCAAAGCAAAAATATTATAGAATCTAAATTAATTTGGCCCCAAGTCATTGTTTACACGTGAATCCTGTTACTTCCACTTTTCTTGGCAACTAAGAAAACAAAAAGATCTCTTGCTTCTTATCAAAGCCGCTACATTGAGATGGACCCGCATTTCGCACAGTCCAGACAAAAATTATCTATCCACGTTCCCATTAGGAGTCCAAATATCCAATCATATCCCCCTCACAGGCTCTTGTTCATATTTCTCCCCTCAAGGCCTCATTCTCTTCTTCTGTTCTCAATCATAAACCAGCAAATCCAAAGAGTCATGCTCTGTCAGAAGATTGGTAGAACCAAGAAATGCCAAACCTATCGTTCAATGTCGATCATGCGTCTCCTGAGGATGAGAACATAGGTGAGCCGACAGTACCGGGTCAACCCCATGAGGCCCTGCTTCTGGTCTTGCCTTATCTCAGCTTATCTGGGCTGATTGCCGTGGGCGAAGTGTGCACGTCTCTGAGAGATGCGCTGCGTGACGATGTTCTGCCGTGGCTCGAACTCATTGTCGACGATCCTTTGAGTCGGCGGATGTGTGACGAGATACTTATTGAGATCACTTCAAAGGCAAATGGGAAGCTCCGGACACTGGGGCTGTTCAATTGCATGAAAATCACAGACGGCGGGCTTCAAACTGTTATAGAGAGAAATCCTCTCATCAACAAGGTAAGATGCAAACCGCTACTCCAGTTATCCTTTTCTTCTTTGTGTTTATTGTGAATTGCTGGAGATGATACCTGTATATCATTGTTTTCTGCTCATGTCCAGCAATTAATCATACCCTTAAACTTGTTTGCTTCATGAAGCAAACTGCTCCGTCGAACTAAAGAAGTAAGCTCGTGGCAGCCAAAATCATAGTGTACGGAAAAATGTCCGTAAACATAGTGTTTCTTGTGGGGTTCAGTTTAGTGTTGATGGCTTCTTAGTGTGCGATTAGCAACGTCTGAAAAAATGAGTGGAGACAATAATCGTTTGTTCTTCAAAATAGAAGTAATTCGATTTGCAGAAAGTTTACTTTGATGGCTTAAAATTGTTGTATATGAAGTTATATGTACCGGGATGTACTGGCTTGACACCAGAGGGAGTCATAAACGCAGTGAAGACTCTATCAGCACATGGTAACATTTTACAGTCCATAAAGATCAATGGCATCTACAATCTGCAGAAGCAACACCTTCAAGTGCTTCAGTCCTACGTTCAAGAGAATCCCAAAACGCTGGAGCACAAGTGCTCCACGCACTTTGGACTCGAGGGTGACTGCAATATTTGTCCTATCGATGTGGAAATCTGTCCAAAATGCAACGAGGTGAGGAAGGTCTTTATCTGCCCTATAGAAACATGCGTGAGTAAGAGAGACCGGCGATTAAGTGAATGTAGAGGATGCAGCTCTTGCATTCCGAGGTGCATCCAGTGTGGCGCATGTGTCGAACCTGACGATCTAGAGGAAGCCGAGGCTATTTGCGTGGACATCTTATGCATGAGGTGCTGGCTCCAACTACCCAAGTGTGATTTCTGCAACAAGCCATACTGCAAGCAACATGCGGAGGGGCAGCTCAATCCTTCAGGGTCTCGGGGGTTTGTTTGTGAGTTGTGTGCTGTATACGAGGAGGATGATATTGATGTATAGCTTTGGGCAAATGAATCTTGAGAAGGCACAAGCATAAGGTTCCCTTTTTGCGTATGAATGCATTCTGCAGCATGTCCCACATAGTCTCTTTTTGCTACCGTTAGTGCACAGGTGATGATTATACCTTCTCTTCTCCAGAAGTGAACCTTGTTTCATTCGTTTTGACCGTGCAGTGAAACGGGCAAGAGTACGCACATATGATCTCCTGAGTTTGTGCCCGGTCGTTTGATTTTACCATTACATTTTCTAGCTGTAGAATCACGTCATTCAACTTGTGTCAGATCAGAAATTGTCACACCTCACTCTTACGATTCTATCTTTTGAAGTCACTCCATCGTTTTTCATCCCAAAAGTATGCAGTCGGTAAAGACCGATGATAATGCCTTTATGAAAGTTGCAAACTGGTTTACAAAAAGAGCTTGGATTCAACTATTGGAAATTATATAAAAAAAAAACCAAACTATTTGTTGTAATGAGAACATCAATGTAAAGAAAACGATAACAGTTATACAATATCATTCTTTTTATTTAAACTTACAAATCTTGGAGAATAATAAAATAAGAAATCACTGGAAAAATAATATTAAATTGGAGGTGAGGTACGAATAACCGAATCTCCTTAAGGCGACTAGTTCCTGTTAATGGTGCTCTGCAGATTCACGAACTATGCATCCCAAGATACAACACCTCGAACTTATTTGGATTAGCACTATGCAAACATGATTTTGTCGAACCGTTCAATTGAACCAACACACCCAGAAAAAAAAAACGGAAGAGTAGAAAAGTATATCAAAGCTCTTTTGGAATTGAGTCGAAAAAGCCAAAACCGAAAACTGTAATGAAACTCGATACTTCCATCTATTTATAGAGATTTTTAGTTCATGTACAAAAGAGATACATGAATTAAATAGATGTGTGTATCCACGAAATTCATGAATCAAGAGATACGCAAATCCAAGAGATTCATAAATCCAAAGACACATGAATTCAAGAGATTCGTGAACTCTATAAATACATGAATTTAGGAAATTCATGAATTCAATAGATACGTGAACATAAAAGTTGAGAAATTCATGAATCCAAAAGAGATACATGAATAGAAAAAAGCGTATCTTAATTTATTGACTTTCGTTGATTCATTAACCATAATTATAACTATAATTACAACAATTTCCCACATTAATGGATCAACAAAACATTTTTGACTCGAAGGAATCTGAGCATGCCTGTTGAAATACACCACATCAAAATAGGTAGCTTTTGCTTTGAACCTTCTTTAGTGAAAGCCTATCGGACTTATTTAACTAGTCAACGGACTAAGCCTTGAATTGCTAGTTGTTTGTGTAAGCCTAGACAATAAACCTCACACGGAGTATTTCCAATTCAAGATTAGTTCTCAGTTGTGTTCATTCTTTCGACCCTAAACCTCTCGGAATTCATGCGTGCTTTAAAGATTTTCATAAATTCGGCCAGCTCCATGCATATAGGTGCATTCCTATTAAAGATATCCTACCATATGAATGTTACATTCCAAGTTATATGAATCATTAAACACATATTGTACCATTAATAACACTGTAGGAAAGCACTGTTGCATCATAGGAATGGGAGACAGTGCTTACACTAGAGTTTCCAGAGTTTGCGTTGTCCTATTGAACCTAGACCATGGGATCTCCAATCGCATATGTTAGGTTTCCATTCCAAAATCTCTTTATTAGGTTAAGGCGCTTAAACCCATTCCCCTCCATGTGCAGTTTACCTTTGTCAGTGGATTCGCAATATTTTCTTTTGACTTTACAAAGTCTAAATAAATGATTCCATTTGAGAGCAATTGTTTTACGGTATTGTGTTTACAATGAATGTGTCTAGACTTACCGTTATAAATCACATTATGCACCCCCACATTTTTAGAAAATTGTAGGATGACAATTTTTCATTCCATAACTCGTATGGAGTTTTACCTGGCCTTTTGTGAGGTATTTTATTAAGGATAAATTATGCAGTTAAAACTGCCCCCCACAAATTCTGAGGTAAACTTGAACTCAAAAACATGGCGTTAGCCATCTCCTTTAAAGTGACATGTTTAATCGTTCAGCAACTCTATTTTGTTGTGGAGTATAAAGGCAGTCGTTTGGAGAATTATTCCAAAACTAGCACAAAACTCCTTGAAATTGATTGAACTATATTCTCCTCCTCTATCAGACCTAAGCACTTTGATTTGTTTATCAAGTTGGTTTTCAACTTCATTTTTATACTTGACAAACATGCTCATAGTCTCATATTTGCTAATTAATAAATAAATATAGCAAAATCTAGTATAGTCATCCACAAATGTGATGAAATACTTCTTTCCCCCTTTACTTTCTACAAACTTTAAATCACATAGATCACTAGGGATTAATTGTAGAAGTTCACTTGTTCTTTCAATGGATTTGAAAGGTTTCTTGGCAAACTTGGCCTCAACACAAGTCTCACACTTGTAATGAGCATCCAACTCAAATATTAGAATTAACCCCAAATTTGCTATTCTCTTCATTGTACCATAATTTACATGTCCTAATTTACCATACCATAGATAAAGAGACACAACAGTGTAAACTGAAGACTTTTCTTTATTAATAGTCTTTGGCTACACATAATTTGAGTTTATATCAATGATAGCACATTGGCTTTAAACAAGACTTTACACAAGTACCACAAGTATCATTTCCCCACACACATCCCTCCTTTTGAAAGTATAAACTTGTCAGATTCAAATACAACTTTAAAATCCTTCTTGACAAGTATGGGGCCAGAAATTAGGTTTTTCTGAATTTCTAGTACATGCAACACATTCAACAAGATGACCTCCTTGCCATCTAACTTCAGGATCACCTTTCATCTTCCTGTAATCTTTGTTCAGGATCACCTTTCATCTTCCTGTAATCTTTGTTGATGCAGAGATAGCCATATAAAGCTTTTCATCTTCTTCATCCTTCTCATAAGATGAGAACATGTGTTTATTTACATAGATGTGATTTGATGTAGAGATAGCCATATAAAGCTTTTCATTTTCTTCATCCTTCTCATAAGATGAGAACATGTGTTTATCTGCATAGATGTGATTTGTGGCACTCGTATCTAGCCATTAGCTATTAGTGTTCGACACTAGAGATGCTTCGGACATCACCACAGTAGACAATCTCTCATTAGCTGTAATTGGAGGTGTTGCCATCACAGTAGGCAAGGTTTGTAGAACCATCTCTCTAGAAATAGAGCCAAAAGCCATTTGGCTTGTAATGTTCTGAAAAATAGTCCTGGGCATACTAGTCGTATGATTTGTACCTGCACCACCAAAATTGGTGTTAGCCCAGGGGCCCGTAGCATTGGCTACTATAAATTTAGACCTAGAGGGCTAAATATCTTCCATAGCAACGGTCGAATTGACCATAGGAATGTCTCCTGAAACATTATGAACATTGAATGGCACTTAATTGTTTTTAGCCATCTCAATAATCTAACAATAACAACAAACAGTGAGTGACCTAATCGCCTTAAGATTGTTGGAAATTATATCCAGAGAAAACACAAACTGTTTGTTGTAATCAGAACATCAATGTAAAGAAGACGATAATAGTTATATAATATCATTCTTTTTATTTAAACTTACAAATCTTGAAGAAAAATAAAATAAGGTATCACTGGAAAAATACCATAAAATTAGAGATGATGTACGAATAATCGAATTTCCTTAAGGCGATTAGTTCCTGCCAATGGTACTCCGCAGATTCACGAACTATGCCTCCCAAGATACAACACTTTGAACCTATTTGGATTAGCACTATGCAAACAGGATTCTATCGAACCGTTCAATTGAATCAACACACCCAAAAAAAAAGAGGAAGAGTAGAAAAGTATATCAAAGCTCTTTTGGAATTCGAGTCGGAAAAACCAAAACCGAAAAACCATAATGAAGCTCTATGCTCCCATCTATTTATAGAGATTTTTAGTTCATGTACAGAAGAGATACATGAATTAAATAGACGTATGTATTCACGAAATTCATGAATCAAGAGATACGCGAATCGAAGAGATTTATGAATCCAAAGACACATGAATTCAAGAGATTTGTGAACTCTATAAATACATGAACTAAAAAATACATGAATATAGGAAATTTATGAATTCGATAGATACGTGAACATAAAAGTTGAGGAAATTCATGAATCCAAAAGAGATACATGAATAGAAAAAAACGTATATTAATTTTATTGACTTTTGTTGATCCATTAACCATAATTATAACAACAATTACAACATCAACTTTTGAGCAGGACACTCATGGAACATCCTTGCCATCTATGAAGCACAATCTTGTTCCCTCCCATTACCATGCGACATCATTCATTTTAGTTTTCTTTTTTCATTGCACTCTTCCAATTTCCTTGTGCAAGTGATTTAGCTGTGATGACTTAAGAGGTCATTCCTTCTCAGCAGCGGCCCTTCATGGGGTGACCATATTCTCCTCTGTTCGACTTATGATGAATCCATTCAGCAGAATAATCGACCTTAATTAAAAATCGGAAAGAATATTATGTTTATTCATGTTGAGATGGCATGTCTATTCATATTTCTTAAATATAAATGATAATTCCCATGGTACATCATTAATTGACTGATTGGAAAGTTATGAAATGAGTTAGATTGTGAAAATCTTTTAATCAGAGTATAATACAACAAGTGCTTTATACGCGAATAATTTATCTCACTTCAAGATGGGGGGTATTTTTTTTTTTTCATAAATTCATAGTTGGATCGCAAATCATGTATGTACATGCATTTTTTTTTTTTTTTTTGGGTAAAAGTACAAGTACTTCCTCACAAGAGAGCATTTTTGCCTCAAGTCAATGTTCAGCTAACTTTACATAAAAGGTTGTTCTCGAATTTCAATCACATTTGAAAGACTTTCAAATAGGGCCGCAAGCAATTGCTATGACGAGGGTCACAACGCTTGCCTAAACTAGCCAAGGAGACCTCACCCAGCTCTCTCCCCCCCTTTGTTTCTCACAATTGCGTTTTTGTGTGATGCCATGGTGTTGCCACGATTGTTGCCATGCCTCTTTGTTCTCAAAATTATTCTCTCTTAACTTACTAAAAAATAGCCAAGTAGGATGATAAATCCGTAATTCACATTAATTTATAATAGTTCTTATAGAATATCACCTTGAACTAAATATATATTTTTCAAGAAACACACTAAGCCAAAAAAGATGTTTGAGGACTTGATTAAACAATTTTAAGAAGGGCCTATCTAACACCTATTTGGCACCATGTTAACTCCAAGTCTTCTAAAAATGTTTAACATGAAACACAAAACAATAAAAAATGTTAATATTCTCACTTGTCTTGAAAACTTAATTGCGTGACTTTTATAAATTTTAAAATTTGATCGTACAAAGCTGAATTTTGGAATTTAGTTCAATTTCAGAAATAAGTTTCGTTATTTTAAGATTCACATAGCAATGACTTAATATAGGGATTTTTGTTAATGATAGTAAGAACAGTATGATTGACAATTTGACATTTCCTTCAATAGTTTTTGAGTTTTTATCTTTTATCTTTTCCCCTTTTTGGCTTTGTAAGCAACTAATAAAGCCAACGGAAAAAAAAAAAAAAAAAAAAACACGCTTTAGGGGCAAAATTCTCCTCGCAGCTCCAGAGGGAAGAAGAGGGAGAAGAAGAAGGAGAAGAAGAAAGCCAACGGAAACCCACGCAGCTCCGAAACTCCCCCTTCCCCCCGCCATCGAAATGGTCCGCCGAGAAGAATCGTAGGAGCTCCGTCGCTTCTTCGCACCCCCGCCCCGCCGCCGCGCCGCGCAGCGAACGTGATCGCCGGGGAGGGAAGATGGATCAGCCGCCGCAGCGATCGAGCTCGGCCTCGCGGGCCTACCAGGTCCATCCGTCTCGCGCCGCCATCAACGATCTCTTCAACCTCTACTTAGGAGTAAAACTCTCTCTCTCCCCGAAACAATCCTCCTTCGGCTTTTGCGTGTTTCGACTCTAGTCGTTCGCAAGTGTCTGACTTCGCTCGTGTTTCGCAGAGGAACAGCCGCCACCGAGCCGACGACTCCGTCCGCGAACCCCCGTAAGGGCTCGAAACTCGGAATGCGTGAAGCCCGTGGATTGGCTCTGTGTTGTCGCTTGTGTCTGTTAAGTGTATAGGAGTACGATTGTGGAGCAATTGATTAAGTTTCCGGTCCAACTGAAAATGGTCCTTTCGTTGTTAGGTGAATTAGATGGTTTTTGCGCCCACCCCTTGTGCCCTAGGTCTAAGATGAGAAGGTGATTTTGCTGTCCAAAGTTGGGAAGGGAAATTTCGGTGTGTTTGTTGTTTGAATCAGAGTTCGACTTCTGGGTATTGTTGGGCTGTGCGTCGGATGCAATGAGGAATCTTTGGTGGTTTGCTTCCTTCGGGGGTTAATTCTGCTTCAATTTGCATCTAAATCACCTGCAGGAATAAGGCGCAGAAGCGTGTCGTGGCTTTTAACAGGGACCTTCCTCCTCAGAATGACCAGTTCATTGTGGACTTCCAGCAACTTCAAAACCAGTTTGCTGTAGGTTAATAAATCCTATTGCAAATACATCTTCCTTTTGCATTTTTTCCTAAATCTCCCTCTCTACCTATATAATTTTATGTAACTAGCAGATGCGAGCTTAATGTGTGTGCTGTGCATTTCAGGACCAAGATCAACTGCGATCCATGACAGAATCTGTAATTATATCTTTGGTTGGACTGTGCAGAAATCATGCACCACGGGCAGAGTTTCTTCTCTTTGCTCTACGGAGCTTGTGTGGTATTGGTTACATTAACTGGGACACATTTCTGCCTTCTCTTCTTTCTTCAGTTTCGTCAACTGAACTTTTAGTGGGTCAGGGGAGCCAGTCTATGCCTGTAGTATCAGCAACAAGCTTATCACAGTCTGAAAGGGTAGCATCATCAGGCGCAATCCCCAATTCGAACTTTCAGCCTTCCAATCCTGCATCTCCATTGTCATCGGTTCATGTCATTGGTTCTCCTGGTCAGTCAACAATTGAACCATCATCTGGTGCGACAATGTCACCGGTAAAATCATCCGATATCTCCTTCTCTGGTCAACATGCCGCAGTGAGAACTGGTTCATCTGTAAGAGACAGTGGTGTGAGCAGCCTACGTCAGCTATGCTGCAAGATTATCTTGATAGGTCTTGACTTTAATTTAAAACCGGTGACTCACTCAGACATATTCTCACATATGCTTAATTGGCTTGTTAATTGGGATCAAAGACAACATGGAATGGATGAATCCAATGTCATCAAGTCCTGGAGACCTGACAAGGCACTGATAGAATGGCTACACAGTTGTTTGGATGTGATTTGGCTATTGGTTGAGGAGGACAAATGTCGAGTGCCCTTTTATGAATTGCTACGCAGTGGCTTGCAGTTCATAGAGAACATACCGGATGATGAGGCCTTATTCACCCTTATCTTGGAGATCCATAGGCGGAGGGATATGATGGCAATGCACATGCAGATGTTAGATCAGCACCTTCATTGTCCTACATTTGGAACTCAAAGGATACTAACCCTCACTACTCCTAATGTGTCTGGTGAAGCAGTTGGAAACTTACGGTATTCCCCGATCACATATCCAAGTGTGCTTGGAGAACCACTAAATGGAGAGGTGATTGGCTACTCCTAAATTTTGTAAAAAGGGGCATTCTCCTCTACAAGATAAAGACACATCTTCTAATTTAAAGGAGATTTTTGATAGATTTTATTTACTAATCATATTTTTCAGGAACTAGCAACATCAATTGTACGGGGAAGTTTGGATTGGGAAAGAGCATTGCGATGTATAAGACATGCTATTAGGACTACTCCATCGCCTGATTGGTGGAAGCGTGTGCTTTTGGTGGCTCCTTGCTATAGACCTTCAGTACAACCACCAACTCCTGGTGCTGTTTTTACCTCTGAAATGATATGCGAGGCAACAATTGATAGGATTATCGAGCTATTGAAGTTGACAAATTCAGGCAAGGTGTTCTATCTTCACAGATGTAGTTGGAGTTTTCCTCAAAATTAAAGGGAAAACAACACAAATGGTCCATGAATTTTGTTCCAATGTGCAATATTGCCCTTGGACTTTTTATATGTTCAATGTGGTCCCTAAACTATTAATAATGTTCAATCGACTCCTTAGATTATATAAAAATGGTTTATGTTGTTCTTTCGTTAACTCAAGTTTTGCTAAGGTGGCTTTGAATCTGTTAAGTTTGAAGGTTGAACAACAAAAAATAGTTATACGTGAATTAATTAAGTATGATATTTATCTCAAGGATATAGTAATCCACATCATTAGATGATGAACATATTAATGCCTAAATGTTTTGCTCTTTAAAAGTAGATGGATAAAAAGATGATGTTGACTCATCATTTTTAAAGTCCAATTCAGCATATAATGATTCATGTCATCAAATAACGCCTGATTTGTTGTTTGTGCAAACAAAGGACTACATCGAACATTTATGGATAGTTCAATGACCACATTCCAAGAAGGACATTGCACATTGGGCTACATTTCTCGTAGCATATGTATCATTTTCCCTAAATTAAATGTAGATTACGTTAGGAATTCTAGATATGTTCTTGCACTATTAAGGAGAATTGTGCTTTACAGTTTTGGAGAAGGAAACATATTAGTTCTAATCCTTACCAAAAAAAAAAAAAAAAAAAAAAAAACATATTAGTTCTAAAACTGATGATTTGCAAAATTGCATGCTTTGAATATAAGGTCTATCCAGTTAAGCATGGAGATATTTCCATCTTTGTTTGTTGCACTGATCAAATAGGAAATTCTTCGTGTGGTGGTCATCAATGTTGAAGATAACGTTAGATCAAGGGTTTATTATTGGGCTTTGCATTTACTCATTTGTACTTTAATGGAAAAAAATGGGGAGCGACTAAGAATCAATCAATGGCTGTGAAGTTTAGGATTTAATTTGCTATCTAAAACAATAAATCAAGGTCTCGATTGGTTCTTGATAATTGGAGATAACATATACTTCTCTAGCTTAAAGAAAGGTAATCAAGTAGGTAGGAGATGCAAAACTGATAAGCCCATCATGAAGATAATCATATTTATGAAATTGCCAGGACTTATGATCGGAGGTCAAATTAATCATAAAAAAAAAAAAAAAGCTTGAGCACATAAAGAACCCAAGAAGAGTTTGTATGGTGAAACAAAGAAATTTCTTATGCCAAGCAGGCCAAATACTACTTTCTCAAAATGATGGAAGACCACCTTAAAGTCACTATGATCGGATTCAAATGGGAACTGTTGGAACAGTTAAGTACCTGAGACTTAGTTTGGTATTTGTTTAGCCATCATTTGGACGAGGCTGCTTATTCTAAGCTGCCATTCTATCTGGGCAATTGCACTTTTTGGTTGTTTGCATCAATTCCTTTATTTGGCTAGTGAAGTTGTGCTCTTGACTTTTACCTAGTCAACTCCTTTTAAGCCAAAAAACCAGTCTTGCTGCTGAATTTTTTTTTTTTTTTTGATACTTAAATAACTTATTTAATTAGTCATAATGAAGCATGTCGTGCTGATGCAATGTTTGAACTATTTAATTGCTGGTTTAGGACCTTTACGAACAACAATAGAGGTTGTTTGGAAAAACTTTCCTGCAATAACTTCAGCTGTGAAAAGATGCACTGTAACTTTTTATAAAGTTTTTGGCAAACACCTGACAGCTGCAGCATCTCCAAAGACATAATGGCTTAGAACAGTTTTTAAGAATTTCTCTATCCTAGGTTTTAAGATAGCTTTAGAACATGTTTTGTCAAATATACAGGTTGCACCACTTCACAACACAATCATTAATCGATATAGCTACACTTTAGCCACAATTATGTCAAACGGGCTTTATATTTTTAGTAGTATAACTTATAGCAACTGAGCAAGGAAATTGGGGGATTGTAGAATGTGTTTTTGATAGAATTAAATTCCATTTGGTCAAGTGGCAGGCAATAGAAACATTTTGATAGAGGGGATCTTGGGAGTTAAATGTTTGTTGCTTTTTAATGAGGCTCTAGCTGGCAAATGGTTATGGTGTTTAATGTTGTACATGATCACCTCTAGAGGAGATTGTGGTTGTGCAGTATGGCTTGGATAACATGTTGAGATGAACTTGTGTTTGGGGGATAACATGTTGAGATGCGTGTGATTGTGTTAGAAAACTTGCACATTGAAGAATTAGTATAGTGTAAAGCAGTTAATATATTATATTTGACCCATAACTCATTGGTTTAAGCTTTCGAGTGAATGTGGGTTCAACTGGATATGCTGATGGGGTTGAACTTGGTCTTTTTCGTGGCGATCTGCTCTATTGAAGATATTGGATTTCATCTGCACGCTCCCAACAAGTATCGGAGTTGATGATTGATTACAAGTATCGGAGTTGATGATTGATTGGTGGCACAATCTCATGTTTCTTGAATATCTCAAGGAAATAATGTTGTGACAAACGTAGTTTATAGGCAGCCTTCATAGTTTGGTATGGCGAAAGAGACCTTAATATGAAGGTGCGCGTTAGAAATTTAAGTTGAGACAAGTTGATGCAAATGTATACTTGAATTAAGGCAAAGCAGACCTAACACTAAGCTCACACGTGATTGGGAGATTGTTGAGATGCACGTATGAGTTGTGTTAGAAAAGTCTCACATCGGAGAATTTGTATGTCATGAATATATTCTAGTTGGCTCATAACTCATTAAAATACTTAAATTAAAGGGTAGTAGACCTAACGACCAGCTCATATGTGGAGGGGAGATTGTTGAAATACATGTGTGAGATCGGAGAATTGGTGTGATGTGAAGTGGGTAATATATCCAAGTAGGCCTATACCTCATTGATTTAATTTTTTGAGTGATGGTGGATCCAAATTGATAGTCCAACTGGATATGTTGGCGACCTGGGACTTAGGTCTCTCTTGGTGATCTCCGCAGGTGAAGGTATTGGATTTCAATAGCACGCTTCCAACATAAAATGGTTTTGATTACCAAGTATAGAGGATCATTGCATGGTTTTGGAACATGGAGGTGGATTAGAGAGGCCAGGATGACCTTTACACCTTCATTAAAGTTGGTGAGGAGAGTAGAACTTATACTTGTAGTGACGTTTGGCATGGAAACATGCTACTAAAAAATTGGTTTCTTGACCTCTTTTGTATCTCTAGGGACATTTATAGAGGTTTTTGTGGAGGATTGTTAATTTTTGAACTTTGAAGTGACTTCTTAGCATATTGATTTTTCTTAGGCAAGATTGCGAGTTGGAACCTTTAGTAACTTTTTTGACGAGGCGTTGGACTCTTATATTACCCCCTTTTCTAATTATATACTGATGTGGAAATCTGTCAAAAGTAGTAACTTTTTTGTTAAATCCTTTCATGGTTTTTTAAAGGAGAAGATGATGGTTGGTGATGGATTGACTTCCTGGATATCTATTTGGAAATCCAAGGTCCACGTAGGTTGTTTTATTTGGTTGGGAAACTTCTTGCAGGCACATCCTTACTTTGGACAATCTGAAAAAAGAGGAGTTGTGTTAACCAGTAGATGCTTCCTTTTCAAACAGAGAGGAGAAACCCTGTCAAACCTTGTTAGAAAGTCCAATCCAAAAGCTTAAGCCGATAGGTGAAGGGATACCACATGAATATAAAAAGCATTTAGGGTTCATTGTCAAGTGATGTGGAACAATATTTCAACACCTCCTCTCACATTCGGATTATGAGCTGCACGTGGAATTTTTTTACCACACACCTTCGCGTAAGGGATAACTGGCTTTGATATCATGTTAGAAAGTCCAACCCAAAATCTTAAGCTTAATTGGTGGAGCGATACCAAATGAATATAAAGAGAATTTAGCTCCTCTGTTTTATTTTTGGTTCATAGAGTGGAATGAGAGAACTTTTGAGTGGCAAGAGTCCTCTATTCAAGATCTTAAATTGGCTTAAAGTTCTACATCTTTGGTATAGTGGGGATATGTTCTTGGATGTAGATGCTTCACTCGACATTATGGATACCTTGTCTTGTAAATGAGATCCCCGTATTGGTTTTGAGCTCTTTCTGGACATGAGCTCTTTTTGTACATAGGTTGGCTTCCCTTTGGTGTCTTATAGTGAATTTCTCTTTACTTAAAAAAAAAATGCTGATGTACTAACAACTTCCTTGACCAGAATAGACGGGAAAGCTGGTCACCTGGTCAAGACCCTGGGAAGATTAAGAAGCCTGTGAATATAAGAGATATCGTGTACCCTATATATGATATCTATGCTGTAACTCATTTGATAATGAAGACTTCTCTGTAATAAAATAAGGTGGTTTTCTATCAAATATGGGAGTAATCATGGAGGGAAAGATAACTTTTGGCCATGCTCTTTTGGTTTGCTGCTAAAATTAGATTCTTCAAAGTTGTGCTTTTTATTTGTTGTGACCGAAATTGATCTCATACTTCAGATTTCCTTATCATTCTGCCAGTGTTATGTTTATTTTTCTACATGCCTGGACTTGTAATGCTGGTAAAAAATGATTAAAATCTAGTCATTCATAGACTGCTGGAGATTTGGAATGGACTCACAACAAGCATAATTTTTTGCAGAGATAAATTGCTGGTCAGAGTGGCTCATCTTTTCAGATATCTTCTTTTTCCTAATGAAGAGTGGGTGTATCGATTTTGTTGATTTTGTGGACAAACTATTTGTGCGACTTACAGAAGCCGATCAACATATTCTTCGTACAAATCATGTGACTTGGCTATTTGCTGAAATTATTCGAGTCGAGCTCGTGGGAAATGCTTTGAATTCAGATTCTAGAAAGGTTGGTTTTAAACTATCAATTGGTTTTGGATCACTATTTCTCAGTTTTTTTCCTGTTCTTTTTTTTGGCCATACAGTCTTGTTTCTAATCAATATATGCTCAACAGGGTTACTTTTGCTGTTGCGTGTGAGTTATTTCATATCATGTTGTCGGAACATGTCTTAGAAAACAGAGAGATAAGTTACATGATGAATTAGGACCCCATTCCTTAATCCTCTCCTTATACAGTGACTCAGCTGATAACAGTCACAAAGTTGGTTTGGTGGTCAAAGCATTTTTTGGTCTCACTTGACATCTGACTCAAGCTTCAGAACAGATGTTGTTTGTTGATCATCCAGTTTATTTGACTTTTAATGAACATGATAATTTATTTGTGGTATTTTTGGTTCTTTCTTCAAAATACATTCCTGCTGTAATTCAGCTGTCCAAGTTATTAATAAATTTTTTTACGTGTTTGTAACACACATTTTGCAGGACGCATCTACTCAATTCACCTAATATGCTCTTGAATAATGTGTTCTGCTCTTCATCTATTATGCGCTTGTTCTCAAGGACCTGTAACTCAATGTGACGACGAAGGTTTAAAACAGAAGAAAGTGAACTTGCATAATGATGATAGTAGTGATAAACTCGAGAAAGAGAGGAAATGCTGAATATAATGAGCTGCAAATATAATTTTGTGAAGAGTATGTAGAATGCTGCTAGAATAGGTGATTTTTGTGAGCATGGAAATTCTAGATGAATTATAGTGGAGTGTACAATGTGGAAGACTGGACTTAACTTTTATTTGGCTAAATGTAGATGTGTGAAAGTTTTGACATTGAAAGATAAAAACAACAGTCTGGTGAATAATATTTCCTTTATAGAATAAAATGAAAAGGTGTTATGTTAGAATGAGGAGGGGGCCCAATGGAAAAGGGCCATAAAATTTTTGTTCAGGTGGCTGGGCTTTAATACTAAATATGACTTGGTTAAATTGCTGGTGGCAAAATTTCTCATAGAACAGACGCATAAACCTTGCATAGGACAGATATAGATCACATGCATAAACCTCGCTTACTGAGGAGCACTTAATTAATTCCATGCTTCCAAACTTTGCCTTAGGATGAGGAGACAAAATCTTGATCATAATTGTGTACAGGGTTTCCAGAGGTTTTAACTCTTATAGAGTAACTTGCCTATGCTTATAACACTTGTGATTCTCCAGCAATCAGGTCCTTTTAGATGATATTAGGCTTCCTTGTACTAGCCGGTGAAGGGTTTGATTGATGAACAAGGTTTTAGTAGACCATGGATTAAAAGGACAAACGTCCACTTCTCACTTACAGTAATTAGCCTTGATATGAGATGTGGTTTCTTGCAATTTGGATCACATGCATAAACCTCCCTTACTGAGGAGCATTTAGTTAATTCCATGCTTTCAAAATTTGCCTTATGATGAGGAGGCAACATCTTGATCATAATTGTCTACAGGGTTTCAAGAGGTTATAACTCTTATAGAGTAACTTGCCTATGCTTATAGCACTTGTGATTCTCCAGCAATCAGGTCCTTTTATATGATATTAGGCTTCCTTGTACTACCTGGTGAAGGGTTTGATTGATAAACAGGGTTTTAGTAGACCATGGATTAGAAGGACAAATCTCCACTTCTCACATACAGTAATTAGCCTTGATATGATGTGAAGTTTCTTGCAATTTAGATGGCTTTTGCAGATTAATTCACATATTCTTCAATTGTTTAATATCTTTTACTCTTGAAGTTCAGAATGTTGAATCATTACGTAACTCGTGCTTTGCCCCCTGCTAGGTGGAGACAATCAAGAAGATTTTGTCATTTCATCGAGAAGACAGAGGCTCAGATCCTAATAATCCTCAAAGTATCCTACTTGATTTTATTGGCAGTTGTCAGACTTTACGAATTTGGTCACTGAATACAGCAACGAGGGAATATTTGAATAATGAGCAGCTTCAGAAAGGAAAGCAGATAGAAGAATGGTGGAGGCAAGTGGGCAAAGGTACTGCTTATGAATAGCCTTGTTAGAGTGTAGTCGTTTGATGGTATAGACATACCTATTACTAGTGAATTCTATCTACTGTTCCATTATTGTCGACTTCTCACTTAAGCCATTCTTTCCATTGGCTAACAAATGTTCATTGGCTTCTAGAAAAGCATAGAAAAACATGGACTATAAGCTTGGACACAGAGAAAAAAGACATATAATGTGCCTAGAAAATTTGATGTGCCATTATAATGTGCCTAGCAAATTTGATGGCTTCTAATTTAAGTAGGATTGTACTTCTCAGGAAAATTTAGTAGGAATGGCAGGCCAGGTAAAAGGAGATTTCATGTTACCTTAAAATAGAAGCTGCAAATGCCTATATTCCTCCACCCAGGAGACGTTCCTTTACTGAATTAGTCTTTTTAAAAACCTTATTCCTTTCTGAAACATCTTTCTTCATTGGTGTTTTTACACTCTGCACCATCACTTTCCAGAATTTACACTTAACATCCTCTCACTTAATCTTCAATAATTACCTGCACCTTGTGTTAGTATTCTTTTACTTGATCACCCTCTACAGTTTAATTATAAGCAATGATGCCACTAGAGGCCGAGATTCCATTTAACACAAATGCACTTCAGCTAGCTTCCATGCTGATCACAGATTCTGAGTAAGGCAACTTTCTGGAGGTAAAATTATATTGATGAAATAGAGGTTTTGGTTGCCATCAAGGTAGCAGGAAAGAGATATGTTGAATGGGATATAAAATCATGCAGGATTAAATCGGAGACCGCCTCTGAGCATCAAACTAATGTAAACCGAGAATCAAGACATGTATGATAATTTAGAAAGGAAAACCTAAATTTAACCATCACATATTTGAAAATAGATATGAAGTATTTGCCAATATGGGTCCATGTTCTGGTTTTGCTTCATGCAATTTCAAACTATAAAGCTTAGCAAACCGTTAAATAGGAAAGAAGGAATGATGACCCAAGAAGTACCTTGAGCTGCTTTTTGAAAATCACCTTTGAACTCTTCAGTTGACATAACTCTGACAACTTATGCTCTTGGCTGCGTCAATTAATTGTCACAATTGTCATGTGCATTTAATGAATGCATCAGATGTGCCACCCTACAACTTACGTGTATGAATAATACGAGCTCACAGACCTGATGCATGTGCTTGCACACAAACTCATGAGCGAGAATGCTGTAATTTAAATCACATATTAACAGAGAAAATCAATCAACCTTCTGTATTCTTTTTTCACCTCAAAGGAAGTGAATGCTATCCTCAACCATGTGGCCGTATTTATCTCTGTCTCTTATGGTTAGCCTAGTTTTAGGCTATCACAATGTCCATGTGGATGCTAATAGCAAAGTTTATTTGGACTGCACCAATTGCTTAAACCTGTTGTCTCAGACATGTTTATGAAGTTTCAATCCATGCATATTGAGCAGATTTTCTACAGCTTGTTGAGCTTCTTTTTCAGGAGATCGCATGATGGACTACATGAATATGGATGAGAGATCAATAGGGATGTTTTGGGTTGTTTCTTACACCATGGCTCAACCAGTTTATGACGCAGTGATGAACTGGTTATCCTCTGCTGGAGTTACGGAATTATTACCAGGTTCTAATATGCCAAATGAGAGGGTAATGAGGGAAGTAAGCCCAATACCAATGACCCTAATCTCTGGGTTCTCAATGAACCTATGTTTAAAATTGGCGTTTCAGATGGAGGAGACTTTATTTTCCAACCAGGTATCCATTAATGGAGCTTTGTCCTTTCTACAATTCTTGTGGATTTGACTTTTGCTGCTCCATCATTGCTCATCTTCAGCTTAATTGGCATGATATCATCTATTGCCACTTTGTACAGCTCTATCCTTTTTTTCTGTTTAATCTATGGTTATGCTTTGCAATGCCCTAGTGTGAAGCAGCAGGCATCGAATCTAAATCCAAGATGATAATATGCCAGTAAATGTTGATAATTCATAAATGTTGATAATTCATGCACCATTGTTTTGTCAATATCATATATTCTTTTCTGAATGCAGGTTGTGCCTAGTATTGCTATGGTGGAAACATATACCAGACTGCTGCTCACTGCCCCTCACTCATCATTTCGCTCTCACATCAGTGTAGGCACTTCTTTCACCCAGTCTAAGTAATAAGTATGCCTAATCCGTAATGCAAAGTTCTACCTAGTTGAGGTGACATGACTATGTCCCATTTTCTGCAGCAATTGGCTCAGAGAAATCCGGCCTTGTTGAGTAAGCCCGGAGTTACAATTTTGCTATTTGAGATTTTGAACTATCGCTTACTTCCTCTCTACAGGTAATTCTGATTGGTCCATAGAATATCTTATGTTTCCATAGTATTTACGGTGTGCTTAACTCTAGTTATTCCTTTTGATGATCGTTCAGTGTTGAAACTTCTGGGCTCCAATTCTTGATCAATCTCAATCTTTCTCCATAGTCATTGGATCAAACTTTCTTTTCAGATACCAAGGGAAAACCAAAGCTTTGATGTATGATGTCACGAAAATTATTGCTGCTCTCAAAGGGAAGCGTGGGGATCATCGTGTATTTAGATTGACTGAGAACTTATGCATGAATGTAATTTTTTCACTGAGAGATTTCTTTTCGGTGAAAAGGGAAGGGAAGGTGAGTAAAATATTAGGTGAACGTGGAACTAATTATCTGGTGTGTTATCTTTTCTTGCCAGTTACTCCCATGATCTCAAATGCCAAAGATTTTTTTTTATCTAATTTATTACCAATATTTCTTTTGGCAGGGTCCAACTGAATTTACTGAAACTCTGAATAGAATGACGGTCATTACCCTAGCAATACTCATTAAAACTCGTGGTGTTGCTGATGCTGATCACCTTCTATATGTTCAAACGATGCTAGAACAAATACTAGCAACTAGTCAACATACATGGTCGGAAAAGACACTACGCTATTTCCCTTCTGTGCTTCGCGATGCCTTGGCAGGGCGAATTGATAAGAAGGGCCTTGTCATTCAAGCATGGCAGCAGGTTCATCATAGAACTTAAAACCCTTTTAACTTCAGATCTTTGTTATCTCTACTTTTCCTAGCCATAATTATTTGAAATAATATTGCATTTTTGTCTAGTATCATTCGTTCCTTGCACTATATGGAGGACTTTCACAGGATTTTACTACCTTTTGACTATAAAATTCTTTTGTTCCCTTGTATGTTTTCCACACCCCATTTCTATCACCAGTTCTTGCCTTAGGCATGAGGGGTCTCGTGGCATATGATTCTACTGTTTCCGAGTGTTATATTGTTCAGGGATCATTCAGTGTGCTTGTATTTAGCCGACAAAATGGTTGCCTTTGGATCTGATTCTACATCTTAGAATTTTAGTATAGTTTGCAGTCTATGGATGAGCTAAGATATAGGTTCGCATGTGTTTTGGGAGGGTCGGTTTGAATTCATGATATCTTGAAAAAGAAATTCTGTCAACGTGATGTTTGTCATATTGCTAATTTTTGTTGGAAAGTCTCAAAAGCTTAAGTTATTGGGTGGAAGGAGATTACACGAATACGAGACTCATCTAAATCCCATAGACGAGTGATTCAGGATACTTTAACACTCTCTCACGTTTAAACCAGGCTAAGAACGACATATGGAATCTGCAAATGAGGAGGCTCACATGCGTAACACACTTGGGGAATAACCTAGATGTTAGAAAGTCTAACCCAAAAGCTTAAGCCATTTGGTGGAGGGATCACTTGAGTATGAGGATCATCTAAACCCGTGGACAAGTGATATATGATACTTTAATAATCTCAAAACTAGCATATGGGTCAAAAATGGAATCAATTAAGACTTTCTTTGCAATGATTGTTTTACAAGCTAAATTAACCTATACAGCCAACATGTGTATCTTGTTCATGTATTTAAATGTCCTCTTGGTAAAGCTTAAATGTGGGAGACATGCTTTAGCTTTTCATTTAACAGGCCAGTTATTGGACATATTAGTTCTCTTATTCTACTAGGTCCCTGTTTTACTCATGTACAGTGCAATATAAGTTCGGGAAAGTCCTGAAAATTGTGCATGAGAGGCTTTCGGACATACTTAGTTTTTAGCTATCAGTGTTGTAGATTATATCTCAGAATAGGGTTAAACTCTTCATTTGCACTATGGTCATTACTAGTTTTCAAATTTCAGGGTTTGCTTTAACTTTGTTCCTTTTTTTTTCCCCAGGCAGAGACAACAGTCATAAACCAATGCACCCAGCTTCTTTCGCCATCTGGAGAACCTAATTATGTGACAACCTATACTAGCCATAGTTTTCCTCAGCATCGTCAATATTTATGTGCTGGAGCGTGGATTCTGATGCATGGGCATCCTGAAAACATTAACACTACAAATCTGGTATTACGGCAAGCCTTACAGCACTTTGCATGTTGCCATGTGGTGCTGATTAATTAGTTGCATGTTTCCTTAATTGCAGAATAGGTTTTTGGCCTAGTTTATTTCGATAATAATAAGTACTCCTTCAATCTCTCTCTATAACCTACATATATGTGTTCTGGATAAAAGGTGCGTGTGTTGAGGGAGTTCTCTCCTGAGGAAGTGACTGCTAATATCTACACCATGGTGGATGTTCTTCTTCATCAAATTCAGATGGAACTTCAACATGGGCATTCCATGCAGGTCTTTTAATTTGAACTTTCTAGAGATTTCAAGTGCATAAGAACTCTCTCTCTCTCTCTACTTGTAAAATGTAGGCATCCATTTTGATCCATGTGCAGCTCTTCCTTTTCAGGACCTCTTATTTAAAACAAGTACCAACCTTGCATTTCTCATTTGGACCCATGAGTTGCTTCCTTTGGACATACTACTACTGGCACTTATTGACCGTGATGATGACCCCCATGCCTTACGCATTGTGGTAATTTTCTAAATCTTATATTTGTACTTTTCGTTGCAATTGCTTATGTCCACTTATCAGATGATATTTGGTCTGCTATATTGCTTCCTCTGCTCCCCAATCAAATCTGGTTCTTTTCCCTTCTTGCTAGCGTGGTCTTTAAATCAACAGTTTCAAGGGGGCATGTCATTAATTTGTCTTATGATAACATAAGATAAAAAGTTTTCCCTTATATATCAGGTAGCTGGGGCTCTAGTACAGAGGGTGAACACAGCGGTGCTCTTTTGGAATTAAATGATATGACAAGGCTATGGTTGATGATGTTATGGTATTGATGGTATTACAATCAATTGCATCTGATGTTATACCTAATGGTTAAAATTATAGGTCAGAAGTAATCTTATTATGATGTCTTTCAACTGTCATTATGCAAGAGTCTGTCATGTAGTTTATTTTTTCTCAAGGAATGTTTGGTTGCTTTATATGTTTTCACCATGATGATTCAGCCATTTGAAATGCCTTGCTGTTTGACGATTGTCAATCTTCTTTTCTGTTATAAGTGGGAGGTTCACCATCTTGTAATAGAAACATCTATTCCTATCTTTGATTTGGCTTAGCTTCTGATGCTTCTCCTCACCTCATTATTACCTACCTTTCCTATTGTCCTCTTACTCCGTTGACACATCTCCCCTTAGCTTAGTAGAGAGCTGCCTTAGCTTTTGCCTCAGCAATCTTCTATTTCATGAGAAGTGGTCATTGTTTCTTTTTCCACTGTAGTTTAAAAATTCTTAAATGTTACCGATCATAATTTGAAGATTTTAAAAAGTGAAAGCTAGAAGCTTCTCATCGGATAAGTCAAGATTAGAAGACTGTGTTGTCGTATTTATACATTGGTGCTGTCAAGGCATGGAGAAAACCTGGATTCAAACAAGTGATAATTTAGAAAAATGAACCATCTGATACATAGTCACAACTTGCCAAGTAGACATTCTCAGTGGGGAAGCTTGAGGAAAGCTTGGCTCTGAAGACAGTCCTTCAGGTGGCCTATTTTGGCACAAGCTGAAAAACAAGTGTAGGCCCTAAGATGGTTAATCATTTGTTCTTTTCTAGACTGCAACTTTGTATTTAGCCCACGCTGAGCATTGGGTGCCTGGCCAAAAAGTCTTGACCAATCCCATGATGTGTTTGACTTGCTGCTAAGCTGATTAAAGTCTGGTGGTCCCATTTAAGTCATAAGAAATAGTGTCTGATATGTTTGAGAAATAAGAAGAGTCACTGGTCTGCTTGTATAGTGGACTTCAAGTGTTTATGGTCTCACGTTTCAATCCTTTCGACGTAGCTTTATCTTTTAAGTTTCCAGCTACTTGAACAATTGTCCCTATAAATAAATTCTTTATTTATCAAAAAAGGAATTTTACTTCGATGGCATTAACAAGCATTATGCTCCAGATCAGCCTTCTTGACCGACAAGAACTTCAACAAAGAGTGAAACAATATATTTTGAATCGTGGACCTCCGGAACATTGGACTTACACTGGAACTTTTAAGCGTGTTGAACTGCAAAAAGCGCTTGGGAATCATCTCTCGTGGAAAGATAGGTAAACTTGCTGGCATTATCATCCTCTTTGATGGCACGTGCAGAAGAATTTGGATTTGCTCTTTTAATCTCAGATGGAGATGCAATGTATTTCATTAATCTTTAGATAATAACCATTTCCTGTTAATTGTAAGTTTAAAAGTAAATTTGACTTACCCCAATTTTGTTAATTTTGGATGATCAACAATTAAAAATTGCCCTTATTACACTGTATGATTAAGAACTAGCATGTGCATTTGTTTCAATAGAAAATATTTGTAAAAAGTACGTGGGAGTGTGTATTTTAGTTCCAGTTTTCCTTTTCTTAAAAGGCTTGCGTTCAAGAAGAGATTTCTAAAGAAGCATCTAAAATACTCTTTACACAAGTAGGTTTTAAGTGCTACAGTTTTTAAATTCTTTAACACAAGGATTAAGTGATTAGTTGCTGTCCCTCATAATTATAGATCTTATCATAGGCAATCTCTGGTTTTCTCTTATCATAGGCAACCCCTGGTTTTCTCAAGTATAAACCTTTTCTTTATGTGGTCAAAGTCTAGTAATTAGTTAATGAACGGATGTCTTGTGTGAATGTCTCAATCTGTTTGAAATCTTCAATGCAGGAATCCTCCATAGCATGTAAATAAGCTGGCAAGGAAACCTCTTTTTTCACTCTTCCTGTCTGTCTGAGTAATGAATGAAACCAGTTTGTCTAGTCCTTTGTCAATATAGGGACTTACATGGGTTGGATTAGCATTTGGCCAATCTGTTGCATTATGTTCATTAAGTTGAAAACGCGGGGACTTGGTGACTATATTTTAGTTTCATTTCCTCAAGATGCTTATTCATATTGCATCACTATTTTTTTTTCTTTTTACATCAGATCAATCTAAGTTGTCTCCTCTTGAATTGGATATTCACTAGGGTGAAATCTGGATTAGATAAAACGAAAATTTATGTTTCATGGATTCCTTACTATTTATCACTGTCTACATGTTTGTTATGTACTAGATCTTAATCTTTCTCGGAACCCTTGAAACTATATGCATTGTCTTTATACTGAATCAAGCTAATCCATTGTAGTCCCTCTCAAGGCACGCAGTCACAGAAGGCAATTCAATATTCACTTTTTCTCTGTACAGGGAAAAGGAGGAGCAGAAATAACTAATTTATAGGAGAAGATACTCACTTATTTTTCTTTAGAGTAGTGTTTCTTGCTCACGTGAGAGTTGCTAGTTGAATTGTTAGAGTCCTCCAAAAATAGGTTTCTGAAAGCTTTTAGGGCATAATTCATCTCACCATTTATAGTTGGATTCTGGGTTTCTGGAGCTTTCTCGATCTTCGGCTTACAAATCTCCAAATCTCCAATTAAGTTAGTCCTGTGGCTATGCACATGCAATGAAGCTCTTGTCGCATGGATCGACAATATCCTCTTATTATTGAATAGGACTAATCGTAGGGACAATATAGACGATCTTCGTGGTAAGAGTCTGAATGATCAAATTTTTGTGCCTTGTGCTGCATTCGTTTTACTTGGACTGAGAACTTTCATCATGAACTCCTTTTTCAAGGAAGTCTTGGAAGCTGGTTTCATCTGTACACCAACTGTTATTGGATATATTTAATTCAGCTTTAACTTTTACTGCAGCAATTTTTAGAGTAGTGTAAGCTATACTTCGTGATGGTTCCGAATTACAGTGATGCATGGTCATTGAGCTTAATTTCCAGTTGTTACTGGACGCTTCTGTGGACTGTAGTCTAACAGTTTATGTTGTTATTAGTTAATTGGGCAAATGATGCTTGATGATGCAGGTATCCCCCATTTTTTGATGATATTGCAGCCCGGTTGCTTCCCGTGATCCCCCTTATTGTTTACAGACTGATTGAAAATGATGCCATGGATCAGGCTGAAGCAGTCCTGGCTGTTTACTCTCCATTTCTAGCTTATCACCCTTTTCGATTCACATTTGTTCGTGACATACTCGCATATTTCTATGGTCATCTTCCTGGGAAGCTCATTGTCCGAATTCTGAAAGTACTTGATCTTAGCAAGGTGAATATCCTCTTTATATCTTAATCCTTTGAAATGCTGCTGTCTCTACAACCATGATGACTTGATTTTTTTTCCAGATTCCACTTTCTGAGTCATTCCCACAACACATTAGTTCCTCAAATCCTGTCATGTGCCCACCTCTGGATTATTTTGCTACTCTGCTAATGGGTCTGGTCAACCATGTCATTCCTCCATTGAGTAGTGACGCAAAATCTGTTTCTGTTGGGGATACTTCAAACAATTCAGCTCGAGCTCCACATAACAAAACTTTGCCAGCCCAACCTGGCCAAATGAGTGCCTCAGAAGGTCAAAAGGCATTTTATCAAATTCAAGATCCCGGCACACACACTCAGCTGGTTCTGGAAACTGCTGTGATAGAGCTGCTTTCACTTCCTGTGTCTGCATCTCAAATTGTGTCATCCCTAGTTCAAATTGTCGTTAACATCCAACCTACCCTAATTCAATCTAGTAATTGTCTGCATGGAGCTCCAAATGGTGTTGGACAAGGTTCAGTCCTACCAACTTCACCTTCAGGTGGAAGCACAGATTCCTTGAGTGGCAGCAGATCTACTCCTTCAGTTTCTGGTTTAAGTACCTCTAACTTTGTCTGGCGAAGTGCTTATACATGTCAACAACTGTCTTGCTTGTTGATCCAAGCTTGTGGTCTTCTATTAGCTCAGCTTCCCACTGAATTTCACTCGCAACTTTATTTGGAGGCTACGCGCGTAATTAAGGAGAGTTGGTGGCTGACTGATATAAAGAGGTCATTGGGTGAACTAGACTCTGCTGTTGGGTATGCATTGTTGGATCCAACTTGGGCTGCACAAGATAATACCTCAACTGCCATTGGTATGCATACATTACTATACCTTCTCAGCAGTAGCTCCTTTTTTTTGGGGTCAGATTCTCAGCAGTAGTTTAGGGACACTTTTTGCATATGCATGCCCTCAAATAGTGTTCAGCAAACAAGTCCACCTTTGCTTAAAATTTAACTTCGCCTTACATTAAAAATCCTCTTCATGGTTTTTGTTAGAAGCAACTGTAATATGATTATATTACCCTAATACTATGTTTGGAAAACATGATGGGAGAGGAGAATGCAAAAAAAATGAAATGCCCACTTATAAAAAAATTTCCTCCTCTACATACAAGAATTACAAAATTTTCAAATATTTACCACCCAAATTTTTGTTCACCTCCATTTTCATGTGCAATTATCATATGTTGTAAACAAAAAAAAAAAAAAAAAGTCATTGTAATAAATCCATAAGTGGAATATGTCCTTGTGTGCATCATCGTCCTTATGAGCTCTTGGTTTTCTTTACACTGGACTAATTTTCATCTTAAGCATGCGAGGTTGTGATTATCCGGTTAGTAACGATTCTACATGGGATTTTCCATTGAAAACATTGGGTCAATTTTAACTTACTGTCTTCCTTGATGTTGCAATTTAATAAACGACTCTTCATTTTGTTGTGCGGTCTACATATACTCAGCCTGACACGTAAAAATTCATGATGTGTTGCTGTTATTTACCTGAATTTTATTTTGTGGACTCTCAAATCATAATTAACCCAACCCATGTCCATCACAAATATCTGGATAATGGTACTGATCTGTATGTGTGCTTGTGTGATTTGTATTCTACACGTGTGTCAATATTGAATGAAAAAAAATCCTGAAACCTAGAATAAGTAAGTTTAGTTCTAATAAAGAAGGCCCTGATAAGTGGATTCAGTGAATTCTTAGTCGATTCTATATATTAATGGTTCAAATGAATCTTCTTTTATTATTTAGTTCCAAATCCAGGATGTCCATGAGTTATGGTCCAGAGCATGAGCTTGCATTTGTTTGCTATTCTGATAATTGTCCTTTCATGCACTATCCAGGTAACATAGTTGCGCTGCTTCATTCCTTCTTTAGTAATCTCCCGCAAGAATGGCTGGATGGGGCACAAGCGATCATCAAACACCTCAGACCAATTACATCCGTTGCAATGTTGAGAATAGCATTTCGTATAATGGGTCCATTGCTTCCAAGACTTGCCAATGCTCACTCCCTTTTCAACAAGGTAAAGGAAGTGATCCCTCTATCTTCTATTTGGATACTTCTGTGGAAAATGCGACAGAGAAATGAAGCTCAGTGTTCATTCGAGTATGTTTCTTTACTATTTATTAGTTGAGAAACAAAATCAGAATTAAAACTTGAACAGGGTAAGAAGTTCGTGGATCTTTAAACTTTTTCTTCTTAAAGGTTGGAAGTTTTGAAGGAAAATGAAGTTATCTCACAATCACAAAGTTTGAGTGGTTAGACAGGAAACATAAAACAGAATCTATCCTTCCCTTTTGCCACGTTTAAGAGTAGAGGGTGGAGTAACAAAGCACTAGCCTCTCTCACGCGGTCTTATAGTAGATAGAATGCCTTTTGCAGTGATAATTTCATAAGATTGAAGTTTTAAAAAAAATTAACCGTGTTGATGTCTATAGCCCAGATAGTGAGTTTTCTTCTATTGTGTCATTTCTTTATTTCAGCTGTCAACTTTGTCATTTATATTTTTGTTTTTTGCTTGTCTAGTGTAAAGCTATACCAGTTTGGTCATATCCCTATATGTTAAGGTTAAATGACTAATTACAAGAAACATTTTCTGATGACACAAATGTCCTGATTCCTATAATTGGTTTGATGTGCAAGACAATGGGATAAGTTGACTTATTGCTTTTGTTCCTTGAAGTTGTCTTCCCATCTTCTTTATCATGCTCTGTACTCTGAGCTTCAAAGGAGACTTTTTCAGGAGCATGCTTGATAACTGGAATAATCTTCTTTAAATTCCTACTTGCGCTTTTATCCTCCTCCTCTTCAAACCCTAGTGAGTTCTTTCCAAAGTCTTATAGCAGGATGCTGCATTTTTCAAGTAATTGTAATCAGTGTTTGTTTAAAACTCATCGTTCTGTCGACAGTACTTAATGCAGATGGTGTTTCAGCAATAGTGAATGTAAAGCTGTGTACTTATTAAGTGTTATCAGTTAATGTATGATACTCTCGAAGTCATTTTATTTTTCTCTAGGGGAGAGAACATGAACAGTAGAACTTTGATGTGTCCATTAAATTGCCGTGTACAATAATCTATGGCTACGTTTGGTCGTTCGGATTTTTAATTAGGATAGGACTTGATAGGATAGTATATGAAATCCTGATATTTTCCTATATTCTATCAATTGTTTAGTGAATGGCAATATTAAGGTCGGATATATTCACATCATATCATGTACATTTTTTTGATATAAATGACATATCATTATAAATGAACCTAAAGTTCATGAACTGAGATGATAAAAATCTCTTGCGACACTATTCTCTACTTTATTTTTATTTTATTTTTCCTATCTTTTTAAATTATTTTCTTTATTATTTCTTTTTTCGCCTTCCATCATTCTTTAATAAAATTTTATCAAATAGTAAACTGTACTAATATACCTAAAATATGTAATAAATATAATAAATAATTAAAAGATTGAATGTATATTATAAGATAGAATTAAAGTTGAATATGTAAATTAATATAAGATTAAAATTTTAAAAATAATTTTTTATTTTTTATTTCTTAAATTAGAATTGAAATATAACTTGAATTTTTTTTTTTTTTTTTGGTAAAAGTATAACTTCAATTTTGTTAATTTAATAAGTTTGTTATTTGAGAACAATAACTTTCCTATTATGGACATTATAAATCTTATTCATTTTTATCCCACTTTCCTCGTGAGATAATTTTATCTGGCCTATATCCCCATTATATCCGACTTCATTTTGTCCTGAGCAAGCACCAAACGTAAGATAGGATAAATCATATCCTATTCCAAATTTTATTCTGACTGTCAAACGCAGCCTAAAGGTGTATTCTATGTATAAATGGTCATTTTTCATGATTCTCTATCAATCTATTATCTGTGATTGTCAACTGTTTCTGCACGTCATTAATTTGATATGTGGTATTTTGCACCTACTTATTAAACTAAGTTGTTTCTTATTCTTCTCACTTCCAGATACTTACATTGTTGTTAACCACATTGGTGGATGTCTTTGGGAAGAACGCACAACCCTCAAACCACGTTGAAGCATCAGAAATAAAGGATCTCATCGATTTTCTGTAAGTGGTTTTTCCTTTTGTATGGTTATTCAGGCAGAACATTACAGATGTTTTTGGTGCATGAGGTTTTGGAGAAGTGCTTCAGTTAATTACTCTATAGCATTTCCCAAAAGGTGCTCAGTTTAGAATTTGACAATTCTTTGCATGCGTATGACATATCATCATAAATTTTGTATATAGGAAGACTCATGATTTTAGCCCAAACTTTGTTTCAAAATCTTATCCATAACAAATCTTTTACTTCTCTTTTCACCAGAATTGCAAGCAGTAGTATCTTTTCTCCTCTAATTAAATGTATGCTGAAATGAGAGTTGCATCTGCTACCTAATGGATGTCTTCTTAATTGTTCTACCAGCCATCATGTCGTCCATTATGAAGGTCAGGGGGGACCTGTGCAGGCGAACAGCAAGCCCAGACCTGAGGTACTTGCTCTCCTTGGTAAAACATCCGAGAGACTTAGACCAGACGTGCAGCACCTTTTTTCTCACTTGAAACCCGACATAAACACTTCCATCTATGCCGCCACCCACCCGAAGCTTGCACAAAATTCAGGACAATGAAAGCATCTATAGTCGACACCTGGAGCCTCATATGTTTGCTCAATAAAATTACAAGGGGCTCCTCATTTTGGCCGTTTCTCCCTCTTATACATGCTTGCATTTGAAAGCAAAAGAGTCGCTGCTTCTGAAGCATGAAGATATGCAAGTCTACTTGGTGCTGACCTTGGCGTCATGAATAGTCTGCACTGTTCGCTGGATACTCTCAGGTAATCTCTTCTGTAAATCTGTTCTGTAAATCTGTAAATACCCAATGTTGTGATACATGGATGGGTGACGTGGTTGGGACCTAATTTTTGGCCAAATAACTTGAATGTAGTTGAGGCTTGCTTTTCTACTAGCCTCCTAATTTTAGATATTACCTCGAATCTTGGTTATTAAATCTTCAAGTGGAGTTCGGATGTTACTAAATTCTCCTCCTCTTTCTCTCTGTATGCGTGTGTTTTGGATGTTGCCCTGTCTAATTGGCTGCTTACTTCAATGGTGACATGTCGATTCATCAACATGCCAACAAAAAGTCATAACTACTATCTCCCGATGATGATGAGGCCTTTCATTCAGAATTTCTGTATAGGATTCATTGTTTAGATTGATCGTTGGGACATGCCAAAATTCTCTTCGGTAGTCAAATTTAAGTACCGCAACTTCGCACATGGAATATCACGACTGAAGATGAAACCGTGCGTGGTTTGAAGGACATTATATAGTTCATCGAGTAAAGAGATAAACAGTGTCACTAGAGTGCTTTGTAAACTGGATCGGACCGGTCGAATTATTTGTTGGTCAATTCTTGGATTGCTTAATTGCGTGCCCCTCGTAAATCTGATTTAGCATGTCATCATGAGGTAGTAGTTAAGAGGAGGAGAGGGAGATCAGAGATGTGTGTATTTTCCCAGCGCGCTGGGCTTTTCCTCTCGGCCATTGAATGGGACTCTGCGTATCACTTTCCAAAGACCACAGTCTTCATCCCAAGGTTCTCTTGCCTCAGAGAAACTCTCAAAACTCTTATCCATAATTCTGTGATTGTACATTACAAGTCATAAATAAAATTTGCCCAAGATATCATCATACAAGATTTTGAAGAATTTCATTTGCTTTCGGGACGTCTCCCCCGAACATAGAACTTAATGCGAGCATTGCGGTTATTAGCAACTTGTGGTTATTGGCCACTGTGATAACCCTAATTGCAAAGTAGAAGAAGATTTTGGACCCAAGACTTGCATGTGTGGTTTGTAGCTTCGCACTCTCTGGGCAGGCGTTCTTTTAAGGTCCGTATCAATTTGCGAAAACTACTGGATCTCCGGGAAAACAAGTAGAACAGTGAATACAGTATAGTTAAAGGAGACTTTCTTTTCTTTTTTTTGATTGACAGTTCAAGAAGAGTTACGAGGCACAAAACCGGATCACTCTGCACATGTTACAGTAGATTTCCTTTCACGCAGCGTAATGGGACTTGCATCGGAGTACGCATCAAGCCAAGCATATGGAAAAGATTAGCTTCGCCGAATTGGCATGAATCGGATGTAACATCCCCTGAAGCAATTTCAAGACACTTAAAGAAGAGTCTCTCTAAGAGAATCATCTTTCTCAGTGGTCGTGTCATCTATATCCTCGGAGCATGTTCTTTTCGAAATCTGAGAACATCCTATCCCACGGGTGCTCAGTAAAGTCTCTAGGTGAACTAAGGAGAGTCATCATCCTACAACTGACAATAGTCTCTTAACCATTGTGTGCATAAATTGTGTTGACCTCAATTAGCATACCAGGTTCTGGGCAATTCAGAATATTCAACTTGCAGGCAGGTGCGAGTCGCAAGACCTCTTTCACTGCAGCTTATATGACCTAGAAGAAGCGATCTGGGTGCAGATGTTGATCTAATATACAAACTCAGCCCATCATCAACCTCCCACTCAATATGAAAATACATTTTGGTGACCCTCAATTCTCACACACTCAACTGCTCCAGTCTTTAGTGCCGACCCCAATACGGCCTAATTTCTTATTCATTTTCAATAATCAGTCTTGCATCGACGTCAAGTTTGAATTGCCCAAAGGAGTGCATCTGATGAAACAGTCATGTTGCCATTGGCAAAGCTCCAAGCATGAGTCTGATCTTATGTGAACCAAACTGAGACCGGCAAAAATTCATTTTCCTACTGTATTCGCCAACAAATTACTAAATCAATCACGTTATCTGGTGCAGAAAAGATGAATCACAATCCACAGCTCACAGCAGAGCCTAACAAATGGGGAAAAGCAATTCATGTTTTGACGATCGAAAGAAAGGTTTTTCCTTTCAATTGTTGGAAGGCCATTTGTCCACAACTACATTTAGCAGCAATAGCTAAATCCACAAGTTCCTTTAGCTCATACTCTAGTCCCATAAATTTTTCGATGTCTAACCCTGTCAGGTGAATCTTCTCGTACAAAAGGTTACTCCACATCATCCCATTCCACAACCATCTGCATTTCATCCCCACTAAGCAAACTTACGCTGGGATACTCAGAACCAATCGGACAGCACAGGGAAACTCCATACACGAACTCTGTGCCGTCCAAGCAATTAATACTCACTAAAAATAGAGCAAAAGAACGATTAGCGCACCTGCAATTCGATTGTGCCTACAGCAAAATCCTCTCAAACCGGATCTGATAAACCCTAGGCATCAATAACACTTCAATCGAACCACCCCAGAAACTCACACAATGAATCTGCAAGTCAATGCAACCCCCTCGCCCGACACTAATCGACGATGTTACCAAATCCAACCCTCAGGTTACCTCCACCTTCATCTTCAAATCCCACAATAACCAACACAACGAACCGAAAGCTAGCCACAACACTACAAGATCTCCACACAGATGAAACGCCAACAGACATTATATTCAGATTCCATGTCGGGAGATCATTCCAGAAAATATTCGAACATCATCGAGAGTATTCAGACAGCAAAATCGGAAAAAAAAAAAAAAAAAAAAAAAAACGACGGATAAAACTAGGAACGCCATCTTGAGGAAAATCAACTCATCTCGCGGGGGCGGGGCGGGGCGCCGGCGGGATCAATCGCGGGCCTTGAGCCGCTCGAGCCGCTGGCTGAGCTGCTCGATGCGGACGACGAGGTGGGTGACGGAGTAGAGGAGCCAGTAGAAGACGAGGGCGGCGGCGATGAGGAGGGCGTTGCGCTGGCTCTTCATGACGGACTTCTGGTGGCGGAGGTGCTCCGACGGGGTGCAGGAGGCGTCGTGCTCGCAGCTGGGCCGGGTCTCGTACTTCCAGTAGATGTCCATCAGCAGGAAGAGGCAGAACGGCACCACCGACAGGAACGGCTTCAGCAGGTTCCGCGTCACGGCGACGAGCCCCCGCCGGAGGCCGTCGAGCCCCGGGAGCGTCAGCAGCAGCACCATGATCGCCTCCGCGCCGGCGGCGTACCCGAGGACCACCCACTCCAGAGCCATCTGCGCGCGAGGGTTTTTCCGAGGGAAGGAAAGGATTTGGAGATCTGAGCTCTGCAGATTTGGGCTTTTGCTTATGGGGGTTTTATGTCGATCTGTTAGGGTGGTGCTTTTCTTCTTGACGAAGGAGACCTTTTGAGGGAGGGTCGTTTTGGGGATTTTCCTTCTAGTCTTCCTTCTCCTTCGCGGCGAAGAAGTTGGGAGGTGGGAGCTCGCGGCCGCGACACGTGGCGGTTGGAGACAGGTGCCAAGTGAGGGTGAGGAATGGGCCGGGCCGTTCTTTGTCCCCCCCCTGTCGGCCTCTCCTCCGGGCTTACCTCTTCATGGGCCATTCCTGGTTTGGGCCCACGACGAGGCCTATGTAACCGTGGTGTTCAATTGCGCTGTGATCGTGGCCTGGACGGCCCATGGAAGCGGAAGGGCCCGTGATGACATTTTTGGATGGGCTTGGGCTTAGCGAAAGCTCGACCGATCCGATCCGACCCGACCCGACCCGACCCGAATATTTGTATATAAAAGCTGGGCTTTGACAAATTTAGGCCTCGCCCTTTGCTCCTGTCCCACCTAAGCCCATCCAGTGATTACATAAGAGGATTTCTCTGATGCGCTCTCGATTCTGAACGGAATCAAATAATTCAGATGAAATTACTACAGTTCATGAAAGTGTTTATGTAAATAAATATATAAATGGACTCGAGTTGACAGAAGTGAACACGGAATATGTCCCAAACTTTAGTAATCACCAACCCGACTGGCTTTTTGGAGCTCGATCCCTTGGTGTGTTTTGTTTAGATCTGATGCCTCCATAATATAATATTTCCTAAATAGTCGCAACTTAGAAGAGGGTGAAGCCAACCAATCAAAGGAAAATCTTTTATCGAATCAGATACTAGGGGACATTCGGACCTTTACGTCTCTCTGCATTAGATCCGTGACGGATCATGTACAAAGGTCGCATGGCATCTTTAGATGTAAACATTGTCAATATACGAGATCCATCCTTTATTATGTTCAGGAGAAAGTCTAGATGTACATGGAATGTTGCGCTCAAACTCGATTACTTAAACATTGTCAATGTCAATGATAGGTTTTAGGCTTTGAACAATGTAAAAGGGGAGATTTATTTTCTATTTTTAATGCATTTTCACAATTGATGAAATTAATTCCACATCCTTACTTAGCTAATTCAGTGATTTTCCTTGACTGAATTTTTAAGTCAAAACTAGTTATGGTTATCCAACGTTCTTATTTTTGTTAAATGATTTTTTTCTTGTTGGAAGGAAAATTTTCATTTCACATGAAAGAGAGATACATAACTTCAAGACAAAACCAATCCCAAAAACTTATAATCAAGTGCAAATCTTGAAAATGAATCAATTTGGAACCACCTGTAAAGACTCGCTTACTCCACGATAACGGATTTGTCAAAGCATCATAGTTCATTCGACAGTCAATCATTGAAACTCGCCTCATCATCAGTAATAATCACCTGCTAAGATTTCCCTTTCTAGTAGTTACAACTTTGTGCGCCTAGGTTTGGCCTTTCCTGCACCATCACCGTATAGAGACTACAACAACACTAATATATTGAAAGAGGACCAATCAGGCATTGTGAATCTCATATCCATATCTAGATTTAGATAGAAGAGCACCCAAATCTTGATCTAACTCTAAATTGGGAGAGAAGAACTGCATAATAGATACCAGTTAATCACAAAAATCACTTTCAGATAAACCCACCATGCTACAGGAGAAGAGTTTCAGAGACTTGTGAAGCACTCGAGTTTTTGGAGCAAGCACCTAGGGCCAAAGCGAGTGAGTAGATCCAGAGGGAGTTAATTCTTTCGAAGCGCTTACGCTTTGATTTTTAAAGCTCACAGGGACAAAAGTCTCTAGTTTCTTGAAGGATATAGATCGCAATGTCAATAAAATCAACGAAGAAGTCTTGAAAATGAAAAGATAAGGAGGTAGATAGGTAAATGGAGAGGAAGAGAGAGCGACTTAGGAAGGGAATCTTAGAGAAAGGGTTTGTGACTGAGAAAAAGAGAAAACCCTAAGGCTATGTTTGGTCGTTCAGATTCGAACTAGGATAGGGTAGGATAAAGGGAGATTAAAGGGAGATTTGAAATCCTCCAAATATCCTCCAAATTGTAGAAATATACTCTCGTATGTTTGGTGAAAACCTAAGATAGGATTTGAAGGCAAAGCTACTATGGTAGGGGGAGCGTGATGGAGGAGGCAAGGTATAAAGCGAAATGAAGGAGAGTGATCTCTTCCATTTAAGCAATAGCCTAAAGGCCAAAGAGAGCCTAGTTTAGAGTTAAATGGAGAGAAATCATGGGACAATGGAGGTTGAGAATGATTAATCAGATGTGAAATAGACAGAGAAACTGAGAGTTGATTATGGAAAAGCTAGAAAACTGACTGAGAAAAAGAGGGAGCAACGAATGAAGGGGTGAGCCCTACCCTTCCAAATGAGCTATGAGCAAGGGCATTGGCAAGAATACTCGAGGACACCAAAGTTACGAACGATCATGGTGGACGGCCACCAGAGTGGTGGTGGGGTGCCATGCCAAGGACAGTGAGTCTCCAAGGTGTAGTTTTCCTAATGCATGGGAATTGTTAAGTTAATTTTTAGAATTTTATGTTCAACATAGATTTATCCCACCCCTATGCAAAATTTCTTATCTGACATTTTTTTGGATGTATCCGGGTTTATCCAATCCGGAAAACATCACCAAACACAAGATACAATAACAATTATCCTATCTGGGCTCGAATCTAGATCATCAAACATAACCTAAGAAAAGGGGTTGAGAATGACTTATTATTATTTTTTTTTTTATAAACTGTTGAGTAAATTATTTTTCAACACCTATTGTTATCAAAGAGGTTGATTTGGGCTTTGTTTAACTCAAATCGAATTTCGATGAAATAAAATATAGTGAATAACAATCACAACTATATCTAAAATATACCTCTAAAGTCCAACAAGCTCAATGGTAGAAGCACAAACAAGCCGGCCCTTAAATCGTATTAGTAAATCATGTAAAAGATTAGTTCATTGGAACAAGCCCTTAAATCGTATTAGCAAAAAATGTAAAAGACTAGTTCATCGAAACAACCTTATTGATCACCATTTCCTATACCTCAAAAAGAATTCTCAATCGTATATGAATGTAATTTCGGATGTCAAAACCCACTTGAGCATTTACAACCTTCGCATCATTGCACATACTCATGCAAAAACAGAACGTCATCGTGACATAGAGAGACATCAAACATGGATCTTTTTTCTAGTTACTCTCCCCCTAATGTTAGTACATATGAGATTTTACCTATGGCGACCCTGAGGGTGTGGCTGGGATGGAAAGGGAGGCTGTGTCGGTGGACGATCCAAGAAGCTTGGCACATGTCTCCTGTCCCATTTCGCTAGGGGGGTCTTTGGTTAGTTTATAAAGCTTGAGTTCTCTACTTTGTGTAATGCGTTTTAAAATCGTGAGAGCCAAAAGTCCAAAACGGACAATATTACACGGTGATAGCCCTTGGTCCTTACAGGTGGTATTAGAGCTGACTCCCGCAGCATGTGGGGCCATAGCGAGGGTGCTATGCCGTGAAGTAGAGAACGTGGTAGCGTGTGGAGCCACAACGAGAGCGCTATGCCATAAGGGATGGAGAATGTGGCGATTCTGAGAGCGTGGATGGAATAATAGGGGAGGCCACATTGGCGGGCGACTCAAGAAGCCAAGCACATCTTACATTGCTTAGGGAGATAATCCAGGGCTAGTTTATAAGGTTTAGGTTCTCTACTCTGTATAACGCGTTTTAAAGTCACGAGGACTGAAAGCCCAAAGCGAATATTATAAAGTAGTAGTAGCTTCTGGTCTTTACATTACCCAAGTAGCACACGTGATGAATTCAGATGGAATATAATTCTCGGGGACATAACCTCTTCTGAATTTGAATTCGTGTGAGGGCAAACAATGAAATTCCCTCAGATTCGAGACGAGACACAAAGATGTGTCTGGATCACGCTGGACTTTTTGGCTACCTCAAAATAAAGGGCAGGCATCACTGGTGCTTTATGAAAAGCTGGAAACCAACAGCCCAAAGCATCGAGAAATAGTGATTCCATTTCATCAAGACATGAACTTTTGAGTCTTTTGACCATCCATCTTTACACAACTTCGAGTCTTTTTGACCATTTATCTATTCAGTTCTTGACCTATACACCACGGTCACTATAATCAACGGCTCAGATAAACTTGATTTATACAATTTAGAGATTACAAGACCATGCATTATTTTCCTACTTTCATAAACTAAACTTTGACATTTCTTTTTACAGGAGAAAAATAGGAAGAGACGGTCCCCAAGGCCAGAAAGAGAGAGAGAGAGAGAGGAAATGAAAAGGTCTAAAGCATGAACCGAAAGTGAGAGTAGCAATTTGAAAGACTTAAAAAAGGAACCAAAAGCTGCAAATCAGCCAGCTGATAATGTCACGTTCACAAATTTGTGGCCATTATTTGCCTGCAATATTCAAAAAAAAGAAAAGAAAAGAGAGGACCATAGTGAATAGGAAAATTCAATAAATTATGCAGTCCTAGCCAGGTGA
Organism: Eucalyptus grandis; assembly: GCF_016545825.1. Taxonomy (NCBI): domain Eukaryota; kingdom Viridiplantae; phylum Streptophyta; class Magnoliopsida; order Myrtales; family Myrtaceae; genus Eucalyptus; species Eucalyptus grandis. The sequence goes on along the minus strand of NC_052613.1, from coordinate 45,583,311 downwards.
AGAAAAAAAAGGAAAGAAAGGAAAGAGTCTACACCTCTTGCTCTTTCGCACATCGTTGCCGTTAAAGAGAGGAAGATAATCACGACTGCGACCCCAGCAATGACACCGATCAAGATGACCACAGTCTTCTCAACCTCTTCATCAGCTGCACCTGTTTCCAATAGCACAGTCTTTACAATTTCAAGTTTACTTTCAATCCATCTTTTACGCACTTATAACCCTATCATACAAAAAAAAAGTGCTTCGTAAATCATGCAGTTTTACGATTATACTTCGACTTGATTTTAGGACGCTACCATTTCATCATGTGTCAGCCCGGACTTACATGCTACTGAACAACACAATCCAACTGCAACACGATACATCTATATAATATATTCTATCTACATCTGGGTGGATAGAATATTACTGTAGTGCGATTGCATCCTCCTTTAGTTTCAGTGACAGTCCTTTTCCTTAGGTTTTAGGGTTATAGATAATGTAGGTGATGATTAGATTCGATCATGCACTGTTCCCACATTCACTGTGGCTTTGCTAGCTCTATTTCACTTGTTAATTAAATGCCCGCGAGTGGAGCACACTGCAATCATTAATTAATTAGTGGAATTGGATTCCTCATCATCTCCTGATAACCTTCCAGAGGGCCTATAATCGATTGAAGGGTGAACATACACCAAACAACCTCAAAACTCACTTGTAACGTGCGACCTAGAAGACGTTTAAGGATAGTTTAATACCACTTGCTGCTTATGCTAAATGAGTTATTTAGCAGTTCGTTCCCTCGAGAGATCATTCCTCAATTGTAACTCTTCATATCTATGTACACACTTTGTCGTAATTTCCATATGTGGTGCTCTAATACTCAAAAAAACATCTACATAATGTCGGTCACGATTGTCTTTTGGTATATGTGTAGATAGTTTTCCAAGATGTCATCCATCTTTGTAGTGCTCTCACCTGAGCACATATAATATTGGAGTTCCAACACTAAACTTGTCGTTGCATCATTTCACAAAAATGTGTTTTTTGTGAATTATTTCCATATATATATGACTGAAAATCTTTTTTTCCATGTTTAGTGTGTGATTTGATTCGTTCCTACCCTTTTAATACTAGAAGTCACTAAAATTCTCATCTTATCAAGCCTCTTTAGCCTCGATGATCGTTTAATACCCTCGTCAAATTGGGTTGTGTATTTATATGCGATCTCTCCAATCTCTCTAGAAACATGTTTTCGTGGAATTAAAAAAGACTCCTATTTCCTAATACCATCGAGTCATTTATTTTCAAAATCCGAATGAAATATGTGGCCTCCTCTTCTTCACCTTTGTAATATCCTCGAACAAGAGGTGAATGAGGACTTCTCTAGAAATCCATGGGAAACTCTAGTCACTTTGATCATCTCTGGATAACGATTAACGTCCAGGGCAAAGAACGAGCAGGGAGTGAACTTCGAGAATATGGAGACATTCTTCACCTTTTCTCGATTCTATGCCGAAGCGTGACTGTCTCAATCCAAATTTGTTATCTTGAACCACACGCAACAATCGAAGTGCACTGAGATCGAGATTCTAACTATACCAAGACGATGGATTGGGGCTGTGAAGTGGGCAGAAGAGTGACGATGTGATGTGACCTCTTGAGAACTTTCGAAAGAATTTCGTACTTTCTTTCAATTACTTTTATTCAACTCAAAACTCCTATTCGAGCATCTGCCAAATATATATAAATCCATAAGAAGGGCAAATCAAAGAATATAGCAGCTCCTTTTTTGGGCATCCGATGCAATCATAAAGCAAGCGAAAAAAACTTAACCGTATTGAGAATAAGAATTTATCTGAAAACAAATTATTAATGTCCACACATTGTCATATTGTTCTTATTCTGGGAACGAATTTCTATTCAAGCATCAAAACTAACTGAGATTTTCGCAACTTAAATAACTTCAATTTCGAAGCCAAACGATCTCCCATGCAGGAACCATAACTCTTCCTAGATCTCCCAACTCTCTTCTCGATTATAAGCATGCTCAAAACAGTCATTTGTCACTTCACAGGAAAATAGCAATCAAAGTTTTGAACAAATTGAAACAGATGGAAACAAACACACCCAACTAAGAAGCGATGCACCGTAAGTGAACCCCATAAACGGCCGCTAAGCCTCTTACCGTGTCCGCTGCTGGTGTGATCGCCGTCCGAGTACTGCACATAGCACTTGGCCAAGTATACGTCGCCCCACTTCGCGGTCCCGCAGTCGCTCTTCAGCCGTCCGATTGCCTCCGTCAAGCAGTCCTGGCAATCGCCGGCGCCCAGGTCCTGCACACACTGTGCCACCGCCCGGACGCTCCCCGAGCTACCGGTCCTGTACGGCTTGTAGCTCCCGTCCCCAGCTCCTATGTACCCAAGCACGGCGTCGCCCCTTGTCAGCTCATCAGAATTAGTAGCCCCAACCAGAGGCCCGCATCTCCTGAGCAGCACGGTCTTGTCCTGCACACCGAGGAACGTCGAGTTGTCGTACCGCACGAGGCAGCCCTCGAGCTGGAGCGTGCCACCAGAGGAGCCAGCACAGATGGTCCCGACTCGGCTTACCGCACGGGACACGCAGGTGGAGCAGTCGGCCACGGCGAGGTCCCCGCCGCACTGGTAGAGGCCGTAGACGGTGTCGGAGGGGGTGGGGCCCGGGACGGTGAAGTTGTTGTAGGAGGAGGAGGCGGAGGAGCTGACGAAAGAGGTGAGGACGGAGTCGACGCTGGTCTCGTAAGGTGAGCCGGGGGAGAGCTTGTACTGAGAGCAGCCGACGTAGATGAAGGAGTCGAAGGACGAAGTTGACGGGGAAACAAGGAGCGAGAAGGGGAGGAGGTGTAGAAGGAGGAGCGAGAGCTTGGAGAGAGGGGTCGAAGAAAGAGTCGATATGGTGGGAGACATGACCGGGATCGAGTACGTCGTGGTGTCTGATGGAACTCGTGTGTGATCAAGGATTCATGGAAGTGGCTTGGCGAAGCAGAGCTTGTTGGAAGTATGGTGAGAACGAAGTTTAGGACTTACGTGAGGGAGGAGGGAGGAAGATGATGTGGGAGCTTGGGATTGATGATGAACGAGGAGTGAGATCACGGGGGGTCTAAGGGCAACCATGGATGGAGGCACTACCGTGGATGTCTTATTGGAGCCGATTTGCCAGAAGGAACTATTCTGTTCTATTTCTTCAGCATCAGAGAAGTAGTAAGGCTAAATACACTGACAATCGATTTCATTAAAAAAAAAAAAAATGGATAGAACTTTATTAGATATCGAGCATGGTTGTTTGACTGCCACTTAACAATGCTAGCTTTCCAAAAAGTGTCGGCGAAATGCCTTTTGAAATATGGATCAATGAGTATAACAATAAAAAGCGTGAAAGGGATTTTTTTTGTGGATTCTTGAGCAGGAAACATAAACAAGACAAGAAATTTAAGGGTATTGAGATTGGGAATAATTATTGTCAGTCATCTAAAAAGTATTGGAATGTAAAGATAAAATAAAAGATAAAAGTAAACAACCGGTGCTTTTTGATTAATTGGCTATCCTTTCTGCAAATTACAATTCAAATACTTATATTTGTTATCGATAGTTAACAACAATTACAAAAAAATAAAAAAAAATCAAAACATACTCTACGTGGTTCCTACAGTGCAGCAATTTCTATTTACATACAGTTATCTAGAAATAACTAGCCCCACTATTTGACCGTTATATCTTCTCCACTTCTTCATAGTTGCCATTATCAATTACTCTCAAGATCTTCGGCTCCACTACTTCATAATTGCATTGGATGCACTTCTTTATGGGCGCCCTCTACGGTTGTATCCAAAATCGTTGGCTCCACTACTTAGATAGTTTTTTTTTTATATTTCCAATCATGGCCTTGCTGTCAATTAAATCAACCTTCATTTGCCAACGTTTTGCTTCAAGACTTGATTATTTCCACCCATATGCTCCGTTGGCTAAAATTAATTTTTTTGTCAACCAACAAATTTTGCCGATGAGAAGATCTCAACACATAGCAAATTTTTGCTTCTACTACTTCTTTTCCGATCTCTGCCAACCTAGTTGCTGATCGAGGACTTGGACATCTTTTGGTGTCAATAGTATATTAGGACTGATTTGTAACGTTGGTAAACTAATAGATAGCAAACTCAAAATGAACATGTAAATAAGTGAGCCAATATTAATACTCAATAAAAATTTGTCACATTACTTCACCTGTCAATTTGTAGACCGATCTTATTATTTCTAGCATTTTTAAAGAGGAAAAAGCTCTCTCTCTCTCTCTCTCTCTCTCTCTCTCATAGAAACGATAAGAAGCTCCCGAAAACTCACCACGTAATCTTATCTCCGTGAATCACGTGATTGAGAAGTTTAATCGAGCTTTGTCCATGGAATAATGAGTTCAAGATCGCTGCCTAATAAAAAGAAGTCAGAAAATATATGAATCCCAAGTCCCTAAAGAGCAAGTTCTTCTGGTGCACCACATGGATTATACTTTCGATACTCGCTTCCAATCTTCCGCTCTCTCACTTTAACCCAAGTTCTATGCTTGACTCTAGTGTACTAAAGAGCTTGCCTGAAGGTCTAAACTATCTAAAAGAAAAGGCAAGAAAACTTCTAGGAAAAGAACTCTACTGCTTGCCCTCCCTCGCTACAGATCAGAATATGAAAGGAAAATCCAATTCCTAAATTGACATGACATAAATGAAATATAAAAAAAATTCAATCCATAACGTCTATGTCATCTTTTCTGTTTGAATGCCTTTAAATTTAAAAAAAGAAAAAAAGAATTTGCTTTCTAGACGATCCCTCTAAAATAGGGAATAAGGTTTTTTTAATGATATTCCTAATTACTTTGTCCTCTATTTCTATTTGAGACAATCCTTGGGAAAAGCATTCTGTCTCCGCCGAGCTAAAAAAAAGAATATGTGAATGCTTTAAGTAAACTAAAATCATTAGCTATAAAGAATATGTGAATGCTTTAAGTAAACTAAAACCATTAGCTATCCGATTTCACGTCTCTGTTAATCGCACGCAATGGCTTGAGCCTTTGGTCTTGTAGCGTAGAACTTGAACTGAGAGCCATATGGGAACGTGACGATGTCCTGACTCAAGATTAACATGTCAGAAGAGTAATCCAGCAGGAGACCGCCGAGATAGAGGGAGGTCACCGGAGTTGGAAAGGGTGTCCAGGTCGAGAATGGCTGCGTACAGGTCGCATATTGCAGAGCGGTTGGTCTGCCCTTGTCTATTTCCAACAACACCAAGTATGCTTTCCCAACAGAAATATATATATGGAAGAATGAGAGCTCCTCCATAACGTGATCGGTCCCGTATCAAACCTACAAACTGGTATATCAAGTACCTTTCCTTTTCATCTTTAATTTTTCCTTATTAAAATCCAACTTCCCTCGATTTTCATATGTAAACTCAACCGCAAACAAAAAGCATCATGTAAACCATGCTTGAAAAGCTTAAATACGCCGGAGGTCTTCATTCACCAAGCTCTAGGGTTGGATGTTCATAACTTACTTAGACTTGCCTAATGGTCAGGACGCCAAGAATCTACCACCAATTTGCAGCAAAAGATTTCATGTAACTTAAGGGTCTACGGTGAAATTCAAACCCATAAACTGTCCGTGTGCCATTTCTGCATTATGGAATTTGAAGATACAGAAGGCTGAAGCATTTTTGCATGTAACATCGCGCAAAAATACAGTATCAAATACAAAATGCTGAGAGTGCAAAACTTTACTGAGACATGAGAGGGATACTTATATTCGAACTTATTCAGCTACTAGTAGACACAACAAGGGAAACAATACGAAACATGAGAGGGATGATTGATTTGTTTTAATCAGACATTTCTCAGATACAACAATCTTCCGACATAAATATCTGCGAGCAACGTTACTGCAAGCAGTATATATGTGCTTATATACATAACCACATGAACTTCCCTCACATGACACAGCACCTTACAACAAGCCCCTTTTGATCCATCCTCGCGTCTTCATTTCCTGAAATTGCACCATATAAATAAATTTGGGAAAAAGAAAACTTTACCAGGATTTCAAAACAAATCTGCAGTCACATAATAACCTAATAAAACAAGGTAGTAGCTTCCAATCATTGGAAGTATTTCACTGCTGACTACGAGTAAGCTACTATTTTCTCCAACTACAAAGGAATGTAATGCCATTTTGAACAAGTCAATTCGAAGAGGCATACCCTCAATGATAATCAGGCATGAGCCAAACTTATCTAGATACTTATAAGGGGAAAATGCCTGCAATTTCAAAGCAAATGCTAAGAGCTTAGAAACCATAATCCCAAAATCAGTTCAGAGACTTTTAACTTCCAATGACGAGAGTTCATTTGGTTTTCCTCCAAACCATTTCCAACTTGAAAATTCAAATCTCGTGTCATCTAAGTAGGTACATCAATGTGTCCCCCAAAAAAGACAGTGGCTTACAAGTGTACATTCAAAGAGCCAACCACTGGAAGTCGAAAGAAGATATAAGAAAACAGACAGCCATTAATTCTCACCTTCAGGAGGTTGTGCTAGCTTCCGGTTCTGTGGAGACAACATTTCCTTCTTCAATTGCAACAATATGTCTTCCATAGTATATTCCCTTTTCCAATTTCCAAGCATTGGCATAAGACTAGGTTCAACCTGGTAGAAAGCCAGCAATGAGTTCAAAACAATCAAATTATTATGTGAAGAATTGAATCAAAGTTGCTCACGTACCACGCCCGTTTCCTGATTGACACAAGTCATGTTTATCCGAGTCTGGAACCTCACAGCAGGCGGATTATCAGGGTAATCTTTACCGCAAAACAATTTCAGCTGGTAAATACGCCCTTCATGAACAGTCTGCCAGCAGCATATGTCAATAAGCAAAACAAAGTTTTCTCAGAAAGAAAATGAGTGCTAAATAAAGTTTGGAAGTTAAATTGCATTTCAGCATTCAGAGACTTCACTAGTGTTGTCCAAAACTAAGAAGTAAAATACAAAAATGCAAGATCGGAATTTTATCCACACAATTACAGAGGCAATTTCTTTGATGAGTAAAATACAAAGTTTGGATGTCATACACATGAGCCAGTTCAGTAAAACAAAATTTATGCAACAGTAAGATCAATATTGAGTTCCTTGCTTTTGTCAACGCATCAAATGTATTTAATAGGCAGCAGCAGACAGGTCTGAGCATCCTATTTTCACTGGATATTAGCCTCTTAAAATTACTTGAGCTTGGAATTTAACTACTTTTTTTAGACAAGTAATGTGTGAGCAGACAAGCAGATGACATATACCCCAACGTGCATTGCCTATGTCTCAACCTGATTCAGATAATATATCGATACTAGCCCTCACCTCACTAAATCAGCTGCCAACAGCTGAATAATTCAAATTTATTTTATAAAAAAAAAAATAAAGTTCAATCAATAACAAATTCTAGAAACAAGAAAATTCATTCACTTCAACTTAATTTCAAACTTTTTCAACTTCCTATTTCAGCATCCATTATGTTACTAATTATTCTGTGGAATGATTGCTCACTAATATAATCACCATTCCTTGGTCAACCACTACTTTAGAAAAGAAATTGACCCAAAAAAAGAATCTCACAATACCAGCAGAGGGGTTTAAGAGTCCATACTCTGAGAGCAGCAGAGGTGGTATACTATTATGTGCTAGTGATTCACTTCCTCAAGGGTGTTTTTCCTTTTTTTTGTCTTTTCGGTGTTAAAGTGCATGCTCAAGCATTCGAGTGTGCGTGCATGAGAGAGAGAGAGAGAGAGAGGCATGCTCTCCGCAGCTTACATTAGGAGGACCAATGATAGTGCCTGTCCATGACTGCATGTAGATATCATCAGCATCATCCATTCCATAACTGACTGTGCCATCTCCAATTCCTTTTTCTCCCCTCTCGAGCTCTTCAAGTAATCTAAAGTTCCTTGGAACTGCAAATATTCACCCAAATCTAAAGTTCCTTTGCATACACAGAATTGTAAAAAATTGTACAAAAAAATAACCACAGAAGCAATAGAGTTCCTCAGTACAAGATTTCCAATGGCAACCAACATTCTATCTGAATCACTGGCATGAACCAGCCTGAAAGGAAGCTGAGATGATGTTGTGGCTAGGGCTGACAAGTTCTGCTCTTTTTTTTCCTTTATTATTTTAAAAAATTCACTCATTACTCATTTCTCTCTCTCTCTCTCTCTCTCTCTTTTTTTTTTTTTTTTTTCACATCAGCAAATGAGAGCCCCGCCCTGAAATAAATTGCCATGTTAAATGTGAACCGGACCAATCTCTTTACTTTAATTATCTTAAACTTTGTATGGACTGTATATGTTTTTTTCCCCTTTTCTTTTGGTTAAATGTCAGCTGGTATTAAGTTACATGCTACCTAGGTGTATCATCATCAGCAGATTCGTATAAAGAGAAAAGGAATGCTTATTTTGAAAGGAAATGACTGATTATTTAATTGAAAACATGTGTAGTATGTAGCCATTAAATATGTGTGAATTGAGTGCCAACTTAGATGAAAGAGAGAGTGGTGGGTTGTTTTAACTTTAACTGCAAGTGTAATTTTGGAAACAATAGAAAGGGGGACAAAAGCCTAGCTTAAACATATAGATAGATGTACCAAACATAGGAAAGAAGGAAACATGCAATAAAAGATTACTATTAACAAGCCAAAGTACAGTTCATATTCCCCCATATTAAAAGGGTAGACCAATCGCAAATCACGTTTAAGGATCGATTTTTTCACATGCTGCAGACCAAGACAAGGTCCAATGATGTCTAACCAGCATTGAATCATGTCTAGCCTTGTCTAGCCAGCTATCACATTTTAAAACACAGACACAGAAAAAGACCAATAGACATTACTTTAATGTAAAAGAGATCAGTATAAATCAGTTCCGCCACCATGCATGGAAACATGTAAATCTAGCAATTTATGGTCTCCAAGTACACTAGAAACTGCATTCAATAGGTGAGGTGTTTTTCAGTTGTCCAATATCCAAATGCTTGATCTATAATAAGTAATAATCATGAAGTTTGAGAATTTATCCTAAACTCAACTAAAGATATCAGTAGTCAAGACTGAACAACCCCATCGGGATACTTTATGCCACAAAACTAGAGTCTACGAGCAAAGCAATAGTGGTTGTACTTAGTCAAAAGCCAATGTGTGAACAAATGCGCTCACAAGCATGAACTTTTTCTCCCAAATAATTTACTTATGGAAGACATGCACTTAAACAAATTTAGTTCAGTCAAGCTCATTAGCATTCTCGTTGCATAATACTTGACTCATTCACCTAGTTATGGAGACTTTTCTACTAGTTATAAGATCATATTCACACGATAAAAATACCTTTTCTTGATGCACCAATATCTTACAGTAGACATCTACTTATCTGTAAGGAACCAGGAAAACAAACGACTATTCTCAAGAAGCCTTCTATTTCTGTTTAAGATTTCAAGCTGTTTTTGCTCCACCTACCCCACTAAATGAGAATAATCTTACCATCATTTTCCAAGCCGGCTACGAAAAGTAAAACAACACTCGTTGCCACTTATCAGCCTGCATTTCAGGCTTTAAATATACATACTAGTGCACTTTCAATGTCCATATGACATATGGATGGTATTTATAACATCCCTATAATATCAAACTTTGGCTTTACATGAACCAACGGAGCACCACAGCATAATCACATGGAGTACCAGCAATATGAAGTTTGAAAGTCCACTAATCACACAGAAGGACAAATGGTGTTTTTTTAAGCACATAAACCAAATCCTTATTCTCAATTGAAGCACAAAAATGACCAAACATCCAAATTAATCCATTTATACGTTCCACAACAAATCATATTGAAGTCAGTACCGGCATCAAAAATAATCTAAGCATGCACTCACACTTCCGCAAATATTAAACGCATAAACTTCAACCAAGTTCCTCACCCATAATAATGCCCATGCGGCTCTCAATGAGAGGGAAACACAATAATAGTATTTCAATAAATCCGGAATGATAAGTAGTATTTGCACGTGTCTCATGCTAAGAGCCCAAACATAATAATAAATCAAACAACCGGTAGGAGACTCTCAAAAAACAGTCACTACACTTTTATTTCTTTCAAAAGCAAACTCCATGCACGAATTCATACACATTCGACTGAAATACAATCACAGGATTAGCTTTAGATAGTTTTGATTTCTTAGAATGGCCTCCCCATTCTTTCAACAGTTAAAATGCAAACCATAGACAGAATATACATGACTCAAAATCAACGAGCTCACCAACTTTTTTTTCAATGGCACCCGGTATAAGTGATTTGAAAAGTGACATAAAGACAGGACTCATGCTCATAGCCAAATGAGACCAATATTTGAATCTACAGGATTAACTTCAATCCACATTACCTGAAAACAACATTTCTTGGGGCAATTTACATCAACATCCCCACCTTTAACACAAGTCAGAATCCCAATTTCATGCTTGAAATGCAAGATCAACACTCCTAGCACCATCCTTTTTTTTTTATCAAGACTCTAGCTCAAACTACTAGGGAACTAGAGAGTAGCTCCAGTGTAGACTCCGGTTGTCGATTCTCCATATTAGGTTAAAACAATCTTTTCAGCATATCATTACGGGAAAATAACCACACATTAGCCAGAGACGCCTACATACTACTAACAAAATACACTGACGCATTTTCCCCTTAATTAATAATTTACTAATTTACTAAATAACAGCCATTAAGTTCGTCTAATCATCTGATGATTTAGGATTTCTCAGTCATAAGAACTCCCGAAAGACAAGGCGACATATTTCCCATGAATAAACTACACATTCCAAAACCCTCTATAGCCCAACAATCATCAGGCGCCCTCGGGTTAATTTAACAACCCACGAAATGGAACTTCAGAAGTCCATGTCCTGACACTCAAACCCTAGCCTGAAAACGACCCACTTCAATCCACCGGACCAACCAGCGGATCCCCACAGTTCCCAACACGAGGAGCCGAGACCGTCCCACGACGTCATGCAGAAAGCTCGAAAATTCGAACAAAACAGCTTCGAACCAAGTAAAACGACCAACAGAGCAAAGAAACAGTAAAAAGCGATCGACGGAATCTGCGTAATATATTTAGCAGTAGGATACGCCCGCCCGCAAAATGCTTCCTCCCTCCTCAGATAAGCTCCCGAACCTCAAATCAAGCATAGACCGAAACGGGAATCCGGAAGGACCGTACCTACAGCCATCGACGCGGATCCTTAAGAGAGAGAGAGAGAGAGCCCGCAAATGGCCGGTTTCCGGCTACCGGCAGCCGTTGACTGGCGATCGGAGGGGGCGGCGGGCCGCGGGAGACGGCGGCGTGGAGGCGACGGCGGTCGGCGCCGGCCCTGGTTTCCAAGGCTGAGAGAGAGAGAGAGAGAGAGAGAGAGAGAGGGTTGGGCTGCCGCGGACAGATCAACACGGTGTGGAAGAAGCGAGTGAAGAAAAAGGAGGGGTCGTCTCTTGTAGTTTCCACCCACCTTTTCATTTGCTTCTCCTCCTTTTTTTGCCCTTTTGTCCTTTTCTTCTTTTCTTTTTCTTCTCCAGAATTATTGGGCTTTAAAGGGAGAGAATCCCTGAGCTGTCTTTTGAGTTTTATTTTAAACCCCCCACCAAAATTATTACTTGCTTAATAATCTACTAATATTAAGTCCAAACAATAATTAGTCTCACTCTTTAAATTTTTTCGTTCAGCTTCGTAAGCACGTCGCTCTGATATTGGAATGCGGTTTAGAGGGACGAAAGGTAAAATTCTAATCGAAGAAAGAAAAATGAAAAGATAAAACACGTAATTCATTTTCTCACTTCCTGATAAGAAGTTTCAAATTCTTTGATGATTTATACAATATAGCAACCACTTTCATTCTTGCACAACCTAAGGAAATTCAAATTGCTTCTCTTGTATTTTTTCGAATTTTTTAAGTAAAAGACATGTTTCTAATTACATGAAAGAATAGGTTAATATTCATTTAATATTTGCTTTTTAGAGTGAGTTCCCATAATGGTAAGAAAAAGAATGTACCATTAAGATTTTTAAGATTTCCATCTGATTGAATATTGCAGCAAGAAGCAAAAAGTGTTGCGAGTGCAAGAAGACTACTCATTATTAATTGGAAATTATTTACTCAATTGAAGAAGGTAAAGTTACTAAGAAACTGAAATTAGAATAGAAATGCGCAAGAACGATTTGAAGAGCTCTACATAGGACAAAATGTAATCTTCTTCTTGTCCATGCTTTTAAGGAAGTGTGTGTATAATCATTAGGGAAGAGACTATAACTAATGTTCAGTTTAATGTAATTTGAGAATCCCTCTACAGTGCACACGCTCGCGCGAAGACCTTCTTTGAGAAAATCACGGACGTCCATCGACACCAAGGTTTCGACCGAGCCCAACAACAGCCCAAGCAATTCGAAGACTCCAAGGCCTTGTCGACTCCGGGCCTTGCCTCCATCCGCCCGACACCTTTTGCGTTGAGGCCCGATGAAGTCCCCCGCCATCGACCTCTCAGGCATCGACTCCGCCCGTCAGCCACCGGGTCGCGGAAGGAATGGCGCGCACCGGGGGGCTCCCGGGCTCGGCTTCTTCCATGTGGCCAACCATGACGTGCTGGCGGAGGGTTAAAGTCTTCGATGAGCGGCCAACGAAGGCGAAGGCGAGGACCTACCGGCGGGAGGTGGAGACGGGGTTCGCGCTGCCACTCTCCGGCGTTGACTCGTCTCGCTTCAAAGCAGCGAGCTGGAGCCGGGAGGTACCTGTTCTCACGTAGTAGGGAAAAGGTTCTGAATCAATATTATGTCTTGGGAGATGTGAGATATAGAGAAATTACGAAACTTTATAAAGAGGTAGCAAGCCAGATTGATTTCTTCGTGCAAATTTTACTCAAAGTATTTCCTGGTTGGGAATTGTGATGTTTTTATGGAAGAATACATAGGCCACTTGAAAATACTCTAGTGAAATTATTTTCGAACTTGTTCTTTTCCCAACCATTTTTTTTTTAACAAATATTCTTTACTATCACTTCAGCTACTTAAATTTTAGACCATTGCGAAGCTCACAGATGTTGTTACTCTAGCTAATGATGGTGCTCCATCGGCCACTAAGGATGTGCATGATAATTATTTTGTTTCTCTATTTTTCCTTTTATTCTTTGGAAAAAGTTTGGAATAAATTTTCATTTGGTAACGTAACTTCATTATTTTTTCCTATTTCCGAAACAAATTTTTAGTTTAGATATAGGTTTGGAATAAAAATGAGAAGTATATATTTTTTACTTTTCTATTTCTGGAATAGATAAGAAATAAAAAATATTCTCATTACTCACTCTCGCAATATGCCGGTTGCTCGCCTCTCGCTCACCACTTGCCTGTTGATGTGCGATTTCTACATCAATGCTTTTAGTTTAAACGAAATTATATTCGAGAATAGAAATTCCGTGTTGTTATCAAATGTGTATCTCTATTCAGAAATTCGCCTAGAGAATATTATTTCTAGCCAGAAATTATTCTTAAGAACATAATTATTATAATTTGCGTCCTAATTTTCCCATAAGGAAATCGGCTACCTGAGAGGTGATATTGATTTTTCCACTAAGCACCGACTGCTATTTTGACAATAAAATAAGACCTTGCATTCCAAAAAAACATTAGTTTCTTGCTCTTTCCAAATTGGGTTAGGAGGAAAATAAGAAAATGCTCACGCTGTTTGAATAACTTTAGTAAAATAGTTGTGCTCAAGAATAGAGCAAGTACATGTCAACTTCAAATGTTTTTCAACATTAAACTGTTCATTGAGAAGCTTTTAGGTACTTCTAGAGAACATGCTTATTACAAGGGTCCATAGTAGGTGATATAAAAACTCGTACATCCAAGGACTCAAAAACAAATATTCACAACGTACAAGTTTCAAAAGAGGGGCATGGTATATGAAATTTCATAGGTTACGATATTTAATCACTAAATTTTACACTAGACAACTAACAATTAGAATTTAAAATAGCTGAAATTCAACCACATTTCAGCTATTTTTCAGCTATTTAATCACTGTCGGATCCATTGCTATAGTTGCTCTTTTCAGATATATTTGATAACACTTTGTACTTCCTATTTGAGGGAAAAGTACCAAAAAAAGTTATAAATATTTTGTATTTGTGTCAATTCAGTTTTAAACATTATAATTATGTTAATTTAATTTTAAATATTTTCACGTTTTGTAAATTAATTCATCTAGCCAATTTAGGTTAGGAATTATTGATGTGGATGTTGAATGTTGTATGTGGTATAACTGATGTTGATGTGGATATTTTTTAATTTTTTAATTTTTTTATTTCCCTTTTCTTTTGCCACAAGCCATGCTCGGTGAGGGCCCCCTTTGCCAAATCTAACAAGGTTGATGTTCTTGCCAAATCTAGCGAGGGTGGCCCTTATTAGCACTCGTCCTCATCCAACATGGCCCAACGAAGGTTGAGGCCATTGGTAGAAAGAGAAGGGAGAATAAAAAAGAAAAATTATAATAAAAAATCCATATCAACGGTAGTTGTGCCATATCCAACCTAAATTAAACAAATGGACTCAATTGATATAATATAAAAAGGTTTAAATTGAAATTGGCACAATTAAAAGATTTAGGACTTAAAGTAGCATAATTGCAATAGATTTGGAATTTGTTTGGTATTTTTCCTTTCTATTCGATCGAGTGATATGTCACCTTATGCTTGAGCATAGTCGCTCCACCTTTGGCCACCCTTAAGACCCGGCTAAACAGATTTTCCATCTGATAGATTTATAGAGAATTATGGGTCTTAAAATATATATAAAAATGTTTACCAAATTCATATAATGTCCCACAATTAACAGTACCGTTTGCATATCTGAAAATTAACCTGAGAACTTAGTTAAAGAATTCTTTTTGTCCTTTTTAGTAAGCTTCAGCCTTCAATCTCTGAATAGACTAGTGGATGAAAAATTGGCTATACATTTTATATACCATGTAAACATATATGGAGGAAAGATCATTTATAAATCGACCGCCTTCTCTCATAAAAAAGTTACTCATCTCAACCTTTAGTTGCAAGATTAAAATTTTCTAATAAAATATTTTATTGAAATCTATGTAAATTCACTTTAAGTGAATTGCAAGTATATGTTGCATGCAATGACCAAAGGTGTAAATTGAGAAGATAAGGACGAAATTTCATATTTGAAAGATGTCCATAAAATTTAAAAATCAAAACCTTGGGATCTTCTTTATCGAAATAGGTGTATTTTTTTTATTGCCCGCGCAGAACTTATGTTCTTTCTTCTAGTTTTAAATCGGTTGCAATAGCAATATCTAAAACAATTATCTCTTATATTAAATCTACATATATAGAATTGATTCAGAAGTTACGGCAACATACTTTTAGTTTCTTGAAAAATGAAAGAAGTCAAATTGCACTTGACATGTGTCTTAGCAAAGTGCTCTTTGAATATTTTATGCTCTTATATCTTACCTTATATGTGTTCGAAATAATTTTCTATTAAATATTTCTTCGTAATATTTCTCTCGTAAGAAATTGTAATTTTTTCACCAGTGTATACGCATCTCGTACAACAGCCCGCATTATTTTTGTAAATTTTTCAAATCCATGATGAACAATGAAACTAAATAAGCACATTTGTTTATGTGAAGAAAAAATTGATGCGCTTTGTCCTTAAATAGTCTCATATTAGACCTGCCAAGCTTGACTATAGATTCATTAGGTACAGCCACCCATCCTACTTAAAAACCTATTGAATATGAGAGTATGTGATTTTAGGGGTGTAAAAAATACCCAATGCCGAACTGAACAAAATTTTTTGGGTCTTTCGGTTCGGGTCTTGATCCGATTCAGATAACGGGTAAATAAATGGGTATCATAGCATTTTCGCTTTGGTTTCGGATCAAACCGAAACAAATGAAACCATGCGCTCTCTAGTCTCCGCCGTTTGATTAAAGATCTGAGGGCTCTCATATTTCCCTCTCTTCAGGCAATCCAAGTAGAAGCTAAACTCCTTTGACTGAAAAAAATAAAAGCCAAAATCTAATTACAAAGTGAGAAATCTTTTTTTTTTTTGTCAGGCCTACTCTATTCCTATTCTACACTTACTTTCAGACTTTTGCCTTGCCTCTTGTGGGGCGTGGAAGTCGAAACTACTCCTGAAACTTACACGTCCCCATCTCATCCCCCTGAGAAGGTGGGGATTTGAACCCCTCACCTCCCCCTTTCATGTTGGAAGGGTGGCCACTGAAGTGAGAAATCTTCACTTGGGTAATAATGGTAGTCTCGAGAATCCTCTTCCTCGCAACCATGGCGGCACTCTCGTTCGACTCATCAATGGAGCAATCTCCACCTCTGTCACCAGCTTCGTTGCCATCTCCAACGAACTCACGTCAGAAGCATCAGCATACGCCAACGAGTGCCCCGTCCCCCACGACATTTGCCTTTCCGCCGTCCCCTCTTTCATCAACATCTCTTTATCTGCCTCCATTGGCGATCGCGTCACCACCGGTCAAAGGTATAGTGCTACGGGTGAGACTTAATAACAACGGCATGACAAATAGAAGAGGAGAGGAGTTCCATTTTAAGGCCAACGTAATTATGTATTCTCAATCACAGTTAGGGTTGTGGGAGAATGGCGTGGTTTCAGAGAGTGGCTTGGGTGGAGGAAGGAGAAGGGGCAAACCCGACCCAACCGGAACGTTGTTTTTGGGTGGCGGTTCAGATCACAAACTTACATGTACCAAAATGGTTCAGGTGGATTAAGGTATCATGAAAATTCGAATCGACCCAAATCCTTGACACCCTTAAATTTAATCAAGTTAATCGGAGTGAGATTGACCCATTAACATTACTATGTAGGAGAAAATATTAGGTGCAACTGTGGTAGCTACCTCAACAATGCATAAGTACATTAAGTGAATAACTCGTGTCACTGTAGGCCTGCTCATTTAGAAAATTGAAATCTCGCCTTGCCTCTCTCCTCTCACACATCTTCTCTTCTTCCCCATTTTTTTTTTTGATCCCCAGACTTCTTCACCATTTCTTTCTCTCTCTCTTTTCCCATTTTTTTCCCCTTTCTTTACCTTTGGCCCATGGTTGACAATTGGCCATAGGTGAGGGCCGGCAAGGGTGTCATGGCCCTCCCCTATGGTCAGTGAGGGTCACTTTCATCAAATTTGGTGAGGGCTCGACCCTTGTAGCCTAGGCGAGGGTTGCCTTCGTCGGATTTGGTGAGGGTTTGGGAGGCGATGGCATCGGCGAGGGTGTCATGTCCCTCACTAGCCACATGCGAGGGTCACTTTCGTTGGATTTGGCAAGGGCTCGATTCTCGTGCCAAGGCAAGGGTTGTCCTTGTTGAATCTAGCGATAGCTTAGGAGGCAACGGCATTGGAGTTGCACAAGACCTCGAGGATGTAGGGGCTAAGGGAGAGCTTGGGGTTGTGGATGACAAGGGGCTTGGGCTTGGGCTTGGGCTTGGGCTCAAGCTCGGGCTTGTCCTTGGACCAAGGGCAGCTATGAGGGTGGCAAACGACTTGTGATGAGCATCGGCATCGCTCATGAGCCAGTTGCCCATGGTGGGGTGCGAAACATGGATAGCTGCGGATTAATAGCATGCCCGAACGACATCAAAAACGGCCATGGATGAGTATCAGCATGCTTGTGAGTGATTCATCCATGGTTGGCTGTTGCAATCCGAGACACGAGTGTCGTCCATGGCGCAAAAAGAAAAGGAAGAAAACACTGCAAGAAGATAGAGAAATAAAAGAGAGAAAGGGGCTTGTAGGTTTTCTGAAAAGGTGAGCCCACAAGTGACACGTGTTGTTCATAGAATGAACTTGTGCATGGTTGAGGTGACTACTACAGTTGCACCCAATATTTTCTCTATTATGCACTCAAATAATGACACAGCTAGATACCCACCCTACAGTGGACGCGCTGGTTCGCGCCTTGCCCTCTCATCCGGGAGGGGAGGAGTTCGAAACTCCGCGTCCCCATTGCGCAACTCACTTGCGGCCCGTGGGAGATGGGTTCATGCAAAGGTCATCCCGGATTTACGTCGCCGGTTGCCGGCTGTACGGTTCCAAATTCCAAAGTCATAAAATAATAATAATAATAATAATAATAATAATAATAATAATAATAATAATAATAATGACACAGCTAAATCTTGATTTTTCACTCAACATGAAAAAGGAACTCCATGACTTTAGAGGGTCCTTTGAAAAGTAACTCTCCAAGGTACAATTACTATTTTCGAACACCAAACCCACATGAAAAGTGGCAAGCAATTTAGAGACTATACTACGATATTAGGTCACCTTGGATTTTTCCACTTTTTCCCAATCCGTGGTCGCTCGATCATGAGCTGTGATATTTGACCAAATGAATTCTTCACGCTTAGGGGCCAAAACGACTCAACTATGGTCCAAGGGTCATTTATACTGAGCTCCCACATCACGTCTCACGTCTCATGTAATTTTCATGTATATTCGAGCAAATGTGTATTTGTCAAATGTAAATACTGTTGGATTGATTGTGTAAAGCAACTTTGAAATAAAAAGAGAGAAAAAAACACTCCTGCTCTTAAGCATACCGCAGAAGCAACCAGCCAGCTAACCGATCAATCAAAATCACATAGAAAACAAATGGCTAAAGCACGAGGCTCGACGCTAGCGCTCGGCATGGAAGAGCTAGACAATCCACTTGCGGCACTACTTGGGGTAGAAGAGGTGGTGCCAAGCTTCTGGTTGAGGTAGGAGTGGCTCCAAGCCGTGCCCGTCTTGGTCTCGGAGTCCACTTCTCCTCCGATTGCTTTGTCCGAGAGCCTCCTGCTCAGCCTTAACCCCTCTCCTTCTTCTCCTTCCAGCTTTGTCCCTCCTCGATCCTGAGTGAGGCGACGCCAAGGTCGCATGACCTTAGGCAAGCTAGATCTAGACTCCAGCATCACGTGAGCTAAGTGGCTGGTTTGGACTCCAACGTTATGTGAGTCAAGCGATGAGTAGCCAAGGCTATAGGACACCGACGACGTCCGTCCAATTCCCCCACCTCCGCAAATTCCATATCTGCATCGTAGATGAACAGTCGTGAGGGTGAAATCGGAATGTGAAATTATTAGTAGGGATAATTTGGGAAGTAAAAAAATTCATTTATTTTGGGACTTGCCTTGAAAAATGAAAATCCAAGGTAGGTCCCCACTTGCTTTAGGCTTCCAACTTTGCCAATACTGATATTTTCCCTAAGTGGCCAAAAAAATTATTGCCAAGCACCTTAATTTTTTCCCAAGTGACAAAAGAGGCTCAAAGTCCCTAGAGAAAGCTAAACCAAATGCAGTCCGAGTATTACGACACTTTGTGCGGGAGTTGTGAAGAAAATGAATTAGGGTTCTGACTAGATATATTGAGGGGATTGATCCACTAACCATAGAAAATCCTAAACCTATATGCTAGTAGCTTGTGAATTATAACTTTAGAACAATAATTGATTTAGCTAATCGCTACTAGTTGAGAGCTATTTTCCCGCCACTTAAGAACAAAGATTTCTATCAACCCATCAATCTTGCCAATATATGCAACTGCAAAAAAAAAAAAAAAAAAAAAAAACTGTCAATTCAACAAAACACCTTAACCAGAATTGGTCCATAAGTTTTGAGAGCCAGATTCAGTTTAGGGGTTTCCCTATATCATTCTAAAATGAGAAAAATAACAAGATTTGGAGAAATAAAACTCAAAGCAACTTGAAATTCAAGTAGACTTGGTTTTATTATCAATTCAATGGGTCTCCTGATCTCCGTTAATTTGGAAGCTATAAATGAAAAAAAAATATCTCCATTTTTGTCGGCAAAACCTACATCAAGATAGCTCATCAGACTGGCTATTCGAGAGAGAGAGAGAGAGAGAGAGAGAGAGAGAGAGAGAGAGAGAGTTATTGAGATTTACAAGTGTGCAAAAGAACCTTAGATAGTGGGACTGTGGTGATGATGCATTGGCAGCAACAAGTCAGGCGACAATAATTTTTCCTTAGATGAAGAACGAGGAGTGAGTGAACCAACTCATCTTTTTACCATGCAGCTGCCCTTCTATCAACTTTTGTCACGAAGGCAATGTTTCGAATGCCATGGTCCCCTCTCTCCCCTTAAAATCAACCCCCTCCCCTCTCCTCCAGAGCACACAGCCAGGAAAAGTTCAAAAGAAGAAGAAGATAATGATGACAGGAACCGTGATGGGTGTCACCAACGCCAAGGAACAATCAGCCCTCGACCGAGCCCAAGAGGTCCGGCAATTCGAAGACTCCAAGCTCGGAGTCAAGGGCCTCCTCGACTCAGGCGTCAAATCCCTCCCTCCTCTCTTCATCCACCCGCCAGACATTCTACCCACCGCCAAGCCCGTTGGGTCCAAGCCCAAGTCGATCCCGACCATTGATCTCTTCGGCTTTGACTCCAACCGGCGATCCTTGGTTGTCAAGGAGGTTGCAAGCGCTGCTCGCGAGTTTGGCTTCTTCCAAATAGTCAACCATGGCGTGCCTCCGGAGGTCCTAGACCGAACAATCAAGGCAATGAAAGCGTTCCATGAGCAGCCAACGGAGGCGAAGGCGAAGATCTATCGGAGGGAATCAGAGACCGGCGTCGCGTTCTTCTCCAATATTGACTTGCTTCACTCCAAAGCGGCTAGCTGGAGGTAACTGACCAATGCATGGTATTATCTTCTTTTTCTACTGATATATGAAATTCGTTTGGTCAGGCATAGGAATGTCAATTTCTATATTGAGAAGGCAACATGCGAATGCGAGTGACTTGAAATTGACAGGATTTGGTTTTATTCCTCTGTATAAACCTTCATTTTCATTGTCCTGGAACAAGTTTCAAAATATTTTGCCAATTATACGAAGTCATTGGTGACCGAGTATAGTGGCTCAACATAAAATATTGCAGTGTACATATATCGTCAAAGAACTCTTTCTAAGTGCATGTTTGGATATAGTTTTACCTTGTTATTAATTTAAATCTTGCGGTGAATTCATTTTGACATTTTCTTAGCTCAAAACAGTTTAAAATTTTTACAACATATGAATGTTGACATGTGAATTTTCACATCTTTTGAAATTTATATAACATTTTGAATTTAGACAAAATAGAGTTCTTACTTTATAAAAAAGCATAAACACAAGCCCTTAAAATTCCATGGGCGATAATTCGGGTGAAGAATAATAAGAACATGAAATTGGCTCAAAGCATGAAATAATTTTGCAGGGACACGCTCCTGATAAGGTCGGGCCCTAAACTAGCAGACTTGGAAGAGATCCCTGAGGTGTGCAGAAATGAGGTGATAGAGTGGAATCAGCAAATCCAATGGTTGGGAGGCCTCCTGATGGGACTGTTGAGCGAGGGTTTAGGATTGAGTCCGAGTAAGTTACAGGATATAACGTGCTTGGAGAAGAGAAACATGGCAGGGCAATACTATCCGTGCTGTCCCCAGCCGGATTTGACGATCGGGATTGCGTCCCACACCGACCCAGGAGTGATCACGGTGCTCTTGCAGGACCATATCGGCGGGTTGCAGGTGAAGCACGGCGATGAGTGGGTGGACGTGACGCCCATTCCGGGTGCTCTCATTGTCAATATTGGCGACCTCCTCCAGGTGAAATTTCACTAATGAAAGTTTTAAAGCTCTGGTTAATTTGCAAAGTTTAATTTTTGCAAATTAATTGGCTTTAGTCAGTGTCTTAAGGAGATCCGTGCTAAAAAAAAAGCTAAAAAATTGTCTCATTTCTATAAAGGATGGAGATCTGTACTAACATGAATTTGGATTTACCTAGATCATGTCCAACGATGAGTATAAAAGTGTGGACCACCGAGTGCTGGCCAATGCGAGCCCAGAATCACGTATGTCGGTGGCGGTTTTCTACTATCCGAGCGATTGTGAAAGCCTGTTTGGACCGTTTCCGGAGCTTGTGTCACCAGAGAAACCTGCTATATATCAGCAATTCAAGGTTGGCGAATACCTGAAGACATTCTACACAAACGAGTTGGATAGGAAATCCCTGAAAAATCACTTCAAGGCATGATATAAGAGGCATATAGGGCATGAAAGATGATGCAAGAATAAGATGCTTCCTTTTTATTATTAAGAAGCAATCGCTGATTAAGTTGTAAGTTCGGTTTGGGTATTTACCAAATTCCAAGCCATTGTCCTAATTCCTACCATGCGTGTGCAACTATATTAAATAACGAGTCGTCTATTTTTCTCCAGATTTAGTTGGTATGTTTGGCAACATTCACTCATTCTGTCCCCTTTTCACTGTAGTTCCCGTCGAAATCGTCTGTCCCTTAAATCTCCCCTAATTGGAGTATATTAAATTTTTTTTTTGGTGGATAATCAAGTCTTTTATGTCGGAATTTTAATAATCTAAGACTTATCATTCTGCTAAAGATTGATTGATTTCCCATCTTAATGTGAAATCATAGCATGATTTTCTTATAGCATTGGGAAATCTATATATACGATTTAGTTTTTGTTTTCTAGTTTGGACCGTGATTCAATGAGCATAATTTAATTCAGTAGAACAGAATCAACGGAGAAGCCTATTTGAGTTTAATCAACCTGTGACTGCGAGGTAGTTCAACATGTCATTTCGGATTTTTTTTTTTTTTTTTGGGACGGTGGTGTCAATGTACGTTTTACTTGTACAGTATTTGACATTATATCCAAAATAATACCCTTTCATATGTATCTCTCAGTTTGAAATTTCGCCTCCTCTCGATAGAATTCTACCTCCATTACTGTTTAAAATGAAGGAATTAGGTAGTGTTGATCACGAGCTATCTATCCATGGCTAACTTGTCCCAAAAATACAAAAGTTGAGCCATACAATATCGCGATCTTAGCTTATATCGCCTAATTAAAACTTAGTTGGGAAAATTTTCATTTTCAGGTTTCGGTACATTATTACAACTTGGAGATCACAAGTTTTTAAGAGTCATACAAATCAGACGTCACATATTATTCTTTTTAGCGCTCGATTAAAACCTGGACGGGATGACTTCCGTTTTTAGGTTCCTGTGCATTGATTCGTAAGTTTACTATCTTAATTTTACGTTGACTTTCAACACGTCGTTCGTTCATATCATCCACCCCATTGTATATGGCCTCTTCGTCCTTCTCCTTCCTCACGCGACATCCTCATCCACATCCAACCCGACCCCAGGACATCGCTCCAACCAGAACTCAGGAGTCTCCAACCATGGGCGTCACGGACGCCACTCAACATGCCTTCGACCGAGAGCTCAAGCATTTCGAAGAATCCAAGCTCGGCGTCAAAGTTCTCCTCGACTCAGGCCTCACCGCCCACCCTTCCCTCTTCACTCAACCGCCAAAGGGCAGCCCGGCTGGGGCCCAATTTGATCCCCACCATCGACCTCTCCCACTGCGACTCTGGCCGGCAGCGGTTTTGTTGTTGAAGAAGTGGGGTGCGCGGCTCGCAAGCTCGGCTTCTTCTAGGTTATTGACTACGGTGTGCTGGCGGAGGTCCCGGACCACACAATCACAGCGGTGAAGGGCTTCCATAAGCAAATGAGGAACATTGTCCAAAAAATCTTATACATATTGCACTTTTACCAATTTAGTCCTAAACATTTTAATTGTTCCAATTGAATCATAAACCTTATTACGTTTTGCCAATTGAATTTATCAGGCTAATTCTAGTAAGAAATTGCCGACGTGGATGTTGATGATCTTATATGATATGATTAGTGTTGGTATGGACAGTTTTCAATAATATATATATTTTAATTTTTATATTGTTATTTTCTTTTTCTCTTTCATTCTTTCTTTGCCAATCATCAAACCCGAGGGCAACAATTGGTTCAAGGCAACTACTGGCTAGGATTGCCCTTGCCAGCCTTAGGCAAGGGGCACCCTCACCAAAGGCCAGCGAGGGTCACCCTCACTAGATGCAACGAGGTTGAGCATTGCCCGAAGTTAGCAAGGTTTGCAACCCTCGCCCGCGACTAGTGAGGGTGTCATGGCCTTTGCCAATGGCCAAAGTAAAAATAAAATAAAAGAACAAAATGGAAGATATGAAAAAAAAAAAAAAATCGAAAAATATTGAAAAATTATTTATATCAATGCTAGTTGTGTTACGGAGGACAATTAGTGCCCACATCAGTGATTTTTATTAACTCAATTGGCAAAATGTAAAAATATTTAGTACTTAATTGGTACAATTAAAAAATTTATGACTAAATTAGAAAAAATACAATAAATTTATGATTTTTTGGATGATTTTTTTTTGAGCAAAGGTTGGCAAGGGTGAGGATAAACCGAAGGAAAATGGAGACCCACGTCACGTTCTTCTCCAACGTCTGACTTGTAGCACTTAGGGGTGAGCGGCTCCCGGTTCCTTATAGGTTCTGCTTGGAACCTGGAACCTACCCTTGGGTACAAGTTCCTCATTTTTGGAACTTAGAACCTACCCGTTTGAATCAAGAACTTGGAACCTACCCTGTCATAGGTTTTGGGGTCGATTCTAAGTTCCAACAAGTTCCAACAAGTTCCAACAAGTTATTTTTTTTTTTTTAGTTTAAAAAAATGGAAATGAATGCAGCAATAATAAACAAACTTGTCATTCATCAAAGATAATATAACACAAACAACAAACAACATTTTAGAAGCAATAATAAACAAATTGTTTTTACACTCACGAACAATCCAGTAGTTCGAGCACATGATGGATGAAACGTGCTCCGACAGTGACCATAATTGCACTGCAGGCATGAGAGCCAGACTTAGCTTCATCTACTTATAATGAACACAGAGTTTATAAAATCATAAAAGTAAGTTCCCCTTTATGCTGACACCATATCTATGGTGGCACACATTACACTCATCAACACCTTTTGGAATTGAATCCTGCCATTTTGTGAAATACATTGCTTTACGACATTAAAGAAACTAAACATGCATGAATATGGGATACATGTCTACAGGGACAAACAAAGAATTACACGGAATTAAATAGTTCAGACACCTAGCATGACACATACCATTCCTTCGACTGGATTTACTTGTCCTCTTGTGAAGGTAGCTTCAAAGACCCACTAAAGCACAAACAAGAGCATAAATAATCAAAACAGATTCAAATTCCTATATGTATAAAAATAATAACAAAGAAATATCTACAGAAACCACAAAGGAAAATCCATTCACCTCAGCACAGAAGGCATGGACCCATTTACCATCTTTGCATTTCCTAAAAGCACCAGTGTTGCCTCCACATAAAGCACATTCTGTAGCAGAAGTAAATTTTCTCCCAGAAATCAACAGTTGGTGCTCCAGAACTCCGTAACTCTTCACATAATTCACAGTACCATGGTCCAGCGGATTCTCTGACAATTCGGTAGCAATCCATGTGCACAGAAACTTGTTACCAGAGAAGCTTGTCAAATCCAAGGCAGCAAACTAAGATTACTTGGAGAAAAGGAAAAACTCAAGGTGGAAATCTTGCAACTTGAATAGACTAAAACAAGATTTATCAGTGTCTCAGGCCGACTACAGATATCACATGATTTGGGATGATCTTTGGAAAAATCCAATGCTGGCTGAATAGACCCAGAATGTCGTTCCAGTGAATCCTTGCGGACACCCACTTTAGGAATTGTCTCCCTTGCTCGTGGCATAAGTTGAGAATAATAACCAGGCCTTCCACTAGTAGTGTTGAGTTTCCCCAAATTCTGCAGAGACAAGAAATTATAATGAAGATTATAACCAAAATAACCATCATTTTCCCCTTCGTTGACCATTAAAGTAATTTCTAAGACAATGCCAATAACCTCATGATTAGCTGATCCATCAAGCAAATCTTTCCTGAGTGAAGAAATCCTAGATGAAGCTGCTGCAGCAGTAGTAGCAGCAGCAAGAACGGCCTAGGCTTCTTTGTGCTTCCGCTCCTTCCTACCCAGCTTCTTTGCCACTCGGAGCTCACCAAGATATTTGTTGACAAGCACAGTTTCCCATACTTGACCATGAGCTGAATCAATCTCCTATGGCAGATCCCTTCTAATCTTATTAATCAAATTATTTGTGTGCGCATTCCAGAAAGGAAACAGTTAGTCAAGGTCATGGTTCCATAATTGATAAAGATATATGAAAGAAAAAACAAAGTTCATAATCAAACCAAGTAATGAATCAGATAAAGGAGAAGAAAAATAAACCACTAAATTGTTTTCGAGCAATTGCATTGCCAAGCAATCTATGTTGAAAATAGAGTATCTCTCCTTCCACTTCATCATTTGGGGACATCCCTAGCACTCTTGATTGACTAGCATTGACCAAACTTTCTGATTCTTCTCCATCTGCTTTACATTTTACCGTGCTGCAAATGATCTGCCCATTTTGGTGATCACAGCAAACACTGGCACCACAAGAGGAACCAATACGAGAGGTTTCTCCTCCCTTTAAACCCGCAAAGTTTGTAAGACCTTAAAAACACATGCTAGCAGATAACAGAAAAGACTTTACCATCATTCTCATCCATAACATTCCGTAGAAGTCCTCTGCTCTGCAAGTACAGGAAAGTCTTTCGGATATACGGATGCATGTGGAAACTTCGAAGTGCTTCTGATTTTCTGTAGTCAAATTTGACTTAGAGACTGATTTTACGCAACCAAAGTATAAAAAGAAAATCAAGAAAAACCAGGACAAAAATATAAAATATTTTAAATGCACATAAAAGGAATTGGAGAAGAAAAACTTAACCTACCCATGTGAAGAAAGGTGGCAAAAGAAATAAAAGAAAGAAGACAGCAAAGATGATCATCTCTAAACCAGGAGGAACTCCTTGAGGGAAGTCAAAACTTGAGGATTTGAGAGGATCTCAATATTCTCAAACATATGGTATTTTCACACGTTGGAGGAAATAAGAGAGACTCTCAGAGACAAATTTCAAGAAAACCTCTTTTGTAGACACATCATGCCAATTACTTATATGTCCCATAAAACAATTTGCATGGTCCTAGTTATGGACACTAGTTTTATTTGTTCTGACACTTCTTCCAGCAACTGGATGAACTTAATATTAGGTCGACTCTGGAAACGGGAAATATACCAAAAAGAAATATATGCCGACCTTGATATGCAAAATAACTATTTACACAGATTATATACATTTCACTTGAAGCTAATTTCATTGGGGAAGCACTTCAGCCTTTAAATTTCACAATTGTCAGGTTAACATAATCCTTACCATAATGAAGAAAATTAAATTCCCCAAAGGACAATTTAGCAGAACTTACACATGATTAGAATCAGAATTCTCATGATGAGGACAGACAAGATTCCTAGTGTTTGGAATAGATAAAGTACTGGGGTCAAGATCTGCAGCCTCTTCCAATTGACTGCACTGAGAAAAGTTGCTATTTGGAGGTACTGCTGGGATCCCTGCACATATCCGCAGCTAGTGACCAATAAATTGACATCAAGGAGTAAATAGAAAAGAGTAATATCCAGCCACTTTTTGAAAGTAGGTCAACCTTCACAGTTTCACCAGCAAGATCAACAGGGTCATGTGCCTTCCGACAAATAGCATATTATCAACATTTAGGGTTTGAGCAACTTCATAACAAAACAGGCAATTCATTGCATGAACGGATCTTCACCTGATTAAGATGCCGGCAAGCAACAAGGCACAAATCATCCTTCAAATTGCAATAGATCGTAGCTTCTAATCTCTATGACAAAAAACAAGAGGAACAACTAAAGCATGATATTTCTGAGTTGATATAATAACTCAAATTCCTCATACTGCTGGAAATGTTTTCCCACCTGGGTTGGCCAAGATTAATAGAAGATCAATGTCAGGGTTGCGCATTGCAACAACCAATGCAAGGCATCCTCCCAATGATAAACTCTATTTACTAGCGATAATCTCTGCATTAAGACCATCCATATCTAAAGAAGAAGAAGAAGAAGAGATTAAATAAAATATTTACTTATAGATATACAAAAAGAATTACAATATATAAATATTAAATAATGTCACTTACCCAACTCAAATTTTTTTGCATTCTCGATGCACTCCTCAACATCAATCGGTACATGAACGACTCTCAACCAATATTGAGTGCAAATCAAAGCTCCTACTACTTTGGGAGTTAAAGAACTTTGAAAGCGATCAAGCACACGACTCGATGTACTAAAAGTTAACTTAGAAGCAACAGTAGTTATGGGAATGGACAAAATATCTCAAGCCATCAAAGAAATGATCTTATATTTTGAGCCATTAGTCTTCCATCACATCAAAAGATCAAGATCAAGATCCTTTTCATTTTTTTCTTGAAGATACTCATCAAGCTCGGATTTGTTGTCATCGCACCCTTATTCATTCGAGTATAAAAACATTTTCTTCCAAACTTGGGCGTCATACTTCTTTATTTTTTCATTATCACTTGCATTGGCATTGGAAGCACTACTACTTGCATCCGAACTATGGCCACCAAAATTTCGATAACTTGAAATAAAAGAAGATTGCTCATAAAATTCATACAAACGCTTCAATGTATCATTCACCTTGTAATGCATCTCTTTAACTTTCAATTCATCATTATAAATTTGTCCATACAAGAAAGTCACATAATTCAACTTAACTCTAGGATCTAGCACAACTGCAATAAACACCATCATATTCACTTTATCCAAGTGTCTATAATATTTATCAAAATTTTCTTTCATTTTCACACCCATAGCTTGAAGCTTAGGATCTGAAGCATCGACTGCATTTTTCAAATATCTATACAAAAGAGCTATTCATTCAAAACAATTATTTGAAATAACATATGAACTCTCCGACATCCGATTGGTGGCATCATAGAATACTTTTAGAAATTCCGAAAGAATAATAGCATTTTCCCAATCATCATTACTAGGAGTTTCATGATTAAGCTCACTTGCAAAAGATAAATCGTCGTCTTCCATTCTTTGGAAAGTTTTTTTGAACTTTATGGCAGTGTCTAACATGAGATAAGTAGAGTTCTATCTAGTGGCAATGTCAAGAACTACCAAACCCTTATAAGTGATCTCTTCACTCTCAATACAAGATTGAAATGCTTTGGCTCTCGTGGGAGAACTCTTTACATACCTAATCATATTTCGAATACATGTAATGGAGTCACGTATCGTAGTCAAGCTATCTCTCACAATCAAATTTAATATATGAGCCGTGCACCTCATGTGCAAAACACTACCATCCAATATCAACGACTTTTCTTTCGAAAATTTATCTCTCAAATAGCCAGTTGCAACATCATTCGAGCTAGTATTATCCACAGTGATTGTAGACAACTTTTTTTCTATTCTCCACTCCTGAATGCATTTCTAAACCATTTTCCCAATCTCCTTACCCCTGTGACTATGCATCACCATAATTCGATGGACATTTCATCTTATTCAAATAACTATTAGGGGTTTCATTTGACTTTTAACCCTTCAGATATTAAAAAGTCGAACTTTCATATAATTACAACTTCGTGCAATCTTTTGCCATTGTGAAACGTGATATATGTTTGAAGAAAAGTTGTAACTCACTGAAAAATTCACTAAATTCAACACACTCAACCAAGGAAAAAGGTTGCTCATCAAGAATGATGAACAGAGCAAGCATTCGCCTACAACGTTCTTGATTAAATGACCATGTTGTTAAGACACTACCAGTACTAGAATCTCCTCCTGCCTTGCCAGCCATGTCTACATTACGTGATGCAAAAAATTTCTATCTCTTATCTACATTATGGGGAAACCTTCTACATGTGGTCAAGTGCTTCATCATCGCAGAAGTACCGTTAGCAACATGATACTTAAGCATGGTCCCACAATGAATGCACTTCACTTGATTTGTTTTTCCATCCTTATTATTGATTCTCATATAATGATTCAAACATTCGGATGTATATTTCTTATAATTAGGAAGATGAGAACAAAGTACCTTACTTGTGGCACTTATGGTAGGGGGTGCCTCTTTTTCATTTTCATGGCTAGAAAACTCCAATTCCGTGATTGAAGTCATCTCCTCATGTCCCTCCACCTCCATTGATGTGTTATCTTGATACATTAACTTCGCACTACACAATAATAACATAATATAATTAGAAATTTCAAAATAAAGAGCAAACTAGAAATGAAACACCACTAGAACAAAAATGTCTAACATAGAAATGAGTGATAAGTTGACCAACTAAAGTACCTTTAATGCATACCATTTTGCTCATCATAACTTATATCCTCAAAATTTAGTTTATAACAATGTTAACATAGTATAATATTCTATTGAAATACATAATATTATACATAAGCTAAGTCTAT
Source organism: Eucalyptus grandis (assembly GCF_016545825.1). Lineage (NCBI taxonomy): Eukaryota > Viridiplantae > Streptophyta > Magnoliopsida > Myrtales > Myrtaceae > Eucalyptus > Eucalyptus grandis. The sequence continues at coordinate 45,552,839 of NC_052613.1, read as the reverse complement.
TATGTTGAAATACAACCAACATAATAAACTTAACTTATGTATAAAATGTTAGGCATGTGCTACTATTTACTATTTAGGCATGTGCTACTATATATATATATATATATATTTTATATATATATATATATATTTTTTGGGACTCCTTCTAATCTCCATAAAACCTGCTTTAATATCAATCATACAAATTACAAAGAAAATTGACAACAACTTATTTCACCTAAATTAGTATAACAAGACTTCACAAAATCAGTTAAAGCAAGATACCTTGGCATCCACCCCAAAGGAGTTACACACCCAGCAGCCACATGACCAAAAAGAGATAGACTAAAATGGGCAGAAGGATTTTGGTAACACATGATGAAAGCATGAACAGAAAGATGCAGAACATGCAACCTACATCATGATCATAATGCTAATAGCTAGGGAGGAAAATTCACCGAGCATTGCGATGACCATATGTGACTCAGAAATGAAATTGAACCTTACCGTGTTCGGATTTCACTAACGTATATAGACATCAATGCATGAGCTAAGCTGTAGAAATCCCTCCTTAAACGAACATCGATCATAAGGCCAATGAACACTCAAAACCACCCAACAAAAGTGAAGAAAAACACTAAACCCTAACAAAAGAACCTCATTTCCTTTGGTACCTCTCTACTGAAGGCACTAGCGTTCATGGCGAAGATGGATAGACCAAAGACACCACGCAGAAACAAACCCATCACGGTGTCGCGGGATCACATCGGTGGGGGTGAGTAGCGGCATCGGGCAGCAGCAGTGGGCAGAGCAGGAGCGATGTCGGGTCGTCACGGGTCGGTGTGGGCTGTAGGCGAGGTGCGGCGAGGCTTGGGATCTATTGCAGAGGGCTTATGGTGTTGGCACGAGCAAGCAGGAGGCCACTTGGAGACACGGCGGTCGACAGAAGTGTAGAGTAGGGATACGGTGAGGGAATCTCAGGTGGCGTCGAGGGCAAGCGGCGAGCTATAGCAGCGTTGCTCGGGGAAAGCTTGAAGTTGGGTGAGGGCACTGCGGGTCGTGGGCTTCGGGGCACGACGAAGGCAGAGCAGTGACGTCGCGGGATCACAGCGGCAGGGGTGAGCAGTGGCGTTGGGCAACAGCAGCGAGCGAAGCAGGAGTGATGTCAAGTTGTCGCGGGTTGGTGCGGGCTGTAGGCGAGGCGCGGTGGGGGCTTGGGATCTACTACAGAGGGCTTTTGGTGTTGGCACGAGTGAGCAAGGGGTCACTCAGAGATGCGGCGGCCAGCAGAAGTGTAGAGCAGGGATGCAGCGAGGGAATCTTAGGTGGCATCGAGAGCAAAGGAGGAGAACGGGCGAAGAGACGATAGAAAGTGTCCTATGTGAAACACAGAAACAATGAGTGAAAGTTGAGATAGCTAGTATAAGCACCTAGAGGGGGGTGAATAGGTGCACAAACAATTTATCGAGATACGGAAGCGATTCTTGGCAAATGATAGAAAGGAAGTTTATTATGATTAATGAAAATGAAGTACGATCAAGGTAAAGAGAGTAAGGAAGAGAAAATTAAACACGGGGTTTATAGTGGTTCGGCTTATTCCAAGCCTACGTCCACTCTTCCGCACCGACAGCCCACCGGCTGGATTTCACTATGATCAAAAGAGAAGTTACAGCACAGCTTTGCCTTGATTCCACAAAGTAGATGTTCTACCACACCTCCTCAAGGTTTCTCACAAATATAGACTCTCTTTTGTATACAAGTATTCGTTCAAAGTGATTGTCTAAACAAAAAGGAGCTTCAGACTTTGGAATTCTTCTATCGCGCACTCCTCGAACAACTAAGACCGTCTTCCTTATATACTCCTTTATGCCATCATACCCGTTGGCACTTTCCAAAGGAATTCCTCCAATCTACTCGTTGGATGGAATCAATTAGGAAGATTGTTCGAGCTATTAAAGGAACGTGTCGATAGCCCATCAATCATGTTCGCCCATACAATCAGGATCTCGGTTTCCATAAGTAAAACCTTCCAAGAATATTTAGGCAATCATCGAATCTTCAATCATAGAATCAATCTCGATCAATCAAAGGATTCCGTTACGTCTTTTCCAGCCACGAGATATTCTCCAGTTGATAAGGTTAAATCCTTGACGAAACATCCAGTTCTGGATAACCTTTCTTCAACGGATTAGAGACTGTCAATGAGGATAGACTTTGAGTCTTGAGTCTGGCTATCCGGAGGTCTTCAGACTTTAAATAGCAGAGTCTACAAGCCTTCAGACTAGACTGATGGAAACGTTTTGTCAACTTCAAAACACTTCAAGAAGATTTCTCCAACAATCTCCCCTTTTTTGATGGTGACAAAACTTTCCTGCAGATTTGGATAACTTTGACCTGCAAAACATTTCTCAAACACATATGCATATCTTATAGAGATAAATGGCTAAATGAATAACACTAAAATTTGCAACCACAGAAAATAGGTTAGATTAGTATACGATAAAGCCATCCATAAGATATCAATAGTAGTTAATAAAAGCAGTCAAGTCCAAGTCTAGTTCAATTCTCATCCAGACACACAGTCAAAGTCAAACAATCCAACAACCAGTTCACACGATTAACGATTGAAAGTTTGATAAAAAATTAACGATTGAAAGTTTGATCAAATCTTGCATCTCTCCCCCTTTTTGTCAGCATTAAAAAGGTTGAGATGAAGTCAAGATTGCTTGGGAACGCGGACAAGCTGGAAATCTTCCATAGACTGAATGATGCCTTCCAACCTTTTAAAGTCTTCCTTCAGTTGTGCAATCTCCTCACTCTTGGCATTGGCCTGATTCTGAACAGAGAGGGCTCGGATCTTATCAATCAATGAACATGAAGAGACTTGACCCGCATTCTTCAAGTTTTGAACCTCGCATCCCAAGGCATAAATTTGACCTCGCATCTCCAAGAGAATATCCATGATTTTGCGAAAATCTGCTGCATTATTTGTCTGAGTACTTGCTTCGGCCCGATCTGATGGAGTAAATGCAGACGATGGTAGATCAGCATAATCTCGCAGGTTTGGCGATGAAACTTCATGACCTTCTTCTGGAAACTAAGAGGTATAAACATCCTCTGGGTCTGCAGGTGAGCGACTAACTCCTTCACTTGCATCAGGATATGAAGACTTCCCTCCTTTTTCTTGATCTCCCCTTGTTTTCATGCTTACAGGTGGAGAAGAGAATTCCTCAGGTTCTCCTTCTTCTCTTCTTTCTTCTTCAGGTCTTTCCTCCTCTGTTTCTTTTTCATCTTCTCTTTCTTCTTCTTCCTTCTCCTCTGCATCCTTCTCCTCTGCTTCCTTTGTCATTTGTTCCAATTCTTTCTGTGGAACAGGACGACGTAAATTCTTTAGAGCCATTGCAGAGATGGTGATGTCTTCCTCATCATCTTCATCCTCAACGAGGAGAGCTCTTCTTTTCTTGGATGGAGCAACCATGGGCTCCTTCCCTTTTCTTTTAGCTGCGAAGAGGTTTGATGAGTTTTGGCGAGTCTTCTCCTTGAATTTTTCCAACTCCTTTCTCGGTTCCTTTAGACGCATTTTGGTCACCATTTTCAGTCCTACCACCATATGATCGCATGGTCGAACACAAAAGATTTGTGGAGGCTGAATATTAAGATGTCTGAATAACTTCGTAACAAGGCTTGGGTAAGGAAGTTGACCTCTGTCCTTCATCATTGCTCTATACATGTGAAACATAACAGTATGAGGGAGAGAAAACTTTTTTCCACAGAGGATGGCATACATCAACTTTGCCTCTGAACTTGAAACATCAGTTTTGGAAGTTGATTTCGGTCGGAGGCAATTAATCACAATCTTGTGAAGCAAGATGTTGAATGCACTCATCCTTAAGTAGGTGATCTTCTCATATGTTCTCCTGTCCTTCACCAGTTCCAGTGTGGCTCGAGCAATGGAAACTTTAATTGGTTGATATCTTCCTCTTTCAACTCCTAACACATTTGCTAGCATATTCATATTCACAACATAATCTTGGTCTTTAACGCTGAAAGAGAATCTATTCGCATCCAAAAAGCTAAGATTTGAATAGAAATATGCAGTTAATCCAGCATAGGCCTCTGTATTGTCAGAACATAACTTTTCAAGTTGAAGATAACTGAACTTTTCCCTTAAGTTCACATTCACAGCATCCAGAAAATCAAAATCCACACTCCTAGGATTTATTACCCCACGCTTAAGCAATTTCGAGTACATATCCTTTTGTTCCTTCGATCTGAACAAATCTCCCATTTTTCCTTGAATTTCAGTCGCAATACCCATTTTCGGTTGAAATAGGCTGTACAAATTGTCATCATCATTCCCATCTATAGGATTCGGCCCCCAGTCACGAGGATCACTTGGGATATTCGCAAGGGTTTCCTCACCACCCCTTTACGAGCAATTCCCAAACTTTCCATTTTTCGTAGAAAGATATATTCGTTCTTATATCCTTTGTCTTTAAGAAAATCATCAACATAGTTCAAAGGAGTACGAATTCCTTTTAAGGCACGATATAGCTTGTAATAAAAGCGGGCTTTTGAACTCTTACAGGGTCTGGATCCTCGATGATTTCTTCCTGTTGTTGATGATCAACGCCTTGAGGACTAGATTGAGGGAATGACGCTGCTGAGAATGTTGTGGGCTCGGTTGCTGTTCGGAGATACTTCTTCTTGAAGATCGAAGTGCGTAGGCCCCTCACTCATTCGCCGTGGTCCCCTACTTGCGATTCTCGAAGACTTCCTTGAAGATGACATCTTTCTCAGTTTTTGGAAGATTCCTTACTTGACTTTCCCAAGAAAGATGACAACTTTTTGAAGATTAAACAAAGAAGACAAACGGGAATGGAGGATCGATGCTTTCTAGGGTTTTTGAGAGTAAAGTGAAGAGTACACGATCGGTTAAAAAGAGAAATAAACGAATCGTCACAAAAAAATGCCTTTTCAAAATAACTGTCTTTTTCCGCAAAAATAGCCATTTCAAAAATAACTTCTTTTTGGAAAAGGAAACGATGCAAAAATTACGCCGATTAAAGATAGCAATAAAACACGGTTACCAATCGTACCTTTTCAAGATAAGATTCGAGAGAGAGAGAGAAAGACTAACTTACAGTCTGACGGTCGTACCAAGACTAATTTACAGTTAAAGTCTTGTATGTCTGAGTCTGAAAGTCTTTAGACTTTGATCTCCTCATACCTCAAAATGTTGAGTCTGGAACATATAGATTCAAATTGATTTTTCTCCAACGGCTTTGTGAATATATCCACCAGTTGGTTCTTTGAGTCAACAAATTGAATTGAAACATCTCCATTTTGAACATGGTCTCTAATAAAGTGATGTTGAATCTCTATATGCTTTGCTCTTGAGTGGAGAATTGGATTTTTGGTGAGATTGATAGCGCTGGTGTTGTCGCAATTGATCTCCGTGCATGAGTCTTTAATTCCAAAGTCTCTCACCACCGTTGTTTCATCCACGAATTTGTGAACAACAACTTCCGAGAGCTACATACTCGCTTCGCCGTAGAGAGAGCTACTATACTTTGCTTTCTTGAAAACCAAGACACTGTCCTGCCTCCAAGTAGTTGACAAGTACCCGAGATGCTCTTTCTATCGACTCTGCATCCAGCAAGGTCTGCGTCTGAATATCCAAGAAGAGTAAAGTCTCCCTTTTTGGATACCGAGACCAAAGCTTGAGGTTGATGAGATATATTTGATAATACGCTTTGCTGCATTTAAATGAGATTCTTTTGGGTCTCGATTGAAATCGCACAGTCTGCAAACACTAAACAAAATGTCGTCTAGAAGCGAAGATAAAAAGAGATCCGATGATACTCCCGTATAGCTTTTGATCAACTTTCTTCCCTTCTTCATCTTTGTCTATCTTCAAGGAACTTGACATTGGTATGATAGCCTTTTTGCAATTGTCTAGACCAAACTTTTTGACAAGTTCATTTGCATACTTTTCTTGATGAATAAAAGTTCCTTCCTCCAATTGTTTTATTTGAAGTCCAAAAAAGAAGGTTAACTCACCCATCATGCTCATTTCAAATTCATCCTGCATAGTCTTTGAAAATTTCTTGCACAGACTTTCATTAGAAGATCTAAAGATAATATCATTGACATATATTTGAACAAGCATAAAACTTTTGCTTTCTCTTTTAATAAAAAGAGTAGTGTCCACTTTACCTTTAACAAATCCATTTTGAATTAAAAACTTACTTAATCTGTCGTACCATGCTCGAGGTGCTTGCTTTAAGCCATATAAGGCCTTTTTGAGTCTGAATACCGAGTCTGGTTTCCTTGGGTCTTCAAACCCTGGTGGTTGTTCCACATAGACTTCCTCATGGATGAATCCATTTAGGAAAACACTTTTGACGTCCATTTGGAATAACCTGAAATTTTTATTGCAAGCAAATGCAAGTAATAAACGAATTGCTTCTAACCTTGCTACCGGTGCATAAGTCTCGTCATAGTCGATTCCTTCTTCTTGTGTGTATCCCTTGGCCACGAGTCTAGCCTTGTTTCTTACAACTTTACCTTTCTCGTCCATTTTGTTCCTGAAAACCCATTTAGCTCCAACAACTGATTTACCTTTCGGTTTTGGAGTTAATTCCCAGACATCATTAATTTTGAATTGTCTGAGTTCTTCTTGCATAGCTTCAATCCAGCTTTCATCGGATAAAGCTTCTTCTATGCTCTTGGGTTCTATTTCAAAAATAAGAGCCACGGCACTAGACTCTTCTCGCCTTTTGGATCTTGTGTGTATTCCTTCATTGATGTCGCCAATAATAAGATCTTTGGGATGACTAGACTTATGTTTCCAGTTGCTTATTGATTGATGCTCACTTCCTTCTCTTGAATCTTCAACAGTTACTTGTTGCTGATCCTTCAAAATCTGAGCTGCTTCTTGAGATTTAGACTTTGTTGAGTCTGGAGCAGATTCGGTCTCTTCAAGATGAGTCTGAATGGATTCATTTTGAATGGAATCTTGGAATTTGACATTCATTGATTCTTCCACAGTTTGAGTCTTCTTGTTGTAGACTCTATACGCTTTACTTGTGGTTGAATATCCAAGGAAGATGCCTTCATCGACTTTTCTTCAAACTTACCAACTCGATCATTTGCATTTTTCAATATGAAACATTTGCATCCGAAAACATGAAAATATGAAACAATTGGCTTCTTTTCTTTAAATAGTTCATAAGGGTTTTTTTTTTTTTTTCTAGAATAGGCCTTAGAAAGACTCTATTGATAATATAACACGATGTTGAAACTGCTTCAGCCCAAAATCGTGAAGAGATATTGCTTTCAATTAAAAGAGTTCTAGCCATTTCTTGAAGAGATCTATTCTTTCTTTCCACAACTCCGTTTTGCTCTGGAGTATATGAAGAGGAGAACAAATGTTGAAAACCAGATTTATCACAAAATTTTGTAAAGTCTTGATTTTCAAATTCTCCTCCGTGGTCTGTTTTTATGCTTGAAATGACATACCCTTTTTCATTTTGAACCTTCTTAGCAAATTTTTCAAAGTGAGAGAAAGTTTCAGACTTACTTGTCAAGAAATACACCCAAGTAAATCGTGAGTAGTCATCCACAATTACTAGGCAATATTTCTTACCTCCAATGCTCTGCGTTTTTGTTGGTTTGAAGAGATCCATATGCAAGAGCTGCAGTACTCGGTTAGTGGAAACTTGATTTATTGGTTTAAAGGAATTTCTTACCTGTTTTCTTAATAATCGTGGTGTACATAGATTGGACTTTTGATATGATAAATTGGGTAGACCATGAACAAGCTTCTTTGCTGAGATTTTGGCTATCTGCTTCATGTTGATATGCCCAAGTTTTTTGTGCCATAAGTTCGCTTTGTCTTGGATTGAGATTAGACATTGCGATTCATCTGGTTTCACGTCCAAGAGGTAGATATTCCCATGTCTTTGGCCCATGAATGACTGAGTAGAGTCTTTACTGGTTCCTGAACAAATACCTTCTTGAAATTTGATTCTAAAACCGGCATCACAAAGCTGACTGATACTGAGCAGATTGTAATTGAGCCCTTCAACTAAAGAAACATTGCTTATTGTAAGGTTCCCAATCTTTACAGTTCCAAATCCTACTATTTTTCCTTTGCCGTTTCCTCCAAATGAGACTTTTCCACCGTTCATTTGAGCGAGCTTTATGATGTAATTTGAATCCCCTGTCATATGTCTCGAGCATCCACTATCCAGATACCATTTTACTTTTTTCTTGATAGTGACCTGCATTCAAAAAGAAACTCAAGCTTTCTTTGGTACCCATATTTTCTTGGGTCCTTTTGAGTTAGTCTGATATACGGTTTTTGCCCAGACTTTGTTGACAGGTCTCCAAACCATAGGACATTCTTTCTCAAAATGATCTGCACTATTGCATTTTGAACATCTAAGAGCATTGCGACCTAAAGGTTTTACAAAGTTCCTTTCAAAATGATTTTTGTAAGCATTTCTTGTGAGTCTTTGTTTGATTCTTTCTTTTACTTTAGGAAAATCGATTAAAGGAATGGTTTCAGCAGTCATTCCCAATCCAGTTTATTGAAATAAGGTCTTTGAGCGAAAAGTATTTTCTCCAGTTTTTTCAGAACCTAAAGAAAATCTTTTGGAAATATTTGAAATATCATTTTTCAAGAATGCATTTTCTTTTAAAAGATTATTTTCACTTTCTTTGAGAGAAGAAACATTCTGATCTAAGCATTTCACTTTTTCCTCCAAAGCATTCTCTTGTTGTTTTAAAGCAGTATTTTCCTTTTTGAGTTCTGAAATTCTTTTAAGAGAAGTCTTAAGACTAAAACATAATTCATTAATGTATTTAGAAACTTTAATAGGGATTTTAAAGTTACTTACCTCAAATTCATTTTCTGAATCTGAATCAGTCTCGGAGTTTGATTCTGAATCCGATTGTGCCATTAGACATATGTTGGCATAATCATCATCACTATCTTCGCACTCTGTATCACTCTAGATTTCAGCTTTGAGAGCTTTTCGATATCTTTCAGTTTTTCCTTTCTTCTTCCTTAGAAGAGGACAATTGGGTCTGATGTGTCCCTTTTTCTTACATTCAAAGAAGACTACATCTTTGTTTGATTCTTCATCTTCGCAGACTTGGTCTCATTGCTTTTGAAAACTTTGTTTCTTTGCATTGAATCTTCTTCCTTTTCTGTTCAACTTTCTGAATCTTCTTATCATAAGAGCAAGTTCTTCATCATCCATGTCGTCTTCTGAACTGCTACATCGAATCATGATTAGATTTTAGTGCAATAGATTTCTTACCTTTAGGGTCTTCGTCTTCATTGATTCGTTCCACTTCATAGGATTGAAGAGTCCCAACCAACTCATCGACAGACAGTGGCATGATTCTTTGGGTCTCGCTGATTGAGGTCTTTATGTGATTCCAATCCTTGGAGAGTTCACGCAGTAACTTGTTTACTTTCATGGGATCAGAAATTGGTTGGCCTTGATTTTCAAGACCATTCACGATATTTGTAAAACGACTAAACATGTCAGTTATAGATTCTCCTGGTTTCATTCTGAAGGCTTCGTATTGACCGAGAAGAATGTTGATTCTTGTCTCTTTCACTCGATCGGTTCCTTCATAGGTAATGTGTAATCTATCCCGACTTCTTTGGCTGTATCACAAGAAGATATTATGTTATATTCAGTAGGTGATAAAGCACAATATAAAGAATAAATTGCTTTTGCATCAAGAGCTTGTCTCTTGATTATCTCTTCCTGAGTCATTTCGCTAGACTCAACAGTGTCTTTTCCTCTTTCTGAGATAGGAACAGCTTTGGGAACGATTCCTTTTTCTATAACGTCCCATTCCAGAGGATCCTTTGATCTTAAGAATGCCTTCATCTTGTTTTTCCATATGTTGTAGTCCTTTCCATCAAAGTAAGGCGGTCTCGTGTTGCTTTGCCCTTCTACCAGCCCTGGAGCCAACATACTAGCCATGGATCTTTAACTCGGAAGTAAAATACTTCAAACAAAGTGAGTACACAGGCTCTGATACCAATTGAGATAGCTAGTATAAGCACCTAAAGGGGGTGAATAGGTGCACAAACAATTTATCGAGATACGGAAGCGATTCTTGGCAAATGATAGAAAGGAAGTTTATTATGATTAATGAAAATGAAGTACGATCAAGGTAAAGAGAGTAAGGAAGAGAAAATTAAACACGGGTTTATAGTGGTTCGGCTTATTCCAAGCCTACGTCCACTCTTCCGCACCGATGCCCACCGCTTGATTTCACTATGATCAAAAGAGAAGTTACAGCACAGCTTTGCCTTGATTCCACAAAGTGTAGATGTTCTACCACACCTCCTCAAGGTTTCTCACAAATATAGACTCTCTTTTGTATACAAGTATTCGCTCAAAGTGATTGTCTAAACAAAAAGGAGCTTCAGACTTTGGAATTCTTCTATCGCGCACTCCTTGAACAACTAAGACCGTCTTCCTTATATACTCCTTTATGCCATCATACCCGTTGGCACTTTCCAAAGGAATTCCTCCAATCTACTCGTTGGACGGAATCAATTAGGAAGATTGTTCGAGCTATTAAAGGAACGTGTCGATAGCCCATCAATCCTGTCCGCCAATACAATCAGGATCTCGGTTTCCATAAGTAAAACCTTCCAAGAATATTTAGGCAATCATCGAATCTTCAATCATAGAATCAATCTCGATCAATCAAAGGATTCCGTTACGTCTTTTCCAGCCATGAGATATTCTCCAGTTGATAAGGTTAAATCCTTGACGAAACATCCAGTTCTGGATAACCTTTCTTCAACGGATTAGAGACTGTCAATGAGGATAGACTTTGAGTCTTAAGTCTGGCTATCCGGAGGTCTTCAGACTTTAAATAGCAGAGTCTGCAAGCCTTCAGACTAGACTGATGGAAACGTTTTGTCAACTTCAAAACACTTCAAGAAGATTTCTCCAACAAAAGTCAATTTGGGGCTTTTATTTAGCCCTAATCGGACCGGTTCCGGCTCCCTGAAAAGGGGAATCAAGAACTGGAACCGGTCCCTTTAGAACCGAGATTCTCCGGTTCCCGGTTCTACCTAGGAATCTCGCTTACCCTTAGTAGCACTCTAAGGTAGCTAGCTGGAGGTTATAAGCACAACCACTCCAAATTAATGTAGTTTTAATTGTTGAATTAGATCAAAATTAGTTTTATAAAAGCTCGATTACCATTTACAAAGGTATCGAATCAAGTTTAGAATATTTTAGCAAAATGACACGAAGTGACACGCTCCAAATAAGGCTTGGACCCAAATTAGCAGACATGAAAGAGATCCCCGAGGTGTGAAAAATAAAAAGTAAAAAAATAAGGTGATGGAGAGGATCTAACAGGTTAGGGGGGCTCCTGATGGGGTTGTTGAGCTAGAGGCAGTGCAGGCAAGTTGTGCTTGGAGACGGGGATCATGGTCATGCATAACTGTCCCTATAGTCCCCAGTTCGATTTGATAGTCAGCCTAACATCCCACATGGACCTAGGAGTGAGGTCGGCGGGTTGCAAGTGAAATTATGGGTGAGCATGATCCGAGTTGAATCAATCCAATACTTAATCCAGAGATGAACCCACACAATATTGATTTTCAATTTTTGGGACCAAGGATTGACCTTATTAAGCCTAAAATCGAGACCAGACCGACCCTATCAGTCCGGTCTGGTTCCAGGGTCAACCTGGAACTCACCTATAGTTTTTATTTTATTTCATTTTTTGTATTCCTCAAAAAGACAAATCTACTATTTGAAATTACATATCCATTAACAATGCGGCGTCGATCAATCAAAATATAAATACCAATATTTATCCAACATAAATTTAAGATAACGTAACAACTCATGGAGATAAAGTGTTTTCATTGCTGGAGCATGCTATAATTATCTCGCTTTTGATTTGTCTTTAGATCATTTTTTTGGCTTGGGAAATGGGATGAGATGGGAATTTTAAGAGAAGAGAATTTTGGGCTAGTAGAACATAATTAAACCATAAGAAGTTCAAAATATTTAATATAAATCACGAATATACAACTTCATATCTTGTAAATTAGGGTGAGTATGGTCTAGGATGGATTGGTCCCATGCAAGGCGAGCGGCGAGCTGAAAGCGGGGCGAGAATTGAGCGTTGCTCACGAAATTTCTAATTAAGGCTTTGTTCTTTTTGATTTACTTGACAAAGATAAAAAGAAAAAAGAAAGAAAGAAAGAAGAGGATAAAAAAGAAAGAAGATAATAAAATAGAATGCTAGAGGATGACAACTCGTTAACACCGTTAATGTTAAGTTAGGGTTATAGACTTTAGAATAGGTAAAAGAATATTATTTATAACATATTAAATATCTAATAAATATTATATATAATATATAATTCAGGATTGATCTGGATTGGACTAATCCTAAACTCTTAGGATCGAGAAATAGTATTTAAGGGTCCCAAAATCAGGGACCGACCCAATCATCTTGGGAATCAGATTAGCATCGGTAGAGTTGGGCCGGTCCAGGATCGGTCTAAGGTCAACTCTAGACTGATGCTTGCCCCTACAGGAAGCATGATAACTAGCTATTCATGACTCTCAACATGTGCTACAAATTTTTTCAAGGTCTGATAGAATCAAAACAAATACAATTATAAATAAATCAGATGATTCGAAAACTTTCAAAGCCACAATATCGACATTTGGCCTAAAGGAGCCAAACTTTCTTAAAATTTGAAGTTCTTTGTTCACTACAACACTCAACTCGTACTATAAACCATTAGCGGTTCTAATAGAATAAAAATTAGCACAATTATAAGTAAATTAGATAATTTGATATTGCTCGAAAAAATTGCCTAAGCGATGATTTAGAGGCGCATGGATGGAAAAGATGACTGCTTCCCTAATACGAAAGGAAATACTGGATCCTTCCCTAAACTTCACTAAACCTCGTGTTATGTTGTTGGCTTTAGTGGTTATTTTGCGTATCTTTGTTGGCACGTTCCACTTGCGATGGTAACTTGTGCCATAGACAGTTTTCTGAGCGATCGCGAAAGCTGTTTGGGCCATTGCCGAAGTAGGCATCACCGGATAAACCCGCTGTCTACCGGCAATGCAATCTTTGTCGTCTGCATGAGGAGATCCTTCACCAAGGAATCGGACGGCAAAACTTTGATAAATACTTCCGGGAAAAACAATCTCTTTTATCCAAATACTTATTCACACCTCCCCTTAAGAGTCATCCCCGACTTGCGCGTGGGTTATTTTTATATGAGCCCCAAAATTGTCAGATTGCCAATTATAGAGTGGTTGCAATGGACCGTCCTTTTCAATCTAGATGTATCTAAATAATTACACGAAAAAATCGTAGACAATCAAATAGGGTCACCTTATAATATAGGGTCATCCACGAAAAAATCGTAGACAATCTAGATTGCCTACACTATAATATAGGGTCACCTTGTATTTTTCTGTTTTCTTTTGCTCAATAATTACTCAATCATTACATGTAATGTTCAACCAAACGAATTCCTCTCCCTTGTGGTCCCTCAAGGGACCATTCTTTCATTGTTTGTCATATTAACAAAGGTTCATATCTGGCGAAACTCTCACTTAAAGTATCCTATAAATTATTGATTTTGTGGGTTATGGCACTTTTTGTAAGAGTTTTGAAAAAAATTATGAGCTATGGCGATGACTAGGTAAGTTGAGGGGATAGACGTCCTGACCTTGAAAATCCTAAACTTATATACTGACTTGTGAATATAATTTCCGAACTATCATTAATTTAGCTACTTGCTAGTAAGTAAGACCTAATTACTTGCCACTTAAGAACAAATATTTCGTCAACTCATCAACCTTACTCTCGAATCCTCAAATGCGTTAAAAAATGCCATGAGGTGTTCGGAATATCGATATGTGACCATAAAAAAAATAAAATTGTCAATTCAATAAATATCTTAAGCGGAATTGGTCCATAATCTTTAGAAGCCAAATTGATTTTAGGGGATTCCTGTATATCATCTTTGAATCAGAAAAAAACAACAAGAGTTCCTATGGATTATTTAAGAAATAGACTAAAAAATTTTCTTTGAACATAATACATGAGAGTGTGGTGATGATTGGAGGCTACAAATTAGGAGGGAAGAAATACACCATAAGCACTAACTTTTGTACGGCGCTCACTTGTGTGCCATAATTTAAAAAAAAAGAATAAAAATGTTTACATGAGTTTTATAACTTTTGACCGATTTAAGTGCCATATATTTTTAAATACGTTAATCTGGCATGACATAGTATTCATTGTAAATGTTTTTAAAAGTTATAACATTCAATTAATAGCTTGAAATGTTATACGGCAATGAAGTGATCGGAAAAAAGTAATGATACTCAAGTGAGAATTGTATATAAATTATGAGATTTAAGTGATCAAAAAAGAAATTATGATGCCTAAGTGGATATCTTATGAAAATTATAATATTTGTGGTGTCTCTTTTTCAAATAAGACAATAAATTTCTCTTTTAGATGAAGATAAGGTGTGAGTGATGTAACAACTTCATGGTCCCCCCCTCTCCCCTTAAAACCAACCCCTACCCTCACCTCCAAAACACACACCAAGGCAAAGTTCAGTAGAAGATGGCAGGAACCATGGTTGTCCCCAACACCAATGAACAACAAGCCCTCGACAAAGCCCTAGACGCTCAGCAATTTGAAAGCTCCAAGCCCGGAGTCAAAGGCCTCCTTGACTCGGGCGATCCACCCGTTTGTTGCATTGATCCACCCGGGAACCAGACCGCCGGTCCGGTCCGGTTCCCGGGTGAATCCATGGAACCGATCTTGACACGAAAAATTTTGGTTTTCAACATAAAATGGTCGCAAAACAATTTTGGTTTCCCGGACTGCCGGTCCGGTCCGGTTCCCAAGTTTTGAGCTCTAAAATTTCAAGTTCCAATCTCCAAAAACTAAAACAATAATTAATAGACGAATGCTCAACATTAAATAACAGTCAGCTACACGTGAATGATAAAAAAAAAACTAAGTGCAGTGGAGGAAAAAACCCTCAAGATGACTCATGGATCTACCTTGTAATCTTCACCAACATCTGCCATTGTTGACTCAATTTCCATGACTTCTGGAGGTGCAACAACAGAAGTCGCAACATCTTTAGGGGCCACATTTTCTACCAGAGAATCTGTCCATTGAAAGAAATCACAAGCTCCATGTCCCTATGTTCAAGCCAAAACAAGTTAAATAAACAACAACCAAAAGTGCAATCTTGTGAGTACTAGATGATTAGAACCAATGAGCACAAGGGAAGAAACAAGATTGGCACCTAGCAAACTTGTAAAATATGGAAGGGGACAATTTCCATGCAATCTGAACTTCTAGTAATTCATAGATCTCAATAAGAAAGAGTAAGGAAAAATTTATAAAACAAGATTTCCCATTGCCACCCTCCTTAATTGCATTTCACCAGGCCTACTAGAGGATGTGATGGAAGTTTTGAATAAGATGCAATAATGAATTCTTTTATGTCAAAATTCTGCCCAAATCATCTTAGAAATTCGATGACAATGTTAGGGACAACAAAGCTTCTATGTTTTACACACAATCTATGAAAAAGTCACAATGGACCAAAGAACCACCAAAATTGCAGCTTTGGATTGGGCTTCATATACATAATTGCTGCCTCAAACAACAAGCAGAAAAAACTTCAGCTACAAGATCCATCAACTCCAGCAAGAAGTCCCCAATTGCAATCCCCAACTTTTGGTTAGCAACTTGTCGGTACTGGCCAATGAGAAATGGGTACAATATGAAAATAACTGTTCATCGAAGTACGACAAGATTCGGTATACTTCACCACTTATTCATTTAGCCACTTTTTGGTGTGAAGGAAAGAATTGAAAAAACTACAGGTCCTAAAAAGTACTTCTGCGAGAGCAACACCAAAGGTAGCATGTGTGAGCTACTAAAAATTGAACTCAAACAATTATTGAAAATCTCACCACATATATTCCTCCCACTTCAACTTGTAAACTCTATGGACTGTCAATCTCCTTGTTAATCTCCTTGCTAACATCATCTATATCTAACAAAAAGAAGATATTAAATAAAGTATTCAATTATTAGATAATAGATATACAAAAGAATTACATGATGAATTGATATGGACTTACCCAATTCAATTTTTTCCGCATTTTCGATACATTCTTCAACATTAATTGGCTCACGAATTGCTCTCAACCAATCTTGAGTGTAAATCAAAGCTTCCACAACTCTAGGAGTCAAAGAACTCCGAAAACCATCAAGCACACGACCAGAAGTACTGAAAGTTGATTCTGAAGCAATGGTAGTAACGGGAATAGACAAAATATCCCGAGCCATCAAAGATAAGATTTTAAACTTTTGGCCAGCAACACTCCACCATTTCAAAATGTCAAGATCACAACCATCTTCAAGTTTAGCTTTAAGATATCGATCGAGCTCAGATAAGTTGCCATCGGACTTTTTCTTCTCCTCATTAAGAAAGTCATCATATGAAGACTCTTGCACATAGAAATTTAAGCTGCAATCATCCTCTTCATTTCCCTCATTGAAATAAGAATTGTAGCTACTACTAATATTAGTAGAACTTGCCAATTTGCCATCCAAATTTTTGTCTCTAGAAGTGTGACAAGATTTCTCATAAAATTTAAACACACGTTCCAAGGCAAACTTCACCTTATCAAACATCTCATCAACTTTTGCAGCATCATCATAAATGAGTCTACAACAATACCTCACATAATTCAGCTTTTTTCTAGGATCCAATGTTACCACAATCAATACCATCATATTGACTTTTTCAAAACTTCCATAATATTTGTCAAACTTCTCTTTCATTTTCAAGCCCATAACTCTCACCCTATGATCAAAAGCCTTCATTGCTTCTCGCAAATATTTGTACAAAGAAGCTATCCCCACAAAATAATCATTTGAAGTGATATACAAAGTTCCGGACATCTTCTTGGTGGCATCATAAAACTTCTTCAAAAAATTAGAAAGAACAATAGCATTTTCCCAATCAACATTACTTAGAGTATCAGAATTAAGCTCAGTTAGGAAAGAAACATCTTCTTCCTCCATCCTTTCAAAATCTTTTCTTAGCTTTATGGCACTCTCTAACATTAGGTAAGTGGAATTCCACCTAGTTGAGACATCAAGACAAACTGAACCCTTATAAGCAATTATTGTAATTTCAATGCAATCTCAAAATGTCTTAGCTCTCATAGGAGAACTTCTCACATACCTAACCAAGTTTTGAATACGTGTAATGGAATCACGTATCTCGGCCAAGCCATCCTTCACAATCAAGTTTAATATATGAGCTGTGCACCTCATGTTTAAAGATTCACCATCTAAGATTAATAGCCTCTCTCTTGAAAATTTTTCTTTCAAATAATTAATGGCCACATCATTTGAACTAGCATTATCCACTGTGATTGTGGACACTTTTTTCTCTATTCCCCACTCATATATGCATTTATCAACTACTCTCCCAATATCCCTGCCCTTGTGACTAGCTATCACCACAAAATTGATCATCATTTTGTGCAATTTCCAATTTTCATCAATAAAATGTGCAGTAAAGCATAGATAGTTCAAATTATAAATGGAACTCCATGTATCAGTTGTAATGGCAATCCTAGAATTAAGCTTACGAAAGGAAGCCTTCAATTTTCTTTTTTCACAAAAATATAATTTCATGCAATCCCTAACCACCGTAAATTGCGACATATGCTTGAAGAGAGGTTGTAATTGATTCACATAATCACGAAATTCAACACATTCAGCAATTGAAAATGGTTGTTCATCAATTATAATCATCCGAATAAGCATTTGCCTACAAATCTCCTGATCAAACTTCCATGTCATTAAAATTCCAGCACTCCCAGTACTACTAGCAGTATCTCCTCCTATCATTTGAGTTCTATCTACTCTTTGTGATGCAAACAATTTTTGCATTTTATCCACATTGTGAGGATACTTATTGCACTTTCTCAAGTGCTTCAACATATTTGAAGTCCCATTATCAACGTGGTATGAATACTTGGATCCGCAGTAATTGCAAAATACATCAACTTTCCCATTTGTGTGAGTTGTTCCTTTTTGAAAATGAAGCCAAGCTGCTGATTTTCGCTTACTAGGAGGACATGGACAAGAACCGGATACCTGATTTGTTTTGGATGTTTCTTCAAAGTTTTCACCTCCTTCATGTTCTTGTGATGTTGATTCCACTATTGGCGTTATTGCATCATAGGATTCCTCTACTTCCATTGACATGTTAATGAATCACCTGAATCAAGCAACGCACTATGGTTAGCCATCAAATGAAGATAAGACATTTTTAGGATGCTTATTATCTTTAAATATTATAAAATCCAATGTCAAATAGAGGAAGGAACTCAAAGAGTTGATCCTTAACATAACAAACGAAGAAGAAAGGTGGCTAATTGGGACAATCAGAGAACCTAAAAATGGAAGGGAAGTGGAGTTCAAATTCATCAAAGAGAGACTCACACAATCTACCTCATAGTCAGAAGAGGATTTGTTGAGATGATAGTTATGGCAAGTTAGACTTGTACTCCAAGTGCAATAACATTTTCTACAGAAACTGCATCGATGTAGCAGTATATAGCTCATAAAAAACACACACAACTATCAATTGTCAACCCGCTAGCCAAGCATCAGTATCAGGCACATAAAACTACTTATAACAACAACTCAAGTGAATCCAAATTCGAAGAGGGCCATCAGAAATGAAAAAAAAAACATCTTCCAGAAAATAGTTGAATGTAGATAAATATTTCCCACGACCATTTCTCTGCCTTCTGAGGTGAAATGGTGACTTCCCATTTCTATGCCAACAGCCAAAAATATTTCCCACGACTTCCAATTTCTCTACCAACAGCCAAAAATATTTCCCACGACCATGAGCATAGAATTTACTAATAATCAAACATACAAAAAAAATCAAAAAACACAGCAAAAGGGAAAAACAACCTAGGATTCTGCAAATTCAAGCATGAGCATTGTCAAAGACAAAGCACCAAGATGAATAGCGATCGATTCCCAAAACAAAGACTCGAACACTTCACCTATTGGGTAATCGAACCGAAGTACAAGTTCGCAAGTGGAAGATGAATCGAGAGGCAAGCTGGAATCCGATAATCGTACCTTGTTAAGTGATGGAAAAGGGGCTCGGTCGAGATGGATAGCAGAGGTGGAGGAGCAGCGGCTGTGGCAGGTGGCGACCGGCGTGAGGGGGCGGACAGTAGTGGTGGAGGAGCAACAGCGCTGGCGTTGACACTCGGGGAGGAATCAAAGACGAAGGGACTGAGTGTCGACGAGGGGGCGGACAGCAGAGGCGGAGGAGCAGTGGTTATGGTGGGAGGCGACCTGCGCAAGGGGGCGGATAGTAGTGGCGGAGGAGCAGGAGCGGCGGTGTCGACACTCGGGAAGGAATCAAAGACGAAAGGACTGAGCGAGGGGGCAGACAACAGCAAGGGGACAAACAACAGAGGCGGAGGAGCAGTGGTTGTGGTGGGTGGCGACCGGCGTGAGGGGGTGGACAGCAGCGGAGGAGGAGTAGCGGCAGCAGTGTCGACGCTCGGAGAGGAATCGAAGACGAAGAGATTGAGCGAGGGGGCGGACAACAGTGAGGGGGTGAACAACAGAGGCAAAGGAGCAAAATGGGCCGTGGCGAGTGGCGACCGGCGCGAGGGGGTGGATAGTGGCGGAGGAGGAGCAGCGGCGGTGGCGTCGACGCTCGGGGAGGAATCGAAGATGAAGAGAAGAGACTGAGGAAGAAACAGAGAGAGAATCGAAGACAATGAAACTGGAAGAGATGAGACGCGAATTAGGGCTTTGTAACTTTCATTTAATATTTTTTTAATTATAAATAGGTACCGGTCTGGTCCGGGTGGGCGGATCCGCCCACGGAATCGGGAACCAGACTGGTTCCCACCGGTTCTCAACAATTGGAATCGGGAATCGGACCGGTTCCCTCAAGAACCGTAGGTTTCCGGGCGGTTCCGGTCCGATTCCGGGTGGTCCGGGTGGTTCTTGGATATTTTGCACACCCCTAAATGAGGTGATGGAGTGGAATCAACACACCCAATGACTAGGAGGCCTCCAGATGGGACTAATGAGCGAGGGATTGGGATTGAGTCCAAGCAAGCTCTAGGATTTGACTAGCAGGGAGAAGAGAAACATGACGGGGCATTACTATCCCTACTGTCTCCAGTCCGATTTGACCGTTGGCTTCAAGACCCACACCGATAAGGGCTTGATCACAGTGCTCCTGCAAGATGAGGTCGGCGAGTTGTAGGTGAAGCATGGCAAGGCGTGGATGGATGTGACATCCGTTACGGGTGTTTTTATCGTAAACATCAGTGACCTTGAGGTAATATTCCATTTATGCAAGTTTTACAGAATCTGTCAAATCAAAAGTTGTACTTTATAAAGAGAAGATGATATTAATGATCCTTTAAATTTTGATCTAACATGTAATGTGATATTTAAATTTTAGCATAATTTAGTGTGATATTTGAACTTATGATATATGTTCAAATTAGTCCGTGAACTATATGAAAATATTTAATTTTGTCATTTTATTAACTTAAATTCAATGATAATATTAAACATTTTCATTTAGTCTATAGAGTAATTTAAACATAGAGTTCAAGAACCATATCGACGAAATTAAAAATTCAATGACGACATTACACATTATACTAAAATTTAGAAGTCGCATTAAACAATTTAAAAGTTTATGGATCACATTATGCTTTAGACTAAAATTTAAAGACTGTCATTATCCCTTCTACAAATTAATTGGCTCAACAATCACCTTCTTTTTATAGAGGACATCGATTTATCTATTTGCATAAATTTGGATTTCCTCATATCATGTCCAACGAAGAGTACAAAAGTGTGGAGCACCAAGTGTTGGCCAACCCAGGCCCCGAACCACGCTTGTCGGTTGTGGTTTACTACTATCTGAGCGATTGTGAAAGCCTGATCGGACCGATCCCAGAGCTTGTGTCGCTGGAGAAACCTGCTGCTTTTCGGCAATTCAAGCTCGACGAATATCTAAAGAGATTCCACGCTGGGGAACTGGATGAGAAAACTCCAAAATATTACTTCAGGGCATGATTTAATCGGTATATGGGCTGATATAGACGATTAAAGAATAAGATGCTTCCCTGTTATTAATAAAAGGAAAAAAGAAACCGGTGGACGATTAAGAAAACACATGAGGAGCAATTGTTTATCGAGTTGTAAGGTGGGTTTGGATTTACCAGGTTGCCAAGCCATTGTCGAAGTCCTAGCAATGTGCGTTTATTTACATTTAAGACTGCGTCTGTCTCTTTTTCTCCACTATTTACCAGTTATGTCTGGTAACATTTACCGTTCCTCGTCGCCTTTCTGTTGCAGTTCTCATCGAAATCGTCTATCCTTTAATTCTCACTTATTATCTTTTTGCGAAGTATTAATTAATTTCCTATCTTAATGTGAAAACACAGCATTAGTTCCTTACACCGTTGTGAGGAGATCGCTAAGATAGTGGAAGTGGGAAATGTACTCTACACCAAACTAGAACAATGCGACATTCGATTAGGTAGTATAATTTTCGGCCGGTAGTGTCATCATAGATTACTTGTGCAGTATTTGACTGTTACATCCGAATAATGATTTGTTATGCTCGACCCATCTATTATATACAATTAAAGCTAGTAATTGAGAGAACGCCCGCTTCAAAGCTCGCCAGGCAACACGTCACGTTATCTTTGTCTTTGCCAACTGCAATGCGCGTAGCATCGTTTTGCCATATAGCACATCTTCCATCAATAACCTTTTACCTTATTCGGCCCCATTTGGTTTGACTTTTGTGAAATATCCTTGAGAAAATACAAATACTTGTCGAATTAAAGAGATTTTTCAAAAAGCTAAAGCGTTTTAAAATGTGTTGAGAAATAATTTTGATTTAAGTGTCATTTGATAAAAATTGCATTTGTAAATGAAATTTGTTATTTTTTTTTCAAGTCTCAAATTATTTCAAGTGAAACCTAGTAGCAACTGGCAACCCAAAATAACCATCGACCAGATCTAGTCACTAGATAGCCTTGCTTGAGGTTGCGCGACCTCAAGTGTCACTTGGGTCACATGACCTCAAGCGGCATCGCTTGGGTTGCAAACTCGAGTGACACCTGGGTTGCACCACCCCAAGTGATGACACTTGAGGTTAGACAACCTAGGCGACGTCACTTGAGGTAGGGCGACCTCAAGCGACGCCTTGGGTTGCGTGACCCAAGCAACACTGGCAGTCGTGATATCCTAAGCTGTGGTTGCTAGAGATGCATGACCTCTAAGGTGGCGGTCGTCAGCCTTTTTCTAAGTTGTCTGTGCAAACCGGGGAAGATGAACAATGAACGTGAACAATGCCCCGACTTATATTCCCAAAATGTTAAGAGCACAAGACAGGTGATTTCCCAATTCTAGCATTTGGGCAATGAAGTCCCAAAAACGCTTGCCAAACGCCTCATCTTTTCCACATAGCCCATTGAAAAAACTAAACCAAATGGGACCTTCATTTGTTGTCTTTAAATTGTTTATCTTTTATTGATTTTAAATTTCAATAAATGGATAAAGGGAGAGTATGTCTATTTCATCTCTTACTAGTCAAAGTCAGAATAATACTCATAATTGGATTGTGTAATTCTCTATAGGATGTCCTTAACTCTCAAAACTTTTTAAACAAATATTAATGTGTTTCAAAGCTATCCCACCATATAATATTCGCCTCAATCTAATACTCAGTATTATTTCGAGGAGTTTTTTTTTTTTGGTCAAAATAGTACGTGCTATTAACAGTTAAGGAAAAGTCTTACATAACACAGATGGATAAAGATCTGCACATAAAATATTCCATAGAGGAAGCGGGGGTGAATTCAACCAATTTAGAGGGAGATTATGTACTCGATGATTCCGTGCAAGCCAATCTACTGCTGCATTTGCTTCGTGTGGGCAATGGATCACCGTGATGTTGTTGCTTTGAATTAGTGCACTCCTGCAATGCTGCACAATTACATTTAGGTTCCACGAAGGGTCGACCCGGCCCACTACCATTTCTACCACTCTTGAACAGTCGCTTTCAATTGTCCACTTAACTCTTCAACTTCCGAAGTCTCCCACGTGTTGCAACTGAAGTTCCTGGGTATATAAGATCCCGTGTAAAATCGCCTCAGCTTCCGCTTCGTACGACGAAGAAACCCTAGCCGTGGAAGCGAAGCCTTCGATAGCTCTTCCAGACGAATCACGCACTACTCCAACCACAGAACACAAAAACTCGCCTGAACACCATGCCGCATCAACGTTCAGCTTTAGATCTTATCCTTCCAGAGGTCTCCACTGATCAGGTTTGTCTCGTGTGAGTTGTCATAATTTTTGTTTCGACTTTCCTTGACTGAAAGAGATCTGTTGTTCTTGTGCCGAAATTAGTAGATCTGTTGGTCTAGGGTATTTTGCTAAAAAAATCCAGCTATTTCTCGCCTTCCAGATATTCCACAGAAGCATACCAGTGAGCTCTCGTGCAGGTAAGAGATGATCTCCTCTAAAAGCTTCGAAGATCCATTGATCTTTTCGCTTTATGCTGTTTCTGGGTCTGATCCCATCAAATCTCGAGTCATCCCATATTTTCCTTGTCCATTTACACAAGAAAAAAAGGTGCTTTGTAGTTTTGATACTAGAGTGGCAGAACGGGCATAATGGATCTTGAATCATTTTCCTTTTATGTAGGTTCTCTCTCATAGAGAGGGCGTTTTGACAGAGACTCCAAAGAAAAGTTCAAACCTTTGGTGGCGCATCAAGACTCCATATTTGAGTCCATAAGATGCGTAGTGGCTGAAATGAACAGGAGGGTCGGTTATGATCTGTGCTGCTTGTTGTTAAAATGGCTCTGTTGTATCCACTTTTGACAGAGTATTGCCCTGTTCTGTTGTCTGTCCATATGAGCGAATCTGGCTTGGATTGTTGGCTTAGAGGGATTGCTAATATTTCGTTAGCAATATTTGCATCGTAGAACTATTGGATTGTCTGTTGTTTTCATTCTCTAGTTTCTGCATTGATCAGTTCAGACACTAGAAAAGGCTCTGTTTGGTTTGCTTGACCACCTATAATTCCTTGTGAGAGCCATCTGTCTTCTCGAATACGAATATAATTCCCGTCCCCTACTAACCATTTAATGTTGCTCTTTATTGTGTCTCTGCCAAGCATTAAACTTTGCCAGCCCCATGATGGCCGGTGTCCCTTAGCAGCTGTCCAGACATCACCATTGGGAAAGTAGATCCCTTTCAGCACTCTGCTCCATAAAGCCGAAGGGGAATTAGCTAATCTCCAAGTTTACTTGCCGAGCATGGCTCGATTAAAGGTAATCGGATCTTTAAAACCAAGTCCATCTATATCCTTTTGGGTTTTCAATACTTCCCAACTTTTCCAGTGCATCCCGCGTTTAGCATCACCTTTCTGCCACCAAAATGACGCAATTCGTTTTTCTATGGATCTGCAGATAGACACTGGCAGCTTGAATATGGACATTGCATAGGTAGGTAAGGATTGAACTGCACTTTTTATTAATACTTCCTTTCTTGCCTTTGTGAGTAATTTTTCTTTCCAGCCTTCTAACTTTGAATTTACTTTGGCCAAAATCCATGCAAACAAATCTTTCTTGGATTGACCCCACTATGTAGGTATGCCCAAATATTTTCCTGTTTTCTCTAGTACAGGGACTCTCAATTCTGTGGCCATGTTGCTTTTTAATAATTCAGGGCAATTAATACTAAAGTAGATCCCCGATTTGTTTAAATTAATTGCTTGACCCATAGCATAGTAGTATTGGTTAAGTATTAGTGCTAGATTCTGGCATTCTGTAAGAGTTCCATCCATAAAAAAATATGACATCATCGGCAAACAGAAGATGTGACAGCTTAGGACAAGACCTATTTATCTGTATGCCTTTGATACTACCATCTGCTAATGCTTTTTTCATCAGCCAGGTCAATACATTGGAAATCAGGATGAATATATAAGGTGAGAGTGGATCACCTTGTCTGAGTCCTCTCGAAGGTTGGAAGAAAGAGGTAGGTTCTCCATGAAAGTAATAGTAGATATACACTGCATAATTAATGAAACCCATTTAGCACAAAAACCCATGTGCATCATACTATCCCTCACAAAGTCCCATTTAATCCTGTCATATGCTTTTTGCATATCAAGCTTTAAGATAGCCTGATGTTTTTTCTTCTTTTTTGTAATGCGCAGCTGGTGCAGAACTTCCTGTACTATGAAGATGTTATCCTGAATTTGCCTCTCCTGAACAAAAGCACTCTGCTCTGGTTCAATGATAAGTGGCAACCACTTCTTTAGTCTTTTTGCAAGGATTTTTCAGATTACTTTATAACTGAAGTTGCAAAGACTAATTGGTCTGTATTGGCTGATGTTTTCAGGACTTTTAACTTTAGGAATCAAAGCTATGTGTGTCTGGTTGAGTCGGGGATCAAGAATGCTCTTTTGAAAGAAATCCTGGACGAGCTGCATCAGGTCAGTTTTTATAGTGTCCCATGATTGTTGGTAGAAGATACCATTGAAGCCGTCAGGACCAAGGGCTTTGAAAGCTCCCAACTGAAAAACAGCTGCATGAATTTCCTCCATTAAAGGTACTGCCACCAGTTCTTCGTTTATATTCTCTGTTATTGGGGATGGACATTGATTTAGGATAGGTTGGTAATTTCTTGGACCCTCAGTCCTATATAAATTATTGTAGAAAGACTGGATATGTTTATGTAGAATCATTGGATCTCGGCACCAGCTATGATCTTCTAGTTGCAGCATAGTAATACGATTTTTCTGCCTTCTTTGGATTGTTGTAGCATGGAAAAATTTGGTGTTTTTGTCTCCCCAATGTAACCACTTGATACGTGATCTCATTCCCCAGAACCGTTCTTCCTATTTTCTCAGTGTTTCTATTTGATTGATGATGTTTTGCACTTGCTTCTTACTTGTATGTTGAACCGTTTGATTCGTAATTTCTGTCAAGACCTGATTAAGCTCTTTTATCTGCAAAGAAGCATTAGCAAACTTCTCTTTACTCCACTTTGATAATACTTGTGATGTCTCCCATAATTTCTCTGAGAAAGAGGAAATCTGGATTGGTTTTGCGGCCCATATTTGTTGGATAACTTCCTGGTATTCTGCATGTTTTGTCCAGAAAGCTTCCAATTTGAATTGTTTCTTCCTCTTCTTTGCTCCAGGGTATAGTCGAAGGACTAGAGGACTGTGGTCGGAGCCGATGGCTGGAAGAGCATGGACTTCTGCTTCATGAAAAGTAACTCTCCACCCTAAAGTACAAAGCACTCTATCAAGTCACTTTTTGACCAAATCTTCCCCTTCCCTATTATTAGCCCATGTGTATGCACATCCATGGCTATCTACGTCCATTAGGGTTAGATCATTAAGCATATTTCTAAATGCTGCAATTCTTCTGTTGTCCACTTCTTTTTTCCCCACTTTCTCCCATACATACAATATGTCGTTAAAATCTCCCATACAAATCCATGGGATAGGAGTTGGAGGTTTAAGAGTCCCCAACAATTGCCATAAGGTCATACGCTCCCCAAAGTCAGTAGAGGCATGGACAAAGGTAATCTACATAATTTGTCTACTTGCAGGATCAATACACACCACATCTATGAACTACTTTGAACTTGCTTGCACCTTTAAAGCAATCTCCTCTTGCCACATTATAGCCAGTCCCCCCGCTATTCCTGTTGGATTAACTAAGTAGAGTTTTTGGAATTGTAACTTTTTGAAGACATTTTCCACCATAGTTGCTTTATTTTTTGTCTCCATGAGAAAAAGTAAACTAGGCCTTTCGAGAGCAATTAAAGCTCTCAGTTCCTGGAATGTGAGGGGGTTGCCCAGCCCCTAACAATTCCAACTAACGATTTTTATGGCTTCAGTGGTGGCTTATTAGGGCTAGCACCAAAGCCCACTCGTGTCCATCTTTGATCAACTTCACCGGGGTCTCCAGAAGGTCTGCATCATCTATAAGGAGAGGAGATGTTTCTGGTATGCATTTATGTTTTTTTGCCTTTTGTACTTTCATATTCTTTTTGTTGCATTTCCCAACTTTTGATAACATTGGGTTTTGGGATTCAGGGCATAATACTTGTTTGCCATGGTCTCGGCCTACTACTTCATCGGGTACTTTTGCTGAGCTTGCCTCCTGTTCTGGACTGCTTTATGATCTTTTTTTGCTGTAGGCTACAATTTGCATATCAAATGCCGCCTCTTAAGCTATGAGGTCCATTCCACCAGGTTGAGTGGGTGATACAGGTACCGTCTCTTCCATTACAAATTCTTCATCAATTTTCCCATAGAAAGCATCCTAGTAAGGGCTATGGTCATTGGTCTCTACCTTCAGCCGGGATCCATATGGCCCTATTTTGTTCATTGCCCAGGGTGATGTTACGTATGGGACTTTAGTACAGTCAGTTGCATAGTGTCCGATTCTACCACAAGAGTAACAATAATGTGGGAGACACTTGTACTTAAATTCCACCCATAGCCATTTGTTACCGATATCCATAATAGCCCTCGATTTAAGAGGTAAGGTCAAATCAATTTCAACTCTTACTCTTCCTCCTCTATTCTGAACATTGCTAGTTGAGTTGAGTTGAACTTCTATAACATTTCCCAGCCTTTTGCCCAGATCAGTTAACACTTTTTCTACTCTCCAGCCGGGGGGAATTCCTCCAATGCGCACCCAGAATGCTGCCCTAGTGAACTCATAGCAGTGCTCAGGAACTTCAGGCTGACACTGTTGCAGAACGAGCAAATTGCTGGAATATGACCAAGGTGAGGTCTTCATGACTCATTGTTTTTCCTCCTCCGATTGAAAAACGAATGTGAAGTGACCTGGTTCCTTTTGAGAACATGTAACAGCTTCAGTTTTCCATGCTTTCTTCATTGTAGAGATAAAGGCAGGATAGTTCACGTTGGGTCTAGAGTACAGTTTGCCATAGAGAGTACGTCGACATTCCTCCCTTTTTTGTGGGGTTATTTCAGTAGACACTTCAACTACATCTTCCTCAGACCAAAGGTGCCCAAGGCTTTTGCATAAGGTAGCCACTCTCATCTCATTTTCTTCTTTGCTTTCCATTTTTACTAACCGTCTATCTCTTTTCTAGGCAAAATCAGAGTATGACTACCAACCGACCTTCCTCGAGAAAACCCAGCTTCATCTATTTCTAGATCCTGATATCGGCCTCTCCAATCTCATCAACAGACCAACTACTCAAATGAAGACGAACAGAGACAGCAAAGATTTGACTAATAA
Organism: Eucalyptus grandis; assembly: GCF_016545825.1. NCBI lineage: Eukaryota > Viridiplantae > Streptophyta > Magnoliopsida > Myrtales > Myrtaceae > Eucalyptus > Eucalyptus grandis. The sequence continues at coordinate 45,524,380 of NC_052613.1, read as the reverse complement.
TCTACTCAAATCCAGAACCCAGAGCGGCGACAGGATAGATCAAAACTCCACCTGTACGATGCTTCCTTGCAAGATCATCACAACCGATGAAGTCCTGAGAGCACCCAGAGAGTCGCTGAGCAGTATACAAGCCATATTACTTAGAAGTAACATTTCTTTGTTTAATTTTCGGTTTTTGGAAACTGGAAAGAAAAAACAAGAGGGAAAGGTGAGAGATTACGGAAGAACATCAGTGATTTAGGGTTTGTAAAAGGGGGGAGGCGCTACCATGAGGTAGAGAGAAAACTCGCAGAGACGAGTAGATATACAAAATCTGATTTATTATTTCAAGGAGTTCAATCATCATAGTTAGAACCATCTCAGAACCGGTTCGTGAAATTGGTTCGAATTGGTTTCCACTAATTTGTTTTCAGGATAGTACGGATCACGACCCTTTCATGAATGCGAGAATCACTCAAAACAAAATATTACACCAAAAATAACATAAGATCGGAATTTCATTGAATTTTTAATAAAACTAATCATTTTGGATAACTGATAAAGTTGTGCCACGTAGCATTCACGCATTGGTATTGTGCATTGTGGGCAAACATAGTGTTGGTGTATGGTAACGGTACTCAAATGTAAGAGCTATGAATGACTTCCCAATTTTAGTTTTTCTTAAGGTGTTTTCGTTTGAGTGAAAGAAAAAATTTGCGAATTAATTTTCTGAATTTTGACTCATCTAGGTTTACTAAAAATGATCAGTGAAGAGAAAAACATTCACAGTAAAAGAAAATGTGCATGCTTAATATTAGGAAAATGAATTTCTTAATTTGAAAAGGGAAAAATATTTTCCTAAAAAATAATTTTTCTAAAAATATTTTCCTTTATCAGGAAATTTTCTTCAAAACAAATGCATCCTTAATTTTAAAATCTCTACCTCTTATGTGCTTTTATTTAGTTTTTAATATCAAATACCGATATCTTAGTCTCTCCTAGGCTCTGTTTGGATAACTAGAGAAATGGGAGGGCATGAAAATTGGGAAAGTTTTTAAAACTTTTGTGAGAGGGAGAGAGGGAATTTAAAATTTTCTCCTCAAACTTTCTTTTCCCACCCTTTCTCTAACTTCCCGAAAGAAAGTGGTAGTCTTTTGAATTCATAATCTAGTGCGTAAGACAAATAGACATTCTTTTAAAACAATTTATTTGCCTTTGTAAAGTTGTTAGTCAATATTAAAATGATGATAGAAATTGTGAAATAAAATAGACCGCTAGTAACGCAACAATTCTTCTAGGAATTTGAACATAAGTGCAAGACGTGTGATAAATTCTTGCTCCATGACTCTCGGTTCCAATTTGGAACAGAGAATCAAAACGGCGGTTCCGATTTCACTCAGGTTGGGGGAAAAATCAAATTCTTGTAATAAAATACAAGAGTTGCACAATTTTTCTAGAAAAATATATCTTGTTCAAAAGGTTATATTATTTTTTGAACTCTCTCTTTAAAAAGTATATGGTTTTAAAAAAAAAAAAGAATTTCATAGTATTTGATGGACATTTCATCTTATTCAAATAAATGTTAGGGGTTTCATTTGACTTTTAACCCTTCAGATATTAAAAAAATCGAACTTCCATATAAGGCTAAACGCTCCAATTTCTAAAGGCACCTATTAAATAGCAAGAGTCACGTCCAATTTGTTAATGGTCTGTTCTTTTTACAAATCAAGACAGCATTTTTGTTTTGGCTTGGATGTTCTAGGGTGGCTTATAGGCCTCCACATGGGATTGCCGTGCGTAGGGATAAGGCCGAGTGTCGGTGAAGCAACGTGCTTAGAGACGAGGGCCGCGGTGGGCCGCTGCTAGGTCTGCTATCCCTAGCCCCCGCCCCCGTACGACGGTCGGCTTGACGTCTCATTTGGACTTTACGAGGAGTGACGTTGCTCCTTGGAAAATCGAGTTGGTAGGCTACGATATATGAAATTCGTCTGGTCAGGCATAGGAATGTCAATTTCTATATTGAGAAGACAAGGTACGAATGCAAGTGACTTGAAATTAGGGGTGTGCATGGTTCGGGCGGGCGGTTCCTGACCTAGAATCGGGAACCGCCCGCGAGGGACCGGTTCCAAAAAATTGGAATCGGGATCCACCCGTTTATTGCATGGATCCACCCGGGAACCATATCGCCGGACTGGTTCGGTTCCCAGGTGGATCCATGGAACCGATCTTAACGCGAAATAATTTTGGTTTTTAACATAGAACGGTTGGGTCTATGAGTTGAGAAGGAGGGGAGGAGGTGTATGGTTGGGTTTTCAACATAGAATGGTTGCGGAACAATTTTCCGTGGCTATGGTGAGTGGCGGCCGACGTGAGGGGGCGAACAACAGCGGCGAAGGAGTAGCTAAAAAAAAAAAAAAAGATACAAGGTTTCACTTTTTTTTGAATATGTTTTATCCGGTGGGGATTCTTATTTTCCTCATCGGTACAATTATCTGTCATATCATCATAATAAATAATAAAATTACAAAAAAAGTTTTTTCTTAGACAAAATGTTCAGTTCAGTCCAATATCGAATTAGTTTTCGAAATCCTAAATAAAATTCTTTACATGACAAAAAACCAACCTAAGGCCTAAGGATTAATATAAAGCTCTACAAATAGTTAAATAAAAAAATTTTGAATGTCACACTGTACTGTGATCCATAAAAAGACTTTTTTTGTTCATTGATAAAAAAAGTGCATCTTCGATTTATAAAATCAGATAAATGAGAAATGAATTTTAAAATTAAAAAATGAAATGATAATAAAGATTTTTATGGGGAACGCTTCAATCCATATTGAAACGAAACGAGTTTTTTCATTATGGTCTTACAGAACGACAATTACTTAAATATGTTCGTATCGCCGGAAAAGCAAAAGGGTCAACAGTCAGGTTTTACTACAATTACTTGAAATGCGTTTGGATAACATCCTTTTCCGATTGGGTATGGCTTCGACTATTCCTCAAGCCCGCCAATTAGTTAACCATAGACATATTTTAATTAATGGCTGTATAGTAGATATACCAAGTTATCGCTGCAAACCACGAGATATTATTACAGCGAGGGATGATAAAAAATCGAGAGCTATGATTCAAAATTATTTTGATTCATCCCCCCATGAGGAAGTGCCAAAGCATTTGACTCTTCACCCATTTCAATATAAAGGATTAGTCAATCAAATAATCGATAGTAAATGGATCGGTTTGAAAATAAATGAATTGCTAGTCGTAGAATATTATTCTCGTCGACTTAAACCTAACTAAAATAAGAAGGGTTCGGACAATTTGACCCTTTTCGGGTAAGTAAAAAAGGACGTAAGATAAGGGGAATTATCTATCGAGCCATGAAAAAGATTCAACAAAAGACAGAAACAAATCCACTATCCGTTTTACGTCTGTCGACGCTCAGGGAGGAATCGAAATGGCGATAGGATTAGGAGGAACCGAGGAAGAGACAAAGAGAGAGAGAACTAAAGACGAAGGGAGTGAGGAAACAAGATCTAATCTAGGGTTTCTTTTAGTAATTTTTTTTTAATATTAAAAAGGTTCCGGTCCGGTTTGGGTGGGCGGATCCGCCCATGGAACCGGGAACCGGACCAGTTCCCTCAAGAACCGCCGGTTCTTGGCGGTTCAGGTCCGGTTCCGGGCGGTCCGGGCGGTTCTCGGGTATTTTGCATACCCCTACTCGAAATTGACAAAATTTTGTTTTATTCTTCTGTATAAACCTTAATTTTCATTGTCTTGGAACAAGTTTCCAAATATTTTGAAAATTATACGAGGTCATTGGTGACCGAGTATAGTGGCTCAACGTAAAATATTGTAGTGTACATATATCGTCGAAGAACTCTTTCTAAGTGCATGTTTGGATATAGTTTTACCTTGTTATTAATTTAAATCTTGTGGTGAATTCATTTTGACGTTTTCTTAGCTCGAAACAGTTTAAAATTTTTACAACATATGAATGTTGACATGTGAATTTTCACATCTTTTGAAATTTATGACATTTTAAATTTAAACAGAATAGAGTTCTTACTTTATAAAAAGCATAAACAAACAAGCCCTTAAAATTCCAGGGACGATAATTCGGGTGAAGAATGATAAAACACGAAATTAGCTCAAAGCATGAAATAATTTTGTGGGGACACGCTCCTGATAAGGTCGGGTCCTAAACTAGTAGACCTAGAAGAGATCCCTGAGGTGAGCATAAATGAGGTGATAGAGGGGAATGAGTAGATCCAATGGCTGGGAGGCCTCCTGATGGAACTGTTTAGCGAGGGTTTAGGATTGACTCCAAGCAAGTTACAGGATATGACGTGCTTGGAGAAGAGAAACATGTCAGGGCAATACTATCCGTGCTGTCCCCAGCCAGACTTGATGATTGGGATTGTGTCCCACACCGACCTAGGAATGATCACGGTGCTCTTGCAGGACCATATCGGGGGGTTGTAGGTGAAGCATGGCGATGAGTGGGCGGATATGACGCCCACTTTGGGTGCTCTCATTGTCAATATCGGCGCCCTCCTTCAGGTAAAATTTCACTAATGAAAGTTTTAAAGCTCCAATTAAATTACAAAGTTGAATTTTTGCAAATTGATTGGCTTTAGTCAGTGTCTTAAGGAGATTTGTGCTCAAAACAGCTTAACAATTGCCTCATTTCCATAACGGATAGAGATTTGTACTAACATAAATTTGGATTTATGCAGATCATGTCCAATGACGAGCACAAAAGTGTGGACCACCGAGTGCTGGCCAATGCAAGCCCAGAATCACGCAGGTCGGTGGCGGTTTTCTACTATCCGAGCGATTGTGAAAGCCCATCTAGACCATTTCCAGAGCTCGTGTCGCCGGAGAAACCCACTGTATATCCGCAATTCAAGGTCGGCGAATACCTGAAGACATTCTACACTAACGAGTTGGATAGGAAATATCTGAAAAATCGCTTCAGGGCATGATATAAGAGGCATATAGGATAAGATAGATGATGCAAGAATAAGATGCTTCCTTGTTATTATTAAGAAGCAATTGCTGATTAAGTTGTAAGTTCGGTTTGGATTCACTAAATTCCAAGCCATTGTCTTAATCATTACAATGTGTGTGCAACTAAATTAAATAAGAGTTAATATTTTGGAAAATCCCAAATTTGTACACATGTGATAAATTTATCTAAAATTAATTTTTTGCCTATGAAAAACCCAAATTGGTACACTTGCGACAACTTTATTTCAAGTTACCACAAAAAATCCTAAACTGGTACGGTTGTGACAAATTTACCCACCGTCACAAATCCCAAATTGGTATTTGCGACAAATATACCCTTTGTTAAATTGGATTAATAACATAGAAAACCACAGAAATAATACTACTATGACAAACATATGGTAAAATTCCAAATTAGTATACTAGTCCACTATCACATATCATCAAACTTAGTTAACGCTGAAATTTAACGGAAACTAATAGAGGGTAAATTTGTCACAAGTATACTAGTTTGGGATACTAGTCCACTGTCACATATGACAAACATATGGTAAAATTCCAAACTAGTATACTAGTCCACTATCACATATCATCAAACTTAGTAATTTAACAATGAAATTTAACGGAAACTAATAAATGGTAAATTTGTTACAAGTATATTAGTTTGGGATAAATTTGTAGTTTGGAGTTTTATGTGGTTAAAAAATTAGTTTGAGGTAAATTTATCATAAAGGTACTTGTTTGGGGTTTTCCAGAGTATTAACCCATTAAATAAAGAGTAATCTATTTTTCTTCACATAGACTGTAGGTTTGGCAACATCCACTCATTCCTTGTCCTCTTTTCACTGTTGTTCCCATCGAAATGGTTCGTCCTTTAAATATCACTTAATTGGAGTAAATTAATTCTTTTTTTTTTTGTGTGGATAATCAAGTTCTTTTATGTCGAAATTTTAATAATCTGAGACTTATCATTCTGCTAAAAATTGATCGATTTCCTATCTTAATGTGAAAACAAAGCATGAATTCCTTATGGCGCTGTGAAAACTGTAAATACAATTTAGTTTTTTTAATCCTAATTGGGATCGTAATTCAATGATCATAATTTAATTCATTAGAACAGAATCAACGGAAAAGCCTCTTTCAGTTTAATCAGCTTGTGACTCTGAGGTAGTTTAACGTATCATTTTGGAAATTTATTTTTTTTGGCCGGTGGTGTCATTGTAGATTACTTGTACAGCATTTGACAATACATCCAATATAAACTCTTATATATATATATATATATATATATATATATATATATATATATATCTCTCAATTTGAAATTTTTGCCTCGTCTCGATTAAAATTCTACCTCCATCACTGTTTAAAATGAAGGAATTAGGTAATGTTGATCACGAGCTATCTATCAATGGCTAACTTATCCCAAAAATTAAAAAAAGGTTGAGTCGTGCAATATCGCAATCTTTAGTTTTTATCGACCAATTAAAACGTAGTTGTGAATATATTAATTTTCAGGTTCCGATACATTATTTTAACTGGGAGATCACAAGCCTTTGAGAATCATACAAATCAGATGGTCACATTTTTTCTATCACCCGATTAAAACCTCATCGGGATAACTTTCGTTTTTAGGTTCCTATGCATTGACTTGTGAGTTTAATATCTTGTTTTTACGTTGATTTCCATCACGTTGTTGGTTCATATCATCCACCACATTGTATACGGCCTCTTTGTCCTTCCCTCTCTCTTTCCTTACGCTACACTCGCGTTCATACCCGGAACAAGAGCATTGCTCGAACCAGATCTCGGAGCCGCAGCACGGGCGTCATCAGCACCGATCGACAAGCCTCCGAGCAAGTCCAAGAGCTCAAGCAATTCGAAGAATCCAAGCTCGGAGTCAAAGGCCTCCTCGACTGGGGGCTCAACTTCATCCCGCTCCTCTTCACTCACCCGCCTAAGACCAGCCCAGCCCAGGCTCAATTCGATCCCCACCATCGACCTCTCCGGCTGCTACTCTTATAATAATATTTTTTTATTTTTTTCTTTTCTCCATTGGTCATTGAACCCCTGGCAATTGGCTAAAGGGAAATATTGGTTAGGGTCACCCTTGCTAGCCTTGGGTGAGGGGCACCCTCGCTAAAGGCCAGTGATGGCTAGTCTCAGATGAGGCTTGCCCTTGCCATGGTAAGAAAAAGAAGAAAAAAACCAAAAAAAAGAGAGCAAAAAACACTAAAAAAATTATCCATGTTGGTTCCACGATCCTTAGGACGATTAGCATTTATATGAGTGATTTTTTTAGTAAAAAATGATTGAGTTGACTCAATTGGAAAAATGTGGAAATATTTATAATTTGATTGGTACAATCAAAATATTTAGGATTAAATTGATAAAAGTATGATAAGTTTAAGACATTTTAAATGATTTTTTTTTTAGCAAATGGAGGTGTAGGCGAGCATAAACCGGAGGGAGATGGAGACCCGCATTGCGTTCTTCTCCAATGGCTGACTCGTTCCAATTTAAAGCAGCTAGCCGGAGGTTATCAACGCAGCCACTTCAAATTAATGTTGCTCTAATTGATAAATTGTATCAAAATCAGTTCTATAAAAGCTTGATTACCATTTATGATACTGTCGAATCAACTGTAGAATATTTTAGCAAAATGACACGTAATGACACCCTCTTGATAATGCTGGGGCCGAAATTAGCGGACATGGATGATATTCATGAGGTGTGTAAAAAAGAACTGACGGAATGGAACCAGCAAATCTAACGACTGGGAGGCCTATATATGGGACTATTGAGCGAGGGGCTTGATTGAGTGTAAGCAAGTTGTGGTTGGGAATGAGGATCATGGTGCATCAATATCCCTATTATCCCTAGCCTGACCTGACAGTTGGCTTAATTGCCCGCACGGACTGAGAGTGATCATGCTGCTCCTACAAGACTAGGCCAGAGGATTGTAGGTGAAGCACGGTGACGAGCTTTCATTATGAACTATGACTGTCAACATGTGCTACAAACTTTTTTAAGTTATGATAAATCAATATGAACACGACAACAAGTAAATCAAAAGATTTGAAAGCTCCCAAATTCACAAAATTGACATTTGACCTAAAAAGAAGCCAAAACTTTTTTGGGATTTGAAGTTCTTACTTCACCACACTCAATTTGTGCTATAAACTATTTACAGATAAGTCGGCCTGTTTAGACCCAAAAAAAAAAAAAAAAAAAAAAAAAAGTCGGCCCGTCTACCGGCAATGCAACTTATGCCGTCTACATGAGGAGATTTCTTCAAGGAATCGGACAGCAAAACTTCAATAATTTACTTCCGAAAACAAAATTTCTTTCATCCAAATACTTATTCATACCTCCGCCTAAGGGTCATCCCTGACTTGCACGTGGGCTATTTTCATATGAGCCCCAAAATTGTCACATTGCTAATTAAAAAGTTGCTGCAATCGGCTGTCCTTTTCAATTTAGATTCTACACTATAATATAGCCTGGCATTTTATTGTTTTTTAAAAACTCAATAATTGCTCAATAAATATTTGACCAAATTGCCAGAGTGGTTGCAATGGGCTGTCCTTTTCAATCTAGTTGTATCTAAATGATTAGAAAATCATAGACAATCAAATTAGAGCCGACAGTATAATATAGGGTCGTCTTGTATTTTTCTGTTTTTGGAAACTCAATAATTGCTCAGTCAAACCTTCACCTAACAAGCACTGAAGATAAAGCGTGAGCCAATCAATTCATCTTTAATTCATGCAACAGATTCTGTCACCTATCCAATCTTTTGAATTGCCATGGTCCCCTCTCTCTCCCCTTAAAATCAACCCCTCTTCTCCCCTCCTCCAAAACGCACACACTACGGCAAAGTGTTGGAAATTAATCCAAAGAATACACACTATTTGTTGTAATCAGAATATCAATGTAAAGAAGACGATAACAGCTATATAATATTCTTCTTTATATGTAAACTTACAACTCTTGGAGAAGAAGAAAATAAGATATAATATAAAATTGGAGGTGAGGTACGGATAACCGAATCTCCTTAAGGCGATTAGTTCCTGCCAAAGGTGCCCCGCAGATTCACGAACTATGCCTCCCAAGATACAACACCTCGAACCTGTTTGGATTAGCACTATGAAAATAGGACTCTGTCGAACCGTTCAATTGAACCAGCACACCCAGATAAAACAGAAGAGTAGAAAAGTATATCAAAGTCTTTTTGGAATTGATTCAGAAAAACCAAAACCAAAAAACAAAAAACCCTTATGAAGCTCTATGCTCATATCTATTTATAGAGCTTTTTAGTTCATGTACTAAAGAGATACATGAATTAAATAGACTCGTGTATCCACTAGATTCATGAATAAAGGGATACGTGAATCCAAGAGATTCAGGTATCCAAAGATACGTGAATTCAAGATATTCATGAAATCAATAAATACATGAACTAAATGATACATGAATCTAGGAAAATCATGAATTCAATAGATACGTGAACATAAAAGTATAGGAAATTCATGAATCCAAAAAGAGATACGTGAACAGAAAAAACGTATCTTAATTTATTGGCTTCCGTTGATCCATTAACCATAATTATAACCATAATTACAACAATCCCCCACATTAATGGATCAACAAAACATTTTTGACTCGAAGGAATCTGAGCATGCCTGTTGAAATAAACCGCATCAAGATAGGTAGCTTTCGTTTTGAACCTTCTTTAGTGAAAGTCTATCGGACTTACTTAACTAGTCGATGGACTAAGCCTTGAATCGCCAGTTGTTTGTGTAAGCCTAGACAATAAACCTCACACGGAGTATTTCCAATTCAAGATTGGTTCTCGGTTGTGTTCGTTCTTTCGGCCCCGAACCTCTCAGATTCGTGCGTGCTTTAGAAAATCTAGCCTTTAAAGATTTTCATAGAGTCGGCCAGCTCCACGCATATAGGTGCATTCCTATTAAAGATATCCTACCATATCTTACTTGGATGTTACTTGGATGTTACATTCCAAGTTATAGGAATCATTAAACGCATAGCGTACCTTTAATAACGCTGTAGGAAAGCACTGTTGCATCATAGAAATGGGAGACAGTGCTTACATTAGAGTTTCCAAAATTTGCGTTGTCCTATTGAACCTAGACCATGGGATCTCCAATCGCATAGGTTAGGTTTCCACCCTGGAATCTCTTTATTGGGTTAAGGCTCTTAAAACCCATTTCCCTCAATGCGCAGTTTATCTGCTCTTTTGACAAACCTTTTGTCAGCGGATCCGCAATATTTTCCTTTGACTTTACAAAGTCTAAAGAAATTATTCCATTTGAGAGCAACTGCCTTACGGTGTTATGTCTACAACGAATATGTCTAGACTTACCGTTATAAATCACATTATGTACCCTTGCAATTGCCGCTTGATTGTCACAATGTATGCAAATTGCAGGCATAGGTTTTGGCCACATTGGAACATCTTCTAAAAAATGTCGAAGCCATTATGCTTCTTCTGCAGCTTTATCCAAAGCAACAAACTCTGATTCCATTGTAGAGCGTGTTATTATAGTTTGTTTAGAGGATTTCCATGACACTGCAGCACCTCCTAGCGTGAACACATATCCGCTAGTCGATTTCGATTCATCAGAATTTGAAATCCAGTTTGCATCACAATAACCTTCCAAAATAGCTGGATATTTGCCATATTGTAGAACAAAGTCTTTTGTCCTTTTCAAATATCCTAATACTCTCATCAAAGCATTCCAATGCTCATGACCTGGGTTACTGATATATCTACTCAGTTTGCTTACTGAGTACGCAATATCAGGTCTAGTGCAATTCATGATATACATGATGCTGCCAATTACTTGAAAGTATTCTAGCTGTCTAACACTATTTCCAGTGTTCTTTCTTAAAGTTAGGTGTGGAAGAAAATGATTGTTTGCATCTTTAATGCCGAATCCTTTAAATCTCTCAAGTACCTTTTCAATGTAATGAGATTGTGTTAAACCTAAGCCATTAGAATTCCTTAGAATTCTGATGCCGAGTATAACATCTGCAACACCTAAATCTTTTATCTCAAAGTTCTTCTTGAGAATGTTCTTGGTGATTTTGATGACCTCAATTTTATCTCCAAAAATTAACAAGTCATCAACATATAGACAAATAAGTACATATCCAACTGTAGTGGATTTAGTGTACACACATTTGTCACACTCATTGATTCTATACCTATTTTGAATCATTACCCGGTCAAATTTCTCATGCCATTGCTTAGGAGCTTGTTTAAGTCCATACAATGATTTGACAAGTCTACACACTTTGTGTTCTTGTCTTTTGACCTTGAACCCTTCAGGTTGTTCCATATAAATCTCCTCGTCGAGATCACCATTTAAGAATGCAGTTTTCACATCCATTTGATGTATTTGCAAATTGTATAGCGAAGCTATAGCAATCAACTTCAGTTTTATACTTGACAAACATGCTCATAGTCTCATCTTTGCTAGTTAGTAAATAAACATAGCAAAATCTAGTACAATCATCCACAAATGTGATGAAGTACTTCTTTCCACCTCTACTTTCTACAAACTTTAAATCACATAGATCACTATGGATTAATTGTAGAGGTTCACTTGTTCTTTCAATGGATTTGAAAGGTTTCTTGGCAAACTTGGCCTCAACACAAGTCTCACACTTGTAACGGGCATCCAACTCAAATCTTGGAATTAACCCCAAGTTTGCTATTCTCTTCATTGTACCATAGTTTACATGTCCTAATCTACCATGCCATAGATAAGGAGACACAACAGTGTAAACTGAAGACTTTTCTTTATTAATAGTCTTTGGGTACACATACTTTGAGTTTACATCAATGACAGCCACATTGGCCTTAAATAGGTCATTACACAAGTACCCTTTCCCCACATACATCCCTACTTTCGAAAGTACAAACTTGTCAGATTCAAATATAACTTTGAAACCCTTCTTGACAAGTATAGGGCCAGAAATTAAATTTTTCCGAATCTTCGGTACATGCAGCACATTCAGCAGGGCGACCTCCTTGCCAGATGTAAACTTCAGGATCACCTTTCCTCTTCCGGCAATCTTTGCTGATGCAGAGTTAGCCATATAAAGCTTCTCATCTTCTTCAGCCTTCTCATAAGATGAGAACATGTGTTTATCTGCACAGATGTGATTTGTGGCACCCATGTCTAGCCACCAGCCATTAGTATTCGACACTAGAGATGCTTTGGACATCACCACAGCAGACAATCTCTCATTAGCTGTAATTGGAGGTGTTGCCATCACAGTAGGCAAGGTTCGTTGAACTATCCCTCCAGAAACAAAGCCAAAAGCCATTTGGCCTACACTGTTCTGAAAAACAGTCCCGAGCATATCAGTCGTATGACTTGTACCCGCACCACCAAAGTTGGTGTTAGCCCAAGGGCCCGTAGTATTGGCTACTACAAATTCAGACCCCGAGGGTTGAACATCTTCCATAGCAACGGTCGAATCAACCATAGGAACGTCTCCTAAATCATTTGGGACATTGAATGGCACTTGATTGTTTTCAGCCATCTCAATAATCTGACAAGAACAACAAACAGTGAGTGACATAATCGCCTTAAGATTGTTGGAAATTAATCCAAAGAATACACACTATTTGTTGTAATCAGAATATCAATATAAAGAAGACGATAACAACTATATAATATTCTTCTTTATATGTAAACTTACAACTCTTGGAGAAGAAGAAAATAAGATATAATATAAAATTAGAGGTGAGGTACGGATAACCGAATCTCCTTAAGGCGATTAGTTCCTGCCAAAGGTGCCCCGCAGATTCACGAACTATGCCTCCCAAGATACAACACCTCGAACCTGTTTGGATTAGCACTATGCAAACAGGACTCTGTCGAACCGTTCAATTGAACTAGCACACCCAGATAAAACAGAAGAGTAGAAAAGTATATCAAAGTCTTTTTGGAATGGATTCAGAAAAACCAAAATCAAAAAACAAAAAACCCTTATGAAGCTCTATGCTCATATCTATTTATAGAGCTTTTTAGTTCATGTACTAAAGAGATACATGAATTAAATAGACGTGTGCATCCACGAGATTCATGAATAAAGAGATACGTGAATCCAAGAGATTCAGGTATCCAAAGATACGTGAATTCAAGATATTCATGAAATCAATAAATACATGAACTAAATGATACATGAATCTAGGAAAATCATGAATTCAATAGATACGTGAACATAAAAGTATAGGAAATTCATGAATCCAAAAAGAGATACGTTAACAGAAAAAACGTATCTTAATTTATTGGCTTCCATTGATCCATTAACCATAATTATAACCATAATTACAACACAAAGTTCAGGAGAAGAAGATGACAGGAACCATGATGGGTGTTGCCAACGCCAATGAACAAGAAGCCCTCGATAGAGCCCAAGAGGTCCGGCAATTTGAAGACTCCTACCTCGGAGTCAAAGGCCTCCTCGACTCGGGCCTCTCCACCCTCCCTCCCATGTTCATCCACCCGCCCGACATTCTATCCAGCCTCAAGCCCGGTGCGGGGCTCAAGACCGATTGAATCCCCATCATTGATCTCTCCGGCTCCAACTCCGACCGACGACCCTTAGTCGTCGAGGAAGTTGCACACGCTGCTCGTGAGTTTGGCTTCTTCCAGATAGTCAATCATGGCATGCCCATGGAGGTCCTGGATCGAACGATCACGGCAATGAAAGCGTTCCATGAGCAGCCAGCGGAGGTGAAGGCGAGCATCTATCGAAGGAAATCTGAGACTGGGGTCGTCTTCTTCTCCTCCAGCAGTCACTTGCTTCCCTCTGACGCAGCTTGCTGGCGGTAATGTGAACGACAATTTCTATGTTGGGTCGACAAGACACGAACATGAGTGACTCAAAATTGAAAAAAAAAAATTATCAGAAAATTCTTAAACATAGTGCATGGGATGCCAATTCAATTTTAAACTTTTTGGATAATTTGTCAATTTAATCATTCTAGTTAATTTTGGAAAGACTTTACTAATATGGATATCAATTATCCTACGTGACATAGCTGGCACTAATGTTGACAATTCTTGTAATTTTTTTTAACTCTTTCTATTTTTTTTATGCTAGTCATGCCATATAAGACTGCCGACATTCACGGCAATGAAGTTTTATCAAAATTGGTTGAAACAACTATATCGTCAAATTATCAAAATATTTAAGATTAAATTGATCAAATTGAAATATTTATGATTGAATTGATATATGTGCAATATATTTATGAATTTTTGGGTAATTATCATATGGAATTGACATGAATATTAAATTATCCTTTTGTATAAATCAAAATTTTCACTATCCCAAATGAAGTTTCATGCACACACATACATATATATTCGAAATTTATATTTTTATTTATTGGTGACAATACAATGGCTGAGTGTACGAATTTATCAGAGGCAATACAACGACGAGCATAGAGTATTGATGTGTATGAATTCATTCGGACTTTTTCTTAACCATAAACATCTCAAACATTTACGCTATATAAATGCGGACACATGAGTTCATATAATTTTTCATATATATTTTTAAAATTTATATTATATTAAATTTGGACAAGCGAGAAGAAATGTTGCTCGGTGATTTACAAGCACAAACAATGTGCAGAAAGCAAGTAGAGAGAGTGTTCACGCTTTTCTTTTTTTCTTTTTTAATTTTTTTAATTTTTTATAATTAAGGTTAAGAATAAGAAGAAATTAATTCAATGCACAAAATGAATATTACAGGGATACACTCCGGATAAGGTCGGGTCCTATACTAGAAGACAAGGAAGAAATACCAGAAGTGTGCAGAAATGAGGTGATGGAGTGGAATCAACAAACCCAACACCTCGGAGCTGTCCTGATGGGACTGTTGAGCGAGGGGTTAGGATTGAGTCCGAGCAAACTCCAAGACATGACGTGTGTGGAGAAGCGAAAAATGTTGGCACATTACTATCCCTGTTGTCCCCAGCCTGATCTAACCATGGGCCTGAAGTCCCACACCGACACAGGCGTGATCACAGTGGTCTTGCGGGAGCAGGCCGGCGGGTTGCAGGTGAAGCACGGCGAGGCGTGGTTGGATGCGACGCCCTCTCCGGGTGTTCTTATCGTGAACATTGGCAACCTTCTCCAGGTAATATTCCATTCATGCAAGTTTCAAAGCACCGGCTAAATTAAAAGTTGCATCTTGCCAATTGATTGGCCTGACATTCACCTCACTGCTATAAAAGGACATAGACATCTCTATTTACATGAATTTGGATTCACCCAGGTCATGTCCAATGGCGAGTACAAAAGTGCGGAGCACCGAGTGTTGGCCAACCCGGGCCCCGTACCGCGCTTGTCCGTGTCGGTTTTCTACTATCCGCTCGAATGCGACGACCAAATCGGACCAATCCCGGAGCTCGTTTCGCCGGAGAAACCTGCTGCTTTTCAACAATTCAACCTTGGCGAATACTTGGAAAATCACTTCAGGACATGATATAAGAGGCATATAGGCTAACATAGATGGAGCAAGAATAAGATTTTCCCTTGTTATTGATAAGAAGCAATCGTCTATTAAGTTGTAAGTTCGGTTTGGATTCGCGAGAGTTTCAAGCCATTGTCCTGGTTCTGGTTCTAAGACTGTGTGCGCCTATATTTAAGAATGAGTCATCTTGTTTCCTCCACAATAAGTCGGTATGTCTGACAATAGGAACATTATACTACTTCCTCATCCTATTTTAACTGCATTTCTCATCGAAATTGTCTGTCCTATAACTCTCTTAATTAGAGTACATCAATTTCATTTTGTAGATAATCTGATTTCTTAACTTGAAATTGGATGACCTACGACTTATCTTTATGCTAAGTACAGATGGATTCCGACATAACATGAAAACTTACCACTAGATCCCTATCCTTTTGTGAAAAATTTAACAAAGATTTAGTTCTTATCGAGTTTTGATATTGTCGTGATTTTGGAGCTTATGATGGATATGAGGAGAAATTTCTCATATTGACATTATGAGTTCGTGTTGGGAATATTTTCTACACTGAACTAGAACAATGCGAGATATAAACGAGCATATGTTAACTCATTAGAACAAAAGCAAAGAAGAAGTCTACTTCAATTTAAATAGCAAGTTGATGTGTATACATATGTACAATATATATATATATATATATATATATATATATATATATATATATATAAGGGGTGATGAAGAATCTAACTAGATAATAATTTGTATATTCTCTCCCATCTAGAAATATACATCATGATTCGAAGTTATCTACAACGAGACTAATTTTGGGCCAAAACTCTAAATGAATGCTAACTAAATTTAAAAATAAAAAATATTGGATTTTAGCTTCCTGATTTTAATAAAAGGAAACGGACAAAAATGTCGAGATGATCACATAATTTCAAAATGCATTGGGTGAGGAGGTAGAGTTGAACTTTAGTGTTTTTAGATTGGATTGGATAAGCTTAAAAGGACAAGTTTTTACAGCATTTGGTAGCACTCCTTGTCTGAGAATAGTTGATCAGAGCCCCGTTTCATTATTTCTTTGAACTCTATTATGTACACTTAGGCCTTGTTTGGTAACCATCCAAACATGGCCAAAATCTGATTTATTGTTTTCAGAATTAGTTTGAGCTCAGAATCGCGTTTGGTAAAACTTTTGTTTTCGGGAACAGATTGGGAGTGGAATCAAAAATCAACAAAAAGTTGATTCTTGTTCCATAATCAGAATTGAAAATAAAAACCAACAACTCTTCTTCTTCCCTTCGGCCATTTCGCGACCGCCGTCCACCACCGCCCGCAACCGTCCGCCACCGCAGGCCGCCGTCCACCACCACGGGCCGCCGTCTGCCGTCGCTGGCCACCATCCGTCATCGCTACCGGTCGTCGACGCCAGAGGCTCGCCAGGGCTAGATGAGGTTCGGTGAGCTTGCCGGAGGCAAGCCTAGCCACCGGCGAGGCTCGGCCTCGCCGAGGATGGGCAAGCCTCGTGACGCCCAGCCTCGTCGGTGGCCAAGCGAGCCTCGCCCAGCCCCGGCGAGGCTTGCCTGGCCATCGATGAGGCTTGCCCAGCCTTGCCAGTGGCCAGGTAGGCCTCACCCAGCCCCGGCGAGGCGGGCTTGGCCACTGGCGAGGCTCGACTGACGAGGGCCAACGACGCTCCGGTGAGGTCGCCGGCCATAAGAAGAAGAAGAAGAATAGGAGAAAAAGGAAAAAAAAAGAAAAGAAAAAAAGAAGAAAAAAAGTAAAATATTTATTTAAAAATTAAATTAAATTGATTTGGAACAGAATTAATTAGCATGGTATCAAATGAAATTCTATTCCAGAATTAGAAATTTTGGACAGTTACCAAACGGATTAAAATGCTTTGAATAAATTCCCGGGAACAGAATAAAAAAGAATTATTTTTGATCAGAATCTACTCACGGGAACAGAATCGTTACCAAACGCGCCCTTAAAAGCTGGAAATTGAGAAAATATCCGCTCCAAAGCTCATCAAGTCGCACTTAATTGCATTTTCGTCTTTGTCATATGGCAAGATACATGACGTAGTTTGGCCACGTTACATATTTTGAACCATTAAATTTTAATCTTTTTCTTTTGTAATCTCTAAACTCCCCATAATTTATTGAGTTTAAAATTCAAAAAAAGAAAAAAGAAAAAGAAAAAGAGAGAGTGTATATACAGATTTAATCTTTTCGGAACTGAAAGAATATTCATGTCTATGTCAATAACACTTCACTTTTAAATCTATGGTTGCCACATAAGGCAAGTCGCATGGCATAGTTTTGCCTCACGACCCAACCACTAAGTTTTTAGTTTATTCATTTGTCATTTTAAATTTCTCGTCTTTTGTTGATGTTAAATTCCAAAAAAATGAACAAAGAAAGAGTATCTCCAATTAAGTTTATTTATATCATTCCAACACACGAATTCGGCATCTTCCTCTCACGTCGCCTCAGCGTCCTCACCTTTATCTTTCCTTGCAGCACGACACTCGCATCGGTCGAACCAGAACTCGGAGTCTCCAGCCATGGGCGTCACCGACACCACTCAACAAGCCTTCGACCGAGCCCAAGAGCTTAAGCGATTCGAAGAATCCCAGCTCGGCGTCAAAGGTCTCCTCGACTCCGGCCTCACCTCCATCCCTCCCCTCTTCATCCACCCGCCTGAGACCCTCTCCGGCCTCAAGCCTGCCCACGCCAGGCCCGTTTCGATCCGTTCGATCCCCACCATCGTCCACTCCAGCTGCGACTCTGGCCAGTGGCCCTCCATCATCGAAGAAGTGGGGCGCGGGGCTCGCGTGCTCGGCTTCTTCTAGGTAGTCAACCACGGTGTGCTGACGGAGGTCATGGGCCGCATGATCACGGTGGTGAAGGCCTTTAATGAGCAGCCGATGGAGGCGAAGGCGAGGATCTACTGGAGGGGGATGGAGAAGGGGGTCGCATTCTTCTCCAACATCGACTTGTTCCGCTCCAAAGCGGCTAGCTGGAGGTAATCAACAAGAAACGATGTAACATATATGACTAAAGGAAGATGATGACACATCCTATTGCGACAAGTATGATAATGAGAAATTATACGACAGGATTGCATGATGACACATCCTAATGCGACGAGTATGATATTGAGAAATTATACGACTGGATTGCATGAAGTGAGAGAACTCATTTTTATTCTTAATATCGAAAAATGAAAGAAGAAGAAGAAGAAGAAGAAGAAGAAGAAAATTAGGCAATCAAAAAGAATTAGTTCAAACCGATGCAAGAAAGTGGTGATCGGTTCTTGATCTAGTCTGGATCCAATAGAATCAATAACTATTTTTTTTTTTAATACCTCCATCCGATATCTTATCGTCCAAAGTAAAATTAGAAACAAATTCAGAACTCGAGAAAAATCATATGCTTTCATCCATATATTTTGTTATCCAATTACAAGCTCCTATTTTCTCGGAAATAATATAATAACCTGCTAATTTTTTTGAAGAAATAAAAATAATATTAAAAAATATATGTAGTCAATCCGGTCCAGTTCTCTTTAATAATTAGGAACTAGACTACCTAGACACTGGTTTCACTTTTAAGGACAAAAAATTGAATCGACACTCTTGGGAATTGAACCCAACTAGTTGATTCGATCCAGTCTAAGTGGTTCCTGATTCGGACGGTTCATTTTGTATATCCCTGATTTAAGGAATGATGTTGAAGGGATACGCTCCAAATAAAGCTAGAGCTAAAAGCAGACAGGGAAGAGATCCCTAAGGTGTGCAAAAATGAGATGATGGAATGGGATCAACAAATCTGACGCTTGGGAGACATCTTGATGGGACTGTTGAGTGAGGGATTGGGATTGAGTCTCGAAAAGCTATAGGAATTGGCGTGCCTAGAGAGTAGGGTCATGGTGAGGAATTAGGACATGTTTGGTAATGATTTCATTCTGGAAAACAATTTTTGATTAAAAATGATTTTTTTAATCTGTTCTCAAGACCAAGTTCTCAGGAAAAGAATGTATTTGAGTCTCGAAAAGTTACAGGATATGACATGCTTGGAGAAGAGAAACATGGTAGGGCAATACTATTCGTGTTGTCCCCAGCCGAATTTGACAATTGGGATTGCGTCCCACCGGCCCAGGAATGATCACGGTGCTCTTGCAGGACGATATCAGCAGGTTGTAGGTGAAGCACCGCAATGAGTGGGTGGATGTGACGCCCATTTCGGGTTCTCTCATTGTCAATATTGGCGACCTCATTCAAGTATAATTTCACTAATGAAAGTTTTAAAGCTCCCATTATATTACAAAGTTGAATTTTTGCAAATTAATTGGCTTTAGTCAGTGTCTTAAGGAGATTTGTGCTCAAATTAGCTTAACAATCACCTCATTTCCATAAAGGATAGAGATTTGTACCAACATAAATTTGGTTTTAAGCAGATCATGTCCAACGACAAGTACAAAAGTGTGGACCACCTAGTGCTGGCCAATGCAAGCCCAGAATCATGCATGTCGGTGGCGGTTTTCTACTAGCCAAGTGATTGAGAAAGCCCGTACGGACCATTTCCGGATCTCCTGTCACTAGAGAAACCCGCTTTATATTGGCAATTCAAGGTCGGCGAATACCTAAAGACATTCTACACTAATGAGTTGAATAGAAATCTCTAAAAAATCACTTTAGAATTGACATAAGAGGCATATAGGGAAAGATAGATGATGCAAGTGTCATGGGCCAATTGATGGGGATCGTGACCGTGCGGTGACTCGGGCACTTTTGGATCACTTAAGCCAAGCCTTGCTCGATCGATCGCACACTCGCTCGCTTTATTCGAATCGTAGAGAGAGAAAGTTTCTAGAGAGAGGAGTTTTGGAAAGAAATGAGCTTTTTATTGCTGCAAATAGTTGAATGGATACAAATGAGGGGGGCACCATTTCTTATACTAGAGGCCCTCAGATTATATCCGTTGATCTATAATTCATTCAGTGGATGAGATCGCACCGCCATATCTACCGACGCTAATGACATCTACCAACTACTGACATAAATAGCTAGAGACTTCTAGAACTTGGCATAACGATGGTGTCGCCCACAGGAGGTCCTCCATGGCAAGGCACGGCCCTTTAGCATCAAAATCCTCTTGGTCATGACATTCTCCCCCACTCAATCGAGCAATGCCCTCGTCGTTCACAGCTTGATGAGTGGCCTTCCTAGCATGAGCACGGGCCCTCTTCATTTGGTTTTATTTCACTTGGACGCTCATGAACGACGGACCACACCCTTCTATCTTCAGCTTGGGCTTGGGCATAGAATGCGGCTCCATCTTTGGCTTGGGCATGGCGTGCAATGAGTGTGAAAGCTAGTATGAGCACCTAGAGGGGGGTGAATAGGTGCAGAAACAATTTTGCGAGATATGTGCAGTACTAATCAACAATAGATTATGAAAAGGAAATTCGTCTCTTGTAGACAAAACAAGTTATGATCAAGGTAAAAGAGCGTAAAGAAGAGAAAATGAACACATAAATTATAGTGGTTCGGCTTAATCCAAGCCTACGTCAACTCTTCCGCACTGACAGCCCACCGGCTGGATTTCACTATGAACAAAAGAGTTGTTACAGAAAAGCTCTGCCTTGATTCCACAGTGTAGATACTCTACTACACTTCCTCAAGGTCTCTCAAAGATATAGACTCTCTTTTGCATACAAGATTTCACTCAACAGTTTAATTGACTAAGAACAAGGAGTTTCAGACTTTGGAATTCTTCTATCGCGCACTACCTCGAACAACTGGAACATCTTCCTTATATACTCCTTTATGCCATCATACCCGTTGGCAGTTACCAAAGGAATTCTTCCAATCTACCCATTGGACAAAATCAATTAGGAAGATATTTCAAGCTATTTAAGGAACATGATG
Organism: Eucalyptus grandis; assembly: GCF_016545825.1. Classification (NCBI taxonomy): domain Eukaryota; kingdom Viridiplantae; phylum Streptophyta; class Magnoliopsida; order Myrtales; family Myrtaceae; genus Eucalyptus; species Eucalyptus grandis. Next base: position 45,502,916 of record NC_052613.1, on the reverse strand, counting down.
ATTGCCCATCAATCCTGCTCCCCCATACAATCAAGATCTCGGTTTCCATAAGTAGAACTTTCCAAGTATACTTCGCCAATCAACGGATCCAAAATCCCTGAATCTATCTAGATTTGAATAAAGGATTCTGACATGCTATATCCAGCCAAGAGATCCTCTCCAGTAGATAAAAGTCAAATCCTTAAAAAAACATCCAATTTTTGATAAACCTTCTTTGACGGTCTAGAAACTGTCAATGAGGATAGACTTTGAGTCTTGAGTTTGGCAGTCCGGAGGTCTTCAGACTTTGATAGAAGAGTCTGCAAGTCTTCGACTAGACCGATGGAAACGTTTTGTCAACTTCAAAACACTCAAGGAAGTTTTCTCCAACAATCACCCCTTTTTGATGGTGACAAAACTTTCCTGTAGATTTGGATAACTTTGACCTGCAAAACATTACTCAAGCAAATATGAATATCTCACAAAGATAAATAGCTTAGTAATAACACTAGAATCTGCATCCACAGAAAGTAGATTAGTCTTGTAGATGAACAAAGCCATGAGATATCAATAACACTTAAGATAAACAAATGTTCAAACAGTCCAAAATCTAGTCCAAATCCAAACAGCCAAACACAAAAGTCAAGTCAAGACATCACAAAAGTCAAGAGTTCAAAAGTTCAAATCAAATCTGCACCACATCTCTCCCCTTTTGTCAGCATTAAAAAGGTAGAGATGAAAATAGAGAATGAAATTAAGATTGCTTGGGAACATGAACAAGCTGGAAATCTCCCATTGACTGGACAATACCTTCCAGCTTTTTCAAGTCCTCCTTTAGTTGAGCCACATCTTCACCTTAGCATTTGCTTGAACTTGAAGAGCAAGGGCTTGGATTTGATCATGCAAATAAACTGAAGAGGTTTGACTTGCATTTTGCAAGTTCTGTACTTCGCAACCCAGAGCATATATTTGACCCCGCATCTCTAAGAGAACATCAATAATTATGCAAAAATCTGCTGAATTATCAATCTGAGTACTATCTTCTGCACGATCAGACGGTGTATAGGTAGATGATGGTAAATTAGCATGGTCACGCAGATTGGGCGATGAAACATCATGACCCTCCTTAGGAAATTGAGAGGCATAGATGTCCTCTGGATCTGCTGGAGAGCGGCTTACTCCTTCACTGGTGGTAGGGTATGAGGACGTTCCTCTTTTCTCAGGATCTCCCCCTGTTTCCGTGCCTTCAGGTGGAGAAGAGTGTTCCTCATGCTCAGCTTCCGCTTGATCTCCTCTCTCCTCCTCCTCTTCTTCTTCTTCTTCAATTCTTTCCTCCTCTGCATCTCTCTCCTCTGCTTCTTTCTCCTCTGCTTCAAAATCTTCTCTTTCTCCAGTATTCTATTCTGTCTCATCCATGTCTTTTTCTTGTCTCTCCGTTCATTATGGAACAGAACGTCTCAAGTTCTTCAATGCCATTGCAGAAATGGTGATATCATCCTCATCTTCTTCATCCTTAATGATGAGAGCTCTTCTTTTCTTGGATGGAGCAACCATGGGCTCATTCCCTTTTCTTTTTGAAGCCGAAGAGATTTGATGAGTCTTGACAGGGGTTTTCTCCTTGAATTGTTCCAACGCCTTGAGTTCCTTTAGACGCATTTTAGAAATCATTTTCAGTCCCACCACCATTTGATCACATGTTCGAACACAGAGAATTCGGGGAGGCTGAATGTTCAAATGTCTGAATAACTTGGTCACAAGAGTTGCGTATGGAAGTTGACCCTTGTCCTTCACCACTGTCCTGTACATGTGGAACATAATAGTGTGTGGAAGAGAGAATTTTTTACCAGCATTGATGGCATACATCAACTTTGCTCCGAGTTTGAAACATCGGTTTTTGAAGTTGATTTTGGTCTGAGGCAATTAATCACAATTTTGTGAAGCAAAATGTTGGTTGCATTCATCCTCAAATAAGAAATTTTTCCTTCTGTCCTTTTATCCTGAACAAATTCCAACGTTGCACGAGCAATAGATACACTGATAGGTTGATATCTCCCTCTTTCAACCCCAATCACATCAGCCAATGTATTCATGTCAACCACATAGTCCTGATCTCGAACACTTAAAGAGAACCTATTCGCATCCAAGAAATAGAGATTCGAATAGAAATAAGCAGTAAGTTCAGCATAAGCTTATGTAGATTCAGAGCAAAAGCTGTTTGAGTTGAAGAAGACTGAATTTTTCATGCAGATTGACATTCACAGAGTCAAGAAAATCAAAATCCACACTTCTAGGGTTTATCGCCCCACGCTTCAGCAACTTAGAGTATAGTTGCTTGTGGTCATCCGATCGAAACAAGTCTGTCCTTTTACTTCGGATTTTTGCTGCAACACCCATTCTCGGTTTAAACTAACTGTACATCCTATCATCATCATTCCCATAAGGCTGACTCAGCCCTCCAACATGTGGATCGCTTGGGATATTTGCCAATGCCTCTTCCGCCGACCCAGCAGGGGCAATTCCTCCATTGTGCGTAAAAGATAGGTTTCATTTCGATACCCTTTTTCTTTCAAAAATTCGTCAATGTAATTCAAAGGAGTACCACCCCTCTTCAAAGCACGGTAAAGCTTATAAGTAAAGCTAGGCTTAAGAGTTCTTACGGGTTTTGCGTCTTCGATGATTTCTTCCTCTTCTTGATGTACAACATTCTGAGGTCTAGAAGGAGAAGATGGACGCTACTGAGAATGTTGTGGGCTCTGCCGCTGTCTAGGAGATTCTTCTTCCTCGGTGAGATCAAAGTGCGTAGGCCCCTCATGCATTTGATGTGGTCCCCTGTTCGCGATCCTTGAAGACTTTCTTTGGGAAGACATCTTTCACAGTCTTTGAGAAGTTCCAAGCTTGTTTTCGAAGAAAGATGACAACTTTTTGAAGATTAAACAAGTGAAGGTGACAGAAGTGGACGATCTGCGTGCTCTTAGGGTTTTTGTGAGTAGAACGAAGAGGAACCGACAGTATATAAGACAGTCAAAGAGAGGCATACGGAACGTCGTAAAAAGAAATATAAAGATGCCTTTTAAAAATAACTGCCTTTTCAAAAATTAGATAACTGTCATTTTAAAAAATAACTTCTTTTTCGAAAACGAGAGATTGCAATAATCACGGAAATTGAAAATAGCAACAATCAATTACGGATAGATGATCGTACCTTTTCGAGATTTGATTTAAGAGATAAAAAATAACTTACGGTTAAAAATCTTGATCGTCTGAGTTTGAGTGTCTTTAGACTTTCAGTCCTGGGTCTGAACTTCCTCAGACTTTAAGATGTTGAGTCTGGAACGAATAACTTCAAATTGATTTTTCTCCAAAGGCTTTGTAAATATATCCGCCAGTTGATTCTTTGAGTCAATAAACTGAATCGAAACTTCTTCATTTTGAACATGATCTCTAATGAAGTGATGTCGAATCTCTATATGTTTTGCTCTTGAGTGAAGAATCGGATTCTTGGTGAGATTGATTGCGCTGGTGTTGTCACATTTGATTTCAATGCATGAATCTTCGATTCCAAAGTCGCTTAACTGTTGTTTTATCCACAGTATTTGTGAACAACAACTTCCAAGAGCTATATACTCTGCTTTTGCTGTGGAAAGAGTTACTGTACTTTGGTTCCTTGAAAACCAAGACACTGTCCTGCTTCCAAGTAATTGACAAGTGCCTGAGGTGCTCTTTCTATCAACTCTGCATCGGGCTAGGTCTGTGTCTGAGTATCCAAGAAGAGTAAAGTCTCCTTTTTAGGATACCAGAGACCATAGTTTGAAGTTGAGGCAATGTATTTGATAATACGCTTTGCAGCACTTAGATGAGATTCTTTAGGGTCTGATTGAAATCTGGCACAAATGCAAACACTGAACAAAATGTCAGGTCTAGAAGCAGTAAGATATAGAAGTGAACCAATGATACTCCTGTATAGCTTCTGGTCAACTTTCTTTCTTCCTTCATCTTTGTTTAGCTTCAGGGAACTTGACATTGGTATATCAATCTTTTTGCAATTTTCCAACCCAAACTTTTTGACAAGATCATTGGCATATTTTTCTTGATGAATAAAAGTTCCTTCCTTCAGTTGTTTCCCTTGAAGCCCGAGAAAGAAGGTTAGTTCACCCATCATGCTCATTTCAAATTCATTCTGCATAGACTTAGAGAATTTCTTGCACAGACTTTCATTAGAAGATCCAAAGATAATATCATCAACATATATTTGAACAAGTAGAAAACTTTTGCTTTCTCTTTTGATAAACAATGTGGTATCTACTTTACCTTTGACAAAGCTATTTTGAATTAAAAACTTACTTAGTCTGTCGTACCAAGCTCGAGGTGCTTGCTTTAAACCATATAGAGCCTTTTTCAGTCTGAATACAGAGTCCGATTTCCTTGGGTCTTCAAAACTGGGTGGTTTTTCCACATAGACTTCTTCTTGGATAAATCCATTTAGGAAAACACTTTTGACGTCCATTTGGAATAACCTGAAATTCTTATAACAAGCAAAAGCAAGTAATAATCTAATTGTTTCTAACCTCGCTACTGTCGCGTAAGTCTCATCATAGTTTATCCCTTCTTCTTGCGTATATCCCTTGGCTACGAGTCTTGCTTTGTTTCTTACTACCTTTCCTTTCTCGTTCATCTTGTTCCTGAAAACCCATTTAGCTCCAATGATAGATTTACCTTTCGGTTTTGGAGTCAATTCCAAGACATCATTAATACTGAATTGCCTAAGTTCTTCTTGCATAGCTTCAATCTAGCTTTCATCTGTTAAAGCTTCTTCTATGCTCTTAGCTTCTATTTCAGAAATAAGAGTCACAGTACTAGACTCTTCACACCTTTTGGATCTTGTGCGAATTCTTTCATGAATATCACCAATAATGAGATCTTTGGGATGACTAGACTTATGCTTCCAGTTGCTGGTTGATTTGTCATATTGTTGATCATTTTTCTCATTTGAATCTTCAACAATCATTTCTTGCTGGTCTTCTGAAGTCTGAGCTGTTTCTGGAGATTTAGACTTTGTAGAGTCTGGAGCAGGTTTAGATTCTTTAAGTTGAGTCTGAATTGATTCATTTTGCATAAAGTCTTGAAATTTGACATTCAGTGATTCCTCCATAGATTGAGTCTTTTTGTTGTAGACTTTGTAAGCTTTACTGGTGGTTGAATATCTAAGGAAGATGCCTTCGTTTGATTTTTCTTCAAACTTACCAATTCAATCATTTGCATTTTTTAATATAAAACATTTACATCCAAACACGTGAAAATATGAAACAATAAGCTTCTTTCCTTTGAATAACTCGTAGGGAGTTTTCTCCAGAATAGGCCTTAGAAAAACTCTATTAATGATATAACATGCTGTAGAAACTGCTTCAGCCCAAAAACGTGAAGAGATATTACTTTGAATTAAAAGAGTTCTAGCCATTTCTAGCAAAGATCTATTCTTCCATTCCACAACTCCATTCTACTCTGGAGTGTATGGAGAAGAGAACACATGCTGAAAACCAGATTCATCACATAATTTTGTAAAATCTTGATTTTCAAATTCACCTCCATGGTCTGTCCGTATACTTGAAAAAACATACCCTTTCTCATTTTTGACCTTTTTAGTAAACTTTTTAAAGTAAGAAAATTGATTTTAAAACCGGTGTCACATAGTTGACTGATACTTAGCAAATTGTAGTTGAGTCATTCCACTAAGGAAACATTACTGATCGTGAGGCTTCCAATCTTTACAGTTCAGAATCCCACAATTCTTTCTTTGCTGTTCCCTCCAAATGAAACTTTTCCACCATTAACATGAACAAATTTTATGAAGCAATTTGAATATCCTGTCATATGCCTTGAGCATCCACTATCCAGGTACCATTTAATCTTTTTCTTGATAGTAACCTGCATTTAAAAAAGAGACTCAAGCTTTCTTTGGTACCCATATTCTCTTGGGTCTATGGGTGTTAGTGTGATATATGGTCTTTGCCCATACCTTCTTAACATGTTTCCAAACCATAGAACATTTTTTTCTCAAAATGGTATGAGCTATTGCACTTAGAACATCTTAGAGCATTGCGACCTACTAGTTTTACAAAAAAAAATTGAAAATGATTTTTGTAAGCATCTCTTGTAGGTCTTTGCTTAATTCTTTCCTTTACTTTAGGAAAACCAATTACAGGAATGGTTTCTGCAGTCATTCCCAAACCAGATTTATTGAAGTAAGGTCTTTGTGTTGAAAGAATTTTCTCAAGTTTCTCAGATCCTATAGAAATTTTTTTAGAAATATTTGAGATGTCATTTTTTAAGTATGCATTTTCTTTTGAAAGATTGTCTGCATTTTCTTTCAAAGTAGTAACACTTTTGTCTAGACTTTTGACCTTTTCTTTCCAAACATTTTCCTATTGCTGTAGAGCAGAATTTTCTCTTTTGAGTTCGGAAATCCTTTTAAGAGAAGTTTTGAGACTAAGACACAATTCATCAATGTATCTAGAGACTTTAGTAGGAATTTTCAAGTTACTTACCTCGATTTCATTGTCTGAATCTGAGTCTGATTGTGCCATGAGACAAATGTTGGCATAATCATTATCACTTTCTTCACTTTCTGTATCACTCTAAGTTTCTGCTTTGAGAGCCTTTCGATATTTCTCAGTTTTTCCTTTCTTTTTCTTCAGAAGGGGATAGTTGGGTCTGATGTGTCCCTTTTTCTTACATTCGAAGCAGACTACATCTCTATTGGTTTCACCATCCTGAACAGACTTAGTCTGTTGCTTTTGAAGATTTTATTTCTTTGGATTGAATCTTCTCCCCTTTCTATTTAGCTTTCTGAATCTTCTTATCATGAGAGCAAGCTCTTCATCATTCATATCGTCTTCAGAATCCGTGACATCAGAATCATCATTAGATTTTAATGCAATGGATTTCTTACCTTTAGGATCTTCATCTTCGTTGATTCGCTCCACATTATAAGACTGAAGAGTCCCAACCAATTCATCGACAGAAAGTGGCATAATTCTTTGTGTCTCCCTTATTGAGGTCTTTATGTGATTCCAATCCTTGGAGAGTCCATGCAGTAGCTTGTTTACTTTCATGGGATCGGAAATTGGTTGACCTTGATTTTTAAGACCATTCACGATTTCTGTAAAACGACTAAACATGTCAGTGATAGATTCTCTTGATTTCATTTTGAATGCTTCGTATTGACCGAGCAGAATGTTGATTCTGGTTTCTTTCACTCGATCAGTTCCTTCATAGGTGATATGTAATCTATCCTAGACTTCTTTAGCCGTAACACTAGAAGATATTATGTTATATTCAATAGGTGATAATGCACAATATAAAGAATAAATTACTTTTGCATCAAGAGCTTGTCTCTTGGTTATCTCTTCTTGAGTCATTTCACTAGACTCAACAGTATCTTTTCCTCTCTCCAAGATAGATGTAGCTTTAGGAATGATTCCTTTGTCTACCACGTCCCATTCCAGAGGATCCTTTGATCTTAGGAATGTCTTCATCTTGTTTTTCCATATGTTGTATTCCTTTCCATCAAAGTAAGGTGGTATGGTATTGCTTTGCCCTTCGACCAGTCTTGGAGCCAACATACTAGCCATGAATCTTTAACTCTGAAGTAAAACACTTTAATTTAAGTGAGTACACAGGCTCTGATACCAATTGTGAAAGCTAGTATGAGGACCTAGAGGGGGGTGAATAGGTGCAGAAACAATTTTGCGAGATATGTGCAGTACTAATCAACAATAGATTATGAAAAGGAAATTCGTCTCTTGTAGACAAAACAAGTTATTATCAAGGTAAAAGAGTGTAGAAAAGAGAAAATGAACACAAAGATTATAGTGGCTCGGCTTAATCTAAGCTTACGTCCACTCTTCCGCACTAACAGCCCACCGACTGGATTTCACTATGAACAAAAGAGTTGTTACAGAAAAGCTCTGCCTTGATTCCACAGTGTAAAGACTTTACTACACTTCCTCAAGGTCTCTCAAAGATATAGACTCTTTTTTGCGTACATGATTTCGCTCAACAGTTTAATTGACTAAGAACAAGGAGCTTCAGACTTTGGAATTCTTCTATCGCGCATTGCCTCGAACAACTAGAACGTCTTCTTTATATACTTCTTTATGCTATCATACCCGTCGGCACTTACCAAAGGAATTCTTCCAATCTACCCGTTGGACAGAATCAATTAGAAAGATCTTTTGAGCTATTTAAGGAACACGATGATAGCCCATCAATCATGCTCGCCCATACAATCCAGATCTCAATTTCTATAAGTAGAACTTTCCAAGTATACTTCACCAATCAACGGATCGAAAATCCTTGAATCTATCTAGATTTGAATAAAGGATTCCAACATGCTATATCCATCCAAGAGATCTTCTCCAGTCGATAAAGTCAAATCCTTAACAAAATATCCAATTCTGGATAAGCCTTCTTCGACGGTCTAGAAACTGTCAATGAGGATAGACTTTGAGTCTTGAGTCTAGCAGTCCGGAGGTCTTCAGACTTTGATAGAAGAGTCTGCAAGTCTTCAGACTAGACTGATGGAAATGTTTTGTCAACTTCAAAACACTCAAGGAAGTTTTCTCCAACAATGAGCACATAACCTTGGGAAAAAGCATTTGGATCAGCATGTCGCGAGTTGGAGTAGGAGGATCCAACTCTACATTCGGCTTCTCCATGGATGGCAGCTTGTGCATGCGCCTCTCGGCCTTCAAGCTCTTGTTGAGACGTCGGATCATGGCGCTGGTCTTGGTGTCGACCACTCCTTTTATCATAGGAATCATCAATGGACATTTTGGATCGAGGATCATGATACACTTGGTCCTCATGTCAATCATGGATCTCACGCTATGAAAGAATTTCATTCCAAGAATGAGATCATAATCATCGAGAGGAATTACCTCAAATGCCAACTTGCCATTCCATCCACCGATTCGGACGTCCACATCAGGAGTTGATCCTACGCCATGGAAGTCACCCGAGTTGATGGGCTTGTATGACTTCCCGGTTGGCTCCATGCAAAGTCCCAAGGCTTTCGCCACCTCGGTCAACATGAACATGTTTGAGGCTCCAGTGTCAACCAAGGCATAAAGCACTTGGGCACATACTTCAACCTCCATGAAGAACGTGTTCGTGTTTGGTGTAGCTTCCTTCTCTTTAGATGGTGATCGGGCTTGGATGGTGTTGACAACCTTTACAGCTCCAAGTCGGATTTGCCGCTTGTCTTCTTTGGGCTCCTCCTCCTCTTCTTTGATGGCAAGGAGGGCGTTGATCCTTCCCTTCTTTGGGCATTTTTGGGTCCAATGCGGATGACATGCTATACTTAATTGGAGTATATTAATTCTTTTTAATTTTTCGAAATTGTTCGTCCTTTAAATATCACTTAATTGGAGTATATTAATTCTTTTTTTTTGTGTGGACGATCAAATTCTTTTCTGTCGAAATTTTAATAATCTGAGACTTATCATTCTACTAAAAATTGATCGATTTCCTATCTTAATGTGAAAACATAGCATGAGTTCCTTATGGCGCTGTGAAAACTACAAAAATTTAGTTTTTTTTTCCTAATTGGGATTGTAATTCAGATCATGATTTAATTCATTAGAACGGAATCAACGGAAAAGCCTCTTTCAGTTTAATCAGCCTGTGACTCTGAGGTAGTTTAACGCATCATTTCTTGCTTCCTCTCGATTAGAATTCTACCTCCATCACTGTTAAAAATAAAATAATTAGGTAATGTTAATCACGAGCTATCTATCAATGGCTAACTTATCCCAAAAATAAAAAAGGTTGAGTCGTGCAATATCGCAATCTTTAGTTTTTATCGCCCAATTAAAACATAGTTGTGAATGTATTAATTTTCAGGTTCGGATACATAATTTTAACTGGGAGATCACAAGCCTGTGAGAATCATACAAATCAGACAGTCACATTTTTTCTATCACCTGATTAAAACCTCATCGGGATAACTTTCGTTTTTAGGTTCCTATGCATTGACTTGTGAGTTTAATATCTTGTTTTTACGTTGATTTCCATCACGTCGTTGGTTCATATCATCCACCACATTGTATACGGCCTCTTTGTCCTTCCCTCTCTCTTTCCTTAGGCTACACTCGCGTTCATACCCGGAACAAGAGCATTGCTCGAACCAGATCTCGGAGCCGCAGCACGGGCGTCATCAGCACCGATCGACAAGCCTCCGAGCAAGTCCAAGAGCTCAAGCAATTCGAAGAATCCAAGCTCGGAGTCAAAGGCCTCCTCGACTGGGGGCTCAACTTCATCCCGCTCCTCTTCACTCACCCGCCTAAGACCAGCCCAGCCCAGGCTCAATTCGATCCCCACCATCGACCTCTCCTGCTGCTACTCTTATAATAATATTTTTTCTTTTTTTCTTTTTTCCATTGGTCATTGAGCCCCTGGCAATTGGCTAAAGGGAAATATTGGTTAGGGTCACCCTTGCTGGCCTTGGGTGAGGGGCACCCTCGCTAAAGGCCAGTGATGGCTAGTCTCAGATGAGGCTTGCCCTCGCCATGGAAAGAAAAAAGAAGAAAAAAACCAAAAAAAAGAGAGCAAAAAACACTAAAAAAATTATCCATGTTGGTTCCACGACACTTAGGATGATTAGCATTTACATGAGTGATTTTTTAGTAAAAAATGATTGAGTTGACTCAATTGGCAAAATGTGGAAATATTTATAATTTGATTGGTACAATCAAAATATTTAGGATTAAATTGATAAAAGTATGATAAGTTTAAGACATTTTAAATAATTTTTTTTGAGCAAATGGAGGTGTAGGCGAGCATAAACCGGAGGGAGATGGAGACCCGCATTGCGTTCTTCTCCAATGTCTGACTCGTTCCACTTTAAAGCAGCTAGCCGGAGGTTATCAACGCAGCCACTTCAAATTAATGTTGCTCTAATTGATAAATTGTATCAAAATCAGTTCTATAAAAGCTTGATTACCATTTATGATACTGTCGAATCAAGTGTAGAATATTTTAGCAAAATGACACGTAATGACACCCTCTTGATAATGCTGGGGCCGAAATTAGCGGACATGGATGATATTCGCGAGGTGTGTAAAAAAGAGGTGATGGAATGGAACCAGCAAATCTAACGACTGGCCTAGAAATGGGACTATTGAGCGAGGGGCTTGATTGAGTTTAAGTAAGTTGTGGTTGGGACGAGGATCATGGCGGTGCATCAATATCCCTATTATCCCTAGCCTGACCTGACAGTTGGCTTAATTGCCCACACGGACTGAGAGTGATCATGCTGCTCCTACAAGACTAGGGCAGAGGATTGTAGGTGAAGCACGATGATGAGCTCTCATTATGAACTATGACTCTCAACATGTGCTACAAACTTTTTTAAGTTATGATAAATCAATATGAACACGACAAGAAGTAAATCAGAAGATTTGAAAGCTCCCAAATTCACAAAATTGACATTTGACCTAAAAAGAAGCCAAAATTTTTTTGGAATTTGAAGTTCTTACTTCACCACACTCAACTTGTGCTATAAACTATTTACAGATAAGTCGGCCGGTTCAGACCCATAAAAAAAAAAAAAGTCAGCCCGTCTACCGGCAATGCAACTTATGCCGTCTACATGAGGAGATTTCTTCAAGGAATTGGACAGCAAAACTTCAATAATTTACTTCCGGGAAAAAAAAAATTTCTTTTATCCAAATACTTATTCATACCTCCGCCTAAGGGTCATCCCTGACTTGCACGTGGGCTATTTTCATATGAGCCCCAAAATTGTCACATTTTTTTTTTTGGTCAGTCCAAAATTGTCACATTGCTAATTATAAATTTGCTGCAATCGGCTGTCCTTTTCAATTTAGATCCTATACTATAATATAGCCTTGTATTTTATTGTTTTTTAAAAACTCAATAATTGCTCAATAAATATTTGACCAAATTGCCAGAGTAGTTGCAGTGGGCTGTCCTTTTCAATCTAGATGTATATAAATGATTAGAAAATCATAGACAACCAAATTAGAGCCGACAGTATAATATAGGGTCGTCTTGTATTTTTCTGTTTTTGGAAACTCAATAATTGTTCAATCAAACCTTCACCTAACAAGCACTGAAGATAAAGCGTGAGCCAATCAATTCATCTTTAATTCATGCAACAGATTCTGTCACCTACCCAATCTTTTGAATTGCCATGGTCCCCTCTCTCTCCCCTTAAAATCAGCCCCTCTTCTCCCCTCCTCCAAAACGCACACACTCCGGCAAAGTTCAGGAGAAGAAGATGACAGGAACCATGATGGGTGTCGCCAACGCCAATGAACAAGAAGCCCTCGACAGAGCCCAAGAGGTCCGGCAATTTGAAGACTCCTACCTCGGAGTCAAATGCCTCCTCGACTCGGGGCTCTCCACCCTCCCTCCCATGTTCATCCACCCGCCCGACATTCTATCCAGCCTCAAGCCCGGTGCGGGGCTCAAGACCGATTCAATCCCCATCATTGATCTCTCCAGCTCCGACTCCGACCGACGACCCTTAGTCGTCGAGGAAGTTGCACACGCTGCTCGTGAGTTTGGCTTCTTCCAGATAGTCAATCATGGCGTGCCCATGGAGGTCCTGGATCGAACGATCACGGCAATGAAAGCGTTCCATGAGCAGCCAGCGGAGGTGAAGGCGAGGATCTATCGAAGGAAATCTGAGTCCGGGGTCGCCTTCTTCTCCTCCAGCAGTCACTTGCTTCCCTCTGACGCGGCTTGCTGGCGGTAATGTGAACGACAATTTCTATGTTGGGTCGACAAGACACGAACATGAGTGACTCAAAATTGAAAAAAAAATGACTCAAAATTGAAAAAAGAGTTATCAGAAAATTCTTAAACATAGTGCATGGGATGCCAATTCGATTTTAAACATTTTGGTTAATTTGTCAATTTAATCATTCTAGTTAATTTTGAAAAGACTTTACTAATATGGATATCAATTATCCTACGTGACATAACTGGCACTAATGTTGACAATCTTTGTAATTTTTTTTAACTTTTTCTATTTTATTTTTTATGCTATTCATGTCACATAAGACCGCTGACATTCACGGCAATGAAGTTTTATCAAAATTGGTTAAAACGACTATATCGTCAAATTATCAAAATATTTAAGATTAAATTGATCAAATTGAAATATTTGTGATTAAATTGATATATGTGCAATATCTTTATGAATTTTTGGGTAATTATCATATGGAATTGACATGAATATTAAATTATCCTTTTGTATAAATCAAAATTTTCGCTATCCCAAATGAAGTTTCATGCACACACATACATATATATTTGCAATTTATATGAATTTATCGGTGACAATACAATGACTGAGTGTACGAATTTATCAGAGGCAATACAACGACGAGCACAGTATTGATGTGTGTGAATTCATTCGGATTTTTCTTAACCATAAACATCTCAAACATTTACGCTATATAAATGTGGACACATGAGTTCATATAATTTTTCATATATATTTTTAAAATTTATATTTTATTAAATTTGGACAAGTGAGAAGAAATGTTGCTCGGTGATTTACAAGCACAAACAATGTATTGTCTGCACTACACTTTTAATAAGAACTTCTAGAGCATATTGAGGTATTGCTGGCACTACGCTTTTAATGAGAACTTCCTTACCACCCTTAGAAATGATACTCTCTTTCCAACCATCTAATTTGGCATTGACTTTCCCTAGTATCCAAGCAAACATATCTCATTTAGATCTTCCCCAGTCCAACGGGATACCGAGGTATTTTCCTGTTTTAGCTAATACCGGGATTCGAAGTTCTTGTGCTAAGTTATCCTGTAGTTGGGAAGGGCAGCCTTTGCTACAGAAAATACCCGATTTATTCCATTTGATTGCCTGTCCCATAGCGAGACAATACTGATTGAGAATATTGTCGAGTTCTTGGCATTCTTGACTTGACCCATCTAGAAAGAATATAGCGTCATCGGCAAAAAACAAATGAGTCAGAGAAAGGCACCATCTGTTTAGTTGGATACCTTTAAGATTTCCCATTAGGAGAGCTTGATGGATGAGAGTACTCAGCATGTTGGCCATTAGAATAAAGAGATAGGGTGATAAAGGATCTCCCTGTCGAATCCCTCGTGTTGGTTGGAAATATTGCAGTTGCGTGCCATTAAATTTGACACTAATGGAAACTGTAGTAATGCACTGCATAGTCCACTGAACCCAAATAGGATGGAAACCTAACCTGGACAGATAGTCTTTGAGAAAGTCCCACTCAACACGGTCATACGCCTTTGTCATGTCCATCTTGACAATAGCTTGGAATTTTTTCTTTCTAGTTCGTGTCTTCAGCTGATGTAGAATCTCCTGCACGATTAAGATATTGTCTTGTATTTGACGGCCACTCACAAATGCACTTTGTTCCATAGAAATGATGTCAGGCAGGAAAGGCTTTAGTCTGTTGGCTAACACTTTGGAAATTATTTTATAGGTGTAATTACAAAGACTAATGGGTCGGTATTGATCTAGACATTCCGGATTAGGGACTTTCGGTATGAGAGTGATAATAGTTTTGTTGAGATCAGGGGGCATCAAACCAGATTGAAAAAACTGCTTCACTGAGGAAAAGACGTCTTGTTTTAAGATTTCCCAATAATGTTGGTAAAACAGGCCATTAAAACCGTCAGGACCAAGGGCTCAAGATTTCCCTAGCTGAAAAATAGCGAGACGAACTTCCTCTTGAGTGACAATAGAAATAAGTTGCTGGTTCATAGCATATGTCACAACACACTCACATTTTTTAAGGATAGGCCCATAGTCACGATTTCCTTCTGATTTGTAGAGCTTAAAGAAAAATTCCAGTGTCATGTCTTTGAGTAGTTGATCGTCTCGAACCCATCTTTGGTGCTCATCCATTAGCATCCTGATTATGTTTCTGTTTCGCCTTTGAATAGTAGTGGCATGAAAAAAATTGTATTTTAATCACCCCACCGGAGCCAATTAATCCTTGATCGCATCACCCAATATTGTTCTTCCTGCTGCCATGCGCTGTCCTTTCAGCTTAGTGACTTTCTGTTTATCTATTGTAGTGGTGGTCTGATTAGTTAACACTTGAAGTTGCCGCTGTAAAGATATTATCTACTCGTTTGCTTTTGAAAAAGTGGTTCTACTCCACTTCAGAAGGGCCCAACTGACCTGTTTTAGCATTTTTGGCAAGTTATAGCCCTTTGCTCGAGCTGAAGACCAAGCTGTGTCGATGACTCATGGACAGTTCTGATGCTGCAACCAATAAGCTTTGAAGTAGAAAGTCTTCCATTTTCTGTGCATTCTGGCATCAGTTGAAAGAACCAGTAGACTGTGATCCGAACCCACTGCTGGTAAAGCACATACTTTTGCCTCAGAGAAAGCAATCCTCCAGGTCCAGTTACAAAGAACCCGGTCCAATCTCTCTTTAACTAAATCATTCCCTTCACGGTAATTCATCCAGGTAAACGCACATCCCTTGCTATCGATATCCATCAATGCACAGTCATGTAGTACCTCTCTAAAGGATTGCATTCGAAAAAAATCAGCGTGGCGCTTACCTACTTTCTCCCAAGGATAGGCTATTTCGTTGAAGTCCCCAGCACAAATCCAAGGTAAAGAGTTGATGGATGCAATTCGACGGAGTGCTGTCCAAAAGGGCTGATGTGATTGAGGAGTTGCTGGAGCATGTACACAGGTCAGTCTCATAGTTGTTCCTTTCCCGTATTCGGTGCATTTAGAATTGATAAAGTCAGAAGTAGTAAGTTCCACTTGAAGAGATATGTGAGAATGCCAAAATATAGCCAAACCGCCAGTGATGCCTACTGGATTAACGATATGAGAATAAGTGAACGGAAGTTGACGCTGAATTTTGGAAAGAAATAGATCTCGATTCTTAGTTTCCATCAAAAAAAGTACATCCGGCCTCTCTTTGGCCACTAGGGCCTTTAGTGCATGAACTGTCAGGGAAGAGGCCAGTCCCTGACAGTTCCAACATATGAGCTTCATTTTTCTACCGGTGGCTTTTTAGGGCAAGCCACCTCAGCCCGATTCCTGACTTCTTCCGCCATTAACATAGGAGTATCCAGTAAATTATTATCATCAATATAGTCCGATCCGTGGGATCTAGCATCATATGGATTATATCGCTTTAGTTTCTTTGATGTCCCTGTTTTGGTAGCAATACGAGAAGGTTTAGTCTTCTTGGCATTCCAAGGCCATTGAACCATTTCTTGTTGGACTTTGTGCAGAGCAGGGATCATGACCAGAACACCTCCGGTGGAAGCTGTCAAAGGAGGAGGAAGAGCAATAGAATCCTGTTGCGGTTTTACAGCATTCCCTGTTTCTACAAGCGGTAAGTATTGATGCCTAGTCTCAGTTCTATCCATTGGAAAATTCGGGATACTTTTCTTTCTCATGATAGACTGTTTGGATGCCTTTCTGTTTGGATGAGACTGGAATCTTATCAGTAGTAATTACCTTCCTAATTTTAGCGACTACCTGATAGTCTGCCTTAGAGGTGACTACTTCAGTAGGAGGTAGAGTGGGTACTTGAGATGTGAGGAAGGGAGGAGTTTTTGGCAGAACATCATCAGTGTCGTCAGAGAGAGGGCTGCCTTCATAGAAAGTCTTCCAGTACGGACTATGCTGATTAACTTCAGCTCGCAACCAGTGACTGAAGGCCATCTTCTCCTTACCTTCCATCTTGGCTTCCGTAAAAGGTATGGTTGGACAGTACATGGCATAGTGTCCCATTAATCCACATGAATAACAAAAGTGGGGAAGCCGTTCATAGCGGAAGTCTAGCCATAGTGCTTTCCTTGCAATACGAATCAGTTGCCCCGGTTTTAAAGGATCACATAAGTTAAGTTCTACTCTAACTCGACCCACTTTTGAAGTTGTTCCATCTTTGGTATCAAACTGAACTTCCAGCATTCTTCCAATGCTTCTTACTGCTCTGCTTAACATCTGAGTTATGCACCATTCTAGGGGAAGGCCAAATACTTGGACCCAGAATACACATTTAGAAAAATCATAACAGTGGAGAGGGGTATTCGGCTTCCAGGGTTGAAAGATCGCCAAATTATTAGAGAATCGCCAAGGTCCTCCCTCTTCTATTCTCCTTTTATCACTCTCTAACTTGAATTTAGCCACATAGATATCCATTTCCTGTTGAGTGATTTGCACATAATCTGTACGCCATGCACATTGCATTACACTCTGGAATGCTGGTAGATTAATAGAGGAGTTTGATAAAACCTTACCGACTAATATCCTTCGACATTCTTCAAGTTTTTCCAGGGGTGGCGACTCATCCCAGGTATCGATTTCTTGCTCTGACCATAATCGACCCAATCTGTTACAAAGGGCAGCAATACAAGCTTTCTCTTCCTATGCGGGATAGTCCATGAGGACAATCTCAATTCAGAAAACATAGGAGGTAAGGGATGTAGTCGGCATGCAAAGAGTAGTAGAATACTGGCTATGTGATTGATAGAGAATTAACGGAAGTGATAGAGACATTAGGGTAATTCAACAAAGAGGTAACGATCGTAATTGTGCAGCTGAGAGGGAATGAAGCTAGCGTAATCGATAGCTGAGAAAATTGACAGAAGCAAAAGCAGCAGCATCATCATCATGCAAAAGCAGAATCGTCGACATGCAATTCAGCAGGGAAATTGGGTGGGCTAAGAGAATTCTATAGACATTACGGGGAAGGTGAAGTCGGGAAAGGAAAATTCATTGCTGATACTAGGATGGAGGCTTGTTAGTGAAGAAATCTCATCGAGGCCCCAAACGAAGTAGAAAGACAACCAAGATTTCAAAGGAAAGGGGTAGACGACAACTTCAAGGTCGCACTGAACAGAGATGGGAATTGGAATGGAAAATTAGGGTTCAGAAACAGATACAAGGAAAACTACCATTGATGGTAGAGGGAGGCTCTGCATATCGAGAGAGATTTTTCTAACTACTATATAAATTCTAAGTTGATTTAGCTTCCTAAGTTTAATAATAGGAAACGGACAAAAAGGTCGAGATGATCACATAATTTCAAAATGCATTAGGTGAGGAGGCAGAGTTGAACTTTAGTGTTTTTCAGATTGGATTGGATAAGCTTAAGTGGACAAGTTTTTACAGCATCTGGTAGCACTCCTTGTCTGAGAATAGTTGATCAGAGCCCCGTTTCATTATTTCTTTGAACTCTATTATGTACACTTAAAAGCTAGAAATTGAGAAAATATCCGCTCCAAAGCTCATCAAGTCACACTTAATTGCATTTTCGTCTGTCATATGGCAATGTACATGACATAGTTTGGTCACATTACACATTTTTAACCATTAAATTTTAATATTTTTCATTTGTAATCTCTAAACTCCCCATAATTTATTGAGTTTAAATTTCAAAAAATGAGAGAGAGAGAGAGAGAGAGAGAGAGAGAGAGAGAGAGAGAGAGAGAGAGTATATGCAGATTTTATCTTTTCGGAACTCAAAGAATATTCATTGCTATCTCAATGACACTTCACTTTTAAATCTATGATTGCCACATAAGGCAAGACGCGTGGCATAGTTCTGCCTCGCGACCCAACCACTAAGTTTTTAGTTTATTCATTTGTCATTTTAAATTTCTTGTCTTTTGTTGATGTTAAATTCCAAAAAATGAACAAAGAAAGAGTATCTCCAATTAAGTTTATTTATATCATTCCAACACACGAATTCGGCATCTTCCTCTCACGTCGCCTCTGCGTCCTCACCTTTATCTTTCCTTGCAGCACGACACTCGCATCGGTCGAACCGGAACTCGGAGTCTCCAGCCATGGGTGTCACCGACACCACTCAACAAGCCTTCGACCGAGCCCAAGAGCTTAAGCGATTTGAAGAATCCCAGCTCGGCGTCAAAGGTCTCCTCGACTCCGGCCTCACCTCCATCCCTCCCCTCTTCATCCACCCGCCCGAGACCCTCTCCGGCCTCAAGCCAGCCCGCCTCAGGCCCGTTTCGATCCGTTCAATCCCCAACATTGACCTCTCCAGCTGCGACTCTGGCTAGCAGCCCTCCATCATCGAAGAAGTGAGGTGCAGGGCTCGCGAACTCGGCTTCTTCCAGGTAGTCAACCACGGTGTGCCAATGGAGGTCATGGACTGCATGATCACGGCGGTGAAGGCCTTCGACGAGC
Organism: Eucalyptus grandis; assembly: GCF_016545825.1. Classification (NCBI taxonomy): domain Eukaryota; kingdom Viridiplantae; phylum Streptophyta; class Magnoliopsida; order Myrtales; family Myrtaceae; genus Eucalyptus; species Eucalyptus grandis. The sequence continues at coordinate 45,483,719 of NC_052613.1, read as the reverse complement.
AGCCAATGGAGGCGAAGGCGAGGATCTACTGGAGGGGGATGGAGAACGGGGTCGCATTCTTCTCCAATGTCGACTTGTTCCGCTCCAAAGCGGGGAGGTAATCAACACGAAAAGATGTAACATATATGACTAAAGGAAGATGATGACACATTTTAATGTGACGAGTATGATATTGAGAAATTATACTACTAGATTGCATGAAGTGAGAGAACTCACTTTTATTCTTAACATCGAAAAATGAAAAAAAATAAAGAGAAGAAAATTAGGCAAGCAAAAGAACTAGTTCAAACCAATGCAAGAAAGTGGTGATCAGTTTCTAGTTTGGTCTGAGTCCAATAGAACCAATAACTATTTTTTTTCATACTTCCATTTGATATCTTATCGTCCAAAGTATAATCAGAAACAAATTCAGAGCTTGAGAAAAATCATATGCTTTTTATCCATATATTTTTGTTATCCAATTACAAGTTCCTATTTTCCCGGAAATAATAAAATAACCTGCTAATTTTTTTGAAGAAATGAAAAAATATATATGTAGTCAATCTGGTCCAATTCTCCCTAATAATCAGGAACTAAACTACCTAGACACCGGTTTCACTTTCAAGGACTAGAAATTGAATTGACGCTCTTGGGAATCGGACCCAACTAGCTGATTTGGTCCAATCTAAACGGTACCTGATTTGGACGGTTCATTTTGTAGATCCCTGATTTAAGGAATGATGTTGTAGGGACACGCTCCAAATTAAGCTGGAGCTAAAAGCAGACACAGAAGAGATCCCTAAGGTGTGCAAAAATGAGATGATGGAATGGGATCACTATATCCAATGCTTAAGAGGCATCTTGATGGGACTGTTGAGCGAGGGGTTGGGATTGATTCCTAAAAAGCTATAGGAATAGACGTGCCCCAAGAGTAGGGTCACGATGGGGAATTAGGGCGCGTTTAGTAATGATTCTGTTTCGGAGAACAATTTTTGATTAGAAATGATTTTTTCTAATTCTATTTTCGGGAACAATTCCTGAGCAAAAAAATGTATTTGGCAACTCTACAAAATTTCTATTCTCGAGATAGAAATGTATTTGATATGATTTTTAAAATTTTTAATACTTTTATTATATTTTCTTATTTTTCTCTTTTTTTTTTCTTTTTCTCTTCTCCTTCCTCGTTGTCAGTTGTTGGCCATTGTCATGATTGACGACCGACTGGGTAAGGTCAATTTGACAATTGGCTTGGCATCCCACATGGACCAAGGAGTGATTACAGTGCTCGTATAGGACCACCTCCCGGGATTGCAAGTGAAGCACATCGACAAGTGGTTGGATGCACCGCTCGTCCTGCGTGCTCTGGTTGTGAACATCGGTGACATCCTTCAATTAAACTTATGTTGAGTACTAGGAGCATCTCCAAAGTATCCAAGCTAGTTTAGAAGTAACATTATACAATAAAATAGAGATATGATTTATGTAATTTCGATTTTCCTAGATCTGAGTAAAAAAGCGCAGAGCACTGGGTGTTGGCCAACCCTAACCAAGAGCCACACGTGTTGATAGTAGTTTTCCACAACTTGAGCAATCTGGACATTCAGCTTGGACTGTTGCCGAAGTTCATATCCTTGGATAAACCCGCTGCTTTTCGGCAGTTCACCATGGATGAATCCTATAGGAGATTCTATACTACATAGTTGGACGGAAGTCTGATAAACTCCTTCAGGGCACGATTGAGAGGCGCACAGGCAAAAAAAAAACGATGCAGGAATAATATTGCTTCCTTATAATACTGGAGAAAATACTGGATTCTTCCCCAAATTCTACTGATCATTAATATATATATATATATATATATATATATATATATATAGGAGAGAGAGAGAGAGAGAGAGAGAGAGAGAGAGAGAGAGAGAGAGAGAGAGAGAGAGAGAGAGCATGCATGTCCTATTATATTTTGTTTTTTTCCTTGTCAAGTCAAAATTTATTTTAAATGTAACTTCCTGAATGTATTCTAAAAACTCACTTTTTCTATTATGTTTCATATACTCTGGAAATATAATAGTATCACGTCTTTTCAGCTTCACGATAACCTTCCCCTTACACATGATATTCTTTTAGAAAATTATATATATCATTATTGAATAAGTCCTATCTCTTCTCTCATATTAAATACTATATTATTAGTATTTTATATCATATCTTCTCTCGTGATTTGTTGAGTTTAAATTTCAGAAAATAAATAAAAAGAGAGTATATCTAGATTTATCTCTTTGAAATCGAAAGAACGTTCGTTGCTATGCTAATGGCACTTCACTTTCTACTCTATGGTTGCCACATATGGTAAAATATCTCAAATAGTTTTGCCGCGTGACCCGACCACTAAGTTTTCAGTTTATTTATTTGTCATTTTAAATTTCTCTTCTTTTGTTGATGTTAAATTTCAGAAAATGAACAAAGAAAGAGTATCTCCAACGAAGTTTAATATTCAAAATCAATGATAAATTATATAAACTATAAGAAAATAGGAAAGAGTACGTATATATTTTTTTCTCTTTTGGATTCGAACTTGAGGACTATGGATAAATAAGAGAAAGCACTTTCAAATATACTTCTGACTGATATTGAAGGTTCTTAAATATCATTTTCAATGATACGATTTTAATTTTAATTTTATATTTGTTTATTGTTTAATCAATACAATATAATTGAATGAAATCAGAAGTTATATGTTTATAATAAAGAAACTGCTCGATAAAAGATAAACAAAAGTTGAACAAACTGAAGGCACATGCCCTTAATTAAACTATTGCTAATTCAAATAATAACTTGTTTTATTCATATAAGTCGATCTAGTGCATCCAAATATTTCAGAAAAGATCTTTCATAATATGGATTACGACAAAGGTCTTGAGCTTTAATTTTTGTAATACGAATTTTTCTTTTCTATCGCAAAAAGAGCATTTCTTTTTCTATTGTAATACAAGTTTTTCTGTTTCATCAAGTATTATATTTTGGTTTTTATTGAATGAGACTTAGGTTTTGTGTTGGCTTTGGATAAAGAGGATCAAATGCGAACGAGACTATAAACTTTAAAATTTACAATCTCGCGATTAAAGAAGTAGCTAGCCTGTTGCACATTTGATATCAACGTTAATCAATGTCGAAACCTAATTGATGATATCATTTAGACGTACTTTACATAATAATGGAAGCCCATTAAAATTAAAGTAGTATATACAATATCAAAGACACTTTGACAATGCTACGCACAAGTAAGATGTCTAACAAAGCACTACTTTCTACTAAGTTTGAGGACACAACGTTGGAATCTAATCAACAACGTTGGATAGTGATGAACACCTAGTAGGCCACAGTCTAAGACAAATATGAGGACATAACGTCAGAATCTAAATAATGACACTAGACAGTAGTAACAACACCTAGTGCACACTGCCCTTAGATGTGTATGTGGAGACAACGTTGGAATCTAATCGACAATTTTGAACTGAAGCAACACCTAATGAACACCATCTCTAGATGAGGATGAGGACAAAACGTAGGAATATAATCAACAACACTGGACGATGGGTTAGCATTGGAATCTAATTGATAGCATTTTTGGAGATATAGACACTTGCCGGAATTGAATTTACAAAGGAAATTTTAAGCTACAATTAGGCTAAGACTAAGTAAAGATAAAAGCAATGTAAAGTTGTTTTGTACGTTGTTCGAGGGACTCTCTGTTGGATGGCTTGTGGTATTTATAGGCTAATTTGATAACCGTTAGTAGTCAGTTACTTTCATCTCAAGAGTCAGTTCACATTTCAAGTTGAACCATCTTATCCATGCTCATTCGGTAACTATGTCATGGTTTACCTAGCAAGTATTAACCACTCCTCCTTCGAGTTTGGCGCCTTTTAACTTTTTCCCGCCTATTTTCACCGCCAAAGTTGCGTGTTCCTCATTGATCTTCATCTTCGACACTTGGTGCTTTATCACTTCATCATGATGTTACCTGTTTTGGTCTGTCGAAACTCAACCCAGAATTCCTCAATTTTTTTTTTTTAATTATCTTCATGAGCTGGGCCGATGTAAATTACGACCCATATATGGTTGCGACGACTGTTTCAAGATTTTCTGTCCCTCGTGCCTTATACGTGCCCGCAGGAATACTTTTGGGTGTCAACAATTTCATTATGATTTCTTCTTTTTTCATCAAGTCAACTTATTTTAAATACCCAGACCAAAAATAACTTATCCTAAAAATAGATTTCCTGAATGTACTCTATTGCGGGCTTAGGAAACATAACATTATAGTGTTGTTCTACCTCATAGTAATCCGGCTCCTTAAATATGACATTCTTCTAAAAAACTATAAATATATCACTAATAAATAGGCCTAAAAAAGTACGACATGAGTACCATAATTTTCGTACGGTACTCTCTTGAGTATCGTAATTTTCTTTTTTGCTCATTTGAGTGTCATAACTTTCTTTTTTTGCTCATTTGAGTGTCAATTCTAGTAAATCATCTTATGTTGATATTTTAAATAATTTCTCATATGGCATGGATTTTTTTAAATTTTTTTTTTTTAAAATTTTTTATTTTTTTATTTTTCTTTTCCCCTTTTTTAGGGCCGATGAGGGTCACCGGCGACCCTCGATAGCCGCAAAACCCTCACCCCTGGCCTCAAAGGCCCTGGGCAAGGCCGCCGCCTTGCCTTAATACCCCCACAAAGCACGTATTGAATAGCTAGTTTAATGAAAATGTGACGTTTTTGGAAAATGTTTTTTTTAGGAAGTTATTTTTGTTAGGGCTAGACAAATCACTTGGAATGGGATGAATAGGTAATAATGTGGAATAAAAACATTATTGTGACAGAACAAATACTGATCATTTGTCCAAATAATTGTCAGATCTTACCAGTGCGCAAATAGTCCTTAAGACATATAAAATAAATAGAGCAAGGGAAAGAGAATTTGCACACAAATAGTTATAGTGGTTCGACTTTAGCAAGTTTACGTCCACTCTTCCACACTAACAACTGATTAGCTGGATTTCATTAGATCTCTATTAAAGGTTACAAGATCTGAGTATTGAATACTCAAGCTTGTGTGAACAATTTTTCACACACTCTCAACCTCTAAAACATTGTAGAGTATAGCTCTTAAAGACAAATTTTAATGAATGAAGAACACTCAAAACTTAGGAATTATAGACTTCAGAATTTTAGCTCTCTATGTTCCTTTCAGTTTCTCGATCTTCTTATATAAACCACTATATCCAAGCTGACTATTGGACATTCCCATAGAGGTTTGCTCAGCCAAACTTCCCATTGATCTTACACATTGTCAGAAGACCCGATAACTTCAAAGTTGTCGAGATTGAAGTCTTTTGTTGATTCTGCCACCCATACAATGGATGGAATTACCTTAAGTAAAGTGCTTTATTTGGAAAGAGTTTTCCGCCCTTCGAAGATTGATATATCCAAGATTTGTTAAAATCCATCTCAAAAGATTGAATTTGATATTCCTTTCTTCTCGGACAAGTCTCTCAATTATAGAAAGAAATCTGCCAATTTTCTAACCGTTGCACGAGGATAGTTTTCTAGAACAATACCCTAATAATCAAATATCAAAGATTTTAATTATTTCACTAACGTTTGATGCCGCTCATCAAAGTTTTCACTTGGAAAAAAATTTTCATCGTAGTCAAAGAAAGTTTTCTTAATCATCAAAACTAATATGAGAATTTTCCTCAATTGTCTCTCTCTTTTTTATGATGACAAAACTTTTCACAGCATAACCGATTGAAGAGATGAATTTGATAGAGCTTTGAAAATAGCAAAATCTGGATTTTAAGCACAAATTAGATCTATAAGAATGAATAATATAAAAGTTGAAAATCTTATAGATATTTTAGATAAGGATAGAAAAAAATTAACTAGTCTTGCAAAAAAAAAAATTGATCTTCAAAATAGTAACCGCAATGCATCAAAATCTTTGAAGAGGTTTTGTCCTCGGTGAAAAAGTTATGTCCTCGAAACTCCTCGAAGTTCTACGCATTTCTCCCCCTTTTTATCAATGGCACAAAAGGTAATAGTGGTAATATCAAACTATAATAGCATACCAATACTTTCAATACTAGTAAGAACCAGTCCTCAAAACACACCTTAATCAAATCAATAAGTCAAACAAAAAACATACCAACACAAATGAAATTATCTCAGAAATTTTCGAAAAGAAATTTGAAAAGATTATTTTGTGGAAAGCTGGTTTGGGTCTTGAGCTTGGAGGGCTTGATGGAGGAACATCATTTGGAGGCACAAGTACTAAGACATAGCGGTTCATTTGATTTATGGTGTTTTCAAGCTTCTGAAGTCTTTTGTCCCCATCTTGCATGAGCCTTTCGATCTAGTAGCTCATCTTCTTGATCTCATCTTTGAATTCTTTTAGTGCATTAATAATACTTCCAGTCGAATCTGCAGCAACCTCTGGTTGAGGAATGATCTCAACAAATGGATCGTTTTCCCTTTCTTTATTAACCCACCCTATATCCTCAGCCCTTCTAACCTCAACTTGCTCCCCCTCAATTGGAGCATCCTTGTCCGCTTGGTTCTCCCCCTGCATCTGCTTCATTGTCTACAACCTCAACAAGCTCGTCCACAACAGAAGTAGCAGTTTAAATTTGTTGTGCAGGTGCCTCTGCATTCACGGTTGGACTTAAAGGAACTTTTGCCAGTACTTGATGTCCCTCCCTACAACTAATCTTGCACTTCCTTGATTACTGGATGTCCATATAAAGTGGCCATGTCCATCACCGCAGATGTTGGATCACTAACACTGACATCCACATCAAGCACCACATCCCTAATCGATGCAAGAATATCAGCGACTTTGTGTTCCTTTTCTTACACAATTGCTTTCCTCAACTTCTGGTCTGTCCAGTTCAGTGTCATCTACAATCTTATACTACTCCAGATCAAAGTCTTCATTCAATAGGCTATCTCCAATTCTGTCAATTAGCCTATCTAGATCATCCCCCTGATCTTCTGTCAAATCAAGATCCTTAGAGGACTCTTCAATCAATCTTTGCATGAGTGACTAAGATCCACTTCGATCAGCCTGAGTTCTTCTTCTTTTTGCAGGAGGTGAGGCTAAGTCTACTACTGGACCTTCAACATTAGTTCGAATGGGCTTGCCATGTTTGTCTTGTCATTGTCCCTGAACAAATCTAAATCCTATCTTCTTCATCTTTTTTTCATCCATGGATAACAAAGGGATGCTTCTTCGTGAAACTTGCTGGGATCTCAATATCATAATGCATGAAAAAAATTTGTACTAAAAAATCCATAGGGTAACTGTCCTTTGGATTTTAAAAGAGTTTAGTACATATGAAGAATGACCATTTGTGTGAATGAACAATGATGGTTATTCAAAAGAGCCTAGATGATCTTGGCTTCATGCTGAGAACCTTTTGGCCTAAGACAGTTAATGATAATCTTGTGCAAAACAATCTGTTTCAGAAGAAAGTTGTGATGTGAAACATGAAACAGAGTATCTCGTGAAAAATCTAAGATACTTGAGAAAGATTGATAAGCTGTGTTAGGATCAATATCAATTGAGACAAACTCTAAGTGATTAACACTGAGAATCCTTGCTAAAATCGGTAGCATGAATAATAATGGATTTATCAAAGATGGTAAATTCAATGGTGTCAGGAGATTAAATAACAAGCTTGAGTAAAAGTATGTAGTTAAAGATGGATAATTTGGAAAACTTTCAGCACACAAATTTGTCATCAGAAGTTTGTCGAAAATATGCTTTATCTTAATTCCAGAAGATTCAAAGAAATCGAAGTAAACAACCCTTTGTTTTATCACTCCTCTTCCTAATAGCTTTTGCAAATATTCAACATGACTAATCGATCTAATCAATTTACCAACTCTACTCTCAATAGCAACAAAATCAACAAGTTTTCTTGTAAAGTTCATGAATAACTTCTCATCATTATCACCCTTCCTACCATCATCCAAATCCTTTGAAGATTGACCCTTCCTCGCGGAAATAGGGGTTTCAGCCACTTTTTCCTTTCCCTTCCTAGTAACAGATCTAACCCCGCTCAATGTTCTAACAACCACATTCAATAAAGTATGAATGGTTTCTACATACATCAAATCGAGGGCTTCTCATCGTCAAACCCATTCGTAGCCAACAATGTGGAGATTACCTCCTCATTGTCTCCTAAACTTTAGAGTAAGGCAATGGCTTCCTTCAACTTGCCACTTAGCTAAGGAGTTGCTTTCAGAAGTGGCAGGAACCTTACTCGTTGTGCCATCAATATTGTTTGAGGAATCGGATAGTTCAAAGTGCTCAACACTTCCCTTTGCTCACGATGCCATCCCTACTAAACGTCTGAATTTCGTGAGCCACAGGGCCTAGATTTCGTTCCTTGATAGATTTTGGTGCCATGGACGGTTTTTACAGAGTTTTGATATTTGAAGAGAAGAGGAAGACGGTTTCGAAGAAGGATTTTTGGAGAGAATGGCTTTGGGGAATGAGTTTCAGGAATGAGACAAAGAAAGAGAAAATTTTGGAAATCAAATAAAAGAAATCAAAGAGACACGATTCTTCAAGTAGTTTCCAAAAATAATTTTGAATAAAATATTCTATTTCTAAATAATTCAAGAAAGAACTGTCAATAAATTTCTAAATAAATATTAAGAAAGAGATTCATACCTTAATTCCTGCCAAAAAAGAACTTACCCGCCAAAGAAAATGATATAATCCAAGAATTCCTGTCTTTATACACTATGATCAAACGGGTTAATAATCCCTAATTCATTGCAGATAAAATCAAAAGTTTTCTTTTCTAAAGGTTTAGTTTATATATCTGCTAATTGATTTTTTGAGTCAATGAATTGGATATTGACATCACCACATTGAACGTGATCTCTGATGAAATGATGCTTGATCTTAATATGCTTGGCTCTTAAGTGCAAGATTGGGTTCTTCGTAAGATTAATGGCATTGGTGTTTTCACACTTGTAGTTGTATTTGACCTTTCAACACTAAAATCTTTCAGCTGTTACTTCATTCAAAGGATCTGAGCACAACAACTTCCAAGTGCCACGTATTCAGCTTCAGTTGTGGATAGAGCCATAGTACTCTGCTTCTTGGAGTACCAAGATATCGACATATTACCTAACATCTGACAAGTTCCATATGTTCTCTTTTTGTCTATTTTGCATCCTGCACAATCTACATTAGAATATCTAGACAAAACAAATTCTGATCTCTTTGGATACCATTGTCCAAGAGAGGGGTAAGTGTTCATATATTTGATAATTCTCTTTACAGCAAAGAAATGAGATTCCTTAGGATCACTCACACAAATGTTAAACAAAATAGCAGGTCTAGAAGCTGTAAGATATAACAGAGATCCTATCATACTTATATACAACTTCTGATCAACCTTGTTACTACTCTCATCCTTGTCAAGCTCTGATGAGTGAGACATTGGCGTTTTTGTCTTCTTCAAGTTTTCCATTTGGAACTTCTTCACAACTTCTCTGGCATACTTTTATTGAAAGATAAAGGTGCCATTCTTTTCTCGTTTTATTTGAAGTCAAGAAAGAAAGTCAGTTCCCCTATTATACTCATCTTGAATTCATCTTGCATTAGTCTTGAGAATTTCTTGCAAAGACTTTCATTCGACGATCCAAAAATAATATCATCAACACAAACTTGTACTAACAAAATATACTTACCTTATCTTCTTATGAAGAGTGTAGTGTTCACATTACCTTTAACAAAACCATTTTGGATAAGGAGATTGCTGAGTCTTTTGTACCAAGCTCTGGGGGCTTGTTTTAAACCATACAACGCTTTCTTTAATCTAAAAATATAATAAGACTTTCTAGGTTCTTCAAATTTAGGAGGTTGTTCTATGAACACCTTCTCTTTAATGAATCTGTTTTAGAATGCACTTTTCACGTCCATTTGGAAAGGTTTGAAATCATGAAAACAACTGTAAGCAGGTAAAAGTCTAATAACCTTTAACCTTGCTATGGGAGCATGTGTTTCTTCATAGCCAATCCCTTCTTCCTGGAAATAGCCCTTAGCCACAAGCCTTGCTTTGTTTCTTGTAACTTTGCCTTTGTCATCTAGCTTGTTTCTAAAAACCCATTTTGTTCCAATTACCAGATGATCTTTTAGCCTTGGTACAACTTCCCAAACATCATTTAGTTTGAATTGATGGAGCTCTTCTTGCATGGCTCCAATCCAGCTTCATCTCAGAGAGCTTCCTCAATTCCTTTTGGCTCCACTTCTAAAATGGATGCTAAAGTACCAATAGCATATTTCAAAGTTGATCTTGTTCTTATCTTGTCTTTAATATTCCCAATGTTGAGGTCTTTTGGATGACTGGATTTGTGCTTCCAGTTTTTGTTGTAATTGTCCTCCGATATGGAAATTTCTTCTTTGTCAAATTGCTTCTTAGGTTCATCAGATGTTGTAACGTTCGATACTAATAACTTCTAAATATCTTGCAACTACTGAAGACAATCCTGTTGTTGGGAAGATTCAGGTTCTTCTACAATACCTTTATTGTTCTTATCAAAATTCACATTGATTGATTCTTCCACCATTCGAAAGTTTTTGTTGCAAACTCTAAAGGCCCTGCTAGCTTATGAATATCCTAAGAAAATTCATTCATCTGACTTCTCATCAAACTTTCCAGATCGATCGTTAGCATTCTTAAGAATAAAACACTTAAAACCAAATACTAAAAATATGAGATGCTTGGTCTTCTACCTTTGAAAAGTTCATAGTGGGATTCCTCTAAGGAAAGTCTGAGAAAAACACGATTTATAATGTAGCATGTAGTAGAAACAGCTTTTGCCCAAAAATATGATCCAACTTTGCTTTATATTAAAAGAGTTATTGCCATTTATTGTAAAGAACGATTTTTCCTCTCTATAACACCATTTTGTTTAGGGGTGTAGGGAGTCAAAAATTGATGCTTAAATCCATTTTTCTCACAAAAGTCAGAGAAACTTTGATTTTCAAACTCTCCCCCATGATCGGTTTTAACGCAAGAAATAGTATAACCCTTTTCATTTTGAACTCTTTTTGTAAACTTTGAAAATTATGGAAAAGCTTCATGCTTATGTGCGAGAAAGAAAACCCAAGTATACTTGATGTAGTCATCAACAATGACTAAACAATACATTTTTCGTCCAAGACTTTGAGTTCTTGAAGGTCCCAAGATGTCAATATAAAGAAGCTACAAAGCACGTTTAGTAGTAACATAATCAATTGGTTTGAAAGTACTTCTTAATTGTTTTTCAAAAGCACATACTAAACAAGTTTTAGATTTTTCAAATCTAACTTTTGGTAGCCCTTGTATGAGTATCTTTGTTAACAGCTTTTGGATTTGCTTGGTGTTGATATGCCCAAGTTTCCTATGCCAAAGGTCCGACTCATCCTTGATGGATACCAAGCATTGTATCTCATTAGACTTTATGTTTAATAGATATATATTCCCATGTCTTCTCCCTGTAAAAGATTGCTTGTTGTCTTGACTTGTTCCAGAGCACTTGTCTTCTTGGAAGCAAATTCTAAAACTGACATCACACAATTGACTGATGCTGAGAAGGTTATAATTCAACTCTTCGACTAAAGAAATGTCCTTAATTGTAACACTTCCAATTTTGACTATGTTGGAGAAAACTTCCTTATTTGTTTTGAAGCTGACAAAATATTTCCATCAGTCTAGTCTGAAGACTTGCAGACTCTTTCGTCAAAGTCTGAAGATCGCCGGACCGCTAGACTCAAGATTCAAAGTCTGCTCTCATTGACAGTTTCTAGACCGTCAAAGAAGACTTATCCAGAATTGAGTATTTCTTTAAGGATTTGATTCGAACGGCTAAAGAAGATCTCACGGCTAGAGATAGCATCTCGAAATCTATTATTCGTCTTGAAATTAATTCAGGTAATCTGGATTCGTTGAATGGCGAAGCATACTTGGAAGATTCTACTTATGGAAACCTAGATCCTGATTGTATGGACGAGCAGGATTGGTGGGCTATCGTTATATTCCTTAAATAACTCAAGATCTCCCTAATTGATTCTGGCCAACTGGTAGATCGGAAAAACTCCTTTGGAAAGTGCCAATAGTTATGAAGGCATGGAGGAGTATATAAGGAAGACGCTTTAGTTATTCGAGTGTGTGCGCGATAGAGAAATTCCAAAGTCTAAAGCTTCTTGTTCTTTGTCAATTCAATTGTTGAGTGTAAACTTGTACTCAAAAGAGAGTTTATATATTTGTGAGGCCTTGAGGAAGTGTAGTAGAGTTTCTACACTGTGGAATCAAGGACGTGATACTGTAACGACTCTTTTAATTCATAGTGAAATCCAGCCGGTGGGCTGTCAGTGCGGAAGAGTGGACGTAGGCTTGGATTAAGCCTAACCACTATAAACCTTGTGTTCTTATTCTCTTCCCTAAACTGAACAAAAATGGAAGAAGATTCAATTGGAAGAAACAAAGTTCTCAAAAGTTTCAAAATAAATCAGCAGAGGATGATGAATCTAATAAGATGTGATTTGTTTTGAATGCAAGAAAAATGGACACATCAGAACCAATTGTCCCTTGCTGAAGAAAAAGAAAGGAAAAACTGAGAAATACAGAAAGGCTCTCAAAGCAGAAACTTGGAGTGATACCGAATGTGAATAGAGTGATGATGATTATGCTAATATTTGTCTAATGGCACAATCAGAATCGGATTCAGACTCTGAGATAGACTCAGACTCAGATAGTAAAATCGAGGTAAGTAATTTAAAAATTTCTACTAAAGTCTCTAAATATATTGATGAACTGTGTCTTAGTCTCAAAACCTCTCTCAAGAAGATTTCCAAACTAAAAAGGGAAAATTCTACACTGAAGTAACATGAGATTGTTTGGAAAGAAAATGTCAAAAATTTAGATAAAAGTGTTATTATTTTGAAAGAAAATGCAGACTCTCTTTCAAACGAAAATGCACTTTTGAAAAATGATATTTCAAGCATTTCAAAAAGGTTTTCTATAGGATTTGAGAAATTAGAGAAGATTCTTTCAGCACAAAGACCTTACTTTAACAAATTAGGCTTGGGAATGACTACTGAAACTATCCCTCTAATTGATTTTTCAAAAGTAAATGAAAGAATTAAACAAAGACTTACAAAAGATTTTTATAGAAATCATTTTCAAAAAATCTTTGTAAAACCTATAGGCTATAGTGCTCTTAAATGTGCTAAGTACAACAGCTCAGAACATTTTGAGAAAGAATGTCCTATGGTTTGGAAACCCGTTAAGAAGGTTTGGGCAAAGACCGTATATTGCACTAACTCCATTGGACCCAAGAAAGTATGGGTACCAAAGGAAGTTTGAGTTTCTCTTTTAAATGCAGGTCACTATCAAGAAAAAGGTCAAATGGTACTTGGATAGTGGATGCTCAAGACATATGACAAGAGACTCGAGTTGTTTCATAAAGCTTATGCAAATTAATGGTGGAAAAGTTTCTTTTGGTGGAAATAGCAAAGGCAGAATTGTCGGATACGGAACCGTAAAGATTGGAAGTCTCATAATCAATAACGTTTCCTTAGTGGAAGGACTCAACTACAACTTGCTGAGTATCAGCTAACTGTGCTACACAGGTTTCAAAATCAACTTTCAAGAAGGAATATGTTCGGGAACCAGTAAAGACTCCTCTCAGACTTTCACGGGGTGAAGACATGGGAACATCTATCTTTTGGACATCAAACTAGAAAAATCCCAATGCCTAATTTCAATTCAAGAGGAAGCTAATCTCTGGCATAGAAAACTTGGCCACATCAACATGAAGCAAATAGTCAAGATCTCTGCAAAAAAGCTTGTTCGTGGACTACCCAACCTGACATACCAAAAATCTAATCTATGCACACCATGCGTGTTGGGAAAACATGTTAGAAGTTCCTTCAAACCAATAAATCAAGTTTCCACTAATTGTGTACTGCAGCTCCTACATATGGATCTTTTTGGACCAACTAGGATACAGAGCATTGGTGGAAAGAAATATTGCCTAGTAATAGTTGATGATTATTCACGATTCACTTGGGTGTATTTCTTGGCAAGTAAGTCCAAAACTTTTTCTTATTTCATAAAGTTTGCTAAGAAAGTACAAAATAAGAAAGGGTATGTTATTTCAAGTATACGGACAGACCATGGAGGTGAGTTTGAAAATCCAGATTTTGCTAAATTCTGTGATGAATCTGGCTTTCAGCATGTGTTCTCCTCTCCATACACTCCAGAGCAGAATGGAGTTGTGGAAATGAAGAATAGATCGTTGCAAGAAATGGCAAGAACTCTTTTAATTGAAAGCAACATTTCTTCTCGTTTTTGGGCTGAAGCAGTTTTTACAGCATGTTATATTATTAATAGAGTCTTCTTAAGGCATATTCTGGAGAAAACTCCCTATGAGTTGTTCAAAGGAAAGAAGCCAATTGTTTCCTATTTTCATGTGTTTGGATGCAAATGTTTTATATTGAAAAATGCAAATGATCGAATTAGTAAGTTTGAAGAAAAATCAGATGAAGGCATCTTCCTTGGATATTCAACCACTGGCAAAGCTTACGGAGTTTACAACAAAAATACTTAATCAATGGAGGAATCGATGAATGTCAAATTTCAAGACCTTATACAAAATTAATCGATTCAGACTCAACCTGAAGAATCTGAACCTATTCTAGACTCTTCAAAGTCTAAATCACCAAAAGTAGCTCAGACTTCAGAAGACCAGCAACGAACGATCATTGAAGAATCAAATGAAGAAAAAGACTAGCAGTTTGTCAAACCAACTAGCAACTGGAAGCATAAGTCTAGTCATCCCAAATAACTCATTATTGGTGACATTGATGAAGTGATTCGTACAAGATCCAAAAGGCATGAAGGGTCTAGTGCTGTGACTCTTATTTCTGAAATAGAACCCAAGAGCATAGAAGAAGCTTTAACTGATGAAAGTTGGATTGAAGCTATGCAAGAAGAACTTAGGCAATTCAATATTAATGATGTCTGGGAATTGACTCATAAACCAAAAGGTAAATTTTTTATTGGAGCTAAATGGGTTTTCAGGAACAAGATGGACGAAAAAGGAAAAGTTATAATGAACAAAGCAAGACTCGTGGCAAAGATATACGCAAGAAGAAGGGATAGACTATGATGAGACTTACGCACCAGTAGCAAGGTTAGAAGCAATTAGATTATTACTTGCTTTTGCTTGTTATAAGAATTTCAGGTTATTCCAAATGGACGTCAAAAGCGCTTTCCTAAATGAATTTATCCAAGAGGAAGTTTATGTGGAACAACCTCCCAGTTTTGAAGACCCAAGGAAACCAAACTCTATATACAGACTGAAAAAGGCGCTATACGGTTTAAAGCAAGCTCCTTGAGCTTGGTACGACATGTTAAGTAAGTTTTTAATCCAAAATGGCTTTGTTAAAGGTAAAGTAGACACTACCTTGTTTATCAAAAGAGAAAGCAAAAAATTTTTACTTGTTCAAATCTATGTCGATGATATTATTTTTGGATCACCTAACGAAAATTTGTGCAAGAAATTCTCTAAGTCTATGCATGATGAATTTGAAATGAGCATGATGGGTGAACTATCCTTATTTCTCGAACTTCAAGTAAAACAATTGAAGGAACTTTCATTCATCAAGAAAAATATGCTAAAGAACTTGTTAAAAAGTTCGGTTTGGAGAATTGCAAAAAGACTGATATACCAATGTCGAGTTCTTCGAAGCTGGACAAAGATGAAGGAGAAAAGAAAATTGACCAGAAGCTATACAGAAGTATCATTGGTTCACTTCTTTATCTTACTGCTTCTAGACCTGACATTTTATTTAGTGTTTGTATTTGTGCCAGATTTCAATTAGATCCCAAAGAATCTCATTTAAGTGCTGCAAAACGCATCATCAAATACGTTGCAACAACCTCTAATTTGGGTCTATGGTATCCTAAAGAATGAGAGTTTACTCTCATTGGATACTCAGTTGCAGACCTAGCAGGGTACAAAGTTGATAGAAAGAGCACCTCGGGCACTTGTCAATTACTTGGTAACAGGACAGTATCTTGGTTTTCAAGGAAGCAAAGTACTGTAACTCTTTCAATAGCAGAAGCAGAGTATGTGGCTCTTGGAAGTTGTTGTTCTCAAATCTTGTGAATAAAACAACAACTAAGAGACTTTGGAATAGAAGACTCATGCACTGAGATCAAATGTGACAACACCAGTGCGATTAATCTCACCAAGAATCCAATTCTTCATTCAAGAGCAAAGCATATAGAGATTCAACATCATTTTATTAGAGACCATGTTTAAAATGGAGAAGTCTTGATTCAATTCATAGACTCCAAGAATCAGTTGACGGATATTTTTACAAAGCCACTGGAGAAAAGTCAATTCGAGTTTATTCGATCCAAACTTCATATCTTAAGGTCTAAAGAAGTTCAGACTCAAGGATAAAAAGTCTAAAAATGCTCAGACTCAGAAGATCAAGAATCACGACTGTAAGTTATTTCTGTTTTAGAAATTTATCTTTCAGATAAAAACTCGAAAAGGTACGTTTGTCTAGTAATCTGTAATTGATTGATGTTATTTTCCCCAGTTTTCGAAATTATTGCAATTATTCCTTTTTGAAAAAGAAGTTATCTTTTGAAATGACAGTTATCTATTTTCAAAAAGGAAGTTATTTTTTTTTAAAGGCATTTTCTATTTCTTTTGACAACGATCCGTATACCTCGTTTCAATTGCCTTATATACTGATCGTCTTCTTCACGAACCCTAAAAGCACAGAACATCACTTTCTTACTTTTACTCTCTAGTTTAATCCTCAAAGTTTTCATCTTTCTTGCGAATCGAGTTTGAAATCTCTGAAAGACTGTGACAATGGCTTCTCAAAGAAAGTCCTTAAGGATCGCAAATAGGGGACCACAGATATGCGTGAGGGTCCTACGCATTTTGATCTTACCAAGGAAGAATAATCTCCAAGACAGCAATAGAGTCCACAACATTCTCAACCGCATCATTCTCCTCATGCTAGACCACAGGATGTTCAATAACAAGCGGAGGAAGAAATTATTGAGGATGTAGAACCTGTAAGAACCCTTAAGCCCGCTTTTATCTTCAAACTCTACTCTGCCTTAAAGGATGGAGGCTCTGCGTTGAACTTTATTGATGAATTTTTTAAAGAAAAGGGGTACCGAAATGAAACCCACTTTTTGTGAACGATGGAACGTTTAGGAATTGCTCCAACCAGCTCGGCAGAAGGAGCCTTTGCGAATATCCCTAGTGATCCACGTGTTGGAGGACATAGTCAACCTGATGGAAATGATGATGAAAAAATGTTCACTCATTTAAAGCCTAGAATGAGTGTTGTAGCGAATATTCGAAGCAAAAGGACGGATCTATTTCGTTCTAAGGAACACAAGCGACTTTACTCTAAGTTGCTGAAGTGAGGGGTGATAAACCTAAGGAGTGTGGACTTTGATTTTCTTGACTCTCTGAACGTGAAGTTGCGAGAGAAATTCACTTTACTTCAACTTGAATAATTTTGCTCTGAAACAACAGTGGCTCATCTAGAACTTACTGCGTATTTCTATTCCAATCTAAGCTTTTTGGATGCGAATAGATTCTTTTTCAGTGTTAGAGACCAGGACTATGTAATTGATATGGACACTCTGGCTAATGTAATTGGAGTAGAGAGAGGGGTGTTCCAATCAATTAGTGTGTTTATTGGTCGTGCGACAGTGGAGCTTGTTCGGGATGGAATGACAGAAGGTCAAATTTCGTACTTGAGGATGAATGCCTCAAATGTCTTGCTTCACAAGATTGTGATCAATTGTCTTAGACCCAAATCGACTTCGAAGACTGACGTCTCCAACTTAGAAGCAAAGCTGATGTATGCTATGAACGCTAGCAAAAAGTTCTCTCTGCCACACACTATCATGTTTCACATGAATAGATCGATGGTGAAGGACAAGGGCCAACTTCCTTATTCAACACTTATTACTAAGTTATTCAAACATTTGAATATTCAGCCTCCCAAGATTCTGTGTGTTCGAACCTGTGATCAAATGGTGGTGGGACTGAAGATGGTTTCCAAAATGCGTCTGAAAGAGCTAAACAAGGCTTTGGAACGATTTAAGGAGAAAACCCCTACCAAGACTCACCAAGTCTCTATGGCTGCAAAACGGAAAGGGAAGGAGCCCATGATAGCTCCATCCAAGAAAAGAAGAGCACTCATCTTGCAGGATGAAGAAGATGAGGAAGATGTCACCATTTCCGCTCTTGCATTAAGAAACTTATAACGTTTTGTTCCAGAGATAGAGGAGAGAGAAGATCAAGACAGAGAAGAGACAGAGCAAAGGAGTGAAGAGAGGGAATCGATGAGAAAAGAAGCAGAGGAAGAAAGAACTGCAGAAGAAGAAGGCAGAGGAGAACAAGAAGAGACAGAGCATGAAGAGTACTTCTCTCCGCCTAAAGGCACTGAAACAGGGGGAGCTGTTGAGAAAAGAGGTACCTCTTCAATTGCTTTTACTAGTGAAGATGTTAGCCGTTCACTTGCAGATCCAGAAGATGTATATGCTTCTCAATTTCCTGAGGAAGGTCATGAGGTTTCATCTCCAAATCTGGGTGCTCATTCTGAAATGCCATCATCTGCCAATACTCCTCAAACTGATCATGCAGAAGCAATCACTTAGACTAACAACTCAGTAGACTTTCGAAGATTGCTTGATGTTCTTATGGAGATGCGAGGCGAGATTTATGCCCTAAGATACAAAGTTCAAAATATGCAGAATGCCAGTCAAGCCTCTTCAGTTTCTTTGCATGATCAAATTTAGGTCCTTAATCTTCAAGTTCAAGCAACTACCAAGGGTGAAGAAGTGGTGCAATTGAAGGAGGATTTGAAAAAGCTGGAAGAGACTATAAAGTCGATGGGAGATTTCCGGCTTGTTCGCGTTCCAAAACAATCTTAATTGTTCCCATTTCAATTCTCTTTTCGTCTCTACCTTTTTAATGCTGACAAAAGGGGAAGATGGTGCAGATTTGAGATTTGAGATTTGACTCTTGTTTGATTTGACTTTTGATTGACTTTACTTTTGTTTGGTTGTTTGGTTGTGACTGGTTTGGATTTGGATTGATTGATCGTTTTATGCTTGCAGTATCTTAAGCACTGATGGTATTCATGGCAAAGATAATTGTTTTTACAGGACTAACTTATCTCCCGTGGATGCAGATTCAATACTATCTTTACTAATTCATTTATCTTTTGTGAGATATCCTTGTTTGCTTGAGTATTGTCTTGCAGGCCAAAAAATATCCAAATCTGCAGGAAAGTTTTGTCACCATAAAAAAGGGGGAGATCGTTGGAGAAAACTTCCTTATTTGTTTTGAAGCTGACAAAATGTTTCCATCAGTTTAGTCTGAAGACTTGCAGACTCTTTCGTCAAAGTCTAAAGACCGCCGGACCGTCAGACTCAAGATTCAAAGTCTGCCCTCATTGACAGTTTCTAGATCGTTGAAGAAGACTTATCCAGAATTGAGTATTTCTTTAAGGATTTGATTCGAACGGCTAAAAAAGATCTCACGGTTGGAGATAGTATCTCGGAATCTATTATTCGTCTTGAAATTAATTCGGGTAATTTGGATCCGTTGAATGGCGAAGCATAATTGGAAGCTTCTACTTATGGAAACCTAGATCTTGATTGTATGGGCGAGCATGATTGGTGAGCTATCGTCATATTCCTTAAATAACTCGAGATCTCCCTAGTTGATTCTGTCCAACAGGTAGATTGGAATAACTCCTTTGGAAAGTGCCAACAGTTATGAATGCATGGAGGAGTATATAAGGAAGACGCTCTAGTTATTCGAGTGTGTGCGCGATAAAGAAATTCCAAAGTCTGAAACTTCTTGTTCTTTGCCAATTCAATTGTTGAGCGTAAACTTGTACTCAAAAGAGAGTTTATATATTTGTGAGGCTTTGAGAAAGTGTAGTAGAGTCCTTACACTATGAAATCAAGGAAGTGATACTGTAACGACTCTTTTGATTCATAGTGAAATCCAACCGATGGGTTGTCAGTGCGGGAGAGTAGACGTAGGCTTGGATTAAGCCGAACCACTATAAACCTTGTGTTTTTATTCTCTTCCCTAAACTCATTTACTTTGCTCGTAACTTTATTTAATTGTTAGAGTCTCCTTTCCTTTTCAAAGTCTACTATTGAACAGACTCAGGTTAAAAGTAAAATTTTACACTATACTCTACAAAAATTTGTTTCGCACCTATTCACCCCCTCTAGGTGCTCATACTAGCTTTTACAGACTATCTCTTTGCAAATTATTTCTTCTTTGTTGTTGCCATCGAAAGATACACTTCCACCATTGAATTTTGAGATCTCAACCAACTTAGATGGATCTCCTGTCATGTGCCTGGAGTATCCACTATCAAGGTACCATTTATTGCCTCTTTTCTTGGCACCTGTAATAAAAAAAAAATAGATTCTAGCCTTCTTTGGTACCCATACTTGCTTGGTTCCGTTTCGGTTAGAAGGTTCAGACATACTTAGAAAGTTTCTCTGAATTGGTCTCCAATCTTTTGTGCAATTATTTTGAAAATGATCTCGATTCCTGTAGATCAAACACTTAAGGAAATTTAAACCAACAAGTTTTACAAATTATTTTTGAAAATGATGCTTGTAAATGGTCTTCTAAGGTCAATGTTTTATTATTTCCTTGAATTTTGGAAAATCAATTTGTAGATCATTTGAGATTTTGCAACCAAGACAAGACTTGTTATAATAAGGTACTTGAATCGAAAGAATATGTTCTAGGGTTTTTCGACCAATAGAATCTTTTTTAAATGACAAAAAAATCTTTTTTCAATAACTCATTTTCCTTCAAAACAAGGTCTTGATTCTCTTGAGTTTTGGAAAGATTTTTCTTAAGAGTTTTAATTATTTCCTTTTGAAAAACATCTTGTTGCTTTAATTTCGAGTTTTCCTTTTTCAATTCGGAAATCCTGCTAAGTATAGTTTTATAATCAGAACATGATTTATCTATGTAATTGAGACTTCTTCAAGTATATCAAAATTTCTTACCTCGATTCTTCTTTTGAATTTGAATTTGCCATCAAACAGATGTTGGCATATTCTTCATCACTTCCTTCACATTCCATATCACTCCAAGTTTTAGTCTTCAGTTCTTTCTTTCCTTTTTCAACTTTGTTTTCCTTTTTCTTTAGTAATGGAAAATTTGGCTTGATGTGTCATCTCTTCTTGCATTCAAAGCAAATTGCATGTTTACTTTCTTCTCTTTTATTGAAATTCTTCTTTTGATTAGATGGTCTCAAGGATCTTTTTCCCTTGAATTTTCTTCATTTTCTAGCCATCTTGCAAAATTTCTTCACTAGAAGAGCCATATCTTCATCATCTTCATCCTCATCCTCATAATATATATCATCGAAATTGTAGTTAGATTTTGATGCAATCATTTTCTTAAATCTGGTGTCTTCTTCGTGCAAACGTTCTTCTTCATAGGTTTGGGGTGTTTCTACAAATTCATCCATAGAGAGAAGTGATATTCTTTGAGTCTCTCGAGTAGATATCTTAATGTTGTTCTACTCCTTTGACAGTCCTCGAAGAATTTTGTTCGCTTTCATGGGGTCTGATACATGTTGCCCTAAATATGTCAATCCATTAACAATATCAATAAATCTGCTAAACATGTCAATTATGGATTCTTTAGGTTTCATCTTGAAAGCTTCGTATTGCCAGAGAAGATTTTTAATCTTCGTCTCCTCGAGTCAATTAGTTCCTTCGTATGTCACTTGCAATCTATCCCAAATTTCTTTCGCTAATTCACAAGAGGAAATTCGGTTATATTCAGCAGGAGATAAGACACAAAATAAGAAATATACTGCTTTACCATCTAATGATTCTCTTTTGGTGATATCCGTATTAGAGAGAACTGAGACTTATGGTTTTTTTCCATCTTCTTCGAACAAAGAAGTTTCAATTCATATGCTTTTCGAGACAACTTCCAATCTAAGGGATTCTTGGATCTGATTAATGCTTTCATATTGTTCTTCCATATGATAAATTTCTTCCGTCGAAGTACAGAGGCTTTCAATCATTTTGTCGTTCCATCAATCCTTATGTAATATTGCTAGCCATGGAGAGATCGTTAAGTCCGAAGTAATAAAGCACTTTAATAAGGAGCATTCGAGCTCTAATGGCAATTGTTAGGACTAGATGAATCACCTAGAGGGGGTGAGTAGGTGATAATACGAAATAAAAACGTTATTACAACAGAACAAGTACTAATCACTTGTCCTAATAACTGCCAGATCTTATCGGTGCTCAACCAAGCCTTAATACACACATACATACATACATACATACATACATACATACATATATATATATATATATATATATATATATATATAGAGTAAAGGAAGGAGAATTTGCAAATAGACAGTTGTAGTGGTTTGGCTTTAGCAAGTCCACAGCAAGTCCACATCCACTTTCCTGCGTTAACAGTTGATTAGCTGGATTTCATTAGATCAATCTATCAAAGGTTACTATTATGGAAATCTCTTATGATGTTTTGAAGATGACAAAATAAATCAAAGGCTACTAACATGTTTAATGATTGAGTAACAAACTATGTAGATGATAGAATGTGTAAAGAATATTATCAAAGTCTATACTTAAAAGAACCAGAAGATAGACTCTATCTTGACGCTGAACTTATTCAGACTGCGTCCGGACTTTAAGGCTAAATATGTTCAGAAGCAGACTCTAAGGATGAATATATTCAAATTCACGTCTAGATTGTAAAGTCTACTTCAGACGAAAGACATTTAGACTTACATACAGACAGAACAAGAGACTTTTCATACAGACAGAATGTGACAAGGTCCAGAACGTGATGGATCCAAAACATGATATGTCCAAAGCGACACAAGTACAAAATATGATCCAGAACATGATAAGTTTAGAATGAAGCAAGTTCAGAACATAGCAAATTCAGAATGAAGTAAGTTCAGAACAAAGCAACTTGGCAAAATATGACACAAGCCCAAAACGTATAATGGCTAGTGATATGGTTTGGATTTTACATCAAGATAGATTTGATTGACTCAATCTAATTGATTGACAATTGGATCCTGAAGAAAAGAATTTTCTAGACGAATAAGCACTACTTACAGAAACCAAGATTTCGTTTGTATGGTGAACAGAATTAACTTGGGATTCTGCTTCTGTCACTCAATGGCTACTTAATCTTCTTGATATAAATTTGTCCGATGGGTAAATTGGAAGATGATCATTTAGTTACTGTCGAATGGCTAATTTTGAAGTGGATGAGTATTTAAGGAGAGCAATGACCGATGAGCAACTAATAAACGAAGCGTAGAATCTAGAATTCCAAAGTTTGAGTGAATTTTGATCATATACTTGTCTTCGTGAGCTTAAACGTTTGTGATCGTGAGAAAATACCAAAATAGTGACTTAGTGAGATAATGTAATCTACCACTAAGTGTTTGCACTCAAAGTTGTGATCTTTTGTTAATCATATAGTGAAATCCAGCCAATAGGCTATCATCGTGGGAGAGTGGACATAGATTTGATTTAAGCTGAACTATTATAAACTTCGTATGCAACCTTCTATTCTCTTAACTCTCCTTATTTAAGCTTATTGTACACTTATAGGTTATTTCTGAAATTTGTTCCATCGCATAACAGATTCTAAACATCTACTAGAAGTCCGGTGGCTCTTTTATCAAATTTTGCTCGCAACTTATTTTTTTCCGCATTTATTTGTCAAGGTTTCTTTTAAACACTTGTTTACCCCCCTCTAAGTGTTCGTACTAGCCTTATTAGTTACAAGATCTTAGTATTGAATACTCAAGCTCGTGTGAACAATTTTTCACACACTCTCGACCTTTAAAATATTACAAAGTACAGCTCTTCGAGACAAATTTTAATGAATGAAGAACACCCAAAACTTAGGAATTATAAATTTCAGAATTTTAGCTCTCTATGTTCCTTTCAACTTCCCGATCTTCTTATATAAACCTTTATATCCAAGTTGACCGTTGGACATTTCCATAAAGGTTTGCTTAGCCAAACTTCCTATTGGTTTTGAACGCTGTCAGAAGATTTAATAGCTTCAAGGTGATATTGCTAGTATAAACACCTAGAGGGGGGGTGAATAGGCGCACAAACAATTTTTTGATATACGGAAGCAACAGATTGAAATGCGATCGATGTAGAGAGAGTAAGGAAGAGAAAATCAAACACAGGATTTATAGTGGTTCGGTTTATTCTAAGCCTACGTCCACTCTTCCGCACCGACAGCCCACCGGCTGGATTTTACTATGATCAAAAGAGAAGTTACAAAGACAGCTTTGCCTTGATTCCACAAAGTGTTGATGTTCTATCACACCTCCTCAAGGTCTCTCATAAATATGGACTCTCTTTTGTATACAAGTATTCGCTCAAGAGATTTATCTAAACAAATAGGAGCTTCAGACTTTGGAATTCTTCTATCGCGCACTCTTCTTAAACAATTAAGAACGTCTTCCTTATATACTCCTTTAAGCCATCATACCCGTTGGCACTTTCCAAAGGAATTCCTCCAATCTACCCGTTGGACGGAATCAATTAGGAAGATCGTTCGAGCTATTAAAGGAACGTGTTGATAGCCCATCAATCCTGTTCGCCCATACAATCAGGATCTCGGTTTCCATAAGTAGAACCTTCCAATAATATTTAGACAATCATCGAATCTTCAGTCATTGAATCAATCTTGATCAATCAAAGGATTCTGATACGTCTTCTCCAGCCACGAGATCTTCTCCAGATGACAAGGTTAAATCCCGAACAAAACATCCAGCCGGGATAACCTTTCTTCAACGGATCGTGATCACAATGAGGATAGACTTTGAGTCTTGAGTCTCGGCTGTCCGGAAGTCTTCGACTTTAACCAACAGAGTCTGCTGACTTTCAGACTAGACTGACGAAAACATTTTGTCAACTTCAAAACTCTTCACGAGGATTTCTCCAACACAAGGTTGCCCAGATTGAAGTCTCTTGTTGATTTTGCCGCCTATACAACAAATGGAGTTTCCTTAAGTATAATGCTTCATTTGGAAAGAGTTTCCGCCCTTCAAAGATTAATATATATCCAAGATTCGTTAAAATCCATCTCAAAAGATTGGATTTGATATTTCTTTCTTCTTGGATACTCTTAATTATAGAAAGAAATTTGCTAATTTTCTGCCAGTTGTCTTCTAGAACAATATCTTGATAATCAAATATCAAATATATTAATTACTTCAAGACTTAGAGTTTGATCCTCCGAGTCCGATGACTAATGTTGCTCATCAGATTTTTTACTTGGAAAACACTTTTCATCAAAGTAAAAGAAATTTTTGTTAATCATCAAAACTAGTAAGGCAATTTTCCTCAACAATTTTCCAAGAAAATAACAATTTTTTTTAGTGCTTAGTTGAAACTTGAAAATGAATTAAAAAATAATTTTTTTGTTTGATATGGAAAATTCGATATGATTTTTCTTAGGTAAAATTATATAAAAAAATCCAATTATTAATAATTTTTTATTTTTATTATTATTATTTTTTTTTTCCTTCTTCCTTGGTCGGGCCGACTACGGCAAGGGATGAGCTTGCCAACCTCGGGTAAGGCTCCACTTTGCCAAATCCAATAAGGCCGCGTGACCTCGAGTCTCACTAACCTTAGCTAAGCTTGTCCCTCACATGTGGCAAGTTGTCGGCAATCACTATGGCTAGCAACTAGCCGAGGAAGAAGGAAAAAAAAAATAAAAAAAAAAATCAATTTTTTAAATTTTTTTATAAGAATTGAAATTTCATTGACCAAGAGCTTGAACCCGAGCACTAGGAATCTTCGCATTGCCTTTGTGAAATCGGGCTTGAGTACCAAGGATCAGAGCTTAAGGATTGGAGACTCAAGCATGACCTTTACAAATGCAGGTTCAGGTGCACAAGCACCAAGGCTTCGAGCTTAGGCATTAGAGACCTAAACCTAAACACGGTGAATCAGTATTAAGGTTTTCATGCCCAAGCGTAAAGTTTCAGATTCAAGCATCAATATTTAATCATATTTTGGAAAATATTTTTTGATTTTAAAAATAAAATCATTTTCTTGAATTTAAGTATAGGTTTTTTGTTGAATCGTTTTTTAAAGTGAACCAAACCTAGGAAAATGGGGAAACTATATTCCAGAAAAATATTTTTCGTAAAACAAATGAAACTTAAATTTATTATTAACTTCCCACCTCTCGAGTTTCTCCACGCTAAGCTTTTTACCTATCTTGTGCTTTTATTAAGTTATTAATATCATACACTAAAGAAGAAGAAGAAGAAGAAGAAGAAGAAGAAGAAGAAGAAGAAGAAAACAAACAAACAAACACTCTTTTAATTCCATAAGTGCCATGGTTTCCCTGTATGTCCGATTCCAATCCTATCTTCAGGATAAAGAACAATAGTGTTAGGGAAATCCCTTATGATGTTTTGAAGATAACAAAATAAATGAAGGGTTATTAACGTGGATGATAGATGTAAATGGCATTGTCAAAATCTATACTTGGATGAACCAGAAGACAAACTTTATGTTGAAGGTGAACATTTATTCAGATTGTGTTCAGACCTTAAGGCTAAGGGTGCGTTTGGTTTGGCATTTGGAAAGCTGATTGGGAAAATGCAAAGCAGTTTAGCCAAAAGGGCTTTTGAGGAAATGCAAAAACTATTTGGTAAATTATGCTTTGAAAATCAACTTTGAGATAAATGCTGTTTGGTAGAAAACACATTTGCAAAACCCCTTTGGTGATTAATCTAAATATTTTAATTTTTATTTGTTTAAAATTTAAAAATAATTTTTGTAACTTTTTTAATTTATATTTGATAACAATTTTAAAGATGTTGTGTAAACAATTTTATTAAAATTAAAATTCATTTTTTTTACTAAAAACATCAAATGGAAAAAAATTTATGTGCTCTCTTTCTCAATTAAAATAAAAATACTTTCATTACAATAAAAACATGATAACATATACTTTGAGGAAAGAAGTTCATTATCCTTACAAATTACAAATATCCTTAATTACTTCATAAATTCATAGCTTTTTGATCACGTAAACGTGCCATATCAGATGCTACATCATCATTTGAAGCATTACCCTCCCCATTTACATTATCATGATCCATTATATATAAATTGGGATCCAAATCTACTCTAGCAAAATGAGTATGATTCGGGGCATTTCTTCGTATATAATTGTGCAAAGTCATCGTTGCTATCACAATTTTCACTTGCCTTGTATATGGATAACTTGACATACCTTTTAAAATTTTCCACTTCTTCAATATGCCAAAAGCTCGCTTAATTTCTGATCATAGTGAGGAGTGAGCACGATTGAACACTTCTTTATAACCTGTCGGTTGAGGACCTCGTTGAAACTCAGGTAAATGATATGTAACTTCTTTATATGGCCCCAAATAACCTATAGGATTTGGATATCCAGCATCAACCAAATAATATTTACCTACACAAAAAAAAATTGTAAATTTAATCAACATATAACACATACATAAATTAATGCATAAAAACTATTAATTAACGAACATTTTGGAGGATGAGGAAATTGTAAATCATGTCTCCTGATGGCTTCATAAAAGATACGAGTATCATGATATGTTCCCTCCCAACCAGCCCACACGTAAGTAAATTCCATGTTAAAATTACACACAGCCATCACATTTTGTGTCGGTGTTCCTTTTCGACCAATAAAACGAAGCTGCTCACTCGTAGGTACCACCGCTGGAATATGAGCACCATCTATAGCTCCAATACAATCCTAAAACAAGAAGAAGAACATTATTTGATTTATATTTAATTCATATTTTCTATTGTATAATCATAACTTACCTTAAATTGTGGAAAAAATCTTGTATTATTCCCGATCTTCTTTGGAACTTCCTTGAATTGTCGATCGGATGGTTGGATCAAATCTGCTCCCATTTCACATAATTTATCCAAAACTAAGCTAAATAGCTTGGATATGGTTTCCTCAGAATGCTGAAAGCGCTCTTGTGCTAACCTATTACCTATATTATGTCCTAGCATTTCTGCAACATCAATATTTCTAGTTCCTTGCAAACCATATCGTGTCACTAAATCATTCATTAAATTCTTAAACACAATTCTATCCATTCTAAACATTAGATAAAACCTTTCTGGATTAGCATCTATGTCCATCAACTCTCTCAACCATGCATTTCATGTATATGATGAGGTCATGCATGGTATTTTTTGACCATATATTGCCTGATAAACACTAACACAGCAAGTATGTGGAGCTGCACAAAGTTGTCAATATTCTTCTTCCTCTTTTTCATGGTTTTCTCTTTCGGAAGAGTCATCCACAACTGATCAAAGTAACAAAATAGAATTAGAATAAGAGATATAATGAATTATTTAGATCATTCATCAACAAAAAACACTTATCATATATATATGCAAACTCCATTCAATAAAAAGAACACCAATTAAAAACAAGTCCGATAACATAGCATAAATATGTCTCACCAACTAATACAAATAAGTAGTGCAAATATATATTACATTACAATAACATTACACATGAAAAATATAAATAGCAAATATCCTAGCGAGCCCTACGTTGTGCGAACTTATACTTGAGCCACGTGACTTTTTCTTGATCATCATCTAAGTTCATAAAGATTTGCATATTGTCTTTCTTTTCTGAAAAATAATCTAGTGCAAAAAAATATAACTCTTGATCTTGCTTAATCTCAGGTATCGCTTTCAACGTCTCCATGAGTTCCTTGTAAGGATCAAACTTGGCATAACTTCTACTTTCAATAGCTGAACAAATCCTCTCCATTTGCGTTGCTAGCTTATCAGCCGTACTTTTCTTTTGTTTCTTTCATTGAGATTGTCTCACCGAACTCTACGACGTTCTTTTATCACTTCGATGTTGTTCACTAGTCTTTCCACCCACATCGTCCTCTATATTATCATCAGTAAATCCTACTCTTGCTGAACCATCAATGTCAAATTGTGTGGCCACAACATCCTCATCAATATGTAAGCCTTGTGCAAGATTCCATGTGATGCTCCCAGTGGCAATAGTATCTCCAAACATTCTATCCAATAAAACTTGAAGATCCGGATGTATGCCTTTCATTCTAAAAGGTCTAACCTTAGGATTTTCCTATTGTAATAAACATTTTCATGAGCTTTATAGTAAAAAGATGAACTTAAAAAAAATTAATAAAAGAAGGGAAAAAATCTGAATTTTCCTCTCCCACCATTCATCACTTGCATCAATGGTATTCTTTTTTGGATCACATCCTAATCGAGTTCCCTTAAGGACCAATGTCCTCCATCTTTTCCAATCTTCCTTAAGATTATCTCACTTACTCTTCATTTGACCTTTATCATACTTTTTGCCCCTTAGGTCCTCAAACTTCTTAATTATAACCATCCATCCATCCCTTTTGTTGTTTGCAGGACGATTGCCATTGTCAATTTGTTCAATGCATAACTTACAAAAGGTTTCAACATCTTCAGGGCTCCAAAATGCCTTTTCCTTTGATGAACTTGCCATCTACTAATAAATGCAATATAAACAAATGCAGGTGAGACATGTGGTGTGGACTTCATACTTAGTTCACCATTTAAGATAGCTTTCAATCACCAAACAGCAAGTAAAACCGACACTAAACATCAAGGAACATGAATATGCAGCATAGATATTGATCATGTGGCTGCAACACCACACATCAAACGAAATATGATGAAGAAATTTACTGTTAAAGGTTGGTTTTAAATAAACATCAGTGAGTAGTCAAGAGAAAATAACTTTAAAAGATGTCAACTTGAACTTATGGGTCAACATTTGGAGCGAAAAAGCAAACGTTTAATTGACAAGTTGTGCAGACATGAAAAAAAAAAAACAGACTTCAGGAACAAGAGCATCTAAATATAGCTAAAATCATTCACTGATACCACTTTTGAACTACAATAGATTGCTGTTTAGAACCCTGTAGAAACTCCAGAAGAAAAAGATCGAATTGGGACTAACCTTTTTGGCTCTAGAAGAAGAGATTGCTGTTCAGAACCCTCGATGAGCTTATCTCCACCTCTTGAGTAGTGTATCTGTTTTTTTGAAAAGTAACCAATTGAGTTCAAATTACAAGTATTCGGGCCAACAATAACTACATAAAAGTAATAAAGATGATAAGGATCCATGGGAAGAAGAATATAAATATCCAAAAGAAGAAAAGCAATAAAGGTGATAAGGAAGATAAGAAGAGCATCAAACTCAATTGAGCCAGTGTTATGAGATATGAAAGGGAGTGTTGCCACGTGAAAGAGTTATTATTGGAGATCATGCTAAAATAAGTAGGACTCAGTAGAGTCAAGCAAAATTGATGTCTGAATGACAAAAATTGATAGTAAAGGTCGGTGCAATTTCAAGAAATGAATCTTGAACGGAATGAGAATGCTACAAGAAAGGTGATGACAAGTTTAGTTGTTCCCATCATACTCATTTGAGGGGCAAGCATCAACCCCATAACAAAATTAAGAATCAAAGAACCAGACGAGTCAGAAGCTTGTAAGGAGACAGCCATGGTGCTTGAAGGTAATAAAAGATTATGAGACAATGTTAATGAGATAAGTCGTCAAGCGATCGAACTTAGATAACAATCATTATATTTTTATCGCACTCATAATTATGAAACCGAAAACAAATGGTGCAAATCCAATGAATATTGGAAGGACAAAACAAAAACGAAGATTAGGATGATAACAGACCAAAACCCAACTGAAGAGACATAGAACATGTGATGTGTAATTTGCCTACATTAGCCGTTACTTAAGTGGGAATCAGCTGAAATTTGGAGGAAGTTTAATAACTCCTCTCCCCTCTCCCCAAAATCTCTGCCCAGATCCCAACTCCCATCTCTCTCTCGTGCAAAGGAGAAGAAGATGATGACAATGATGCAATCAATTGGGGTAGGGGCAATAAGAATAGAAACAAAAACAAAAGCTTTTTCCTGTTGCGACTCATGAAGTGGTTATGTCAAAGGTTTGGCGGTTTCACGGTTCCTTGCCCCCAACAACCCCTCCTTTCCTTCGATGGTTAAAAAACTTTTCCCTAAATCCTTCCCCCCACTACATCCCTCTCCCCATCCTCGCCATCCATATATGCTAACTTGGTTCGGCCATTTCAACGAACACATGGTAAGCAGCAAGTTGGGATTAGTAATAGCGCATCAATAGTCCAGAGGTGCCCAGACTCTCAAAATAGGAAATTGTGCACCGTCATCCACGGTTAGGCTCTGCGCTCAAGCATGCGATCCAAGTCGAAAAGATGTTAAAAAAAAAAAAACCTAAAACGGGAAAAAATCATCAACGCAAGCTAACGCACGCAATGAAGCATCAAATTGGAACTAAAGACTAAGTGCGAATAAGCAATTCCAGCGATCGTGAACGTCACGATAGACAGCAAAAGACAAAAAAAAAGGCAAACCCGAAGCACGGCATCTCCAGTCCCCAGCCACCGGAGCTTGGGGCAAAAAAATGCACTCAATGATAGGGGAGGGGAGAAAAACCACGAGAAATGAAGGAGAAACCATACGGACTGTGAGAAACGCTAGACCCACTCGGCGATTTGCGATACCCGCAGGATCTCTTCGCCGGCCGTAGTCCAAGACCTCCCTCCGTCCTCACCGGGAACACCGGGCTTCGGGAGCGAGGGGGAGAGGGGAGAGACGAACTGCAGAGGACGAGCAAAGGAAAAGCACAGTCGAGTGAAGAGTGCAATCGAGCGAGAAGAGATTGTCACGAGGGAGAGAGCGACAGAAGGGTCAGAGCGATGGAAGAGAGGAGTGCATATGAGATCTAGGGTTTTTTTGTTTTCAAAATGGGCAACGGTGGGTTTTCAAGAAAGTTTTGAGGGTAGAATAGGCAACTTAATATTTTCAATAAATGAAGCCTTCAGCATTCCCAAGGGTAGGCTTTCACTTGAAAGCCCCTTGGGAATGGTTGCCAAACACCCCTATTTAGGGTGAAAGGGCTTTGGGGCTTGAATGGGCTTTCTAAATGCCCATCCAAACGCACTCTAAATATGTTTAAACTTACGTCCAGATTGTAAAGTTTATTTTAGTTTGAAGACACTCAAACTCTACTTTAGTCTGAATACCCTCAGACTTTACGTCTAGAACGAGACACAAGTTCAGAATGAAACAACGTTACATAACGTAACACAAGCCCCTAACATATAATGGCTAGTGATTTGATTTGGATTCTACATCAAGATAGATTTGATTGATTCAATCTAATTGATTGATGATTGGATATTGAAGATAAGAACTTTCCATATGAAGAAGCTCTACTTATGGAAACCAGAATTCTGTTTGTATGGGCGATCAGAATCAACTTGGGATTCTACTTCCATCACTCAACGGCTACCAAATCTTCTAGATATAGATCTATCCAATGGGTAGATTGGAAGATGATCCTTTAGATACTGTTCAACGGCTAGTTTGGAAGTGGAGGAGTATTTCAGAAGACCAAGGACCAATGAGCAAGTAAGAGACGTAGTGTAGAATTTATAATTCCAAAGTCTGAGCAAACTTCGATCATACACTTGTTTTTAGTGAGCTTAAATGTTTGTGATCGTGAGAGAAATACCAAAAGAGTGATTTAATGATATAGTGTGATCTATCATTGAGTGTTTGCACTCAAAGTTATAATCTCTTGTTGATTGCATAATTGAATCCATCTAGAAGGCTGTTAGCGTGGGAGAGTGGACATAGGCTTGATTTAAGCCGAACCACTATAAACTTTGTGTTCCTATTCTCTTCCCCAAACTCTTTTATTTTGTTCGTAGTTCTATTTAACTGCTAAAGTCTGAACTCTGTCTTAGTATGTTATTCTTCAGATTCAGTTTCAAAGTCCGATTCTTATTCAGACTTTACTTGAAATTTATTTTATTCCACATTTATTTGCTAAGGTTTATTTTAAACACCTATTCACTCCACTCTAGGTGTTCGTTCTAGCACTTTCAATAGTGCTTAAGCTAGTAGCCAATTTTTTAAGCAATTAATTCGCCCTAGTGAAGTCGATGCTCTATCGAAGAGGCGGTAGCAATTCTGAAATTGAAACAGACCATCGTAACGCTGTAGTTTTTCTATAATTTTCTATAAATTTGGAAAAACATATAAAGATGTTGTAGAATTGGCAGGAGCAATAATAATTGATAATTGAACAGTTGATATATAGTTGAACGACTAATCATCATCGAAACGACGCCTTAAAAACCTCTGTGATTTCCCCAATTTCTTTATTAAAAAAAAAATTAACATCGTGTAATCGAGATGCATTGACTCGTAAGTTTGTCTCTCATTTTTACGTTGATTTTTCCATCACTTTCTTTATTCTCTCCCATCGCCTCTTCGTCCTTCCTCTGATCTTTTTTTGCAGCATGACACTCGCATCGGTCAAACTAGAAACTCGGAGTCGATCCATGGGCGTCACCAACACCAGCCGAGCCCAAGAGGTCAAGCAATTTGACGAATCCAAGCTCGGAGTCAAAGGCCTCGTTGACTCCGGTGTCACCTCCATCCCTCATTTCTTCATCCACCCACCCGAGACCCTCTCCTTCCTCAAGCCAGCCCGGCCCAGGTCCGACTCGATCCCCACCATCATCCTCTCCGGCTGCCACCCTCTGTAGTCGAAGAAGTGAGGCACGCAACTTGTGGGCTTGGCTTCTTCCGGGTGGTCAACCAAGGCGTGCCGGCAAAGGTCCCAAACCAATCAATCTCGGCGGTGAAGGCCTTCCACGACAGTTGGCGCAAGCGCAGGTGAGGATCTACTGGAGGGAGATGGAGACCCGGTCATGTTCTTCTCTAACCTCGACTTGGGGTAAGTTTGGAAAGGCTTTTAGGGAAAGTTTTTGGGAAAATACAAATTGTGTTTGGTAAATTGTATTGCAAAAGTCGATTGTGAAGTACTTTTGAATAAAATAGTATTTGGAGAAATTATATTTGCAAAAGACTTTTGTTATTTAAAAAGAAAAAGAAGAAGAAGAGTTGACCGGCCAAGGGCAAGCCGTCCCATTCAACAAAGAAGAAGGACATGAATAGTTATCGAGAGCAAAATCGGAAAAATAAAAAGTTAGCAAGGATAATTTCTGAAGAATTTTTTTACTACCCCAAGGCTTAGTATGGTAAGAAAGCCAAAGGTAGCCCCCTAAGATGCCTTAAGCTTTTAGCCTTCTCAAAGCTTATATTTGGGAAATGGAGTTTAAGAAAAAAAATTGTCTAACACTCTCTATTTGGCCCAAGGAGTTTTGGACCCTCAAGGGACTCTAGGAAAGCTTTTCTCAAATGCACCCTTTGTTCCACTCCAAAGCGGCTAATTTGAGGTAATCAACGAATCCACTTCAATTAGTTTCATTCTAATTCATGAATTTGATAAAAATTAGAATTTTGGACAAGCTTGATTACCATTTGAGATCAGGTTGAGTCAAGTTTAGATTTTTGTAGAAAATTAGTAAAGGACACGAAATGATATATCATATATTGAGAAATTATACAGCTGGATCGCATAAAATCAGGGATGCATATTGTGACGACCTAGACCCGGGACAGTATGGAGGGACGGACTAAGATCGCCTCGGCAATATACGGGTGAGGCTAAGGGCATTTCTCCCATCCCACATCGCTTAGTGGGGGAGTCTTGGGAGCCTTTATAAGGCTTGGGTCCCTTAATATGTATGACACGTTTTAAAACCGTGAGGGAAAAGACCGTGGCTGGGATGACGGTTTGTCCGCGCCAGGATGGGTGATCGAAAGTGGACAATATCACACAGTGGGGCCCGGGTCCTTACAAATGGTATCAAAGCCGACTCTCGTAGCGTGTGGGGCCACAGCGAGGGCGCTGTGCCTTAAGGGGGGAGAATATGACGACCTAGACCCGGGACAGTATGAAGGGACGGACTAAGATCGCCTCAGCAGTACGCGGGCGAGGCTAAGGGCATCTCTCCTGTCCCATATCGCTTAGTGGGGAGTCTTGGGAGCCTTTATAAGGCTTGGGTCCCTTAATATGTGTGACGCATTTTAAAACCGTAAGGGAAAAGATCGTGGCTGGGATGGCGGTTCGTCCGCGCCTAGGCGTGTGACCCAAAGCGAACAATATCACACAGTGGGGCCTGGGTCCTTACACATACTTGTTTTAGTTTCTCACGGGCACAAAAGAAAGAATTCATTTGAAAAGAAAGAATTGGGCAAGCAAAAAGAATTTGTTCAAGCAATGCTCCAGGTAAACTCCTGTTGAGGACTAGGAGTGTCTCTAAAGCACATGAGTCAGTTCAAAAGTTACATTCTTCAATGAAATAGAGATCCATTCACGTGATTTCGGTTTTTCCCAGATCTTGTCCAACGACGAGTATATAAACATGGACCACCGGATGTTGGCCAACCATAACCAAGAGCCACGTGTGTCGGTAGCAGTTTTTTGCAACCTAAGCAATCGCGAGAATGAGTTCAGACCGTTTCCAGACCTCGTGTCCTCAAATAAACCCGCTGCTTTCTGGCAGTTCAACCTCAACAAGTACATGTGGAGATTCTTCACCACGGAATTGGACAGGAAGAATTTGATAAATTACTTCAGGGCATGATCGAGAGATGCATAGCCCTAAAAATACTTCCTTGAGGCACTTAAGGAAACACTAGATTCTTCCCTAAGTTCTACGAATCGTTAAAACATATGGACTATTTATATTCTATTATATTCCGTGCTCTTATTCATATCAACTTATTTCAAATATAACTTTCTTGAATGCACTCTAGAAAAGCTTTTCTTTTTTCTGTTATGTCTTAATCACTTACGGATACATAACATCATAACACCTTTTCCGTCTCATGGTAACCCTAGTATGATAATCCTCTAGAAAATTATGTGTCACTATTAAATAAGTCTCATCTCTTCTCCCATATTAATTACCGTATTGTTAGCGTTCCTCACTATTAAAAAATATGCATATAGACAAGCTCGTAGAAAGTGCCGATTGGCTAGCTAGTTTCAATGGAGAATAGAGGATATTAATGAGCGATCTCGGATAGAATCTAAGAACTCTTTAGAAAAGAAAAGGAAAATTATCGAAAATATGTGTTGAGTTTTTATCTAAACATCTACTTGTTACAGAGTCAGGAGGGGTGAGCAAGGTCTTCTCCATCGCCCCTTGTAACTCCGTATAATTGACACCCCCCCACCAAAAAAACCTAGTTTTATTTGTGGTTGGGAAATGCACACTTTGTCCCCCATCAATGGGTCAGCAACCCGCTGGCCTTGTGAAGAAAAAAAGAAAAATGTTTTTTTTTTTTAAAGTCCATATTAGCATTGATTATGCCACATAGGGCAGCAAGCATTGATTGAACTGTTACGTCAACAATTTATGGTCAAAATTATTCGTAAAGACTATATTGGCAATTTGTTAAAAATTTTAGATCTAAATTAGCAAATCGTCAAAAGGTATAAAAATAAATTGAAATAACTGAAAGGTTTAAGACTAAACTAATTATCATATGATAGATTTATGACATTCTAGACAATCTTGCCAACTTAAATATATGTATCTGAAAAGTAGCAAACGGATTATGATGTTTACATAAAATTTCCCACCCTAAAAAATTATCATTAAAATTTAGATAAAGCCAGCATTAATTGAACATTTTAATGAAAAAATTCATGATGAAAATAAATTTTAAAACTTTACATAGTAGTAAGACACTAGAAAAAAAATTCTCTTATCCAAATATTTATTATTACTCGGCCTAAGGGTCATCCCTAATTTGCGCGTGGGCCATTCTTATATGAGCGCCAAAATTCTGAGATTGCTAGTTAGGGTGGTTCCAATGAACCGTCCTTTTCAATTCAGATGAATCTCAATAATTCATGTACGGGTATAGTCACGAGGCACTCTTGAGTAGGCCTAAATATAGGGATACCCTTGAACAGTAACTCCCGCCAGTATGAAAACACAAAAAAATAAAATAAAATTGTAGGCGGTCAAATTGGAGCCTACACTATAATATAAGGTTCACCTTGTATTTTTCCGTTTTTTCAAACTCAATAATTACATGATCATGACATGTAATATTTGACCAAATGAGGTTATGACTAGGTGTCATGAGGGACCATGCTTTTTATTACATTATTTAAATACCAAATTAGATTATCAATTGACAACTTAAATTTTTAAATTTCGAAAGTCTTAATGTTGAGTTTAAATCAAGCCCTCATCTAACAAGCATCTTAACTAAAGACAAGACATGAGCGAACCAACTCACCTTTTTCCACGCAACAACTTCTATCACGTACCCAATCTTTTGAATGCAATGGTCCCCCCTCTCTCCCCTTAAAATCAACCCCCTTACCCCCTCCTACAAAACACACGCCCACCAAGGCAAAGTTTACGAGAAGAATA
The DNA here is from genome assembly GCF_016545825.1 of Eucalyptus grandis. Taxonomy (NCBI): domain Eukaryota; kingdom Viridiplantae; phylum Streptophyta; class Magnoliopsida; order Myrtales; family Myrtaceae; genus Eucalyptus; species Eucalyptus grandis. The sequence continues at coordinate 45,446,098 of NC_052613.1, read as the reverse complement.
TGACAGGAACCATGATCGGAGTCACCAACGCCAATGAACAACAAGCCCTCGACAGAGCCCAAGAGGTCCGACAATTTGAAGACTCCAACCTTGGAGTCAAAGGCCTCCTTGACTCGGGCCTCTCCACCCTCCCTCCCATGTTCATCCACCCGCCCGACCTTCTATCCAGCCTCAAGCCTGTTGTTGGGCTCAAGACCGATTCAATCCCCATCATTGATCTCTCCGGCTCCAACTCCGACCGACGACCCTCAGTCATCGAGGAAGTTGCACGTGCTGCTCGTGAGTTTGGCTTCTTCCAGATAGTCAATCATGGCGTGCCCACGGAGGTCCTGGGTCAAACGATCGCGGCAGTGAAAGCGTTCCATGAGCAGCCAGCGGAGGTGAAGGCTAGGATCTATCGAAGGGAATCTGAGACCGGGGTCGCCTTCTTCGCCTCCAGCGTGGACTTGCTTCACTCCAACGTGGCTTGCTGGAGGTAATGTGAATGTCAATTTCTATGTTGGGTCGACAAGACAGGAACATTAGTGACTCGAAATTAAGAAAATTACCAAAAAAGGTCTTAAATATGTTGCATGGGAGGCTAATTCAATTTTAAACATTTTTGACAGTTTGCAATATAATCATTCAAGCTAATTTTGGCAAGAAATTATTAAAGTGGACATCGTTTGTTTTATGCGACACACCTGACACTAATATTCGTAATTTTTGTATTTTTTTAACTTCTTTTTTTTTAATTTTTTTTTTACGTCGGCCATGCCATGTAAAATTGCTTACATCCATGGCAACGAAGTTCTATCAAAATTTTATATTATCAAATGGTTAAAAGATTTCAAATTAAATTAATCAAATTGAAATAGCAAAAAAGCCACCAAAAATTCCAAATTTTACTCATTGTGACAAATATACCTCAAACTTTTTTTGTGAGATAAAATACCCCAAACTTTACCAATTGTGACACATTTAACCCAAACTTTTTTGACACAAAAGTCCCAAATTTATACATGCATGACACATTTACCCCAAACTATAAGGTATTTTCGTTTTTTACTTTTTAAATTTTTTTTCTCTTTATTTTTCTGCTTTCTTCTCCTTTCTTCCCTCCGCTGGCATGGTGGAGAGAAGCCGGACTCAGGCGAGGATCCTTAGGTCGGGCGAGGATATCCCTCACTAGATTCGGCAAGGGCAACCCTCGCCTCACCCAAGCGAGGGCTGCCCGAGCTAATGCCAAAGAGGCACTCACCGGATTTGGCCCAAGCGAGGACCACCCTCACCCGCCCAAGTGAGGGTGACCCTTGCCCGATGCCAGTGAGAGCGGTCCTCGCCTGAGTCCAGCTTCCCTCCACTAGCCACGGCGAAGGGAAGAAAGAAGAAGAAAGAGGAAAAAAAAATTAAAAAAAAAAAAAAAAAAAACGAAAAATGCCCTTCAACCATGGAGTTGGGGTAAATGTGTTACAGTTGATAAAGTTTGGGATTTTTTGTGTCACAAAAAAATTTAGGGTAAATTTATCATATTTGGTAAAGTTTGGGGTTTTTTGTGGCATTTTCCCATTAAAATATTTAGAACCGAATTGATTTTTGTACAATATATATATATATATATATATATGACTTTTTCAGTAATTATCATCTTGAATTGATGTGAATATTAAATTGTCCTTTTGTATAATCGAAATTTTCATTGTCCCAAAAGAAGTTTCATACACACACATATTTGCAAATTATATGAATTTATCAGTGACAATACAATGAATGGGACGAAGTACTAATGCGCACCAATTTATCAGTGACAATACAATGACGGGGCACAGAGTATTAACGTGCACGAATTTATTTGGTCTTTTTCTTAACCATAAACATCTTAAACATTTACACTATATAAATTAGGACACTTGAGTTCATATAATTTTCATACTTTTTAAAAATCTATATAATATATTAAATTTGAACAAGCGAGAAGAAATGTTCCTCGGTGATCTACAAGAAGCACAAACAATGTGCAAAAAGCAAATAGAAAGAGTGTTTGCGTTTTTTTCTTAATTAAGGTGAAGAATAAGAAGAAATTAGTTCAGTGCACGAAGTAAATATTACAGGGATTCGCTCCGGATAAGGTCGGGTCCTGTACTCCCAGACGAGGAAGAAATACCGGAGGTGTGCAGAAATGAGGTGATGGAGTGGAATCAACAGACCCAACACCTCGGAGTCCTCCTGATGGGTCTGTTGAGCGAGGGGTTAGGATTGAGTCCGAGCAAGCTCCAGGACATGACGTGCGTGGAGAAGCGAAACATGTTGGGGCATTACTATCCTTACTGTCCCCAGCCTGATCTGACTGTTGGCCTGAAGCCCCACACCGACAAGGGGGTGATCACGGTGCTCCTGCAAGACCAGGTTGGCGGGTTGCAGGTGAAGCATGGCGAGGCGTGGCTGGATGTGACGCCCTCTCCAGGTGTTCTCATTGTGAACATCGGCGACCTTCTCCAGGTAATATTCCATTCACGCAAGTTTCAAAGCACCGGTCGAATTAAACGTTGCATCTTGCAAACTGAGTGGCCTAACAATCACCTCCCTCCTATAAAAAGACATAGAGATCTCTATTTACATAAATTTGGATTCACCCAGATCATGTCCAATGACGAGTACAAAAGTGTGGAGCACCGAGTGTTGGCCAATCCAGGCCCTGAACCACGCCTGTCGGTAGCGGTTTTCTACTATCCGCTTGAATGCGAAAACCAGATCGGACCGATCCCAGAGCTCGTGTCACCAGAGAAACCTGCTGCTTTTCGACAATTCAAGCTTGGCGAGTACCTGAAGAGATTCCAAACTGAGGTGCTGGATGGGAAAACTTTGAAAAATCACTTCAAGACATGATATAAGAGGCATCTAGGCTAATATAGATGGTGCAAGAATAAGATGCTTCCTTATTTTTAATAAGAAGCAATCGCTTATTAAGTTGTAAGTTCGGTTTGGATTCGCTAGAATTCCAAGCCATTGTCCTAGTTCAAGGACGCTGTGTGCCTATATTTAAGAACGAGTCATCTCGTTTCCTCCACAATAAGTCGGTATGTCTGGTAACAGGAACATATACTACTTCCTCATCCTATTTTAACTGCACTTCTCATCGAAATTGTCTGTCCTATAACTCTCTTACTTGGAGTACATCAATTTCATTTTGGAGATAATCAGATTTTTAATTTGAAATTGGATGATCTAAGACTTATCTTTATGTTAAGTACAAATGGATTCATACTTAATGTGAAAACTTACCACGAGATCCCTTTCCCGTCATGAAAAAAATAACGAAGATTTACTTCTTTTTGAGTTTTGATATTGTCGTGATTTTGGAGTTTATGATAGATATGAGGAGAAATTTCTCATATCAATATTATGAGTCCGTGTTGGAAATATACTCCACATTGAACTAGAACAATGTGAGATATAAATGAGTATGAGTTAATCCATTAGGACAAAATCAACGAAGAAGTCTATTTCAGTTTAAATAGCTAGTGGATGGGATGTGAGGTAATATAACGTGTAATATATTTTATAAATGTACATATGTACATATATATAAGGGCCGGTGATGAAGAATCTAACTAGATGATAATTTGTATACTGTCCCCCGTCTAGAAATATACATCATGATCCGAAGTTATCTACAACGATACTAATTTTGGGCCAAAGCTCTACAACGAATGCTAAATAGAATTTTAAAAAAACAGAAAAAAAAATACTGGATTTTAGCTTCCAAAAGTTTAATAATAGGAAACGGACAAAAATGTCGAGATAATCACATAATTTCAAAATGCAGTAGGTGAGGAAGCTAAGTTGAAATTTAGTCTTTTTAGATTGGATTGGATAGGATAAGCTTGTCTGAGAGTAGTTGATCAGAGCACCGTTTAATTATTTCTTTGAAGTCTATTATATACACTTAAACCAAGAAATTGAGAAAATGTCCACTCCAAAGCTAGTCAAGTCACACTTAATTGCATTTTCATCTTTGTCATATGACAAGATACATGACATAGTTTGGTCACGTTACATATTTTTAACCATGTGTAATCTCTAAACTCCACATAAAAAAGAGTATATATAGATTTTTCTTTTCGGAACTAAAAGAGTATAAGACACTTCACTTTTTAAATCTATGGTTGCCATATATGGCGAGACGCACGGCATAGTTTTGCCTCGTGACCCAACCACTAAGTTTTTAGTTTATTCATTTATCATTTTAAATTTCTTGTCTTTTGTTGATGTTAAATTCCAAAAAATGAACAAAGAAAGAGCATCTCCGATTAAGTTTATTTATATCGTTCCAACACACGAATTCGGCATCCGGCCTCACCTCCATCCCTCCCCTCTTCATCCACCCGCCCAAGACCCTCTCCAGCCTCAGGCCCGCCCACCCCAGGCCCATTTCGATCCGTTCAATCCCCATCATCGACCTCTCCGGCTACGACTCCGGCCAGCAGCCCTCCGTCGTTGAAGAAGTGGGGCATAAGGCTCGCGAGCTTGGCTTCTTCCAGGTAGTCAACCACGGTGTGCCAGGTAGTCAACCACGGTGTGCCAATGGAGGTCATGGACCACAGGCCCATTTCGATCCGTTCAATCCCCATCATCGACCTCTCCGGCTACGACTCCGGCCAGCAGCCCTCCGTCGTTGAAGAAGTGGGGCATAAGGCTCGCGAGCTTGGCTTCTTCCAGGTAGTCAACCACGGTGTACCAATGGAGGTCATGGACCACATGATCACAGCAGCGAAGGCCTTCGATGAGCAGCCGATGGAGGCAAAGGCGAGGATCTACTGGAGAGGGATGGAGAACGGGGTCACATTCTTCTCCAACGTCGACTTGTTCCCCTCCAAAGCAGCTAGCTGGGGGTAATCAACACGAAACGATGTAATATATATGACTAAAGGAAGATATGACACATCCTAATGTGACAAGTATGATATTGAGAAATTATACGACTGGATTGCATGAAGTAAGAGAACTAATTTTTATCCTTACTATCAAAATTTTAAATAAATGAATAAATAAAACTAGGAAAGACTAACGAAGAGTTTTGAGGAAAGATAAGAGATGAAGGGGCACTGAGGTTAGAATTTATGGTAAAAAGATTGTTGTTTTGGTTTTTAACTTATAAAACCGGTTCCAAAATAGGGCGATCCAATTTGATTCCTTGAAACCTATTCGGTCACAATTGGTTCCAAAAATTGGGAACCTATTCCCTGACCTATTTTTCGGGTAGTACAAGTTAGACAAAATAATTCATATGCGGAAGCCAGGATCGTTTATAGACAAACCTCCAGCCATTGTTCTTGCTCTCGTTCGTATGAAAAACCTGAAGATACAAAGAAAAATTGGGCACACACTACTAACCCAATTCACTCTCGTACTAATGGTGTATGCCGAATGAGAGAGTTTGAGTTAGACCTTGTAGTTATCCGTTAGAATGAACGATCGTTCCTTTATAAACCGTCTACCATTAAGGCGGTTACCAAATGGGCGGTTGTCACGAAAAGGTACGTAAGTGGAAAAACTGTATATTGAATAACCGTCACTTTAAAGAGAAAATGAGAGTCTAGAAATGTGGGATCACAAAAATAAATAACATTCCCCCACTTGATCTGTGACATCCTAAAATTCGACCCCATTTCGATAAAGTGAAATGGCCATTTCGTTGACGTGCCTATGGTCCTTTTTCTCTGAGCTAATCACTCACAAGTTAACTAACCTATTGAGTGAAGCCGTTAAGGGATGTATCTGCAATAAAATCCCTAAAAGCTACCTAATTAGTTGGATTGGGCTAAAATCATGTCCGATCGATTCTAACCATGAAATTTAAATTGGTTTCGAGAATCGAATATTTGAGCGTGTCACAATTCATTTTTAGGACCGTCTCATCATCTGGCAATTTATTGACGAATCCGAAATTTCAAGAAAGAAATTATCGGAGGAAAAATTGAAGACTAAAAGAAAATAGAAAGGGAAAGAGAAAAGAAAAATAAGAAAAATATTATTATTATTATTTATTTTCCCTCTCTCCCTTTTCTCTCTCTCTTCTCTCTCCTCTCCCCTCCCCCTTCGTGTGGACGCCCCCCACCCACCGATTGCCCTCTCCTCTTAGCTATCTCCCTCTTTGTTTTTAATTTCTTTGACTAGTCAAACCCCATCTATTCTCTCTCTTATCTTCTCTCTCTCTCCTCTCCCCTTCTCTCTCGACACTCTCTATGCCCGTGCAAACTAGCGAATAGAACCAAGAAGACGGAAGCAGAAATAGAGACAACCGTCGCCGAGGGAAGACAATCGGAGAAGCTCACCGTCGCCGCCTGTGCTCCGCCACTCGCTCATCGCCCGCCTTCGCTTCTCCCTCACGCCCCTCAGCCGTCACCGCCCTTCTTCTTCTCCTTTCTGTTTGTGCGAAGTAGAAGTCGAACCGAAGGCAGCAGAAACGGAGAAGCTCGCCTGAAGATCGGAGCTGCCGTCGCCGTTGCAGCCACGCTGGGCCGCCGTCTGCTCTGCCCGCGCGACGCCGCGCGTTCAGCCGCCCGCCCCTCGTGCCCAAGAGTCCTCCCCCGTGCGAATTCGCCTCTGCCCAGCCTTGTTCCGCCCTTGTCCGGCCACCTCTGGCTGCCGTTCAACCCCGCCGGACCTCCATCGGCCTTCCCCCGCGCCTTGCCACCTTTGTGGAAGTGGTTTGTGGTTGTTTTGTGTCTTTTTTTAGCCCGGACAGCCACCTCTTCGAGTGGGTTTCTAGGCCCCTTCGGGCTCTCTTTGGGTCGTTTCCGGGCCCCGAACCAGAGCCATGCTTTGGGAAGTATTGTTCCTTGCGTCACCCTTGTCGGATTGATTCGATTTGCACGCAATTCCAGTGAGTAATCTCACTAATCCCTAATTAGTTTACTAATTATTCTTAGGGGTTGGTTAGGTTTAATTATATGCAATTAGATGGTTAGATTATAATAGATTAGTGATTATTAGATAATTGTAATGCAAATTAGACAAATTGAATGTGTATTTAGCAAGTAGACATGGTCTACTATTTATTGAGGGTAGCTTGGGATTTTTCCGACCCTTTATCGGGCTTCAATTTGACAATTCGGGCCTAAGTGGAATTTTTGGTATTTAAATATTATTTTTCGGAATTAAATTAATTATTTATTTATTTTCCGAAAATTCAACTAGGATGGCCAGTGACCGGAATATTATGCTGATGATTGTGGTGAAGTCCGTTTATTTAATCGGGCTTTATTTTGAGCTAAATTGAGTTTTTAATATTTATTAATTAATTTCGAAATTAATTAATTATTTATTTATTTTTCGGAAATTAAGATTGAGATGGCCGACGACCGAAATTTCATGCCGATCGTCGTGGTGTAGTCCGTTTATTTAATTGAGCTTCAATTTGTATGGAATTGATTTAAATTGTGAATTTTTGAATATGTTCATATTGAATTGATTTGATTATTTGATTGAGAATTAATTGGGTATCGACAGTGGATTGGCAAACTGTAGAGAAAGGAGTTGTCTCATAATGGAATCGTAGTAGAAAGTAAATCACCTGGAGAATGGTACGTGGCTCGGTGATTAAGTATTGGCATCTAAAAATGGCACGTGGCTCGGTGGTTTGATGCGTCACTTTGGCGAACTAGTGCCTTAGAGAATGCACATGGGCCCGACATTTTGGAATAAATCTAAAAGGACACATGGCTCGGTGATCTGATGCGTCACTTTGGTGAACAAGTGCCTTAGAGAATGCATGTGGGTCTAGTTTTCGAGAATGACATCTAAAAGGGCACATGGCTCGGTGACTTGATGTACCACCTTGGCGAAGAGGTCACCTTAGAGAATGCACGTGGGCCCAAGGTTTGAGGCACGTGGCTCAGAGACTTGGGATATTGTCCTGGAGAATGCACGTGGCCTAGCTTTTAAATATTCCACAGTGGGGAATGATTTGTGTGACATGTAATCGATTGGTTCGATTTGTTTTGAGTAAATGGGTGCCTATTATGAATTGTACTGACTTGCGGGTGGGATCTGAGGCCAAGGTAAGTCCTTTGACCTGTGCGTGTTTAGGCAGCCTATAGTATAATGGTTTACTAATCGGGCCTTAGTGGGGTAGAACTCGCTGAGACGTAATCTCATCCCGGTTTGGGGAAATCATTTCAGGATCCCGATGAGGAGCTGAGAAGGAGGAATCGGAGAATGAGAACTCAGAGGTGAAACCTGAGGAGAAGAATTTTTGGAAGAAGAAGATAATACCGAGAGGGATCTTGAGTATGACTTGGATGGACTGAGATTCTATCTTCTTTTGAGAACTCCATTTTGATGTGAATAGAGTTAGAGTAAAGTTGTGAATAGTAGTATAGTACTCTGGTTTGTATTTTGTATAAAAGTTTGGTTATAAATTTCAATATGAAAAATATGGCCCTACTTTTCTATCCCATTAATTTATTATATGGGGATTTATAATTGTTTCCGCATGTGCTTAATAAATGAAAGGATCAGCGATACATAGTCCTGGAATATCGCATTATAAAATTGACCAAGTGAGAAGGATGTGTGCGTGCCTGAGGATCAGGGCGTGACATGATCCCATCATTTTCATCATACGGATTATCCAACTAATTCCACGAAAACTTTATGCTTAAAAGAAAAGAAACAAAACACATGGATCATAGCGACATGTCCTCTAAGAACGAGTAATATCTTCCATGTATCACAATGCATCTTATTCCTTTAATGTCAGCTTATATGTGACAACATATCTTAATGAATAAACCCTATGTTTATTCCACAACCAAGGTTAAGTATTATTCTTATAAACAACATAATGTGTACACCAAAATTGAGAATCAACATTACAACTGAATGAGAGTTTCATACAATAGAAATCGTCCAAATGACAACAAATTACATTATGGGACCTACTCACATACTTGTCACATGATCCTTATACTTCATTGGTGGCATGCCTTTAGTTAAAGGATCAGCTATCATCAATTCAGTGCTAACGTGTTCAATGACCACTTTATTCTCCTTAACACGTTCCCTTATGGCTAAATGCTTAATGTCGATATGCTTACTTCGATTGCCACTTTTGGCATTTTTAGTCATAAAAACCGCAGCTGAATTGTCACAATACATTCTTAATGGCCTAGAAATAGAATCAACAATTCTAAGTTCAGTAATGAAACTCTTCAACCATACGTCATGTGAGGTAGCTTCAAAACAAGAAATGAACTCAGCCTCCATAGTGGAAGTAGCAGTCAAAGTCTGTTTAGCATTTGTCCATGACACGGCTCTACCAACTAACATAAAAATGTATCCAGATGTTGATTTTCATGAATCAACGCAGCCCGCGAAGTCCGCATCCACATAACCGACTACTTCCAAGTTGTCAGTTCATCTATACATAAGCATGTAGTCTTTGGTACCTTGAAGGTATCTCATAACTTTCTTGCAGCTCTCCAGTGGTCTAAATCTGGATTACTATAATATCTTCCCAACATTCCCACAGCAAAAGCGATGTCAGGTCGAGTGCAAACCTGAGCATACATCAAGCTTTCAACAGCAGAAGCATATGGAATGTTGTACATTTGTTCCCTTTCTAGATCGTTCTTCGGGCATTGGTTCAAATTGAACCTGTCACCCTTCACAATGGGTGCTATACTTGGTGAACAATCTTTCATCCGAAATCTCTCTAAGATCTTATTGATATAGGTTTCTTAAGATAGTCCTAAAATTCCTCGAGATCTCTCTCTTTGAATCTTAATGCCAATGACATAAGACGCCTCACCCATATCCTTCATATCAAAACTCTTAGAGAGAAATTGTTTCACCTCATGTAGCAACCCATTATCATTGGTTGCAAGTAATATATCATCCACATACAGCACAATGAAACAAAATTTACTCCCACTGACCTTCTAGTATATACATTGATCCATGACATTCTCTACAAAACCGAATGAAGAGATGACTTCATGGAACTTTAAGTACCATTGGCGGGATGCTTGTTTTAGGCCATATATAGATTTCTTAAGTTTGCACAACAAATGCTCACCTTTACTAGAAATGAATCCTTTAGGTTGTTTCATATAAACCTCCTCCTCTAGCTCTCCATTGAGGAACACCATTTTCACATCCATCTGATGTAATTCCATATCAAAATGGGCAACCAATGCCAAAACAATATAAAGAGAATCTTTCTTAGATACATGAGAAAATGTCTTAGTGTAATCGATTCCTTCCTTTTGAGTGAATCATTTGACAACGAGTCTAGCTTTATATCTTTCAATGTTACCCAATGAGTCCTTCTTAATTTTGAAGACCCATTTACAACCAATGGCCTTCGCACCATTAGGTAACTGAACCAAATCCCAGACTTCATTAGATGCCATAGAACTCATCTCTTCCTTCATGGCATTGTACCACAAATTGGATTTATCACTATCCATGGCTTGTGAAAACGTTTCGGGATCATTCGCAGCTCCAATATTGTAGTCAGACTCTTGTAAATACACAATAAAATCACTAGGAATTGCCGATTTCCTTATTCTAACAGATCTTCTCAATGTTGCATCAACATTCTCTTGAGAAGCATGTTGTTTAACTGGTTGTTCAACAGTTTCTGGTAATTGTTGAACAACTGGTCTACTAAATCAATATCAGCAGGTTGTGGAACTTCAACGATTGGTTGTTCAATAGCCGATGGAACTGAAGGGGCATTATGAGTAACAACCAACCTTAAACTTGAGGTGGAAGGTTGAGTATCTGTATGATCTCTCTTAGGATCAAGGTCCTTCGATCGATCGCTCCCACTAATCAAGTCATTTTCAAGAAATTTAGCATTTCTTGATTCTACAATCATAGTGGTGTGAGATGGACAATAAAACCTACATCCCTTAGACATTTCGGCATATCCAATGAAATACCCACTTATGGTCCTTGGGTTCAACTTCTTTTCTTGTGGATTGTAAATTCTCACTTCAGACGAGCATCCCCAAACGCGTACATGTTGCAAACTTGGTTTTCAACCTTTAAATAACTCAAAAAGTGTCTTTGGAAGAGCCTTGGTTGGAACTCTGTTTAATATGTACACTGCTGTCTTAAGTGCTTCAATCCACAAGGACTTAGGAAGTTTAGAGCTACTAAGCATACTTCGCACCATGTCCAATAAATTTTGGTTTCTTCTTTCCGCTACACCGTTTTGGTCTAGAGAACTAGGCATAGTATATTGGGCAATTATCCCATGCTCTTAAAGAAACTTTGCAAATGGACCAGGTGCTTGTCCATCTTCAGTGTATCTACCATAAAATTCTCCACCTCTATCTGATCTCACGATCTTAATGCTTACCGCATTGTTTCTCTACTTCCACCTTAAATACCTTAAAAGCATCTAATGCTTCATATTTATTATGAATCAAGTAGAGATACATATAACGTGAGTAATCATCTATGAAAGAGATGAAGTATTTTTTACCACAAGAGTCCATATCTGGACTACATATATCCGTATGTATGATTTCTAATACTTCTGTATTCCTCTTGGCACATTTCTTTGACTTGTTAGTCTGCTTTCCCTTTATGCAGTCTACACAAATATCACAATCAGTAAAATCTAAAGTATTAAATACTTCATCATTTACTAATTGTTTAATTCTTTCTATGGAGATATGTCCCAATCTCCAGTGCCACAACATAGAGGAATATTCTTTCACAACATATCGTTTCATACCAGCGTTATCATGAACATGCATCGCATCATAATAGGCATTGTTTTGCAAATTAATTCGAAAAAGACCATCAGACAAAGTACCACTCCCAATAATTTCAAATTTAAACGATAAACAGAATGTCAAATATGAAAAGTTAAAAGAATAACCCGAAGGTACAAGTTTTGAAACTGAAATTAAGTTTCTAGAGAAACTAGGAACATAAAAGGTCATTTCCAAATTTAAAACAAAGCCACTATTGAGAACTAGTCTGCATGTCCCAATAGCTTCCACATGCGAACGCATCTTGTTTCCTGAGTAGATGCTTTGTTCACTTTCCACTGGCTTCCTGTGGTTTTGAAAACCCTGCAAGGAATTCGAAATGTGGATTGTAGATCCAGAATCAATCCACCAAGTGTTGTGACTTACATCAGCCATATTAGATTCATAACAAACACAAGAGATTTGATTACCTTTCTTCTTAAGCCAGGCCTTAAATCTGATACAATCCTTCTTAATATGCCCATTTTGTTTACAGAAGAAACATTTGGATTGTTTCTTAATGTCAGCTTGGGGAGGTATTTTACCTTTTCCCTTATACTTGCCATGGCCTTTATTCTTTCCTTGTGTTGCCAAATAAGCACTTTCTCCCAATTCCATAATTAGTCTTTCCTCCTCTTGAACACACATGGTCATGAGTTCATTAATTGACCATTTATTCTTATGTGTGTTGTAAGAGATCTTGAAAGGTTCATACTGTTGTAGGAGAGTGTTAAGAATATAATACACAAGGAAAGATTCAGATATCTCAACCTCAAGGTTCTTAAGTTGAGCCGCAATATCCCTCATTTGCATGATGTGCTCACGCACACCTTTAACACTAGTGAGCTTCATTGATGAAAACTTCATAATTAAGGTCATGGCATGCGCCTTCTCAGAACTCTCGAACTGCGCATCTATGGCCTCTAATAAATCCTTAGCATTGCTATGCTGAGCAATCGAATCACGAATACTAGGAGATATCTTAGCTCTTATAAACATAGCACAAACGCGGTTAGACCGCTCCCATTGGTTATAAAGGGCTATCTCAGTTGCAGTGCTCGAATCAGTAGGAGCAGGTGGTTCGTCTTTTCTTATAGCATAGTCAATGTCCATCCACGCTAATTGAAGAAGAATTGACTCCTTCCAAACTTTATAGATTTCACCATTCAGTATGGGAACATCAAACTTAAATTCAAAGAAATTCACAGGTTGCAAAGTTGCATATCAAATAATCATGCTTATGTCACAAAATTTAAGGCATAATATACATAAATCATGTTTTACCAATGTAAACATGTAATGAATATGAATCACTTAACATAAAAACTGCCTGCGGGCTAAGTTTTTAATTTAAATAGATTCATAATTACTTCATGAAGAAACTACTATATTATATGCCTTTTCTTAATCCCTGTGGGTAAATTAAGAAACTAATATGATATTTCATCCTAATTAATCATATCAATATAATGAAAATTCATGTGGGATAAAATTCATCATATTAATATATATAATTACGAGCAATGTCCATTTCTTAATATGATCCGGAGGCTCTTAATATATAATTTAATTAATTAAAGATGTTGTGGCTACTCTATAATTAATTAAATATATGGATCATTGGACATTTAATTTCATGCATAAAATAGTCATAAAAATGCATGAAATGACATAATAAATAAATACATCAAGGGCAGAACAGTAAATAAATAAATCGGCCAAGGGCAAGATTGCAAAAATATGAAAAGTTTGGGGTAAAAAGTAAAAACAGCCGCGGGAGAGGGGACAACAGGCGCGTGCCGAGCACGCACGCGTCCAGTGCACGAGCGTGTGCCGAGCACGCACCAGAATCTGCGCGGGCGCGTGCCCTGCACGCATGCAGTTCAACGCGCAGGCGTGTGCGTTGCAAGCCCCTGGCAACTGCCGTGTGCGTGGATCCCACGCGTGAAATGGTTGCCGCGCGCGTGAGAGCGCGTGATGTGTGGATTCCGCGTGCCTACAACTGCAGCACGCGTGTGGGCTCCACGCGCCTTCTTCCTCACGAACAGAAGCCTTTCTGTCGGTTTTTCGCCGTTTTCCGCCGTGATTTCAGCCCCGTTTCTTCTCCAGCAGCCCATCTAAGACCAAAATAAATTATGGGTTTTGAAGAACATGCCGGCACGACCACATGGGTCCAAGATACGGCGAAAATGACCAAGAAATTGCCTTCAAATCTAACGAAAAACTCCAAAAACGCAAATTCTCAACCACCGTGACTTCTGCCACCCGATTAGCCTCCGGCAAACACCGGTATACCGGAAAAACTCATGGCTAATGTTCCTTATGGTGGTACAATCATATGGGTCCGAAATCAAGGGGTGGGTCGCCGGAATTTGCTTGGAATTTGCGCGTTTCTCTCTTGGCCTCAAAACTTCGAATTACTGTTCATCTCTAAAATGCCCAAAAAATACACCAAAAATTTGAGAAAAACAAGGCAGAGGCACTAAACACACTATGATACCAAATGTTAGACAAAATAATTCATATGCAAAAGCCAGGATCGTTTATAGACAAACCTCCAGCCATTGTTTTTGTTCTCGTTCGTCTGAAAAACCTGAAAATACAAAGAAAAATTGGGCACACACTACTAACCCAATTCACTCTCGTACCGATGGTGTATGCCGAATGAGAGAGCTTGAGTTAGACCTTGTAGTTACCCGTTAGAATGAACGATGGTTCATTTATAAACCGTCTTCCATCAAGGTGGTTACCAAATGGGCGGTTGTCACGAAAAGGTATGTAAGTGGAAAAACTGTCTATTGAATAACCGTCACTTTAAAGAGAAAATGAGGGTCCGGAAATGTGGGATCACAAAAATAAATAACAGTACAATCAAATTTTCATATAGAACTAGTTTGGTTGCACATCTCTATAAATATCTTTTGTTTTTCTTGGGCAATGAGAAAAATATTATAGATTTTAAAGATTATAAACTTCATTAAAATAAAAAAAAAAATTCACGCGTCAGCATAGCATTTTTTTCTAACGTGATCCCAGATAATTACGTCAAGTATGAATGAAATTTGACACCTTTAAATTTTCGTCGGCCAGAAAATTCCGGTCGTTTTATTTTTCAACCAGCACGTGCGAATTGACCGATGACGTCCTGGTAAGGACGGAGCGCACCTAACATTCTCGAAAGGCAACAACTTCCTGGGAACATTGGTGACATCTGGGATTGTAGGTGAAGCACGGCAATGAGCGGGGATGTGCCACCCGTCCTAGGTGCTCTGGTTGTGAACATTGGTGACATCTTTCGGGTAAACTTCCATTGTATAATGAAATAGAGATTTGATTTATTTAATGTTAGGTGCGCTCCGTCCTTTATAATGAAATAGAGATTTGATTTATTTAATGTTGATTTCCCAGATCATGTCCAACAATGAGTACAAAAGTGCGGAGCACTTGGTGTTGGCCAACCCTAACCGAGAGCCACACATGTCGATGGTAGTTTTCCACAACTTGAGCAAGCTAGACATTCAACTCAGACCGTTGCCGGAGCTCGCATCGTCGGATAAACCCACTGCTTTTCAACAGTGCACCATGAACAAATACTATAGGAGATTCCATACTACGGAGTTAGAAGAAAGTCTGATAAACTCCTTCAGGGCATGATTGAGAGGTGCATAGGCCAAAAGAGATGATGCAGGAATAAGATTGCTTCCCTATAACACTGGAGGAAATACTGGATTCTTGCCCTAAATTCTATTGATCATTAATATATAGAGCATCTATCTCCTATTATATTTTTTTTCCTTGTCAAGTCAAATTTATTTTAAATATAGCGTTCTTGAATGTATTTAAAAAAAATCACTTTTTCTATTATGTTTTGCATGCTCTAGAAACATAATATTACCACATCTTTTTAGCTTCACAATGACGTTCCCCCTTAGACATGATATTCTTCTAGAAAATTATATGTATCGTTATTAAATAAGTCACATCTCTTCTCTCATAATAAAAACTATACTATTAGTATTTTATATCATATCTTCTCTCCTGATTTATTGAGTTTAAATTTCAGAAAATAAATAAAAGAGAGCATATCTAGATTTTATCTCTTCGAAACTAAAAGAATGTTCACTCCTATGCTAATGATCCTTCACTTTCTACTCTATGGTTGCCACATATGGCATGTCAAATAGTTTTGCCGCATGACCCAATACGAATTTTTTAGTTTATTTATTTGTAATTTTAAATTTTTATTCTTTTTTTTTTTTTGGTGCTGGAGGAACCGCTTTGGCCGACAGCCGCCACGTAAACCCCAAGTGATGCTAGCGGGGCCCGGCGCCACGCGTCAATCACCTAATAGCCTTGCCAGCCTCCTTGCTACTTGCGTCATAAGGGCTTCGAACTCCTGACATTCTCTCAAAGGACTGAAGCCTACCCAGCAAAGCCACCACGGCCGGTGGTTTAAATTTCTATTCATTTGTTGATGTTAAATTCCAGAAAATGAACACAGAAAGAGTATCTCAACTAAGTTCAATCTTCAAAATCATTGATAAATTACATAATCATTAAGAAACTAGATAATGAAAGAGTACATCTAGATTTTGTTCTCTTTTGCTAGATTTTTGTTCTCTTTTGGATTTGAACTTGAGGACTATGGATAAATTAGAGAAAATATTTTCAAATTCACTCCTGACTGATATTGAAGGTTCTTAAATATCATTTTCAATGATACAATTTCGATTTAAATTTTATAATTGTTTATTGTTTAACCAATACAAAAATTGAATTAAATCAGAAGTTATATATTTATAATAAAGAAAGTGCTCGATAAAAAGATAAACAAAAGTTGAACAAACTAAAGACACTTGTCCTTAATTAAACTATTGCTAATTCAAATAATAACTTATTTTATTCAAATAAGTCGATTTAGCGCATCCAAATATTTCAGAAAAGATCTTTCATAATATGGATTAGGACAAAGGTCTCGAGCTTTAATTTTTGTAATACAACGTTTTCTTTTCTATTGCAACTTATTTGTTGGAATATAATACGCGGAAACGATAGGATCTTGCAATTTACGTCAATACGAAATCACTAGACAAATAAACAAGAAATAATAAAGACACCAGAAATTTACGTGGTTTGGTCCGAGTATCAGTACCTACGTCCACAGGGAGAGCTAATATCAAATAATCTACTATAATCGGAGAATCAAAATTTACAATTTCCACCCCTAAATTTAATTCTAAATCCAAAGTGTTTATAAATAAACAACTCACTTGAACATAAACTCACTGCACAAAATTACCGCGCGTTCAAGCTCAAAACAAAACACTCTATGCATGCCGAAAACAAGAACTCCAGCGTCTAATTTTTTCTCGCGTATGTGCTTCTCCGTGTTCTCCTTTTCTTGATTGCATGGATGGCTCCTCTGTAGCTTGATGATGTGCAGCTCCTTTTTTTTTTTTTTAAGGGTTTCAGCCGCTCTTTTTTTTAGCTTTATTTGTGCCCAAGATCAAAAGTTTGACCTGGTTCATCACATTTCGGCTCCACGTGCTGAGGACTTCTTACTTTATTTCTATCAGCCAAAGAAGACACCATGGCGTGGAATATTGTGTGCACAAAGTCAAATATTTGATTTTGGGTCCCACCATGATAACCTGCAGCCAAAGAAGACCCCATGGCGTGGAAGCAGCCAAAGAATTTGACTTTGGGCCACACCATGATAACCTGCAGCCAAAGAAGATCCCATGGCGTGGAAGCAGCCAAAGAAGACCCCATGGCGTGGAATTGATAAACTGCAGAGGGATACCGCTCCGCCAGATAAAAGAGGAAACTTTTATTTTATTTTATTTCTTCGTATAGCTATAAAGAGTCCAAAAAAATAAAAAAAAAAAGGGCTTCATCATCCAATTTGAAATTTACTTGAAAAAAATTTATCAACAAATTCAATTTAACAAATCGTTATCCGAATTCAAACTCGAGACATTAATTTAAAAATATTTGCAAATAGAGCATTTATATTTCATTGTGATTTCCTTTTTTTTTTCATCAAGTCAACTTATTTTAAATGTCCATACCAAAAATAAGTTATTTTAAGTATAGATTTTCTGAATGTACTCTATTGCGGGCTTAGGAAACATAATATTATAGTGTTGTTCTACCTCATACTTATCCGGCACCTTAGATATGACATTCTTCTTAAAAACTATAGATGTATCACCAATAAATAGGCCAGGAGAACAGCAAAATGCCATAATTTTTGTATGGTACTTACTTGTGCATCATAATTTTTTCACTCACTTGAGTGCAAAGAAAAATGAATACCATGTCCACATGTACTTTTGAGTACAAATTAAGGCCTTCCCCTTAAATTAGTTTTGATAATTACTTCCCACATGTGATCCACTTCATTAGTATAAACAGATTTTAGTTGTAAATATTAAAAAAACCCAGAATAACTACTGTAAATTGGGAAGATTTTCTTCAGCTGCATGAGTCTTCTTTTCTGTCCTTTAATCTGTGAGTCAATATCCTTTATTAATTTGATTTTAATACCAGTTAAAATTCCATAAAGAAAAATCAAAAGCACCCGATGATTGTCTCTCGCCAGTTTTTTTCTTTATATGATGAACGTGGGAGGTGTCTCTTCCTCTCACGGCGCTTCCCTTTCTCTTTCCTTGCAGCACGACACTCCTGACGGTCAAACCAAAACTCGAATTAGATGTGTTTTTCATGAATTATTTTGGATCAAAGAGTCAACAAAACACATCACTCCTTTCTTTCTTTATTAAGAACGAAAGAAAAACGAATACCACGTGCACATGTACTTTTGAGTACAAATTAAGGACTTCCCCTTAAATTAGTTTTGATGATTACTTCCCACGTGTGATCCACTTGATTAGTATAAATGGATTTTAGTTGTAAATATTAAAAAACCCAGAATAACTACTGCAAATTGAGAAGATTTTCTCTTAAAAATAACATGTTCAGCTACATGAGTCTTCATTTATGTCCTTTAATCTATGAGTCAATATCCTTTATTAATTTGATTTTAATACCAGTTAAAATTCCATAAAGAAAAATCAAAAGCACCCGATGACGGCAAAAGAACGCTTCAAGTGCCATAACTTTGGCCAAAGGGACACTTAAGTGACATAACTTACGAAAGGTACGCTCAAGTGTCACATTCGAAGAAAAACGGATCACTTGAGTACCACTCCGGCCAAAGTCCGGCCAAAACGTCAACGTGACGTTTTTCGGCGAAGCGCACCCAAAACTACGTCGTTTTGCACGCTGACGTAGCCAAAATGGCATCGTTTTGGGCTGACGTGGTAAAAAAAAAAAAAAATTAATTAAATTAAAAAATTAAATTAAATTAAATTTAGTTAAAATATTTAAAATTAATAATTTTAAAATTAAATTTAGTTGAAATATTAAAAAATTAATAATTAAAAATTTAAAAATTAAAAATTTTAAAAAAATTTTAAAAAAAAGAAGGAAAGATGGGGAGGCGGCGGCCGCTACCGCCGTCGGGGGAAGGGCCGGCGACGGCGGGGGAGGGTCGGCCGGGGTCGCCGGCCCCGGCCGGGCCCGACGACCCCGGTTGATTGGGGGTGAGGGCTCGCGAGCCCTCGCCACAGATCTAGGGAGGGCCGCCGCCCGCTGGGGCGACCCTCGGCCGGCGGCGGCCTTTAGCCCGGCCGGGCGAGGGCCGCGGACCGCTGGGGCGACCCTTGGTGGGCGGCGGCCCTTGGCCCGGCCGGGCGAGGGCCGCCGACCCTCGCTGGATCGTGCGAGGGCTCGCGAGCCCTCGCCCGCCGGTCGGGCCGGGGTTCCCGGCCCTCGGCTAGGGCTCGGCGACCCCGGCCGACCCTCCCCCCCCGCCGTCGCCGCCCTTCTCGGCGGCGGCGGGCGGCGGCGCTAGCGGCTAAGGGCTAATCCCTTAGCCGCCCGCCCCCCCCTTTTTTTTTTTATTATTAATTTTTTAATATTTCAACTGAATTCAATTTTAAAATTATTAATTTAAAATATTTTAACAAAATTTAATTTTAAAATTATTATTTTGAAATATTTTAAATAAATTTAATTTAATTAATTATTTTTTTTTTTGCCACGTCGGCCCAAAATGACGCCGTTTTGGCCACGTCGCAAAAAAATAGCGTCGTTTTGGGCTCGGTTCACCGGAAAAGTGCCACGTCAATATTTTGGCCGGATTTTGGCTGGATTGGCACTGAAGTGATCCATTTTACTCCGATTTTGGCACTTAAGTGTACCTTTCGTAAGTTATGGCACTTAAGTGTCAATTTGGCCAAAGTTAAGGCACTCCAGGGGTCCGCGCGTCACCCGATGACTGTCTCTTGCCAACTTTTTCTTTATATGATGAATGTGGGAGGTGTCTCTTCCTCTCACGGCGCTTCCCTTTCTCTTTCCTTGCAGCACAACACTCCTGTCGGTCAAACCAAAACTCGAATTAGATGTGTTTTTCGTGAATTATTTGCGATCAAAGAGTCAACAAAACACATCACTCCTTTCTTTCTTTATTAGGAAGTCGGTTCTTAGTGATCAGCCAGAGATTGAATTGGTAAGCTCACGCCGGATTCTATTGACCACCTCTTCTTTGATTGCTGCATCACGGCTAGTATGGCCTACTTTTGGGCGGCTAGGTGTAACCTCCCATGGAGAAATGGGACTTGGACAGAAAATCTTCAGTGGGCAATGAGATTCCTCTCAGGTAAGGATTTCTATCACGCCATTGGTCGCTTCTCTTTTGGAGCTTTGTGCCATCTCATTTGGAAGTATAGGAACGACATCCTCTTTAGAGAGCATCCGGTTGTGGTTGCGGCTATCAAGAAGCATCTCATTAAAGTTATGCAGGATAAAGCCTTAACGTTCAAAAGCGTGGAAGATTGCTCGAGGAATAGGAGGTTACAAAGAAACTGGGGCCTTGACCCGTCTATCTTCAACTCTCCTATGCCGACCGCCTAGGTCGCCTTAGTCTAGTTTTGCGAGTTGTTTCTCCTTGGCCCTGCGTGGCCTTTTGATTAGTATGTCTGTTTTTAGTTGTTGTTTCACCCCTGTGTCGCTGTTTTTGGGCTTCCTGTTTCGGCCCTTGCTTGAGTTGACCGCTTTGCGGTGTTTTGTGTCCGGCGCCCTTTCACTCGATTAGATGCTTCTGTCTTGATTAGAGTTGTAAATATTAAAAAACCCAAGTTTTTTCTTTTAAAAATAACATGTGCTACATGTCTTCATTTATGTCCTTTAATCTATGAGTCAATATCCTTTATTAATTTGATTTTAATACCAGTTAAAATTCCATAAAGAAAAATCAAAAGCACCCGGATCTCTTTCCTCTCACGGCGCTTCCTTTCTTTCTTTCCTTGCAACACGACACTCCTGTCGGTCAAAGCAGAAACTCGATTTAGATTTGTCGGTCAAACCAGTTGGTTAAAGCTCAATATATAATTACACTTTACCAAAAAAAAAAAATTGAAAAACGAATACCACGTGCACATGTACTTTTGAGTACAAATTAAGGACTTCCCCTTAAATTAGTTTTGATGATTACTTCCCACGTGTGATCCACTTGATTAGTATAAATGGATTTTAGTTGTAAATATTAAAAAACCCATAATAACTACTGCAAATTGAAAAGATTTTCTTTTAAAAATAACATGTTCAGCTACATGAGTCTTCATTTATGTCCTTTAATCTATGAGTCAATATCCTTTATTAATTTGATTTTAATACCAGTTAAAATTCCATAAAGAAAAATCAAAAGCACCCGATGACTGTCTCTCGCCAGTTTTTTTTATATGATGAATGTGGGAGGTCTTTTCCTCTCATATGATGAATGTGGGAGGTCTCTCTTCCTCTCACGGCGCTTCCCTTTCTCTTTCCTTGCAACACGACACTCCTGTCGGTCAAACCAGAAACTCGATTTAGATGTTTTTGTCATGATCACTCCTGTCGGTCAAACCAGAAACTCGAATTGAGTTTGAAAATATCACCACTGTTAGTTTGAATCGTCCAATTGAAATGTTGTTAAGAAATTCACGACTTTTTATTTTTATTTTTTATCGAGGAACTGCCGGAGATCACCCTTCGGGGATCACATGACCCTCCGGTGCCCAGTAGCACCGTCTGGCCTCACCGCAAGCCACTATTTAGATGTAAACATCCGGGGAGGCTAGCCTAAGACCCCAACACCAGGGTCCCCCGCTTAAGACACTTCAGCAGTGAGAGGGTTCGAACCCTCAACCTCGGCGATGAGGGAGAGAATGCACACCAAGTGCGCTGCCCATGGTTGGGTGGAAATTCACGACTGTTAGTTAAGAAAATTCTCATTTTCAAGCATCTAGAATCATATGATGTCATACGAGAGAGAAATAACAATTTAAAATTTATTATTTGGGATAAAAGAATCAACGGAACAAATCACTCCTTTCTTTCTTTATTAAGAACGAAAGAAAAACGAATACCACGTGCACATGTACTTTTGAGTACAAATTAAGGACTTCCCCTTAAATTAGTTTTGATGATTACTCCCCACATGTGATCCACTTGATTAGTATAAATGGATTTTAGTTGTAAATATTAAAAAACCCAGAATAACTACCGCAAATTGAGAAGATTTTCTTTTAAAATTAACATGTTCAGCTACATGAGTCTTCATTTATGTCCTTTAATCTATGAGTCAATATCCTTTATTAATTTGATTTTAATACCAGTTAAAATTCCATAAAGAAAAATCAAAAGCACCCGATGACTGTCTCTCGCCAGTTTTTTCTTTATATGATGAATGTGGGAGGTCTCTCTTCCTCTCACGGCGCTTCCCTTTCTCTTTCCTTGCAACACGACACTCCTGTCGGTCAAAGCAGAAACTCGATTTAGATGTTTTTGTCATGATCACTCCTGTCGGTCAAACCAGAAACTCGAATTGAATGTGGGAGGTCTCTCTTCCTCTCACGGCGCTTCCCTTTCTCTTTCCTTGCAACACGACACTCCTGTCGGTCAAACCAGAAACTCGATTTAGATGTTTTTGTCATGATCACTCCTGTCGGTCAAACCAGAAACTCGAATTGAGTTTGAAAATATCACCACTGTTAGTTTGAATCGTCCAATTGAAATGTTGTTAAGAAATTCACGATTTTTTTTTTTTTTTTATCGAGGAACTGCCGGAGATCACCCTTCGGGGATCACACGACCCTCCAGTGCCCAGTAGCACCGTCTGGCCTCACCGCAAGCAACTATTTAGATGTAAACATCCGGGGAGGCTAGCCTAAGACCCCAACACCAGGGTCCCCTGCTTAAGACACTTCAGCAGTGAGAGGGTTCGAACCCTCAACCTCGGCGATGAGGGAGAGAATGCACACCAAGTGCGCTGCCCATGGTTGGGTGGAAATTCACGACTATTAGTTAAGAAAATTCTCATTTTCAAGCGTCTAGAATCATATGATGTCATACGAGAGAGAAATAACAATTTAAAATTTATTATTTGGGATAAAAGAATCAACGGAACAAATCACTCCTTTCTTTCTTTATTAAGAACGAAAGAAAAACGAATAACACGTGCACATGGACTTTTGAGTACAAATTAAGGACTTCCCCTTAAATTAGTTTTGATGATTACTTCCCACATGTGATCCACTTGATTAGTATAAACGGATTTTAGTTGTAAATGTTAAAAAGCCCAGAATAACTACTGTAAAATGAGAAGATTTTACTTTAAAAAATAACATGTTGAGCTGCATGATTCTTCATTTTTGTCCTTTAATTTGTGAGTCAATATCCTTTATTAATTTGATTTTAATACCAGTTAAAATTCCATAAAAGAAAATCAAAAGCACCGGATGACTGTCTCTCGCCAGTTTTTTCTTTATATGATGAATGTGGGAGGTATCTCTTCCTCTCACGGCGCTTCCCTTTCTCTTTCCTTGCAGCACGACATGCCTGTCAGTCAAACCAGAAACTCGAATTAGATGTGTTTCTCATGAACGATCTATCATTTGAAAACATCATGAACGGATACCACGTGCTGCATGATTCTTCATTTTTGAGCTGCATGATTCTTCATTTTTGTCGTTTAATCTTTGAGTCAATATCCTTTACTAATTTGATTTTAATACCAGTTAAAATTCCATAAAAGAAAAAATTCAGTAAATATAACAAATTCGTTTTTAAGAGGAAGAAATATGAAGATGATAAAAAATGTCTAACCTTGAATGGTCCATTATCTGTTCTGAAACTAATACCACCGACGTATTTCAGCTAAACAGGGAACCCACTGGAAGTAGAAAAAAGTTTAGAAGAGACTTGACAAAAACCTCATATGAAAATAGAAACTTTATTCTATTTCTAGGACTAGGATAAATCATCTACTTTACCCGAAATTTTACTCAGCGCAGACATAAGGCCCGACTCTGAGATGGACGTAGAGGCCTGCTTGTTGCACGAGCTTGACAAATTTCACGAGATCATAGTTTCCCTCAAAGTTGTACTGAAGCAAAATAAAGCAAATCTAATCAGAATTAAACCTTTTTTTACTTTTATAATTAGCCTAAATAATGAAAAGAAAAATGATGGACTAGTTCTGTTACTTTGCCAGGTGAAGGCTCGTGGCCATTCCAGAAAACATAAGTCTGAATGACATCCAAACCTCCCTCTTTTGCCTTCCGAATAAGATCTGGCCACATCTTGAAACCCATCAATCGGACATCACTTATATAAGACAAGGAAGAAAATCCAGTGCAGCTGAAGCCAAATAAGATACATTGCATTCAATCAACTGATTGCATTCAAGGAAATCCAGTGCAGCTGAAGAAAATCTATGGAGGGGACATTGCATTCAACTGATGGGACAAAATAATATACAATGCACAAGATTCAGGCGTGACATATAATTTGAGATTATAATAATACCCACAACCCTTTCAAGCATTTGATATTATTGACACTCGCATGTAACCAAAAAGATTTTCGTAAGATTTTCGTCATTTCATGGCCGAACCTGGAAAAAGCGTTATATTATCTGCCTAAGGAAAAGGACAAGCTGCTGATAATGCTGCAATTCACACCTTTATATTCACCAACCAAGAAAATTTAAAACCTGAAAATTCAACCTGCTAAACCCAATTCGCTGCATTACTCACATCAAAGGATTACTACCATGGTCAAGAAGAATTTATTTTACGAAATATAGCTGGCTTTCATATGCCAAGCTTCGCACATGCCACATGTGATCACCAATTCCATTGTTCCAAGTGCACCAAGAACCCTCTTCACAAATACGACACTGCTATTAGATTCTAAACAATACCAACTCTTCCCCTAAGCAAATTTGGATTCACAACGAACATAATCTAGGCTGAGACCAATCTCCTCGCGCGACAAATGGCAGTATTTAATTGCTGAAAACATTAGGTGCCCATCTATCCTATGACTCTCCAAAAATTAAACCCCCAACACATTGGCACCCAACTCTCCATGATAGAATTCATCCTTCCGCACCATCAGAGGCTATCGTTCAGCTCTACTTCCCCAGTTTACCATGACCAATAAGCAGTTCCTCTCCCCCCACCCACGCAAACTATTTCCCCAGTTTACCATGACCAAAATAGTATTACCTTCAAGATCCTACACCATTAGACAATGATCCTTCCAATGAATCCAAAGTGCAATACTTATCGTTCAAATGTGTCAACAAATCAAAAACAATTAGACAGACCCATTTGGAAAATTTGGTCTCGTACAGAAGTTTTTTGAGCTTATAAGAAAAAACCAGAGAGAGCAGCTCAAAGGTGCTTGAAACCTACATAAACAAATTGAAATCTTAAAACCTAGCTTGATATCTACACATCAAAGGCTATCATTGAGCTGATCTACATAGACTATTTATAATCCCGCTACGGTAGTTTAGAAAAACTGAGGAAAGCACCCCAAAAGAAAACGAGAAGAACCCAGCTTCAATCTGTAAGAAAATTTTAGAAAAATCGAGGAAATTTGTGAGCTTACAGATGAGGAAGCCGGTGATGGATGAAATAGAGCGACGGGGAGCTGGCGATGACACAACTAGCAATGGCGCGATGAGGAGCTAGCAATGACACAACGAGGAAGCAGATGAACGCAAATGAGGAAGTAGCGCAATGGGGAGCTGGATCTGGCCATGGCGCGACGAAGGAAAACACTGTGAACTGTGAAGTCTGCGGGTGTGAGGGGTAAAGAAAGAAACAGTCGAGGGGAGCTCGTCGAAGGAAAACGCTGAGAATGAATTAGGGTTTTGGTCATTTTGGACTTTTGGGCTGCCCTAAAAATTGGTTCTCAAACCGGTTCCCGAACCGGTCCGGTTGATCCGGTTCCCGGGTGGGTAATCCCATGGAACCGGTTCCCGGACCGGTTCAAACAGGGTCTGAATTTTAGGAACCAGTTCCCAGACTAGTTTCAACCGGAACCAGTTCCCAACCCTGTTTTCCGGGTGGGCCGAACCGGGAACCAGGTAAACCCGGTCCGGTTGCACACCCCTACTTCCCACATGCGATCCACTTGATTAGTATAAATGGATTTTAGTTGTAAATATTAAAAAGCCCAGAATAACTACTGTAAAATGAGAAGATTTTATTTTAAAAAATAACATGTTGAGCTGCATGATTCTTCATATCTGTCCTTTAATCTGTGAGTCAATATCCTTTATTAATTTGATTTTTATACCAGTTAAAATTCCATAAAAGAAAATCAAAAGCACCCGATGACTATCTCTCGCCAGTTTTTTCTCTATATAATGAATGTGGGAGGTGTCTCTTCCTCTCACGGTGCTTCCCTTTCTTTTTCCTTGCAGCACGACACTCCTGTCGATCAAACCAGAAACTCGGAGTCTCCAACCATGGGCGTCACGGACACCACTCAACAAGCCTTCGACCGAGCCCAAGAGCTCAAGCAATTCGATGAATCCAAGCAAGGAGTCAAAGGTCTCGTTGACTCCGGTCTCACCTCCATCCCTTCCCACTTCATCCACCCACCCGAGACCCTCTCAAGCCTCAAGACCGCCCAGCCCAGGCCCGATTCGATCCATTCGATCCCTATTATCGACCTCTCCGGCTGGGACTCCTCCCGCCGGCCCTCCATCATTGAAGAAGTGGGACGCGTGTCTCGCGAGCTCGGCTTCTTCCAGGTAGTCAACCACGGTGTGCCAACGGAGGTTATGGATCGCACGACCACGGCCGTGAAGGCCTTCAACGAGCTACCGGCGGAGGCGAAGGCAAGGATATACAGGAGGGAGATGGGGAGGGAGGGGGACACCGGCGTCGCGTACTTCTCCAACGTTGACTTGTTCCATGCCAAAGCGGCTAGCTGGAGGTAATCAACCAAGCTTAAGTACCATTTAGGATCGCATCAAATCAAGTTTAGAATATTTAGCAAATGAATGAAAAATTGTCCCAAAAATTCTAAACTTATCGTACCGCAGTCAATTCAATTCTAAATATTTCAACGTATAAATTTAGTCATATACATCTCAATTATGACAATTTAGTCTCAAACCTTTTAATACTTTGCCAATTTAATCTAAACCTTCTAATGTTGTATCAATTTAGTTATTTCGATCAATTTTTACCAAAAATAATTGACATAGCAATTTAGTTAATGTTGGTCGTAGTACGTGACATGGCAATGTTTTTTTTTTTTTTTTGGTCAGTCCTATTCTAATCCTACTCTACACTCACTCGCAGACTTGTGCCCTGCCTCTTGCAAGGCGTGGGAGTCGCAACCCACTCGCGAAACTTACGCGTCCCTACCCCCATCCCCCCCTGAGGAGGTGGGGATTTGAACCCCTCACCTCCCCCTTCCATGTTGGAAGGGTGGCCACTGAGGCGAACCCCCAGTGGTTACATGGCAATGTTAATGTTGACAATTTTTGCAATTTTCTATTCATTATGATTTTTTTTCTTTTTTCTTTTTTTTTTCCCTTTTTTTCCCTCCATTGGCCATCATCGGGCTTCATCAATGGCTAATGGAGGTTGTTGGCCACAAGTGAGGGCCCCCTTGTCAGCCCTTGACGTGGGCCGCATTCACCTAAGGCCGGCAGAGGTCATCAATCATCGATGACGTATGGTAGAGGGAAATATATATATATATATATATATATTCATAAAATTGAAATTTAAAATATAATTGCATGAATTGTCAACATCAGCATCGGTCGTCCTAAGTGCCAGTTGTGCCACATAAAATGTTCGATGCTAACTAAACCGCTAGGAATTATGTTGCAGGGACACGCTCCAGATAAGGTTGGAGCCGAAACCGGACATTGCAGAGATCCCCGAGGTCTGCAGAAATGAGGTGATGGAATGGGATCAGCAGACCCAACGCTTAGGACGCATCCTGCTGGGACTGTTGAGCGAGGGGTTGGGATTGAGTCCCGAAAAGCTACAGGAATTGACATGCCCAGAGAGCAGGGCGATGGTAGGGAATTACTATCCATGCTGTCCCCAGCCTAATCTGACGGTCGGCTTGGCGTCCCACACGGACCCGGGAGTGATCGCAGTGCTCTTGCAGGACCAATTGCCAGGTTTGCAAGTGAAGCACGGGGACGAGTGGTTGGATGCACCGCCCATTCCCGGTGCTTTGGTTGTGAACATTGGTGACATCCTTCAGGTAAACTTTCGATTGAGTACTAGAGAATTTTCAAATCACCTGAGCCAATTCAAAAATAACATTATACAATGAAATAGAGATCTGATTTACGTGATTTAACTTCCCAGATCATGTCCAACAACGAATACAAAAGTGCAGAGCACCGAGCATTGGCCAACCCTAATCGAGAGCCACGTGTGACAATAGTCGTTTTCCACAACGTGAGCAATGTGGATACTCAGCTCGGACCGTTGCCGGAGCTCGTATCCTCAGATAAACCTGCTGCTTTTCGGCAGTTCACCATGGGCGAATACAGGAGGGCATTCTTTACTACTGAGTTGGACGATAGTCTGGTCCATTACTTCAGGGCGTGATTCAGAGGTGCATGGGGCAGAAAAGATGATACGGGAATAAGATTGCTTCTTTGTTGCACTGGAGGAAATACTGGATTCTTCCCCTATATAATACTGAGCATTGAGCTTTAGAGTATCTATGTCCTATAATATTTTGTTTCTTGTCAACGTCGGAACTTATTTCAAATATAGCTTTCCCGAATGTACTCTAAAAAAATCACGTTCTCTATCATGTAGGGAACAGAATAATACGGCCCCTTTTTTGCTTCACTGTAACCCGAGCCCCCCCTTCACATATAATATTCTTCTAGAAAATTATATATTTATCACTATTAAATAAGTCTTACCTCCTCTTATAACAAATACTATATTATTAGTGTTACCAACAATTTAAAAATATATGCATATAGACAAGCCACATAAAGCGCTAATTGAGTGGCTAGTTTAGATATAAAATAGAGGAGTTGAATGGATGAGTTCATATGAATATAAATCTCAAGAAAGAAAAGGAAAAAAAATTGAAAATATACATGAGATTTCATCTACATACCACTCACTGGTTACAACTAAGGAGGGGCAAGCAAAGGCTTCTCCTTTATTTATTTTTTGGAAAACTTCAAATAAAAGCTCGAAATGCCCTCATTTTCTCAAATAAGAGCCTGAAGTGGACCTTATTTCAAATAAAGGCTGAAGTGGTCATATTAGTCTCAAGGAAGGATCTGAAGTGATTATGATTATTTCAAATAAGGGTTTAGCCTCACCAGCTCGTCGATCGGCAAAAAATTCCCACTGATTAAGGATATTTTCATCAAAACACAATATAATATAAATTAAAATTAAATTAGATTAAAAATTTTGAAAGAAAAATTCAAAAAAAAAAAAAAAAACTATAGGTCGGAGGGAGGTGGGAGGGCTCCCTCCTCTTTGTGGCCACTGCCCAACGCCAATGGGGCGACAGCGATGGCTGGCGGGGTCGTCGGTGCCATGGCAAGGGTTGGCAACCCTCGTCAACCAAAGGGGAGGGCCTGCATCCCTCTCATGTGTGTTCCTTTTTCTTTTCTTTTTTTAATATTTTATTTTTTTGGAAAAAAATAGAAAAAAAGGAAAATTTTTATAAAAACTTAAAAGATGAAATTGCTCTTCATCGAAAAAAAAACTCAATCCCTTCTTTGAGATTGATATAGCTACTTGAGGCCCTTCTTAGAAATAATATTCACTTCAGGCTCTTATTTAATAAAATAAGAACAATTCAGGCCCTTATTTAAACAATGTATACTTTAGGCCCTTATTTGGAATTTTCCCTTTTATTTTCTTTTTATATAACAATCTTATAAAAATTATATTAATTACTGTTTCGCCAAGAATCTTCTCGGAGAAAATATCTTTCACCGAAAGTTGAATCTTCGACTTTTTTTTTTTTTTTTTTTTTGTATATCAGGTTATGTGTTGAAAAGGAAAAGATTAATTATACTCTAATGGCAATAACAATGAATAAAGATAAATCCAATGTGGCACCCCGAACCCTTCGTAGGTCGCCACCAGCGCCAATGTTACACCTTATTACCTTTCTCCTTTAGAAGAAGCGTCGTAATTTCATAGACACACATTCTTTTTTTTTTTTAAAACAAAACGGCTCCAGCGTGACTCATTAGCGGAAGCAAATTCAAACATCACGATCTCTCCCCCTACCAACCATGATACAAATACACACCACTAATCACCATGCTTTTATAGACAAGCCACGACACTTTATTTACATATATTTTCAAGATGGGACTTCTTTTAGGTCGATACATCAAAAGGAAAAGCTAGGACTCAGCTATGTCCATCCCAAAACCCCAAAAAGAACCCTCGACCCTCTACATCTCACGTGCACAACCCTCATCATAAGTGTCGGCTAACTATCCAAAAAGATCCAGCTCCTACTCGTCACGCACGGGCCTCACACCCGATCCGCTGCGTCAGGCGGTGGAGGTGGCAGCATCCCTCTCATCACCCCGTCGCGACGAACGTGGACGGAGACGAACTCCTGGACAATCGGGCCCCCAGCCAGGCCTATGTCGTACATGACAAAATAGCGCACACGAATCTATGTCAATCCAGGTACCGAAGGACAGCCGAACTCCTCGCACTCTACCTCGACGTCGGATGGTAAACCGTAAAATGTACCCCGCGTAACGGCAGGAAGCGAGCATGCTGCTAATCTGAAATGTTGGTCCCCAAAGGGGTGAGTACAACCACTCAGCAGGTAAAAGAATCCAATAACAACTCAATGCATCATGCAAATCATACAAGCATTGCAGGCGTTACTTACCTTGAAGCCATGCGCATACTATCATGCATCATTATCATAATCATATACATGTCATCATCATCATCACATCATCACATCACACATGTCATCATCATCATGACATCATCATATTGCACATGTCACCATCATCATGGTATCATCATATTACACATGTCACCATCATCATGGCATCATCATATTACACATGTCACCATGCCATATCATATATCATCATCATCATCATCATCATGCATATCATCATGCCATATCATATATCATCATCATCATCATCATCATCATCATCATCATCATCATCATGCCACGGGTGATCATCATCATCATATCACATCACATATCATCATCATCATCATGCATATCATCAATGCCATGGGTTAATTTCCCTTTTTTAACTTTCAATTTGATCACCACATCACCCATTCCTCGGATCATCAATTTCATCATCCCCTCGGGCAAAGACCTTCGAGGCTTCCGGCATTCAGCCATTCCAGGCCACCGGGCATCCGGCCCCCTACATTCCGAGCATCTCGCATCCCAACTGGCATTACGAGGCATTCCCCTTGGGCAAAGACCTCCGACAGGGCTTCCGGCATTTACACTCCTTGGTCGGGCATCCCGCACCCCAATCCTGGCATCGCGAGGCATTCCCCTCGGGCAAAGACCTCCGACTGGGCTTCCGGCACCCCCACGTTCCGGGCATCCTGAATCTCCCAGGGCCATCCGGCAATGCATCTCTATACATTCCGGGCATCATCCTCCACCACAACCACCTCCTCACTTATCATTATTCGTGTTTACCGATTTCAATCTCAATTTAGCATGGCATATGGCGTGACATCCAACAAGTCATACTTGGCATGGAATTCACACATGTATGTCAATTCAATGTCATGCATACATCAAGACCTCACCATACATGAACATGGTATAATTATTTATGAAATAAAATTAATGGAATTTATGGCCAATAAAATAATCCATTTTTCATGCCCTTTTTCATTTATTTAAATTCCAGCTTTTTTTGTTAATTTCAAAAATATTAAATTTAATATCTATAAATTCCCAAAAATTCTAAAAATTAAGGCAAGTCATAAACTAGCCAATAGGATAATAATTTCATGCAAAATACATGGCCAAATAGAATTTCACAAAATTTCACAATTTTCACAAAATGGCATGTCATTTTCGGTTAAAATCAGAATGCACAGTTTCTGAAGAAATTCGATTAAAATATTCATATGACCTCCAAAAATTACGAAATTTTACCGAGTTATAGCCAAGAAATTTTTGTACATCTTTCATGAAGAACTCCAAGTCATATTATTTTTACATTATTTTCTACAGTCTCACGAAGCTTCTGGATCCATTACCGCATCGTCCAGTACATGCTTCTCCGAAATACTGAGTTTTCGCCTACCTATTATCTTTAGTTTCCTTTGAAATTTGGATATGTTATACATAAAAATGTTATCTACAAGTTTCATGAAGAGATCCAAGTCAAAAATCCAGAGTATAGTCGTCATTTAGGTCCATGAAGTCTCGGGTGTCCCAAAATACATCTCCAGAATTACCGTCTTCAAGATCTAGTCGATTTACTAGGCTATACTTGTTCATTTCACTTCAAATTTGAGTATGTTATATTTTAAGATGTCCCCTACAACTTTGATGAAGAAATATAAGAGATATTCTTAACACAAACCAACATGCAACCACACATCCAACAAGAGGTCAGTGAAATCTTTCCAGATCTGAGGTCTCCGTAGAATGAGAGTTTAACCCCTCAAATATCCATCATTTTCCACTAAATTTCAGTATGTTGTATTTCAAGATGTTAGCTACAACTTTCATGAATAAATCGAAGCCAAAATCGGACTCTAAACATGCATGCAAGCTCACACAACATTCTGACTCACACGGTTCGAGCAAAAACAGCCATACCATTCAAGAATAAACCACCCATACTTCGGTTTTTCTCACCTAAACACCCAAAAATTCAACATGCAAGTAACACACACACATGCAAGAGCAGCTAGAGGACTCCCACTTGCCTCTAGACCGGACGGACGACGGCACAAGGCGGCGAGCACGGCGGACGTACGGCGAGCGACGGCGACTCCCTCCTCGGCTTCTCCTCTCTCTCGGCCGCTCTCCCTCTCTCTCGCACAATCTCTCTCTCTCACACTCTCTTGGGTGAACCGGCCACTCTCTCTCCTTCCCTTCTCTTTTATCCCCCCTAATCCTCATCATTAGTAATCATTACTTTGCCTCCTAACTAGCCAATGCATGCCACCCTTGTCTAGGCCAATGCATGAAGACTTCTTGCCACTTGTCTTGATGGGCTTTTGGGCTTGGGCTTTTGGGCCGGCCACTCTTGGGCCTCCCTCTTGGTCGACGGCAGCCCACTTGTGGGCTTCAATGGGCCGGCCAACTTGGCCCATTAAAGATCCACTCTTGGGCTTAAGGCCCAATCAAATTTTACCCTCCTTTTTTTTTTTGAATTTCTTCTATAAATATTTTTAAGTTTTAATTTTCAACATGGCCAAAGTCTTGTGACAATTTGTTTATTGAAATTTAATTTATAAAGTGCATGGCCAAGCTTAGATTATTATCATTAATCTATCAAAATTTAAAATTTCATAAACACAAGCACAAATCACATAATCTTGAAAAGAGACTAATGGCTAAAGCATAAACCATAGGTAATTTCATTACCCAATTGGAGATTTTAACACACCTTATAACTTGACTTTGAATTTTGGGATGCCACATCCAATGGGGCTTGTAGATAATTGCAGGATAAATGATGATTAAAGTAAATGTAAAAAGCAGCAAATAATAGGTGTATTGCATTCTCTGTCAATTTTTTCGATCCTTTTACAATCACTTCTCTTCGGCTATTTATAGCCAGATAAAAGAAAATAGTTGTCTCGACATTTCGAATAATCTCTAGAATTCTCGATGCACTTTCAATAAATGTACTATGGCTACGCTTGGTACTAGCTTTGGGAAGTGACTTTGGGTGTCTAAGAATCTTTGGGCCAATGTTTAGGTGTTTGGCAAAAAATTTTAAACCCACCTTGAAACAAAGGTTGCATTTGAAAGGCTGAAAGCCTAAGGCAAGTCCTAGGCTACCTTGGACTTTCAACCTTCTCGGAAGGTAGGGGAAGTAAAAAAATTTCTTCCAATTTTATCCTCATTGATTTTTTGATTTTCCGACTTTGCCCTTATTTGCGACTATTCATCTTCTTCTCCCTCGGGCTGGCTGACGTGTTTGTTGTGATTGCAAGGGTCCGACCATGGACTAAAGAGAGGCCAGCGACGTTGCCAGCGACCCAAGAGACCGTCGTCAACGGTCGCGCGACCATCACCAGGGGGTCGCCCAACCTAGGCTAGTGCCGTCTAGGTCGCGTGACCCTCACGAGGCCAACTGAGGTTGCTCGATCTAGATAGCAGACGGCCGTCGACGATCACGTGACACCACGGTCACATGATACCGGCAAGGGGCTGCCTAGTGTCGAGCAACCTTTGCTAGGGTCACGTCGATGAGGGCTTTGGTTTGCACGACCCACCTGGCCCTTGCTAGGGTCGAGCGAGCGCCACCCAACTGGCTCTCGCTAGGGTCGAGCAACCCAGGCAAGGGGTTGTGCGGCGACCCTGGCGAGGGGTTATGTTGGTCGCACGACCTAGCTGCCCTTCGTTGGAGTTGAGCGACCTCCACAAGGGTTGCGTCGGCAAGGGCTGCCTGGGTTTGCTTGACCCAAGTGGCCCTCACCGAGGGTCACCCAACCCTAGTCGACCTTCGCCAGTGGTCCCCGAGGGTAGACGATGGTCACCGATGATCCACTAGCAACAGATCTAGATCGCCGGTAGCCATCTAGTCTATTTGGGGCAACTTGTTTTTTTTTTTTTAATAACTAAAGTGCTTTGTATGAGTATAATTTTTCTAAATACAATTTAACTTAAAGGTATTTCACAATGGACTCTTAAATTATGATTTAACAAACATAATTTGCATTTTAAAAAATTCATTTAACTTAAAATCCTTTGTATTTTTTCAAAAACTTTTCGCAAAATCCAACCAAATGCATCCGATCTCATTCACGGGGTAGATGATACTGAGTGCTTCGGTAATTGATATCCTGCTTCTTCGTAACTGGCTCTTTCCTATCTTCTTTTTCCGAATAATTGTTGATACCGAGTCGTCGGTGACTATGACCGTTGCGATTATGGCCTTATCCGGATTTCCTTTGATAGACACGTCTTCTGGAAGCCTAGTGGGCCCAGGACAAGTTCTAGTGTCAACAATTACTTTATCAGATTAGTGATTAGATAAGAACCATTTCTTACTTAACCTGACCATTTATATGATGACCTTCGATAAATTAGATGTTGTTTTAAGTAAATTATTAGTATATTATTTAGCTTTTGGTGTCTTAAAAATGAAACTTCATAAAATAAACTTAAATTGCACTGTTATATAAAGATATATCAATTTTCTCTTTAACATATATCCTCGGTCCTAAACAAAAACACTTCTTGCTATTTCTACTTATATATTTTTTTGCTACGCGGTGTTTTTCTCCATCATGTAATAATGACAAACATTATCGAAACCTTTACAGCCCCACTCTATTAGAATTCTGACTCCACTTCCTGTGTTATCCATAAATAGTTTATTTGTTGGAATCCATTGATTGAATCATAACATCATGACCTTTAGTTTCAATCACCCAATTAAACGTTGTTGGGAAAATTTTTATTTTTAGGTTCCAATGAATTCTTCAAAATTAGAATTCCCAAGCTTTCCGATTGTCAAAAATCATACTAATCAAATTTCACATGAGAGAGAAATAAAGGCCAAACTTTTGTACCAATTGTAAAATAGGATGAGTCTTACCTCATAATTGGATTGCGCATAACTCTTTATAGGATATCCTTTACTCTCAAAAAGTTTAAACACATCTTGTTGTTTTTCAACATGTCCAATCACAGACTTTTCGCCTCTAATCTAATACTCTATTTGTAACAACCCAGTTCGACAAGAATGTGAAGTGATCACCAAGCCAAAGAGCTCAAATAAGGAGCGGCTCCAAATGGTTTTTAAGATGGAGAAGGGTTACGAACAGCATAGAAGGAGAAAGTTCCTAATATATATATATATATATATATATATATATATTAAATTGAAATTAACTCACAAGATACACTATGGTTTTTGACATAATGGTAACCTTTAGTATTGAAATTTCAATATTAAGTATGATCATGTGAGAATACTACCAAGATAGATGACTTTCTGAGAAAGTGCCTACTTAAATGCCAAAGAACTTAAATTGTGAAGCTTGATATGGGATGGGTTAAGACAGACAATTCCTTGATTGATTTAATCCACGATGCCACAAGTTTGATTTCAAGGAGTTCAACCATTAAAATCAAAAGCAGTCTCGGATTGGTTTATGCCAAAAGGAATTGACTATGAAACCAATAAATTACTTAAGATTTGAATTTCATAAAACTTTTATAAAACCTAATTGTCTAAGATAACCAATAAAATTGCGCCACGCCAACATTCTCACATTAGTATTTGTATCACAAACAAACATAGTTTAGGTGTATAATGGTCATGGCATACGAGTATTAGAACTCTATTTATTTTGCAAAAAATGTGACATTTTTTGAAAATGCTTTTCAGATTGTTATCTTCCAAGAAAAAAAAAACATTTTTTTTTTTTTTCTGGTGCTTAACTAAAACCTGAAAATAAATTAAAAAATATTTTTGTCATTTGGTATGAAAAATATGATTTGATTTTCTTAGGTAAAACTACCAAAAAATCTTAATTATTAATATTTAACTTTTTTCCTCCTTTTTCCTTGGTCGGTCACCAGTCGCTAATCACAGCAAGGGATGAGCTTGCTAATCTTGAGCAAGGCTCCACCTCCCCAGATTCAATGAGGCCAACGAGCTCGACACTCACTAGCCTTAGGCAATCTCGTCCCTCGCATATGCTGGGTTGTCAACCATC
Source organism: Eucalyptus grandis (assembly GCF_016545825.1). NCBI lineage: Eukaryota > Viridiplantae > Streptophyta > Magnoliopsida > Myrtales > Myrtaceae > Eucalyptus > Eucalyptus grandis. Next base: position 45,409,041 of record NC_052613.1, on the reverse strand, counting down.
CTCATGGTTGGAGAAAGCCAAGGAAGAAGGAAAAAGAAAAAGGATAAAAAAATAAATAATTTAATTTAAATATATATATTTATAAGAACGATTGCTTCATTAACCAAGAGCCTAAGCCAAAGCAACAAGATTCAGCGCACTGCCTTTGTGAAACTAGGCTTGAGTACCAAGGATCAAAGCTTTGGAATTTGAGACTCAAGCACGACCTTTATAGACCTGGGTTTGGGTGCACGAGTGCCAAGGCTCCCAGCCTGGTCTCACTAGATCTAAGCTTGGGTGCTGAAGACCTAGTCCTAAATGCTGGGAATCACTATTGGGCGGGAGGACTCCTGATGGGATTGTTGAGCAAGGGACTGGGAATGAGTTCGGGCAAGCTACATGAATTGACGTGCTTGGAGACGAGGGCCATGGTGGGGATTTACTATCCGTACTGTCCCCAGCTCAATCGGACGATCAGCTTGACGTCCCACACGAACCCAGGATTGATCACATTTCTCCTGCAGGACCAAGTCAGCGGTTGCAAGTGAAGCATGGCAATGAGTGGGTGGATGTGACACCAGTCCTGGGTGCTCTAGTTGTGAACATCGGCAACATCCTCCGGGTAAACTCCTATTGAGGACTAGGAGTGTCTCTAAAGCAGCCCAGTCAGTTAAAAAGTTATCAATGAAACATAAATCCATTCATGTGATTTTTGTTTTCCCGGATCATGTCCAACGACAAGCACAAAAGTGTGGACCACTGGGTGTTGGCCAACCCTAACCAAGAGCCACATGTGTCGGTAGCATTTATTTGCAACCCAAGCAATTACGAGAATGAGTTCAGACCGTTCTCGGAGCTCATATCCTCAGATAAACTCACTGCTTTCTGGCAGTTGCGAGAATAAGTCTCTATAGGGTATACTTAACTCTCAAAACATTCAAATATATCTCAATTATGTGTCTCAACCTATCTAATCACAAACTATTCGCTCCAATCTAATAGGCAATTTGATTGCAAGAAATTCAACCATTAGAGTCAAAGAAATTGATTCAAATTGATATCACTGGTTTGTCTTTGTGGATAGAGTAGATCATATGAGCCTTTCGCGGACGCTACAATCACTCAAAACATACATTGAACGGAAAAATTACGTAGTATTGGAGTTTCGCAGAATTTTTAAAAGAACTAATCATCTTGGACAACCAATACAATTGTGCCATGTCAGCATTCAACATCATCGACAAACATAGGGTTAGCGTAAAATTGTTGCGATTCTCAAAAATTAAACCGATGCATCTTCCCAAACCGTCGTCTTTGTTCCTTTTTTGTTCATTCTTTCCTCATCCTTTCACTAGCCTCCCAATAAAATAAAAACGGTAGTCTTCATAAGTGTCATCGTTCCCTCGTATCTCCAAGTAATTGTCCAATTCTATCCTTTGAAAATGGAGCAATAGTGCAAGAGAAAGTAGTTATTTTATAAAGCCGTCACTTCAGTAGAAATTTCAAAATAAAATAGACTATTTTAATGCTTTCTTATTTTTGCAATGATTTTTCACCTTGTCATTTATTCATATCATCCACGACCCAGATGTTTCTTTTGCCAGAACCATTTATGATTACGCAATCCCATTTTGACACGCAAATTTTATTAGAAAAATAGTCTTAAGTTACCATGAAATAATAGCAAGCAGATTTTATTAGTATGATAGTCTTAGGTTACCGTAAAAATAATAGCTTGTTATGAATAATAAATTTTTGAATGAGTGGATCCCACAATAAGTTTTAATTATTTTTTATTTAATTTTTGTGACTATAGTAGATTAACGACTGTGTCATTTCTCTTGCAAATATATGTGGATGGTGTCTCTTCTTGTCCCACTCACATCGCTTCTTCGTTCTTCGTTCTTCCCTTTCCTTACGCGACGTCCTCATCCAACCCAATCCCAGAACCTTGCTCCAACCAAAACTCAGAGACTACAACCAAGGGCATCACTGACACCATGCAACAAGCCTTCAACCAAGCCCAAGAGCTCAAGCAGTTCGAAGAATCCAAGCTCGGCGTCAAAGGTCTTGTCGATTCTGGCCTCACCTCCCTCCTTCCCCTCTTCGTCCACCCGTTCGAGACTCTCTCCACCCTCAAGCCCATCGGCCCTAGGCCCAACTCCATCCCCACCATCGACCTCTCCTGCTGCGATTCCTTCCGGCGGTCCTCCGTCGTCACAGAAGTGGGGTGTGCAACTCGCGAGCTTGGCTTCTTGTTGACACCTAATTTAAAAAAATAGAGATAGAAAATAATCTTTGATTAGAGGGAAATTTAAAAAAAAAATTGAAAAATCGAATTCAAAAAAACTCAACAGCCAAATCTTTTGGAGCCACTTTGTTGTTGAGAAGTTGAGCGAGGATGTGCAAATATATCGGAAAATCTTCATCTGCAAAAAAACAAACTCAAGTCTTTTTCTATAAATAAAGAGTACGAAGCCTTGAATAGAAGGGGGGAGGGAGCTTCTCTTCATTGTTCGTCCAAAAAATAGCAAATTGAAGAGAAAAAGAGAAGAAGTACAGTGGCAAAAAGTGAATGGGGGGAAGTCTTTAGTAGAGAGTGAGAGAGACAAGTGAGAGAGAGTGCCGAGTGAGAGAGAAAAGAAGGAAAAAGTCAACAAAAAAAGGTGAAAGCAGAGAGAAGACGTGAGAGAGAGATAGGTGAGTGATGTGAAAGTAAAAAGAAAAAGAAAAAAAAGGGAAAGCACTGTTCATCTCCTTCACGGGCTGTCTTCGCCGGCCACAGCAACAGAACCCCCTCGCTTGCACCGCCGCGCCTCCATTTCCGCCGTGCGTTGCTTCGCCCTGCCGACGCCGATCTGCAGCGCAAGTGACCCTCCACTGCTCACCACACCACTACAGCTCCGGATCTACCCCTGCGCCGGCCCCTGCCACCGTCTTTGCCCGAGCCCTTCGCTCCCCTGACAACCGGTGCTGCTGCAACTCGCGATCCAACGACATTCGCACCCTTGCTGCTCCTCGATGCTTTGCCGGTCTCTCCCACGAAGCTCTCCACAATTCTACCCGGAGACTGACGCCATCGCCTTTGCTCACCTGTCACCGGTGCCGCTGTTGCTGATCGCGCCCAACGATCGAGTGTTGGCGCCACTGTCTTCGAGTTCCGATTCCGCCGACGACCCACTAGCGTCAACGCGTAGCAGCCCACCGCCGCACCGAAGCCTTGCTGCCACGCCCGTACCAGATCCGGCTCGCTTCACCGTGATCAGCCCTTCGCTCGCGCATCCGCAGCACCGCCGCCGCTACCATAGCTCGCGTCCCCGCCATCGTCGAGTTCAGCCCGTCGCTCACCACCGCGTTGGAGCCTCTTCCTCAGTCAAAGCCGCATCCCCACCTCTACAACAACCGACGCCGGCTCCACGCCTGAACAGAACCATCTGCTGCCTCCTCTGTTTTGCTGCAGGTCTGGTTACTGCCGAACCTCGCCGGAGCTCCAACGGACAGCCCTTGTTCCGAACAGCGACCCATCACCGAACCACCAGCTACTCCTCGCCATTCCTCAAGCCAACCGTGAGTTAGACTAGGTGAAGTTTTAGATATTTGATTTCATGTTTTGTTTTTATTCTAACTTGATTTATTTTGATTTATTTTTATTATCTAATTAGGAAATTTGTCATATTAAGTCATGATAATCAAAAATATTGAACCGCGAGACAGCATGTTAAATTTTTTATTATTTCAACTTTTTATGATAAATTTATGGTTTGCTTTGCATAATTGATTCATGTTAAAATATGTCATTGATATACATTGATGGATTATATTTTGGTGCGTTATCATTATTTGCTCCTCACATATTATGCATATCTATAATTTAAGTACTTAGGTGCATATGCATTTCATATTTAAAGCTTTGCATTTTTAAGATTCATATAAAATTAGGATGATTTTCCTTTAACAAAACCAAAAATAAAAAGAGAATAAAAAATGTTATTTAGGTCATATAAATCACACCACATGTTGCACTCTAGTTAGTGGGTCATAGATGAATGTTTTAATATTCCCATCATGTAGTTTTTTTTAATAAAAGGCCTAAGATTAACATTGCATCATTATGTCGCTTTCTTTAATAAGAATTATTGTCATTTAAAAAAAAAGAGAAAGAAAGAAAACACAAAAGCCGTTTAGTTAGCTAATAAGTTAGTTCAAATCTCATTTTATGTCATCATTGTTTAGTGTAGGTTGCATATATGTATAAAAAAAATCATTAAAAAAAATCATAAAAAGAACATGTATATAGATTTACCATGTCATTCATCCCATATCACGTAGCACATGCATATTTAGGATTATATATATTAGATTGCATACATATAGTGATAAGTTTAAGTCATACCATATGAATTGCATCTCGCATGCCATTAAAATAAATCCATGCATATTAAATTTAGATTAAGATTGCATATAATTGACATTTTTTTTTAAAAAAGAAAAAAGAAAAATTAGGTGTCTTGCCATTTAGAAATCATGTTTAGGGCATGCATTTTTATTAGCATTTTTCATTGAATGTTATTTTATTGATTGTGCACCCGCATGACCACCATTTGCATGTTAGTAGTTTAGGTTAAAATTAATTAACATTGTCTGCTAAATATTTTTGAAATTAAAATAAAAGGTACCGAAAAGGCGTTAGACTAATCTAGCGTAATCATGTCCCCGGACTTATTGAATCTCTGGTTCGTAAAAATAAAGTATTCTCCCATACTTTATTTGGGTTTCTAATCAACCCTAATTGATTAGTGGCGGCTCCAAATTGAATAGAATTGAATGTTTAAATAGGTTAATTTCAAGTCGCGATTGGTAGGACTTGGGAGGGTCCGTGCCAAGTCTTCAAACTTTGTAATCCATTAACCTAAACTTTAGGATTGCCCTGAAAATTTAGGTCGCGACACTTCTTCCAAGTTGTCAACCATGGTGTGCCGACAGAGGTGTAGGATGCAAATTGTGCAATCCCAAGATCTCCATAACTAGAACAAGAACATGCATAATTGAGTAGAAAGATTAACGCACCTGTTTTAGGATCCATTATTCTTTAAAGCGAAAGCAGAAAAGGATTATCCACGCATCAAGGGGATTACTCACGCATCAAGTCATTCTCCTCTATTGCCTCCGTATCACTGGCTCAATGAGGCGGCCCCCCTCACGTTTAGCGTTAGGTAAACGCTCCTTAGGTGAGGATACATGTGAGAATTAGAGTTATAGGAGAGACTTGAGCACTATTTATAAAGTTTCCAGCTAGGTCCCCTCATTACGGGCCAGGCTCAACTCGGTCCACACTAGCCAGCCCCATATTAGACTAATTAAGAAACCTTTTATTTCACCTTTGACCAACCCTGTTTTACAGTAATCGTAAAAACAATAGATTATAATATTAATTAATGTAGTCCACATTAGGAAAACTCTTACATTCTCCCATTTGGACTATATTAATTGAAAATTGTACCGTATGTGCACACATTGGTCCAGAGATAATTCTTAATAGTCAATCCTATCACATAAAGTCTTAAACACCGAATCATGGCGGTAACTGCATGTATACACATAGAGCATTCCATGGTCATGAATGTTCTTAACTTTATTAATATAAATTCAATATGGTTGTGTAACAAATGGATAACATCTCTCATAGAGAGATCCCATTTGTCAATCACCATTCTTTTACCATAGGCGACACAAAAAACTTGTGCCACTAGAGAATGTCTTTATGGTTCCAATGAACCTACATATGCCTTGTCCTTACGGTTAACCTTTTTTTTTTATGTATCACAAGACATATGCACAAGGCTAATAACCGAATGCCCCTAGTCTTCACTCAAGATTTATACAGTACTTTGAGACTTTATCAATATGTATTCAACATAATAACAACATATTAAAAAATATTTATTGAATGCAAAAGTTGATATATATCAAACCGTTACTAAATGTAATGAACACATATGAAAACTTTATCAGAGTAAAGCCAAAATAGCTCCCACTAAACAACAGCATTTCATGAGACTCTTAGGCACATGCTAATGACATGTCGCTCAAATACATATGGGCATAGGCCTTAAATTAGTGGATCTGCAACCATATCATCTGTGAAAATATGTTATATTATTACGTCACATTTCTGTGCCGTTTCCTTTTGATCAAAAATTTTGACCGCCATATATTTTGACTCCTTAAGACCTTTGTAATAAATAAGTAATACTACAAATTTGTTATCTCAATACAACCGTATGGCTCTATCTATAAAGTTAAAACGGTCAACTCTTTCATGAGATTCCAGAGCCTAATAGCTCAAGTAACAACCTAAAAAATGTTACTAACACTACTTACATAGTAGAAGATGACATAAAACTTTATTTACTGCACTTCCTGCTAACATAAATATATATTCTAGGTTTTCATAAGTAGAACCTTCCAAGTATACTTCGCCTATCAACGGATCCAAATTACTCATAATGATTTCAAAACAAATAATAGATCTTGAGATGCTATCTCCAGCCGTGAGAACTTTTTTAGCCGTGAATCAAATCCTTAAGGAAATATTCGATTATGGATAACTCTTCTTTGTCAGTCTAGAAACCGTCAATGAGGGCAGATTTTAAATCTTGAGTCTGGTGGTATGGCGTTCTTCAAACTTTGATGGAAGAGTCTGCAAATCTTCAGACTAGACTGATGGAAATGTTTTGTTAGCTTCAAAACAAATAAGGAAGTTTTTTCCAACAATCTCATCCTTTTTTTATGGTGACAAAACTTTCCTGCAGATTTAAATTCTTTTAACCTGCAAGACAATACTCAAGCAAACAAAGATATCTCATAAAAAGATAAATGGATTAGGATAAAGATAGTATCGAATCTGCATCTACAGGAAATGAGTTAGTCCTGTAAAAACAACTATCTTTGCCATGAGAATATCAACAATGCTTAAGATACTGCAAGCATTAAGCGACAATCAAAACACAGTCCAAACCATCAAAACATAGTCCAAGCCAATCACAACCAAACAAAAGTAAAGTCAAAGAAAAGTTAAACAAAAGTCAAATATGCAAATTTGCACCAACTTCTCCCTCTTTTTGTCAGCATTAAAAAGGTAGAGACGAAATAGAGATTTGGATAAAATTAAGATTGTTTTGGAACGCAAACAAGCTGGAAATCTCCCATCGACTTGACAGTCTCCTCCAGCTTTCTCAAGTCCTCCTTCAGCTGTTCTTGTGAAAGCTAGTATGAGCACCTAGAGGGAGGTGAATAGGTGCATAAACAATTTTGCGAGATATGTGCAGTGCTGATCAACAATATATTATGAAAAGGAAATTCTCTCTTGTAAACAAAACAAGTTACGATCAAAGTAAAAGAGTGTAGAGAAGAGAATATGAACACAGAGATTATAGTGGTTCAGCTTAATCCAAGCCTACGTCCACTCTTCCGCACTGATAGCCCACCGGCTGGATTTCACTATGAACAAAAGAGTTGTTACAATTAGGCTCTTCCTTGATTCCACAATGTAGAGACTTTACTTCACTTCCTCAAGGTCTCTCAATGATATAGACTCTCTTTTGTGTACAAGATTTCGCTTAACAGTTTAATTGACAAAGAACAAGGAGCTTCAGACTTTGGAATTCTTCTATCGTGCACACACTCGAACAACTAGAACGTCTTCCTTATATACTCCTTTATGCCATCATACCCATTGGCACTTACCAAAGGAATTCTTCTAATCTACCCGTTGGACAGAATCAATTAGGAAGATCTTTGAGCTATTTAAGGAACATGACGATAGCCCATCAATCTTGCTCGCCCATACAATCAGGATCTTGGTTTCCATAAGTAGAACCTTCTAAGTATACTTCGCCAATCAACGGATCCACAATTCCCGAATCAATCTTGATTAGAATAATGGATTCTGACATGCTATATCCAACTAAGAGATCTTCTTCAGTCGATAAAGTCAAATCCTTGACGAAACATCCAGTTCTGGATAAGTCTTCTTCGATGGACTGGAAACTATCAATGAGGATAGACTTTGAGTCTTGAGTCTGGTAGTCCGGAGGTCTTCAGACTTTGATGAAAGAGTCTGCAAGTCTTCAGACTAGAATGATGGAAACGTTTTGTCAGCTTCAAAACACTCAAGGAAGTTTTCTCCAACAATCTCCCCATTTTTGATGGTGACAAAACTTTCCTGTAGATTTTGATAACTTTGACCTGCAAAACTTTACTCAATTAAATATGGATATCTCAAAGATAAATGGCTTAGTAATAACACTAGAATCTGCATCCACAGAAAGTAGGTTAGTCTTATGAACAAGGCCATGAGATATCAATAATACTTAAGATAAACAGATGTTCAAACAGTCAATTCCAAATCCAGTCCAAATCCAAACAGCCAAACACAAACATCAAGTCAATCAAAAAAGTTTTAAATCCAAACAGTCAAATCTGCACATCTCTCCCCCTTTTTGTCATCATTAAAAAGGTAGAGATGAAAAGAGAATGAAATTAAGATGGCTTGGGAACACGAACAAATTGGAAATCTTCCATTGACTGCACAATGCCTTCCAGCTTTTTCAAGTCCTCCTTCAGTTGCGCTACTTCTTCACCCTTAGCATTTGCTTGAACTTAAAGAGCAAGGGCTTGGAGTTAATCATTCAAAGAAACTGAAGAAGCTTGTCCTGCATTCTGCAAATTCTGAAGTTCGCATCCCAGAGCATAAATTTGACCTTTCATCTCCAAAAGAATATCAAGAATTCTGCGAAAGTCTACTGAATTATCAGTCTGAGTACTTGCTTCTACACAATCAAACGGTGCATAAGCAGATGATGGCAAATCAGCATTGTCACGCAGATTGGGCGATGAAACATTGTGTCCCTCCTCAGGAAATTGTGAGGCATAGATGTCCTCTGGATCTATTGGAGAGCGACTTACTCCTTCACTGGTGGCAGGGATTGAGGATGTTCCTCTTTTCTCAGGATCTCTCCCTGTTTCCATGCCTTCAGGTGGAAATTGTGAGGCATAGATGTCCTCTGGATCTACTGAAGAGTGTTCCTCATGTTCTTTTTCTACTCTCTCCTCCTCTTCTTCTTCTTCTTCTTCTTCTTCTTCTTCTTCTTCTTCTTCTTCTTCTTCAATTCTTTCTCAAAATCTTCACTTTCTCCAGTCCTCTGTTCTGTTTCAACCGTGTCTTTTTCCTGTTTCTCCGTTGATTCTGGAGCAGAACGACTCAAGTTCTTCAATGCCATTGCAGAAATAGTGATATCATCCTCATCCTCTTCATCCTCAATGATGAGAGCTCTTCTTTTCTTGGATGGAGCAACCATGGGCTCCTTCCCTTTCCTTTTTGCAGCCAAAGAGATTTGATAAGTCTTGACAGGGGTTTTCTTCTTGAATTTCTCCAACTCCTTGTTGAGTTCCTTCAGACGCATTTTAGAGACCATTTTTAGTCCCACCACCATTTGATCGCATGCTCTACCACAAAGAATTCGGGGAGGTTGAATATTCAAGTGTCTGAATAACTTGTTATAAGAGCTGCATACGGGAGTTGACCTTTGTGCTTCACCACTGCCCTGTACATGTGGAACATAATGGTGTGTGGAAGAGAGAATTTTTTACTAGCATTGATGGCATACATCAGCTTTGCCTCCGAGTTTGAAACGTCGCTTTTTTGAAGTTGATTTTGGTCCGAGGCAGTTAATCACAATCTTGTGAAGCAAAATGTTGGTTGCATTCATCCTCGAATAGGAAATCTTTTCTTCCGTTCTTCTATCCTTAACAAGTTCCAACGTTGCACGAGCAATAGACACACTGATAGGTTGATATCTCACTCTTTCAACCCTAATCACATCAGCCAATGTATTCATGTCAACCACATAATCCTGATCTCGAACACTAAAAGAAAATCTATTCGCATCCAAGAAACTTAGATTTGAATAGAAATAAGCAGTAAGTTCAGCATAACCTTCTGTAGATTCAGAACAAAATTGTTCGAGTTGAAGAAGAGTGAATTTTTCCCGCAGATTGACATTCACAAAGTCAAGAAAATCAAAATCCACACTTCTAGGGTTTATTACCCCACGCTTCAGCAACTTAGAGTACAGTTGCTTGTGGTCATCCGATCGAAACAAGTCTGTCCTTTTACATCGGATTTTTGCCGCAACACCCATTCTCGGTTTAAATTGATTGTACATCCTATCATCGTCATTCCCATCTGGCTGACTCAGCCCTCCAACATGTGGATTAGTTGGGATATTTGCCAATGCCTCTTCCGCCGATCCAGCAGGGGCAATTCCCAATCGTTGCATTGTGCGTAGAAAATAGGTTTCATTTCAATATCATTTTTCTTTCAAAAATTCGTCAATGTAGTTCAAAGGAGTACCACCCCTCTTCAGAGCACGGTAAAGCTTATCAGTGAAGCCAGGCTTAAGAGTTCTTATGGGTTATGCATCTTCGATGATTTCTTCCCCTTCTTGATGTGAAACATTCTGAGGTCTAGGAGGAGAAGATGGACACTGCTGAGAATGTTGTGGGCTCTGTCGCTGATGAGGAGATTCTTCTTCCTCAGTGAGATCAAAGTGCGTAGGCCCCTCACGCATATGCTGTGGTCCCCTGTTCGCGATCCTTGAAGACTTTCTTTGGGACGACATCTTTCACAGTTTTTGAGAGATTCCAAGCTTGTTTTCCAAGAAAGATGACAAATTTTCGAAGATTAAGCAAGAAAAGAAGATAGAAATGGAAGATCGGAGCTCTCTTAGGGTTTGTGAGAGTAAAACAAAGAAGAACTGATAGTATATAAGGCAGTCGAAGTGAGGCATACAAACCGTTGTAAAAGAAATGTAAAGATGCCTTTTAAAAAATTAACTGCCTTTTTTGGATAACTGTCATTTCAAAAATAACTTCTTTTCGAAAAGGAAAAATTGCAATAATCACGGAAATTGAAAATAGCAACAATCAATTAAGGATAGATAATCGTACCTTTTCGGGATTTTTGAGGGATAATAAAAACAACTTACAGTCACAAATCTTGATTGTTTGAGTCTGAGTGTCTTTAGACTTTCAATCCTAGGTCTGAACTTCCTCAAACTTTAGGATATTGAGTTTGGAACGAATAGCTTCAAATTGATTTTTCTCCAAAGGCTTTGTAAATATATCCGCCAATTGATTCTTTGAGTCAATGAACTGAATCGAAACTTCTCCATTTTGAACATGATCTCTAATGAAGTGATTGCGAATCTCTATATGTTTTGCCCTTGAGTGAAGAATCGGATTTTTGGTGAGATTGATTGCGCTAGTGCTATCACATTTGATTTCAGTGCATGAATCTTCAATTCCAAAGTCTCTTAACTATTGTTTTATCCACATAATTTGTGAACAACAACTTCCAAGAGCTACATATTCTGCTTCTGCTGTAGAAAGAGCTAATGTACTTTGCTTCCTCGAAAACCAAGACACTGTCCTGCTTCCAAGTAGTTGACAGGTGCCCGAGGTGCTCTTTCTATCAACTGTGCATCCGGCTAGGTCTGCGTCTGAGTATCCAAGAAGAGTAAAGTCTCCTTTAGGATACCAAAGACTCATGTTTGAGGTTGAGGCAATGTATTTGATAATACGCTTTGCAGCACTTAGATGAGATTCTTTAGGATCTGATTGAAATCTGGCACAAATGCAAACACTAAACAAAATGTCAGGTCTAGAAGCAGTAATATAAAGAAGTGAACCAATGATGCTTCTGTATAGCTTCTGGTCAACTTTCTTTCCTCCTTCATCTTTGTCTAGTTTCAAGGAACTTGACATTGGTATATCGATCTTTTTGCAATTTTCCAGCCCAAACTTTTTGACAAGTTCATTGGCATATTTTTCTTGATGAATAAAAGTTCATTCCTTCAATTGTTTCACTTGAAGCCCGAGAAAGAAGGTTAGCTCACCCATCATGCTCATTTCAAATTCATCTTGTATAGACTTAGAGAATTTCTTGCACAGACTTTCATTAGAGGATCGAAAAATAATATCATCAACATAAATTTGAACAAGTAGAAAACTTTTGCTTTCTTTTTTGATAAACAATGTAGTATCTACTTTACCTTTGACAAAGCTATTTTGGATTAAAAACTTACTTAGTCTATCATACCATGCTCAAGGTGCTTGCTTTAGACCATATAGAACCTTTTTCAGTCTGAAAACATAGTCTGGTTTCCTTAGGTCTTCAAAACCGGGTGGTTGTTCCACATAGACTTCCTCTTGGATAAAACCATTTAGGAAAACACTTTTGACGTCCATTTGGAATAACCTGAAATTTTTATGACAAGTAAAAGCAAGTAATAATCTAATTGCTTCTAACCTTGCTACTGGTGCGTAAGTCTCATCATAGTATATCCCTTTTTCTTGTGTATATCCCTTGGCCACAAGTCTTGCTTTGTTTCTTACGACCTTTCCTTTCTCATTCATCTTGTTCCTGAAAACCCATTTAGCTCCAATGATGGATTTACCTTTCGGTTTAGGAGTCAATTCCCAGACATCATTGATACTGAATTGCCTGAGTTCTTCTTGCATGGCTTCAATCCAGCTTTCATCAGTTAGAGCTCTTTCTATACTTTTGGGTTCTATTTCAGAAATAAGAGCCACAGCACTAGACTCTTCGTGCCTTTTGGATCTTGTGCGAATTCCTTCATTAATATCGCTGATAATGAGATCTGTGGGATGACTGGATTTATGCTTCCAATTGCTGGTTGATTTGTCAAACTGTTGATCTTTTTCCTCATTTGAATCTTCTATTATCATTTGGTTGTTGGTCTTCTGAAGTATGAGCTGCTTCTAGAGAAATTTAGACTTTGTAGAGTCTAGAGTAAGTTCAGATTCTTCAAGTTGAGTCTGAATCGATTCATTTTGCATAGAGTCTTGAAATTTGACATTAATTGATTCCTCCATAGATTGAGTCTTTTTGTTGTATACTTTGTAAGCTTTGTTTGTGGTCGAATATCCAAGGAAGATCCCTTCGTATGATTTTTCTTCAAACTTCCCAACTCGATCATTTGCATTTTTCAAAATAAAACATTTACATCCAAACACGTGAAAATATGAAACAATTGGCTTCTTACCTTTGAATAACTCGTAGGGAGTTTTCTCCAGAATAGGCCTTAGAAAAACTCTATTAATGAATATAACATACTGTAGAAACTAGTTCAGCCTAAAAACGTGAAGATATGTTACTTTCAATTAAAAGAGTTCTAGCCATCTCTTGCAAAGATCTATTTTTCCTTTCCACAACTCCATTCTGCTCTGGAGTATATGGAGAAGAGAACACATGCTGAAAACCAGATTCATCACAAAACTTAGCAAAATCTTGATTTTCAAATTCACCTCTGTGGTCTGTCCGTATACTTGAAATAACATACCCTTTCTCATTTTGAATCTTTTTAGCAAACTTTTTAAAGTAAGAAAATGTTTCAGACTTACTTACCAGGAAATATACCCAAGTGAATCATGAGTAATCATCCACAATCACTAAATAGTATTTCTTACCTCCAATGCTCTGAGTTCTGGTTGGTCCAAAGAGATCCATATGCAGAAGCTGCAGTACACGATTAGTAGAAACTTAATTTATTGGTTTAAATGAGTTTCTTACCTGTTTTCCCAACACACATGGTGTGCATAGATCAGACTTTTGGCATGACATATTGGGTAAACCACGAACAAGCTTCTTTGCTGAAATTTTGGCTATTTGCTTCATGTTGATGTGCCCAAGTTTTCTGTGCCATAAGTTTGCTTCTTCTTCAATTGAAATTAGACATTGGGTTTCATCTGGTTCGACATCCATGAGGTAGATATTTCCATGTCTTTGACTCGTAAAAGACTGAGAGGAGTCTTTACTGGTTCCTGAACAGATTCCCTCTTGAAAATTGATTTTGAAACCGGTATCGCACAGTTGACTGATACTTAGCAAATTGTAGTTGAGTCCTTCCACTAAGGAAACATTACTGATCATGAGACTTCCAATCTTTACAGTTCCGTATCCCACAATTCTTCCTTTGTTGTTTCCTCCAAATGAAATTTTTCCACCGTTAACTTGAACATCCACTATCCAAGTACCATTTAATCTTTCTCTTGATAGTGACCTGCATTTAGAAAAGAGACTCAAGCTTTCTTTGGTACCCATATTTTTTTCGGTCCATTGGTGTTAGTATGATATACTGTCTTTGCCCATACCTTCTTAACAGGTTTTCAAACCATTGAACATTCTTTTTTAAAATGATCTGAACTATTGCACTTAGAACATTTAAGAGCACCGCGACCTACTGGTTTTACAAACACTTTTTGGAAATGATTTTTGTAGGCATTTCTTATAGGTCTTTGCTTAATTCTTTCTTTTACTTTAGGAAAATCAATTAGAGGAATGGTTTCAGCAGTCATTCCTAAACCTGATTTGTTGAAGTAAGGTCTTTGTGCTAAAAGAATTTTCTCAAGTTTCTCAGATCCTATAGAAAATCTTTTAGAAATATTTGAGATGTCATTTTTCAAGAATGCATTTTCTTTGAAAGATTGTCTTCATTTTTTTTTAAAGTAGAAACACTTTTGTCTAAACTTTTGACCTTTTCTTTCAAAACATTTTCCTATTGTTTTAGTGCATAATTTTCTCTTTTAAGTTCGGAAATCCTTTTAAGAGAAGTTTTAAGACTAAGACACAATTCATCAATGTATCTAGAGACTTTAGTATGGATTTTCAAATTACTTACCTCGATTTCACTATCTGAATCTGAGTTTATTTCGGAGTCTGATTGTGCCATGAGACAAATATTTGCATAATCATCATTGCTTTCTTCACATTCTGTATCACTCCAAGTTTCTGCTTTGAGTGCCTTTCGATACTTCTCAATTTTTCCTTTCTTTTTCCTCAGAAGGGGATAGTTGGGTCTGATGTGTCCTTTTTTCTTACATTCAAAGCAGACTACATCTCTATTGGATTCATCATCCTCAACAGACTTACTCTGTTGCTTTTGAAAACTCTGTTTCTTTGGATTGAATTTTCTTCCGTTTCGTTTAGCTTTCAATCTTCTTATCATGAGAGCAAGCTCTTCATCATTCATATCGTCTTCGAAATCGTGACATCGTAAATCATCATTAGATTTTAATGCAATAGATTTCTTACCTTTAGGATCTTCATCTTCATTGATTCGCTCCACTTCATAAGACTGAAGAGTCCCAACCAACTCATTAACAGAGAGTGGCATGATTCTTTGTGTCTCCCTTATTGAGGTCTTTATGTGATCCCAATCCTTGGAGAGTCCACGCAGTAACTTGTTTACTTTCATGGGATCAAAAATTGGTTGACCTTGATTTTCAAGACCATTCACTATCTCTGTAAAACGACTAAACATGTCAGTGATAGATTCTCATGTTTTCATTTTCAATGCTTCATATTGTCCGAGCAGAATGTTGATTCTGGTTTCTTTCACTCGGTCAGTTCCTTCATAGGTGATGTGTAATCTATCCCAGACTTCTTTAGCTGTAACACAAGAAGATATTATGTTATATTCAGTAGGTAATAATGCACAATATAAAGAATAAATAGCTTTTGCATCAAGAGCTTGTCTCTTGGTTATCTCTTCTTGAGTCATTTCGCTAGACTCAGTGGCTTCTTTTCCTCTTTCTGAGACTGATGCAGCTTTAGGAATGATTTCTTTTTCTACAACGTCTCATTCCAAAGGATCCTTTGATCTTAGAAATTCCTTCATCTTGTTTTTCCATATGTTGTATTCCTTTCCATCAAAATAAGGCGGTCTGGTATTGCTTTGCCCTTCAACCAATCCTGGAGCCAACATACTAGCCATGGATCTTCAACTCTGAAGTAAAACACTTCAATTTAAGTGAGTACACAGGCTCTGATACCAATTGTGAAAGCTAGTATGAGCACCTAAAGGGGGGTGAATAGGTGCAGAAACAATTTTTGCGAGATATGTGCAGTGCTAATCAACAATAGATTATGAAAAGGAAATTCTCTCTTGTAAACAAAACGAGTTACGATCAAAGTAAAAGAGTGTAGATAAGAGAATATGAACATAGAGATTATAGTGGTTCGGCTTAATCCAAGACTACGTCCACTCTTCCGCACTGATAGCCCACCGGCTGGATTTCACTATGAACAAAAGAGTTGTTACAGTTAGGCTCTTCCTTGACTCCACAGTGTAGAGACTCTACTACACTTCCTCAAGGTCTCTCAATGATATAGACTCTCTTTTGTGTACAAGATTTCGCTCAACAGTTTAATTGACTAAGAACAAGGAGCTTCAAACTTTGAAATTCTTCTATCGTGCACACACTCGAACAACTGGAACGTCTTCCTTATATACTCTTTTATGCCATCATACCCGTTGGCACTTACCAAAGGAATTCTTCCAATCTACCCGTTGGACAGAATCAATTAGAAAGATCTTCGAGCTATTTAAGGAACATGACGATAGCCCATCAATCTTGCTCGCCCATACAATCAGGATCTTGGTTTCCATAAGTAGAACCTTCTAAGTATACTTCGCCAATCAATGGATCCACAATTCCCGAATCAATCTTGATTAGAATAATGGATTCTGACATGCTATATCCAGCCAAGAGATCTTCTTCAGTCGATAAAGTCAAATCCTTGACGAAATATCCAGTTCTGGATAAGTCTTCTTCGACGGACTAGAAATTATCAATGAGAATAGACTTTGAGTCTTGAGTCTGGTAATCTGGAGGTCTTCAGACTTTGATGGAAGAGTCTACAAGTCTTCAAACTAGACTAATGGAAACGTTTTGTTAACTTCAAAACACTCAAGGAAGTTTTCTCCAACAGTTCTACTTCTTCACCCTTGGCAGTTGCTTGAACTTGAAGATTAAGGGCCTGAACTTGATTGTCCAACGAAATTGAAGAGGCTTGACTGTCATTCTGCATATTCTGAATTTCGCATCCTAGGGCATAAATCTGGCCTCGCATCTCCAAAAGAACATCAAGCAATCTTCAAAAGTCCGCTGAGTTGTCAGTTTGAGTGCTTGCTTTAGCATGATCAGTTTGTGGAGTATTGGCAGATGATGGCATTTCAGCGTGAGCACCCAGACTTAGAGATGAAACCTCATGACCTTCTTCCGGAAATTGAGAGGCATATACTTCTTATGGATCAGCAGGAGAACAACTAACATCATCACTAGTAAAAGCAAGTGAAGAAGTACATCTTTTCTCAGTAACTACCCCTGTTTCAAAACCTTTGGGTGGAGAGAAGTATTATTCATGCTCTGTCTCATCTTCAGTGACATGATGACCTTGTTCTCCTCTTTCCTCGTCTTCTGCTGTTCTTTCTTCCTCTGCTGCTTTCCTCATTGCTTCCCTCTCTTCGCTTCACTGCTTTGTATCTTCTCTGTTTTGATCTTCTCTCTCCTCTATCTCTGGAACAAAACACTGAAGGTTTCTTAAGGCAAGAACGGAAATGGTAACATCATCCTCATCTTCTTCATCCTCCAAGATGAGTGCTCTCCTTTTCTTGGTTGGAGCTGTCATGGGCTCCTTGCCTTTCCGTTTTGCAGCCATAGAGACTTGATGAGTCTTGACAGGCGTTTTCTCCTTAAATCACTCTAAAGCCTTGTTTAGCTCCTTTAGATGCATTTTGGAAACTATCTTCAGTCCCACCACCATTTGATCACAGGTTCGAACACACAAAATTTTGGGAGGCTGAATATTAACATGTCTGAATAATTAAGTAACAAGTGCTGAATAAGGAAGTTGACCCTTGTCCTTCACCATCGATCTATACATGTGAAACATGATAGTGTGTGGCAGAGAGAACTTTTTGCTAGCATTGATAGCATACATCAGTTTCGCTTCTGAATTGGAGACGTCAATCTTTGAAGTCAATTTGGGTCTAAGACAATTGATCACAATTTTGTGAAGCAAGACATTTGAGGCATTTATCCTCAAGTATGAAATTTGTCTTTCTATCATTCCATCTCGAACAAGCTCCACAATCACACGACCAATAGACACACTAATTGATTGGAACACCCCTCTCTCTACTCCAATCACATCAGCCAGAGTGTCCATATCAACTACATAATCCTAGTCTCTAACACTGAAAGAAAATCTATTCGCATCCAAAAAGCTTAGATTGGAATAGAAATACGCAGTAAGTTTTGGAGGAGCCACTGTTGTCTCAGAGCAAAATCGTTCAAGTTGAAGTAAAGTAAATTTCTCTCACAACTTCACATTCAGAGAATCGAGAAAATCAAAATCCACACTCCTTGGGTTCATCACCCCCTGCTTTAGCAACTTAGAGTAAAGTCGCTTGTGTTCCTCAGAACGAAACAGATCTGTCCTTTTGCTTCGAATATTCGCGGCAACACCCATTCTAGGCTTAAAATGAGTGAACATCTTTTCATCATCATTTCCATCAGGTTGACTAAGTCCTCCAACACGTGGATCGCTTGGGATATTTGCAAAGGCTCTTTCTGCCGAGCCCGTAGGAGCAACTCCCAAACGTTCCATCGTTCGCAAAAAGTGGGTTTCATTTCGATACCCTTTTTCTTTCAAAAATTCATCAATAAAGTTCAAGGGAGTACCTCCAATATTCAAGGTAGAGTAGAGTTTGAAGGTAAAAGCAGGCTTTTGAGTTCTTACAGGTTCTGCATCCTCAATAATTTCTTCCTCCGCTTGTTGTTGAACATCTTGTGGTCTAGCCTAAGGAGAATAACACGGTTGAGAATGTTGTGGATTCTGCTAATGCCTTGGAGATTCTTCTTCCTCCGTAAGGTCAAAGTGCGTAGGACCCTCATGCATATGTTGTGGTCCCCTGCTTGCAAGCCTTGAAGACTTTCTTTGGAAAGACATTCTCACAGTCTTTGAGAGATTCCAAACTCGATTCGCGAGAAAGATGAAAACTTTGAGGATTAAACTAGAGAGTAAAAGTAAGAAGGTGATGTTCTTGTAGCACCCCGAACCCTTCGGCGGTTCCCACAAGCACCGATGTTACATCTTATTACCCTTCTTGCCTTACACTTAGAAAAATCGTCGTTAATTACAGGCTTTTTTTTTTTTAAAGCGGTCCCAGCACGGCTCATTAGTGGAAGCAAACATCACCATCTCTCCCCCTACCAACCATGATACAAATAGACACCACTAATCACCATGGATTTATAAACAAGCAACGACACTTTATTTACATATTCTTTCAAGATGGAACTCCTTTTGGGTTGATGCATAATAAGGAAAGGCTAGGACTCTGCCATGTCCAGCCTAAAACCTCAAAAAGGATCCTCGACCCTCTACATCACATGTGCTCAACTCCCATCATATGTGTTGGCTAACTAACCCCCAAAAAAACACAACCCCTACTCGTCGTGCACAGGCCTCACACCCAGTCCGGTGCATCAAGCGGTGGCGGTGGCAGCATCCCTCTCATCACCCCATTGCGGCGAACGTGGACGGAGACAAACTCCTGGACGACTGTGCCCCCAGTCAGGCCTATGTCGTAAGTGACAAAACAGCGCACACGTATGTAGGTGAGTCTAGGTACAGAAGGACAGCTGAACTCCTCACACTCTACCTCGATGTCGGACGGTAACCCGTAAAATGCACCTTGCGCGACGGCAGGAAGCGGCATACTTGCTAATCTGAAATGTTGGTCCCCAAAGGTGTGAGTACAACCACTCAGCAGATAAGGAATCCAATAACAACTCAATGCATCATGCAAATCATACATGCATTGCAGGCGTTACTTACCTTGAAGCCATGCGCATACTATCATGCATCATCATATCAATTTATAACACATACATGTGTATCATCATCATATCATACATGTCATCATCATCATGGCATCATTATATCATACATGTCATCATCATCATGACATCATGACATCACACATGTCATCATCATCATGGCATCATTATATCATATATGACATCATCATCATGACATCATCACATTACACATGTCATCATGCCATATCATATATCATCATTATTATTATCATCATCATGCATATCATCATGCATATCATGCCATGAGTGATCATCATTATATCACATCACATATCATCATCATCACCATCATCATCATTGTTGACACCTAATTTTTCAACTAGATTAATTAATTTAAAATAGTATTAAATGTTGGGAATTAGTCACAAAAGAAAATTTTAAAAAATATATATATTATTTAATTAAGTTATTTTTTAAAGAAGAAGAAGAAGAAGAAGAAGAAGAAGTGTTAAAAAAATCCAAAGAAAAATCTTTAAAAAAAAATGAAAATGGTCGGGTCGGGCCGGATTCGACCATGGCTCGACTAGCCCCTCTTTTTATTCCCCTCACACCGGGCTGGCCCAATCTCCTTTCTTTCGATTGGCCCAGCCCTTTTTTCTTTTCTTCTCGCTGGTCTTCGCTCGAAGACTTGCGAAGACAGGGGGCAACAAAGACAAAGAAGGTGAGAGCGGCAGCAGAGGATCGGTGTGGCAGGTGCGCGGCATGATCCGCGGGTCGGGAGCAACCGACCGGCAATTGGCTCGACCGTAGTCTTCGTGCAAGTTCCTGCAGAAAAAAGATAAAAGATAAAAGAAAGAGCAAAAGGGAAAGAAACGGGAAGATGAAGAGGAGGCAAGATAGAGGATCGGCATGGCAGGGCTTTCGGCGCGATCCGCGGGTCGAGGAAGCAGACCGATCGACCAGCTAGCATGGCAGGAGGTCTTCGCTCGGAATACCTACAGAAAAAGAAAGACGGGAGTATAAGACCGAAGGAGGGCAACAAAGAGCAGGGAGCGGACCCAAGACAAAGAGAACAGAGAGAGAGAGAGAGACCGAGGAGTAGAGGGAGCGAGTGAGTAACCTAGAGAGAAAGTGCAAGCTCGAGAGAGTGGTTGGTCGTCGCCGGAGGTTCGTTCGTCAGTTGCTATTCGACGCGTTCCTCCTCTTGAACCAGGTAGGCTTTTGTCTTGACCGTGTGTACCTGTTTTTTTGGGAAGCGTTAGGCCGAAGCTCGTGCCGACTAGTTCGTGTGAGTTTCGGTCTGAGCCGATCCTCCTTGAAAGCTGCTAGCTATTCTAGTATGTGTCGTAGGGGGGTTTAGATTTGTCTTGTGCGGAAAATTCCCCATGTCAGTAATGCACACCAAATGCTTGTGGAAATGTGTAAACGATATCTAAGTTCTGCAAGTTTGTTGAAGCCCAAAGATACTTGTTGTACCCACATCCGTTCGAATGTGATTGATATGTCCCTTAGCGGGTCTTGAGCATTGCTCATGCATGTTGTTGTGTTGATCTTTACCCGAATCCGAGCCTCGAGTGAGTCCGTATGCCCCTTTTAGCTACTGCACCTCAACTATTTGATAAAATGCCCCAAAGAGAACCGAGAAGCATCCCAAGTTTAAACTCTGTCTGATTCGCGCTTGCTCATATATATGTTGGACCGTACCTTTCTTATATGTTTCCATTGCGAATCTATACGATTTTCATGGAATAATCATGTGTGTTTGAGCCGTGGGAATGTTTGCATCCGAAAATGGTTTGGCTGTCGGCGTTCGTGGCCGACGGTGGTCGTTGCCGGTCGGAGTGGATAACGGGTAGATAGTGGTGTTTTGGCAGTGGAAAGGACGGCGGTTGGTCTCACTGGTGTTGTCGTGCCGGTGGGGTCTCGGTTGAAGGATGTCCTGGGTAAAGAGTCGGGCATGAAAGCGTAATGAAGAAGGTCATAAGGGAGGAGGGAAAGAATAAAAATAAGAACAAAGAAAAGAGGAGAACCAGCAAGTAAAAAAAAAAAAAAAAAAAAGCGAAAGAGGAAAACCCAAAAAAAGGAAGGAAAGATAATAGATGGGGATGTTCGGTGAAAAGGCCAGAAGGGAAGAAAGAAGGAATAAACAAAAAACAAAAAAATCAATCAAAAGAAAGAAAAGAAAAGCAAAATGAAAAATAGAAAACTATAAAATGAAAAGTGGGCTTCGGGAATGATTGTTGAACAGTAGGTGTAGCAAAAGGACACAGTACGACGCAGTGAGAAAAGACAAAAGAAAGAATTTTTTTAAAAAATAAAAAATAAAAAATTTGAAAAATTGAAAATGATATATATATATATATATATATATATATATATATAATCCGAAAAGGCGAATCTAGCTTTAGGTCGGGTCAATGGCTGGATCGGATCTACCCGCTCCAAACCCATTATCCGAATATAATAATATTAAATATAAAAAATATATTAAAAATTTCAAGAATTCAAAAATTTTCAAAAAATCAAAAATAAAAAATTTCAAAAAATAATAAAAATTCAAAAAACTTTCCGAAAATTCAAAAATTCGGAAAACATTAAAAATTCGACCCTTTTTGAAAAAATAATAAAAAAATTTTAAAAAAATTTTTAAAAACATTAAAAAATTAAAAAATTTCGAAAATTAAAAAAGTGATAGAGTTTGGTTAGGAATTGCTAGGTGTTGTCGCTTTAAGTGTAATTATGCATTTATTTTGATTACATCTTCTGTTTAGATCGTATATCTTGTTATGTTCAATGGTATGTGTGATTAGGACATTGTTAGCTATGATTATTAGTGTATATGTTTAATGGTATGTGTGTAGTCATATGGTATGTTTAATAGTATGTGTTTAGATTGCACCCGTATGATCACTTTAATATGTTTGTGGATGAGTAAAATCAATTCAAGCTGCCTGCAAATTATTTTGATAAAATGAACAAGATTAGGTACCGAAAGGGCACTAATTAGTCAATTAGTATAATCAAGTCCCCGACCCTAGATTCTCTGGTTGCGTAGGAAGTGAGGTATGCTCCCATGCCTCACTTGGTTCCTAGCCGACCCCAATAGGCTAGTGGCGACTCCTTTTGTGCAAAATTTCTTTAAAAAATATCCCAACGTCACGCGGGGTATGGGCTCGGGAGAGCCCACGCCTAATCATGGGCCTTAGGGTTGTTCTTAAGCAATACCCCTAAACCTGTTCCCTCCCCCCGAGGGTAGGTCGCGACAGCTTGGCGACTCCGCTGGGGACTTGGTTTTAAACCTTAGAGGACTTAGACCAAAATTAATCTTGTTCAAAAATAGTTTTGTTTGGCAGCAAAGATATTATGTGCATCCATAACATGTCGAATGTTGATTGTTTATGGGAGTTATAAAGGGTGGTGATTTCTAACATTTGTTTTGTAGGGGGTGCAAGAGTGAATGGTTTATTTATGTTTGAAGTGCTGATTGTTATTAAATTGTCATGCACGAGTCCCTTGCACTACACTACACTATTGCACACACTACCTGCCGCCGGACCTGGGCCGCATAGGATCATTTAGGATGGTGTTGAGGTGGATACCACTCCGACTACAAGCACGTAGTACGAGTCGCCCACCTTAACCCTGAAATTTCTTTCTTGATGTCAGAGGTCCCCACCCTGGTTTGCAAGCATACGACACGGGTCGGTCCTTTGACAAAGCTGGAGTCATGGGTAACATGACCTAGCCACGAGCTTGTTGGTTCAGTCCTATGATCCCATGGCTTCATTTTGGGCCATCTAGAGTAGAAATCGAACCACTGTCCATGCGCATGTCCATGACCTTTACATCAATGTTCAACGAGTAGGGTAAGTTTTTCTTGAATTCTTTTCTTCGCAATTTACTTATTCGCTTTCTTTTTGGTTGATCCATGACAAATTAGGTTGATCATATGATGGGGGTACCCGACCTTCGCATCATCTCCGTCTCGAAAGTCGAGCTTTGTGTGTGGTGGGATAAACTAGACCCGACTGGCATGATTGGGTGCAATCCTATGTCGGACGTTTACTTCCCCTATTAGAGATAGAAACTCATTTTGGTGTAGTACAAGCGTTAGCGCATGTTTGGTGCCCCGAAACTTGCACGTTTGTACTCGGTGATCACGTATTTACTCCAACCCTAGAAGAATACAGTGTTGCCATGGGAAAGCCCTTAGTGTCAGAGTTAATTGGCCCACCTGTAGGAACTGAGCATGCATCGACCTTATCTGACTTCCTTAGAGTTAAGGAGGGTGACGTGAGGAAAGTTTTGAAAGCCAATCGCAAGACCTGTCCGTTTTCATTCCTAAATGAGCTTTTTCAAAATGCCCCATTTTTTCAAAAGAATAGGATCTTCCTGTTAGCTTTCTTCGGGTTCGTG
The DNA here is from genome assembly GCF_016545825.1 of Eucalyptus grandis. Classification (NCBI taxonomy): domain Eukaryota; kingdom Viridiplantae; phylum Streptophyta; class Magnoliopsida; order Myrtales; family Myrtaceae; genus Eucalyptus; species Eucalyptus grandis. The sequence goes on along the minus strand of NC_052613.1, from coordinate 45,384,894 downwards.
TTATTCCCACATTGTAGGAACGCTATTAACCCTTCAGTGGCATGGGTAGTTCGTGAGGTATGTATGGGAAAGGGCTTTGTTAACGCCGTTCTAACTGAAACTTTTCTTTCCCTTACTCGTTTCAAAGAAAACAAAAACAAAACTTTTCATGCTCCTCCTGAACTCTTGCAAATTTGGTTCTTCTCTCACATTAAAGGGTTTGGTAGCTTAATGACCGTGAACGACATCTCTGACTCTAGCCACCCTATCCTGAAGTTTAAAGATAGGAAAGCGTTTGCCCCCGATTATCATTACTCTGAGTGGTTAGTTTTCATGACCACTCCTGGACCTGAAGATTTCCAATGGCACGCCAAATGGCTCCAAGTTCGAGAAGCGCGGTTCGTGTGTGGGCTTACTGGACCTGTTCCTTTGTTGGGAATTACCGGAGTCACTGAGTATTACCCAACCTAAGTCATTCGCCAGTTCTAAGAAGTTCAACAACTTCCACCGACGATTTAAGAAGACCCGCTTAGGATAGACTTCCCTGATGGGTGCCAAGATCACGAAGACTCTGTTGCATTAGTCAAGTCAACGTGGGATATGTGCCATCCTCGGAAGCTGATATGGCCCGAAGAGGAGTTACAAGGGCAAGAGAAGACTTACTATGCCTCAATGGAATACATCCTTAGGCATAAAATCCCAGAGAGCCTACGCTCGAAGATTCCCGACGTGCCATTAAAGACCACCCATCGAGCCGAGATCAAGCACCTCAAAAGGATGCTCAAAGAAACCGAGGAGCGTGCCTCGAAGTTGACTCGAGTTAGTGGAGCGGTCACATGTGGGAGCTGTCCTCATTAGTTAGATCGAGTCAAGCGCGATATGTAATGGGTCAATGCTCACATATGTCACAATGTTAAAGAATTGTCTCGAGTCGTGTTATCGGGAGATAAGAGTCATGATTAGCTTCGTTGTTTAGGGGTTCTCCCTCGTGTCTTCTCCTCCGTTATGTAGCAACCCTACTTTCAATGAAACAAGTAAATTGGGGCGATTAGATCTTTGTCATGGACTGGCCACCTAATCATTACTCCATGCTTACACATGCTTATCGATCCTTGTTCAGGTACTAACCGATTGATTATCTTTTACCAATTGTCGACACGGCCAAGCGAAGATCCCCAATTCGCACGCGCGCGAAAGTCAGAATGGAGAACGAGGATACTAACGTACGCATGGCCAAGATGGAGGACCAGCTGGCCTAACTCACCACAATGATGCTTGAAATAAGCCAGAAGCTCAAGGAGCCCCCTACTGTAGCTGTCACGGGAACATCCACTCCGGCGTCATCGGAAGGCCCGCATGTTGCTGATCCCCCCGGGAAAGAAACTGCCGGGAGGCTCCTTCTGTCACGCCAATCATCGTCAATCTGGATCCTCCGAAAGAAAGAAAACCCAGCACCCCGCCTAAGCGAAGATAGTGAAAAACGTTTGGCAAAGATGGAGGAGCGACTGTGTGCCTTGCAAGGTTACGAGCTGAAAGGAGCTGATAGGTTGTCTCCATACACCAAGACGAATTTCCCTGAGAACTTCCAAGAGCCTGAGTTCACAAGAAAATATGACGGAACAGGATGTCCTAAGACCCATCTTAGATATTACATGAGGAAAATGGCTCGTTACGCCGACAACGTGCCATTTCTCATACACACATTTCAAGATAGCTTGGAAGGCATTGCTTTGACGTGATTCATTGCACTGGACATTGAAGAACTCACTAGTTGGGAAGATTTAACCAACGAGTTCTTGCAGCAATACCGGTTTAATACTGAGCTCGCCCCCACGAGAGAAGAATTGACCCGTATTGAGAAGAAGAGGAACGAGTCATTTAAGGCCTTTGCGCAAAGGTGGAGGACCATGGCCTCACAAGTGAAACTAGCCTTGAATGGGAGGGAGATGAAACAACCGGCTGCTTAAGACATTACCCCCGAATACTTCCAAGGGTTAGTGTTCTCAGGTTGCCAGACATTTTCGCAACTAGTTGAGGTAGGTGAAGGAGTCGAATGGGCAATGGTTGAGGGAAAGATTTCAACCGGAGGAACGAAAAAATTCCTGGCAAGAAAATATAAGGAGGCCGCGGTTGAAGTAGCGCTTGTGCAGGAGCCGCCTTTCCCTCGACCATCCTCAACACCTGCGCATAAGCCTATAGTGGTCCAAGGCAGCTCGTCACGAGCATATGATAACGGCAAGAGGCCTTTTCGAAAGGATTTTTCTCCACTGCCACACTCGCTGTCAAAGCTGTTGCCCATGCTCCTCGAAAAGAGGATGGTCGCGAAAGAAGTGCCGAGAGACAATCCCTCGAGGTTCGCCGAGTTCGATATGAACAAGACCTGTTGAATACCACATGGGAGAGAGGGGGCATGATGTAGATGATTGCAACGTGTTGAGATATAAAGTTGAACAGCTTCTAGACAAGAAGATCTTGACTTTCAAGGAGGCCCAACCTAATGTGCAACAGAACCCTCTACCAAATCATGCAGGGGGAGTGAACTCAATTTCCAAGGAGACGCGGGCGAGTCAACCTCCTCTAGTGGTGGATGCTTCTAGGTTATACTCCTTAGTGCTGGCGGGATATTACGAAGGTCAGGATGATGTGACTCCAGAAGAGAAGTTGAACCGCGTTCGCAAGATGGTAGCCATGGGGGTAATCCGACGTGGAGAAGAGGAGGAGGGGGTCGTGTCCATGATAATGCCATCATCATTCCACTCTTCTTTCTGTAAGTTTGCTTGTATATCTCGGGCAAAGAAGGTTATGCCTGGAATTTCAAAAACCCCAGCTTTGTATGAGGAAGGGGTGATAGCTATGATAACCCCAATGGTGATTGAACTACCTAATGAGGAGCCCGCTGATGATATTAGGATGGAAATCACTAAACCCACGGCGATCGACCTTATGGTCGAGGAGATGTCGGCAATTGAAGTCACGGGAGGGAACGCAACGCCAGTCACGATAGAATTGCCACCTTGGGAGAAAGATGGAGTGATAGTGTTGGAGAATCCTCCCAAATTCGATCCCAAAGCTGTACCTTGGGAATACGGAACAACTGAGGTGGACACTGTCACGCGATCAGGCCGCTGTTATGCCCCTGATAAAGGAGTAGAAAAGAAGGCCGTGACCGAGGAGGAGGCAAAGCAATTCTTGGCCATAGTAAAGTCTAGTGAGTTCAATGTGGTGGATCAACTGTGGAAGCTGCCGGCTCAAATCTCCCTCTTAGAATTATTCAAATCTTCCGAAAAACATAGGGATATTCTGCTTAAAGTCCTTAATGAGGTGCACGTGCCAGAATTAATCGATGAAGTCCAATTGGAAGAGTTTGTTGGGGCCGTTCTACTAAAGACCAAATCTCCTTTACTAATGAAGATCTCCCCCCTAAGGGCCCTAATCATACCAAAGCGCTACACATTTCGGTGAAGCATGAGAGCACTCTTGTTTGCAGAGTGTTGATCGATGATGGTTCGGCACTCAATATATGCCTGTTGGCTATGCTCCACCGTTTTGGCATTGGTCTTGGAAGAATTCATACTGGCAAGTCAACTGTGTGGGCTTTTGACAGGATGAAGAAGGAGGTGATAGGGTAAATTGAACTTGAGCTGCTGATTGGCCTTGTACTTTTCCAAATCCCGTTCCAAGTGCTAGATATACCAAGTGCTTTTAATTTTCTACTAGGGAGGCCATGGATCCACACGACGGGTGCCGTTGCCTCCAGTCTTCATCAGAAAGTGCGATTTGTGGTGGACAACAGGCTTGTCACGGTCCATGGAGAGTCTGACTTCAAGATCTACCACGAGACGGCCATCCCTTATGTGGAGCCCGAATGTACCGAAGAATCCAGCTTTCAAACATTAGAACCGGTGTCCATGATTCATGTGCCTACGGGCTCTTTCACAAGGGCTCCTGAATTGTCTAGGCCAGTTATAGCTGTGGGAAAGATCATGCTGACAAGCGGATATAATCCCGGGGAGGGTCTTGGATCGCGTGGCCAGGGTGTGCGAAAACCCATTGAAGCTCGTAAAAACTTCAAAAGAAGAGGGTTAGGATATATCGAGAAGCGGGGAGGCCATAACAACCGAGGAGGCCGTGGAAGGCATAGAGGCCGAGGTGGCCGAGGTGGCCAAGGAGGCCGAGGCGGGTACAGAGACCAGAGTGAACGCGTTGCCCAGACTGAAGAGGACGAGGGCCATCAAAGCCCGTTTTCCCCGTTGTTGGAGGAGACGTTTCTAGGACCTCCAAGGATGTTGTTCGAGGAAGAGGAGGATATCTATAGTGTGACCGAGCTATTCAAGGAAGACGTCATATGCACCATCTTGGCGTGCAAGGAAGTGGAGTCCTCTGAAGTCATGGCTGTCCCTCCAGAGTAGGGCAACTCTTGTTTAGCCTAATCTTTCATTTTATGTCTTATCCCCTATGCAGGATCTCGTAGTTTTCCTCTCTTTATTTCCTGTGTTTGTCATTTGTAACGTGAACTTTGGTCAACCTCGATCTTGAGCCGTTGATCGAGGGTGGTGTGTGTTAAAATACGGCCTTATCTTTCTTCATTCAATAAAATAGACACATGTTTTATTAAGGACATGTGGAAGCACATCAAACTAGCCCTATGATGGTCGCTGAGGCCTAGGCCTCCACATGCTCCCTTATTTGACTGTTTTGCAAGAACGAGGAAATCCGAGGATATGAGGACGAGTTCTTGAAATTTTTACAAAAATACTTCAAAATTTTTTCGAAAACGACATGCATCGTCTTTGTTGTCGACATTACTCTAACTCATTTCATCGCATCTCAGGCATTACATTATGCATAATCATGATAAGGACGCATGTGACTCAGATGTGCATGAAGAAAGTCCCTCAGGTTTCGATGACACGGACAACGATGATCAGAAGGGGATCGAGCGCGAATGGAATCGACACGAAGAATCGAAGCCGTTGACTGAAGAGCGAACAATCACCATAAATCTGGGTGATGCAGAGAATGTCAAGGAGGTAAAGATCGGAGCCTGTCTCTCAGAATCAGAGGTAGAAAGGATGACTAATCTTCTGAAAGAGTATCAAGATGTGTTCGCCTGGACATATGCCGACATGCCAGGATTGGATCCTGAAATTGTGGAACATGCTTTACCAACAGACCCCAATATGCCACCCAAGAAGCAAAGACTCAAGAGAACTAAACCAGAGTTGTCCAAGAAGATTGAAGAAGAAGTGATGAAACTATTAAAAGTAGACTTTATTGAAGTGACTCGTTACCCTGATTAGGTAGCAAATATCATGCCCGTAATGAAGAAAGATGGGCGAATCAGGGTGTGTGTTGACTATCGTGACTTGAATCGAGCAAGTCCCAAGGACGACTTTCCGCTCCCACATATCGATGTTTTAGTTGATAGTACAGCGGGATTTGAGTTATTCTCCTTCATGGATGGCTTTTCCTGGATATAACCAAATTCGTATGAAGGAGGAAGACAAAGCAAAACATCATTCATAACTCCTTGGGGAACTTTCGCTACAAAGTGATGCCTTTCGGTCTAAAGAATGCTTTGGGGGGCAACGTATCGAGGGCCATGGTCACGTTATTCCATGACATGATGCACAAGGAAATCGAAGTATACGTCGACGACATGATTGCGAAATCGAGACGTGGTGAAGATCATGTTAAAGTCTTGCGAAGGTTGTTTGAACGTCTTCGGAAGTTCAAGTTGCGCCTCAATCCCGCAAAATGCATTTTTGGAGCGAAATCTGGGAAACTATTAGGATTCATGGTTAGTAATAGGGGCATAGAGATTGATCCGTCGAAAGTTAAAGCCATTTGCGACTTACGACCCCCGACTACCATCAAAGAAGTCCGCAGCCTGATAGGACGACTTAATTATGTGGCGAGATTCATTTGTCAGTTCTCTGAAACAGCGAAGCCATTCTTCAAGCTCATGAAAAAGAATGCAAAGATCGAGTGGAATGCCGAGTGCCGGGGTGCCTTTGAGAAGATAAAACATTATCTCACCCATGCACTAGTCTTAGTGCCCCCACTCCCTAAAATTCCCCTGATTTTGTACTTAACCATACATGACGAGTCATTGGGAGCTATGTTAGCCTAGAAGAGACCAAATGATGGGAGAGAATGCGCAATATACTACTTGAGCAAGAAGTTCACTATTTCCGAGATGAACTATACGGAAGTTGAGAGAACTTGTGTGGCTTTAATTTGGGTCTTGCACAGGCTACGACAATATACACTTCATCACCGAATCTTGTTGGTGACTGAAAACGATCCTATCAGGTATCTCCTAGAGAAGCCGGCTTTGGTTGGGAAGTTGGCCAAATGGCAAATCTTAATTTCTGAGTTTGATGTTCAAAGCTTGGGACAAAAGTCTGTTAAAGGTCGAGCCATAGCAGACATGTTGGCAGAAAATTCCGAGAGGTCCAGAGCATCTGATGAGGATAGTGATGCAGAAGAGCGAATTTTATTTGTATCAAGCGACAAATGGACAATGTACTTTGATGGTGCTATTAACTTAGCCGGGTCAGGTACTGGGGCAGTTCTTATCTCCCCGAATGGACAACATTACCCCGTTGCTGCTAAATTGACGTTCCCTTGCACGAATAATATTGCTGAATACGAAGCATGCATTCTCGGCCTCCAAGCTGCCATTGATATGAAGATTCGGAAGTTACAAGTTTATGGTGATTCAGCCCTTATCATCTTACAGACCGAAGGCAAATGGCGAACACAATATTCTAAATTGATTCCATATCATGAGTTCCTTGGGGAGTTGATGGAAGAATTCCAAGAAATATCATTCGAATATTTACCAAGGTCTCAAAATCAATTCGCTGATGCCCTAGCTACTTTATCTTCGATGTTGCAAGTAACTGGAGGCTTGGAAATTGAACCACTGAGAATTGAAATCCTTCGGTGCCCGGCTTATTGTATGACGGTTGAAGAGGAAACAAATGGACAACCTTGGTATCATGACATCTTGAAGTATCTGCAGAAGGGTGAATTCCCCGAAGGAAGTGAAGCAGCAGACAGAAAGCATTTGATAAAGCTAGCATCGAAATTCTTCACCAGTGGGGATGTCGTCTACAAAAGGTCCTTTGACTCAACATTGCTAAGGTGTGTCGATGCTGAAGAAGCCGATCGTTTGATGAAAGAGATACATGAAGCTGAGTGCGGCCCCCATATGAATGGACACTTCTTGGTGAGAAAGATCATGCGACTCGGTTATTATTGGCTGACCATGGAGTCTGATTGCATTCAGCACGTACGACGGTGTCATCAGTGCCAGATTTATGGAGACAAGATAAATGCCCCTCCAATTGAACTTCACCAAATGTCTCAACCCTGGCCCTTTTCAATGTGGGGAATTGACGTGATCGGGCCCATTAACCCCAAAGCTTCAAATGGGCATCGATTTATCTTGGTGGCGATAGATTATTTTACCAAGTGGATCGAGGCCAACTCGTATGTTAATGTTACTGCCAAGAATGTGGCAAAGTTCATTTGTGGTGACATTATTGCTCGTTACGGGGTGCCGGAGGCGATCATTACCGACAACGGCACTAATTTGAATAACAAAGTCGTAGATGGTTTGTTCAATGAGTTTTGAATTAAGCACCTGAACTCGTCACCGTACCGTCCTAAGATGAATGGAGCGGTGGAGGCGGCAAACAAGAATATAAAGAAAATCTTATCAAAGACCGCTGAAAATTATCGTGATTGGCACGATAGGCTCCCTTACGCGCTAATGGCATACCGAACTTCTATTTGCACCTCCACAGGGGCAACTCCTTTCTCACTCGTATACGAGATGGAGGCAGTCTTGCCTGTTGAAGTTGAAGTCCCTTCTTTAAGGATCCTTTCTCAATCTACGCTTGATGAGACTGAGTGGATGCAACAAAGGCATGAGCAGTTAAACATGATCGATGAGAAGAGATTGCAAGCTATGTGTCATGGTCAATGCTATCAGAGACGAGTCGCAAAAGCCTTCAACCGAAAGGTGCGTCCCAGACACTTCGAAGTCAACGACCTGGTGTTGAGGAAGGTGCTTCCGATCATACCAGATCCTCGTGGCAAATTCACCCCGAATTACGAAGGATCGTATGTCATTAAGAAGATTCTTCCTGGTGGTGCCATGATTTTAGTTGAAATGGATGGCAATGAATTGCCTCGACCTATAAACGCCGATGCAGTTAAGAAGTATTTTCCATGAATGAAATCAAGGCCGAGGGGCCACTTCATGCACAATTCAAGTCGCATAGCATCATGCATAGCATTGTAGATATCATGCATATGTTGCATACACGCATATCTATTTGTGTTTCAGACATCCTACCGTCGAACAAGGAAATGGCAGGGGAAAGAACCAACTCAAGAATCCATCAAGTCTTCGCACAACGGGTTGAATGTCTCTTTTGAGAGGTAAGTTGAGACGATAAAAGGGGGGCAAAACAAACAAACAAAAGAATAAGGACAAAAACAAAAATGCATGACATGATTCGCATGACCTATTCTTTGGTGTCACTATGCACGCTTCACGTCTGCGACCCTCAAGCAAATGGCTCGTAAAAATGACTTTATTTGGGCAAAAGAGTGAAAGGTTAACCATGCCAAACAAGAAGTACTTAGGATGAAGAAAGGCAAGCCCATTACCGCAGACACATCCTCCGGACACTTTTGAGAGTTGAGTGAAAATCGACCTTCTCTTAGGACGAATGATTCATTCGCATTGAGCACAAAGATCGAAATGATAAAGGCGTTCCCTTCATCAATCCCAAGCATTGCACTAATCTCCTGTTATCACTTTGGGCTGAAAAAAAAAAAGATACTTCAAAGTACCGTTATCAAGAACAACCCTACATTGGGGCAGCATAGGAGGTTATGATCATGTTGTAGAACGAAAGATTGAGAAAGATTCTATTACTTTCACTTGCATTAATCTTCTGGTGATAGCTTCAAAGGAATTCTCATTAGAGCTTGACTCATCCCAAAGTGAAGAAGAGCATTTCCTTCTCTACCCAAACACTGATATCCATTGTTTTAACCAATTTGGACTTGATTATTCATTTCTGAACCTCGAGCGGTGATCATCTCCCTTCACTGGGGCAAGGCATGAGAATTGACCAAACACAATTGACAGTCACGAGAAAATGTGAAAAATATCTCGAAAGTCATAAGAGCTATAAAAGTTCAAAAAAAAAAAGTTCGACAAATTAGGGGGCATGAAAAAGCAGTGTACCTGGTAAAAGCAAGGTCAATGTCAGTCAAAAAAAAAAGGGCTGCATCTTATGTGAACAAATTATCAAAGTCCAAGTGTTTGAGTAAAAAAATCATCGCAAGTGCAAAGGAAATTAGAGAAGAGCAAACCTCCATACAGAGATGGTTAATCAAGGGTCTTTCGAGATGCGCTCTACTTCAAAATCCAAGTGACTTCGAAAGATCGAATGACACGGTCATGATGCTATGATGATCACCGACTCTTAAAAACCCCTTTTGAAAATGTTAAGCCTTTCAAGCCTTTCCCGAGCCAACATTACAACCCTCTTCCGAAGTCTTTTCTGATTGGGATGGTTCGAGTGAAAATGAGAATGCCACAAAGAAACTATTGCTTGAAGAAGTGGAAGTAATCATATCTTGTCTTATCTTTCAAGTTCTCGACTTGTAAACCTGACGAAGATAGCAACAAGTGTTCCCCTATTGGCCTCAAAGCAATAATTCCTTCATGTAAGCCCTAAACGAGCCTATATTGTGGCTTTTTCAAAAGACCTTTTTGATCAATCATACTGTGCTCATCGCGAATGTTTCTGAAAGCCTTTGATCTGGGTTATGTGAGATACCCTCAGCAACCAGTTATCTCCCACATGAATGGATGGGATCAAGCAGCCATTTTATTGAAAGTGCGTGAGAAGCCCTTTTTGACTAAGAAGCTCTAGTTTGGCATGCTTAATGAACCTTGTTCACAAGTCGTGATCGTCTTGATAAGAACTTGACTCTTAGAGAATTTGATGATTAATGATATATCCACAAGCAATATGACAATTTTGCACCACATGATGCTGATTGAAATCAAATGTTTCTTCCAAAACAGTCGGACTTAGCTTGGTTAGCTTGTTCAATTAATGCTACAATATTGCCAATACGTCTCTTGATGACGTCTCTAATGACATTCACTCAAGTTGAGTTTGACAGGATTCCTCAGTGAAGCCATGCAGTTTTTAAAGGGGTTAGCAGGTTGCCTCCCTAAAAATCAAGGGTTCATGGTCAGCCTTAAACCATGCCATCTCCAAAGGTTCATGGTCAACCTTAAACCATGTCATCTCCAAAGGTTCATGGTCAACCTTAAACCATGTCATCTTCAAATGACCATGTGGGCTTTCCGTACCATCCTCATCTTTCTTATGACCCGGTGGGCTTTCCGTAGCCCGAAGTCCTTCAACCCCTTTCTTATGACCCGGTGGGCTTTCCGTAGCCCGGAGTCCTTCAACCCCTTCTTATGACCCGGTGGGCTTTCCGTAGCCCGGAGTCTTTCAACCCCTTCTTATGACCCGGTGGGCTTTCCGTAGCCCGGAGTCCTTCAACCCCTTCTTATGACCCGGTGGGCTTTCCGTAGCCCGGAGTCCTTCAACCCCTTCTTATGACCCGGTGGGCTTTCCGTAGCCCGGAGTCCTTCAACCCCCTTCTTATGACCCGGTGGGCTTTCCGTAGCCCGGAGTCCTTCAACCCCTTCTTATGACCCGGTGGGCTTTCCGTAGCCCGGAGTCCTTCAACCCCCTTCTTATGACCCGGTGGGCTTTCCGTAACCCGGAGTCCTTCAACCCCCTTCTTATGACCCGGTGGGCTTTCCGTAGCCCAGAGTCTTCCAACCCCATTCTTATGACCTGGTGGGCTTTTGTAGCCCGGAGTCTTTCTTCCTCTTACTGACAAGACACACTTTCATAATTATGAGTCCTTTCCATCGATTTGATACGTGCATATGCATCTAGGGTTTCTTTACCGCCGAAATAATTTAGGTGTCTTCTGTCTTTGAAGGCAACCTCTTCGAAGCTACATTCAAAGAGGGGCAACTGTTGACACCTAATTTTTCAACTAGATTAATTAATTTAAAATAGTATTAAATGTTGGGAATTAGTCACAAAAGAAAATTTTAAAAATATATATATTATTTAATTAATTTATTTTTTTATAAAAAGAAGAAGAAGAAGAAGAGTTAAAAAAAATTCAAAGAAAAATCTTTTAAAAAAAATCGAAAATGGTCGGGTCGGGCCGGATTCGACCATGGCTCGACCAGCCCCTCTCTTTTATTCCCCTTGCACCGGGCTCCGGCCCAATCTCCTTTCTTTTGATTGGCCCAGCCCCTTTTTCTTTTCTTCTCCGCTAGTCTTTGCTCGAAGACTTGCGGAAGACAGGCAACAAAGACACGGCGGCGGAGAGCGGCAACAGAGGATCGGTGTGGCAGGTGCGTGGCATGATCCACGGGTCGGGAGCAGCCGACCGGCAATTGGCTCGACCGTAGTCTTCATGCAAGTTCCTGTAGAAAAAAGAAAAAAACATAAAAGAAAGAGCAAAAGGGAAAGAAACGGGAAGATGAAGAGGAGGCGAGACAGAGGATCGGCATGGCAGGGCTTTCGGCGCGATCCGCGGGTCGAGGAAGCAGACCGATCGACCAGCTGGCACGGCAAGAGATCTTCGCTCAGAATACCTGCAGAAAAAGAAAGACAGGAGTATAAGACCGAAGGAGGGCAGCAAAGAGCAGGGGGCGGACCCAAGACAAAGAGAACAGAGAGAGAGAGAGAGAGACCGAGGAGGAGAGGGAGCGAGTGAGCGACCTAGAGAGAAAGTGCAAGCTTGAGAGAGTGGTTGGTCGTCGCCGGAGGTTCGTTTGTCAGTTGCTATTCGACGCGTTCCTCCTCTTGAACTAGGTAGGCTTTTGTCTTGACCGTGTGTACCTGTTTTTTCGGGAAGCGTTAGGCCGAAGCTCGTGCCGACTAGTTCGTGTGAGTTTCGGTCTAAGCCGGTCCTCCTTGAAAGCTGCTAGCTATTCTAGTATGTGTCGTAGGGGGGTTTAGATTTGTCTCGTGCGGAAAATTCCCCATGTCAGTAATGCACACCAAATGCTTGTGGAAATGTGTAAACGATATCTAAGTTCTGCAAGTTTGTTGAAGCCCAAAGATACTTGTTGTACCCACATCCGTTCGAATGTGATTGATATGTCCCTTAGCGGGTCTTGAGCGTTGCTCATGCATGTTGTTGTGTTGATCTTTACCCGAATCTGAGCCTCGAGTGAGTCCGTATGCCCCTTTTAGCTGCTGCACCTCAACTATTTGACAAAATGCCCCAAAGAGAACCGAAAAGCATCCCAGGTTTAAACTCCGTCTGATTTGCACTTGCTCATATATATGTTGGACCATACCTTTCTTATATGTTTCCATTGCAAATCTATACGATTTTCGTGGAATAATCATGTGTGTTTGAGCCGTGGGAATGTTTGCATCCGAAAATGGTTTGGCTGTCGGCGTTCGTGGCTGATGGTGGTCGTTGCCGGTCGGAGTGGATAATGGGTATATAGTGGTGTTTTGGCGGTGGAAAGGACGGCGGTTGGTCTCACTGGTGTTGTCGTGCCGGTGGGGTCTCGGTTGAAGGATGTCCTGGGTAAAGAGTCGGGCATGATAGCGTAATGAAGAAGGTCAGAAGGGAGGAAGGAAAGAATAAAAATAAGAACAAAGAAAAGAGGAGAACCAGCAAGTAAAAAAAAAAAAAAAAAAAGCGAAAGAGGAAAACCCAAAAAAGGAAGGAAAGATAATAGATGGGGATGTTCGGTGAAAAGGCCAGAAGGGAAGAAGAAGGAATAAAAAAAAAAAAAAAAAAAAATCAAAAAAGAAAGAAAAGAAAAGCAAAATGAAAAATAGAAAACTATAAAATGAAAAGTGGGCTTCGGGAATGACTGTTGAACAGTAGGTGCAGGAAAAGGACACAGTACGACGCAAAGTGAGAAAAGACAAAAAAGAATTTTTTTATAAAAAATAAAAAATAAAAAAAAAAAAAATTGAAAATTGAAAATGATATATATATATATATATATATATTTAATCCAAGAAGGCGAATCTGGCTTTAGGTCGGGTCAATGGCCGGATCGGATCTACCTGCTCCGAACCCATTATCCGAATATAATAATATTAAATATAAAAAATATATTAAAAATTTCAAGAATTCAAAAATTTTCAAAAAAAAAAAAAACAAAAATTTCGGAAAATAATAAAAATTCAAAAAAATCTCTAGAAAATTCAAAAATTCGGAAAACATTAAAAATTCGACCCTTTTGAAAAAAAAAAAAAAAAATTTAAAAAAATTTAAAAAACATTAAAAAATTAAAAAATTTCGAAAATTAAAAAAGTGATAGAGTTTGGTTGGGAATTGCTAGGTGTTGTCGCTTTAAGTGTAATTATGCATTTATTTTGATTACATCGTCTATTTAGATCGTATATCTTGTTATGTTCAATGGTATGTGTGATTAGGACATTGTTAGCTATGATTATTAGTGGATATGTTTAATGGTATGTGTGTAGTCATATGGTATGTTTAATAGTATGTGTTTAGATTGCACCCGTATGATCACTTTAATATGTTTGTGGATGAGTAAAATCAATTCAAGCTGCCTGCAAATTATTTTGATAAAATGAGCAAGATTAGATACCGAAAGGGCACTAATTAGTCAATTAGTATAATCAAGTCCCCGACCCTAGATTCTCTGGTTGCGTAGGAAGTGAGGTACGCTCCCATGCCTCACTTGGTTCCTAGCCGACCCCAATAGGCTAGTGGCGACTCCTTTTGTGCAAAATTTCTTTAAAAAATATCCCAACGTCACGCGGGATATGGGCTCGAGAGAGCCCACGCCTAATCATGGGCCTTAGGGTCGTTCTTAGGCAATACCCCTAAACATGTTCCCTCCCCCCGAGGGTAGGTTGCGACAATCATTATGCATATCATCATGCATATCATGCCATGGTTTAATTTCCACTTTTAGCTTTCAATTTGATCACCACATCACCCATTCCTCAAATCATCAATTTCATCATCCCCTCGGGCAAAGACCTCTGAGGCTTCCGACATTCAGCCATCCCAGGCCACCAGGCATTCGGCCCCCCACATTTCGGGCATCTCGCATCCCAACTGGCATCACGAGGCATTCCCTTCGGGCAGAAACTTCCGACAGGGCTTCCGGCATTTACACTTCCTAGCCGGGCATCCCGCACCCCAAATCCTGGCATCGCGAGGCATTCCCTTCGGGCAAAAACCTCCGACAGGGCTTCCGGCACCCCCACATTCCGGGCATCCTGAATCTCCCAGGGCCATCCGGCAATGCATCTCTATACATTCCGGGCATTATCCTCCACCACAACCACCTCCTCACTTATCATTATCTACATTTACCATTATTTTGATCTCAATTTAACATGGCATATGGCGTGACATCAAACAAGTCATACTTGGCATAGGATTCACACATGCATCACAATTCAATGTCATACATACGCCAATATCTTATTATACATGCTACATGGTGTAATCATTTATGGAATTTATGGCCAATAAAATAATCCATTTTATTTTATTTTATTTTATTTTTTATTATTATTATTATATTTTTTTAAAATAAATATTAAATTCAATATCTATAAATTCCCAAAAATTATAAAAATTCAAGCAATCATTAAACAAACCAATAGGATGACAATTTCATGCAAAATTCATGGCCAAATTGAATTTTACACAATCTCACCATTTTCACAAAACATTCTATAATTCTCGGATGAAACCAGAACGTACGGTTTTCGAAGAAATTCAATTAAAATATCCATATGGCCTCCAAAAATTATGAAATTTTACTGAGTTATATTCAAGAAATTTTCGTACAACTTTCATGAAGAACTCCAAGCCAGATTATTTTTATATTATTTTATAGAGTCTCACGAAGCTTCTGGATGCATTACCGCATCGTCCAGTGTATACTTCTCCGAAATATTGAGTTTTAACCTGCCTATTATCTTTCGTTTTATCTGAAATTTTGATATGTTATACATCAAGATGTCCTCTACAAGTTTCATGAAGAAATCTAAGTCAAATAACCAGAGTATATTCATCATCTATGTCCATGAAGTCTCGGGTGTCTCGGAATACATCACCAGAATCACCGTCTTCAAGATCTAGTTGATTTATTAGGCTATTCTTGTTCATTTCACTTCCAATTTGAGTATTTTATATTTTAAGATGTCCCCTACAACTTTCATGAAGAAATCGAAGTGAGATTCTCAACACAAACCAACATGCAACCACAAATCCAACCAAAGGTCAGTAAAATCTTTCCAGATCTGGGGTCTCCATAGGATGAGACTTTAACCACCCAAATCTCCATCAGTTTCCACGAAATTTTAGTATGTTGTAGTACAATATGTTAGCTACAACTTTTATGAAGAAATCGAAGCCAAAATCGGACTTTAAACACACACGCAAGCATCATACACACATGCAAGAGAAGCTAGAGGACTCCCACTTGCCTCTAGACCGGTCGGTCGACGGCGTAAGGCGGCGAACACGGCGGCACACGGCGGACGGACGGCAGTTCCTCCTCCTGTCTCTCTCGGCCACTTCCTCTCTCTCTCGAAATCTCTCTCTCTCTCTCTCTCTCACCCTCTCTCTCGGCCGAATGGGAAATCCGGCCACCCTCTCTCTCTCCTCCCTCTTATACCCCCAAACTCTCATCATTGATAATCATTACTTGCCTTAACCATGGCTAATGCATGGCCTTCTTCCCTAAGCCAATACATGAGAGTCTTGTGCCACTTGTCTTATGGACTTTTGAATTTGGGCTTGGGCTTGGGCCGGTCGACACTTCCTCTTGGGCCTCCATTGGGCCGGCTAACTTGGCCCATTAAAAGCTTAGGCCAATGGGCCTAAGGCCCATCCCAAAAATTGACTTTTTCCTCTCTTTTTTTTTTTTTTTTTTGAAATTCTTTTATAAATATTTTTAAATTTCAATTTTCATCTTGGCCAAAGTCTTGGGGCATTTTGTTTATTGAAATTTAGTTTATAAAGTACATGGCCAAGCATAGATTATTAATCTATCAAATTTAAATTTTCACAATCATATGCACAAATCATCTAATTAAAAGACTAATGGCTAAAGCATAAGCAATGGAAATTTTTATCACCTAATTAGAGACTTTAACACACCTTATGGCTTGTCATTGTATTTTGGGATGCCACAGTTCTGTGCTTCTAGGGTTTGTGAGTAAAACAGAAGAAGACAAACAGTATATAAAGCAATCGAGATGGGGTATACGGATCGCCATAAAAGGAAAAATAGAAAATGCCTTTTAAAAAATAATTGCCTTTTTGAAAATAGATAACTATCAAAAAATATAACTTCTTTTTCAAAAAGGAATGATTGCTATAATTACAAAACTTGGGAAGATAACATCAATAAATTGCAGATTAATAGGCATTCGTACCTTTTCGAGTTTTTATCCGAGAGATAAATTTCTAAAACCGAAATAACTTACAGTCGTGATTCTTGATCTTCTGAGTTTGAGTATCTTTAGACTTTTATCCCTGAGTATGAGCTTCTTCAGACTTTAAGATATTAAGTCTGGAATGAATAGACTCAAATTGACTTTTCTCCAAAGGTTTTGTAAATATGTCTGCTAACTGATTCTTTGAGTTAATGAATTGAATCAAGACTTTTCCATTTTGAACATGGTCTCTAATAAAGTGATGTCGAATCTCTATATGTTTTGCTCTTGAATGAAGAATTTGATTCTTGGTGAGATTAATCGCGCTAGTGTTGTCACATTTGATCTCAGTGCATGAATCTTTGATTCCAAAGTCTCTTAACTGTTGTTTTATCCATAAGATTTGAGAACAACAACTTCTAAGAGCCACATACTTTGCTTCTGCTCTTGAAAGAGTTACAGTACTTTGCTTCCTTGAAAACTAAGATACTATCCTGTTACTAAGCAATTGACAAGTGCCCGAGGTGCTCTTTCTATCAACTTTGCATCCTACTAGATCTAGGCCTGAGTATCTAAGGAGAGCAAAGTCTCCTTCTTTAGGATACTAGAGACCCAAATTAGAGGTTGTTGCAACATATTTGATGATACATTTTGCAGCACTTAGATGAGATTCCTTGGATCTGATTGAAATCTGGCACAAATGCAAACACTAAACAAAATGTCAAGTCTAGAAGCAGTAAGATAAAGAAGTGAACCAATGATACTCCTATACAGCTTCTGGTCAACTTTCTTTCCTCCTTTATCTTTGTCCAGTTTCGAAGAACTTGACATTAGTATATTAGCCTTTTTGCAATTCTCCAGATCGAATTTTTTAACAAGTTCCTTAGCATATTTTTCTTGGTGAATGAAAGTTCATTCCTTCAATTGTTTTACTTGTAGTCCAAGAAAGAAGGATAGTTCACCCATCATGCTCATCTCGAATTCATCCTGCATAGACTTTGAGAATTTCTTGCACAAATTTTTGTTAGGTGATCCAAAAATAATATTATCAACATAGATTTGAACAAGTAAAAAGTTTTTACTTTCTCTTTTGATAAACAAAGTAGTGTCTACTTTACCTTTAACAAAACCATTTTGGATTAAAAACTTACTTAACCTGTCGTACCAAGCTCGAGGTGCTTGCTTTAAACCATATAGCGCATTTTTCAGTGTAAATACAGAGTCTGGTTTCCTTGGGTCTTCAAAACCGGGAGGTTGTTCCATATAGACTTCCTCTTGGATAAAACCATTTAGGAATGCACTTTTGACGTCCATTTAGAATAACCTAAAATTCTTATAACAAGTAAAAGCAAGTAATAATCTAATTGCTTATAACCTTGCTACTGGTGTGTAAGTCTCATCATAGTCTATCCCTTCTTCTTGTGTATATCCTTTGGCCACAAGTCTTGCTTTGTTCCTTATGACTTTTCCTTTTTCATCCATCTTATTCTTGAAAACCCATTTAGCTCCAATAATAGATTTACCTTTTGGTTTAGGAGTCAGTTCCCAGACATCATTAATACTAAACTGCCTGAGTTCTTCTTGCATAGCTTTAATCCAGCTTTCATCAGTTAAAACTTCTTCTATGCTTTTGGGTTCTATTTCAGAAATAAGAGCCATAGCGCTAAACTCTTCATGCCTTTTGGATCTTGTACGAATCCCTTCATCAATGTCACCAATAATGAGTTCTCTGGGATGACTGGACTTGTGCTTCCAGTTGTTGGTTGGTCTGATAGACTGTTAATCTTTTTCTTCATTTGATTCTTCAACGTTCGTTCGTTGTTGATCTTCTGAAGTCTGAGCTGCTTCTAGGGATTTAGACTTTGTAGAGTCTAGAGTAGGTTCAGATTCTTCAGGTTGAGTCTGGATCGATTGATTTTGTATAAGGTCTTGAAATTTGACATTCATCGATGCCTTCATCTGATTTTTCTTCAAACTTACCAATTCGATCATTTGCATTTTTCAATATAAAACATTTGCAACCAAACACATGAAAATAGGAAACAATTGACTTCTTTCCTTTGAACAACTCATAGGGAGTTTTCTCTAGAATAGGCTTTAAGAATCTATTAATAATATAACATGCTGTAGAAACTGCTTTAGCTGAAAAACGAGAAGAAATGTTACTTTCAATTAAAAGTGTTCTAGCCATTTTTTGCAACGATCTATTCTTCCTTTCCACAACTCCATTCTGTTCTTGAGTGTATGGAGAGAAGAACACATGCTAAAAACCATATTCATCACAGAATTTAGGAAAGTCTTGATTTTCAAACTCACCTCCATGGTTTGTCCGTATGTTTGAAATAACACACCCTTTCTCATTCTGTACTTTCTTAGCAAACTTTATGAAATAAGAAAAAGTTTCAAACTTACTTGCCAAGAAATATACCCAGGTAAATCGTGAATAATCATCCACTATTACTAGGCAATATTTCTTTCCACCAATGCTCTGAGTCCTAGTTGGTCCGAAAAGATCCATATGTAGGAGCTGCAGCACACGATTAATGAAAACTTGATTTATTAGTTTGAAAGAACTTCTAACCTGTTTTCCCAAGACACATGGTGTGCATAATTCAGATTTTTGGTATGTCAGGTTGGGCAGTTCACGAACAAGCTTCTTTGCAGAGATCTTGGCTATTTGTTTCATGTTAATGCGGCCAAGTTTTCTATGCTAGAGATTAGCTTCCTCTTGAATTGAAATTAGAAATTGAGATTTTTCGGGTTTGATGTCAAAAAGATAGATGTTCCCATGTCTTCGCCTTGTGAAAGTCTGAGAGAAGTCTTTACTGGTTCTCGAACATATTTCTTCTTGAAAATTGATTTTGAAACCTGTGTCGCACAGTTGGCTGATGCTCAGCAAGTTGTAATTAAGACCTTTCACTAAGGAAATGTTGTTGATTATGAGAATTCCAATCTTTACGGTTCCATATCCAACAATTCTTCCTTTGTTATTTCCACCATTAACTTGTATAGGCTTTATGAAACAACTTGAATCTCATGTCATATGTCTAGAACATCCACTATCCAAGTACCATTTGACATTTTTCTTGATAGTGACCTCGATTTTACTGTCTGAATATGAGTATGTATCCGTCTCAGAGTCTGAATCTGATTCCGATTGTGCCATTAGACAAATATTAGCATAATCATCATCACTCTCTTCGCATTTGATATCACTCCAAGTTTCTGCTTTGAGAGCCTTTCTATATTTCTCAGCTTTTCCTTTCTTTTTCTTCAGCAAGGGAAAGTTGGGTTTAATGTGTCCCTTTTTTCTTGCATTCAAAACAAATCACATCTTTGTTGGATTCATCGTCCTTAGCTGATTTATTTTGAAACTTTTGAGAGCTTTGTTTCTTCCAATTTAATCTTCTTCCATTTTTGTTTAGTTTTCTAAACCTTCTTATCATGAGAGCAAGCTCTTCATCATCTATATTGTCTTCAGAATTTGTAACATTAGAATTATCATTATATTTTAAAGCAATAGATTTTTTACCTTTGGGATCTTCATCTTCATTGATTTGCTCCACTTCATAAGACTGAAGAGTGCCAACCAATTCGTCAACATAGAGTGGCATGATCCTTTGAGTTTCTCTTATTGAAGTCTTTATGTGATTCAAATCTTTGGAAAATCCACGCAGCAGTTTGTTAACCTTCATGGGTCCTGAGATTGGTTGACCTTGATACTTAAGACCATTCACGATTTCTGTAAAACGACTAAACATGTAAGTGATAGATTTTCCTAGTTTCATCTTGAAGGTTTCATATTGACCGAGCAGAATATTGATTATGGTTTCTTTCACTCGATCGATTCCTTCATAGGTGATGTGTAGCCTATCCCAGACTTCTTTAGCTATTTCACAAGAAGATCGTATGTTATATTCAGTAGTAGATAATGCACAATATAAAGAATAAGTTGTTTTTGCATCCAAAACTTGTCTCTTGGTTATCTCTTCTTAAGTCATCACACTAGTCTTAATAGCTTATTTTCCCCTTTCTGAGACTGTTGTAGCTTTAAGAATAATTCATTTGTCTACCATATCCCATTCCAGAGGATCTTTTGATCTTAGGAATGCTTTCATCTTGTTTTTCCATATACTGTATTCATTTCCATCAAAATAAGGCGGTATGGTATTGCTTTGCCCTTCAACCAAACCTGGAGTTAACATACTAGCTATGGATCGTTAACTCTGAAGTAAAAACACTTCAATTTAAATGAGTATACAGGCTCTGATACCAATTGAGATAGCTAGTACAAGCACCTAGAGAGGGGTAAATAGGTGCACAAACAACTTTTGCAGAATATAGTATAAAACTTTACTTTTAACATGAGTCTGTTTAACAATAGACTTTGAAGAGGAAATTAGACTCTAACAATCAAATAGAGTTACGAACAAAGTAAAAGAATTTAGGGAAAAGAATAAGAACACAAGGTTTATAGTAGTTCGACTTAATCCAAGCCTACGTCCACTCTCCCGCACTGACAGCCCACCGGCTGGATTTCACTATGAATCAAAAGAGTTGTTATAGTATCACGTCCTTGATTCCACAGTATAGAGACTCTGCTACACTTCCTCAAGGTCTCATAAGGATCTAAACTCTCTTTTGAGTACAAATGTACGCTCAACAATTGAATCAGCAAAGAATAAGGAGCTTCAGACTTTGGAATTTTTCTATCGCACACACACTCGAATAACTAGAGCATCTTCCTTATATACTCCTCCATGCCTTCATAACCGTTGGCACCTTCCAAAGGAGTTCTTCCAATCTACCTGTTGGACAGAATCAATTAGGGAGATCTCGAGTTACTTAAGAAATGTGATGATAGCCCATCAATTCTGTTCGCCCATACAATCAATATTTAGGTTTCCATAAGTAGAACCTTCCAAGTATACTTCGCCATTCAACGGATCCAAGTTACCCGAATTAATTTCAAAACGAATAATAGATTTTGAGATGCTATCTCCAGCCGTGAGATCTTTTTCAGCTGCTCAAATCAAATCCTTAAAGAAATACTCGATTCTAGATAAGTTTTATTCGACGGTCTAGAAACTGTCAATGAGGGCAGACTTTAAATCTTGAGTTTGGCGGTCTTCGGACTTTGATGAAAGAGTCTGCAAGTCTTCAGACTAGACTGATGGAAACGTTTTGTCAACTTCAAAACAAATAAGGAAGTTTTCTCCAACATCACTAACCTTGCAGTATATTGAATTACTTTGTTTCTAGTTGAACAAAATAACAACACTATAAAACTTTGAAATAATATTATTTGAAAAATTGCTTAAAATCATGAATAAGACTTTTTAGTCTACACACAAGTTTACTTAAATCTGCTACAAAATCTTCCAGTTGCATTATATAAATTTTGTATCTATTTGATGTAACTCCATATCAAAAATGAACTATTAATGCCACGTTCACTCTAAAAGAATCTTTAAAAAATACTAGAAAGAAATTATCATTTCTTCACTATAAACTATCCACCCCTCTTTCAGAGTGAACTTTAACTACAAGTTTAGTTTTAAACTCCACCAATATTTCTTTGAAATCCTTTGAATTTTGTACATCAATTTGCAACTAATGAACTTGTAATCCTTAGACAAGTTAGTAAGTTTCCAATCACTATGATGTTTCATAGATTGTATATAGCATTTTATGGCATCTAATCACATACTTGATTGAGGATAAAAAACAATATTTATTTATGTCGCTAAATCAACCATGTAATAGATATTGCAGTCATGCTCTTACAAATATACTATACAGTCTAATGGAATAACTGATCATCTTTCCCTAACAAATCTCCCGAGTAAAGTTACAACCACTTCATTCTATACTTGAGAGGTTTGAAAAAATTCTATCATAAACTATATCAAGAATAGTACATTAAACCTTAACAAGTCTAGTCTATGGTACGAGAGATTCCATAATTGTTTGTACCACAATTATCTGTATAGACAAAGACAAAGACACAGTGATTTTTCATCGTACTATTATCCTTAATAGTCTTGGAGTAGCTATCCTCTACAATTACGTCGAACTGTAGAAATTTTACAGTATGTAATTCCATTATTCTTATACTTTCTTTAGGGTCATAAAATTAATACCCCTTTTAACAATCTGGGTAATATACAAAATAATTCCAAGTGGATATAAATTCCAATGCACTTAATATTGGATTAGATAACCACCTCTAAATTTAATATGATTCAAGTAATTTATGTTCAGTCTATAACTTAAAAGAAGTTTATGAAAAAAAAACTTTTGTATGTGAAAATGTTACTTTCAAAATATCAGCCCACAAATGACTGGATAAATTAGTCTTACTAATCATACTCATCACTATGTTCAATATGGTGCATTTATGCCTTTCAGCCAAATCTTTTTGTCAGGATTTTCAAGTATAGTAATTAAGTTACTACTCTTGAATTTACCAAGTATTTGACAAATGACCATTTAAGTTATTCCTTATTGTCATACTTATCAAAATACTCACTACCACTATTAAGCCTGACAACCTTTAAGACTAATTCCAATCGATTTATTCTTTACCTCAGTCATTTTACTTAATTATTCCTTAAACAAAAAATTTGTGGAAACAACATTTTCAACCTTATATGAGACGTATATATCATTAGGACTTAAGCACAATCTTTGCAGATGTGTCATAATTTTGGTATGAGACAAGACATAATTTCAAGCCACTAAGGCTTCCATCATCTGCCTAGCAGTGCAGCCTGCAGGCAAACCACTTTTCAAGTGTTCATGAATGGAACGCTTCATAGACGGTAAACAAATCATATGTCCACTACTTAAAATTTGAAGCAGTAAAAACCTCAATAACAATGGAGTTATTAATTACAGAAAATGTAACTATAAAAAATAAGCAATGTATATAATTAGCATCATGTGAGTACTGTGTAACTTAACGTATAAGTATACATCCAGAGAGTTACACGTGTAATCATATAATTACTTTTGAGCAGAATACATGACATGTAGTTGTACACTCCTCACATGATAGCGGTTATGAGAATATATTCCAATCTTCGTGAATTCATCACCTTTAGGCATATGAATCACTAAGATTAGTCATTCCTCCACCACATCATCATGTATCCCTCCATGAACTAATACACAATCACCTCCTTTAGGAGCATGACCACGCATTAGACCAGGAGACATCTCAATCATTATACGAGATCGATATTTTTCAAACCCAATCAAGCGTGTCACTTTGGTGCTAAAATCACATATCATGCTAATTATATTGCTTTATTCATTAATAAAAATCAATCATCTGTATATATATAAAGAACCTAAAAGACAGACTCCAATAAGATCACCGATCATAGCAATACAAGAAACTTCTCATAATAGAGAATAAAGTATATCTTATGTCCCCCGATTACATATTACCAAAACAACATAAAAGAATGTTGATCTAGAGAATCTATCATAAGTTAACATCAATAGTAATACATGGTATACCAAATCGACAAGCTTAAGAGCTGATCCATTATTACTCATGAGTTTCATAAGGCAAACATGACTTCCAAGGCCAACAGTTAATTTATTAGCCAATTTTAAATAACAAATATCATTGCTAATAAATTGGGTCAAATCATAGAACCAAATATATAAACTATAACAGTAGATACTATTGCTCTACATAAATGTTGTCATAGTCCTTAACCATAAAAAAAAAAAATGTTCAACTTGATGGACATTCACTAGTAATCAAATGAATTTAGGTACAATATGGAATAACTTAATTGACATGCATTACCCACATTCAGTAGATGTGTAAATTAGTACAATCAATTTGGTTACGAATTCTTAAGACGTCCATCATTCAAAAGTTACCAGCATGTAAAGGAGTATGTATGAGCAACAAAAGTTTCATGACTTTTACTATTTTTCATTACCTCAATATATAATTCAAGTACTATTCCATAATGGTTGTATCTCATTAAGCCAGCTTTAGCTCATAATAAAGTTTAATTTTTATTAATGAATTACACATTTATAATATTTATGGAATAACATACCTGTAACCCAACACTTGTATTTTCAAAATCACATAAAATACAAGAAAAATACACAAAAATACACTAAAAATACACATATTTAGGGCTTTGTATGTATTTTCACAACCATAAATCATCAAACATTTAAAATAAATACACCACAAGATAGAGGAGGATCATACGAATCCAATGCCACCAACCATGCGCCCATCAGAGATCCCACGCGCCCGCACGCGCCGCCTAAGTGTGTGGCGCATGGATCCCACGTGCGAGCATACCTTGACCGGTCAAAACCAGTCCTACCGATAGCGGTCTGGTCGGTTCCCGGTCCAACCACTCAGTCCAGCCACTCGGTCCGACCGGTTGACCGAGTCGGGTCGGTTCAATCAACGGGTCAATTGTCTCGGGTCAGGTCAACGGATCAGTTCGGATCCAGTCGATGATGTCATTGTGACGTCAGCAAGGCATGTGCGTCACACGTGCGAGCCGCGCCCCGCGTTTGGGGGCGCGTGAGGCACGTCTTTGACACCCAGGCGGCGCGTGGCCGCGAGTGAGGGGCGTGTGGCCTCCTCCGGCGACGCGCCGCCCATGGTTTTGCTTGTCTCGACGAGCCCAGTCCAAATATATAATTTTATTTTATTTTTATTGAACAAAAAATCACAAAAATCACAAATTAGGACAAAAATCTTATGCGTTCGAGTTCTAGAGTTATGGTTGCTCTAATACCACATGTAGGATGCAAATTGTGCAATCCCAAGATCTCCATAACTAGAACAAGAACATGCATAATTGAGTAGAAAGATTAACGCACCTATTTTGGGATCCATACCCATGTATCAAGTCATTCTCCTCTATTGCCCTCCATATCACTAGCTCAATGGGGCGGCCCCTCTCACGTTTAGCGTTAGGTAAACACTCCTTAGGTGAGAATACATGTGAGAATTAGGGTTAGAGGAGAGACTTGAGCACTATTTATAGAGTTTCTAGCTAGGCCCTCTCATTACGAGCCAGGCTCAACTCGTCCCACACTAACCAGCTCCATATTAGACTAATTAAGAAACCTTCTATCTCACATTCGACCAACCCTATTTTACGGTAACCGTAAAAACAATAGATTACAATATCAATTAATGTAGTCCACATTATAAAAACTCTTACAAGAGGTCTTGGACCGCACGATCGCGGCGGTGAAGGCCTTCCATGAGCAGCCTATGGAGGCAAAAGCAAGGATCTACTGAAGGGAGATGGAGACCGATGTGTCATTCTTCTCCAATGTCAACTTGTTCCACTCCAAAGTGGCTAGCTGGAGGTTAGCCCTAAACAACTTCAATTGATTTCGTACTATTTCATGATTTTGATGATAATTAATTGTATAAAAGCTCAATTACCAATATGATCGTGTCAAGTGTTTGGCAAATGGGACGAATTGATATATCATATATGTTTGAAACTTAGACGATGACAAACGAAAGAAAAGAATCACTTCAACCAATGCACGGAATTATAATTAGGGATGAGTAGGGTTCTAGGATAGAACCTAGAATTTGAGAACCGGTGGGAATCTATCTAATTTTAGGTTTCAAAATATGTAGGATAGGTTTTAGATTCCAAAAATTGACAACCTGTCTGAACGAGTAAGGTCCAAATTCTAAGTAGATAAAACTTGAAATAGTTTTATGTTTCTTTTAATATACGTCTTTGTGTGATGGTGCGGTCCAGTCTAAACTTCCATTTTATGGTTGAACATTTTATTTTGTTAACGCTCCATCTTCATTTGTTTAAATATAAATTGTAGTCAATTGATTGCAGAAAAAAAATGGTGGTCATTAAAAGTGATGATTCATTATAAATGTTCAATTAATAATATAGATGGAACCAAGGGTTGATCCTAGAACTGATTTTGGAATTTGTGACAAGATAAATTTTAGGGTATGTAACGTAAGTCCCAACTTTTGAAAAATGAGGAGGTTCTAGGTTCCAACCTGTACAGAGCCTAAAAGTGCTCGCCCATAATAATAATACAGGGACACGCTCCAGATAATGCTGGGGCCGAAATTAGTGGACGTGAAAGAGATCCCCGAGGTGTGCAGAAACGAGGTGTTGGAGTGGAATCAGCAGGTTCAACGGCTAGGGAGCCTCCTCTTGGGGCTGTTGAGCGAGGGGCTGGGATTGAGTGCTAACAAGCTATAGGAATTGACGTGCTTGGAGACGAGGGTCATGGTGGGGCATTACTATCTATATTGTCCCCAGCCCAATCTGACAGTCGACTTGACATCCCACACAGACCCAGGAGTGATCACATTGCTGCTGCAAGACCAGATCGGTGGGTTGCAGGTGAAGCACGGCAACGAGTGGGTGGATGTGGCACCCATCCTAGGGGCTCTTCTTGTGAACATCGGTGACATCCTACAAGTGAACTCCCGTCAAAGACTAGGACTTTCTCCAAAGCTCCTGAGTAAGTTAAATTAACATTCTACCATGAAATGAAGATCTTATTATGTAAATTTTGAATTTTCCAGATCATGTCCAACGACGAGTACAAAAGAGTGGACCACTGATTGTTGGCCAACCCCAGCCAAGAGCCACGTGTGTTGATAGTAGTTTTCTGCAACCAAAGCAATCGTGAGAATGAGTTTGGACCATTCCCGGAACTTGTGTCCTCGTATAAGCCTGCTGCTTTTCGGCAGTTCACCTTCAGCGAATACATGAGGAGATTCTTTACTAAGGAGTTGTACGGGAAAAGTCTTATAAACTACTTCAGGGCGTGATTGAGTGGTCCATAGGCCAGAAATGGTGATAAAAGAATAAGATGCATCCTTATAATAACGAAGGAAATACTGGATTCTTCCCTTAAATTCTACTTAACCTTGTGTTATTATTGTTCTTGTAGTGGTTAATTTGCACTTATTGTTTATATATTCCTTGTGTGACGGTAACTTGTGCGATGGACGAAGTTTGTCTACTTAACTCGTTGCCAGAGATTGAACCAATTCACAGACATAAGAACTCGACAGCGAGAATGCACGAGATGGACAGTTTACTGGCCACTGGAAAAGGAAGGCAGTATCCTAGAAAACAAATGGGGCAAAGAAACAGATGGATTTGAATAGTCAAATGCAAGTCGCAGCTAGGTGGAGATCTGTGCATGAAGAGAACGGGGTCGCCGAGAAACCAAAGTTGACATACTCACTGAACGATGTTTCTGGTATTCTAGATTTTCCAATTGCAGGAGGCATGAGCGATTTGTCTCGTGACACGTAAAAAAGGGCAAGGTCGAAGTTGAAGATGCTGGAAAGGAGCAGAATGACCACAGAGGAAAAGGCAAATCCAGATGAGCCGCGCTCATCCAGAATTATAGGAAGTCAGAATCACCAGACTACGAGGATGATGAAGAAATGGCCGAATGGTTTGGCAGTGGAAAGATGTGAGTAGAGATCCCTGTACATGTATACCTTCTCGGAGACCACATAGAATTTGTCTTCAACGGCTCCATGACCTCGACGATGACTTCCGACATCGTGCTCCTGTTGAGGAGCCATTTGAATTTGATGCTTTAGGCCTTTTATAATCGCACTTCAAGCACCCATATTCCTTCTAAAGTCGATGTAGTTGCTGCTACCAATCACAGATCCATAACGAAGAACAGCTCATGAACAGTAACTGCTCGATATAGGAGGTCACTAGAAGAAGATTAGCAAGAACTCACGATTCACACTCCCACTCCCCGGGATCAAGTTGCCTTTCCAGGGGTTTTTCTATGCGCTGCAAACATCCGGTATTCTTTGCAAAATTTATGAAAATTGCATCTGCAAAATGCGACGGTTTCTCTAAGACAGGAGCTCTTCTGACCCTCACCACAAATCAGTGAACAACTAAGAAAAGACATGAGAAGCCATCACTCGTCACATATCTCAGTCTCCTTTCTTTAGCGGAACATGATCTCGGCCTTCCTGTAGTTGACTCAGTCCTTCTCGAGAAAAAGTTATCCCATCGCAGGTTCGGCTTCTTCCAGGTACTCAACCACGGTGTGCCAACGGAGGTCTTGGACCGCACGATCACGGCCGTGAAGGCCTTCAACGAGCAATCGATGGAGGCGAAGGCAAGGATATACCGGAGGGAGATGGAGACCGGCGTCGCGTTCTTCTCCAACGTTGACTTGTTCCATTCCAAAGCGGCTAGCTGGAGATAATCAACCAAGCTTAATTATTGGATCACATCAAATCAAGTTTAGAATATTTAGCAAATGATCGAAAAATTGTCTAAAAAATTCTAAACCTATCGTACAACAGTTAATTCAATTTAAAACATTTTAATGTATCAATTAATCATATACATTTCAATTATGTCAATTTAGTCCCAGACTTTTTAATATTTTATCAATTTAATCTAAACCTTCTAATGGTGCATCAATTTAGTCATTTCGACTCATTTTTACCAAAAACAATTGACATAACAATTTACTCAATGTTGGCCGTAATATGTGACACGGCGATATTGATGTTTACAATTTTTTTTTAATTTTTTCATTCATTATGATTTTTTTCCTTTTTCTTTTTTTTCTTTCCCTTTTTCCCTCCATTGGCCATCGTCAAGCTTCATCGATGGCCGATGGAGGTTGCTGGCCACAAGTGAGGGCTCCCCTTCGTGGCCCTTGGCGTGGGTCACCTTCGCCTAAGGCCAACAGAGTTCATTGATCATTGATGACGCTTGGTAGAGGGAAAAAACAAAAAACAAAAAAGAAAGAAAAAGTTATTCATAAAATTAAAATTTTTAAAAAAGAAATTGCATGAATTGTCAACGTCAAAAGACTCAACACTAGTCGCCCTAAGTGTCAATCGTGTCATGAAAAACAATCGATGCTTACTAAACCGCCATATCAGCAATTTTATCCAAAAATGACCGAAAGATCTAAATTGATAAATCATTAGATAGTTTGTATTAAATATATTTCATCAAATGGTTTAGGACTAAATTAGTATAATTGAAATTTTTTGGACTAAATTGATAATTATAATCAAATTTATGATAAAATGGCATAATTGAAAAGCTTGGGATTAAATCGGATGCAGTATTATATGTTTTTGACTTTGCGGATAATTTTTTAACAAATGATACGGAATGGTACGTTGTATATGACTAATGGAAGAGGGTGACGCATCTCAATGTGATGAGCGTGACATTGATAAATTATACATCTGGATTGCATGAAGTTGGAGAATTAATTACTATTTTTAAGGGGACAAACAAAAAGAAAAGTCATTCGAACATTAAAAAAAAAAATGGGCAAGCAAAAAAAAATTTGTTTAAACCAATGCAAGGAATTATGTTGCATGGACACGCTCTAAATAAGGTTGGAACCGAAAGCGAACATGGCAGAGATCCCCAAGGTGTGCAAAAATGAGGTGATGGAATGGGATCAGCAAATCCAATGCTTGGGAGGCATCCTAATGGGACTGTTGAGCGAGGGGTTGGGATTGAGTCTAGGAAAGCTACAGGAATTGACATAACCAGAGAGTAGGATGATGGTGGGGAATTACTATCCGTACTATCCCTAGCCCAATTTGACGGTTGGCTTGGCATCCCACATGAACCCGGGAGTGATTGCAGTGCTCTTGTAGGACCAATTCCCAGGTTTGCAAGTGAAGCACAGGGACGAGTGGTTGGATGCACCGCCCCAATCCCGGTGCTCTGGTTGTGAACATTGATGACAACATCCTTCAGGTAAACTTTCGTTGAGTACTAGGAGCATTACCAAAGCACCTGAACCTGTTCAAAAGTAATATTATACAATAAAATAGAGATCTGATTTACGTGATTTCAATCTTCCTAGATCATGTCCAACAATGAGTACAAAAGCACAAAGCATACGACTGGAGCCAAATGTGTCTATTGTAGTTTTCTACGACTGGAGCAATTTGGATATCCAGCTCAGACTATTGCCGAAGCTTGTATCCTCAGATAAACCTGCAGTTTTTCGGCAATTCACTGTGGGCGCATACTTGAGGGCATTCTTTACTACTGAGTTGGACGAAAGTCTGGTCGATTACCTCAGGGCATGATTCAGAGGTGCATGGGGGCAGAAAAGATGATACGGGCATAAGATTGCTTCTTTGTAGGACTGGAGGAAATACTGGATTCTTCCCTTATATAATACTGATCATTGAGAGGTAGAGTATCTATGTCCTATTATATTTTGTTTCTTGTCAAAATCAGAACTTATTTCAAATATAGCTTTCTTGAATGTACTCTAAAAAAATCACGTTCTC
Organism: Eucalyptus grandis; assembly: GCF_016545825.1. Classification (NCBI taxonomy): domain Eukaryota; kingdom Viridiplantae; phylum Streptophyta; class Magnoliopsida; order Myrtales; family Myrtaceae; genus Eucalyptus; species Eucalyptus grandis. The sequence goes on along the minus strand of NC_052613.1, from coordinate 45,354,042 downwards.
TATCATGTAGGGAACTTAATAATACAGCGCCTTTTCTGCTTCACTGTAACCCTAGCCTTCCTTCACATATAATATTCTTCTAGAAAATTATATATTTATCACTATCAAATAAGTCTTATCTCTTCTCTTATAACAAATACTATATTATTAGTGTTACCAACAATTTAAAAAAAAATGCATACAGACAAGCCGCAAAAAGTGCTAATTGAGTGGCTAGTTTAGAAATAAAATAGAGGAGTTAAATGGGCGAGTTCAAATGAATATAAATCTCAAGAAAGAAAAGGAAAAAAATTTGAAAATATACATGAGATTTCACCTACATACCATTCACCAGTTACAGCTAGGGAGGGGCAAGCAAAGCTTCTCCTTTATTTATCTTTGGGAAAATTCCAAATGAGACCTCGAAGTGTCTTCATTTTTTTCAAATAAGAGCTTGAAGTAGACCCCGTTTCAAATGAAGGCCCGAAATGGTCATATCGGTATCAAAGAAGGGATTGAAATGATTATGATTGTTTCGAATAAGGGTTTAGCCTCACCCGATTGTCAGTCGGCAAAAAATTCCTACCGATTAAGGATATTTTTGTCAAAACACAATATAAAATAAATTAAAATTAAATTAGATTAAAATTAGAAAGACAAATTAAAAAAAGAAGAAGAAAAATATAGGCGGGAGGGAAGTGGGAGGGCTCCCTCCTCCCTATGGTCGTCGCCCCATTGCCAATGGGGCAACAACGATAGTCGGCGAGGTCATCGGCACCTCGACAAGGGTCGGCAATCCTCATCAACCAAATGCAAGGGTCTCCATTCCTCTGTGTGTGTTCCTTTTTTCCTTTTTTAATTTTTTTAGTTTTTGTAAAGAAAAAACAGAAAAAAGAAAGAAAAAGGAAAAATTAAAAAAAAAAAACTCAAAAGACAAAATTGCCCTTTATCAAAAGTAAGTTCAGGCCTTATTTGAGACTAAAGTCCTTATTTAAAATAATATTCAATTCATGCTCTTATTTGAAAAAATAAGAACAATTCCAACCCTTATTTGAAATAATATCAATTTCAAACCCTTATTTGAGAAAATGAGAATACTTCGGCCTTTATTTAGAATTTTTTTCTTTTTATATAAAAAATTATAAAAACTTATCTTAATTACTGTTTCACCAAGAATCTTCTTGGAGAAAGTATCTTTCATCGAAGGTTGAATCTTCGACTTTTTTTTTTTTTTTTTTTTTTTTTTTTTTTTGTATATAGGGTCCTATGTCCTTTCGAAAGCGAAACGACTAACTCTAGTCTAATGGCAATAACAATAAATAAAGATAAATTCAATGGCCTTGTAGAAAATTGCAGGATAAATGATGATTAAAGTTAATGTAAAAAGCAGCAAATAACAAGTGTATTGCATTCTCTGTCAAATTTCTCGGTCCTTTTACAGTCACTGCTATTTACGGCCAGATAAGGAAAATAGCTCTCTCGACATTTCAAATAATCTCCCGAATTATCGGTTCGCTTTCAATAATTGTACTATGTCATCCACGAGGTAGATGATATTGAGTGCTTCGGTAATTGAGATCCAGCTTCTTCGGTAACTGGCTCTTTCCTATCTTCTTTTTCCGAATAATTGTTGATACCGAGTCGTCGGTGACTATGATCGTTGCGATTATGGCCTTATCCGGATTTCCTTTGATAGACACGTCTTCTGGAAGCCTAGTGGGCCCAGGACAAGTTCTAGTGTCAACAATTACTTTATCAGATTAGTGATTAGATAAGAACCATTTCTTACTTAACCTGACCATTTATCAGATGACCTTCGATAAATTAGATGTTGTTTTAAGCAAATTATTAGTATATTATTTAGCTTTTGGTGTCTTAAAAGATGAAATTCATAAATAAACTTAAATTGCACCGCTATATAAAGATATATCAATTTTCTCTTTAGTATATATCCGTCGGTCCTAAACAAAAACACTTCTCGCTATTTCTACTTATATATGTTTTGCTACACGGTGTTTTTCTCCATCATGTAATAATGACAAACATTATCGAAACCTTTACAGCACCACTCTATTAAAATTCCGACTCCACTTCATGTTTTATCCATAAATAGCTTATCTGTTGAAATCTGCCGATTGAATCATAACATCATGACCTTTAGTTTCAATCGCCCAATTAAAACGTTGTTGGGAAAATTTTTATTTTTAGGTTCCAATGAATTTGCAAGCTTTCCGACCATCAAAAATCATACTAATTAAATTTCACATGAGAGATAAATAAAGGCCAAAATCTTGTACCGATTGTAAAACAGGAGGAGTCTAACCTCAGAATTGGATTGCACATAACTCTTTATAGGATATTCTTAACTCTCAACTTCTAAACACATCTCATTATTTTTCCACGTGTCCAACCATAGACTTTTCGCCTCTAATCTAATACTTCATTTGTAACAACTCTCAACTTCTAAACACATCTTATTCTTAACGCACTGCATAGAAGGAGAAAGTTCCTAAAATATATATTAAATCGAAATTAACTCACAAGATACACATTTTGACATAATGGTAATATTTAGTATTGAAATTTCAAAATTAAGTATGATCATGTGAGAGCACTATCAAGATAGATGACCTTTTGAGAAAGTGGCAACTCAAATGCCTAAGAACTTAAACTGTGAAGCTCGATATGAGATGGGTTAAAACAAACAATTCCTCAAATGAGTTAATGCATGATGCCACAAGTTTGATTTCGAGGAGTTCAACCATTAAAATCAAAAGCAGTCTCAGATTGTTTCATGACAAAAGGAGTTGACTGTGAAACCAAAAAATTACATAAGATTGGAATTTTATAAATTTTTTATAAAACCTAATTGTCTCGGATAACCAATAAAATTGTGACACGCCAACATTCTTGCATTAGTATTTTGTATCACAGACAAACATAGTTTAGGTGTATAATGGTCATGGCACACAAATATTAGAACTTTATTTATTTCGCAAAAAATGTGACATTTTTTGAAAATGCTTTTCAAGAAGTTATTTTTCAAGAAAACAACAATTTTTTTTTGTGCTTAATTGAAACTCAAAAATAAATAAATAAATAATATTTTTTGCCATTTGGTATGAAAAATATGATTTGATTTTCTTAGGTAAAACTACCAAAAATTTTGAGTTATTAATATTTCTTTTCTTTTTTCTTTCTCCTTCTTCCTCCACCAATCGTTGGTTGTCGATCATGGTGAGGGATGAGCTTGCTAATCTCGAGCAAAGGCTCCACCTCGCCAAATTCAATGAGGCCAATGAGCTGAAGCCTCACTAACCTTAGGCAAGCTCATCCCTCACATATGGTGGGTTCTCAGCCATCCTCGTGGTTGGAGATCGGCCAAGAAAGAAGGAAAAATAAAAAGGAAGAAAAATAAATAAATAATTGAATTTTTAAAAATATATAATTTTATAAGAACGATTGCTTCATTAACCAAGAGCCTAAGCCAAAGCGGCGAGATTCCATGCATTGCCTTTGTGAAACTGGCCTTGAGTACCAAGGATCAAATTTCGGGGATTGGTGACTCAAGCGTGACCTTTATGGACCTAGATTTGGATGCATAGGCACCAAGACTTCTAGCCCAATCTCACCGGATCTAAGCTTGAGCACTAGAGACCTAATCCTGAATGCTAGGAATTAGTGTTGGGGTTTCTATACCCAAATATGAAATTTCAAGTTCAAGCATCAATACCTTATCATATTTTCCAAAAAAATCATTTTCTTGAAATTAAGTATAAGTTTTTCATTGAATCATTTTTCTAAGTGAACCAAATGTCAGAAAATGTGGAAATTGTATTCCCGAAAAATATTTTTCACAAAACAAACAAAGCCTGTAAACTTATTATTAATTTCCTGGGCCCTCGCGTTTCTCCACGCTAAGCTCTTTACCCATCTTGTGCTTTTATTTTGTTGTTAATATCAAACACTGTAAAAAAATAAAAAGACACTCTTTTTTATTCCATAAGAGCCATGGTTTCCCGTTATCTCCGGTTCCAATCCTATCTTTTGGGAAATGGAACAATAGTGCTTAAGCCAGTAGCCAATTTTTAGAGAAATTAATTCGCCCTGGTGAAGAGGCGGTACCAATCTTCTCCCCAAAACCCCCAAAAAAAAAAAAAAAGGACCATCGTAATGCTTCAGTTTCTCTATAAATTTGGAAAAACCTATAAAGATGTCATAGAATTGACACGAGCAATAATAACTAATAATTGAACAGTTGAAATATAGTTGAACGACTAATCATCAAAACGACGCTTTAAAAACCTGCAATTTCCCCATTTTTTTAATAAAAAGAAAAATTTAGCCTCGCGTAATCGAGATGCATTGACTCGTAAGTTTGTTCTCTCATTTTTACGTTGATATTTCCATCGCGTTCTTTACTCATATCACTCCACCACACGAATACGGCATCTTTTTTTTTTCTTTTTTTTTTCTTTTTTTTTTTAACAAAGAGCGTTGAGAAAACCGACATTATTTCCTTCTTTCGTAATGCCATTTAGCACGCGACCGTGGGGTTTGGTTTTTGTCGAGTGAATCTGGGAAGGAAGCTGTCTCTTCCTCTCCCTTTGCCATCGCCTCCTCGTCCTTCCCTTTCTCTTTCCTTGCAGCACGACACTTGCATCGGCCGAACCAGAAACTCGGAGTCGATCCATGGGCGTCACCGACACCGGCCGAACCCAAGAGGTCAAGCAATTCGACGAATCCAAGCTCGGAGTCAAAGGCCTCGTCGACTCCGGTCTCACCTCCATCCCTCCCCTATTCATCCACCCGCCCGAGACCCTCTCTGACCTCGGGCCCGCCCGGCCCAGCTCCGACTCGATCCCCACCATCGACCTCTCCGGCTGTGACTCCGGGCACCGTCCCTCCGTCGTCGAGGAAGTGGGGTGCGCGGCTCGCGGGCTCGGCTTCTTCCAGGTGGTCAACCACGGCGTGCCGGTGGAGGTCCTGGACCGGACGATCACTGCGGTGAAGGCCTTGCACGAGCAGCCGGCGGAGGCGAAGGCGAGGATCTACCGGAGGGAGATGGAGACCGGGGTCGCGTTCTTCTCCAACCTCAACTTGTTCCACTCCAAAGCGGCTAGCTGGAGGTAATCAACGAAGCCACTTCAATTAATTTCGTTCTAATTCATGAATTTGATTAAAAAAAAGATAGTAATTTGCAAAAGCTGAATTACCATATGCGATCGGGTCGAGTCAAGTTTAGAATTTTGTAGGGAACTAGAAAAGGACACGAAACGATATATCATATATTGAGAAATTATACATCTGGATCGTATAATATCAGGGAATTCATTTTTGTTTTAGTTTCTCACGGGCACAAACAAAAGAAGAATTCATGTATAAATAAAGAATTAGGAAAGCAGAAAGAATCAGTTCAAGCAATGCAAGGAATAATATTGCGAGGACACGCTCCAGATAAGGCTGGAGCCGAAAGGGGACATGGAAGAGATCCCCGAGGTCTGCAGAAATGAGGTGATGGAATGGGATCCGCTGGTCCGGCAGCTGGGAGGCCTCCTGATGGGATTGTTGAGCGAGGGGCTGGGATTGAGTCCGGGCAAGCTACCGGAATTGACGTGCTTGGAGACGAGGGCCATGGTGGGGAATTACTATCCGTACTGTCCCCAGCCTAATCTGACGGTCGGCTTGATGTCCCACACGGACCCAGGAGTGATCACATTGCTCTTGCAGGACTAGGTTTGCAGGTTGCAAGTGAAGCACGGCAATGAGTGGGTGGATGTGACACTAGTCCCGGGTGCTCTGGTTGTGAACATCGGCAACATCCTCTAGGTAAACTCCTATTGAGGACTAGGAGTGTCTCTAAAGCACCCAAGTCAGTTAAAAAGTTACATTCTTCAGTGAAACAGAGATCCATTCACGCGATTTTTGTTTTCCCAGACCATTTCTAACGACGAGTACAAAAGCATGGACCACCGGGTGTTGGTCAACCCTAACCAAGAGCCATGTGTGTCGGTAGCAGTTTTCTGCGACCCGAGCAATCGCAAGAATGAGTTCAGACCGTTCCTAGAGCTCATATCCTTAGATAAACCTGCTGCTTTCCAGCAATTCAACCTCAACAAGTACATGAGGAGATTCTTCACAAAGGAGTTGGAGGGGAAAAGTTTGATAAATTACTTCAGGGCATAAGTGAGAGGTGCATAGGCCCAAAAATACTTCCCTATGGCACTTAAGGAAACACGTGGTTCTCCCCCTAAATCTTACGAATCGTTAAAACATATGGACTATTTATATTGTATGATACTCTGTTCTATTATTCAAATCAACTTATTTCAAATATAACTTTCATGTATGCACTCTAAAAAATCATTTTTTTTCTATTATGTTTTACATGCTCAAAATACATGACATCGCAATGCCTTTTGCATCTCCTGGTGAACCCTAATTTGATATTCCTCTAGAAAATTATATGTATCATTATTAATCAAGTCTCATCTCTTTTCACATATCAATTACCGTATCAGTAGTGTTCCTAGTGATTAAAAAAAATGCATATAGACAAGCTCACACAAAGCACCAATTGAGTAGCTAGTTTGAACACAATATAGAGTTTAATGAGTGATCTCATATTGAACCTAATAACTCTTTAGAAAAGAAAAGGAAAAATGTCAAAAATATATGTGAGTTTTTATCTAAGATACTATTTACTTGTTACAGAGTCAGGAGGGGGGAGCAAGGTCTTCCTTTGCTACTTGCAACTCATTATAATTGACCCAAAAAATAATTATTTTATTTTATTTGTGGTTGGAAAATGTACACTTGGTCCCCCAAGTCGAAAGGGGTCGGTAATCTCACTAGGTAGCATCAACACGCGACACGAACACGCAATACGACACGTTGATACGTCATTTCTCGTAAATAAAGAATTCTGACACGTTGGGACACGTTGTATATCAAATAAATATTTTTATTTTTAATTAATTTGATTCAAATTCACAATTCATACATAATAACAAAAGAGCCTATAATGAATTCATACTAATAATATTAATAAATCTATTCATATGAGATTCATAAGATATATTCATAGTTAATGCATATCCATATTTGGGGACATGTTTCTAACTCTAACAAAAGTTATTGATGAAACTAATGACTATTAAGAAATTAGAATTAACTTATTTAAATAAATTTATTATCTTCTACTATGATCAAAATTTATTATTATCTAATATTTAGTATTTTTATTTTAAAAAGTCATTTTATAACCTCATTAACCATTGGGATTCGCCCCAGTAGCCACTCTTCTAACATGGAAGGGGGAGGTGAGGGGTTCAAATCTCCACCTTCTCAGGGAAGGATGGGGTGAGGACGCGTAAGTTTCAGAAGTGGGTTTCGATTCCCACGCCCTATAAGAGGTAGGGCAAAAGTCGAGAGTGAGTGTAGAGTAGGAATAAAGTAGGGTGACAAAAAAAAAACCTCATTTATTTAACTCTTTATAAAAAAAAAAATGCAACCCCCCGGGGATCCACCGTAGCCCTCACGCCCCAAATTTAATTCACGTCCTCATTTATTTCCCTCGTTTTTCCCTCCCTCCACCCCTCCCTCATTTAGCGTAAAATGGTCGCAAATCTCAAACATTAAACCGATGCATCTTCCCAAACCCTTGTATTTGTTCCTTTTTGTTCATTCTTTCCTCATCCTTTCACTAGCCTCCCAATAAAATAAAAAACGGTAGTCTTCAATAGCTAATTTGCTCGAACCCACCCATCGAATCATAACTTATCACGACCTTTAGTTTCAATTACCCAATAAGGATGTTCTTGGGAATATTTTCAATCTTTGGTTCCAATGTATTTTTTGAAATTAGAAATCACAAGCTTTCTTAGTATCAAGAATCATACCGATTTGACGTCACATGAGACAGAAATAACAATTAAAATGTCATGTTGTTGTAATACAGAAAGAGTCCAACCTCATGTTCGATTGTATATAATTTTCTATAGAGTGACCTTTTAACTCTCAAAACTTTCAAACATATTTCGACTTGTTTGAACACATCCAACCACATGCTATTAGCCTAATCTAATACTCAATTTGATTTTAAGGAGTTCAACCATTAAAGTTAGAAGGCACTGACTCAAATTGATGTTCATTGATTTGTCTTTGTGAATAGTACGGATCATGAGCCATTTGCGGATGCAAGAATAACTCAAACCAAATAGCAAACCAAAAAAGTTCATGAGATTGAAATTTCACAGAATTTTTAGGAGAACTAATTATCTTGGAAAATTAATAAAACTGTGTCACGTCATTGTTCACGTATCAGCATTGTGCGTCACGTACAAACATGGGATAGGTGTACACTGGTCGCAGCTCTCAAATATTAGACCTATCGATAGCTTCTCAAACCCTCGTCGTTGTCCGTTCCATCCCCACCCATTCTCTAGCCTTCCAAGAAAAGAAAATGCAGTAGCCTTTTGATTTCTTTGAAGTGTTGTCCTTCCCGTGTCTCCAAGTAATTCTTCCAATTCTATCTTTGGTAAATATGGAGCAATGATGCTTAAGACGGTAGTTATTTTTCGGAACAGTTAATCATGAGAGTGAAAGTCACCATTATCTCAAAGTGACGTTAGAAATTCCCAAGTGGGAAAAGATCATTGTTTAAAAATATTCATGTTTTTGACAGATTAAGATTAAATTATAACAACCAATCGAACAATCACAATATAATAGTTCAATAATTAGTCACTATGATCTCTTGTCATATTTAGAAAAAATATATATATCTTCTGCAATCTAGATGCGTTGACTCGTTATTTATTTTCTAATTGTTACGTAATTCATTACGGCGTCTTGCCTTGTCTACCTTCAAAAGGAAAAAAGAAGGAGAGCGTTGAGGCCCGGCGGTATCATCTCTCCCTTTGGCGTGAAATCCCTCGTTACGCGATGGCGGGGTTTGACTTTGACCGATGAACAATCACGCTATGTCCTTCGTTCATGTCATTCTTCCTTCCCCCAGTCTCTTTCCTCACACCCACCACCGCCTCCACCATCCCCCTCACCCTCGCATACATCGATCGAACCAGGAATCGGAGTCGAGCCATGGGCGTCACGGACAGCGGTGGACAGGCCTTCGACCGAGCCCAGGAGCTCAAGCAGTTCGAAGAGTCCAAGCTCAGCGTCAAGGGCCTCCTCGACTCCGGCCTCGCCTCGCTCCCTCCCCTCTTCATCCACCGGCCAGAGACCCTCTCCTACCTCAGGCCCACCGCCCCCCGCCCCTGCTCCATCCCCACCATCGACCTCTCCGGCTGCTGTGACTCCGCCCGCTGCCCCGCCCCGCCCCGCCGTCGTTGGGGAGGTGGCGCGCCGCCCGCGAGCTCGGCTTCTTGCAGGTGGTCAACCACGGCGTGCCCACGGAGGTCCTGGACCGCACCGTCGCGGCCGTGAAGGCCTTCCATGAGCAGCCGGCGGAGGCAAAGGCGAGGATCTACCGGAGGCAGTCGGACACCGGCGTGTCCTTCTTCTCCAACATCGACCTGTCCCTCTCCAAGGCGGCGAGCTGGAGGTAAGTAAGCCACGAGCATGTGCGATCAAATTCATGAAATTGATGAAAATTAGATTTATAAGAGCTAGATCGGCAAACGACACTACTGAACTGATGTATCATATTATGTCTGAAAAGAAGGCAGAGACACATCCTGATGTGTTGACTGTCGTATTGACAAATTATGCATCATACGGTTAGAGAATTCATTTTGACAAACGAAAGAAAAAATCGTTTGAAGAAAAAAGAATTGGGCAAAAGAAAAGATCCAGTTCAATTAATGTCCGGAATGATGATATGCAGGGATACGCTCCAAGTAAGGCTGGGGCCGAAATTAGCAAACGTGGAAGAGATCCCCGAGCTGTGCAGAAATGAGGTGTTGGAGTGGAATCAGCAGGTCGAACGACTGGGGAGCATCCTGCTGGGGCTGTTGAGCGAGGGACTAGGATTGAGTCCCGGCAAGCTGCAGGAATTGACATGTTTGGATACGAGGATGATGGTGGGGGCATTACTATCCGTATTGTCCCCAGCCCGACCTGACGGTCGGCTTGACATCCCACGCGGACCCAGGAGTGATCACGGTACTCCTGCAGGACCAGGTCGGTGGGTTGCAGGTGAAGCACGGCGATGAGTGGGTGGAGGTGACACCAGTCCCAGGTGCTCTTATTGTGAACATTGGTGACATCCTCCAGGTAAACTCCCTTTGAGGACTTCGCACCTGAATAAGTTGAAAAGTTACACTCTACTGTGAAATACAAGTCAATTCACGTGCTTTTGATTTTTCCAGATCATGTCTAATGATGAGTACAAAAGCGTAGACCACCGGGTGTTGGCCAACTCCAGCCAAGAGCCACGTGTGTTGATAGTAGTTTTCTGCAATCCAAGCAATCGCGAGAATGAGTTCGGACCGTTCCCAGAGCTTGTGTCCTCAGATAAGCCCGCTGCTTTTCGGCAGTTTACCTTCAACGAATACATGAGGAGATTCTTTACTAAGGAGTTGGACGGGAAAAGTCTAATAAATTACTTCAGAGCATGATTGAGAGGTGCATAGGTCAAAAGAGGTGACAAAAGAACAAGATGCTTCCTTGTAATACTGAAGGAAATACTGAGTTCTTCCCCTAAACTCTACTAGACCTTGTGTGATTGTTGTTCTTATAGTGTTAATTTGCATATATTCGTTTGCATATTCCATGTGTGACAGTAAATTGTGCGATGGATGAAGTTTGTTCATTAAACTCATTCCACAGAGACTGAACCAATCACAGACATGGGAACTCAACAGCAAGATTGCACGAGATGAATAGTTTACCGTGCACTGGAAAATAGAAGGCAGTATCCTGGAAAACCTATAGAGGCAAAGAAACAAATGAATTTGATTCTTGCCAATTACATGTACAGGCATCTATACTCACGTCTTCCCACTGCCGAACCATTCAGCCATTTCTTCATCGTCCTCAGAGTCTGGTGATTCTGAGTTCCTATAAAGTCTGGATGAGCGTGGCTCATCTGGATTTGCCTTTTCCTCTGCAGTCATTCTGCTTCTTTCCAGCATCTTCAGTTTCCACATTTCCCTCTTTTCTGTGTCACAAGACACATCGCTCATGCCTCCTGCAATTGGAAAATCAAGAATTCCAGAAACCTCGTTCAATGAGTTTGTCAACTTTGGTTTCTCAGTGACCCCATTCTCTCCATCCACAAATCTCCACCTATTTGTCACTTGCATTTGACTATTTCTTCTCAAGAGACCACATAGAATTTTTATCTTCAACGGCTCCATGACCTTGATTGTGATTTCCAGCATCATGCTCTCGTTGAGACAAGCCCTTTGAATTTGATGCATTAGGCCTTCTATAATCACACTTCAAGCATACCATATTCCTTCTAAAGTTGATGTAATTGCATCTACCAATCACAGATCCGTAAGGGCAGAACAGCTCATGAACAACTATAACTGCTCAATGTAGGAATTAACTAAAAGACTGGATTAGCAAGAACTCACGATTCACATTCCCACTCCCCAGGATTGAGTTGCCTTTCTGGGAGTTTCTCTTTGCACCGCAAACATCTAGTATTCTTTGCAAAATTTAAGAAATTGCATCTGCAAAATGCAACAGTTTCTATAAGCAAGGAGCTCTGCTCACCACAAATCAGTGAACAAGTGAGAAAAGGCATGAGAAGCAATCGCTTGTCACATATCCAGTCTCCTTTCTTTAGCGGAAGATGATCTTGGTCTTCCAGTAGTTGATTCAATCTTTCCTGAGAAAAAATATCGCATCGCAAGCATTTGATGTTCTTAGCAAAGTTTAAGAAGTTGCACCTGCCATATGCAGAATTATATCAAATATTCGGAGCAAACTCAAATTAATCAATAGGATGTTAACAATTGCATTACTTGGGGCAATGCCAATCTCCGTGTTTCATTGGAACATCTTTGTAGCCTTTCTCTTCCGAACTTGAATGCGAGGATAAATCACCAGCTGGTGTGGATTTCAACGAATCAGAGCCAAGTACATCGGTGCCATACTCTGCCATTTGCTTTAGCAGTGCTCTGACTGATTCCTTAACTGTTCTAGTCAGACATGGTTTATTCTCCACAGTATCGCTTATGGGGTCAAGTCCGTATGTCAACAAGATTCGCATAACATCAACTGTGCGCCCTCCTTCATCTTCACGAGCCTTCACAAATGCTCTCTCACAGTTTCCCCTCAAGTTGCAGGAGCTGCAAACCTGGCAAAGCAGCTGTCTGTAATGGGTATGACTGATGAAACTATATAATCTAATGATTACTGGAAGTCTTTAAGAAGAGAACGTAGATTTCCCTCATCGATGTCCACATGTGCCCTCAAGCGCTTACCAGAGTTCACCACTTTTCTGTCAGTGCTAGGGCATCCACACCCTGCTATGACCTGAATATGTTTCTTTGACAAATACCTATCAGGAAATGTCTTGTTAAAACCTTCTGAATATGAGTTAAGCGACTCTTTGTAAATGAGGAAACCTCCGATTTCTCAAGTAAAGCTATGTTGTTGGATACCTATTTGGTGATGATATTGCATTGGACAGTCATTAGCCACATTGAATAGCTAACCTCTGAATCAGAATGCATACTGTCAAATTGATTGCCAGCTAAATTTTTAATATGCGTTATTATCACATGCCCAATGTAATATGAATTGCCTCTTTTCAGGTTATGTGCCATCGAAAATCTTTGGCTCCAGATTCTAGTCAAATACTTCATTTCTAGAGAAAGGTATAGTAACATAGAAAGGCCTGATAGTGGATGGGCAAGCTTAACACCTAAAGGCAAGTCCTGTGGATTCTCTTTTCTAAGTAAAGGAGGACGCACATAAGGCACCATGTTGTTGCCACTATGCAGAAAAAGACGGACTAAGATGCCAACTAAGGTGCTTTTAACAATATTACATTTAGCTTACTAACAGAATTCTGGATAAAAGAAAGCTCGGGAGAAAATGTCTACGTTTCTAAAAAGTGGTCACTTGTATCGCTTACAAAAATAAATGATGAAAAATATTTTCATCATCCATAAAAATATTTAACATATATTGTTATCAATTTTGAAAACATTTACAAGTGACTAATTATTTTAAAAGATACAAGCGATCATTTCTAATAAAATATTTTCCAAATCATTCATTTTTTGCAAAACAAACAAATTACAAATCTATGGATATATGATAATAGGCCATTACTTCATAGTTGACACGACATGGTGATATTATCCTAAACAACTTGACCATTCTCAAATAACTACTCCGTGTTTTCAAAATGAAAAAAAAAAGAAGAGAACTTTTTTCCTTCACAATGTTGTGATTTTTGGCCTGGTTTGAAGATGGTGGAGTTCCGATTCCCATAACTAGCATGCTCTTAACCTCAAAGCAAGAGAAATATAAAGTTTGGCCAGGAATGACAGTCAAACGTGACAGAGTTAGCTCTCCAAATGCAATATGCTGGTGGGTATTTAAATGCGGCATTTAACAAGAACCTGGAGAAAGTTTGAACTCTCTTCAAGCTCATATGAGCAATACATTCACAACGATCAGAATGAGGCTTATAACGAACTCTGTTCCGAAGAAGCCCTGCCTACCCACAAAATATATACTCCTCAAGAAGGCACAGAGGTCTATTAACCTCACCATCATCACCAAAGCCCAATGTCTCTGTAATTAAATCAAACAGGTAAAGCGCACCAACCGAAGGTCATTCCTTTCGGTACCTCATAACGTCGTATCTGTCGCGGGCGAAATTCAGGCATGCGGTTCTACTGAGATTCGATTCTTTCGGACCCAACTCCACATTCCGGAACGGGTTGCCCTCCGGATCAAAGTAACCTCCCTTCGACAGAAGCACCATCAAATCCACCCACTCGGGCCACGGATGCGAAATCTGAGCTGCCGCCGTCACCGTCAACTTAGAGGGCTTCGTCCGATGGAAGTTATTCTCCATCCCCGGAGCGAATCGGGGAATTGGGTTGATGGGTTTCGAAGACTCGAGCTCCTCGAGCACATTGTTGCCAGGGAAGTCGAGCCCGGAGTCGGGGTTCGGGACATCGGTGTACTGGCGGGAACGAGCGGAGGTAACGACGAATCTGAGGTTGGGGAAGTGATGTTGAAGATACCAACGACTTTTTGTGAAGAGTTCGTGCATTGAGTCTGAGAGGACGTGAATTTTGGCGGCAGATGGGCACGGAAGGCTCGCGTTTAGACGTTTGGGATGTTGACGATATGACAGGCTACCACTCGCATACTGTGGAAGGCGAAATCTCGCGCCAAATTACATTGCCCAAAGACACGGGGATATTTTGGTCCAAAGGAATAGGTTTATCAGCTAAAGTTAGTCGTAATTTTGAAGGATTTCAATCCAAATTTGAAATTATAATTAGACAAATTGCAACCCCACTTTTTCTCCCCATTTTTCTCTCGCTCTCTCTTTCGAATATATGTGGAAGGTGTCTCTTCTTGTCCCACTCACCTCGCTTCCTCGTTCTTCCTTCTTCCCTTTCCTTACGCGTCGTCCTCATCCAACCCAATCCCAGAACCTTGCTCCAACTAGAACGAGGAGACTCCATCCATGGACATCACTGACACCACTCAACAAGCCTTCGACCGAGCCCAAGAGCTCAAGTGGTTTGAAGAATCCAAGCTCGGCGTCAAAGGTCTCGTCGACTTTGGCCTCACCTCCCTCCCTCCCCTCTTCATTCACCTGCTTGAGACCCTATCCACCCTCAAGCCTGCCCGCCTCAAGCCTGACTCCATCCCCACCATCAACCTCTGCTGCTATGGCTCCTTCCAGCGGCCCTTTGTCATTGCAGAAGTGGGGTGTGCAGCTCGCGAGCTTGGCTTCTTCCAGGTGGTCAACCACGGCATGCCGACAAAGGTCCTGGACCGCATGATCGTTGCAGTGAAGGCCTTCCATGAGCAGCCGATAGAGGCAAAGGCAAAGATCTACCGTAAGGAGATGGAGATCGGCGTGTTGTTCTTCTCCAACATCGACTTGTTCCACTCCAAAGCGGCTAGCTAGAGGTCGGTCCCGAACCACTTCAATTGATTTCGTACTATTTCATGATTTTGATTATTATTAGTTGTGTAAAAGCTCAATTAGCAATATTGAAAGGGTTAGTAAGATCACCTAGAGGAGGATGAATAGGTGATCAAAAGGTTTTTGCGAAAATTCGAAATAATTTGCTAGCAATACGAACAATAGTAAACAATTAAATAAAAGCTGTAAATTAAAGTAAGGAGTTTACAGGAAAGAGAGTAGGAACATAATGTTTATAGTGGTTCGGCTTAGATCAAGCCTACGTCCACTCTCCCGCACTAACAGCCTATTGGCTGGATTTCACTAAGGATCAAAAGAAATGTTACAGCCTTATGTCATTGACTTTACAATGTGGAGACTCTACTACATTTCTTTAAAGTCTCACAAATGTTTGTCTCTCTTTTGAGTACAAATAAAGCTTTATGGTTGAAACAGCAATAACTAGAAAGCTTCAGACTTTGGAATTCTTCTTTTACGCACACACGTGAATAACTTGAGCATCCTCCTTATATACTCCTCCATGGCTTTTCAACATTTGGCATTTTTCAAAGGAGTTATTCCAATCTATTCATTGGACATAATCAATCAAGGAGATCTCGAGTCATTTAAGGAATGTGATGATAGCCCACAAATCCTACTCACCCATACAATCAGGATCTAGGTTTCCAAAAGTAGAACATTCCAAGTATACTTTGCCCTTCAATGGATCTAATTACCCAAATTGATTTCAATAAGAATAATTGATCATGAGGTGCTATCTCCAGCCGTAAGATCTTCTACAAACCGTTTGAATCGAATCCTTAAAGATAAATTTGCATCTAGATAAGTCTTCTCTTCGTCAGTCTGGAAACAGTCAGTGAGAGTAAACTTTGAGTCTTGAGTCTTGAGACTTTGACAACAGAGTCTGGAGTCCATCAGACTTTAACACTTGAGTCTAAAAGTTTTCAGACTAGATTAATGAAAATATTTTGTCTACTTCAAAATAAAAAGGAAGTTTTTTCCAACAATCTCCCCCTTTTTGATGATGACAAAACTTTCCTGCAGATTTGAAAACTTTTGTCTTGCAAAACAAACCTTAAGCAATACATGATAACTTATAAAAATAAGTTGATTAGGACTTGGATAATATCAACTCTGCAACCATAGAGAAACGTGTTAATCCTGCAAGATAATTATCCATCCTCAATCAGTATCTCAGGCTAAGTAATTGCAAACATCAAGTAATTCAAATCACCAATAGTCAAATAGTCAAGATCCAAAACCAAAAAATACCAAAGTTTAAAGACAAAAGATAATAATGTCAAATCTGCACATTCTCCCCCTTTTTGTCACAGCAGAAAGTGGAGAATAACCAAAAAGAGTTGAATAGAAAGAGTGGTTTGAAAATCATGGCTGTTTTGGCAAGCGAACAAGTTGGAATTCCCCCATAGAGCTCACTGTCTTCTCAAGCTTTCCAATGGTCTCTTTCAATTGCTGTAATTCTTCACCCTTCACAGTATCGAGCACTTGATTCTTCAAGGTGAATAACTAGTCTTGCAACGAAACTAAAGTAGCTAAGAAAGCCTTTTTGAGATCTTTTACCTCATACTCCAAACCATATTGACCCTTCTTCAAATCTAGCAGGACATCCATTATTCGAGAAAAATCCACTGAATGTGCTAGTGGAGCACTGGGCCCAGCCGACTCTGTTCCTGGAGTTTTGAGAATGGAGGGATCCTCAATAGTTTGTCTACTTTGACTATGAGTGAATGCCTCAAGGTCTGGTTTTGGATGGTGAAAGGCAAACACGTCCTTTGGATCTGCTGCAGATCAACTAATATCACTCATTATGATAGGTGAAGAAATACCTCTTTTTTTCAGCAGCTCCCTCTGTTTTCGTGCCTTCAGGTGGAGAAGTAAATTCTTCTTCTTGATCTGCTTCGGCAAGAGAGTGATGTTTTTCTTTTTCATTTACTCCAGCAGTTCCAGTCCTTATTTGTTCTGAGTTGCTTGACAAGGATATAGCCAATATAGGCTCAAAAGAATCATTGTGAGCCTTTTCTTCCTTCCTCTTTTTCTTCTTCTCTTCTTTCTTCTTCCTCTTTTCTTCTTCCTTCCTCTTCCTCTTCTCTTCTTCTTCCTTCTTTTTCTCCTTCCTCTTCTTCTTCTCTTCTTCTTTCATCTTTTCCCTCTCTCTCGAAAGCTGACAAAACTCTTCAAGTTTCTTAAGGCTAAAAGTCATCTCATCCTCATCTTCTTCATCCTACAAGATAAGAGTTCGCTTCCTCTTTACTGGAGCATCCATGGGCTCCTTGCCTTTTCTTTTGGCAACAGCAGAGTCTTGTTTTGCCTTCATGGGAGACTTCTCCTTCATGCGTTCGAACACTTTGTTAAGCTCTTTCAAATGCATCTTGGTGACCATTTTAAAGCCAATCACCATTGGAGTGATGCTTGTCAAACACAAGGGTGCATGAATATGAATTTTGAAATGTTTGAAGAGGCGCTTGATGAGAGCGGAATAAGAGAGTTGTCCCTTGTCTTTCACCACCGTCCTGTACATGTGAAACGGGATGGTGTGGGGCATAGAGAATTTGTATCCAGCATTGATGGAATACATCAATTTCGCTTCAGAACGAGACACATCAGTCTTGGATGTCGATTTTGGACAGATGCAGTTGATCATGATTTTATGCAACAGGATGTTGGAGGCATTCATCCTAGAGTAGGAGATCTTGCCTTTAGCAAACTTGTCTTTTACCAAAGCCAGTGTAGTGTGAGCAACAAACACACTGATTGGTTGGAAACACACTCTTTCCACCCCCAATCAAGTCAGCCAAAGTGTCCATATCCACCAAAAACTCCTTATCCCTGATTGTTCAAAAGAAACTATTTGCATCCAAAAAGGATAGATTCGAGTAGAAGTAGGTTGTGAGTTATGGATAAGCAATTGTAGATTCATAACAAAATCGCTCCAATTGAAGAAGTGCAAAATTCTCTCTCAAATTTACTTGCACAGAATTAAGGAAATCAAAGTCAACACTCCTAGGGTTCATAACCCCTCTCTTTAACAAACTCGAATAAACCTTCTTATGGTTTTTCGATCTGAATAGACTTGATCCATCATAATCAACATTTGCAGCCACTCCCATTCTAGGCTGGAAATGTGTGAACATTCGTTCGTCATCGTCCTGTCCTTTCGACTAATTAACCGTGCTAAAACACAAGTCACTAGGAATGTTAGCAAAAGCATTTTCAGTCGACCCTTTTTTCTGCAATGCCCATTTTCTCCATATCGCGCAAGAATAGAGTTTCATTCTTGTAACCTCTCTCTCTTAGATATTCATCAATCAAAGACATAGTAGTACCTCCTTCCTTCAACTTAGAATAAAGTTTGAAAGCAACATTTGGAGTTAGTGTTCTTACAAGTTCAACTTCTTCCAAAATTTCTTCTTCTAGTTGAGTCGGTAAAGGAGACTGACGCTGTTGAGAAGGTTGGTGCTAAGTTAGTCACTGTGGTTGAGAATAATCCTCTTCCTCGGTCAAATCGAAATGCGTAGGACCCTCAGGCATGTGCCGTGATCCCTTACTTGCGATTCTCGAAGACTTTCTTGAAAACATTGTCGCTTTAAGGGAGAAATTACCAAACTTGCTCAAAAGATAAAAACTTTTTGGAATAAACTACAGAGAAAGTGAGAGCAAGTGCAGTTTTTGCATTATAGGGTTTGAGAGTGAAAAAAAAGAAGATGAATCTCAACAGTATATAAAGCAAGTGAAGCGAGGTAAACGAACTGTTATAAAAAAAAAATAAACTTGCCTTTTCAAAAATGAATAACTACCTTTTTGAAAATGAAAAACTGCCATAAATTTAAAAACTCAAAAAAGATAAATTCTAAAAATACAACAATCAATTAGCGACTAAAAAGTAACCGTACCTTTTTGGATTTTTATTAAATTGCTAGTACGGAAATGACTTACGGTTGTTACTCTTTGTCTTTCCAAGTCTGAATACCTTCAGACTTTACCTCTGAGTCTTAAACACTTCTAGACTTTACTCAATAAAATATGTGATGTTCGGTCTGGTGCGAATAGACTCAAATAGGCTTTTCTCCAATGGCTTTGTAAATATGTCTGCCAGTTGATTCTTGAGTCAATGAACTGAATCATAACTTCTCCATTTTGCACACGATCTCTAATAAAGTGATGTCGAATCTTTATATGCTTTGCCATTGAATGCATAATTGGATTCTTTGTGAGATTTATGGCGTTGGTGTTGTCACATTTGATCTCGATGCATGATTATTCAATTCCAAAGTCTCTTAGTTGTTGCCGTATCCACAAGATTTGAGAGCAGTAACTTCTAAGAGCCACATATTCTACTTCAGCTGTTGAAAGAGTTACAGTACACTGTTTTCTTGAAAACCATTATACTAGCTTGTTACCAAGCAGTTGACATGTACCAGAAGTACTCTTTCTGTCCACTTTGCAACCTGCTAAGTCTACATCTGAATATCCAAGGAGAGTAAGGTCTCATTCTTTTGGATACCACAGTCCTAGCTTCGGAGTTGTTGCAATGTATTTGATGATGCGTTTTGCAGCAGTTAAGTGAGATTCTTTGGGATTTGATTAGAACCTAGCATAAATGCAAACACTAAATAAAATATCAGGTATAGATGCAGTAAGGTAAATAAGTAAACGAATTATACTCCTATATCTTCTGGTCTACACTCTTTCCTTCTTCATCTTTATCCAGTTTTGAAGAACTTGACATAGGTATCTCAGTCTTTTTGCAATTCTCCAAACCGAACTTTTTGATGAGATCTTTCGCATATTTCTCTTGGTGAATGAAAATTCCCTTCTTTAATTGTTTGACTTGTAGTCCGATAAAGAAGGTTAATTCACCCATCATGCTCATCTCGAATTCATCCTGCATAGACTTAGAAAATTTCTTGCAGAGATTTTCATTAGGTGATCTAAAAATGATATCATCAACATAGGTTTGCATGAGTAGAAAATCTTTACCTTCTCTCTTAATGAACAAGGTAGTATCTACTTTACCCTTATCAAAATTATTTTGAATTAGAAATTTACTTAACATGTTATACCAAGCCTAAGGTGCCTGCTTTAATCCATAAAGAGCATTTTTCAATCTGAAGACTGAGTTTGGCTTTCTTGG
Source organism: Eucalyptus grandis (assembly GCF_016545825.1). Taxonomy (NCBI): domain Eukaryota; kingdom Viridiplantae; phylum Streptophyta; class Magnoliopsida; order Myrtales; family Myrtaceae; genus Eucalyptus; species Eucalyptus grandis. The sequence continues at coordinate 45,333,811 of NC_052613.1, read as the reverse complement.
ATCTTCAAAACTAGGTGGTTGTTCCACATAGACTTCTTCTTGGATAAATCCATTTAGGAGTGCACTTTTTACGTCCATTTGGAATAACCTAAAATTTTTATAGCAAGCAAAAGCAAGTAATAATCTAATTGCTTCTTACCTCGCTATTGGTGCATAAGTCTCATCATAGTCTATCCCTTCTTCTTGCGTATATCCTTTAGCTATGAGTCTTGCTTTGTTCCTGACCATTTTTCCTTTCTCGTCCATCTTGTTCCTTAAAACCCATTTAGTTCAAATAATAGATTTACCTTTAGGTTTAGGAATAAGTTCCCAAACATCATTAATGCTGAACTGTCTGAGCTCTTCTTGCATAGCTTCAATCCAACTTTCTTCAGCCAAGGCTTCTTCTACAATTTTGGGTTCAATCTAAAAAACAAATGCTAAAGCATTAGAGTCTTCACGCCTTTTGGATTTTGTGCGAATTCCTTCATCAATATTGCCAATGATGAGTTCCTTAGGATGACTTAACTTATGCTTCCAATTGCTAGTTGGTTTGTGAGTCTGCTGATCCTCTGTTTCAGTTGAATCTTCTGGTTCATCTTGTTGTTGAACTTTCTGAGCCACTTTGGGAGAAGTAGACTTTGTAAGATTTGAAGTAGGTTCAAATTCTTCAAGTTGAACTTGATTATTTTGCATTAGGTCTTGAAACTTGACGTTCATAGATTCTTCCACAAACTGACTCTTCTTGTTGAATACTCTGTAGGCTTTGCGTGAGGTTGAGTAGCCAAGAAAAATTCATTCGTCCGATCTTTTTTCAAACTTACCAGTTCTATCACTTACATTCTTTAAAATAAAATATTTACAACCAAACACATAGAAATAAGAGACAATTGGCTTCTTTCCTTTGAATAACTCATAAGGAGTTTTCTCCAAAATAGGCCTTAAGAATACTCTATTAATAATATAACAAGCTGTAGAAACTGCTTCAGCCCAAAAACGAGAAAAAATATTACTTTCAATTAAGAGAGTTCTAGCCATTTCCTGTAAAGATCTATTCTTTCTTTCCACAACTCCATTTTGTTCTGGAGAATATGGGGAAGAGAAAACATGCCGAAAACCAGAGTCATCACAGAATTTTGCAAAATCTTAGTTTTCAAATTCACCTCTATGGTCTGTCCTAATACACGACCTAATACACGAAATAGCATAATCTTTTTCATTTTGAACTTTCTTTGCAAATTTTGAAAAGTAAGAGAATGTTTCAGACTTACTTGCCAAGAAGTATACCCAAGTAAAACAAGAATAATCATCCACAATTACTAGGTAGTATCTCTTTCCACCAATACATTGAGTTCTGGTTGGTCCAAAGAGATCCAAATGCAGAAGTTGCAAAACTCGATTAGTATAAACTTTGTTTATAGGTTTGAAAGAACTTTTAACCTGTTTTCCCAAAACTCATGGTGTGCATGAGTCATATTTTTTATATGTTAAGTTGGGCAGTCTACGAACAAGCTTCTTGGATGAGATCTTGGCAATTTGCTTTATGTTGACATGGCCAAGTTTTCTATGCTAAATGTTTGCTTCATCTTGAATGGATATTAGACATTGAGAGCTTTCTGGTTTTATATCCAGAAGATAGATATTCCCATGTCTTCGTCCAGTGAAAGATTGAGATAAGTCCTTACTAGTTCTCGAACAAATGCCTTCTTGGAAGTTAATCTTGAATTCAGTGTCACACAATTGACTGATACTAAGAAGATTGTAGTTCAGACCTTCCACCAAGGAGACATTGTTGATTGTGAGACTTCCAATTTTAACAGTTCCACATCCAACAATTCTTCCTTTGCTATTTCCACCAAAAGAGACTTTTCCTCCTTTTTCTTGCACTAGTTTTATAAAACAATTTGGATCTCCTGTCATGTGTCTCGAGCAGCCACTATCCAAATACCACTTTATCTTTTTCTTGATAGTGACCTACAATTAAAAAAGGAACTCAAGTATTTTTTGGTACCCACATTTTCTTGGGTCAGGGGAGTTAGTGCAATATACAGTCTTTGTCCATTCCTTCTTAACAGATCTCCAAACCATAAGACATTCTTTCTCAATATGTTCAGAGTTATTACACTTTGAACATTTGAGAGCACTTTGGCCAACAGGTTTTACAAAAACTCTTTGAAAATTATTTATGTAAAATGTTTTTGTAGGTCTTTATTTGATTATTTCCTTTACTTTTGGAAAATCAATTAAAAGAATAGATTCTAGTGTCATACCTAAACCAGATTTGTTGAAATATGGTTTTTGAATTGAAAGAATCTTTTCTAACTTTTCAGATCCTATTGAAAACCTTTTTGGGATATTTGAAATATCTTTTTTCAAGAATATATTTTCCTTTGAAATAGAGTTTGCATTTTCTTTTAAAAAAACAAAACTTTTGTTTAGATTTTCAAATTTTTCTTTCCAAGAGATTTCCTGTTGTTTCAGTTTGGAATTTTCCCTTTTTAGTTCAAAGATCCTTTTAAGAGAGGTTTTGAGACTAAGGTAAAGTTCATCTATGTACTTCGAGACTTTAACAGGAATATTTAGATTACTAACCTCGATTTCACTGTTTGAGTCTGAATTTGAATCTGTTCCAAAATCTGAGTTTGATTATGAGTTTCCCATTAGACATATGTTGGCATACTCTTCATTACTTTCCTCACATTCAGTATCACTCCATGTCTCTGCTTTGAGAGTCTTCTTGAACTTTTCAGTTCTTGCTTTCTTTCTTTTCAACAGAGGGCAGTTGGGTCTGATGTGTCCTTTTTTCTTACACTCAAAGTAGACCACATCTTTGTTGATATCGTCATCCTCATTTGATTTGTTCTGGAATTTTTTAGAGCCTTGCTTTTTCCAGTTAAATCTTCTTCACTTTTTGTTCAGTTTCCTAAATCTCCTTATCATGAGTGCTAGCTCTTCATCATCCATGTCATCTTCAGAATCTGTATCATCAGAGTCATTGTTAGATTTTAATGCAATTGACTTCTTACCTTTGGGATCTTCTTCCTCATTGAGTTGCTCCACTTCGTATGACTGAAGTGTGCCTATTAGCTCATCAACTGTAAGAGGCACGATCCTTTGAGTTTCTCTTATCGAAGTCTTCATATGATTTCAATATTTGGATAATCCACGCAGCAATTTATTGACCTTCATTGGTCACGGGGGTCCGTCCCGAGGCGTGATAACAAAGCCATGTAATATTATTTGCCCGACTTGTATCGGGTTTACCTTTTCTGCGTTTATTTTCAAGTCATTTCAATTTCTTGGATGTTTACTTACGCGCCGCTTTTCATTAATTTGAGTGTAAATTTCTCTTCTAAATTATGTTAGAATTAGTCTAGACATTAAAAAAAAAAAAAACTACAAAAACATTTGCATGGACACTTAGTGGTTTCATAAAGATTATAATTGGTAATCAAGATTGTATGGCCATTTAGATAAACAACCTTTCAAGTTAGTGGTACCGCAAGGGCGCTAATAGAAACATTAGCGTAAACAAGTCCCCGTTCCTAAAAATCTTTGGTTGCGTAGGAATCGAGACAACACTCCTGTGTCTCGATTGGTTTCTAGCCGACCCCAATAGGCTAGTGGCGACTCCTAGAAATATTTAGGTTGTTAATAATTGAAATATGAAATCCAATGTCGCGCGAGGTATGGGCTTGGGAGAGCCCGCGCCTAATTTAGGGCCACTGGTTTGTTTCTTTAGGCAAATACCCCTAAACCCTCCTCCTTTTCCCCCGGACGGAAAAAAAGAGGTTGTGACAACTTGGCGACTCCGCTGGGGACTTGGTTGCAAACCTTAGAGGACTTAGGCCGTAATAACTTGGTTGGTTGTTCACAAACATGGTCTTCATTTGATAGCGCGTGTCAAAGTCACGTGGAAAACAAGGTTAGCCCACTAACAATGTGTTAAATGTTTTTGTAGGTTTGGAGTAATAAGGGGTGGAGTGTTTGTTAACCCATCTCTTTTGTTGGGAGGCGTAGGAATGTATGCCTATATGGATGAAATTGAAGTGTTGTTTGGATATCAATTGATGTGTATGCATTTATACTTATCTTAGCACTACACATTTACACACACCACCCGCAATCTAAAACCCCGATCGCATTAGGAAGCCCATAGAAGGTGCCAAAAGATGGAACCCGTGCGGGGAATGACCATGGTTATCCACTTTTGGTCCCGCTCATTTTGATTAATGATAAAGAGAACTGTCCGACGTAAGTGCGGAGTGGGGAAAACTCTTTTGATCTAATCAAAATGGGGACCTTAAGCCTTTAGAATTCCGCCTTTATGCGTCAAACCTCACAAGTTTACATCCGCATGTCTATGTGATTTAAAAAAAAACAAAAAGTCTCTTCACCCATTGTAAGTATGATTTCTCTATCTACTTGCTCACCTCGGATTGAAATTTTATTTTTTTTGGAGATTCGCGGAAATCAATGGAATGCCCTTGAAAATATAGGCTTGGCACTCACTTTTGATAAATAAGCATTTCAAATACCTATGATCTACTAAACATATGTTTTTGTTTAAATTTTCAATTATGAACTTAAAGTCACATCTTGTATAGAAATTCTTCCAAATCAAGATTACATTTTGGGGCATAGAATTAAAATCAAATTTTCAATAAAACTCTTTATTGGTCACATTTCAAAATTAAAATTCAAATCCCATTTTGTATATTGATTTTTCAAAATAAAAATCACCTCACCTTTGCATGAGTGAAACCACAAATTAATTTTTAAAATCAATGCCCCATTTGTGTATGAAACTTTTGGAACAAAGTGGGCATTCAATTGATAGTCGCGGATCGATCTTTTAATGAAATCTCCTCTTACTAATAAAATCTTGACGAAATACCAAATTCTCGTAAGTGGATACTACGGAGAAGGTATCGTCGCCTTGATTTCATTGTAAGAGGCGGCTTTGAAAGATCAATTTTTCATTCATATACTGACATTATCTTCCTTTCGCAGGTCATGCGTGACAACCATTCCTTGAACTCCTCTTGCTTGGCCATGCCAAAAGTGGACTTTAAAGCTAGGACAAGAATTGTGCTTATTATGCTCCTCTACGAAAGAGCTTATTGTACTTTATCCTTGTCATTATTCCTATTAGGAACTGTGTTTTACGTTTTGAGTTTTGATTGTGAACCCAATCAAATGCTTTTGTAAATCATACAACTCACATTTTCTAATAATGAAATTAGAGTTCATAAAAGTTATATTCTTTAAAACACTTGAAGTGTTTCAAATGGACCCTCTGGGCTGAGTTTTATGCCTTAGCTTCAAAATGTGTGAAAATGAGTTTCAAGAAGAACTTGCATAATACTTTATCTCTTCACTTAATCGCTTTTGCAGGTTGATCCGTAGAACAATGCTTTGAGGGGGTAAGGTTGTAATAGTTCCAATAGGGATTTCTTGTGCAACAACTAACTCAGTCATCCATTTTTGTCAAACAGGTAAAATGACGGTTTTGTTCAAAATTGACAAAAGTGCGGGCCTTTCCCTAACAGAGCAAGTCATGATATGCACCAATTCATGCTCATTTATGGGCATAAGTGGTTGAGCCATGAACTATAGAAATATTTTCGCAGCATATGAATTCAAACATTGTGATTAAATGTGAAAAGAACCGTCAAAGCCTTGAAGATCACAAATCTACGGCTAACGAAGTTCCACATCTGGATGACCTCATATTAATTTGACATTCCTTGTGGAAGAAGAAATATGTAGACATTCTTTGGCATCAAACTACTCCATTGGTTGCAAACATGAAAAGCAACTGCAATCCCTACACTTCCAATGGTGTCTTGGCATCCAATCCTATATGAAGATAATTATTGGTGGTCTGCAAGACAGCACTTCAAGATGTAGATGTACACAAACAAGAATCAGTCATCAAATGTTGCCTTCAAATAAAAGGTGGTAATCGTTTCAAGTTAAATTTGATTTATTTTAGGAATGATTTGTCCTTGCACTTTGTGCAGATTATAGTGAGGCAAATTACTAGCAAGCAACAAGATTACACAGGGAGGACAACCTGGTCCAGAATCACACGATCTCTAAAAGAAAAGGGTGTGTTCGTTCCAAAAGTCAAAACAACTCATTCATAAACTGACATAGCCACCCATGCTTACAGATTGTGAAGTGGGAAATGTATTGACACAGCAAAAATGGCGAAAAATCACCTAGCCTAAAAGGGGTATGCGGGAAATTGAGTAAAGCATGAAGGGCTCAAACGAAATAGAGATTCATCAATCCAACATGATGGAGCTGCATATGGACAAGTTATCTAACCTAGTGTGGCATGCATTTGACCATAAGGACAATGTCTTGCCTTCTTCAACAAAGCTACAATGAGATGTTGAATTGCCCGACTTTGAAAAAGGGTGTACTTCGTTCCTAAACCTAATGTACCTAAGAATAGAAATAATACATTGTTTCCATATGTGTAGGAAATTTTAATTGGGGCAGATGGCCACAAAATGGATCGAGGGCACGCAATGCCTAAGTCACCCGACTTCTAAAAGGGGAAAATTTCAAATGGAATAGACATTTGCCAAGTGAATTACTGCCAATCATGAAAGCAAATCCCTCTCCATAGCCAAGGAAACGAAATAGAACGCAATCATCAGATATGCCGTAAAAGGGAGTATCCCGTTCCTAAAATGAGTCATGTCGAATATGAAAATAACATATTACGTCTCTTTTTCCTTGCAATTGATAAATGGGGCAAGTCACTCAAAGTAGGGTAACTCTCACTCATGAAGCAAGATGAAACAATATCAATTGATTCGGCACAAAAGTGCACTTTGACTGATGGAGCAACGCCTTATACCAAGAAGGCATGCTAAGGCACAACTATCCATTTTGATGGAATAAATGGAGCAAAACATCCAAGGAGTAATGCCCTCACGTGTCGAAACAAGGAGTACCCCTCTCCTTTCATCTTTGACGCCCACTCAGAATGAGTGAATTCGATAACATCTAAATGGCCCATTTGAAAGCAAGATCTTCAAGGAAATGTTAACACCTGAGGAGCAAAAGCACATGAAGAGGAAACACAAGACATTTAAAGTCAGCTGCAGGAGAAGGGTAATTCGGTATCGTTTCCAAAATGCCCCTCTCTAACTTCATTATTTGACGTAGTTCCCTTGTTTGACAAGAAGCGTCGGTATTCGAGGAACAAACTCGAGAAATTGATTTAAGCATAATCTATATCGACAAAGTAAGCATGTGAAGTTAACACATGACAAAGTCACCTAAGTTGGCTTAAAATATGTGTCGTTCTAGAGCCGGTTCAATTAAATAAAAAAAGACGCACCCCATGGACACTACCAGTGCTTCGGCTGGTGGTATGGGAATGAATGAACGGTCCGAGAGGCACGGGGTTCGATCCCCGAAACGGCAACAAGGTTGCCATGTAAAAAATAATAATAAATAAATAAATAAAAACTTTTGCATCTCTTATTTTTGCAAAAACAGGAAAATGCTTGAACTAATGAGACCAAAGATCTGAGATTCTCTTCAAGCCTTAAAACAGTACATTCATTCTTGCCGCCAAATGGTGAAACTGACCAAGGGTAATGTTGTATCGTTTCCATTTTTACGATCCCTGAGGATTCATGTACTAACACATTCCCTTTTGTTCTTCGTAGGGTCGCCTGACTACTAAGCCACAGGTAAGTACCCTTCTTCTCAAAATCAAATGGAAAACAAATGGAGAATTTCCATCACAAAAAAGAAGATCTAGTGTTTTTCTAGAAACGAGCACAATAAATGGAAATTGAAGAAAAAAAAAGTTTTCCACAAAGTTTGCAAAAATCTTCTTTATCTTTAAATTGTCCATCCACTCAATGGATCACTCATTTCGAATCAAAATTCTCTATGGAGGTTAATCCACCCACATGATCTCAACAAAAATTGAAAGGCGATGTTGCTTATGCCAAGCGAGAAACACTTAGGATGAGGAAAGGCAACCCATTTCCAAATATGTCCTTTAAGCACTCTAGGATTTGAGTGAAAAAGAAAACCCGTGTTGTTTAAGGTCAATGAATTCATTTGCAAGCGGTACATAGATCAAGATGATAATAGGCATTTTTTTCCTCTATCATACACACTACAGGTGACAATAGTTAGCCCATTCGAGCCTTTTAATGTGAAGAATTTTCTACAAAATACCCCTGTCAAGAACCATCCCACGATGGGGCAATTACGGAGGTTTGGGTTGACATTATTTGGAGAGGGAAGATGAGAAAAGTTTCTTTACTCTCACTTGCATAAATCTTTTTTGTGGTAACTTTAGGTGAATTCTTATGAAAGCTCAAAGCATCCCAAGGTGAAGAAGAGCATTCTTTTCTCTACCCAAACACCGATACCCTTTGCTTAAACCATATTGAGCCTAACTATTCATTTCTAAAACCCGAGTGGTGATTATCTCCCCACATTGGGGCAGGGCACATGATTTACCAATGCAATTGGTGTTTATATGAGAATATGAAAAGCATCTTGAAAGTCCCAAGAGCTCAAAAAGTTTGAAAGAACAAACGTCAAGTAGAAATTAAGGGGCATGAACAAGCAGTGTGCCTGGTAAAAGCAAGGCCAATGCCCACACAAAAAAAAAAGGGAGAGAGAGTGGAAGAAAAACAATTGCATCAAGAGGAATATCTCTGTGAAAGCAAAAATGGCAAAAAAATGCCTGCATTGAAAAGAAAATCATTGCAAATGCAAAAGCCATTATGTTAAGATGATTAGTCAAAGGACTTTCGAGACAATTTGAATTCTAAATATTGAGTGCTTTAAAAAAATGGATGATATGGTAATGATGCCATGATAATCACCAACTCCCAAATCCCCCTTTGACAGAAAGTTCTAAGCCTTTTAAGCTAAGCCTTTTGAACCTTTCCCCAAATCAACATTACAACCCACTTCCAAAGTCTCTTCAGATTGGGATGATTCAAAGTGGAAATAAGGACTTCCTAAAGAAGATGCCACTCAAAGAAGTGAGAGTAACATTGTCTTATCTCATCTTAAGGTTTCTTGACTTGTAAACCTGGCGGAGATGTTGATCAGTGATTAATTCATTTCATAGCCAATGATGCTTATCCATTGCTAAAACCATGACCAAACCTGCACTACGGTCCTTCTAAAAGACCTCTTTGATTGGTCAATGTGAACTTATTGCGAATGATTCAAAGCCTTGCGCATTGGAAGAGTGAGGTTGAGTGATCAGTTTATTTCCCACATGAACAGATGGGATCAAACAGCCATTTTCTTGAGGATATGCGAGAAGCCCTTTTCTGACTAGGGATCCTTGCTTGGCATACTTAACAAACTTTTCTCATAAGTCAGGGTCATTTCGATAAGGACTTTTCTCCCAAGAGAATTTTACAATTAATGATATCATCTGAGAGTCATGACAGTTTTGCGAATTTGTCGAGTGGTCGGAATTAGTTTGATTTGTTTATGCAATCATTGCTTTCTCATTACCGATACACTTTTGATATTGTTTCTAATGACATATGTTGAAATTGACCTCATCTAGTATGCTTTCGCTACTAGACTACTTGTTATAATGAATACTATTTGATGTGCAGTATCCATTTCAGAATATTCTCGAATGACAGGTTCCTCTAGTGAAACCACACAATTTCAAAGGTTCATGGATTAGCCTTAAACCATGCATTTTCAAAGGGTTCTTGGTTATCCTTAAACCTTGCAATTTCACACGGTTCATGGGTTAGCCTTAAACCATGCAATTTTCAAAAGGTTCTTGGTTATCCTTAAACCTTGCAATTCTAAAGGTTCATGGGTTAGCCTTAAACCATGCAATTTTCAAAAGGTTCTTGGTTATCCTTAAACCTTACAATTTCAAAGGGTTTATGAGTTATCCTTAAACCATGCATTTTCAAGAGATTCTTGGTTATCCTTAAACCATGCAATTCTAAAGGGTTCTTGGATTAGCCTTAAACCATGCACTTTCAAAAGGTTCTTGGTTATCCTTAAACCTTGCAATTTCAAAGGGTTCATGGGTTAGCCTTAAACCATGCATTTTCAAAAGGTTCTTGTTTATCCTTAAACATTGCAATCTCAAAGGGTTCATGGGTTAGCCTTAAACCATGCAATTCCAAAAGGTTCTTGGTTATTTTTAAACCTTGCAATTCCAAAGGGTTCACGGGTTAGCCTTAAACCATGCATTTTCAAAAGGTTTTTGGTTATCCTTAAACCTTGCAATTCTAAAGGTTCATGGATTAGCCTTAAACCATGCATTTTCAAAAGGTTCTTGGTTACCCTTAAACCTTGCAATTTCAAAGGGTTTATGAGTTATCCTTAAACCATGCATTTTCAAGAGGTTCTTGGTTATCCTTAAACCATGCAATTCTAAAGGGTTCTTGGATTAGCCTTAAATCATGCACTTTCAAGAGGTTCTTGGTTACCCTTAAACCATGCAATTCCAAAGAGTTCATAGGTTAGTCTTGAACCATGCACTTTCAAGAGGTTCTTGGTTATCCTTAAACCATACAATTCCAAAAGGTTCATGGGTTAGCCTCAAACCATGCATTTTCAAGACATAATTTCAAAGGGTTCATGGGTTAGCCTTAAACCATGCATTTTCAAGAGGTTCTTGGTCATCCTAAAACCATACAATTTACACGGTTAGTGGGACTGCCTTAAACCACACGGTTAGTGGGACTGCCTTAAACCACACGGTTAGTGGATTTGCCTTAAATCACACGGATAATGGGACTGCCTTAAACCACAAGGTTAGTGGGACTGCCTTAAACCATACGGTTAGTGGGACTGCCTTAAACCACAAGGTTCGTGGGTATATCCTTAAACCACACTTTTCAAATTGTTCACAGGTACATCCCTAGAACACGCTCTTTACATTAAGCTTACTTGCATTTTCATTTTACTATGGTAAAAAAAAATAAAAAATTAGGCGTCACCTTATCTTTGAAAGAAACCTCTTTGAGCTTCCTTCCAAAGAGGGGCAGCTGTTGACACCTAATTTTTGCCCAAAAATATTTCATTCCAGCATATAGATTATCTAGGTGTTTAATATCGTGTTTTAAATGAAAGATGTTTTTCCTATAAAAAAAATAATTTAAAAAAAAAAAAAAAAAAAGAAATCGAAAAAAAAAAAAAAAAGAGCAAGTTGGGGCCAACGATCTAAATGTAACTAGCTAAGCCCGGGAGGTCGAGATTGGAATTCAAATGACAAGTTGGGGCCAAAATGCAATTTCCAAAAGTCGAGGGACCAATTCGCAAATTTTGCAAATTTTGCGCCCGAGCCCTTAAATCATCATCTTGGTCATCAATTAAGTTGAAATTGAATTTGGGCCAAGTCGAATCAATCAAATTAAGCCAAAAAGACCACATTCGTATTGAATTTGGTATTTTCGGATAAGAAAATGGCCAACTTTGAGGGACTTTTTTGCAAAATTGGGTGGGCACAATTGCGAAATTTGGTCGAGATCTTAAACTAATATACATGAACTTGCTAATTGATCAAAAAACACAGCCAAAGTGATGGATTAAAGCACCCAAACCATCTGCCAAATCTCAGTCCACGTTAAGTCTTAATTCGGAGCTGCTAAGTAGCCATATTGGTGGCCCCACCATATCCCACTCAGCCGCCCATTTAGCTCGATATTTGCACGTGCTGAAATACCGTATATAGTAGTGCAAGTGGACGAAAATTTGCCAGGGATAAGCTGCTGAAAGCACCGGAAAATCGCAGCAAAATCCGCACACTCAACAGCTGCAGAAGTTAAAAAAATTGGCTAAGTCAGAGAGTGGGTGGAGTAGCCCTGTTGACAGGCTTGGTAGGTGGACAAGAGACTGACCAAAAATCCCTTAATTCAGGGGATAAGATCACTGAAGCAAGGTTTTTCAAGGGAGGAGAGAGAGGAGATGAGAAAGAGAGGAGAGAGCTCAGAATCGTTCCCAAAAGAAGCCCTCAGAAGCAACTCCAAAAAAAAACAAAAACCCAGAAAATCCAAACTGACCTTGAGAGAGAAAAGTGAGATTTTCATAACCCTGCGGCTAAAATTAGCCAAAACCTTCAACTAGAGAGTGAAACTTCATTCCAAGATATTTCCATCCATAGGTTGCACGTTCCAAATGGAGATCGGGAAGGCCTCCTAAAGCCCCCCGAAAGTACACCCTCCTGGCGGGCCAAGAAACACTGGAAATTTTTCTAACAAAAGACGTCTTGAAGTCTAATTTTAGAGGTCAACGAAAACCTTCATTGTCAGTTCTTCTTTTCTGCAGATCTCATTTCCAGTTGAAGAAGCCAACTTCCACGTGCTTCCAGAGGACAATTTCTCGATTTCCTTGGCCAAGAACCACTTGCAAAACATACTATGAAGCAAGGTAAGTATCCTAGATGTATTTTTGTTCGAGTTTGAACATGTTTTAATAGTGAAAAATTAAGAGGAAAACTAGTCCAAGAAACTGATTTTGAGGCTGGAATTTTTCCAAGTGTTGAAATCTCTTCAAGAGTTTTGCATGTGTGCTTTTTGAAGAGGTTGTTTTGATGTGTTAGGTTGGTCATTTTCTATGATGTTTGTTGCATTTGAAAGCTCATGTTACCTACTTTCATTCGGATCAAGTAATGTTTCTCTTAGATCTCGTATGTGATGGGTGTCGGGGCTTGAATATGGGCATTCAGCCTGTTTGCTTGACTTGGGTTCAAACCCAGATTTGCAAAATCAGATCAAACCCGCATATTTGATGACGATTCCAGCTTGGTTTTCATGTGTTTTAAGCTGTGATTTCTATCTAATCTTATTCTTTGCATGTGGTAGTTTAACCTTGATGTTTTAGTTCCACATAATACTGCTCATGTGTTGAGATTGAAGGCCGCAAACATGGCCCAAGGAAGTTGGTTTGGGGTGATTTGATGCACGCCAAGTGTTTAACGAAATGCGCAAACCAAGTTTCGATCTTGAAACGGTCGATTTGAGCCCGGTTATTGTGATATTCATGTGCTGTGTTGTTCAATGTTCGCATATATCGGTTTAGGAAATTATTATTTTTATTTAAATAAAAAATAAAAATAAAAAATCCAAAAATCCAAAAATTTCAAAAAAAATATAAAAGTGATAGATGTATCAAATTAAGGCAAAAATGGCATCTATGAAATTTTCCTATTTTTAAAAGGTCATTTTCATAATTTAATGCTATTTTGGTATTTTATAATCATTTTTACAAATAATCCATTTTCCATAGATTAAAATTATCTAGAGTAATTTCATGCATATTTAAATTTCCATTTCGCTCACGGGGTCCTGTCCCGGGCGTGATAACAAAGCCATGTAATATTATTTGCCCGACTTGTATCGGGTTTACCTTTCTGCGTTTATTTTCAAGTCCATTTCAATTTCTTGGATGTTTACTTACGCGCCGCTTTTCATTAATTTGAGTGTAAATTTCTCTTCTAAATTATGTTAGAATTAGTCTAGACATTAAAAAAAAAAAAAACTACAAAAACATTTGCATGGACACTTAGTGGTTTCATAAAGATTATAATTGGTAATCAAGATTGTATGGCCATTTAGATAAACAACCTTTCAAGTTAGTGGTACCGCAAGGGCACTAATAGAAACATTAGTGTAAACAAGTCCCCGTTCCTAGAAATCTCTGGTTGCGTAGGAATCGAGACAACACTCCCGTGTCTCGATTGGTTTCTAGCCGACCCCAATAGGCTAGTGGCGACTCCTAGAAATATTTAGGTTGTTAATAATTGAAATATGAAATCTAACGTCGCGGGAGGTATGGGATTGGGAGAGCCCGCGCCTAATTTAGGGCCACTGGTCCGCTTCTTTAGGCAAATACCCCTAAACCCTCCTCCTTTTCCCCCGGACGGAAAAAAAGAGGTCGTGACAAGAGTAGAAACACAATGTTTATAGTGGTTCGGCTTAGATCAAGCCTACGTCCACTCTCCCGCACTGATAGCCCACTGGCTGGATTTCACTAAGGATCAAAAGAGATGTTACAGCCTTACGTCCTTGACTTTACAGTGTGGAGACTCTACTACACTTCTTCAAAGTCTCACAAATGTTTGCTCTCTCTTTTGAGTACAAATAAAGCTTTATGGTTGAAACAACAAGAACTAAAAACCTTTAGACTTTGTAATTCTTCTTTCACGCACACACTTGAATAACTTGAGCGACCTCTTTATATACTCCTCCATGCCTTTTCAACGTTTGGCACTTTCCAAATGAGTTCTTCCAATCTATTCGTTGGACAAAATCAATCAAAGAGATCTCGAGTCATTTAAGGAATGTGATGATAGCCCACCAATCCTGTTCCCCCATACAATCAGGATCTAGGTTTCCAAAAGTAGAACCTTCTAAGTATACTTCGTCTTTCAATGGATCTAATTACCCAAATTGATTTCAATAAGAATAATTGATCATGAGATGCTATCTCTAGCCGTAAGATCTTCTACAAACCGTTCGAACCGAATCCTTGAAGATAAACTTGCATCTGGATAAGTCTTCTCTTTGTTGGTCTAGAAACAGTCAGTGAGAATAAACTTCAAGTCTTGAGTCTTGAGACTTTGACAGAGTCTGGAGTTCGTCAGACTTTAACACTTGAGTCTAGAAGTCTTCAGATTAGACTGATGAAAACATTTTGTCAACTTCAAAATAATAAGGAAGTTTTCTCCAACAAATATCATCGTGTCGAGTGTTTAACAAATGAGACGAACTAATATATCATATATGACTAAAAGTAAGACAATGACAAATGAAAGAAAATAATTAGTTCAACCAATGCATGGAATTTAGGGGTGAGCAGGGTTCTAGGATAGAAGCTAGAACTTAAGAACTTGACTGATGAGAATCCATCCGATTCCAGGTTCCAAAGTATGTAGGATAGGTTTTAGGTTCCAAAAATTGGAAACCCATTTAAACAAATAAGGTCAAGATTCTAAATAGGTAGAACATGGAACTTGAAATAATTTTATGTATTTTTTTAATCTATGTCTTTGCATGATGGTGCGGTAATCCGTGGTGTCGGATGATGAGAGCAATAGTCTAAGCTTCCATTTTATGATGAGACTTTTTATTTTGTTAATACTTCATATTCTTTGTATGTTTAAATATAAATTGTGGTCAGTGGATTGCGAAAACAAGTGGTAGTTATTAAAAGTAATGATTCATTGTAAATATTGAATTAATAATTTAGATGGAATCTTGGTAGATCCTAGAATTGACTCTGAAACCTATGACAAAGTAAATTTTAGGGTATGTAAGGCAAATAAAAAAGAGGAGGTTCCAAGTTCCAACCTTTACGGAACCTAAAACTACTCACTCATAATAATAATGTAGGGACATGCTCCTTATAGGGCTGCGGCCAAAATTAGCGGACATGGAAGAGATCCCTGAGGTGTGCAGAAACGAGGTGTTGGAGTGGAATCAGTAGGTTCAACAGCTGGGGAGCCTCCTCTTGGGGCTGTTGAGTGAGGGGCTGGGATTAAGTCTCGGCAAGCTACATGAATTGAAGTGCTTAGAGATGAGGGTCATGGTGGGGCATTACTATCCATACTATCCCTAGCCCGATTTGATAGTCAGCTTGACGTCCCACACAGACCCAGGAGTGATCACATTGCTGCTACAGGACTAGATCGGTGAGTTGCAGGTGAAGCATGGCGACGAGTGGGTGGAAGTGGCGCCCGTCCCAAGGGCTCTTGTTGTGAACATTGGTGACATCCTCCAAGTGAACTCCCGTCAAAGATTAGGACTTTCTATAAAGCTCCTAAGTTAGGTTAACATTAGACCATGAAATGAAGTCTTATTATGTAAGTTTCAAATTTTCCAGATCATGTCCAACGACAAGTACAAAAGTGGGGACCACCGAGTGTTAGCCAACCCTAGCCGAGAGCCATGTGTGTCGATAGCAGTTTTTTGCTACCTGAGCAATCGTGAGAATGAGTTCGAACCGTTCCTGGAGCTTGTGTCCTCGAATAAGCCCGCTGCTTTTCGGCAGTTCATCTTGAGCGAATACTTGAGGAGATTCTTTACTAAGGAGTTGGACGGGAAAAGTCTAATGAACTACTTCAAGGCATGATTGAGAGGTCCATAGGTAAAAAATGGTGATAAAAGAATAAGATGCATCCTTATAATAATGAAGAAAATACTAGATTCTTCCCTTAAATTCTACTTAACCTTGTGTTATTGTTGTTCTTGTAGTGGTTAATTTGCACTTATTGTTTCTATATTCCTTGTGTAACGGTAACTTGGTGTGATGGACAAAGTTTGCTTATTAAACTCGTTTTTAGAGGCTGAACCAATTCACAGGCATGAGAACTCAACATCGAGAATGCACAAGATGGATAGTCTACTGTCCACTGGAAAAGGAAGGCTGTATCTTGGAAAAGAAACGGGGCAAAGAAACATATGAATTTGAATAGTCAAATGCCGTTGGAGAAAACTCCTGCCTATTAGGTTTTGAAGCTGACAAAATTTTTCTAAGTTCTATTCTCATTTTCATTATGAGGAATACGAGACTTCTGTGTCTATCTTACATCAGAAGTCTGCCCCACTTTGACGACGACCCAGACTGAACGCAAGTGAAGAACAAAGATATAATCAGACTCAGGATTATTTTTCTTCCTTGAAGGCTTCAGTACGAAGTGGATATATATGGCTTTCTAGTTGGAAATATCACTTACCTTTTTGGTTATCTTTGTTGGAATCAATCGTGGAATGGAAAAATCAATTTTGGAAGGCAAGTTTATTTGGAAAGAATCTACTTATGGAAACCAAGATTTTGATTGTATGGGCGACCAGGATCATCGGACTTTCATCTTAATCTTCAAACGACTCGAGATCTCCTTAATTAATTTTGTCCAACGGGTTGATTGGAGGAATTCTTTTAGAATGTGCTAACGGTCGAAAAGGCATAGAGGAGTATTTAAGGAGGTTTTTCAAGTCATTCGACAGAGAGTGTGAATGAAGAATTCCAAAGTCTAAAACTTCCCAAATCACTTATTCTTCTTCTTACAATGCTCAAACTTGTATTTGAAAGAGTGAGAAACTCAAAAAGTGTGACTTTGAGAGAGTAGTAGAAACTCTTCACTGAAAAGTCAAGATTATAAGGCTGTAATTTTCATTCGATTCATAGTGAAAACCAGCCAAAAGACTGTTAGCGTGGGAGAGTGGACGTAGGCTTAATCTAAGCTGAACCATTATAAATCTTGTGTTCTTTTTCTCTTCCCCGAACTCTTTTATTTTATTTGTTGTGATATCTTTCTGTGTTTCAAAATAGTTGTTAAAGTCTAAAATCTTTCAAAAGTCTATTGTTCATTAGACTCAATTTAAAAGTAAAATAATTTTACTGCATTTCGCAAAATTTATTTTTACACCTATTCACCCCCCTCTAGGTGTTTATACTAGCTCTTTCAATTGGTATTAGAATTGTGTGCTTATTTTGTTGAAGTACTTTTACTTCTAACCTAAAGATCTTCTATGTCTAGTATTTTGGCTCTAGGTTTGGTTGAGGGACAAAGCAACACTAGACATTCTTATTTTGATGGAAATGAGTACAATGTGTGGAAGAACAAAATAAAGGCATTTCTCAGATCTAGAGATCCTCTGGAGTGGGATGTTGTTGAAAAAGGAATCAATCCAAAAGCAACATCAAGTTCAGACAAAGGGAAAGAAGTGATTAAGAAAGATGCTGATGAATCCACACAAGCTGAAATTATCAAGAGATAGGCTCTTGATGCAAAAGCAATTTATTCTTTATATTGTGCTTTTGTCTCCCACTAAATATAACTGAATTTCTTCTTGTGAAACAACAAAAAAGTTTGGGACAAACTACATGTTACCTATGAGGGGATTGATTGTGTGAAGGAAACAAAAATAAATATTCTGCTTGGACAATATGAAGCCTTCATAATGAAGCCTAGAGAATCTATTTCTGATATGTTTAGTCACTTTATAGAAATTGTGAATGGCCTGGCTTATCAAGGTCAACCAATTTCAAGACCAATGAAAGTCAACAAACTGCTACATGGACTTTCAAAGAACTGGAATCATGTGAAGACTTCAATCAGAGAAAGTCAGAGGATCATGGCTCTATCAGTTGACGAACTGATAGACACGCTTCAATCATACGAAGTGGGGTCGATAAATGATGGGGAAGATCATAAAGGTAGGAAATCAATTACTTTAAAGTCTAATGTTGATTATGATGATATAGATTCGGATGATGATATGGACGATGAGAAGCTGGCCCTTATGAAAAAGAAATTTAGAAAACTGAATAGAAATGGAAGAAGATTGAATTGGAAGAAGTAAAGCACGTAGAAATCTCAGAAGAGACCAATAGAGGACATTGAAACTAACAAGGATGTTATATGCTTTGAGTGTAACAAAAAGGGGCATATCAGACCAAACTATCATTTGTTGAAAAAGAATAAAGGAAAATCTGAGAAGTACAAAAAAGCCCTTAAAGCAGAAACCTGGAGTGACATTGAATGTGAAGAGAGCAAAGAAGAATTTGCGAACATATATCTGATGGCTCAATCAAAGTCAGACTTAGAATCAGAGACAGACACTGACTCGGATTCTAACAAAGAAATCGAGGTTAGTCACTCAGAAATTCCTATTAAAGTCTCTATGTATATAGATGAACTTTGCATCAATTTAAATCCTTTCTTAAAAGGATCTTCAAACTGAAAAAGGAAAATTCTAAGCTTAGGCAACAAGAAGCTTCCAAGAAAGAAACATTTGAAAATCTGAAAAGACGCTTTGACAATTTGAAAGAAATTCTGATTCTCTTTCAAAAGAAAATGTTGTTTTCTTTTTTTTTTTGGTCGGTAAAAGAAAATGTTGTTTTAAAAAGGGAGATTTTAGCTATTTCAAAAAGCTTTTCTAAGGGATCAGAGAAATTATAGAAAATTCTAACAGCTCAAATACCTTATTTTAATAAATCTAGTTTGGGTATGAATAATGAGATTATTCCTTTAATTGATTTTCCTAAAGTAAAAGAGAGATTTAGACAAAAACCTACAAAGACATTTTACAAAAATAATTTTCAAAAAGTGTTTGTAAAACCTGTTGGTCGAAGTACTCTAAGACGTTCTAAGTATAACAGCTTAGAACATTTGAAGAATGAGTGTTCCAAATTTTGGAGACCAGTTAAGACAGATCGGGCAAAAACTATTTTTAACACTAACACTCCTAGACCCAAGAAAATTTAAGTACCAAAGAAAGTTTGAGTTTTTATTTTATTTTATTGCAGGTCACTATTAAAAGAAAAGTCAAATGATATTTGGATAGTGGCTGTTCTAGGCATATGACAAGAGACTCTAATTGCTTTGAGAAGCTTGAAAGACTAAAAGGAGGAAATGTTTATTTTGAAGGAAATAGAAAAGGGAAGATTATAGAACAGTGAAGATTGGAAGTTTGACTATCAATAATGTTTCCCTAGTGAAAGGTTTAAATTACAACATTCTGAGTATAAGTCAGCTTTGTGATACGGGTTTCAGAATAAACTTTCAAGAAAGCATTTCTTCTGGAATAAGTCAAGACTTCTCTCAATCCTTTATTAAGCGAAGGCATGGCTAACATATATATTCTGCATGTAAATCCAAAAAATTCACAATGTCTTATTTCTATTCAAGATGAAGCAAGTCTTTGGCATTGAAAGCTTGGTCATGTAAATATGAAGCAAATTGCCAAAATTTCTTCTAAGAAGCTGGTTCGAGGGCTTCCTAATTTGGCTTATTAGAAGTCTGAGTTATGCACTCCTTGTGTCTTAGGAAAACATGTCATAAGTTCTTTTAAACCAGTAAATCAGGTTTCTACTAGTTGCGTTTTGCAGCTTCTTCATATGGATCTTTTTGGGCCAACAAGAACTCAGAGTCTTGGTGGAAAGAAGTATTGTTTAGTAATTGTAGATGATTATTCACGTTTCTCTTAGGTATTCTTTTTGGCAAACAAGTCTAAAAATTTTTCATATTTTTCTAAGTTTGCTAAGAAAGTTCCAGATGATAAAGGTTATGCTATTTCAAGCATAAAAATAGATCATGGAGTTGAATTTGAAAATCAGGATTTTGCAAACTTCCGTGATGAATTTGGTTTTCAACATGTTTTCTCTTCTCCATACACTCTAGAACAAAATGGGATTGTGGAAAGGAAAAACAAATCTTTACAGGAAATAGCCAGAACTCTTGATAGAAAGCAAAATATCTTCTTGATTTTGGGCAGAAACAGTTTCTATTGCCTGTTATATTATCAACAGGGTGTTTTTAAGGCTTATCCTAGAAAAGACTCCCTATGAAGTATTGTGGCATCCCAGAAATTCAAAGCCGAGCTATAAGGTGTGTTAAAGTCTTTAATTAGGTGGCAAAATTTCCATGGCTTATGTTTTAGCCATTAGTCTTTTAATTTGATGATTTGTGCTTGTGATTGTGGAAATTTAAATCTATGCTTGGCCATATGAATTAAATTTCAATAAATAAAATATCCCAAGACTTTGGCCAAGATTGAGAATTGAAATTTAGAAATATTTATAGAAGGAATTTCAAAAAAAAAAAAAAAAGGAAAAAGGGGTTGAAATTCGAAATGGGCCTTGGGCCCATTAGCCTAAAGCTTGGTGGGCCAAGCTTGTCGGCCCATTAGAGCCCAAGAAGGAGAGAATTCGACCAGCCCAAGGGAGTGGCCGGATGGGCCTAAGCCCAAGCCCATTCAAATTCAAAAATAAAAATTACATGTGGCACAAAGGAGAGCATGCATTGGTTGGACAATAGGTGAATCAATCATTACTAATCATGGGCTTTAGGGGATATAAAAAGAGAGAGAGAGAGGAGTGGCCGGTTCTACTTGATCATTTGGCCGAGAAAGGGTGAGAGAGAGAGAGGGTGTTAGAGAGAAAGGGAGGAGAGACCGAGAGGAAGAGAGAGGAGGCGGAGCTGAGAGGGAGGTGCCGCCGTGTGCTCGCCGTTCGACCGCCTTGTCCGACCACCGTACGCCGTCGTTCATCGCCGTTTGCTCATCTTAGAGGCAAGTGGAGTCCGTAACTTCTCTTGCATGTTTGTTGTGGTGTTTGCATGTTAGATTTTAGGTATGATTTGTGCGAAAAACCGAGGTAAGAGTTGGTTATTTGTAAACCGTGTGACTGTTCTTGTTCGGTTTGCTGGAGTCAGTAGCTTGTTTGAGTTTGCATGTGTGTTTGGAGTTAGATTTTGGCTTCGGTGTCTTCATGAAAGTTGAAGCTAACGTCTTGTACTATGACATACTAAAAATTCGTAGAAAACGATGGATATTTGAGGGGTCAAAAGTTCTATTGTACGGAGACTTTAGATCTGTGAAATGTTCACTGAACTCTTGTTGATTTCTTGATTTGCATGTTGATTTCTGTTGGAGATCTCACTTCATTGTCTTCATAAAAGTTGTAGGTAACATCTTAAAATACAACATACTCAAATTTGAAGAGAAATGAACGAGTATAGCCTAGTGAATCGGCTAGATCTTGGAGATGATTGATTCTGGTGGTGTGTTCCGAGACATCCGAGACTTGATGGACTTAAATGGTGACCATAATTTGGTTATTTGACCTAGATCTCTTCATAAAACTTGTAAAGGACACCTTGATACATAACATACTCAAATTTTAGAGGAAACGAAAGAGAATATATGGGTGAAATCTAAAAATTTCGGAGAAGTGCATTCTGGACGACGCGGTAGTGGTTCCAGAGGTTTCGTGGGGTTGTATAAACTAATATAAAAATAATTTGGCTTAGAGTTCTTCACGAAAAGTGCACGGAAATGTGTTGGCTAGCACCCTGTAAATTTTAGTAATTTTTTGAGGCCATATGAGTATTTTAATCGAATTTATTTGGAAACTGTGCAATTCTGGTCATTATCCGAATATCATGTGCTAATTTGTGGAAATTGTGAAGTTATGAGAAATTCAATTTGGCCATGAATTTTGTATGAAATTGTGATCCTATTGATTTGTTTAGTGATTGTTTGAATGTTATGATTTTGGGAAAATCATAGATATTAAATTTAATATTTATTTATGAAAATAAATAAATAAATAAAATAATAAAAAAAATAATAAAATAAAATGGATTTTTATTTGGCCATGGATTCAATTCCATTTGTGTGGCATATGTGTGATGAGGTCTTTGCACATGTATGGGATTGAGATGTATATGTGATAAAGTTTTGGCATGTGTATGACATATGAATTGAGATGCAAGTGTGAATTCCATGTCAAGTGTGATTTGTTTAATACCATGCCAATTGCCATGTTAAATTGAGATAAAGAAATGGTATATGTGGATGATGGTAAATGAGTAAGAGGGTGTGGTGGATGATGATGTTTGGTGGCCTAGTGGCGTAATTCCGTGATTCCACTGGGATATTCAGGATGCCCGGAATGTGGGGGGCCGGAAGTCCGGTTGTATCTTGGATACATGCCCGGAGGTTCCTCGCGACACCAGGATTTGGGTGCGGGATGCCTGGCTAGAAGGGTAAAGGCCGGAAGCCCTGTCGGAGGTTTCTGCCCGAAGGGAATGCCTCGTGATGCCAGTTGAGATGCGAGATGCCCGGAATGTGGGGGGCCGGAAGCCCGGTGGCCATGGGATGGCTGAGTTTGCCGGGAGCCCTGTCGGAGGTTTCTGCCCGAAGGGTTGATGATGAAAATTGATGATGAGATTGATGAATGGGTGATGTGGTGATCAAAATTGAAAGATAAAGATGAAAATTAAACCATGATATGATATGCATGATGATATGCATGATGATGATGATATGTGATGTGATATGATGATCACCCATGATATGATATGCATGATGATGATGATGATGATGATATGTGATGTGATATGATGATCACCCATGATATGATATGCATAATGATGATGACATGTGATGTGATATGATGATCACCCATGATAAGATATGCATGATAATATGCATGATGATGATGATGAGATGTGATGTGATATGATATGCATGATGATATGCATAATGATGATGATGATGATGACATGTGATGTGATATGATGATCACCCATGATATGATATGCATGATAATATGCATGATGATGATGATGAGATGTGATGTGATATGATGATGCATGATAGTGTGTGCCTGGCTTCAAGGTAAGTAATGCCTGCAATGCATGTGAAATTGCATGATGCATTGAGTTGTTATTGGATTTCCCTATCTGCTGAGTGATTGTACTCATCCCTTTTGGGGATAACATTTCAGATTAGCCAATATGCCGCTTCTTGCCGTCTCGCGTGGTGTATTCTATGGTCTACCGTCTGATGTAGAGGTTGAGTGTACGGAGATAGATTGTCCCTCTGTTCCCGAACTGACTTTTATCCGAGTGCGATGTCTAGTGATGTATGATATCGGCCTGGCTGGGGGCCCTGTCATACAAGAGTTCATTTCTGTGCACGTTCGATGGGATGGAGCTATGCGAGGGATGTTGTCGCCGCCACCACCTGATGCACCGGGTTGGGTGTGAGACCTGCGCGCGATGAGTAGGAGCTGGATCTCTTTTGATGTAGATAATCGACACTTTCGATGGGGGGTTTTTGTGCTCGCATGATGTTGAGGGTCGAGAGTCTCTTTTTGAGGTTTTAGGCTGGACATGGCTGAGTCCTAGCTTTTCCTTATTATGTACCGACCAGAGAGTAGTCCCATCTTGAAAATATATGTAAATAATGTGTCGACGTTTGTTTATAAAAATCCTGATGTTTAGTTGGTGTGTATTTGTATCATGGATTGGTAGGGGATAGATAGTGATGTTTAATTTGCTTCCGCTATGAGTCGCGTTGAGACCGATCGTTTTTAAAAAAAAAAAAAAATGTGTCTGCAAATTAGGACGCTTGTTCGAAAGAAAAAAAGAAAGGTAATGAAGTGTAACATCAGAGCTTGTGGCGATCGCCGAAGGGTTCGAGGTGCTACAAGTATATAAAAGAAAGAAGCCAAATGTTTCCTACTTTCATATCTTTGGCTGTAAGTGCTTTATTTTGAAAAATACAAATGATCAATCTGGAAAGTTTGAGGAAAAATCATATGAAAGAATTTTTCTTGGCTATTCGATGTCAAACAAAGTTTACAGGGTCTTTAACAAGAAGACTCAATTTGTAGAAGAATCTATGAATGTCAGGTTTCAGGATTATGTGCAGAATCAATCAGAATAGATTTAACTTGAAGAGTTTGAACCAGTTCCAGACTTAATAAAGTCTATTTCCCCCGAAGAGGTTCAGTCTTCTGGCATACAGCAACAAGCAGAACAAGAAGTTTCAAAAGGAACAGAGGATCAACAAATTCTCAAATCAAATAGCAACTGGAAGCACAATTCAAGTCATCCTAAAGATCTCATCATTGGCAAAATTGATGAAGGAATCTGCACCAAATCCAAAGGAAAAGAAGACTCTAGTGCATTAGCACTTGTTTATGAGATGGAACCAAAAGGAGTTGAAGAAGCATCGTCTGATGAAAGCTGGATAGAAGCTATGCAAGAAGAACTCATACAATTTAGCATTAATGATGTGTGGGAGCTGATTCCGAAACCTAAAGGAAAATATGTGATTAGAACAAAATGGGTTTTCAGAAACAAGATGGATGGGAAAGGTAAAGTAATCATAAACAAAGCAAGACTTGTGGCAAAAGGACACACATGAAGAAGGGATAGACTATGACAAGACCTATGCACTAGTAGCAAGATTATAAGCGATTAGATTATTACCTGCTTTTGCCTGTTATCAAAATTTCAGGTTATTCCAAATGGATGTCAAAAGTGTTTTCCTTAATGGATTCATTCAAGAAGAAGTCTATGTGGAACAACCACCAGGATTTAAAGATCCAAGAAAACCAGACTCTATCTATAGACCAAAAAAGGCTTTGTATGGTTTGAAACAGGCACCACGAGCTTGGTATGAAAGGTTGAGTAAGTTTCTAACAAAGAATGGCTTTGAGAAAGGAAAAGTTGATACTACTCTATTTATAAAAAGAGAAGGAAATGATTTTCTACTTGTACAGATTTATGTAAATGATATAATCTTTGGTTCTCCTAACAAAAATCTCTGCAAGAAATTTTCAAAATTTATGCAGGATGAATTTGAAATGAGCATGATGGGTGAATTGATCTTCTTCTTGGGACTACAAGTCAGACAATCAAAGAAAGAAATATTCATTCACCAGGAGAAGTATGCCAAAGATCTTATCAAGAAATTTTGATTGGAGAATTGCAAGAGAATAGAAACTCCTATGTCAAGCTCATCAAAACCGGACAAGGATGGAGGAGGAAAGAAAGTTGACCATAAATTATACAGAAGCATGATCGGTTCTCTTCTTTATCTCATTGCATTTAGACTTGATATTCTATTCAGTGCATGCATCTATGCTAGATTTCAATCTGATCCAAAATAATCTCATCTAAGTGATGTTAAATGCATCATCAAATATATTGCGACTTTTCCAAAGCTGGGTTTATGGTATCCAAAAAAATGAGACTTTACTCTACTTTGTTATTTTGACGTTGATTTAGCCGGTTGTAGAGTTGACAGAAAGAGCACATCTGACACTTGTCAACTATTGGGACAAATGCTAATATCTTGGTTCTCAAGGAAACAAAGTACGGTGGCATTATCTACAGCAGAAGCATAATATGTTGCTCTTGAGAGTTGTTGTTCTCAAATTCTATGGATAAGACAACAATTAAGAGACTTTGGAGTAGAAGAATCTTGCACAGAGATCAGATGCGACAACACAAGTTCTATCAACCTGAAAAGAAACTCAATTCTTCACTCAAAAGCAAAGTACATAGAGATTCTTCATCATTTTATAAGAGATCATCTCCAAAATGGCGAGATTATGGTTCAATTTATTGATTCAAAGAATTAACTGGTAGATATCTTCACAAAACCTTTGGAGAAGAGCTTATTTGAGTCGATTCGTAGCAAGCTGAATATCATCTCTTCTCTCGATTAAGTTTGAAGTTGATCAGACACAGGACTTCAACTTGAAGAAGATACTTTAGTATGAAGGACCAACTCACTTTGATCTTACTGGAGAAGATTCTCTGCAGAGTTCTCCTTGTTAATCTATAGATGAAGAAGTAGAACAAGAAGCGATACCTATAAGAGTAATGAGGCCTAAGGTACTCTTCAAGCATTACACTTTTCTGAAACAGGGTGGAAGTCCAATGACCTTTATCACTAATTTTCTGAAAGATAATGGGTATGGTAACGAAACCTTGTTTTTTAAGACTATGGAAAGACTAGGAATAGCGCCAAAAGGAACGGCTGAAAAGGTGTTTGTGAATTTTCCTTCTGATCCTCATTTTGGGTCAGAGAGTCAGCCTGAGAACAAAGATGATGATGAGAGAATTTTTACAAATTTCCAACCTCGGATGGGTGTGGCTGCTGACATTCTTGGAGAAAGAACGAAGCTTTTTCATTCAAAGGAGCATAAAAGGTTTTATGCTCAAATGCTGAACAGAGGGGTGATAAACCCTCGCACAGTCGACTTTGACTTCCTTGACTCTATAAAGGTTAACTTGAGGGAAAGGTTAGCCAATATTCAACTTGAAAAATTTTGTGCTGAGACAGTAGAAGCTTATCCTAAGTTGATAGCGTATTTTTTCTCCAATCTATCTTTCTTGGATCAAACTCACATTCAGTTAACTGTTTGTGATAAAGTATTTATTGTGGATGTGGATACTTTGGTTGATATTTTGGGTGTTGAATGAAGCAGTTTTCTACCTATTAATGTTTCCATCAATCAAGCTACTTGATTTCTGGTAAAGGACAAACTACCGAGTGGGAGTATCAATTACTCTCGTTTGCCAACATCAAACATTCTGCTGCACAAGATTGTCATCAATTGCATCAGACCCAAGGCTGCCTCCAAGACTGATGTCTCAAAATTTGAGGCAAAGATTATGTGGGCTATTTGCAATGGAATTCCTTTTTCTCTGTCACATACTATCTTCTTGCATATGTACAGGACTGTGATGAAAGAAAAAGGATAACTGCCCTACTCTACCTTGATTACACGATTGTTCAGACATTTTCAAATCCAATTGCCTTCTCAACTTCGTGCAAGAACTCTCACTTAAATGGAAATAGGAATGAAGATGATTTCCAAAATGAGGCTGAAAGATCTATCTAAGGCATTGGATCTTTGAAGAAGGAATCATCTAGCAGAATGAAGGAAGGATATACTGCCGCAAGGAAGCGGAAAGGAAAAGATAATGTCCAAAAGACTTCAAAGAAAAAGAAGTATATCCTCCTGATGGACGAAGAAGAGGAGGATGATCTGACCATTTATGCGCTTGCCTTGCGAAATCTTCAAGGTTATCCTGATTCTGAAGAGACAAAAGAAGAAGAAGTTGAAAAAGAAGATGAGGAAGAGGAAGAAGAAGAAGAAGAAGAAGAAGAAGAAGAAGAATGTGATGCTGAAAAATTAGCAGAAAAGGAAAATGAGGATGAAGATTCTAAAGGAGACGCTGGTGCAATACCAGTATCAGATGACACTGAAGAAAACAGGGAAAATATTGCATTTGAAAGAGAGGACACTCAACAAGAAAAGAGATCTAGCGCTGGAAAGGAAAAAGAACAAGAAGGAGAAGTCTCTTCTCAACCTGAAGGCAACAAAACAGGGGGAGACAATGAGAAAACTCCTGCACACACTGCTAGTGATGGCATTAGTTGATCTCCTGTAGATGCTGAAGATGTCTTTGCCTCTCATTTCCCTGAAGTTGATGTCGAATAGGAAACTCTGAGTCTGGACAAGCAATAAGCTGTAAGTGTTCAAGTTGATGTTCCTCCATTTCTGGATACTCCACAGATTCACTTCGCTAAAGCTAGTGCCCAAACTGATCCTGATGCAAACTATCTAAGGATAGTGGAACTCCTTTTGGAGATAAAGGCACATCAATATACAATGGAGGTTGAAATCCAGAAGCTCCATACTGCCTTGAGGTCTACCTCAAATTTTCTTACTGGCAAGGTACAGTCTCTTGATACTCAAGTTCAGACATTGAATCAACATATTTCGTAGACTATAGCCAGAGTAGAAAATGTCTATCATCAGTGCCAAGAGAAGCTTGAGGAGACTATGCAGTTGTTAAAGGATTTCCGACTTGTTCGAGTTTCAAGACAACCTTGAATGACTCAATCTTTTTATATCATTCTTTTATTCACACTTTTGACTGTCTCTTTCTTTTTGCTGTTGACAAAAAGGGGAAGAATGAGAGCAAATTTAAAAGTTATTGATTGTTTGAACTTGGTTGTGTTAACTTACTTTTGAACTTGGTTGGATGTGTTAACTTTTGTGGTTGTGAATTTGGATTGAACTTTTGTAGTTCTTGAACTCTTGAACTCTAAATTGTCAAGACTAATGCGTTTTTTTGTGGATGCAAAATTAATGTCATTCAATTCTATAATAATTTATTCTTATTATAAGTTATCATGTGCTGCTAAAATGTTGTTTTACAAGATATAATTTTTTAAATCTATATAAAAGTTTTGTCACCATAAAAAATGGGGAGTTGTTGGAGAAAACTCCTGTTACGTTTTGAAGCTGACAAAACTTTTCTAAGTTCTATTCTCATTTTTATCCTGAGGAATATGAGACATATGTGTCTATGTTACATCAGAAGTCTGCCCCACTCTAACGAAGACCCAAACTAAACGCAAGTGAAGAACAAAGAAATAATCAGACTCAGGATTATTTTTCTTCCTTCAAGGCTTTAGTACGAAGATGATAGGCTTTCTAGTTGGAAATATCGCTTACATTTTTAGTTATCTTTGTTGGAATCAATCACGGAATGGAAAAATAATTTTTGGAAGGCAAGTTTATTTGGAAATAATCTACTTATAGAAACCAAGATTCTGATTGTATGGGCGACCATGATCATCGGGCTTTCATCTCAATCTTCAAATGGCTCGAGATCTCCTTAATTGATTTTGTCAATGGGTTGATTAGAGGAATTCATATGGAATGTGCCAACGACTGAAAAGGCATAGAGGAGTATTTAAGGAGGTTTTCAAGTCATTCGACAGAGAGCGTGAAAGAAGAATTCCAAAGTCTAAAGCTTCCTAAATCACTTATTCTTCCTCATACAGTGTTCAAACTTGTATTCGAAAAAGTGAGAAACTCAAAAAGTGTGACTTTGTGAGAGCAGTAGAAACTCTTCACTAAGAAGTCAAGATTATAAGGCTATAATTCTCTTTCGATTCATAGTGAAAACCAGCCAGAAAGCTGTTAGTGTGGGAGAGTGGACATAGACTTAATCTAAGCCGAACCACTATAAATCTTGTGTTCTTTTTCTCTTCCATGAACTTTTTTACTTTATTTGTTGTGATATCTTTATGTGTTTCAAAATAGTTGTTAAAGTCTGAATTCTTTCAAAAATCTATTGTTCATTAGAATCAGTTTAAAAGTAAAATAATTTTATTGCATTTCACAAAATTTGTTTTTACACCTATTCAGCCCCCTCTATGTGTTTATACTAGTGCTTTCAAATGCGAATTGTAAATAGATGGATATCAGTGGATGGAGAGAGTGGGGTCGTTGAGAAACCAAAGTTGACATGCTCATTGAATGATGTTTCTAGTATTCTAGATTTTCCAATTGCAAGAGGCCTGAGCGATTTGTCTCACGACATAGAAAAGAAGGCAACGTCAAAGTTGAAGGTGTTGGAAAGAAGTAGAATGACCATAGAGGAAAAGGAAAATCCAAATAAGCCATGCTCATCCATAATTAGAAAAGTCAGAATCACCAGACTATAAGGACGATGAAGAAATGGCTGAATGGTTTGGCAGTGGAGGAGGAGGTGCTAGGGACCCATTGTCTATTCGGACTAGTTCGATCACTTGAGTGTGGACCAAGCAATTTAGCCAAGCTGTTGGTGTCATGGTTCGTGATATTTGGCATGGAGATGACCTTGGATCAAATCTTGAAGAATCTTGGAAATCTTGGCGTAATATTTGGTGTGGAGATGACCTTGAATCAAATCTTGAAGAATCTTGAAAATCTTGGTGCAATTTGATTATCTGGTCACCAAATATTTGACCAAGTCAAAAAAAAATTATCTTCTTGTTTAGAAATTTTATATAATATGACACATTAGATTTCAAGGGCTGGTTTTAGGGTTTGTGTGGCAACTAGAAGGCCTATATTAAGGACTGGCCGACTTTCTTTGGGAGACTGATATATTTTATTTTTGAGGAAAAGAATTGAGAGGTTCTCTTCTACTGTTCTTTTGAGGACTTGACCTTATTAAGATTCTCTTGTGGTGGTCGATTCAACTTATCGAGCGATATAGCGAATTATTTCACTCGTGGTGTCTATAACGTTGGTTGGTTGACACGCGTTCGTCAACAGGTCATGTTCATACCGAGGTTGCTAATCACAGGTTTGATTGGAGGTCAAGGTTCGTAATTCGCACCATCCGGGCCTTCGTAGAACGATCTTTCCGCAACGATTCACATCATTTGGTATCAGAGCTTGCTTCTACAAGGTCTATTTATCTTTAATTTTTTTTATATTCGGCAATTTGAGATTTATTGGGCTAGGGTTTTGGTTCTAGCGAATTTAGGGATCCAATAGCTTTTGTGCCATACGTAGTTGTTTGCTGTTAGTTTTAATTTTTTTTTTTTTTTTGTAACTTTAGTTGGTCCTAGTAGTATCTTAAAAATGTATCTGAGTTCATCAAAAAAGAAAGAAAGAAAGAAAGAAAACACACAAAAAAAAAAGTGCACAAAAAAAAAAGATTCAACAAAAAACAAAACAAAAAATAGCCGAACCAAAAGAAAAACAAAATCAAGAAGGCGACTCGTTTGTTAGTGGATCGAATTGAAACAAAATCAGTAGTGATTTGGGTTTCAATTGGAATTTCAAAAGTTGTACTTGTTGGTTTGAGATTGTTACTTGCTGAATTAATTATCGTAAAGGGGTAGAGAGACAGGTTTTGAGTTCGATAAAGAGCTTGTGAAAAGGGAATACGAGAGGGAAAATGCAAGAGTGTGTGAGTTTAATTGAGGGTAAAAAAAAGAGCCTAGACTTGAGTTAAACACGAGGAGAGTGACAAACACCTTGAGAGAAACACATGATGGAGCGATTGGTGAGGATTTTTGTGACTAACATTTACTTGCAGGTCTAAAATATGTCGCGTGAAGAAAGCGTGAATCAAATGGAGGTTGTCTCTATACGAAGAGATGAAGCGCTCGTAGAAAGCATCTAGCAATTGAGGGTGTATGTGGCATCCCAAAATTCAAAGTCAAGCTATAAGGTGTGTTAAAGTCTTTAATTAGGTATAAAAATTTCCTAAGGTTTATGCTTTAGCCATTAGTCTTTTTTTTTAGAATAGATGATGTGTGTATATATTTGTGAGAATTTAAATTTGATAGATTATGATAATAATCTATGCTTGGCCATGCACTTTATAAATTAAATTTCAATAAATAAAATGTCACAAGACTTTGGCCATGTTGAAAATTAAAATTTTAAAAAAATATTTATAGAATAAATTCAAAAAAAAAAGGGGGGGGAAAGTCAATTTTTAGGTTGGGCCTTAGGCCCATTGGCCGAAGCCTTGATGGGCCAAGCTAGTCGGCCCAATAGAAGCCCATGGAAGGGGGCTGTCGCCGGCCCATTTAGGCCCAAGGAGATGTGGCCGTCGGCCACAAAAGAAGGCCCAAGAAGAGGAGGCCCAAGCCCATCATGCAAGTGTTATAACAAGTGGCAAGAAGAAGGCCATGCATTGGCCATTGGTGAGGCAATCTCATGATTGCTAATGATGAGCTTTAGGGGGGATAAAAGGGAAGAGAGAGAGAGGGGTGGCCGGTTTTTCCCCATTCGGCCGAGAGAGAGAGTGAGAGAGAGAGAGGTTTCGAGAGAAAGGGAGATTGGCCGCGAGAGAGAGGAGGAGGAACCGCCGTCCGTCTGCCGTGTGCCGCCGTGCTCGCCGCCTTACGCCGTCGACCGACCGGTCTAGAGGCAAGTGGGAGTCCTCTAGCTGCTCTTGCATGTGTGTATGTTACTTGCGTGTTGAATTTTTGGGTGTTTAGGTGAGAAAAAACCGAAGTATGGGTGGTTTGTGTTTGAATGGTTTGGCTGTTTTCGCTCGAACAGTGTGAGTCAGGATGTTGTGTGAGCTTGCATGCATGTTTACAGTCCGCTTTTGGCTTCCATATCTTCATGAAAGTTGTAGCTAACATCTTGAACTATAACATACAAAAATTTCGTGGAAAATGATGGAGATTTGAGGGATTAAAGTCTCATCCTACGGAGACCTCAGATCTGGAAAGATTTTACTGACCTTTTGTTGGATTTGTGGTTGCATGTTGGTTTGTGTTAAGAATCTCTCTTCGATTTCTTCATGAAAGTTGTGGGGGACATCTTAAAATACAACATACTAAAATTTTAAGTGAAATGATCAAGTATAGCCTAGTAAATAGACTAGATCTTGAAGACGGTAATTCTGGAGATGTATTTTGGGACACCCGAGACTTCATGGACCTAAATGACGACTATGCTCTGGTTATTTGACTTAGATATCTTCATGAAACTTGTAGAGGACATCTTGTTGTATAACATATCCAAATTTTAGAGGAAAATAAGAAGAGTGGATAGGTGAAAACTCAGTATTTCGGAGAAGCATGTACTGGACATTTCAGT
Source organism: Eucalyptus grandis (assembly GCF_016545825.1). Taxonomy (NCBI): domain Eukaryota; kingdom Viridiplantae; phylum Streptophyta; class Magnoliopsida; order Myrtales; family Myrtaceae; genus Eucalyptus; species Eucalyptus grandis. The sequence goes on along the minus strand of NC_052613.1, from coordinate 45,301,117 downwards.
AATGGATCCAGAAGCTTCGTGAGACTGTAGAAATTTATCTAAAAAGAATCTGACTTGGAAGTCTTCATGAAAGTTGTACGAAAATGTCTTTGGTATCACTCGGTAAAATTTCGTAATTTTTGGAGGACGTATGAATATTTTAATCGAATTTCTTCAGAAACCGTGCATTCTGGTTTCATCCGAAAATCATATGATGTTTTGTGAAAATTGTGAGATTGTGTAAAATTCTATTTGGCCATGTATTTTGCATGTAATTATCATCCTATTGGCTTGTTTGATAATTGCTTTAATTTTTATAATTTTGAAAATTTATAGATATTAAATTTAATATTTATGAAAGTGGCAAAAGTTGAAATTTAAAAATAAATAAATAGAAAATAAAATAAAATAAAATAAAATGGATTATTTTATTGGCCATAAATTCCATTTTTATTAATAAATAATTATACATTGTTGCATGTATGATAAGGTCTTGGTGTGTGCATGACATTTAATTGAGATGCATGTGTGAATTCTATGCCAAGTATGACTTGTTTGATGTCACGTCATATGCCATGCTAAATTAAGACTGAAATTGGTAAACATGGATAATGGTAAATGAGGAGGTGGTTGTGGTGGAGGATGATGCCGGAATGTATAGAGATGCATTGCCGGATTGCCCTGGGAGATTCAGGATGCCCGGAATGTGGGGAGCTGGAAGCCCTGTCGGAGGTTTTTGCCCGAAGGGAATGCCTCGCGATGCCGGGATTGGGGTGCAAGATGCCCGGCTAGGGAGTGTAAATGCCGGAAGCCCTGTGGGAGGTTTTTGCCCGAAGGGAATGCCTCGTGATGCCAGTTGGGATGCGAGATGCCCGGAATGTGGGGGACCGGATGCCCGGTGGCCTGGAATGGCTGAATGTTGGAGGTTTTTCTCGCATGGGATGCGAGTGTATAATGTGAGATGAAATTGATGATCCAAGGAAGGATGATGTGGTGATCAAATTAAAAATTAAAAGTGGAAATTGAATCATGCATGATATGATATGACATGGCATGATGATATGCATGATGATGATGATGATGATGATGATGATGATATAGGATATGGCATGATGATATGCATGATGATACGCATGATGATGATGATGATGATGATGATGATATATGATATGGCATGATGATATGGCATGATGATATGCATGATGATATGCATCACGATGATGATGATGACATGCATGATATGATGATGCCATGATGATGATGACATGTGTGATGTGGTGATGTCATAATGATGATGACATGTATGACATGATGATGATACACATGTATGTGTTATAATTTGTGATGATGCATGATAGTATGCGCGTGGCTTCAAGGTAAGTAACGCCTGCAATGCATGTATGACTTGTATGATGCATTGAGTGGTTGTTAGATTCCTTATCTGCTGAGTGGTTGTACTCACCCCTTTTGGGGACCAACATTTCATATTAGCAGTATGCCGCTTCCTGCCGTCGCGCAGAGTACATTTTACAGGTTACCGTCCGACGTCGAGGTAGAGTGTGAGGAGTACAGCTGTCCTTCTGTGCCTGGACTGACATACATACGTGTGCGCTGTTTTGTCTCATACGACATAGGCCTGGCTAGGGGCCCGATTGTCCTGGAGTTTGTCTACGTCCACGTTCGCCGTGATGGGGTGATGAGAGGGATGCTGCCACCGCTGCAGCCTGACGCACCGGACTGGGTTTGAGACCTATGCGCAATGGGTAGGGGCTGTTTTTTTTTTTTGGATAGTTAGCCGACACTTATGATGGGGGTTGTGCGCGTGTGATGTAGAGGGTCGAGGATCCTTTTTGAGGTTTTAGGCTGGACATGGCTGAGTCCTAGCTTTTCCTTTTTGGTGTACCGACCCAAAATAAGTCCCATCTTGAAAATATATGTAAATAAAGTGTCATGGCTTGTCTATGAAATCATGATGATTAGTGGTGTGTATTTGTATCATGGTTGGTAGGGGAGAGATGGTGATGTTTTAATTTGCTTCCGCTAATGAGTCGCATTGGGACCGTTTTGTTTTTAAAAAAAAAATGTGTCTATGAATAACGGCGATTCTTCTAAGTGTAGAACAAAAGGGTAATAAGATGTAACATCGGTGCTTGTGGCGACCTTTGAAGGGTTCGGGGTGCTACAACGCCTCTTTTTGGTATCAGAGCGAATGGTTATAGGTGGAGTGATAAGGAGCCTCATTTGGAAATTGAGGAACATGATGACAATGCACACCATATGATATAAAATGAAATAATTGAATAATGGGTGATGAGAATTCACTCGTAGATCCCTAGTAGTTTACTTTGAATTGCCTTTAGGTACTAGTAACATGTATATGTTACTTATGTAGTAGTAGTAGTTGCTTTGAATGGAGGCAGTGAGTCTGAGATTATTCCTAAGGCAATGCTTGGAAATTATAGGAAAGTCATGGTGCGAGCTGGAAGTGCTCATCCATCGAGGGCTAAAGCCTCTGCTGCAAAGGCTGAACCCCGAATGGAAGACATCCTGCAGACATTAGCCAATATTGGAAATCTGATGGAAAGGCAGGCGCAGCAATAGCCCGGAGCAGAACGCCGTACTCAAGGACTAGTGGAGCAGTTTTTGAAGCTGAAGCCACTTAAGTTCAATGGAATGGGAAGTCCTGAGGAGGCTTAGCAATGGATTGATGGGATGGAACGAATTTTCCGGCTGTTGGACTGCACTGATGTTGAGAAAATAGTTTTAGTAGAGTACCAGTTGGAGGGAAATGCGAAGTTTTGGTGGAGAGCTTCGAAGGACATAATTTTTCCAGCAGGTATTGATGTTAACTGGGAGGAGTTTGTTAGAGCTTTCAATAGGAAGCATTTCTCTGATTGTGCTACGGATAGGAAGATTACTGAATTTGTTCAGCTAGAACAAAAAGAGTTGACGGTAGATCAGTATGAGACTAGATTTTCTGAATTGTCTAGATATGCTCCTAGATTGATTGAGGATCAGGAGGAGAAGGCTAAGAGATTCCTGAAAGGATTAAGGATTGACATTAGAAAGCAACTGGTGCCTTTGACTATAAGAGATTATAATGAGATTTATGAAAGGGCGCAGTTAGTGGAGCAGGAGCTGTTGAGAGAACGGTCGGAGTTTAAGAAACCGTTGAACTTTAATGATGTGAGAAAGGGTAAGAGACCTTATTCTGGTCAAGGTCAAACCTGGAATGTGAAGAAGAAAAGTAACTTTGGGAATTTTGGAGGAGCAAGAAATGGTTTGAATATAGGGAAAGCACCCTATCAGCCTGGTATTTGACAAAAGTGTAATGGACGCCATGGCCCAGGACCTTGCAATGGACGACCGAAGTGTTTTGGTTGTGGACAAGTGGGTCATCTTAAGAGAAGTTGCCCACAAGAGAGGTCGCAAGTGAGTGTTGGCTCGGTGCGACAGGGATATCAGAGTGCTGTTAAATCAAACCCACAAGGAAATCCTCAGAGACCACCTGTACAAGGAAAGGTGTATGCAATCACCCAGGAGGAAGCGGAAGCTTCCAAAAATGTTATCTCAGGTACAATCCTTATTAATGGTGAAAAGGCATATGCATTGTTTGATACAGGTGCAACGCATTCGTTTGTGTCTAAAAGATATGGACGTTTGAATAAGATAGAAGTTATGCCTCTTGAGACGCCTCTTTGTGTTTCCACGCCTTTAAAGGATATGGTATTGTCTACCTTGGTGTGTGGGAATTGTAAGATATCAATGGGAGGAAAAGATATGGAAATAGACTTGGTTGTAATGGCTATGTATGACTTTGACGTTATTATAGGAATGGACTGGCTTCGTAAGTATCAGGCTAGAATGGATTGTTATAGAAGAGTGATTCAATTCATTTTACCTGATCAGTCTAGTTGTGAATTTTTAGGAGGTCAAACTCATCTTCCTGTAGCACTTATTTCGGCAGTAGAAGCTTGTAAGTTACTTGACAAAGGATGTCAAGGGTACCTAGCCAAAGTTAGAGATTATACAAGGGAGGAGCCTAGACTTGAGGAAGTTCGTGTAGTTAACGAATTTCAAGATGTATTTCCTGAGGAATTACCTGGATTGCCACCAGAGCGGGAAGTTGAATTTGAAATTGAATTAATGCCTAGAACAGGACCAATATCAAAAGCCCCATATAGGATGGCCTTAGTTGAATTGAAGGAGTTGAAAGTGCAACTGCAGGAGTTGCTTGACAAAGGATTCATTAGACCAAGTGCTTCACCTTGGGGTGCACTGGTCTTGTTTGTGAAAAAGAAAGATGGATCGATGCGCTTGTGTATTGACTATAGGCAGTTGAATCAGGTTGACCATTAAGAATAAGTATCCTTTGCCTAGAATTGATGACTTGTTTGACCAACTCCAGGGAAGTTCGGTCTTCTCTAAGATTGACTTAAGGTCGGGATACCATCAATTGAGAATTAAGAAGGAGGACATTCCTAAGACTACGTTCATGACTCGTTATGGACACTACAAGTTCCTTGTTATGCCATTTGGATTGACTAATGCGCGCCGCTGCATTTATGGATTTGATGAATAGAATATTTCGGCCTTATTTAGACCAGTTTGTGATTGTTTTTATTGATGATATTCTGGTATATTCAAAAGGGCCTAAAGAGCATGAGCAACATTTGAGGATAGTTTTGCAGACTCTGAGAGAGCATAAGTTGTATGCTAAGTTTAGTAAATGTGAATTTTGGTTGGACCGGATAATATTTCTAGGACATGTGGTGTCAGGAAAAGGAATTGCAGTAGACCCAGCAAAAGTTGAAATGGTAGTAAATTGGCCGAGACCAACGACACCTACTGAAATACGAAGTTTCTTAGGACTAGCTGGTTATTATAGGAGGTTCATTGAAGGATTTTCACGACTGGCAGAACCTTTAACTAAGTTGACCCGAAAGAATGTGAAATTTGAATGGAATGGGGAATGTGAAAGGAGTTTCCAGGATCTCAAAAGGAAATTGACTTCAGCTCCAATTCTGACTATACCTACTGGACCTGATGGTTTCACAGTGTATAGTGATGCATCTCACAAAAGACTAGGATGTGTGTTGATGCAGCATGGCAAAGTTGTAGCCTATGCATCAAGACAATTGAAACCCCATGAGCTGAATTATCCGACGCATGATTTAGAACTAGCAGCTATAATGTTTGCCTTGAAGATATGGAGACACTATTTGTATGGGGAAAAGTTTGAGATTTATACGGATCATAAAAGTTTGAAGTATCTGTTCCCGCAAAAGGAGTTGAACATGAGATAAAGGAGGTGGATGGAATTGTTGAAGGATTATGATTGTGAGATAAGATATCATCCAGGGAAAGCGAATAGAGTAGCGGATGCTCTTAGTCGTAAGTTGGCTATGGAAATGGCTAGTTTGAGGATGGCAGAATGGGAATTGTTAGAATTTGTAGCAGACTCAGAGTTTAAATTGGAAATGGATTGTCTTACTGGCATGCTTAGTGCATTAAGGATAGAGCCTGAAATTATTCAGAAAATTAAAATCCTGCAAGAATCTGACCCAGAGATTTTGAAAGTGAAGGATGCGGTGTCTTTAGGAAAAAGACCGGAATTTCAAGTCTCTGATGATGGAGTGGTAAGATGTCAAGGACGACTTTGTGTTCCCGACAATGAGGAATTAAAGAAGGAAATTATGTCGGAGGCACATAAGAGTAATTATAGTATCCACCCAGGTAGTACGAAGATGTATAGAAATTTGCGTCAGCAATTTTGGTGGAATGGTATGAAGGCAGATACGGCTAAGCACATTTCTCAATGTTTGACGTGCCAGCAAGTAAAAGCGGAGCATCGAAAACCCGCAAGACTCTTGAGACCATTAGATATTCCAGAATGGAAATGGGAACATATAACGATGGACTTTGTGCAAGGATTGCCAAGGACATCAAGTAGTCATGACTCAATTTGGGTTATAGTGGATCGTTTGACTAAGTCGGCTCATTTCTTAGCGATTCGCATGGACTACCAAATGGATAAGTATGCGGACATGTATGTAAGTCAAGTGGTACGCTTACATGGTGTTCCAGTGACCATTACTTCAGATCGGGATTTGAGGTTTACTTCGAATTTTTGGCAAAGTCTTCAAGTTGCATTAGGGACTAACCTTCAGTTTAGTATTGCTTTTCATCCCCAGACAGATGGACAAATAGAAAGAGTAATCCAGATATTAGAGGATATGTTAAGAGCTTGTGCAATTGATTTTAAAGGAAATTGGGGTGAAAGATTGCATTTGGTAGAGTTTGCCTATAATAATAGTTTTCAGAAGAGTATAAGCATGGCTCCCTATGAAGCATTATATGGAAGGAGATGTAGGACTCCTGTCTGTTGGAGTGAAATAGGTGAAAGGAAATTGACAGGACCTGAACTGGTACAAGTTACCACTGAAGCTGTTGAAATTATCAGAGAAAGACTTAGAACAGCTCAGAGTAGACAGAAAGGCTACGCAGATAGACGTAGAAGGCCTTTGGAATTTAGTGTAGGAGACCATGTATTCCTTAAGGTATCTCCAATGAAAGGGATATCTCGATTTGGGATGAAGGGTAAGTTAAGCCCTAGATTTGTTGGACCTTTTGAAATACTCGAGAGGATAGGGGATGTAGCTTATCGTTTAGTGTTACCTCCTAAGTTACAAAATCTGCACGATGTGTTCCATGTATCGATGTTGAGGAAGTACCAGCCGGATCCTGGTCACATACTCGATCATGAAGCCATCAAAGTGGATGAGAGAGTAAGGTACATTGAAGAGCCTGTGCAGATATTGGATCAAAAGGAGCAAATTCTTAGGACCAAGAAGATCCCATTGGTTAAGGTATTATGACGACATCATGATATGGAGGAAGCCACGTGGGAAAGTGAGGATCAGATGAAGGAAAAGTATCCCTATTTGTTTCAAGAAGGCACGAGTGGTGTTTAAATTTCGAGGATGAAATTCTCTAAGGAGGGGAGAATTGTGGCATTCCAAAATTCAAAGTCAAGCTATAAGGTGTGTTAAAGTCTTTAATTAGGTATAAAAATTTCCTAAGGTTTATGCTTTAGCCATTAGTCTTTTTTTTAGAATAGATGATGTGTGTATATATTTGTGAGAATTTAAATTTGATAGATTATGATAATAATCTATGCTTGGCCATGCACTTTATAAATTAAATTTCAATAAATAAAATGTCACAAGACTTTGGCCATGTTGAAAATTAAAATTTTAAAAAATATTTATAGAATAAATTCAAAAAAAAAAAGGGGGAAAGTCAATTTTTAGGTTGGGCCTTAGGCCCATTGGCCGAAGCCTTGATGGGCCAAGCTAGTCGGCCCAATAGAAGCCCATGGAAGGGGGCTGTCGCCGGCCCATTTAGGCCCAAGGAGATGTGGCCGTCGGCCACAAAAGAAGGCCCAAGAAGAGGAGGCCCAAGCCCATCATGCAAGTGTTATAACAAGTGGCAAGAAGAAGGCCATGCATTGGCCATTGGTGAGGCAATCTCATGATTGCTAATGATGAGCTTTAGGGGGGATAAAAGGGAAGAGAGAGAGAGGGGTGGCCGGTTTTTCCCCATTCGGCCGAGAGAGAGTGAGAGAGAGAGAGGTTTCGAGAGAAAGGGAGAGTGGCCGAGAGAGAGAGAGGAGGAGGAACCGCCATCCGTCCACTGTGTGCCGCCGTGCTCGCCGCCTTACGCCGTCGACCGACCGGTCTAGAGGCAAGTGGGAGTCCTCTAGCTGCTCTTGCATGTGTGTATGTTACTTGCATGTTGAATTTTTGGGTGTTTAGGTGAGAAAAACCAAGTATGGATAGTTTGTGTTTGAATGGTTTGGCTGTTTTCGCTCGAACAGTGTGAGTCAGGATGTTGTGTGAGCTTTCATGCATGTTTAGAGTCCGATTTTGGCTTTGATTTCTTCATGAAAGTTGTAGATAACATCTTTAACTATAACATACTAAAATTTCGTGGAAAATGATGGATATTTGTGGGGTTAAAGTCTCATCCTACGGAGACCTCAGATCTGGAAAGATTTTACTGACCTTTTGTTGGATTTGTGGTTGCATGTTGGTTTGTGTTAAGAATATCTCTTCGATTTCTTCATGAAAGTTGTAGGGGAAATCTTAAAATACAACATACTAAAATTTGAAGTGAAATGATCAAGTATAGCCTAGTAAATCGACTAGATCTTGAAGACGGTAATTCTGGAGATGTATTTTGGGACACCCGAGACTTCATGGACCTAAATGACGACTATTCTCTGGTTATTTGACTTATATCTCTTCATGAAACTTGTATAGAACATCTTGGTGTATAACATATCCAAATTGCAGAGGAAAATAAGAATATTTGGTAGGTGAAAACTCAGTATTTCGGAGAAGCATGTACTGGACGATTCGGTAATGGATCCAGAAGCTTCGTGAGACTGTAGAAATTTATCTAAAAAGAATCTGACCTGGAAGTCTTCATGAAAGTTGTACGAACATTTCTTGGCTATCACTTGGTAAAATTTCGTAATTTTTGGAGGCCATATGAATATTTTAATCGAATTTCTTCGGAAACCGTGCATTCTGGTTTCATCCGAAAATCATATGATGTTTTGTGAAAATTGTGAGATTGTGTAAAATTCTATTTGGCCATGTATTTTGCATGTAATTATCATCCTATTGGCTTGTTTGATAATTGCTTTAATTTTTATAATTTTGGAAATTTATAGATATTAAATTTAATATTTATGAAAGTGGCAAAAGGTTAAATTTAAAAATAAATAAATAGAAAATAAAATAAAATAAAATGGATTATTTTATTGGCCATAAATTCCATTCAATTATTAATAAATAATTATACATTGCTGCATGTATGATAAGGTCTTGGTGTGTGCATGACATTTAATTGAGATGCATGTGTGAATTCTATGCCAAGTATGACTTGTTTGATGTCACGTCATATGCCATGCTAAATTAAGACTGAAATTGGTAAACATGGATAATGGTAAATGAGGAGGTGGTTGTGGTGGAGGATGATGCCGGAATGTATAGAGATGCATTGCCGGATTGCCTTGGGAGATTCAGGATGCCCGGAATGTGGGGGGCCGGAAGCCCTGTCGGATGTTTTTGCCAAAAGGGAATGCCTCGCGATGCCAGGATTGGGGTGTGGGATGCCCGGCCAGGGAGTGTAAATGCCGGAAGCCCTGTCGGAGGTTTTTGCCTGAAGGGAATGCCTCGTGATGCCAGTTGGGATGCGAGATGCCCGAAATGTGGGGGGCCGGATGCCCGGTGGCCTGGAATGGCTAAATGCCAGAGGTTTTTCTCGCATGGGATGCGAGTGTATAATGTGAGATGAAATTGATGATCCGAGGAAGGATGATGTGGTGATCAAATTAAAAATTAAAAGTGGAAATTGAATCATGCATGATATGATATGACATGGCATGATGATATGCATGATGATACGCATGATGATGATGATGATGATGATGATATATGATATGCATGCTGATGATACGCATGATGATAAGCATGATGATGATGATGATAATGATATATGACATGGCATGATGATACGCATGATGATGACAATGATCATGATGATGATGATGATGATATATGATATGGCATGATGATATGCATGACGATGATGATGATGACATGTATGATATGATGATGCCATGATGATGATGACATGTGTGATGTGGTGATGTCATAATGATGATGACATGTATGACATGATGATGATACACATGTATGTGTTATAATTTGTGATGATGATGCATGATAGTATGCACGTGGCTTCAAGGTAAGTAACGCCTGCAATGCATGTATGACTTGTATGATGCATTGAGTGGTTGTTGGATTCCTTATTTGCTGAGTGGTTGTACTCACCCCTTTTAGGGACCAACATTTCATATTAGCAGTATGCCGCTTCCTGCCGTCGCGCGGGGTGCATTTTACGGGTTACCGTCCGACGTCGAGGTGAAGTGTGAGGAGTACAGCTTTCCTTCTGTGCTTGGATTGACATACATACGTGTGCGCTGTTTTGTCTCGTACGACATAGGCTTGGCTAGGGGCTCGATTATCAAGGAGTTTGTCTCCGTCCACGTTCGCCGCGATGGGGTGATGAGAGGGATGCTGCCACCGCCGCCGCCTAACGCACCGGACTGGGTGTGAGACCTATGCGCGACGAGTAGGGGCTGTTTTTTTTTGGATAGTTAGCCGACACTTATGATGGGGGTTGTGCGCGTGTGATGTAGAGGGTCGATGATCCTTTTTGAGGTTTTAGGCTGGACATGGCTGAATCCTAGCTTTTCCTTTTTGGTGTACCGACCCAAAAGAAGTCCCATCTTGAAAATATATGTAAATAAAGTGTCATGGCTTGTCTATGAAATCATGATGATTAGTGGTGTGTATTTGTATCATGGTTGGTAGGGGAGAGATGGTGATGTTTTAATTTGCTTCTACTAATGAGTCGCGATGGGACCGTTTTGTTTTAAAAAAAAAATGTGTCTATGAATAACGACGCTTCTTCTAAGTGTAGAACAAAAGGGTAATAAGATGTAACATCGGTGCTTGTGGCGACCTTCGAAGGGTTCGGGGTGCTACACTGTAGTAGAGGAGCTTAGTGGCCAAATGATGGAGAATGGCATGAAGGTTGATGGTGACCAAGAGCTACCCCGAGGAAGGCCGCAACATCAACGAGACGCCTCTAGAACACGACCTAGAAGGTAGCGGCATTATGAGGATGATGAGGCCAACATGGAGGATGATCGAGATGCTTGATTTGAAAGGTGGAATGGAGGCCGAAGATTTAGACACCGAGAAGATGATGAACTTGGCAACATCAAGATGAAGATTCCTTCCTTCCAAGGGAAGAATAATCCCAATGCATATCTAGAGTGGGAGAAACGCATGGAGATGGTATTTTATTGCCAACGATACTCTAAGCTCAAAAAGATAAAAAAAAAAAAAATTGATGTTGTTGAATTTACTAATTATGCTATAATTTGGTGGGATCAACTTGTGACTAGTAGAAGGCGCAATGGTGAAAGACCGATAGAAACGTGGGATGAGATGAAGCAATGATGAGAAGACATTTTGTACTAAGTCATTACCATTGAAATTTGTTTCAAAAATTACAAAATCTTACACAAGGCAATAAGAGCATGGAAGAGTATCACAAGGAGATGGAAATTACCATGATCCGTGCTAATGTGGTGGAGGATCGTGAGGCCACAATGTCAAGATTTTTGAGTGGTTTGAGTCAAGACATAGCAAGGGTGGTGGAGCTGCAACACTATGTTGAATTGGAGGAATTGGTGGACAAAGCTATTAAAGTTGAGCGGCAATTGAAGTTGGACTGAAATCACAAGAGTGGAGAAGGTTCAAATCAGAATTGGAGATCCAATTGGAAGAGAGATGAGAAGCCGAATTAGAGAGGAAACAACACCAAAACTGAAACCTCAAAGGAGAAGGAAAGGGACGGTAAAGTTGAAACGAATCCGGCTTCAGGTAAAACCGAAAACCTTAACACTAGAACTCATGAGATTATATGTTTTAAGTGTTAGGGTATGGGTCATATGGTGAATCAATGCCCTAATAGGAGGGTGATGATCATGACTAGACATAGTGTTATTGAGTTCGAAAGTGAAAGGGAAGAAGAGGATGATGAGATGCCACTGTTGGAGGATTGTAGTGATGGAGAAGTGGCTATAAAAGGAGGCTTATTGGTAGTTAGGCGTTCTTTGAGTGTGCAAGTAAATGAGGAGGAGCATCACCAACAAAGAGATAACTTGTTTCATACAAGATGTGTGGTAAATGGTAAGATCTGTAGTATGATAATTGATGGAGGTAGTTGTGCAAATGTGGCAAGTTGTACTATGATGGATAAGTTGGGTTTGAAAATGACAAAGCACCCTAGGCTTTATAGAATTCAATGGTTAAATGATAGTGGTGAGGTGAAAGTGTCGAAGTAAGTTTGAATTCCATTTGAGATAAGGAGATATAAGGATGATGTAGAGTGTGATGTTGTATCTATACAAGCGGGTCATATCTTGCTTGGAAGACCGTGACAATATGATCGAAAGGTACATCATGATGGGTATACTAATCGTTATTCATTGGTGATGAATCAAACGACTTATACCTTGGTACCAGTGACACTTAGTGAGGTGTATCAAGATTAGTTAAAGTTACAACGAGAAGCCAAGAGAGAGAGAGAGAGAGAGAGAGAGAGAGAGAGAGAGAGAGAAGGTGAGAAATCCAAGGGCTTGTGTGGTGTGTCTAAGACGCAATGAAAAGGAGAGGCCGAGAGAAGGATTGTGGTAAAAACCGAGAGAAAAGAAGAGAGGAAAGAAAATAGGCAAAAGAATTTTTATGCAAAATCGAGTGAGGTGAGAAGAGCTTTAGTTCTAAACCGACCGATGCTTGTACTTTTGCATAAGGAGGTTTTGTTTTTTACTAACGATCTTGACCCAAGTTTACCTAGTCCTATTGTGTCTTTATTGTAGGATTTTGAAGATGTCTTTCCTAATGAACTTCCTGGAGAGATACCACTGATTCAAGGCATTGAACATCAAATTGATTTGATTCCTGGTGCGCCATTACCTAACCAACCCGCATATCGAAGCAATCCCGAGGAGACAAAGGAACTTCAGTGGCAAGTTAGCAAACTATTGGAGCGAGGGTATGTGAGAGAGAGTCTTAGCCCGTGCGTCATCCCTGTTTTGTTGGTGTCAAAGAAAGATGGAACTTGGTGAATTTGTGTCGATTGCCAAGCAATTAATAACATTACGGTAAAGTATTGACATAATATTCCTAAGTTAGATGACATGTTGGATGAGTTGCATGGTTCTTGCATTTTCACTAAGATCGATTTGAAAATTGGCTATCATCAAATTAGGATGAAAGAAGGCGATGAATGGAAAACTGCATTTAAGATCAAGTATGGATTATATGAGTGGTTAGTCATACCATTTGGATTAACTAATGCACCGAGCACATTTATGCGACTTATGAATCATGTTTTGCGTGCTTTTATTAGTCAATTTGTGGTTGTCTATTTTGATGATATCTTGATATATAGCCGAAGCCTTGATGACCATATTAAGCATGTGTGAGTTGTCTTGCAGGTTTTAAGGGCCGAGCAATCGTACGCTAATCTAAAGAAGTGCTATTTTGTTACTAACAAATTAGTATTTCTAGGATTTGTTGTTAGTGCTAATGGTATACAGGTTGATGAAGAAAAGGTTTAAGCAATCCGTGAATGGCCAATGCCTAAGACCGTAGGAGAGATGCGTAGCTTTCATGGATTTGCGAGTTTTTATCGGCGATTAAAGAGAAATTTCAGCACCATTGCCACACCTTTGACCGAGGTTATCAAAAAGCACATGGGTTTCACGTGGGGAGAAGAGCGAGAGAATGCATTTAATCTGCTAAAAGATAAGTTGACTAATGCTCGTTTGTTATCTTTGCCAAATTTCAATTCTACTTTTGAGATAGAGTGCGATGTTTCTAGTATAAGAATTGGAGCAGTGTTGATGCAAGGAGGGTGTCCCATAGCTTATTTCAGCGAGAAATTGAGTGGAGCAACATTGAATTATCCTACCTATAATAAGGAGATGTATGCTTTAGTGCGAGCTTCGGAGACTTGGCAACACTATTTATGGCCGAAGGAGTTTGTGATCCACACTGACAATGAGATTTTGAAGTACTTGAAAGGGCAACAAAAGTTGAATAAAAGATATGCCAAATGGATGGAGTTCATCGAGACTTTTCCATATGTGATCAAGTACAAGAAAAGTAAGAAGAATGTGGTAGTCGATGCACTTTCTCGAAGGTATGCGATTCTAACTTCTTTCGAAGCAAAGTGTCTAAGTTTTGAGCATATTAAGGGCTTATATACTGATGATGATGACTTTGGGAGAGTGTTTGAAGCATGTGAGCATGCTACATTTGATAAATTCTGTAGGCATGAAGGTTATCTTTTCTGTGAAAACAAATTTTGTTCACCTAATTGTTCTTTGCGTGAATTTTTGGTGTGAGAAGCGCATAGTAGTGGTTTAATAGGGTATTTTGGCATTAATAAGACTTATGAAATGATACATGAACATTTTTATTTGCCACATATGAAGAGAGAAGTCACACGTGTTTGTGAGAGATGCATTGCTTGTAAGCAATCGAAGTCTACAACTAAACCGCATGGCTTATATACACCATTACCTATTCCAACGCATCATTGAACTGATATTTCTATGGATTTTGTGTTAGATTGCCTAGAGTGCTATAACTTGACAGAAATGGACACTTAAGTGTCATAACTTACGAAAGGTACACCTAAATGTCAAAATCGGAGCAAAATAGATCACTTGAGTGCAAATTCGACCAAAATGCTGATAAGATAAAAAATTAATATAAAAATTAATTAAATTCAATTTATTAAAACATTTGTAAAAAAAAATGCAAATATTAAAAATATCAAAAATATTAAAAATATTTATAAAAAAAAAGGGCGGCTGAGGCAACCCCCAGGGTGGCAGCCCTTGTCCCGGCGGGGCGAGGGCCGTTGACCCTCGCCAAATCTAGATGAGGGCCGCGACCCTCACCCGAGATCCGGCGGGAGGGGAAGGAGGAGGAAGAAGAAAAAAGGGGGTGAGGGGGGGGAAGGAAGAGGAGGGAGGCAATTGACAACAAGAGCTAGGGTTGTCGAGCCCGGTCAAGGCCGGCGGGCCCGGCCGACCGATGGCGAGGGCTGTGTGCCCTAGCCCAGATCTGGGGCAAGGATACGCAGGCCCTCACCGCCGGCCCTCGACTAGGGCTCAGCGGCCTCGGCCAACCCTCCCCCACCTTTCGGCAATGGCGGGGAGGCGACTGCGGCAGCAGCGGGGGCTCGGCCCTCGGCCGTCGACCGCCTTCCTCCTACTCCGTTTTTTTTTAAAAACAAATATAAATTATATTATTATTATTTTTAAATTTAATTTAATTAATTTTTTATATTATATTAAAATTCAAACTATGCCAAAACGATGTCGTTTTGGTCGATTTATGGGCTCTATTTTGGCCAACACCCAAAACGACATAGTTTTTTGTGAATTAGAGCTGACTCAGCTCTCCGGCGAGCCACCTTGGCGAGAAATATTAATATTTTATTGTCACGTATGATTTCCGGCCGGTTTCGTCGGAGGTGGCACTCAGGTGTCCCACTTTTCTTAAAATGTGGCACTTAAGTGTACCTTTCATAAGTTATGGTACTTAAGTGTCCCTTTGTGCTAAGTTATGGCACTTAAAGCATTCTTTTGCCCACCATTACCTATTCCAACGCATCCTTGGACTGATATTTCTATGGATTTTGTGTTAGGATTGCCTAGGTCTAAGTATGGTAGAGATTTTATTTATGTGGTTGTTGATCGGTTTTCAAAGATGGCTCATTTTCTACCTTGTCATAAAACTAATAATGCATCTCATGTTGCTGATTTGTTCTTTAAGGAGGTTGTACGTTTGCATGGCATGCCTAGATCAATTGTTTTAGATTGAGATTCTAAATTTCGTAGCTTCTTTTGGAAAATATTGTGGAAAAAACTAGGAACACGGTTGTAATTTTCTACTACTTGTCATCCACAGACTGATGATCAAACCGAGGTAGTTAATAGAACTTTAGGGGTATTGTTGCATGCTATTATTAAAAAGAATATAAAATCTTGGGAAGATTGTCTACCACGTGTTGAGTTTGCATATAATAGGAGCATGTACTCTACTACTAAATTTACACCATTTGAGGTTGTCTATGGTTTTAATCCGTTAACTCCGTTAGATTTAACCCCTTTACCTATTAATGAGCGTGTGGATTTAGATGGAGCAAAGAAAGCTGAATTTGTCAAGGCGTTGCATGAGAAAACACACGCAAATATTGAGTGCAAGATTGAACAATATGCAAGGCAAGCCAACAAAGGGCGCAAGGAAGTGGTGTTTGAACCCGGCAATTGGGTTTGGGTTTATATGCGCAAGGAGCGATTTCTTGAGCAGCGACATTTTAAGTTATTACCGCGAAGGGATGGACCATTCATGGTGTTGGAAAGAGTTAACAATAACGCCTACAAGCTTGATCTTCCAAGTAAGTATGATGTTAGTGCTACATTTAATGTTTCTGACTTGACTTTTTTCGATGCAAGTGATGATTTGAGGGCAAATCCTTTGCACGGGGGAGGGAATGATGTGGACATCGAGCCATATCGAGGAGGAAATGCTAGGGGTCCCATTGTCTATTCTGACTAGTTCGATCACTCAACCATGGACCAAACAATTTAGGCAAGCTGTTAGCATCATGGTTCATGATCTTTGGCGTGGAGATGACCTTGGATCAAATCTTGAAGAATCTTGGAAATCTTGGCGTAATATTTGGCGTGGAGATGACCTTGAATCAAATCTTGAAGAATCTTGGAAATCTTGGTGCAATTTGATTATCTAGTCACTAAATATTTGACCAATTCAGAAAAAAATATCTTTTTGTTTAGATATTTTCTAGAATATGACACATTAGAATTCTAGGGCTGGTTTTAGGGTTTGTGTGGCAACTAGAAGGCCTATATTAAGGACTGGCCAACTTTCTTTGGGAGACAGATATATTTTATTTTTGAGGAAAATGATTGAGAGGTTCTCTTCAACTGTTCTTTTGAGGACTTGACCTTATCAAGATTCTCTTGTGGTGGTTGATTCGACTTATTGAGTGAGATAGCGAATTCTTTCGCTCGTGGCGTCTATAATGTTGGTTGTTTGACATGCGTTCATCAACAAGTCATGTTCATACCGAGGTTGCCAATCACAGGTTTGATTGGAGGTCGAGGTTCACAATTTGCACCATCCGGGCCTTCATAGAACGATATTTCCGCAATGATTCACATCAATATTCCTTCTAAAGTCGATGTAGTTGCTCCTACCAATCACATATCCATAACGCATAACAACTCATGAACAGTAACTGCTCAATATAAGAGGTCACTAGAAGAAGATTAGCAAGAACTCACGATTCACACTCCCACTCCCCGGGACCAAGTTGCCTTTCCAAGGGTTTTTCTATGCACTGCAAACATCCGGTATTCTTCACAAAATATATTTAAATTGCATCTGGAAAATGCGACGATTTCTCTAAGACAGGAGCTCTTTTGACCCTCACCACAAATCAGTGAACAACTAAGAAAAGGCATGAGAAGCCATCACTCGTCCCATATCAGTCTCCTTTCTTTAGTGGAACATGATCTCGGTCTTCCTGTAGTTGACTCAGTCCTTCTCGAGAAAAAGTTATCCCATCGTGAGCTCGGCTTCTTCCAGGTAGTCAACCACGGTGTGCTAATAGAGGTCTTGGACCACACGATTACAGTGGTGAAGGCCTTCAACAAGCAACCGATGGAGGCGAAGGCAAGGATATACCAGAGGGAGATGGAGACCGGCGTCACGTTCTTCTCCAACATTGACTTGTTCCATTCCAAAGTGGCTAGCTGGAGATAATCAACCAAGCTCAATTACCATTTAGGATCACATCAAATCAAGTTTACAATATTTAGCAAATGATCGAAAAATTGTCCAAAAAATTCTAAACCTATCGTACAACGGTCAATTCAATTCTAAGTATTTTAGCGTATCAATCTAGTCATATATATTTTGATAATGTCAATTGTGCCAAACATTTTAATAATTTATCAATTTAATCTAAACCTTCTAATGGTGCATCAAAAAATAATTGACATAGCAATTTAGTCAATGTTGGCCATAATACGTGACACGGCGATGTTGATGTTGACATTTTTTGTAATTTTTTCATTCATTATGATTTGTTTTTCTTTTCCATTTTTCCCTCCATTGGTCATCGTCAGGCTTCATCAATGGCCAATGGAGGTTGTTGGCCACAGGTGAGGGCTGCCCTTGTCAGCCCTTGGTGTGGGCCACCTTCGCCTAAGGCCAGCAAAGATCATTGATCATCGATGATGCCTAGTAGAGGGAAAAAATGACAACAAAGAAAAGAAAAAGAAAAAAATATTCATTAAATTAAAAAATTAAAAAAAAAATTGCATGAATTGTCAACGTCAACACTAATCATCCTAAGGGCTAGTTGTGTCATGTAAAACGATCGATGCTTACTAAACTGCCATGTCAGCAATTTTGGCTAAAAATGATCGAAAAAACTAAATTGATAAATCATTAGAAATTTTGGACTAAATTTATAATTCATACAAAATTTTAGGACTAAATTGGTATAATTGAAATGTTTTGGACTAAATTGATAATTATATTTAAATTTAGGATTAAATTGGCACAATTGAAAAGCTTATGATTGAATTGGATGCAGTATAATAGGTTTTTGACTTCTCGGATAATTTTTTTAACAAATGGTGGAATGATACGTTGTATATACTAATGGAAGAGGGTGACGCATCTCAATATGATGAGCGTGATATTGATAAATTATACATCTGGATTGCATGAAGTTAATTAATATTTTTAAGGGGATAAACAAAAAGAAAATTCATTCGAACATTTAAAAAAATTGGGCAAGCAAAAAGAATTTGTTTAAACCAATGCAAGGAATTATGTTGCAGGGACTCACTCTAGATAAGGTTGGAGCCGAAAGTGGAGATGGCAGAGATCTCCGAGGTGTGCAGAAATGAGGTGATGGAATGGGATTAGCATATCCAACGCCTAGGAAGCATCCTGATGGGACTATTGACTGAGGGGTTGGGATTGAATCTCGAAAGCTACAAGAATTGACATGCCCATAGAGTAGGATGATGGTGGGGAATTACTATCCATACTGTCCCCAACCTAATTTGATGGTCAACTTGGCATCCCACACGGACCCGGGAGTGATCGCAATGCTCTTGCAAGACCAACTCCTAGGTTTGCAAGTGAAGCATGGGGACGAGTGGTTGGATGCACCGCCCCAATCCCAGTGCTCTGGTTGTGAACATTGGTGACATCCTTTCGCTAAACTTTTGTTGAGTACTAGGAGTAGTTCCAAAGCACCCGAACCTATTCAAAAGTAACATTGTACAATAAAATAGAGATCCGATTTACGTGATTTCAATATTTGTAGATCATGTCCAACAACGAGTACAAAAGCATAGAGCATACGGCGTTGGCCAACCCTAATCGAGAGCCACATGTGTCTATAGTAGTTTTCTACAACTTGAGCAATTTGGATATTCAGCTCAGACCGTTTCCGGAGCTCGTATCCTTAGATAATCTGCAGCTTTTCAGCAGCTCACCATGGGCGCATACTTGAGGGCATTCTTTACTACTGAGTTGGATGAAAGTCTGGTCGATTACTTTAGGGCATGATTCAGAGGTGCATGGGGCATAAAAGATGATACGGGCATAAGATTACTTCTTTGTAACACTAGAGGAAATACTGGATTCTTCCCCTATATAATACTGATCACTGAGAGGTAAAGTATCTATGTCCTATTATATTTTGTTTCTTGTTAAAATCAGAACTTATATCAAATATAGCTTTCTTGAATGTACTCTAAAAAAAAAAAAAATCACGTTCTCTATCATGTAGGGAACATAATCAAAAGTTTTCTTTTCTAAAGGTTTATTTTATATATCTGCTAATTAAAAAAAATCACGTTCTCTATCATGTAGGGAACATAATCAAAAGTTTTCTTTTCTAAAGGTTTATTTTATATATCTGCTAATTGATTTTTCGAGTGAATGAATTGGAAATTGACATCACCACCTTGAACTTGATCTCTAATGAAATGATGTTTGACCTTAATATGCTTGGCTCTTAAGTGCAAGATTGGGTTCTTAGCATTGGTGTTGTCACACTTGTAGTTGTATTTGACCTTTCAACACTAAAATCTTTTTGCTGTTACTTCATCCAAAGGATCTAAGCACAACAGCTTCCAAGTGCCACGTATTCAGCTTCAGTTGTGGATAGAGCCACAATACTCCACTTCTTGGAGTACCAAGATATCGACATATTACCTAACATCTGACAGGTTCCAAATGTTCTCTTTCTATCTATTTTGCATACTGCACAATCTACATCAGAATATCTAGACAAAACAAATTCTGACCTCTTTGGATACCATTGTCCAAGAGAGGGGTAAGTGTTCATATATTTGATCATTCTCTTTACAGCAAATAAATAAGACTCCTTAGGATCGCACATGCAAACATTAAACAAAATATCAGCTCTAGAAGTTGTAAGATATAGAAGAGATCCTCTCATACTTCTATACAACTTCTGATCAACCTTGTTACTATTCTCATCCTTGTCAAGCTCTAATGAGTGAGACATTGGCATTTCTGTATTCTTCAAGTTTTCCATTTTTCCTGACACCTAAATTTTGGCGACCCATTTAGTCATTTATTCAATGCATAGATAATTAGGGGTTAATTTTATCCCTGAGAAACAATTAATTAATTGCATAGCATATAATTTTAGGTGCATTTATTTTTAATTTACATTTACATTGGACCGGTGACAGATGGGTTCGAATTGATAGTTCAAAACTTTAATTTGATGAGTTGGGCTAAGCCCACGAAGAGAGCAAATCGACCTAAGCCCGTATCCTTGGGGAGATTTTACGGATTTATCTTTGCAAGACTTCAAATTTGAGAAGAATCCTCTTGCAATTGTGAATCGTATCAAAAATACATATTGCGTTTGGAGAAGCAAATATTGCATTTGGAAAAGCAAATATTGGGTTCGGAAAAGAAATCTTCGTGGATATGGATTTTGAAAAAATTAAAACCCTAATCCATGGCCTATAAAAGGGTTAAACGCATAGGGTTTTAGGGGGCTTCTCTTCGTTCGAGGAAAAGAGAACAAAAAAAGTCAAAAAGAGAGAGGAAAGGGAAGAGGGGACATGCGGCGGGGTGAGGGAAAGAAAAGCAGAGAGACACATACGTGAGGAGACGTTGACCAGTAGGGAAAAAGAAAAAAAAGAGAGAAAAAAAAAAAAGAGGACTATTCATCTTCCCCGTAGCCGTTCTGCCCCGCGTCGCTCTACACCGGCCATCGCCCAGCATCGCCGCTCGTCCGCAAGCACCGCACCACCGCCGCACCCCAACTTGCCTACAACCCAAGCGTCCGCAACCCCCTGCTGCAGCTGCGATGGTCCAACGCTAGTGCAACCCCCTTACACGCGAGCCAACAGCCGAGCCATTGACCACCACCGCGCGCTTCCAGCAATTGCTGCAACAACCTGGCGACCTGCTCCTCTGCCACAACCTGTTGCCGACGCTCGCCCTTTTGCCGCATCACTACTGCTTAGTCGGTCACGCTTTAACATGCGACCTC
This sequence comes from Eucalyptus grandis, assembly GCF_016545825.1. NCBI lineage: Eukaryota > Viridiplantae > Streptophyta > Magnoliopsida > Myrtales > Myrtaceae > Eucalyptus > Eucalyptus grandis. The sequence goes on along the minus strand of NC_052613.1, from coordinate 45,279,823 downwards.
GTCACTGAAGCCCACCACGCCTGCACCAGCCATCGACGCTCGACTCCTCACGATGACCTGATGCCTATGTCTGTACCTCTGCCACTGCCTAACGCCACTGGAGCCCATATCGCCAGTCTGCTGCTCCACCGGACGCTGCACCGATCCTTGCCACTGCAACCCGCCTCCTCACGACGACCCGATGCTCACTGCTGCTGCAGATCGCAATGCCAACAACCCATTGAAGCCTCCGCAGTGCCATTCCGAGCAACGACCCGACGCTTGCTGCTGCATCTGTCATCCCCGAGCCTTCCACTCAAGTGTCGCTACTGTTCCGTCCAAGACCGCTGCTGCCAATGCTGCCAGTCCGCCCTTGCTGAAGCTCTAACAACCACCCCCCACTCCGGTGGTGACCCATCACCTCCTGTGGCACACCACATGCCCTTGCCAAGCCTTGGTTGGAAAGCAAAAGCAGAAAAAAAAAAAGGAAAAAAGAAAAGGGAAAATCAAATTAGGTAGTTTTTTTACTTTATTCTATTTTTATGTAATTTTATTTAATTACTTTGTTTTTATAGTAGAATATTCCTAAATGTAAGATTGAAATTCCTTGTCACGAAATAGCCTCTCAAATTAGGGATTGACAGCCCAATTTTCACACCCGAAATCCGACTCCCAATCGCTTGCAAAATCGTCAATCCGATCTCACGCTTGAGATTCGATTCGCGGTTTATTTAAAATTGACCAACCTAATCTCATGCGCGAGATATGGTTCGTCAATTTTTGGATATCAATCTTATCTTGCTTTATTTGCTGTCGTGGTGGTTGAATCAATTTTATTTCCGTAAAAGAAAAAAATCAAAAGAAAATATTTGAGTTAGGATTAGAATATTTCTTGTTTTAGGGTTATCTTGTATATTTAGAATGTGAATTTTATTCAAATTTTTATAATAAAAAAAAATCAATTTACGATGCTAGTTGTTTTAAACGTAGATTGCATGTTCAGTTATTTGACAATTTTGAATTTCGAAATTTATAAAACAATGCATATGTCATGTAGAATTAAGGCATTATTTGCACGTCATTGCATATTATGATAGATTGCATCCTCTTTAGGAAAATAGCAAGATCATGCGCACGTCATATAGAATTAAGTTCTAGAATGCACGTCATTTAGTGATTGTTTTAGGTCCATTTAATTAGAGATTTCCCATCATTAGAATTAAGTCATTAGGTTAATTTAGGTTGCACATTTAATTGTTGCATTTCTTTAAAAATTATTTTCCTCATGTCATATAGTTTAGGCTATACTGTTATGTCATATCACTTCATGTTCGATTAGTAACATTGCATTGCATATAAATTATATTCTCATTAAATAAGTGAAAACAAAAATTCAGTGATTGCATGTTAATTAGAAATCATATCTAGGATTGTTGATGTGAATTTTGATCTAACAACGCAGATGCTTTGGATACCATGAGGTAAAGTCATGCAATTTATTTATTGCTTTCTTGAGTGTTAAATTGGTGGTTTGTGCACTTGCTTGATAACCTCACATGCTAGGAAAATAAATTAAAATCAATTCAAGTTACTTGCCAAACATTTTTTTTTCAAAATAAAAGAGAAAGGTACCGAAAGGGCGTTAGAAAAATCTAGTGTAACTAAGTCCCCGAACTCACAATCTCTGGTTCGTAGGAGTAAAGCAAATCTCCCGTTACTTTACTTGGGTTTCTAATCGACCCACCAAAAATAGATTAATGGCGACTCCTAATGGAAAATCAATGGCATATTAAGAACTTGAACCTAAGTCACGAATTGGTATGGGCTTGAGAGAGCCCGAGCTAAGTTTAGGCTTAGTAATCCATTAGTCAAATCTTAGGTGGTTCACACAAAAATTTGGTTGTGACAATTTTGAACTTCTTCACCACTTCTTTGGCATACTTTTATTGAAAGATAAAGGTGCCATTCTTTTCTTGTTTTATTTGAAGTCTAAGAAAGAAAGTCAGTTTACCCCTCATACTCATCTTGAATTCATCTTGCATTAGTCTTGAGCACTTCTTGCAAAGACTTTCATTCGACGATCCAAAAATAATATCATCAACATAAACTTGTACTAACAAAATATCCTTACCTTATCTTCTTATGAAGAGTGTAGTGTTCACGTTACCTTTAACAAAACCATTTTGGATAAGGAAATTGTTGAGTCTTTTGTACCAAGCTCTGGGGGCTTGTTTCAAACCACACAACGCTTTCTTTAATTTGAAAACATGATAAGACTTTCTAGGTTCTTCAAATTCAGGAGGTTGTTCTATGAACACATTCTCTTTAATTAATTTGTTTAAGAATGCACTTTTCACGTCCATTTGGAAAAGTTTGAAATCATGAAAACAACCATTAGCAGGTAAAAGTCTAATAACCTTTAACCTTGCTATGGGAGCATGTGTTTCTTCATAGTCAATCCCTTTTTCCTAGGAATAGCCCTTAGCCACAAGCCTTGCTTTGTTTCTTGTAACTTTGCCTTTGTCATCTAGCTTGTTTCTAAAAACTCATTTCGTTCCAATTACTGGATGATCTTTTGGCCTTGGTACAAGTTCCCGAACATCATTTAGTTTGAATTGATGGAGCTCTTCTTGCATGGCTCCTATCTAGCTTCATCTCAGAGAGCTTCCTCAAGTCCTTTAGGCTCCACTTCTGAAATGGATGCTAAAATACCAATAACATCTTTCAAAGTTGATCTTGTTCTTATCTTGTTTAATGTTGAGGTCTTTTGGATGACTAGATTTGTGCTTCCAGTTTTCGTTGTATTTGTCCTCCGATATGAAAATTTCTTCTTTGTCAAATTGTTTCTTAGGTTCATTTGATGTTGTAATGTTTGATACTAATAACTTCTAAATATCTTGCAACTACTGAAGAGACTCCTGTTGTTGGGAAGATTCAGGTTCTTCTACAATACCTTTATTGTTCTTATCAAACTTCACATTAATTGATTCTTCCATCATTTGAGAGTTTTTGTTGTAAATTCTAAAGGCCTTGCTAGCAGACGAATATCCTAAGAAAATTCATTCATCTGACTTCTCATCAAACTTTCCAAATCGATCATTAGCATTTTTAAGAATAAAACACTTACAGCCAAACACTCAAACTATGAGATGCTTGGTCTTCTACCTTTGAAAAATTCATAATGGGATTTCTCTAAGGAAAGTTTGAGAAAAACACGATTTATAATGTAGCATGTAGTAGAAACAGCTTTTTTGCCCAAAAATATGATCCAACTTTGCTTTATATTAAGAGAGTTCTTGCCATTTATTGTAAAGAATAATTTTCCCTCTCTACAACACCATTTTGTTCGGGGGTGTAGGGAGTCGAAAATTGATGCTTAAATCCATTTTTCTCACAACAGTTAGAGAAACTTTGATTTTCAAACTCTCTCCCATGATTGGTTTTAACACAAGAAATAGTATAACCCTTTTCATTTTGAACTCCTTTTGTAAACTTTGAAAAATATGGAAAAGCTTCATGCTTATGTGCAAGAAAGAAAACCCAAGTATACCTAGTGTAGTCATCAACAATGACTAAACAATACATTTTTCCTCCAAGGCTTTGAGTTATTGAAGGTCCCAAGATGTCCATATAAAGAAGCTACAAAGCATGTTTAGTAGTAACATAATTGATGGAAGTACTTCTTAACTGTTTTTCAAAAGCGCACACTAAACAAGTTTTAGATTTTTCAAATCTAACTTTTGGTAGCCCTCATATGAGTTTCTTTGTTAACAACTTCTGGATTTGCTTGGTGCTGATATGCCCAAGTTTCCTATGCCAAAGGTTTGACTCATCCTTGATGGATACCAAGCATTGTATATCATTAGACTTTATGTTTAATAGATATATATTCCCATGCCTTCTCCCTGTAAAGGATTGCTTGTTGTCTTGACTTGTTCCAAAGCACTTGTCTTCTTGGAAGCAAATTCTAAAACTGACATCACACAATTGACTGATGTTGAGAAGGTTATAATTCAAATCTTCGACTAAAGAAATGTCCTTAATTGTAACACTTCCAATTTTGACTATCCCTTTGCAAATTATTTTTCCTTTGTTGTTGCCATCGAAAGATACACTTCCACCATTGAATTTTGAGATCTCAACCAACTTAGATGGATCTCTTGTCATGTGCCTGGAGTATCCACTATCAAGGTACCATTAATTTGCCTTTTTTCTTGGCACCTGCAATCAACAAAATAGATTCTAGCCTTCTTTGGTACCCATACTTGCCTAGTTCCTCTTCGGTTAGAAGGTTCCGCCATACTTAGAAAGTTTCTCTGAATTGGTCTCCAATCTTTCGGGCAATTATTTTCAAAATGATCTTGATTCCCGTAGATCGAACACTTAAGGAAATTTCAACCAACAAGTTTTACAAAAGATTTTTGAAAATGATGCTTGTAAATGGTCTTCGAAGGTCATTGTTTTATTCTTTCCTTGAATTTTGGAAAGGATAAGTGTAATAGAAGTCCTAAAACTTGTCATGAAAATGCAATTAAGTCCTAAAACTTGTCAAATTGTTTCAATCGAGTCCTAAAGTTAACACCGTCAACATTTTTAACGGAAAATGCTAACGTGGCACCTACGTGGCATTTAAAATGAATTTTTATTTTTCAAGTGGTTTTTTTAATTACTTTTATTTAAATTTTTAAAAAAAAAATAGATTTAAAAACTTAGAAAGAAAAGCTAAACTTTATTTTTAAAAATCTTTTTAAGAAAAAAGGGAGAACGGTAGCTCCTCCCCCACCGCTACCGCTGCCCATCACTAGAGGGGCCGGCGATGGTCGCCGACCTTGGGTGGGGGTGGCTAGGCCTCGCCGGCCCCAAGCGAGGGCCGGCAACCCATGCCAACCTCAAGCGAGGGTACCCAGATCTGGGCACACCAACCCTCGTGGGGGGCCAGCGACCATCGCCCGCCCTGGGTGAGTCGTTGCCGGCCTTCATGAGGGGCTAGCGACCGTCACCCCCTTGGACGAGGCCTCGTTGGCCGTTGCTCAGGGCCAGCGAGGCCTGACGAGGCCTCGCCCAGGGCAAGCGACGGCCACCGGCACCCCGTGAGGGCCGGCGATGGCTGCCGGCCTCCCATGAGGGCCGGCGGGTCCAAATCTAGGCACCCTCGCCTGAGCTTGGAGAGGGTCGCGGGCCCTCGCCTGGGGTCGGCGAGGGCCAGCCACCCCCGCCCAGGGCTGGCAACCATCGCCGGCCCCTCCAACAATGGGTGGCGGCGATGGTGGGGGAGGAGCTGCCGTTTTGCCCTTTTTTCTTAACAATTTTTAAAAATAAATTTTAGCTCTTTTTTAACTTTTTAATCTAATTTTTTAATAAAAATTGAATAAAAATAATTAAAAAACCATGTGGAAAATGAAAAAAAATGATTTAAAATGCCATGTCCGCGCCACGTTAGCATTTTCCGTTAAAAAGTTAACGGTGTTAACTTTAGGACTCGATTGAAACAATTTGACAAGTTTTACAACTAGATTGCACTTTTTGCAAGTTTTATGACTCAATTGCATTTTCGTGACAAGTTTTAAAACTTCTATTGCATTTATCCCATTTTGGAAAATCAATTTGTAGATCATTTGAGATTTTGCAACTAAGACAAGATTTTTTATAATAAGGTACTTGAATCGAAAGAATATGTTTTAGGGTTTTTCGACCAATAGAAAATCTTTTTTAAACAATAGAAACTTCCTTTTTCAATAACTCATTTTCCTTCAAAACAAGGTCTTGATTCTCTTGAGTTTTGGAAAGATTTTTCTTAAGAGTTTCAATTATTTCCTGTTGAAAAAGATCTTGTTGCTTTAATTTTGAGTTTTCCTTTTTCAATTCAAAAATCCTATTAAGTATAGTTTTGTAATCATAACATAATTTATCTATGTAATTTGAAACTTCTTCGAGTATATCAAAATTGCTTACCTCGATTCTTCTTCTAAATCTAAATTTGCCATCAAACATATATTGGCATATTCTTCATCACTTCCTTCGCATTCCATATCACTCCAAGTTTCAGTCTTCAGTTCTTTCTTCCCTTTTTCAACTTTGTTGTTCTTTTTCTTTAGTAATGGACAATTTAGCTTGATGTGTCATCTCTTCTTGCATTCAAAGCAAATCACATTTTTACTTTCTTCTCTTTTATTGAAATTCTTCTTTTGATTAGATGGTCTCAAGGATCTTTTTCCCTTGAATTTTCTTCCTTTTCTGGTCATCTTGCAGAATTTCTTCACCATAAGAGCCATATCTTCGTCGTCTTCATCCTCATCCTCAGAATCTATATCATCGGAATCATAGTTAGATTGTGATGCAATCATTTTCTTAAATCTGGTGTCTCCTTTGTATGTCACCTGCAATTTGTCCCAAATTTCTTTCGCTAATTCACAAGAGCAAATTCCGTTATATTCAGTAGGAGATAAGGCACAATATAAGAAATAGACTTCTTTAGCATCTAATGATTCTCTTTTAGTGATATTCGTATCAGATAGAACTGAGACTTCTAGTTTTTTGCCATCTTCATCGAACAAAGAAGTTTAAGGTCGTATGCTTTTTAGGACAACTTCCCACTCTAAGGGATTCTTGGATATGATGAATGCTTTCATGTTGTTTATCCAAATGTTATAATATCTTCCATCGAAGTACAAAGGCTTTGTATCACTTTGTCGTTCCATCAATCCTTATGTAATATTACTAGCCATGGAGAGATTGTTAAGTCAGAAGTAATAAAGCACTTTGACAAGGAGCAACCGGGCTCTAATGGCAATTGTTAAGACTAGACAAATCACTCACTTGTCCGAATAACTACATACATACATACATACATACATACATACATACATACATACATACATATATATATATATATATATATATATATATAAAGAGTAAGGGAAGGAGAATTTGCAAATAAAAAGTTGTAGTGGTTTGGCTTTAACAAGTCCACGTCCACTCTCCCGCGCTAATAGCCAATTAGCTAGATTTCATTAGATCAATCTGTCAAAGGTTACTATTAGGGATAGAATGTATAAAATATATTATCAAAGTCTATACTTGAAATAACCAGAAGATAGACTCTATCTTGAGGCCGAACTTATTCAGACTGCTTTCAGACTTCAAGGGTAAATATGTTTAAAAGCAGACTCTAAGGATGAATATATTCATATTCACGTCCAGATTGTAAAGTCTATTTTAGACGGAAGACATTCAAACTTACATACAGATGGAACAAGAGACTTTACATACAAACAGAATGTGACAAGGTCCAGAATGTGATGGATCTAGAACATGATATGTCCAGAGTGACACAAGTACAGAATATGATCCAGAACGTGATAAGTTTAGAATGAAGCAAGTTCATAACGTAACAAATTCAGAACGAAGTAAGTTCAGAATGAAACAACCTGGCAGGATATGACACAAGCCCAAAACGTATAACGACTAGTGATCAAGTTTGGATTTTACATCAAGATATATTTGATTGACTCAATCTAATTGATTGACAATTGGATCCTGAAGACAAGAATTTTGTAAATGAATAAGCTCCACTTATGGAAACTAAGATTTCGTTTGTATAGGTGATCAGAATTAACTTGGGATTCTGCTTCTGTCACTCAATGGCTACTAAATCTTCTTGATACAGATTTGTCTAATAGGCAGATTAGAAGATGATCACTTAGTTATTGTCTAATGGCTAATTTTGAAGTGGATGAGTATTTAAGGAGAGCAAGGACCGATAAGCAAATAATAGATGAAGCATAGAATCTAGAATTCCAAAGTTTGAGTGAACTTCGATCATACACTTGTCTTTGTGAGCTTAAACGTTTGTGATCGTGAGAAAAATACTAAAAGAGTGACTTAGTGAGATAGTATAATCTACCACTAAGTGTTTGCACTCAAAGTTGTGATCTCTTGCTAATCATATAGTAAAATCCAGCCAGTAGGCTATCATCGTGGGAGAGTGGACATAGATTTTATTTAAGCCAAACCATTATAAATTTCCTGTACAACCTTCTATTATCTTAACTCTCATTATTTAAGCTTATTGTACACTTATAGGTTATTTCAAAAATTTGTTCGATCGCATAACAAATTAAATATCTACTAGAAGTCTGGTGGCTCATTTATCAAACTCCGATCCTTATTCAGACTTTGCTCGCAACTTATTTTCTTCCGCATTTATTTGTCAATATTTCTTTTAAACACTTATTTACCCCCTCTAAGTGTTCGTACTAGCCTTATTAGTTACAAAATCTGAGTATTGAATACTCAAGCTAATGTGAACAATTTTTCACACACTCTTGACCTCTAAAATATTACAAAGTATAGCTCTTAGAGACAAATTTTAATGAATGAAGAACACTCAAAATTTTGGAATTATAAATTTCAGAATTGTAGCTCTCTATGTTCCTTTCAACTTCTCAATCTTCTTATATAGACTTTTATATCCAAGTTGACCGTTGGACATTTCCATAAAGGTTTACTTAGCCAAACTTCCTATTGGTTTTGAACACTGTCAGAAAATTTAATAGCTTCAAGGTTGCCCAGATGGAAGTCTCCTGTTGATTCTGCCGCCTATACAGCAGATAGAGTTTCCTTAAGTATAGTGCTTCATTTGGAAAGAGTTTTCTCCCTTCAAAGATTGATATTTTCAAGATTCATTCCATCTCAAAAGATTGGATTAGATATTCCTTTCTTCTTGGATAAGTCTCTTAATCATAGAAAGAAATCTTCCAATTTTATGCCCGTTGTCTTCTAGAACAATATCTTGATAATCAAATATCAAAGATATTAATTACTTCAAGACTTAGAGTTTGATCCTCCGAGTCTACTGACTAACGTCTAATGCTGCTCATCAGATTTTTTAACTTGGAAAACACTTTTCATCAAAGTTAAAGAAAGTTTTGTTAATCATCAAAACTAGTAAGGGAATTTTCCTCAACAATTTTCCAACAAAATAACAACTTTTTTAATGCTTAGTTGAAACTTGAAAATGAATTAAAAAAATATTTTTTTGTCATTTGATATGGAAAATTCAATATGATTTTATTTTTATTTTTTCTTTTCTTTTCTTTCTTCCTTGGTCAATCGCCGACTACAGCGAGGGATGAGCTTGCAAGCCTCAAGCAAGGCTCCACTTTGCCAAATCCAATAAGGCCGTGCGACCTAAAGCCTCACTAACCTTAGCTAAGCTCGTCCCTCACATGTGGCAGGTTGTCGGCAATCACTGTGGCTAGCAACTGGCTGAGGAAGAAGGAAAAAAAAATGAAAAAATAAAAAATTCAATTTTTTTAAATTTTTATAAGAATTAAAATTTCATTGACCAAGAGCTTGAGCCCCGCACTAGGAATATTCGCATTGCCTTTGTGAAATCGGGCTTGAGTACCAAGGATCAGAGCTTAGGGATTGGAGACTCAAGCATTTACAAATGCAGTTTCAGGTGCACAAGCACCAAGGCTTCAATCTTAGTCTCATTGGATTTGAGCTTAGGTGTTGGAGACCTAATCCTAAACACGGGGAATCAGTATTAAGGTTTTCATGCCCAAGCATAAAGTTTCAGATTCAAGCATCAATATTTAATCATATTTTGGAAAATATTTTTTGATTTAAAAAAAATCATTTTCTTGAATTTAAGTATAGGTTTTTTGTTGAATCATTTTTTTAAAGTGAACCAAACCTAGGAAAATGAGGAAACTGTATTCCCGAAAAATAATTTTCGTAAAACAAACGAAACTTAAATTTAAAGTGCGTTTGTTTCACGGAAAACTCAATGATAAAGGAAAATGCTTTCCGGAAAAGCATTTTCCAAGAATACAATTTGTTTTCCTTTATTTGGGGATGTATAATTGAAAATGTTTTTTGCCGTTTGTATCTCATTAAAAAATAATCACACTTCATCACAGGAAAAAAATGAAGAAGCAAAAACTCACCGGCCGTCCTTGTGGCCGGTGACAGGTGAAGAAGAAGCAAATTCGAATTTTTTATTTTTATTTTAAAAATGTTTTCCAAATTTTAATTTTTTAAAAAAATAAATATTTCAATTTCAATTTTTTTTTAATATATTTTTATAAGAATAATTGTTTGTAAACCAAGCATCAAATCTAAGCTTTGGTAGATTCGGAAAACGTTTTCCAGTCCTTTCAAAGGAGAAATCATTTTCTTGAATTTAAGCTTTGTTAGGAAAACATTTTCCATTGACTCATTTTCCGAAACGACCCAAACGCCGGAAAATGAGGAAAATGTTTTCCCCGAAAATGTACTCCGTGAAACAAACGCACCCTTATTATTAACTTCCCACCTCTCAAGTTTCTCCACGCTAAGCTTTTTACCTATCTTGTGCTTTTATTAAGTTGCTAATATGATACACTGAAAAAAACAAACAAACACTCTTTTTATTCCATAAGTGCCATGGTTCCCTCGTATCTTCGATTCCAATCCTATCTTCAGGATAAAGAACAATAGTGCTTAAGCCAGTAGCCAATTTTTTAAGCAATTAATTCGCCCTAGTGAAGTCGATCCTCTATCGAAGAGGCGGTAGCAATTCCGAAATTGAAACAGACCATCGTAACGCTGCAGTTTTTCTATAATTTTCTATAAATTTGGAAAAACATATAAAGATGTCATAGAATTGGCAGGAGCAATAACAACTGATAATTGAACAGTTGAAATATAGTTGAACGACTAATCATCATCGAAACGACGCCTCAAAAACCTCTGTGATTTCCCCAATTTCTTTATTAAAAAATAAATTAACATCGTGTAATCGAGATGCATTGACTCGTAAGTTTGTCTCTCATTTTTACGTTGATTTTTCCATCACTTTCTTTATTCTCTCCCATCGCCTCTTCGTCCTTCCTCTTCTCTTTCCTTGCAGCATGACACTCGCATCGGTCGAACCAGAAACTCGGAGTCGATCCATGGGCGTCACCAACACCGGCCGAGCCCAAGAGGTCAAGCAATTTGACGAATCCAAGCTCGGAGTCAAAGGCCTCGTCGACTCCGGCGTCACCTCCATCCCTCATTTCTTCATCCACCCGCCCGAGACCCTCTCCTTCCTCAAGCCAGCCTGGCCCAAGTCTGACTCGATCCCCACCATCAACCTCTCCGGCTGCCGCCCTCCGTAGTCGAAGAAGTGAGGCACGCAGCTCACAGGCTCGGCTTCTTCCGGGTGGTCAACCAAGGCGTGCCGGCAAAGGTCCTGAACCAGACAATCTCGGCAGTGAAGGCCTTCCACAAGCAGTTGGCAGGCGATACCAGAGGGAGATTGAGACCCGGTCATGTTCTTCTCCAACCTCAACTTGGGGTGAGTTTGGAAAGGTTTTTAGGGAAAGTTTTTAGGAAAATACAAATTGTGTTTGGTAAATCGTATTGCGAAATTCGATTGTGAAGTATTTTTGAGTAAAATAATGTTTGGAGAAATTACATTTGCGACTTTTGTTATTTAAGAAGAAAAAAAAAAGAATAGTTGACCAGCCAAGGGCAAGCCGTCCCGTTCAACAAAGAAGAAGAAGATGAACATTTATCGAGGGCAAAATCGGAAAAATAAAAAGTTAGCGAGGATAATTTCAGAAGAATTTTTTTACTAACCAAGGCTTAGCATGCTGAGAAAGCCAAAAGCAGCCCCTTAAGCTGCCTTAGGCTTTTAGCATTCTCAAGGCTTATATTTGGGAAATGGAGTTTAAGAAAAAAATTGTCAAACACTCTCTATTTGGCCCAAGGGGTTTTGGACCCTCAAGGACTCTAGGAAGGCTTTTCTCAAATGCACCCTTTGTTCCACTCCAAAGCGGCTAGTTGGAGGTAATCAATGAAGCCACTTCAATTAGTTTCGTTCTAATTCATGAATTTGATAAAAATTAGTATTTTGGACAAGCTTGATTACCATTTGAGATTGGGTCGAGTCAAGTTTAGATTTTTGTAGAAAATTAGTAAAGGGCACGAAATGATAAATCATATATTGAGAAATTATACAGCTGGATCACATAAAACCAGGGACGCATACTTGTTTTAGTTTCTCACGGGCACAAAAGAAAGAATTCATTTGAAAAGAAAGAATTGGGCAAGCAGAAAGAATCAGTTCAAGCAATGCTCCAGGTAAACTCCTATTAAGGACTAGGAGTGTCTCTAAAGCACATGAGTCAGTTCAAAAGTTACATTCTTCAATGAAATGGAGATCCATTCACGTAATTTCGGTTTTTCCCGGATCTTGTCCAACAACGAGTATAAAAACATGGACCACCGGATGTTGGCCAAGCATAACCAAGAGCCGCATGTGTTGGTGGCAATTTTCTGCAACCTAAGCAATCAAGAGAATGAGTTCAGACCATTTCCAAAGCTTGTGTCCTTGGATAAACTTGCTACTTTCCGGCAGTTCAACCTCAACTAGTACATTTGGAGATTCTTCACCAGAGTTGGATGGGAAGAATTTGATAAATTACTTCAAGGCATGATAAAGAGATGCATAGCCCTAAAAATACTTCCCCGAGGCACTTAAGGAAACGCTAGATTCTTCCCCTAAATTCTACAAATCGTTAAAACATATGAACTATTTATATTCTATTATATTCCGCGCTCTTATTCATATCAACTTATTTCAAATATAACTTTCTTAAATGCACTCTAAAAAAGCTTTTCATTTTTCTATTATGTCTTAATCACTTACGGATACATAACATCATAGTACCTTTTCCATCTCATGGTAACCCTAGTATGATATTCCTCTAGAAAATTATGTGTCGCTATTAAATTAGTCTCATCTCTTCTCCCATATTAATTACCATATTATTAGCGTTCCTCACTATTAAAAAATATGCATATAGACAAGCTCGTAGAAAGTGCCGATTGGCTAGCTAGTCTCAATAGAAAATAGAGGATTTTAATGAGCGATCTCAGATAGAATCTAACAACTCTTTAGAAAAGAAAAGGAAAAATATCAAAAATATCTGTTGAGTTTTTATCTAAACATCTACTTGTTACAGAGTCAGGAGGGGTGAGCAAGGTCTTCTCCATCGCCCCTTGTAGCTCAGTATAATTGACCCCCCCCAAAAAAAAAAAAAAAAAAAAACCTAGTTTTATTTGTGGTTGGGAAATGTACACTTTGTCCCCCATCCATGGGTCAGCAACCCGCTGGCCTTGTGAAGAAAAAAAGAAAAATGTATTTTTTTTTTTAAAAGTCCATGTTAGCATTGACTATGCCACATAGGGCAGCAAGCACTGATTGAACTATTACATCAACGATTTATGGTCAAAATTAGTCGTTCAGACTATATTGGCAATTTGTTAAAATGTTTAGATCTAAATTGGCAAATCGTCAAAAGGTATAAAAATAAATTGAAATAATTGAAAGGTTTAAAATTAAACTAATTATCATATGATAGATTTATGACTTTCTAGACAATCTTGCCAACTTAAATATATGTATCTGAAAAGTAGCAAAACAGATTATGATGTTTACATAAAATTTCCCACCCCAAAAAATTATCATTAAAATTTAGATAAAGCCAGCATTAATTGAACATTTTAATGAAAAGAATCATGCTGAAAATAAATTTTAAAAATTTACATAGTAATAATAAGACACTTAAGAAAAAAAAAATTCTCTTATCCAACTATTTATTATTACTCGGCCTAAGGGTCATCCCTAATTTGCGCGTGGGCCATTCTTATATGAGCCCCAAAATTCTGAGATTGCTAGTTAGGGTGGTTCCAATGAACCGTCCTTTTCAATTCAGATGAATCCCAATAATTCATGTACGGATATAGTTACGAGGCACTCTTGAGTAGGCCCAAATATGCGGATACCCTTGAACAGTAACTCCCGCCAGTATGTCAACAAAAAAAATAAAATTGTAGGCGATCAAATTGGAGCCTACACTATAATATAAGGTTCACCTTGTATTTTTCCGTTTTTTCAAACTCAATAATTACTTGATCATGACATGTAATATTTGACCAAATGAGGTTATGACTAGGTGTCATGAAAGTATCATATTACATTATTTAAATACCAAACTAGATTATCATTTGACAACTTAAATTTTTAAATTTCGAAAGTCTTAAATCGCGTTTTGTAAAGATTTTGTTCCTGGGAACAGATTCTAATTAGAAATGATTCTTTTTTATTCTGTTTCTGGGAACAATTTCTTAGCAGAAGAACGCATTTGGTAACTGAAAAAATTTCTGATTCTGAAATAGAAAAAGAACATAAATGTGTTTGAAAACTACGTAAAATTTCTATTCCAATTTTAAAATTTTATCAAATTATAAAAATTCTATTGATTAATTATATTTATACTAAGTTATAAATATAATTAATTAATCAATTTTTTATTAAATAGTAAATGATAAACTATTGTATAAACTATAAATATAAATACTAAATAATAAATTAAAATACAAAATTAAATATGTTTTCTATAAATAGCAAAATTTCAATTCATACTTCAAATCAATTTTTATTTTTTAAATGATTTTATTAATTTTTTCCTTTTTTTCTTTTTTTCTTTTCTTCCTCCCCTTCTTCTTCTTCAAGGTGGCCGGTTGCCGCCTTGAGATGACCAACGGCCTTACCGGAGCGTCACCGGCCCTCGTCGATCGAGCCTCACCGGGCAGGTGAGCCTCACCCAGCCCCGTTGAGGCTCGGCCTCGCCAGTGGCTAGATAGCCTCGCCAGGGCTAGGCGAGGCCCACCTAGCCACTGGCTAGGCTCGGCCTCGCTGATGGCTAGGCTTGTCTCTAGCGAGCTTGTCAAACCTCGCTTTGGCCTAACGAGCCTCCAGCGAGCTCGCCGAACCTATTTTTGGTGACTGGTGACAGTGGGCAGTGGACGGCGGCGGACGGCAACCACGGCAGTGGCAGTAGATGAAAAAAAAAAGGGAAGAAGAAGAAGAGAAAAGAGAAGAAGAAAAAAAATTGCTTGATTCTTAGATTTGTTCTCTAGAACAAGAATCAAATTTTTTTTTTTTTTTATTCTTGATTCTGTTCCAAATTTACTTCCGGGAAAAAACAAATGGAAATTTGTTCACAAAAACAAAAATTTTACCAAACACGATTTTGTTCCAAAACTACTCTCAAGAACAAAGAATCAAAATCAGGGTCTATTTTGATGGTTACCAAACAGGCCCTTAATGTTGAGTTTAAATCAAGCCCTCATCTAACAAGCACCTTAACTAAAGACAAGACATGAGTTAACTAAAGACAAGACATGAGCGAACCGACTTTATCTTTTTCCACGCAACAACTTCTATCATGTACCCAATCTTTTGAATGCCATGGTCCCCCCCCTCTCCCCTTAAAATCAACCCCCTTAGCCCCTCCTACAGAACACACACCCACCAAGGCAAAGTTCAGGAGAAGAATATGACAGGAACCATGATCGGTGTCACCAACGCCAATGAACAACAAGCCCTCAACAGAGCCCAAGGGGTCCGGCAATTTGAAGACTCCAACCTCGGAGTCAAAGGCCTCCTCGAGTCGGGCCTCTCCACCCTCCCTCCCATGTTCATCCACCCGCCCGACCTTCTATTCAGCCTCAAGCCTGTTGTTGGGCTCAAGACCGATTCAATCCCCATCATTGATCTCTCCGGCTCCAACTCCAACCACGACCCTCAGTCATCGAGGAAGTTGCACGTGCTGCTCGTGAGTTTGGCTTCTTCCAGATAGTCAATCATGGCGTGCCCACGGAGGTCCTGGGTCAAGCGATCGCGGCAGTGAAACCGTTCCATGAGCAGCCAGCGGAGGTGAAGGCTAGGATCTATCGAAGGGAATCTGAGACTGGGGTCGCCTTCTTCGCCTCCTGCATGGACTTGCTTCACTCCAACACGGCTTGCTGGAGGTAATGTGAATGTCAATTTCTATGTTGGGTCGACAAGACAAGAACATTAGTGACTTGAAATTAAGAAAATTACCAAAAAAAGTCTAAATATGTTGCATGGGAGGCTAATTCAATTTTAAACACTTTTTATAATTTGTCAATTTAGTCATTCAAGCCAATTTTGGCAAGAAAATACTAAAGTGGATATAGATTATTTTACATGATATAGCTGGCACTAATATTGGTAATTTTCGTAATTTTTAACTTCTTTTTTTTATCTATTTTTTTTTACGTTAGCCATGCCATGTAAAATTGCTGACATCCATGGCAACGAAGTTCTATCAAAATTGGTCGAAATGACTATATAGTCAAATTTTAAAAAGATTTCAAATTAAATTGATCAAATTGAAATAGCGAAAAAGCCACCAAAAATCCCAAAATTTATTCAATGTGACAAATTTACCTCAAACTTTATCTATGAGATAAAAAAACCTCAAACTTTACTTAGTATGATAAATTTACCTCAAACTTTTTTTGACCCAAAGAACCTCAAATTTATACATGCATGACACATTTACCCCAAACTATAGAGCATTTTCGTCTTTTACTTTTTAAAATTTTTTTCTCTTTATTTTTATATTTTCTTCTCATTTCTTCCCTCTGTTGGCATGGCAAAGGGAAGCTAGACTCAGGTGAGAACCCTTAGGTAGGGCGAGGACATCCCTCACTAGATTCGGCGAGGGCAACCCTCGCCCCACCCAGGCGAGGGCCACCCGAGCCAACGCCAAAGAGTTTATAATCGCTTACACACTCGAGTATTTTTCACACATAGATTTAACCTCATATCAAAGTGACTCACTTGGACATAAACTCACTACACAAAATTACTGCGCATTCAAGCTCAAAATAAAACACTCCACGTACGCCAAAAACAACAACTCCAGCGTCTATTTTTTTTCTCGCGTACGTACTGCTCTACGTTCTCTTTTTCTTGATCACATGGGTGGCTCCTCTTTTTTTCCGTAGGGTTTCAGTCGCTCAGATGTTCTACTCCACGTTCTCCTTTTCTTGATCACGTGGGTGGCTCCTCTGTTTTTTCCGTAGGGTTTCAGCCGCTCAGACGTTCTACCAGAATCAGAGTTTCAAATCGCTCACACGCTCGAAAGTATTTCCCACACCTAGATTTAACCTCATATCAAAGTGACTCACTTGGACATAAACTCATTGCACAAAATTACTGCGCGTTCAAGCTCAAATTAAAACACTCTACATACGCCAAAAACAATAACTCCAGCGTCTATTTTTTTTCTCGCGTACGTACTGCTCTGTGTTCTCCTTTTCTTGATCACGTGAGTGGCTCCTCTTTCTTTTTTTTCCATTGGGTTTCAGTCGCTCAGACGTTCTACTCCGCATTCTCCTTTTCTTGATCACGTGGGAGGGTTCTCTGTTTTTTTCCGTAGGGTTTCAGCCGCTCAGACGTTCTACCTTATATTTATATGTGCCCAAGGTCAAAAGTTTGACCTGGGCCATCACCTTTTGGCTCCATGTGCGGAGGACTTCCTACTCTATATCTATCGGCCAAAGAAGACCCCGTGGCGCGGAATATTGTGTGCCCACCATGATAACCTGCAGCCAAGGAAGACCCATGGCGTGAAAATTGTGTGCCCAGATTCAAATATATGACTTTGGGCCCACCATGATAACTTGCAAAGGTATACGGCTCCTCCAGATAAAAAAGGAAACTTTTATTATATTTTATTTTTTTCCTTTATGCAGCTATAAAGAGTCCAAGAAAAGAATGACTTCATCATCCAATTTAAAATCCACTTGGAAAAATTTTATTAACAAATTCGATTTAACAAATCGTTATCCGAATTCAAACTTGAGACATTAATTTAATAATATTTACAAATAGAGAATTTATATTTCATTGCGATTTCTTTTTTTTTTTCATCAAGTCAACTTATTTTAAATATCTAGACCAAAAATAACTTAGGAAACATAATATTATAGTGTTGTTCTACCTCATAGTTATCGGGCTCCTTAAATATGACATTCTTCTTAAAAACTATAGATGTATCACTAATAAATAGGCCAGGAGAACAATAGCAAGAATGTCATAATTTTTGTATGGCGCTCACATAAGTGTCATAATTTTTTCACTCACTTGAGTGTCTATTTCAACAAATTATCCCACATTGATTTTTTTTAACAATTTCCCATCCGAAGTGGATTTCTTTAAGATTTTATTATTATTATTATTATTATTATTATTATTATTATTATTATTATTATTATTATTATTATTATTATTATTATTGTCTTTTAGCTTTTCTTTGGCCTAGCGAGAGTCATCGAAACCTTGGCCTCGACCGTGAAGGCCTTGGGTGAGGCCATCATGGCCTCGCCAACCATAGGCAAGGACAGCCTCGCCAACCACAGGCAAGGCCGCCTCGCCTAGATATAAACAAGAACCCACCAAGTGCGGATTGAATAGCTAGTTTAATTAAAAGCACTTTTGTCATTATTTAAAATAAAGGGAATTAGATGTGTTTGTGATGAACGATCTATCACTAGGTAACATGTCCAAATTGAGTTTGAAAACATCACCACTGTTAGTTTGAATCGTCCAATTGAAATGTTGTTATGAAATTCACAACTTTTTTTTTTTTTTTTTTGCGACCGAGGAACCATCGGAGATCATCCTTCGGGGATCACATGACCCTCCAGTGCCTGGTGGCACCATCAAGCCTCGCCACAAACCGCTATTTAGATGTAAATCTCGAGAGAAGTTAGCCTAAGACCCCAATACCAGAACCCCCCACTTAAGACACTCCAGCAACAAGAGGGTTCGAACCCTCACCACAAGCCGCTATTTAGATGTAAATCTCGAGGGAAGTTAGCCCAAGACCTCAACACCAAGACTCCCCACTTAAGACACTTCAGCAACGAGAGGGTTCGGACCCTCGACCTCGGCGATGAGGGAGAGAACGCACACCAATTGCGCTGCCCATGGTTGGGTAGAAATTCACAACTGTTAGTTAAGAAAATTCTCATTTTCAAGCATCTAGAATCATATGATGTCATATGAGAGAGAAATAACAATTTAATTTTTTTTATTTGGGATCAAAGGATCAACAAAACAAATCACTCATTTTTTTTCTTTATTAAGAAGGAAAGAAAAATGAATAACACGTGCACATGTACTTTTGAGTACAAATTAAGGACTTCCCTTAAATTAGTTTTGATGATTCCCACATGCGATCCACTTGATTAGTATAAACGGATTTTAGTTGTAAATATTAAAAGCCCAGAATAACTACTGTAAAATGAGAAGATATTACTTTAAAAAATAACATGTTGAGCTGCATGATTCTTCATTTCTTTCCTTTAATCTGTCAGTCAATATCCTTTATTAATTTGATTTTAATACCAGTTAAAATTCCATAAAAGAAAATCAAAAGCACCCGATGACTGTCTCTCGCCACTTTTTTCTTTATATAATGAATGTGGGAGGTGTCTCTTCCTCTCACAGCGCTTCCCTTTCTCTTTCCTTGCAGCACGACATTCCTGTCGGTCAAACCAGAAACTCGAATTAGATGTGTTTGTCATGAACGATCTGTCACTCCTGAATTTGAAAACATCACGACTGTTAGTTTGAATCGTCCAATTGAAATGTTGTTGAGAAATTCACGACTGTTTTTTCTTTATTTTTTGTGACCAAGAAACCGCCGGAAATCACCCTTCGGAGATCACACGACCCTCCAATGCCCGGTGGCATTGTCGGGTCTCGCCGCAAACCGCTATTTAGATGTAAACTTCGAGAGAGGCTAATCCATGACCCCAACACTAGGACCCCCTGCTTAAGACACCTTAGCAACGAGAGGGTTCAAACTTTCGACCTCGGCGATGAGGGATAAAACACACACCAAATTCGCTGCCCGTGGTTGGGTAGAAATTCACCATTAGTTAAGAAAAATCTCATTTTCAAGCATCAAGAATCATATGATGTCATACGAGAGAGAAATAACAATTTAAAATTTTTTATTTGGGATTAAAGAATCAACAGAACAAATCACTCCTTTCTTTCTTTATTAAGAACGAAAGAAAAAGGAATAACACGTGCACATGTACTTTTGAGTACAAATTAAGGACTTCCCCTTAAATTAGTTTTGATGATTACTTCTCACATGCGATTCACTTGATTAGTATAAACGGGTTTTAGCTGTAAATATTAAAAGGCCCAGAATAACTACTGTAAAATGAGAATATTTTACTTTAAAAAATAACATGTTGAGCTGCACGATTCTTCATTTCTGTCCTTTAATCTGTGAGTCAATATCCTTTGTTAATTTGATTTTAATACCAGTTAAAATTCCATAAAGAAAAATCAAAAGCACCCGATGACTGTCTCTCGCCAGTTTTTTCTTTATATAATGAATGTGGGAGTTGTCTCTTCCTCTCACGGCGCTTCACTCTCTCTTTCCTTGCAGCACGACACTCCTGTCGGTCAAACCAGACATTCGGAGTCTCCAACCATGGGCGTCACGGACACCACTCAACAAGCCTTCGACCGAGCCCAAGAGCTCAAGCAATTCAATGAATCCAAGCAAGGAGTCAAAGGTCTCGTTGACTCCGGCCTCACCTCCATCCCTTCCCACTTCATCCACCCACCCGAGACCCTCTCAAGCCTCAAGCCCGCCCAGCCCAGGCCCGATTCGATCCATGCGATCCCTACTATTTGTTGGAGAAATCTTCTTGAAGTGTTTTGAAGTTGACAAATCGTTTCTATCAGTCTAGTCTGAAGGCTTGCAGACTCTGCTATTTAAAGTTTGAAGACCTTGGGACAGCTAGACTCAAGACTCAAAGTCTATCCTCATTGACATCACTAATCCGTTGAAGAAAGGTTATCCCGAACTGGATGTTTCGTTAAGGATTTAACCTTATCAACCGGAGAAGATCTCATGGCTGGAGAAGACATAAACGGAGTCCTTTGATTGATCGAAGATTGATTCGATAATTGAAGATCCAAGTGATTGCCTAAATATTATTGGAAGGTTCTCGCTTATGGAAACCAAGATCCTAATTGTATGGGCAAACAGGGATTGATGGGCTATCAACACGTTCCTTTAATAGCTTGAACAATCTTCCTAATTGATTCCGTCCAACGGGTAGATTGGAGGAATTCCTTTGGTAAGTGCCAACGGGTATGATGGCATAAAGGAGTATATAAGGAAGACTGTCTTAGCTGTTCAAGGTGTGCGCGATAGAAGAATTCCAAAGTCTGAAGCTCCTTTTTGTTTAGACAAATCATTTGAGCGAATACTTGTATACGAAAGAGAGAGTCTATATTTGTGAGAAATCTTGAGGAGGTGTGGTAGAACATCTACACTTTGTGGAATCAAGGCAAAGGCTGTCTTGTAACCTCTCTCTTGTTCATAGTGGAATCCAGCCAATAGGCTGTCGGTGAAGAAGAGTGGACGTAGGCTTGATATAAGCCGAACCACTATAAACCGCGTGTTCAATTTTCTCTTCTCTCAGTCTTACTTTGATTATCGTTTCCTCCAACTGTCTAGTATTGTGCAATTGCTTGGAAAAAAAAAATTCTTTATATACCTATTCACCCCCCTCTAGGTACTCATACTAGCAATATCAATTGGTATCAAAGCCTGTGTACTTACTTTATTTGAAATGTTTTACTTCGTAGTAAAAGATCTATGGCTAGTATGCTAGCACCAGGGCTGATGGAAGGGCAAAGCAATACCAGACCACCCTACTTTGATGGAAAGGATTACAACATCCGGAAGAACAAGATGAAAGCTTTCCTTCGATCAAAGGATCCTCGGAATGGGATGTTGTAGAAAAATGAATTACTCCTACCACCGCATCGGTCTCGAAAGAGGAAAAGAAACTGATGAAACCAAATGGAATGTCTCGGGAAGAAATAATCAAGAGACAAGCACTCGATGCAAAAGCAATTTACTCATTATATTGTGCTTTATCACCAACTGAATATAATAGAATATCTTCTTGTGGTACAGCAAAAGAAGTTTGGGACAGATTGCATATCACCTATGAAGGAACAGTCAGTGAAGGAAACAAGAATCAACATTCTTCTCGGTCAATACGAAGCCTTCGAGAATGAAACCGGGAGAATCTATATCGACATGTTTAGTCGTTTTACGAGATATTGTGAATGGTCTTGAAAATCAAGGTCAACCAACTTCGATCCCATGAAGGTAAACAAGCTACTACGTGGACTCTCCAGGGATTGGAATCACATAAAGACTTCGATAAGAGAGACGCAAAGAATTATGCCACTATCTGTCGACAAGCTAATTGGAACTCTTCAGTCTTATGAAGTGGAACGGATCAAGATGAAGATCCAAAAGGTAAGAAATACATTGCATTAAAATCAAATGATGATTCTGATGATACAGATTCTGAAGAAGATATGGACGATGAGGAGCTTGCTCTCATGATAAGAAGATTCAGAAAATTGAATAGAAAAGGAAGAAGGTTCAACTCAAAGAAACAAAGCTTTCAAAGACAGCAGACCAAGTCTGTTGATGATGAGGAACCAAACAAAGACATAGTCTGCTTTGAATGTAAGAAAAAGGGACACATCAGACCCAACTGTCCTCTTCTGAAGAAGAAGAAAGGAAAAGCTGAAAGATTTCGAAAAGCTCTCAAAGTCGAAACACAGGTGACACGAGTGTGAAGAAAGTGATAATGAATATGCCAATCTATGTCGATGGCACAATCGGACTCGGACTGGGATCGGACTCGGACAAATGAATTTGAGGCAAGTAATATTAAAATTCCTGTCAAAGTTTCTAAATATATTGATGAGTTATGTTTTAGTCTTAAGACTTCTCTCAAAAGAATTTCCGAACTGAAAAAGGAAAACTCAGCTCTAAAACAAAAGGAAAATGTTTTAGTAGAAAGAGTTAAAAGTCTAGACTTGATCTGTTTCCACTCTTAAAGAAAATGAAGATAATCTTTTAAAAGAAAATGCTCTTTTAAAAACAGACTTATCAAATATCTCAAAGAAATTTTCAATAGGGTCCGAAAAACTTGAGAAAATTCTTTCAGCTCAAAGACCTTACTTCAATAAGTCTAGTCTAGGTATGACGAAGAAACAATTCCCGATTGATTTTCCTAAAGTAAAAGAAAGAATTAAGAAATGACTCTCGAGAGAGGTTTACAAAAATCACTTCAAGAAAGTTTTTGTAAAATCTGTAGGTAGAAATGCTCTAAAATGTTCAAAATGCAACAGTCCGGATCACTTTGAAAAAGAGTGTCCTATGGTTTGGAAACCTGTTAAGAGAATATGGGCTAATACTGCTTATGTTACTAACACCAAAGGACCCAAGAAAGTTTGGGTACCAAAGAAAGCTTGAGACTCTTCTTTAAATGCAGGTCACCGTCAAGAAAAAGGTAAAGTGGTATCTTGACAAAGGATGCTCAAGACACATGACAGGAGACTCAAATTGTTTTATAAAGATTGCTCAAGTAAATGGTGGAAAAGTTTCATTTGGAGGAAACAAACAAAGGGAGTATTGTGGGATTTGGAACTGTGAAAATTGGAAATCTCACAATAAGTAATGTTTCCTTAGTAGAAGGACTCAATTACAATCTTCTCAGCATTAGTCAATTGTGTGATACTGGTTTCAAGATCTTCTTTCAAGAAGGAATATGTTACGGAATCGGTAAAGACTCTACTCGATCTTTCATGGGTCGTAAACATGGAAACATTTATCTTCGGATGTGAAACCAAATGAATCACAATGTTTTATCTCAATTCAAGACGAAGCAAGCTTATGGCACGAAAGCTTGGTCATGTCAACATGAAGCAATTAGCCAAAATCTCATCAAAGCAGCTTGTTCGAGGACTACCCAAATTACCTTATCAAAAGACTGATCCATGCACTCCATGTATTCTCGGGAAAGCGGGTAAGAAATTCATTTAAGCCAATAAATCATGTCTTTACTAATCATGTACTACGTTGCTACATATGGATCTCTTCGGACCAACCAAAACACAGAGTATTGGAGGTAAGAAATATTGCCTAGTAATTGTGGACGATTACTCCCATTTTACTTGGGTATATTTCCTTGCAAGTAAGTCTGAAACCTTTTCGTATTTTGAAAAGTTTGCTAAAAAGGTTCAAAATGAAAAAGGATGTGTTATCTCAAGTATAAGAACAGATCATGGAGGTGAATTTGAAAATCAAGATTTTACAAAAATTTGTGATGAATCTGGCTTTAATCATGTGTTCTCCTCTCCATATACTCCTCAGCAAAATGGAGTTGTGGAAAGAAAGAACAGATCTCTTCGGAAATGGCTAGAACTCTTTTAATTGAAAACAAGATTTCTTCACGATTTTGGGCTGAAGCTTTCAACAGCATGTTATATCATCAATATAGTCTTCTTAAGACCTATTCTAGAGAAAACCCCTTACGAATTGTTCAAAGATAAGAAGCCTATTGTTTCATACTTTCATGTATTCGGTTGCAAATGTTTTATATTGAAAAATGCAAAAGATCGAGTTGGTAAGTTTGAAGAAAGATCGATGAAGGTATCTTCCTTGGATATTCTACATCAAGCAAAGCCTTCGAGTCTATAACAAGAAGAGCCGATCTGTGGAGGAGTCAATGAATGTCAAATTTCAAGACTCAACGCAAGATGAATCAAGTCGACTCATCAAGAAGAGTCCGAACCTGCTCCATCTTCTAAAGCTTACAACTCAAGAAGCATCTCGGACTGGAAAACCAGCTTCAAGATGTTCGTGAAGATCCAAACAAAGAAAGAGATCATCAACCAGACAGATCAACGAGTAACTGGAAGCATAAGTCCAGTCATCCCAAAGATCTTATAATCGGCGAAATGAATGAAGGAATTCGCACCAGATCCAAAAGGCGAGAAGAGTCTAGTGTTGTGGCTCTCATTTCTGAAATTGAACCAAAAAGCATAGAAGAAGCTTTATCTGATGAAAGCTGGATTGAAGCTATGCAAGAAGAGCTCGGACAGTTTAGCATTAATGATGTCTAGAAATTGACATCCAAACCAAAAGGTAAAACTGTTATTGGAGCTAAATGGGTGTTCAGAAACAAGATGAATGAGAAAGGAAAAGTCGTACGAAACAAAGCAAGACTCGTGGCCAAGGGATATACGCAAGAAGAAGGAATAGACTATGATGAGACTTACGCTCCAAAGTAGCAAGGTTAGAAGCTATTCGACTATTACTTGCATTTGCTTGTTATAAGAATTTCAGGTTATTCCAAATGGACGTCAAAAGCGCCTTCCTAAATGGAGTCATCCAAGAGGAAGTTTATGTGGAACAACCACCAGGGTTTGAAGACCCAAAGAAGCCGGACTCGGTCTTGGTGAAGAAGGCTCTGTATGATTTAAAGCAAGCACCTCGAGCTTGGTACGACAGATTAAGTAAGTTTTTAATACAAAATGGTTTTGTCAAAGGTAAAGTGGATACTACTTTATTTATCGAAAAGGAGAACAAAAGTTTCTTACTTGTTCAAATATATGTGGACGACATTATTTTCGGATCTTCTAATGAAAATATGTGCAAGAAATTTTCTAAGTCTATGCAGGATGAATTTGAAATAAGTATGATGGGAGAGTTAACATTCTTTCTTGGTCTTCAAGTAAAACAATTGAAGGAAGGAACTTTTATTTATCAAGAAAAATATGTTAATGATCTTGTCAAAAGATTTGGATTGGAAAAGTGCAAAAAGACCAACATACCGATGTCAAGTTCTTTGAAGATAGACAAAGATGAAGAAGGGAAGAAAGTTGATCAAAAGCTGTACAGAGCATCATTAGTTCACTCCTTTATCTTACCGCTTCTAGACCTCGACATCTTGTTGAGTGTTTGCATCTCGTGCTAGGTTTCAATCGGATCCTAGAGAATCCCATCTCGATCTTTGCGAAACGCATCATTAAATACGTTGCTTCATCATCAAGCATCGGTCTTTGGTATCCTAAGAAGGGAGACTTTAATCTTCTAGGATATTCAGACGCAGATCTGGCCGGTTGCAGAGTTGATAGAAAGAGCACTTCGGGAACTTGCCAGTTGCTTGGAAGCAGGACAGTGTCTTGGTTTTCAAGGAAACAAAGCACTTGTGTCTCTTTCAACAACGAAGCGAGTATGTAGCCACAGGAAGTTGCTGTTCGCAAATTCTATGGATAAAACAACATCTAAGAGACTTTGAAATTGAAGACTCATGCACGGAGATTAATTGCGACAACACCAGCGCTATCAACCTCACCAAAAATCCAATTCTCCACTCAAGAGCAAAGCATATAGAGATTCGACATCACTTTATAAGAGACCATGTTCAAAATGGAGATGTTTCAATTCAATTTGTTGACTCAAAGAATCAACCGGCGGATATATTCACAAAGCCTTTGGAGAAAAATCAATTTGAGTCTATACGCTCCGGACTCAACATTTTGAGATATGAGGATATCAAAGTCTAAAGACTTTCGGACTCGAGACTTACAAGACTTTATTTGAAAGACACGGTCTTGGTACGTCCGACATCCGTAAGTCTTTCTCTCTTGAATCTCATCTTGAAAAGGTACGATTGTCGACCGTGTTTAAATTGTTGCTATATTTAATTGACATAAATATTGCATCGTTTCATTTTCAAAAGGGAAGTTATTTTTGAAATGGCTATTTTTGCGGAAAAAGACAGTTATTTTGAAAAGGCATATTTTTATTTTCTTTATGACGGTTCGTTTATCCCTCTTTTTAACCGATCGTGAACTGTCGATTCCTCTTCACTTTTCTCTCAAAAACCCTAGAAAGCATCGATCCTCCATTCCCGTTTGTCTTCTTCGTTTAATCCTCAAAAGGTGTCATCTTTCCTGGGAAAGTCAAGCAAGGAATCTTCCAAAACGAGAAAGATGTCATCTTCAAGAAAGTCTTCGAGAATTGCAAGCGGGGACCACGGCGGATGAGTGAGGGGGCCTATGCACTTCGATCTTACTGAAGATGAAGTGACTCCCGGAAGAGCAAGCGAGCCCACAACATTCTCAACAGCGTCATTCTCCTCCATCTAGTCCTCAAGGCGTTGATCATCAACAACAGGAAGAAATCATTGAAGATGCAGACCCTGTAAGAGTTCAAAAGCCCGATTATATTTACCAGTTATATCGTGCCCTAAAAGGAATTCGTACTCCTTTGAACTACTTTGATGATTTTCTTAAAGACAAAGGACATGGGAATGAATATATCTTTCTGAAAAAAATGGAAAGTTTGGGAATTGCTCGAAAAGGGGTGGTGAGGAAACCCTTGCAAATATCCCAAGTGATCCTCGTGGATTTGGGGCCGAATCCTGTAGATGGGAATGATGATGATAAATTATACAGTTAATTCCAACCGAAAATGGGTGTTGCGGTTGATAATCAAGGAAAAAGGGGAGATTTGTTCAGATCAAAGGAGCAAAAGGATCTATACTCGAAATTGCTGAAGCGTGGGGTAATAAACCCTAAGAGTGTAGATTTTGATTTTCTGGATGCTGTGAATATGAACTTGAGGGAAAAGTTCAGTTATCTTCAACTTGAAAAGTTCTGCTCTGACTCTACAGAGGCCTATGTTGAATTAACTGCATATTTCTATTCAAATCTAAGCTTTTTGGATGCGAATAGATTCTCGTTCAGCGTTAAAGACCAAGACTATGTTGTGGATATGAATATCTTTGGCGGATGTGTTAGAAGTAGAAAGAGGAAGATATCAGCCAATCAAAGTTTCCATTGCTCGAGCCACTCTTGAATTGGTGAAGGACGGGAGAACAGATGAAAAGATCACCTACTTAAGGATGGGTGCATTCAACATATTGCTTCACAAGATTGTGATTAATTGCCTCCGACCGAAATCAACTTCCAAGACCGATGTTTCAAGTTCGAGAGGCCAAGCCGATGTATGCCATTCTCTTTGGAAAAAGGTTTTCTCTTCCTCACACTTTGTGATGTTTCACATGTATAGAGCAATGATGAAGGACAGAGGTCAACTCCCTTACCCAAGCCTTGTTACGAAGTTATTCGGACATCTGAATATTCAGCCTCCACAAATCTTTTGTGTTCGACCATGCGATCATATGGTGGTAGGTCTGAAAATGGTGACCAAAATGCGTCTGAAGGAACTGAGCAAGGAGTTGGAGAAATTCAAGGAGAAGACTCCTCCAAAATCTCATCAAATATCTTCTGCAGCTAAAAGAAAAGGGAAGGAGCCCATGGTTGCTCCATCCAAGAGAAGAAGAGCTCTCCTTGTTGAGGATGAAGATGATGAGGAAGACATCACCATCTCGCATTGGCTTTGAAGAATTTAAGTCGTCTTGTTCCACGAAAGAATCGGAGCAAATGACGAAAGAAGCGAGAGGAGAAGGAAGAAGAAGAAATAGAAGCTGAAAAAGAAATAGAGGAGGAAAGACCTGAAGAAGAAAGAAGAGAAGAAGGAGAACCTGAAGAACACTCTTCTCCACCTGTAGGCATGGAAACAAGGGGAGATCAGGAGAAAGGAGTGAAATCTTCATGTCCTGATGCAAGTGAAGGAGTCAGTCGCTCACCAGCAGACCTAGAGGATGTTTATGCATCTCAATTTCCAGAAGAAGGTCATGAAGTTTCATCGCCAAACCTGCAAGATTATGTTGATCTACCATCATCTGCATTTACTCCATCAGATCGAGCCGAAGCAAGTACACAAACTGATAATGGAGCAGATTTTCGCAGAATCATGGATATTCTTTTGGAGATGCGAGGTCAAATTTATGCCTTGGGATGCGAAGTTCAAAGCTTGAAGAATGAAGGTCAAGCTTCTTCCTGTTCATTGAATGATAAAATGCAAGCCCTCTCTGTTCGAGAATCGGGGCCAATGCCAAGAGTGAGGAGATTGCACAGCTAAAGGAAGACTTTAAAAGGCTGGAAGGCATCGTTCGATCTATGGAAGATTTCCAACTTGTCCGCGTTCCCAAGCAATCTTAACTTCATCTCATCCTTTTTAATGATGACAAAAGGGGGAGAGATGCAAGATTTGATCAAAAACCTTTCATTCAACTTTTAATTGTTTGTTGGATTGTTTTGTGGTTTGAATCTGTTTGACTTTGGTTTGTGTCTGGATGAGAACTGAACTAGACTTGGACTTGACTGCTTCTATTAACTAATATTGATATCTTATGGATGGCTTCATCATTTACTAGACTAACCTATTTTCTGTGGTTGCAGATTCTAGTGTTATTCTGTTAAGCCATTTACCTCTATAAGATATGCATATGTGTTTGAGAAATGTTTTGCAGGTCAAAGATATCCAAATCTGCAGGAAAGTTTTGTCACCATCAAAAAGGGGAGATTGTTGGAGAAATCTTCTTGAAGTGTTTTGAAGTTGACAAATCGTTTCTATCGATCTAGTCTCAAGGCTTGCGGACTCTGCTATTTAAAGTCTGAAGACCTTGGGACAGCCAGACTCAAGACTCAAAGTCTATCCTCATTGACAGTCACTAATCCGTTGAAGAAAGATTATCCAGAACTGGATGTTTCATTAAGGATTTAACCTTATCAACTGGAGAAGATCTCATGGCTGGAGAAGACATAAACGGAGTCCTTTGATTAATCGAAGATTGATTCGATAATTGAAGATCCGGTGATTGCCTAAATATTATTGGAAGGTTATGCTTATGGAAACCGAGATCCTGATTGTATGGGCAAACAGGATTGATGGGCTATCAACACGTTCCTTTAATAGCTTGAACAATCTTCCTAATTGATTCTGTCCAACGGGTAGATTGGAAGAATTCCTTTGGTAAGTGCCAATGGGTATGATGGCATAAAGGAGTATATAAGGAAGACTGTCTTAGCTGTTCAAGGTGTGCGCGATAGAAGAATTCCAAAGTCTGAAGCTCCTTTTTGTTTAGACAAATCCTTTGAGCGAATACTTGTATACAAAGAGAGAGTCTATATTTGTGAGAAATCTTGAGGAGGTGTGGTAGAACATCTACACTGTGGAATCAAGGCAAAGCTGTGCTGTAACCTCTCTCTTGTTCATAGTGGAATCCAACCAATAGGCTGTCAGTGAAGAAGAGTGGACGTAGGCTTGATATAAGCCGAACCACTATAAACCGCGTGTTCAATTTTATCTTCTCTCAGTCTTACTTTGATTATTGTTTCCTCCAACTGTCTAGTATTGTGCAATTGCTTGAAAAAAAAATTCTTTATATACCTATTCACCCCCCTCTAGGTACTCATACTAACAATATCACTATCGACCTCTCCAGCTGGGACTCCTGCCGCCGGCCCTCCATCATTGAAGAAGTGGGATGCGTGTCTCGCGAGCTCGGCTTCTTTCAAGTAGTCAACCACGGTGTGCCAACGGAGGTTATGGACCACACGATCACGGCCGTGAAGGCCTTCAACGAGCAACCGGTGGAGGCGAAGGCAAGGATATACAGGAGGGAGAGCGGGAGGGAGACGGACACGGGCGTCGCGTACTTCTCCAACGTTGACTTGTTTCATTCCAAAGCGGCTAGCTGGAGGTAATCAACCAAGCTTAATTACCATTTCGGATCGCATCAAATCAAGTTTAGAATATTTAGCAAATGAATGAAAAATTGTCCCAAAAATTCTAAACTTATCGTACCACAGTCAATTCAGTTCTAAATATTTCAATGTATCAATTTAGTCATATACATCTCAATTATGACAATTTAGTCTCAAACCTTTTAATGGTTTGCCAATTTAATCCGAACCTTCTAACAGTGTATCAATTTAGTTATTTCAATCAATCTTTATAAAAAATAACTAACATAGCAATTTAGTTAATGTTGGCCGTAGTACGTGACATGGTGATGTTAATGTTGACAATTTTTGCAATTTTCTATTCATTATGATTTTTTTTTCCTTTTTTTTTCCCATTTTTTCCCTCCATTGGCCATCATCGGGCTTCATCGATGGCTAATGGAGGTTGTTGGCCACAAGTGAGGGCCCCCTTGTCAGCCCTTGACGTGGGCCGCATTCACCTAAGGCCGACAGAGGTCATCAATCATCTATGACGTATGGTAGAGGGAAAAAAAAATATATATATATATATTCATAAAATTGAAATTTTTAAAAAAATTGCATGAATTGTCAACATTAGCACCAGTCGTCCTAAGTGCCAATCATGCCACATAAAACATTCTATGCTAACTAAACCGCCAGGAATTATGTTGTAGGGACACGCTCCATATAAGGTTGGAGCCGAAACCGGACATTGCAGAGATCCCCGAGGTCTGCAGAAATGAGGTGATGGAATGGGATCAGCAGATCCAACGCCTAGGAGGCATCCTGCTGGGATTGTTGAGCGAGGGGTTGGGATTGAGTCCCGAAAAGCTACAGGAATTGACATGCCCAGAGAGCAGGGCAATGGTGGGGAATTACTATCCATGTTGTCCCCAGCCTGATCTAACGGTCGGCTTGGCGTCCCACACGGACCCGGGAGTGATCGCAGTGCTCTTGCAGAACCAACTCCCAGGTTTGCAAGTGAAGCATGGGGACGAGTGGTTGGATGCACCGCCCATTCCCGGTGCTCTGGTTGTGAACATTGGTGACATCCTTCAGGTAAACTTTCGATTGAGTGCTAGGAGAATTTTCATATCACTTGAGCCAATTCAAAAATAACATTATACAATGAAATAGAGATCTGATTTACGTGATTTAACTTCCTAGATCATGTCCAACAACGAGTACAAAAGTGCAGAGCACCGAGCATTGGCCAACCCTAATCGAGAGCCACGTGTGTCAATAGTAGTTTTCCACAACGTGAGCAATGTGGATACTCAGCTCGGACCGTTGCCGGAGCTCGTATCCTCAGATAAACCTGCTGCTTTTCGGCAGTTCACCATGGGCGAATACAGGAGGGCATTCTTTACTACTGAATTGGACGATAGTCTGGTCCATTACTTCAGGGCGTGATTCAGAGGTGCATGGGGCAGAAAAGATGATACGGGAATAAGATTGCTTCTTTGTTGCACGGGAGGAAATAATGGATTCTTCCCCTATCTAATACTGAGCATTGAGCTTTAGAGTATCTATGTCCTATAATATTTTGTTTCTTGTCAACATCGGAACTTATTTCAAATATAGCTTTCCTGAATGTACTCTAAAAAAATCACGTTCTCTATCATGTAGGGAACAAAATAATACAGCCCCTTTTCTGGTTCACTGTAACCCAAGCCCCCCTTCACATATAATATTCTTCTAGAAAATTATATATTATTCACTATTAAATAAATCTTACCTCCTCTTATAGCAAATACTATATTATTAGTGTTACCAACAATTTTAAAAATATGCATATAGACGAGCCGCATAAAGCGCTAATTGAGTGGCTAGTTTAGATATAAAATAGAGGAGTTGAATGGGCGAGTTCATATGAATATAAATCTCAAGAAAGAAAAGGAAAAAAAAATTGAAAATATACATGAGATTTCATCTACATACCACTCACTGGTTACAACTAAAGAGGGGCAAGCAAAGGCTTCTCCTTTATTTATTTTTTGGAAAACTTCAAATAAAAGCTCAAAATGCCATCATTTTCTCAAATAAAAGCCTGAAGTGAACTTTATTTCAAATAAAGGCTAAAGTGGTCATATTAGTCTCAAGGAAGGATCTGAAATGATTATGATTATTTCAAATAAGGGTTTAGCCTCACCAACTCGTCGATCGGCAAAAAATTCCCACCAATTAGGGATATTTTCATCAAAACACAATATAATACAAATTAAAATTAAATTAGATTAAAATTTTTGAAAGAAAATTCAAAAAAAAAAAAAAAAAAACTATAGGCGGGAGGGAGGTGGGAGGCCTCCCTCCTCTTTGTGGCCACTACCCCAACGCCAATGGGGCAACAGCGATGGCTGGCAGGGTCATCGACGCCATGGCAAGGGTTAGCAACCCTCATCAACCAAAGGCGAGGGCCTCCATCCCTCTCATGTGTGTTCCTTTTTCTTTTTCTTTTTTAATATTTTAGTTTTTTTGGAAAAAAAAAATAGAAAAAAGGAAAAATTTTACAAAAACTTAAAAGACTAAATTGCTCTTCATCGAAAAAAAGCTCAAGCCCTTCTTTGAGATTAATATAGCTACTTTAGGCCCTTATTAGAAATAATGTTCACTTCAGGCTCTTATTTAATAAAATAAGAACAATTCAGGCCCTTATTTAAACAATGTCTACTTTAGGCCATTATTTGGAATTTTCCTTTTTATTTTATTTTTATATAAAAATCTTATAAAATTATATTAATTACTGTTTCGCCGAGAATCTTCTCGGAGAAAATAACCGAAAGTTGAATCTTCAACCTTTTTTTTTGTTTTTTTGTATATCGGGTTATGTGTTGAAAAGGAAATGATTAATTCTACTCTAATGGCAATAACAATGAATAAAGATAAATCTAAGGGTTAATACCACGAAATACCCCAAACTGGTACACTTGTGACAAATTTTCTCCAAACTATTTTTTTGACCACCAAAAACCCTAAACTGGTATACTTTTGACAAATTTATCCCAAATTGGTACACTTGTGACAAATTTACCCTCTGTTAGTTTTCATTAAATTTTACTATCAAATTATTAAGTTGAATTACATGTGACAGTTGACTAGTATATCGATTTAGGATTTTACGCATCGTTTGTTACAGTTTACAATTTTTGTAATTTTTTTGTGGTATTAATCTAATTTAACGGATGATATATTTGTCACAAATTTATCAATTTGGGGTTTTTTGCGGTCGAATAAATTAGTTTAAGGTAAATTTGTTGTAAATGTACCATTTAGGGTTTTTTATGGTCCATCTGGGTAAATTTGTCACAAGTGTACCAATTTGGAGTTTTTCATGGTCAAAAAAATAGTTTTTGGGTAAATTTGTCACAGGAGTACCAGTTTGGGGTTTTTTTAGGGTATTAACCCTAAATCCAATGGGGATTGTAGATACTTGCAGGATAAATGATGATTAAAGTAAATGTAAAAAGTAGCAAATAACAGGTGTATTGCATTCTCTGTCAATTTTTTCGATCCTTTTACAATCACTTCTCTTCGGCTATTTATAGCCAAATAAAAGAAAATAGCTGTCTCGACATTTCAAATAATCTCTAGAATTCTCGATGCACTTTCAATAAATGTACTATGGCTACGCTTGGTACTAGCTTTGGGAAGGGACTTTAGGTGTTTAAGGATCTTTGGGCCAATGTTTGGGGTGTTTGGCAGAAAATTTTAAACCCACCTTGAAACAAAGGTTGCCTTTGAAAGGCTGAAAGCCTAAGGCAAATCCTAGGCTACCTTGGACTTTCAACCTTCTCAGAAGGCAGGGGAAGTAAAAAAATTTCTTCCAATTTTATTCTCATTGATTTTTTCATTTTCCAACTTTGCCCTTGTTTGCGACTATTCATCTTCTTCTCCCTAGGGCTGGTCGATGTGTTTGCTGTGATTGCAAGGATCCGACCATGGACTAAAGAGAGGCTAGCAACGTTGCTAGCGACCCAAGAGACCGTCGTCAACGGTCGCGCGACCATCACCAGGGGGTCGCACAACCTAGGCTAGTGCCGTCTAGGTTGCATGACCCTCACAAGGCCAACTGAGGTTGCTCGATCTAGATAGCAGACAGCCCTCGGTGGTCACGTGACACCGGCAAGGGGCTACCTGGTGTCGAGCGACCTAGCTGGCCCTCATTAGGGTCGAGCGACCTTTGCGAGGGTCACGTCGATGAGGGCCTGGGTTTGCGTGACCCACCTGGCCCTTGCCGAGGTCGAGTGAGCGCCACCCAACTGGCTCTCGCCAGGGTCAAGCGACCCAGGCAAGGGGTTGTGCGACGACCCTGGCGAGGGGTTATGTTGGTCGCACAACCTAGCTGCCCTTCGTTGTAGTTAAGCGACCTCCGTGAGGGTTGCGTCGGCAAGGGTTACCTGGGTTTGCTCGACCCAAGTGGCCCTCACTGGGGGTCACCCAACCCTAGTCAACCTTCACCAGTGGTTCCTGAGGGTAGACAATAGTCGCCAATGATCCACTAGCGACAGATCTAGATCGCCAGAGGCCATCTAGTCTATTTGGGGCAACTTGTTTTTTTTTTTTTTTTAATAACTATAGTGTTTTGTATGAGTTTAATTTTTCTAAATACAATTTAACTCAAAGGTATTTAACAATTGACTCTTAAATTACGATTTAACAAACATAATTTACATTTTAGAAAATTCATTTAACTTAAAATCCTTTGTATTTTTTCAAAAACTTTTTCCAAAATCCAACCAAATGCATCCGATCTCATTCACGGGGTAGATGATAGTGCTTCAGTAATTGATATCCTGCTTCTTCGGTAACTGGCTCTTTCCTATCCTCTTTTTCCGAATAATTGTTGATACCGAGTCGTCGGTGACTATGACCATTGCGATTATGGCCTTATCCGGATTTCCTTTGATAGACACGTCTTATGGAAGCCTAGTGCGCCCATTCGGTTCCTGATAGCCCATGAGGACAAGTTCTAGTGTCAACAATTACTTTATCAGGTTAATGATTAGATAAGAACCATTTCTTACTTAACCTGACCATTTATAAGATGACCTTCGATAAAGTAGATGTTGTTTTAAGCAAATTATTAGTATATTATTTAGCTTTTGGTGTCTTAGAAGAAGAAAGTTCATAAAATAAACTTAAATTGCACTGCTATATAAAGATATATCAATTTTCTCTTTAGTATATATCCATCAATCCTAAACAAAAACACTTCTCACTATTTCTACTTATATATGTTTTGCTACGCAGTGTTTTTCTCCATCATGTAATAATGACAAACATTATCGAAACCTTTACAGCCCTACTCTATTAAAATTCCAACTCCGCTTCATGTTTTATCCATAAATAACTTATCTGTCGAAATCCGCCGATTGAATTCTAACATCATGACCTTTAGTTTCAATCACCCAATTAAAACGTTGTTGGGAAAATTTTTATTTTTAGGTTCCAATGAATTCTTCAAAACTAGAATTCACAAGCTTTCCAATTGTCAAAAATCATACTAATCAAATTTCACATGAGAGAGAAATAAAGGCCAAACTTGTGTACCGACTGTAAAATAGGAGGAGTCTAACCTCATAATTGGATTGCGCATGACTCTTTATAGGATATCCTTTGCTCTCAAAAATTTTAAACACATCTTGTTGTTTTTCAACATGTCCAATCATGGACTTTTCGCATCTAATCTAATACTCTATTTGTAACAACCCAGTTCAACAAGAATGTGAAGTGATCACCAGGCCAAAGAGCTCAGATAAGGAGTGGCTCCATATGGTTTTTAAGATGGAGAAGGGTTACGCACAGCATAGAAGGAGAAAGTTCCTAATATATATAATTGAAATTAACTCACAAGATACATGATGGTTTTTGACATAATGGTAACCTTTATTATTGAAATTTCAATATTAAGTATGATCATGTGAGAATACTACCAAGATAGATGACTTTATGAGAAAGTGCCGATTTAAACGCCAAAGAACTTAAATTGTGAAGCTCGATATGGGATGGGTTAAGACAAACAATTCCTTGACTGATTTAATCCACTATGCCACAAGTTTGATTTCAAGGAGTTCAACCATTAAAATCAAAAGCAGTCTCAGATTGGTTTATGCCAAAAGGAATTGACTATGAAACCAATAAATTACTTAAGATTTGAATTTCATAAAACTTTTATAAAACCTAATTGTCTCATATAACCAATAAAATTGTGCCACGCCAACATTCTCGCATTAGTAGTTGTATCACAAACAAACATAGTTTAGGTGTATAATGGTCATGGCATACAAATATTAGAACTCTATTTATTTTGCGAAAATGTGACATTTTTTGAAAATGCTTTTCAGATTGTTATCTTCCAAGAAAAAAAAAAGATTTTTTCCGGTGCCTAACTAAAACCCGAAAATGAATTAAAAAAATATTTTTGTCATTTGGTATGAAAAATATGATTTGATTTTCTTAGGTAAAACTACCAAAAAATCTTAATTATTAATACTTAACTTTTTTTCTCCTTTTTCCTCAGTCGGTCGCCAGTCGCTAATCACAGCAAGGGATGAACTTGCTAATCTTGAGCAAGGCTCAACCTCCCCAGATTCAGTGAGGCCAACGAGCTCGAGCCTCGCTAGCCTTAGGCAATCTCGTCCCTTGCATATGCTGGGTTGTCAACCATCCTCATGGTTGGAGAAAGCCAAGGAAGAAGGAAAAAGAAAAAGGATAAAAATATAATTTAATTTATAAATATATATTTTTTCATAAGAACGATTGCTTCATTAACCAAGAGCCTAAGCCAAAGCGACGAGATTCAGCGCACCGCCTTCGTGAAACTAGGCTTGAGTACTAAGGATCAAAGCTTGGGAATTAGAGACTCAAGCATGACCTTTATAGACCCGGGTTTGGATGCACGAGTGCCAAGGCTTCCAGCCTGGTCTCACAAGATCTGAGCTTGGGTGCTGAAGACCTAGTCTTGAATGCTGGGAATCACTATTGAGCAGGAGGACTCCTGATGGGATTGTTGAGCGAGGGCCTAGGAATGAGTCCGGGCAAGCTACGGGAATTGACGTGCTTGGAGACGAGGGCCATGGTGGGGATTTACTATCCGTACTATCCCCAGCTCAATCTGATGGTCAGCTTGACGTCCCACACAAACCCGGGATTGATCACATTTCTCCTGCAGGACCAAGTCAGTGGGTTGCAAGTGAAGCATGGCAATGAGTGGGTGGATGTGACACCAATCCTGGGTGCTCTAGTTGTGAACATCGGTGACATCCTCCAGGTAAACTCCTGTTGAGGACTAGGAGTGTCTCTAAAGCAGCCTAGTCAGTTAAAAAGTTACATTCTTCAATGAAACAGAAATCCATTCATGTGATTTATGTTTTCCCAGATCACGTTGTTGACACCCGAAATTTTTGTCGACATTTTAAACAAATAATTTGCAAAAAAAATAAAAAAATAAATTGTTTGAAATGAAAAGATAAAAAAAAAATTAGAAATGAGGAAAAATGAAAGAGAGAGAGAGAGAGAGAGAAATAAAGAAAAAGGAGAGAAAAGAAAAAAAATAATAGAAAAGGAAGGAGGAGGGCGCACGGATTCGGTCTCACGAGCTCTCTCTTAAAACGCTCCCGCGACTCTCTGTGAAAGGGCTCTCTCTCTCTCTCTCTCTTTGGGGGCCATTTGACGAGGATCCACTCTCTCTCTCTATAACCGTTTTCTCTCTCTCTCCCTCTCGGGGTCGATTGCTCTCTTTTGCATTGCTCTTCCTCGTTCTCCGTCTTTTCTCTCGGGAGCTCTCGTCGAAGGCGAGGTTTTCTTCCATTGTGGAAAGCAAAAGAGGGAATTCTACTCATTCTCTCTCATTCATGGATCTTCACGAACACACACAAACTTGTTTTCATCTTCATGGAGTCATCGTCGAAGCTTGACATCTGGAATAAAGTAGATGCATGCTTGCACATAATCAAGCTCGATTGGATGAAGATTCATCTCTTTGAACTCTCCATTACTTGATCACAGCAGCAAGACCGAAGCTAAGTCTTCTTTCCTATCCTCTAGTTTTGACTTTGATGCGATCGATTAGTTGATTTTCTTAGCGATCTTAGGCTATTGTGATAGTTTATTCTCAGATAGTGCTTTGATCTTGATCAATTTCCTTTCAACAGATTTTGTTTATTCGATTTCATTGATTTTGTTGACGATGAAGCTGAGAAAATGCTCGTAGATTACAACTATGAAGAAGCGGTTGCGATCATCAAGTTTAAAGCCGAGGCGTCCGTTGATGAGTCTCATAAATCGAAGATTGGAGATCAACGTCAAACAAACAAAGTCCAGCGGCAATGACATACTGATGTGTTCACCTCCGAGTGTCGATCTAGAAAAAGGATTGGAGAAGAGCGATCATGATCTGCAAAAGTCATAAATCAGAGGTTGAAGATTGGTGCTGAACAGCTCTTATACCAGAATCTGACTTGGTGTTATTCACGTTCCGTGGTCCTCGAAGCAAAATCAGAGCTAAGCGCTCAATTTCCTTTTTTTCTCAATAGGCATATTCTTAGTGACCCATTTTCGTAGGGTTTCGAAAGGTTGATGAGTTTCTTGTCCTCCCCATTTTATACAGAGGGTCTTATGTCCCCCAAGCTAAGGAATTTAACATTTCATGGTTTCTTGTAACATTTTGATGGTGATTGAACTGACAGACACCTCATATTAGAAGCAGCTCATTTTGCAAGAAAAATATATAATAAAAAAAAGAAAGGAAAACAATCAATAAAATTGAAAGTGCAAGACATTAAGTAAACAATCAAGAAAAGCAGTTAAACCTAATCATGCAATTCTAAAAATATAAAAGAGAAAACAATTGGGAAAGAATGGAAACCCACAACTCATCGAGTTTTATACAATGCATGGAACCCGAGACATATGTCGGGAAAACAAATAGTACATGACAACGGTCGGAATAGACATCGAGCTCCACCATCTTCACACCCTCTCCATCTACAGGGTCTAATCTAACCCTAATCTAAGAAACATATGAATAGGTGCATACAAATGAAAGAAACAAATTTTTAAATCAAATGATATGTAAATGATGCAAAATTAACATCATATGAAAGATTAAGATGAATCTTAAGACTTCCTAATAGGGTTCAAGTCCAATCAAGATCTACTTGATGGTCAAAAATCGATATTTGTGAAATCGCGCATGTCAGCCACAAACAAAACAAAATACAATGCATGTTTAATGGTTCGTAAGACCACCTAGACAATGCACAAAAATGTGAAACTTGCACATGACATAAGGTTGAATGCGAAAAAAAGTTTGGGTAAACATTTAACCCTAAATCAGAATGTAAAGAAACCACACAAGTCATTAACATTGCAAAGTGACTTAGAACTAAGAATGTCATGCATGACAAATTTCAATTGCAATTAGCCAAATGGATGCATGATATTCACATCAAACAAGATTCAAATATGATATGCTATGCATTAATGCAAAACTTGTAACACGTGTTTCAAATGTCAAGAAGACAATGAGGCACAAGTTTCATGCAAACAATTTCATCAAAAAATCATCATAGAAATCATAGCACGAATGAAAATCAGTCTAATCTATCCTCTGAATTTCCAGAATCAAAAATTGATATGGTAACATTCATTAGGCAGGGCAACGGATCATGTCCAATGACGAGCACAAAAGCGTGGACCACTGGGTGTTGGCCAACCCTAACCAAGAGCCACATGTGTCGGTAGTAGTTTTTTACAACCCAAGCAATCGCGAGAAAGAGTTCAGACCATTCCCGGAGCTCACATCCTCAAATAAACCCATTGCTTTCCGGTAGTTCAACCTCAACGAGTACATGAGGAGATTCTTCACGAAGGAGTTGGAGGGGAAAAGTTTGATAAATTACTTCAAGGCATGATCGAGAGGTGCATAGGCCCAAAAATACTTCCCCGTGGCACTTGAGGAAACTCTAGATTCTTTCCCTAGATTGTATGGAGCGTTAAAACATATGGACTATTCATAATCTATGATATTCTGCTCTATTATTCAAAGCAACTTATTTCAAATATAACTTTCCTGAATGCACTCTAAAAAATCATTATTATTCTATTATGTTTTACGTGCTCAGGATACATAATATTGCAAGGCCTTTTCCGTCTCCTGATAAACCCTAATATGATATTCCTCTAGAAAATTATACGTATCACTATTAATTAAGTCTCATCTCTTTTCACATATCAATTACTGGATCATTAGTGTTCGTAACGATTAAAAAAAATGCATATGGACAAGCTCCCACAAATCACTAATTGAGTAGCTAGTTTGAATAGAAAACAGAGGAGTTTAATGAGCGATCTCATATCAAATCTAATAACTCTTTAGAAAAGAAAAGGAAAAATGTCGAAAATATATGTGAGTTTTATCTAAGATACCATTTACTTGTTACAGAGACAGGAGAGGGGAACAAGGTCTTCTCCTTTGCCACTTGCAACTCATTATAATTGACCTAGAAAATAATTACCAAAAAAAGTCATAAACCATTTGTAATTATGCTAATATAATCATAAATTTATTTTTTTGACCAATTGAGTCCTAAACTTTTTATAATCGTACAAGTTCAATCCTTCTAACCAAAATTGGCCGGCTGGTGTTGACGTGGCCATCGGCCGATGCTAGCAACAAATTTTTTAATAATATTTTATTTTTAGAATTATTTTATTAATTTTTAAATCTTTTTACATTTTTCTCTCTCTTTTTCCCCACCCACCTTATTCCTTTGGCTTTGGTGACCAGCCAACCCTCGTCAGTCACCAGACTAAGGTGGCTGGGTGAGCTTGCCTCGCCGTCATTAAGAGGGTGAGCTCACCTAGCCACTAGCAGGGGGAGCCCTTGCCAGATTTGGCAAGGGAGTCCTCGCCTAGTGATGGCAAGGCGAGCCCTCACTAGATCCGGCAAGGGGATCCTCGTGGTCGCTCGATCTAGCAAGTGTGCGCGCCACACTTGGAGGGAAGGCCGAGGGCGAGGGTGGCATTGATCTTGAGGACGAGGTTGGGGTCGTTGTAGTCCTTGATGAGGATGCACAAGCACTTCTTGCTCTTCTACAGCACCGTCTTCCACAGTCGATGGTGGGGCTCTTGGTGTCCCCACCCACGTACGACAAGCAACTCACCAACTTAACTAGCTGGTCCGTGTACTCCACCCCTACTAGCCCACACTCTCTAGATCGAGCGACGGTGAGGCGAGCTCGCCCACGCCCAGTGACAGTGACAGTGAGGCGAGCTCACCCAGTCGCCTCAGTCCGGCAACCGACGAGGGTTGGCCGGTCACCGGAGCCAAAGGAAGAAGAAGAAAGGAGGAGGGAGGAGGAAGGAGGAGGGAGGGGGAAAAAGAGAAAATGTAAAAAGATTAAAAAATTAATAAAATAATTCGAAATAAAAATTTTATTAAAAATTTTATTGCCAGACACCGGTCGGCCAATTTTGGCCGAAGAATTAAACTGGCACAATTGTAAAAATTTTAGGATTCAATTGGTCAAAAAAATAAGTTTATGACTGAATTTGCACAATTGCAAAAGGTTTATAACTTTTTTGGTAATTTTCCCCATATCAAATCTAATAACTTCTTAGAAAAGAAAAGGAAAAATGTCAAAAATATATGTGAGTTTTTATGTAAGATACCATTTACTTGTTACAAAGTCAAGAGAGGGGAGCAAGGTCTTCTCCTTTGCCACTTGCAACTCATTATAATTGACCCAGAAAATAATTACTTAATTTTATTTTTGGTTGGAAAATGTACCCTGGGTCCCCCCTGTCGAATGGGCTCGGTAAGCTCACGCTCCTTTGAATCTTACACAACGTCTACGTCATTCTGTCGCTTTTCATTGACTTTTTTTAATTACTAATATAAAAGCTTATTAAAAAGTTTCTTAATAATTTTATTAGATTAATGATTAGATAAGAACCATTTCATACTTAGTATATTCATTATTAAGATGACCCCTTGGTAAAGTTAATTTCATATGTTAAGTAAATTATTAGTATGATATTTAACTTTTAGTGTCTTAAGATAAACGAACTCAACATGCTCCACTATCTAAACTTATTTTTACTTATTTATATTGTTTTGCTACGAGGCATTTGTCATGAGCTGTCTATCAATATCTAATTTGTCCAAACCCACCGATCGAATCGTAACATATTACAACATTTAGCTTGAACCACCCAATTAAAATTTTGTCGGGAAAATTTTTCATTTTCTAGGTTCTAGTACAAGTTTTGAAATTAGAAATTATCAGATTTATGGGCAAAAGAAAAATATCATATCAATCAAAAGTCACTTGAAAAAAAAAACAATTAAAATTTCATACTATTGTGAGACAAAAAGAGTCCAACCTCGTGATTCAAGTACATGTAACTCTCTTTAGGGTATACTTAACTCTCAAAACATTCAAATATATCTCAATTATGTGTCTCAACCTATCTAATCACATACTATTCGCTCCAATCTAGTAGGCAATTTGATTGCAAGAAATTCAACCATTAGAGTCAGAAGAAATTGATTCAAATTGATATCACTAGTTTGTCTTTGTGGATAGAGTAGATCATATGAGCCTTTCGCGGATGCTACAATCACTCAAAACATATATCGAACGGAAAAATTACGTAGTATTGGAGTTTCGCAGAATTTTTAAAAGAACTAATCATCTTGGACAACCAATACAGTTGTGCCACATCAGCACTCAACATCATCGACAAACATAGGGTTAGCGTAAAATTGTTGCGATTCTCAAACATTAAACCGATGCATCTTCCCAAACCGTCGTCTTTGTTCCTTTCTTGGTCATTCTTTCCTCATCCTTTCACTAGCCTCCCAATAAAATAAAAACGGTAGTCTTCATAAGTGTCAGCGTTCCCTCGTATCTCCAAGTAATTGTACAATTCTATCCTTTGAAAATGGAGCAATAGTGCAAGAGAAAGTAGTTATTTTATAAAGCCATCACTTCAGTAGAAATTTCAAAATAAAATAGACTATTGTAATGCTTTCTTATTTTTGCAATGATTTTTCACCTTGTCATTTATTCATACCATCCATGACCCAGATGTTTTATTCTTTTGCCAGAACCATTTATGATTACGCAATCCCATTTTGACAAGCAAATTTTATTAGAAAAATAGTCTTAAGTTACCGTGAAATAATAGCAAGCAGATTTTATTTGTATAATAGTCTTAGGTTACCGTAAAAATAATAGCTTATTATGAATCATACATTTTTGAACGAGTGGATCCCACAATAAGTTTTAATTATTTTTTATTTAATTTTTTGTGACTATAGTAGATTAACGACCATGTCATTTCTCTTGCAAATATATGTGAATGGTGTCTCTTATTGTCCCACTCATATCGCTTCTTCGTTCTTCGTTCTTCCCTTTCCTTACGCGACGTCTTCATCCAACCCAATCCCAGAACCTTGCTCCAACCAAAACTCAAAGACTACAGCCATGGGCGTCACCGACACCACGCAACAAGCCTTCAACCGAGCCCAAGAGCTCAAGCAGTTCAAAGAATCCAAGTTCGGCGTCAAAGGTCTCGTCAATTCCGGCCTCACCTCCCTCCCTCCCCTCTTCGTCCACCCGCTCAAGACTCTCTCCACCCTCAAGCCCACCCGCCCCAGGCTCGACTCCATCCCCACCATCGACCTCTCCTGCTACGATTCCTTCTGGCAGCCCTCCATCGTCACAGAAGTGGGGCATGTAGCTCGCGAGCTTGGCTTCTTCTAGGTGGTCAACCACGGCGTGCCGACAGAGGTGTAGGATGCAAATTCCAAGATCTCCATAACTAGAACAAGAACATGCATAATTGAGTAGAAAGATTAACGCACCTGTTTTGGGATCCATCGATTTTAAAGCGAAAGCATAAAAGGATTATCCACGCATCAAGGGGATTACCCACGCAACAAGTCCTTCTCCTTTATTGCCCTCCATATCATTGGCTCAATGAGGCGGCCCCCCTCA
Source organism: Eucalyptus grandis (assembly GCF_016545825.1). Classification (NCBI taxonomy): domain Eukaryota; kingdom Viridiplantae; phylum Streptophyta; class Magnoliopsida; order Myrtales; family Myrtaceae; genus Eucalyptus; species Eucalyptus grandis. The sequence continues at coordinate 45,235,453 of NC_052613.1, read as the reverse complement.
CGTTTAGCGTTAGGTAAACGCTCCTTAGGTGATGATACATGTTAGAATTAGGATTAGAGGAGAGACTTGAGCATTATTTATAGAGTTTCCAGCTAGGCACCCTCATTATGGGACATGCTCAACTCGACCCACGTTAGCCAGCTCCATATTAGACTAATTAATAAACATTCTATTTCATCTTCAACTAACCATATTTTACGGTAATCGTAAAAATAGTAAATTACAATATCAATTAATGTAGTCCACATTATGAAAACTTTTATATTCTCTCACTTGAACTATATTAATTGAAAATCGTACCGTATGTGCACACATTGGTCTAGAGATAATTCTTAATTGTCAATCCTATCACATAAAGTCTTAAACACCGAATCATAACGATAACTGCATGTATACACACAGAGCCTTCCATGGTCACGAATATTTTCAACTTTATTAATATAGATTCAATATGGTAGTGTGGCAAATGGATAACATCTCTTATAAAGAGATCCTATTTGTGAATCACCATTCTTTTACCTTAGGCGACACAAAAAAATTGTGCCACTAGAGAATGTCTTTAGGGTTCCAATGAACCCACATATGCCTTGTCCTTACGGTTAACCTTTCTTTATGTATCACAGGACATATGCACAAGGCTAATAACCGGATGCCCCTAGCTTTCACTCAAGGTTTATACATGTCGCGACCCGATCTCGCCGCTCCCTTGAAAAGGTATCCAAGGATGGGAAAGGTCGGATTTAGGGGTACTTGATCACGAAAGTTCCCTCACGGCTTGCATTCCAAAAGACGTCATCACCTCGCCTTTTGGATCAAGCCTCTCATGAGTTCCCTCTACGAGATCGCGAGCTCTCCCAAGCTCGTACACCGCGTGACAGCGGAATGTCGCGATCCATACCCACATAAGCGACACACCTAAAAAAAGGAGTCGAATGTGGATATCGAATTTAATGGTACTTTTACCATGGTAGCCCTCTCGATAGTACGCTTCACCCATTAGGATGGCATCACTTCATCCTTTGGGCTACTCCCACATCAAGTATGCTAAACCATAGTGAATTTCATCGAAACTCATACCCCGCGTGACAACGGATTTATTTATACGATCTACTTATTTATGACAACCTAAAAATAGACGGGAGTCGCCACTAGCCTTAACTTTGGGGGTCGGCTAGAAACCCAATCGAGGTTCGGGAGTGTTCCCTCGATTCCTACGCAACCAGATATCTAGGTTCAGGGACTTGGGTTACGCTAATATTGCTATTAGCGCCCTTTCGGTACCTAAACAGTATGTTGTATTTTCTAATATGTCAATGCGTTTCTTTTTACATTTTCAGGATTATCAATTCCTAGACTAAGTGATCATGCATGGTTGATCATTTTCATGCTATTCTATTTCTAAAAAAAAAGGAAAACAATCAATGAAATTGAAAGTGCAAGACATGAAGTAAACAATCAAGAGAAAGCAATAAACCTAATCATGCAATTCTAAAAATATAAAAGATAAAACACAATTAAGAAAAAAAAAAGGGAAAAAGGGAAAACCCGCAACTCGTCGGGTTTTATACAACACAAGGAACCCGAGACATATGTCGGGAGAAAAATGAATATTACAGAATAACGGTCGGAGTGAACATCGACCTCCACCATCTTCACTTCTTATCCACTTTTTGGATCCTATTCTAAACCTAATCTAGAAAATCTGGATGATTAGATGCATACAAATGAAAGAAACAATCATCACGTATCGAAACAATCAAAAGCAAGACATTCTTTTATGTTCACAAAGAGTGACTGAAGTCACAAAGTCTTCTAGATCAAATTCTAAGTGAAATCTCAAGATTTAGCATCATTATGTATTACACCTAAATCATCTATATAACGATCACACACAAAGCATATAACATGACAAACATTCAAGCCATATGACCTTGGTCCTCAATCAACCCAAAACAATGAATGAACCAACTAAAGATCACTTATTCCAAAACATGCACCATTGAATTCACTCAACATGTGTATTTAAGGCAAATGGAGCAATCAATGTGTAACCCACATGATACCTAAAACTGTTTTGTAGACAATTGATAAAGGATGTCATTCCATGAAGGAAGCACCTCAAGATTCCTAACGCATGAATTTCTAAAAAAATATTAAGAACATGAACAAATCAATCAAGAATAGATCATAGTAACATGTCACACCGTCATTCTACAACATATTGAAGGAAATTTGGGCAAATCTACTATCTCATCTTAAGACTAACAACAACTATCCACAGAAAAGACAGCATTACAGTTCAAGACAAATTCCAGATTTCAAAGCTCGATTTGAAAAAAGGAAAGGCAGGGCAAATGATGACCAAATCGCACATATAATATGTCAATGGAAATTTTGAGAAGCCTATTACAAATCTCTAGAAGACATTAAGTCCTAATAACAACATCTTCCAGCTCGTTCCGGTTAAAACAGAAAATTGCAGCAGGTCAAAACAGCAAATCAACCTAAAAAAAAACTACTGCAGAATTGACAGACTGTCGGTATTTTTCGATGACCGGATGATGTCTATTCAGGGCGTGTGACATATCAAATCGAAGCTTGAGAAGTCTATTTGCTATGTCTAAAAGGGCTCAAGACCAGAAAGCCTCATCTATCACCTCATTTAAGCCAAAACAGAAAGTGACATATCAAGGTAAATCAAGTTCAATCAATTTCAAGTTCATGATCATTGATCATCAATCCACAGAAATTCATTAACCTCAGTAGATTATATCAATATATTCAAGACAACGTATGATTAGAGAACAAACACAGATCATGCCAGAAACTATCATTGAAGAATTGAAGTCAAAATTCCCAGATTCAGCTCCTAGATTTAGTGGCTTGTTTCTCACAGCAAATGAACTTCAATTTTAATAGGCACCCTACTGATTCAAAGCTTTAAGAAATCAGAATTATTTTTCTAGCTGATTTCTTCCATTAATTTCTGCGTTTAATTGCCAAATCAATCTATTAATCACATTGACTCATTAACCTCCAAAATCCTAGAACAGATTAACATATAGCCTCGCAAATGCAGTGACATGCCATCCAAAGAGCAAGGCTGAACAAAGGAAGAAGTTTTGATTGACCAAAAGTTAAAGCACTTGTGCATGTGTACATCAGTACACAGATGCATTAAACGTAGGGATATCGGCACAGCTACACTGCATGATCCACAACCAGATGTATACGTGAGCAGTATCCAACTACTTTGATGCATTCCAAGAGCCGACATCAATGACACAGAGGATCACCAAATGTAACATTCAGCTAACCACAATTCACAAGCTCACGAACCTTAGGTGAGCAATATCCAACTACTTGGGTGAAGTTGCAGCCATACATAACTTTCTACGAGAACTAGACATATTCACAATCTGTACTGACCTAAGAACCTATACATAATCAACCGATCAATCCTACACCTTCAAAACAGGATCAGAGAACAGAAGAAACGAACCATAGTGGATGGCCATTACAAGGTGTGGACAATGGCATCATGTCGGACAAAGCAACGAGTCAGGAGTAAACTTACAATTGAAGCAGAGGCCCAAAGTTACTGCACAGCCGACTGCTTCAAACATACCTACTACCCTGATTGAGTGAGCGAGCGTCAAATCTTCGGGAAAGAGTCAGAGAACACCTAATCCAAAGCTTCCGAAGTCGAATCCAGCGAGAGAAACATACGATTGAGAAACCTCGAGCTAAGCTTCGACAGAGAAGGAGCCTCCGAAAGAACGATTGAACTCTCACTAATCCAAAGAGAGATCCCTTTGAGAGCGTCCGTCAATCCGGCCGAGCCACGCGAGGCGGTGAGATCCGAGATCCTCCAATCGGCGGTGGCGGCGACGCTGCTCTTCGACGGCGTCCGGCACGATTTGCGACGATAGGGAATCGAACAGAGCTGCTTCACCGATTCCCGATTGGATCCAGAGATCCAATCAAGGGTTTTCAACTCACCAGATGATGAACCGATCAGAGAGAGAGAGAGTCCGAGAGACCGTTCGGCCGTTTTTTCTTTTTTGAGAGGGATCCTTCGAATGCTCCGTCCAGAGAAAATCCCCCCAGAGAGCGAACCCCACCCTCCAGAGAGTTCGTGAGAGAGCCCGTCTGAGGAGAGAGAAACTTTTTGCCAAGTCCCCACCGAGAGAATCAGAGACTCCCTTTTATATTTTTTTTATTTTTCGTTTTTCTCTCCTTTTCTCTTTTTTTTTCGTTTTCCTTATTTCTTATTTTTTTTCTTTTCATTTCATTTCATTTTTTTTTGTTTTCTTTTGTTTTCTTTTTCTTTTTTTATGTTTTCATTCATTCATTCATCATTTTTTTTAAATCTTTTTGGCTCTTTATTTATTTTTTTATTTTTGCAAAATGGATGATTAAAATGTCGACGAAAATTTCGGGTGTCAACAATACAGTACCTCGAGACTTTATCAATATGTATTCAACATAATAATAACACATTCAAAAATATTTTATTGAATGCAAAAGTTGATACATATCAAACCGTTACTAAATGTAACGAACACAGATGAAACATTTATCAGAGTAAAGCCAAAATAGCTCCCACTAAACAACAACATCTCATGATACTCTTAGGCCCATGCTAATGGCATGTTACTCAAATACATATAGGCGTAGGCCTTTAATTAGTGGATCTGCAACCATATCATTTGTGAAAATATGTTATATTATTATGTCACCTTTCAGTACCGTTTCCTTTTGGTCAAAAATTTTGACCGCCATATATTTAGACCCCTTGAGACCTCTGTAGTAAATAAATAATACTACAAATTTGTTATCTTAATACAACCGTATGGGTCTATCCATAAAGTTAAAACGGTCAACTCCTTCATGAGGTTCTGGAGCCTAATAGCTCAAGTAATAGCCTAAAAGAATGTTACTAACACTGCTTACATAGTAGAATATGACATAGAACTTTATTTACTGCATTTCCTGCTAACATAAATATGTATTCTGTTATTGATCACATATCATCTTAATAGCCGGCAAAGTTTACATCTGAATATCCTATTAGCTGCAAGAATTGAACATGTCTGTAAATTTGCATATAATCTCTTGTCTTTTTTAAGTATCTTAACACTTTCTTGGCAGCAACCCAGTATGATTGATTTCTGCCTAGAAGTTCCGTCACAAAGACGATATTTAGTCTAGTGCAAATTTGAGTATACATTATACTTTTAAATGCACTAACACAAGGTACACCATTTAATTAGATTTTCTCAGTATCTAAATGAGGACAATGTGATAGATTCAGTCCATCACCCTTAACAACAGGAGCAATTCCTAGCTTGCAATGATGTATATTGAATATTTCCAAAATACAATCAGCAAATGTCCTCTGAGATAAATCTAATAAAATCCAATATTTATATGGCAATAAAAATTCTTACAGACCTCAGTACAAAAGACAAAAGACAAAAGATGCCTCAAGGTCACTACTTGTAAACAAAATATTATGTACATAGTGCATAAAAAAAAATTTCCTCCCACTAACCTTACAGTATATTGAATTACTTTGTTCCCAGTTGAACAAAATAACAACACTATAAAACTTTTAATAATATTATTTGAAAACTTGCTTAAAATCACGAATAAGACTTTTCAGTCTACACACAAGTTTATTTAAATCTGCTGTAAAATCTTCAAGTTGCATTATATAGATTTTGTATCTATTTGACGTAACTTCATATCAAAAATGAACTATTAATGCCATACCACCCGCCACGGTGGCTCTGTTGGGTAGGCTCCAGACTTCCACGTAGGAGGTCTGGAGTTCGAAGCCCCTGCAACTTTGCAGGGAGGCTGACGGATCATTTGGCGACTTACCTGGGGTGCGTGGGTGATGGTTTCCTACGTACCTCCCCAGGTTTTACTTCCCAGCTGTCGGCTGTGCGGGGGTTCCCTGGGTCACCAAAAAAAAAAAAAACTATTAATATCATGTTCACTCTGAAAGAATCTTTAAAAAATACAAATTATCATTTCTTCACTATAAACTATCCACCATTCTTTTATAGTGAAAACTTTAACTACAAGTTTAATTTTAAACTCCACAATATTTCTTTGAAATCCTTTGAGTTTTGTACACCAATTTGCAACTAATGAACTTATAATATTTAGAAAAGTCAGTAAGTTGGTATCTAATCACATACTTGATTGAAGATAAAAAAAAAAAAATAACATTTATTTATGTCGCTAAATCAACTATGTAATGGATATTGCAGTCATGCTCTTATAAATATACTATATAGTCTAATGGAATAACTGATCGTCTTTCTTTAACAAATCTCCCGAGTAAAGCTACAATCATTTCATTCTATACTTGAGAGGTTTGAAAAAATTCTATCATAAACTATATCAAGAATAGTACCTTAAATCTTAACAAGTTTAATCTATGGTATAAGAGATTCCATAATTGTTTGTACCACAATTATCTGTATAGGCAAAGACAAAGACACAGTGATTTTTCATCGTACTATTATCCTTAATAGTTTGGGAGCAACTATCATCTAAAATTACGTTGAACTGTAGAAACTTTACAGTATGTGATTCCATAATTCTTATACTTTCTTTAGGGTCATAAAATCGATACCCCTTTTAACAATTTGGGTAAGATAAAAAAATAATTCTGAGTGGATATAAATTCCAATGCACTTAATATTGGATTAGATAACCACCTCTAAATTTAATATGATTCAAGTAATTTATATCCAGTCTATAACTCAAAAGAAGTTTATGAAATGACTTTTGTATGTGAAAAAGTTGCTTTCAAAATATCAGCCCACAGAAGACTGGATAAATTAGTCTTATTAATCATGCTCATCACCACGTTCAATATGGTGCATTTATGTCTTTTGGTCAAATCTTTTTGTGAGGATTTTCAAGCATTGTAATTAAGTTACTACCCCTGAATTTACCAAGTATTTGACAAATGGCCCTTTAAGTTATTCCTTAGTGTCATACTTGTCAAAATACTCACTACCACTATTAAGCCTAACAACCTTTAAGACTAATTCTAATCGATTTATTCTTTACCTCAGTTATTTTACTTAATTATTCCTTCAACAAAAATTTGTAGAAACAACCTTTTCAACCTTATATGAGATGTATATATCATTAGGACTTAAGCACAATCTTTGCAGATGTGTCCTAATTTTGGTATTAAACAAGACATAATTTCAAGCCACTAAGGCTTCCATCATCTACCTAGTAGTGCAGCCTACAGGCAAACCACTTTTCAAGTGTTCATAAATGGAACGCTTCATGGACAATAAGCAAATCATATGTCCACTACTTAAAATTTGAAGCAATAAAAACCTTAATAACAACGGAGTTATTAATTATAGAAAATGTGACTATAAAAAATAAGCAATGAATATAATTAGCATCATATGAGCACTGTGTAACTTGATGTACAAATATACATCCAGAGAGTTACACGCATAATCATATAATTACCTTGGGCAGAATACATGACATGTAATTGTACACTCCCCACATGATAGCGATTATGAGAATATATTACAATCTTTATGAATTCATCACCTTTGGGTATATGAACCACTAGGATCAGTCACTCCTCCACCACATCATTATGTATCCCTTCATGAACTAATACACAATCACTTTCTTTGGGAGTATGACCATGCATTAGACTAGAAAACATCCCAATTATTATACGAGATAGATATTTCTCAAACCCAATCAAGCGTGCTACTCAGGCGGTCACTACTCAATTGAATCATTAAAATTCTCTCATACCAGGGATATAAACTTTACTTCTCACATACACTAAATACATCTGATTTTAACTTTAGTGATAGGGGCAGTAAATCACTAAAATCACATACCATGCTAATTACATTGCTTTATTCATTAATAAAAATCAATCATGTGTGTGTGTGTGTGTGTGTGTGTGTAAAGAACCTGAAAGACAGACTCTAATGAGATCACCGATCATAGCAACACAAGAAACTTCTCATAATAGAGAAGAAAGTATCTCTTATGCACCTTGATTACATATTACCATAACAACATAAAAGAATGCTGATCTAGAAAATCTATCATAAGTTAACATCAATAGTAATACAGGGTATACCCAATTGACAAGCTTGACAACTGATCCATTATTATTCATGAGTTTCATAAGGCAAACATAACTCCAATGCCAATAACTGATTTATTAGCCAATTTTAAGTAACAAATATCATTGTATCAACCAGTGGCCAATAAATTGGGTCAAATCACAGAACCAAATATATAAATTATAACGGTAGATACTATTACTCTACATAAATATTATCATACTCCTTAACCATAAAAAAAATGTTCAACTTGATGGACATTAACTAGTGACCAGATGAATTTAGGTATAATATGCAATAATTTAACTGACATGCATTACCCACATTCAGCAGATGTGTAAATTAGTACAATCAATTTGGTCACAAATTCTTAAGACGTCCATCATTCAAAAGTTACCAGCGTGTAAAAGAGTATGCATAAGTAACAAAAGTTTTATAACTTTTACTATTTCTCATTACCTCAATATATAATTCAAGTATTATTCCATAATGGTTATATCTCATTAAGCCAGCTTTAGCTCACAATAAAGTTTAATTTTTATTAATGAATCACACCTTTATAAAATTTATGTGTTAACATACCTGTAACCCAACACTTGTATTTCCAAAATCATAGAAAATACAAAAAAAAACGCAAAAATACACTAAAAATACACGTATTTAGGGCTTTAAATGTATTTTTGCAACCATAAAATCATCAAACATTTAAAATAAATACACCACAAGATAGAGGAGCATCATACAAATCCAATGCCACCAACCATGCGCCCATCGGAGATCCCACGCGCCCACACGAGCCGCCTAAGTGCGCGGCGCGTGGATCCCACGCACGAGCGTTCCTTGACTGGTCAAAACCAGTCCGACCGGTTGACCAGTCTGGTCAACAATTGACCGGGTCGGGTTGATCAACGGGTCAACGGTCCCGGGTCGAGTCAACGAATTGGTTCCGAATTTGGTTGCTGATGTTACCGTGACGTCAGCAAGGCACGTGCGTCACATGCACAATTGCGGCCTCCTCTGGCGACGCGTCGCCCATGGTTCTACTCATCTCGATGAGCTCAGTCCAAATATATAATCTTATTTTATTTTTATTGAACAAAAAATCACGAAAATCACAAATTATGGCAAAAATCTTATGCGTTTGAGTTCTAGAGTTATGGTTGTTCTTATACCACATGTAGGATGCAAATTACGCAATCCCAAGATCTCCATAACTAGAACAAGAATATGCATAATTAAGTAGAAAGATTAACGCACCTGTTTTGGGATCCATACCCACGCATCAAGTCATTCTCCTCTATTGCCCTCCATATCACTAGCTTAATGAGGTGGCCCCCATCACGTTTAGCGTTAAGTAAACGCTCTTTAGGTGATGATACATGTGAGAATTAGGGTTAAAAGAGAGACTTGATCATTATTTATAGAGTTCCACCTAGGCCCCCTCATTACGGGTTAGGCTCAACTCGGCCCACACTAGCCTACCCCATATTAGACTAATTAAGAAACCTTCTATCTCACCTTCGACCAACTATGTTTTAAGTTAAGCATAAAAACAATATATTACAATATCAATTAATGTAGTCCACATTAGGAAAACTCTTAAAGGAGGTCTTGGACTGCACGATCGTGGCGGTGAAGGCCTTCCATGAGCAGCCTATGGAGGCGAAGGCAAGGATCTACCAGAGGGAGACGGAGACCGGTGTGTCATTCTTCTCCAACATCAACTTGTTCCACTCCAAAACGGCTAGCTGGAGGTCAACCCTGAACAACTTTAATTGATTTCGTACTATTTCATGATTTTGATGATAATTAATTGTATAAAAGCTCAATTACCAATACGATCGTGTCAAGTGTTGGCAAATGAGATGAATTGATATATCATATATGTTTGAAAGTTAGACGATGACAAACGAAAGAAAAGAATCACTTCAACCAATGCACGGAATTATAATTAGGGATGAGTAGGGTTCTAGAATAGAACCTAGAATTTGAGAACCAGTGGGAATCTATCCGATTTTAGGTTTTAAAATATGTAGGATAGGTTTTAGATTCCAAAAATTGACAACTTGTTTGAACGAGTAAGGTCCAAATTCTAGTAGATAAAACTTGAAATAATTTTGTGTTTCTTTTAATATACATCTTTGTGTGATGGTGCGGTCCAGTCTAAACTTCCATTTTATGGTTGGACTTTTTATTTTGCTAATGCTCCATCTTCGTTTGTTTAAATATAAATTGTAGTCAGTTGATTGCAGAAAAAAAAATGGTGGTCATTAAAAGTGACGATTCATTATAAATGTTCAATTAATAATATAGATGGAACCAAGGGTTGATCCTAGAACTGATTTTGGAACTTGTGACAAGATAAAATTTAGGATATGTAATGTAAGTCCCAACTTTTAAAAAATTGAGGAGGTTCTAGGTTCCAACCTGTATGGAGCCTAAAAGTGCTCGCCCATAATAATAATACAGGGACACGCTCTAGATAATGTTGGGGCCGTAATTAGTGGACGTGGAAGAGATCCCAAGGTGTGCAGAAACGAGGTGTTGGAGTGGAATCAGCAGGTTTAACAGCTAAGGAGCCTCCTCTTGGGGTTGTTGAGCGAGGGGCTGGGATTGAGTGCCGACAAGCTACAGGAATTGACGTGCTTGGAGACGAGGGTCATGGTGGGGCATTACTATCCATATTGTCCCCAGCCCAATCTGACAGTCGGATTGACATCCCACACAGACCCAGGAGTGATCACATTGCTGCTGCAAGACCAGATCGGTGGGTTGCAGGTGAAGCATGGCAACGAGTGGGTGGATGTGGCGCCCGTCCTAGGGGCTCTTGTTGTGAACATTAGTGACATCCTTCAGGTGAACTCCCGTCAAAGACTACGACTTTCTCCAAAGCTCCTGAGTAAGTTAAATTAACATTCTACCATGAAATGAAGATCTTATTATGTAAATTTGAATTTTCCAGATCATGTCCAACGACGAGTACAAAAGAGTGGACCACCGAGTGTTGGCCAACCCCAGCCGAGAGCCACGTGTGTCAATAGCAGTTTTCTGCAACCCAAGCAATCGCAAGAATGAGTTCGGACCGTTCCCGGAGCTTGTGTCCTCGGATAAGCCTGCTGCTTTTCGGCAGTTCACCTTTAGCGAATACATGAGGAGATTCTTTACTAAGGAGTTGGACGGGAAAAGTCTGATAAACTACTTCAGGGCGTGATTGAGAGGTCCATAGGCCAGAAATTGTGATAAAAGAATAAGATGCATCCTTATAATAATGAAGGAAATACTGGATTCTTTTCTTAAATTATACTTAACCTTGTGTTATTATTGTTCTTGTAGTGGTTAATTTGCACTTATTGTTTATATATTCCTTGTGTGACGGTAACTTGTGCGATGGACGAAGTTTGTCTACTTAACTTGTTGCCAGAGACTGAACCAATTCACAGACCTAAGAACTCGACAGCGAGAATGCACGAGATGGACAGTTTACTGGCCACTGGAAAAGGAAGGCAGTATCCTAGAAAACAAATGGGGCAAAGAAACAGATGAATTTGAATAGTAAGATGCAAGTCGCAACTAGGTGGAGATCTGTGCATGAAGAGAACGGGGTCGCCGAGAAACCAAAGTTGACATACTCAATGAACGATGTTTCTGGTATTCTAGATTTTCCAATTGCAGGAGGCGTGAGCGATTTGTCTCGTGACACGTAAAAAAGGGCAAGGTCGAAGTTGAAGATGCTGGAAAGAAGCAGAATGACCACAGAGGAAAAGGCAAATCCAGATGAGCCGCGCTCATCCAGAATTATAGGAAGTCAGAATCACCAGACTATGAGGACGATGAAGAAATGGCCGAATGGTTTGGCAGTGGAAAGATGTGAGTGGAGACCCCTGTACATGTATACCTTCTCGGAGACCACATAGAATTTCTGTCTTCAACGGCTCCATGACCTCGATGATGACTTCCGACATCGTGCTCCTGTTGAGGAGCCATTTGAATTTGATGCTTTGGGCCTTTTATAATCCCACTTCAAGCATTCCATATTCCTTCTAAAGTCGATGTAGTTGCTCCTACCAATCACAGATCCATAACGCAGAACAGCTCATGAACAGTAATTGCTTGATATAGGTCACTAGAAGAAGATTAGCAAGAACTCACGATTCACACTCCCACTCCCCGGCATCAAATTGCCTTTCCAGGGGTTTTTCTATGCGCTGCAAACATCCGGTATTCTTTGCAAAATTTATGAAAATTGCATCTGCAAAATGCGACGGTTTTTCTAAGACAGGAGCTCTTCTGACCCTCACCACAAATCAGTGAACAAATAAGAAAAGACATGAGAAGCCGTCACTCATCACATATCCAGTCTCCTTTCTTTAGCGGAACATGATCTCGGTCTTCCTGTAGTTGACTCACCTTCTCGAGAAAAAGTTATCCCATCGCAAGTTCGGCTTCTTCCAGGTACTCAACCACGGTGTGCCAACGGAGGTCTTGGACCGCACGATCACGGCCGTGAAGGCCTTCAACGAGCAACCGATGGAGGCGAAGGCAAGGATATACCGGAGGGAGATGGAGACCGGCGTTGCATTCTTCTCCAACGTTGACTTGTTCCATTCCAAAGCGGCTAGCTGGAGATAATCCACCAAGCTTAATTATAGGATCACATCAAATCAAGTTTAGAATATTTAGCAAATGATCGAAAAATTGTCTAAAAAATTCTAAACCTATCGTACAGTAGTCAATTCAATTTTAAACATTTTAATGTATCGATTTAATCATATACATTTCAATTTTATCAATTTAGTCCCAACCTTAATATTTTATCAATTTAATCTAAACCTTCTAATGGTGCATCAATTTAGTCATTTCGACTAATTTTTACCAAAAATAATTGACATTACAATTTAGTCAATGTTGGCCGTAATATGTGACCCGGCGATATTGATGTTTACAATGTTTGTAATATTTTCATTCATTATGATTCTTTTTTTTCTTTTCTTTTCCCTTTTTCTCTCCATTGGCCATCGTCAAGCTTCATCGATGGCCAATGGAGGTTGCTGGCCACAAGTGAGGGCTGCCCTTGTTGGCCCTTGGCATGGGCCACCTTTGCCTAAGGCCAGCAGAGTTCATTGATCATTGATGACGCTTGGTAGAGGGAAAAAAGAAAAAAGAAAAAGAAAAAGAAAAAGTTATTCATAAAATTAAAAAAAAATTAAAAAATTGCATGAATTGTCGTCAGCAGACTCAGCACTAATCGCCCTAAGTGCCAATCGTGTCATGAAAAACAATTGATGTCAGCAATTTTGGCCAAAAATGACCGAAAGATCTAAATTGATAAATCATTAGAGAGTTTGGACTAAATATAATTCATCAAATGGTTTAGGACTAAATTAGTATAATTGAAATGTTTTGGACTAAATTAATAATTATAATTAAATTTATGATTAAATTGGCATAATTGAAAAGCTTGGGATTAAATCGAGATGCGGTATTATATGTTTTTTACTTTGTGTATAATTTTGTTAACAAATGGTACGGAATGGTACGTTGTATATGACTAATGGAAGAGGGTGACGCATCTCAATGTGATGAGCGTGACATTGATAAATTATACATCTGGATTGCATGAAGTTGGAGAATTAATTAATATTTTTAAGGGGACAAACAAAAAGAAAAGTCATTCGAACATTAAAAAAAAATCGGGCAAGCAAAAAAAAATTTGTTTAAACCAATGCAAGGAATTATGTTGCAGGGACACTCTCCAAATAAGGTTGGAGTCGAAAGCGAACATGGCAGAGATCCCCAAGGTGTGCAAAAATGAGGTGATGGAATGGGATCAGCAAATCCAACGGTTGGGAGGCATCCTAATGGGACTGTTGAGCGAGGGGTTGGGATTGAGTCTAGGAAAGCTACAGGAATTGACATAACTAGAGAGCAGGATGATGGTGGGGAATTACTATCCGTACCATCCCTAGCCCGATTTGACGGTTGGCTTGGTGTCCCACACGGACTTGGGAGTGATTGCAGTGCTCTTGTAGGACCAATTCCCAGGTTTGCAAGTGAAGCATAGGGACGAGTGGTTGGATGCACCGCCCCAATCCTGGTGCTTTGGTTGTGAACATTGATGACAACATCCTTCAGGTAAACTTTCATTGAGTACTAGGAGCATTACCAAAGCACCTGAACCTGTTCAAAAGTAATATTATACAATAAAATAGAGATCTGATTTACGTGATTTCAATCTTCGTAGATCATGTCCAACAACGAGAACAAAAGCACAAAGCATACAACATTGGCCAACCCTAATCGAGAGCCAAATGTGTCTATTGTAGTTTTCTACGACTGGAGCAATTTGGATATCCAGCTCAGACTATTGCCGAAGCTTGTATCCTCAGATAAACCTGCAGCTTTTCGGCAATTCACTGTGGGCGCATACTTGAGGGCATTCTTTACTACTGAGTTGGACGAAAGTCTGGTCGATTACTTCAGGGCATGATTCAGAGGTGCATGGGGCAGAAAAGATGATACGGGCATAAGATTGCTTCTTTGTAGGACTGGAGGAAATACTGGATTCTTCCCCTATATAATACTGATCATTGAGAGGTAGAGTATCTATGTCCTATTATATTTTGTTTCTTGTCAAAATCAGAACTTATTTCAAATATAGCTTTCTTGAATGTGCTCTAAAAAAATCACGTTCTCTATCATATAGGGAACGTAATAATACAGCGCCTTTTCTGCTTCACTGTAACCCTAGCCTTCCTTCACATATAATATTCTTCTAGAAAAATATATATTTATCACTATCAAATAATTCTTATCTCTTCTCGTATAACAAATACTATATTATTAGTGTTATCAACAATTAAAAAAAAATGCATACAGACAAGCCACAAAAAGCGCTAATTGAGTGGCTAGTTTAGATATAAAATAGAGGAGTTAAATGAGTGAGTTCAAATGAATATAAATCTCAAGAAAAAAAAAGGAAAAAAAATTGAAAATATACATGAGATTTCACCTACATACCATTCACCAGTTACAGCTAGGGAGGGGCAAGCAAATCTTCTCCTTTATTTATCTTTGGGAAGATTCCAAATGAGACCTCAAAGTGTCTTCATTTTTTCAAATAAGAGCTTGAAGTAGACCCCGTTTCAAATGAAGGCCCGAAATGGTCATATTGGTATCAAAGAAGGGATTGAAATGATTATGATTGTTTCGAATAAGGGTTTAGCCTCACCCGCTTGTCATTCGGCAAAAAATTCCTACCAATTAAGGATTTTTTGTCAAAACACACTATAAAATAAATTAAAATTAAATTAGATTAAAATTAGAAAGACAAATTTTAAAAAATAAAAAAGAAAAATACAGGCGGGAGTGAAGTGGGGGGGCTCCCTCCTCCCTATGGTCGTCGCCCCATTCTCAATGGGGCAACAGTGATAGTCGGCGAGGTCATCGGCACTTTGACAAGGGCCAGCAATCCTCATCGACCAAATGCAAGGGTCTCCATCCCTCCTGTGTGTGTTTCTTTTTCCTTTTTTAATTTTTTTAGTTTTTTTTTGTAAAGAAAAAACAGAAAAAAGAAAGAAAAAAGGAAAAATTCAAAAAATTCAAAAGACAAAATTGCCCTTTATCGAAAGTAAGTCCAGGCCTTATTTGAGATTAATATAGCCACTTTAAGTCCTTATTTAAAATAATTTTCAATTCATGCTTTTATTTTAGAAAACAAGAACAATTCCGACCCTTATTTGAAATAATATCCACTCCAGACCTTTATTTGAGAAAATAATAATACTTCGGCCTTTTATTTGGAATTTTCTCTTTATTTTTTCTTTTTATATAAAAACTTATAAAAATTTATCTTAATTACTGTTTCACCGAGAATCTTCTCGAAGAAAGTATCTTTCATCGAAGGTTGAATCTTCGACTTTCTTTTTTGGTTTTGTATATAGGGTCCTGTGTCCTTTTGGAAACGAAACGACTAATTCTACTCTAATGGCGATAACAATAAATAAAGATAAATTCAATGGCCTTGTAGAAAATTGCAGGATAAATGTGATTAAAGTAAATGTAAAAAGCAGCAAATAACAAGTGTATTGCATTCTCTGTCAAATTTTTCGGTCCTTTTACAGTCACTTCTCTTCGGCTATTTATGGCCAGATAAGGAAAATAGCTCTCTCGACATTTCAAATAATCTCCCGAATTCTCGGTTCGCTTTCAATAATTGTACTATCTCATCCACGAGGTAGATGATATTGAGTGCTTCGGTAATTGAGATCCAGTTTCTTCGGTAACTGGCTCTTTCCTATCTTCTTTTTCCGAATAATTGTTGATACCGAGTCGCCGGTGACTATGACCGTTGCGATTATGGCCTTATCCGGATTTCCTTTGATAGATACGTCTTCTGGAAGCCTAGTGGGCCCAGGACAAGTTCTAGTGTCAACAATTACGTTATCAGATTAGTGATTAGATAAGAACCATTTCTTACTTAACCTGACCATTTATAAGATGACCTTCGATAAATTAGATGTTGTTTTAAGCAAATTATTAGTATATTATTTAGCTTTTGGTGTCTTAAAAGATGAAATTCATAAATAAACTTAAATTGCACCGCTATATAAAGATATATCAATTTTCTCTTTAGTATATATCCGTCGGTCCTAAACAAAAACACTTCTCGCTATTTCTACTTATATATGTTTTGCTACACGGTGTTTTTCTCCATCATGTAATAATGACAAACATTATCGAAACCTTTACAGCACCACTCTATTAAAATTCCGACTCCACTTCATGTTTTATCCATAAATAGCTTATCTGTTGAAATATGCCGATTGAATCATAACATCATGACCTTTAGTTTCAATCGCCCAATTAAAACGTTGTTGGGAAAATTTTTATTTTTAGTTTCCAATGAATTCGCAAGCTTTCCAACCATCAAAAATCATACTAATCAAATTTCACATGAGAGATAAATAAAGGCCAAAATTTTGTACCGATTGTAAAACAGGAGGAGTCTAACCTCAGAATTGGATTGCACATAACTCTTTATAGGATATTCTTAACTCTCAAAACTTTAAAACACTGTCACGACCTACCCTCGGGGGGAGGGAACAAGTTTAGGGGTATTGCCTAAGGGACGGACCTAAGGCCCATGATTAGGCGTAGGCTCTCCCAAGCCCATACCTCGCGTGACATTGGGATATTTTTTAGGAATTTTGCACAAAAGGAGTCGCCACTAGCCTATTGGGGTCGGCTAGAGACCAAGTGAGGCATGAGAGTGTACCTCACTTTCTACGTTACTAGAAAATCTAGGGTCGGGGACTTGATTACACTAATTGGTCAATTAATGCCCTTCCGGTAGCTGGAAGGAATTGGCAGAATTTTGTTAGGTCCCAATGAGGGGGGACCGGGTCATGCGACGGATGCAAGCTAGACTTTGAAGCAAAAAATCCAAGATTTCATAGAAGAAGGAAAAATCAACGTGGCGGATGAACAGGAAGCTCCTAAGAACCCCAACGAAAAAAATGGGAGTTTTTAAGAATTCGCTCTCTAGTCACACTCTGGTCTCAACATGCTGGGCCGAGGAAGTGTCCGATTTCCAACATCCCCCTACCATCACTACAATGAATGTTCATACGAGTGTAATCTAAACATGTACTATTAAACATACCATATGACTACACACATACCATTGAACACATCCACCAATAATCATAGCTAACAAAGTTCTAATCACCATAAGTCTACACGCATACCATTGAACATAACAAGATATACAATCTAAACAATGCGATGTAATCAAAATAAATACATAATTACACTTAAAACAACAACACCTAACATTTCCTAACCAAACTCTATCATTTTTGAATTTTTGAATTAATTTAATTTAATTTTTTAATTTTTTTGAATTTAATTTTTTTGAATTTAATTAATTTTTTTAATTTTTTTTATTATCTCGAAAAAAATAATAATAATAAATTTTCAATTTTTTTTTTGAATTTTTAAACTTTCTGTTTTTAAAAGGATTTCCGATTTTTATAATTTTTTTAATTTTTTTAATTTTTTAAATTTTTTAATTTTAATTATAAAAAAGTGTTTTTTTTTTTTTTAAAATGGGCGAACCGGGTCGGATTGGACGTGAGAACAGGGGGGCACAAGAGAAAAAGTGCGCAGAGGAAAAGAGAGAAGGGATGTGCAGCGAGAGGGGGAAAGAGAAAAAAAGAAAAAGAAATAACCGAAAAGACTTCTACTGTTCATCTTCTCCGAGGGTTTTTTAACTGCACCGCCGGTCCCCGCATCGGGCCGGTCTTCGGTCTGCACCACCTCCGCTGCGTCTCTGCCGGACCGACGCCTGCCGGCCCTACCCACTTCACCAGCAACGACGCTTCTGCTCCGTCTCGCCGTAAGCCGCCACCGCCATGAAACCCGACGCCGCCTGCCACTCGCCGTCACAGCGTTCGCCCGCCCCTGCGCTGGACACCGCCTGCTGGCCGGGCTACCAGCAACCTTCGAGCCGCTGACTGACGCTTCTCTCCCGTCGACGCGGCCTCCCGAGCTCCCCTGCTGACGCTCCACCGCCTCCACGAGCAGCACCGCCGCCGCCGGCTCGCCCGCCCGTCGCCGATCTCGCAAAGACGGAGTCCCAACACCACCGCGCCTCCGCGAGTTCCCCCGACGCTGCTCGGGCCGAACCCCCTGCACAGCACTTGCTGTTCGCAATTGGCAGTGACCCGCGAGTCCCCCACGCCGGTCTCCGCCGTTCCGCTTGTTGCCGGAGCTCTTCCGCCACCGGTTTGCCCTCGCCGAACCCTAGCCGACGAGCTCTCCCTCGCCGGAACCCTTCGCCGGAGTCCCAAACCGGTGGTCAAGATTTTCTTTTATTCAAAAAAAAGAAAAAAAGAAAAAATCGAATTAGGTAGATTTGCTTTATTTTATTAGGCTGGATTATTTTATCTTATTTTATTTTTATATCTTGGTTTCTTTGTTTGAAATATTTCTCTATGCATAATTGGAAATCTCAATATGTCACTTGATTCGCAACCGCGCCGTGATTTTTTATTTCATCTATAAGGCTTTAGATGAAATAATTAATCGAATGGGATTAAAATTGATATTTTGATCTTTAAGGCTTAAGATCAATTTATCGATTTTACTAGCGAAATATTATCCCTTGATCTGAACGATGTGTGATATTTTGATGATTTTGAATAAGTTGTCTTGTCTTAATTGCTTTCTTTATCTTAAAATATGTTTGAGTTAGAATATTGCATGTTTTAGGGTTTACATGTTTAGAATAGGAATTTTATTTCAAATTTAAAAAAATTCAAAAAAAAAAAAATCCATTTAGGTTGCTAGATTTTAAATTGAGTTGCATGTTTAATTATTTGGCAATTATAAATTTCGAAAATTAATAAAACAATAAAAAATCATCATACACTTGTCATGTAGAATTAGGGCATATTTTTCATGTCATTGCATATTAGGGTTAAATTGCACTTAGTTTAATTTAGATAATTCTTTTTTTTAATTTATTATAAGTTTAGGCATTTTTTAGATATATTGCATTTTAGGATTATTTAGGTTAAGATAATATTTTAGTTTAAATTAGGATTTGGCCCAATCTAATTCCTAATATAAATTAAATAGGATCTTAATCTAGCTAGATAATTTTCACATTTAACCTAATTTCGAATTTCATGAAAAATACAAAAAAATGCCATAGGTTGAATTAGTTTTATTATTTAGGATAAAATGCATTCTTTTAGGAAAAGGAAAAAATGTCATATGCACGTCATTAAGGTTAGAATCATTGAGATGCATGTCATTTAGTATTTTTGCTAGGCCCATTTAATTAGAAATTACAAGTCATTAGAATTAGGTCATTTAGTTAATATTGCATTGCATATTGCATGATTTTCATTAAAAAAGTGAAAAAAAAAAGAATTGCGTGTTAATTAGAAACCATATCTAGGGTTGTTGATGTGGATTTTAATTTAACATTGCAGATGTTTTCGTTGCTTTGAGGTAAGTCCTGCAATTTATTTTCTGCTTTACTTGAGTATTAAATTGGTGGTTTGCGCACCTGCATGAACACCTCACATGTTAGGGAATAGATTTAAAATCAATCCAAACTGCTTGCCAAACATTTTTCAAAATAAAAAGAAAGGTACCGAAAGGGCGTTAGAGAATTCTAGCGTAACCAAGTCCCCGTACCCATAATCTCTGGTTCGTAGGAGTAAAATAATTCTCCCCTTATTTTACTTGGGTTTCTAATTGACCCACCAAAAATAGATTAGTGGCGACTCCTAATTGAAAATCAATTGCATGTTAAGAATTTGAACCTAAGTCGCGAATTGGTATGGGCTTGGGAGAGCCCGAGTTAAGTCTAGGCTTAACAATCCATTAGCCAAACCCTAGGTGATTTAAACCCTGAAAAAAATTGGTCGCGACAGGTGGGTATGGCGTTAAAACGCGAGCTACTCCTCGGTTTTCTCTGAGGAATTTTATCGAACACGTGGTATGCACTACCAAACCCGAAGGATTCCGGCTCCACCGAACGCCGATCATGCTTCGGGGGTCTTGAAATATGACATAAGAGGACACGGGAGAAAAGTGCAAAGGCGACGTGGACCGGAGCTCACGAGAACCGATCGACCGTGAGCTCTGGCCCAGCGTTTTCCGGAAACAAGATCGCAGGGTTCGGGAGACCTACCTCGTCCGGTGATGGGCTACGGCGGACAACGGCCGACGAACGAACTTCTGGCGACAACGGTCTGCTCCCTCGAGCTTCCTGCCTCCGGTTCAGCCTCTTCACTCCTCGGTATTTCTATCTCGCTTCCTCTCGGTCTCGTGTTTTTTTTTTTTTTTGGTTCCGATCCCCCTGCTCTTTGCTGCCCTCTTTCGGTCTTATACTTCGTCTTTCTTTTTTCTGCAGGTATTCCGAGCGAAGACCTCTGCCGTGCCGCCTGGTCGATCGGCCGCTTCCTCGACCCGCGGATCGAACCCGAAAACCCTGCCATGTCGATCCTCTCGTCTCGCCTCCTCTTCATCTTCCCGTTTCTTTCCCTTTTGCTCTTTCTTTTATCTTTTTTCTTTTTTTCTGCAGGAACTTGCACGAAGACTACGGTCGAGCCAATTGCCGGTCGGCTGCTCCCGACCCACGGATCATGCCGCGCACCTGCCACACCGATCCTCTGCTGCCGCTCTCACTACTATGCTGTTCCCTGTCTTCTACAAGTCTTCGAGCGAAGACCAGCAGAAGAAAAGAAAAAGGGGCTGAGCCAATCGAAAGAGAAAGGAGATTGGGCCAGGCCTAGTGCGAGGGGAATAAAAGAGAGGGGCTGGTCGAGCCATGGTCGAATCCGGCCCGACCCGACCATTTTCGTTTTTTTTTTAATTTTTAAACTTTTTTTCTTTGAATGTTTTTTAACTCTTCTTCTTTTTTTTTTTTTAAATAACTTAATTAAGTAATATATATTTTTTAAAATTTTCTTTTGTGACTAATTCCCAACATTTAAAACTATTTTAAATTAATTAATCTAGTTGAAAAATTAGGTGTCAACAGCTGCCCCTCTTTGAATGTAGCCTCGAAGTGGTTGCCTTCAAAGACAGAAGACACCTAAATTATTTGGGCGGTAAAGAAACCCTAGATGCATATGCACATATCAAATCGATGGAAAGGACTCATAATTATGAAAGTGCATCTTGTCAGTAAGAGGAAGAAAGACTCCGGGCTACAAAAGCCCACCGAGTCATAAGAAGGGGGTTGAAGGACTCCGGGCTACGGAAAGCCCACCAGGTCATAAGAAGGGGGTTGAAGGACTCCGGGCTACGGAAAGCTCACCCGGTCATAAGAAGGGGATTGAAGGACTCCGGGCTACGGAAAGCCCACCAGGTCATAAGAAGGGGATTGAAGGACTCCGGGCTACGGAAAGCCCACTGGGTCATAAGAAGGGGGTTGAAGGACTCTGGGCTATGGAAAGCCCACCGGGTCATAAGAATGGGATTGAAGGATTCCGGGCTACGGAAAGCCCACCGGGTCATAAGAAGGGGGTTGAAGGACTCCGGGCTACAGAAAGCCCACCGGGTCATAAGAAGGGGATTGAAGGACTCCGGGCTACGGAAAGCCCACCAGGTCATAAGAATATGACATAGTTTAAGGTTGACCATGAACCTTTGGAGATGACATGGTTTAAGGTTGACCATGAACCTTTGGAGATGGCATGGTTTAAGGCTGACCATGAACCCTTGATTTTTAGGGAGGCAACTTTGCTAACCCCTTTTAAAACCGCATGGCTTCACCGAGGAATCTGTCAAACTCAACTTGAGTGAATGTCATTAGAGACGTCATCAAGAGACGTATCGGCAATATTGTAGCATTAATTGAACAAGCTAACCAAGCTAAGTCCAACTGTTTTGGAAGAAACATTTGATTTCAATCGGCATCATGTGGCGCAAAATTGTCATATTGCTTGTGGATATATCATTAATCATCAAATTCTCTAGGAGTCAAGTTCTTATCAAGACAATCACGACTTGTGAACAAGGTTCATTAAGCATGCCAAACTAGAGCTTCTTAGTCAGAAAGGGCTTCTCACGCACTTTCAATAAAATGGCTGCTTGATCCCATCCATTCATGTGGGAGATAACTGGTTGCTGAGGGTATCTCACATAACCCAGATCAAAGGCTTTCAGAAGCATTCGCGATGAGCACAGTATGATCGATCAAAAAGGTCTTTTGAAAAAACCGCAATATAGGCTCATTTAGGGCTTACATGAAGGAATTATTGCTTTGAGGCCAATAGGGGAACACTTGTTGCTATCTTCGTCGGGTTTACAAGTCGAGGACTTGAAAGATAAGACAAGATATGATTACTTCCACTTCTTCAAGCAATAATTTCTTTGCGGCATTCTCATTTTCACTCGAACCATCCCAATCAGAAAAGACTTCGGAATAGGGTTATAATGTTGGCTCGGGAAAGGCTTGAAAGGCTTAACATTTTCAAAGGGGTTTTTAAGAGTCGGTGATCATCATAGCATCATGACCGTGTCATTCGATCTTTCGAAGTCACTTGGCTTTTGAAACAGAGCGCATCTCGAAAGTCCCTTGATTAACCATTTCTGTATGGAGGTTTGCTCTTCTCTAATTTCCTTTGCACTTGCGATGATTTTTTTTACTCAGACACTTGGACTTTGATAATTTTTTCACATAAGATGTGGCCTTTTGGCTTTCTCTCTTCTTTTTTTTTTTTTTTTTTTACGGGCATTAACCTTGCTTTTACCAGGTACACTGCTTTTTCATGCCCCCTAATTTGTCGAACTTTTTTTTCTCTTTGAACTTTTATAGCTCTTATGACTTTCGAGATATTTTTCACATTTTCTCGTGACTGTCAATTGTGTTTGGTCAATCCTCATGCCTTGCCCTAGTGAAGGGAGATGATCACCGCTCGAGGTTCAGAAATGAATAATCAGGCCCAAATTGGTTAAAACAATGGATATCAGTGTTTGGGTAGAGAAGAAAATGCTCTTCTTCACTTTGGGATGAGTCAAGCTCTAATGAGAATTCATTTGAAGCTATCACCAGAAGATTAATGCAAGTGAAAGTAATAGAATCTTTCTCAATCTTTCGTTCTACAACATGATCATAACCTCCTATGCTACCCCAATGTAGGGTTGTTCTTGATAATGGTACTTTGAAGTATCATTTTTTTTTTAGCCCAAAGTGATAACAGGAGATTAGTGCAATGCTTGGGATTGATGAAGGGAACGCCTTTATCATTTCGATCTTTGTGCTCAATGCGAATGAATCATTCGTCCTAAGAGAAGGTCGATTTTCACTCAACTCTCAAAAGTGTCTGGAGGATGTGTTTGGTAATGGGCTTGCCTTTCTTCATCCTAAGTACTTCTTGTTTGGCATGGTTAACCTTTCACTCTTTTGCCCAAATAAAGTCATTTTTACAAGCCATTTGCTTGAGGGTCGTAGACGTGAAGCGTGCATAGTGACACCAAAGAATAGGTCATGCGAATCATGTCATGCATTTTTGTTTTTGTCCTTGTTCTTTTGTTTGTTTGTTTTGCCCCCCTTTTTTATCGTCTCAACTTACCTCTCAAAAGAGACATTCAACTTGTTGTGCGAAGACTTGATGGATTCTTGAGTTGGTTCTTTCCCCTACCATTTCCTCGTTCGACGGTAGGATGTCTGAAACACAAATAGATATGGGTGTATGCAACATATGCATGATATCTACAATGCTATGCATGATGCTATGCGACTTGAATTGTGCATGAAGTGACCCCTCGGCCTTGATTTCATTCATGGAAAGTACTTCTTGACTGCATCAGCATTTACAGGTCTAGGCAATTCACTGCCATCCATTTCAACTAAAATCATGGCACCACCAGGAAGAATCTTCTTAATGACATATGGCCCTTCGTAGTTCGGGGTGAATTTTCCACGAGGATCTGGTATGATCGGAAGCACCTTCCTTAACACCAGCTCATTGACTTCGAAGTGTCTGGGACGCACCTTTCGGTTGAAGGCTTTTGCAACTCGTCTCTGATAGCACTGACCATGACACATAGCTTGCAATCTCTTCTCATCAATCATGTTTAACTGCTCATGCCTCTGCTGCATCCACTCAGTCTCATCGAGCATAGATTGGGAAAGGACCCTTAAAGAAGGGACTTCAACTTCAACAGGCAAGACTGCCTCCATCCCGTACACGAGTAAGAAAGGAGTTGCCCTTGTGGAGGTTCGGATAGAAGTTCGGTATGCCATTAGCGCGTAAGGGAGCCTATCGTGCCAATCACGATAATTTTCAGCGGTCTTTGATAAGATTTTCTTTATATTCTTGTTCGCCGCCTCCACTGCTCCATTCATCTGAGGACGGTACGGTGACGAGTTCAAATGCTTAATTCGAAACTCACTGAACAAACCTTCCACGACTTTGTTATTCAAATTAGTGCCGTTGTCAGTAATGATCGCCTTCGGCATCCCATAACGAGCGATAATGTCACGACGAATGAACTTCGCCACGTTCTTGGCAGTAACATTAACATACGAGCTGGCCTCAATCCACTTGGTAAAATAGTCTATCGCCACCAAGATAAATCGATGCCCATTTGAAGCTTTAGGGTTAATGGGCCCGATCATGTCAATTCCCCACATTGAAAAGGGCCAGGGTTGAGACATTTGGTGAAGTTCAATCGGAGGGGCATTTATCTTGTCTCCATAAATCTGGCATTGGTGACACCGTCGTACATGCTGAATGCAGTTAGACCCCATGGTCAGCCAATAATAACCGAGTCGCATGATCTTTCTCACCAAGAAGTGTCCATTCATATGGGGGCCACACTCCCCTTCATGTATTTCTTTCATCAACCGATCAGCTTCTTTAGCATCGACACACCTTAGCAATGTCGAGTCGAAGGACCTTTTGTAAAGGACGTCTCCACTAGTGAAGAATTTTGATGCTAGCTTTATCAAATGCTTTATGTCCGCTGCTTCACTTCCTTCGGGGAATTCACCCTTCTATAGATACTTCAAGATGTCGTAATACCAAGGTTGTCCATCTAGTTCCTCTTCAACTGTCATACAATAAGCTGGGCGCCTAAGGATTTCAATTCTCAATGGTTCAATGTCCAAGCCTCCAACTACTTGCAACATCGAGGACAGGGTAGCTAGGGCATCAACGAACTGATTTTGAGACCTTGGTAAGTATTCGAACAATACTTCTTGGAATTCTTCGGTCAACCTTCCCAGGAACTCATGATACGGAATCAATTTAGAATCATGTGTTCGCCATTTGCCTTCAGTCTGTAAGATGATAAGGGCTGAATCACCATAAACTTGTAGCTTTCGAATTTTCATATCAACAGCGGCTTGGAGGCCGAGAATGCATGCTTCGTATTCAGCAATGTTATTCGTGCAAGGGAATGTCAATTTAGCAGCGACGGGGTAATGTTGTCCATCCGGGGAGATAAGAACTGCCCCAGTACCCGACCCAGCTAAGTTAACCACACCATCGAAGTACATTGTCCATTTATCATTTGATACAAGTAAAATTCGCTCTTCTACATCACTATCCTCATAAGATGCTCTATACTTCTCGGAATCTTCTGCCAACATGTCTGCTATGGCTCGACCTTTAACAGACTTCTATCCTAGGCTCTGAACGTCAAACTCAGAAATTAAGATTTGCCACTTGGCCAATTTGCCAACCAAAGCTGGCTTCTCCAGGAGATACCTGATAGGATCATTTTCAGTCACCAACAAGATTCGGTGATGAAGTGTATACTGCCATAGCCTGTGCAAGACCCAAATTAAAGCGACACAAGTTCTCTCAACTTCCGCATAATTCATCTCGGAAATAGTGAACTTCTTGCTCAAATAGTATATTGCGCATTCTCTCCCGTCATTTGGCCTTTTCTGGGCTAGCATAGCTCCTAATGACTCGTCATGTATGGTTAAGTACAAAATCAGGGGAATTTTAGGGAGTGGAGGCACTAAGACTGGTGCATGAGTGAGATAATGTTATATCTTCTCGAAGGCACCCTGGCACTCAGCATTCCACTCAATCTTTGCATTTTCTTTTCATGAGCTTGAAGAATGGCTTCGTCTTTTCAGACAACTGACAAATGAACCTCGCCACATAATTAAGTCGTCCCATCAGGCTGCGGATTTCTTTGACGGTAGTCGGCGGTCGTAAATCACAAATGGCTTTAACCTTCGACAGATCAATCTCTATGCCCCTACTACTAACCATGAATCCTAATAGCTTCCCAGACTTCGCTCCAAAGACACATTTTTCCGGATTGAGGCGTAACTTAAACTTCTGAAGATGTTCGAACAACCTTTGCAAGACTTTAACATGATCTTCACCATGTCTCGATTTCGCAATCATGTTGTCGACGTATACTTCAATTTCCTTGTGCATCATGTCATGGAATAACGTGACCATAGCCCTCTGATACATTGCCCCAGCATTCTTTAGACCAAAAGGCATCACTTTATAGCAGAAAGTTCCCCAAGGAGTTATGAATGATGTTTTGCTCCCGTCTATCTCCTTCATACGAATTTGGTTATATCCGGAAAAACCATCCATGAAGGAGAATAACTCAAATCCCGCTGTACTATCAACCAAGACATCAATATGGGGGAGAGGAAAGTCGTCTTTGGGACTCGCTCTATTCAAGTCGCGATAGTCGACACACACCCTGATTCGCCCATCTTTTTTCATTACAGGCACAATATTTGCTACCCAATCAGGATAACGAGTCACTTCGATAAAGTCTACTTTCAGTAGTTTCATCACTTCTTCTTCAATCTTCTTGGACAACTCTAATTTAGTTCTCCTGAGTCTTTGCTTCTTAGGTGGCATATTGGGATCCGTTGGTAAAGCATGTTCCACAATTTCAGGATCCAATCCCGGCATGTCGGCATATGTCTAGGCGAATACATCTTGATACTCTTTTAGGAGATTAGTCATCCTTTCCGCTTCTGATTCTGAGAGACAGGCTCCGATCTTTACCTCCTTGACATTCTCTACATCGCCCAGATTTATGGTGATTGTTCGCTCTTTAGTCAACGGCTTCGATTCTTCGTGTCGATTCCATTCGCACTCGATCCCTTTCTGATCATCGTCATCCGTGTCATCAGAACCTGAGGGACTTTCTTCATGCACATCTGAGTCACATGCGTCCTTATCATGATTATGCATAATGTAATGCCTGAGATGTGATGAAATGAGTTACAGTAATGTCGACAACAAAGACGATGCATGTCGTTTTCGAAAAAATTTTGAAGTATTTTTGTAATAATTTCAAGAACTCGTCCTCATATCCTTGGATTTCCTCATTCTTGCAAAACAGTCAAATAATAGAGCATGTGGAGGCCTAGGCCTCAGCGACCATCATAGGGCTAGTTTGATGTGCTTCCACATGTCCTCAATAAAACATGTGTCTATTTTATTGAATGAAGAAAGATAAGGCCGCATTTTAACACACACCACCCTCGACCAATGGCTCAAGATCGGGGTTGACCACAGTTCACATTACAAATGACAAAAACAAGAAATAGAGAAAGGAAAACTACAAGATCCCGCGCAGGGGATAAGACATAAAACGAGAGACTATGCTAAACAAGAGCTGCCCTACTCTGGAGGGACAGTCGTGACTTCAGAGGACTCGGCTTCCTCGCACGCCAGGATGGTGCATATGACATCCTCCTCGAATAGCTCGGTCACACCATAGATATTCTCCTCTTCCTCGAACAACATCCTTGGGGGTCCTGGAAACGTCTCCTCCAGCAACAGGGAAAACGGGCTTTGATAGCCCTCGTCCTCTTTAGTCTGGGCAATGCGTTCACTCTGGTCTCTGTACCCGCCTCGGCCTCCTTGGCCACCTCGACCACCTCGGCCTCTATGTCTTCCACGGCTTCCTCGGTTGTTATGGCCTCCCCGCTTCTCGATATATCCCAAGCCTCTTCTTTTGAAGTTTTTACGAGCTTCAATGGGTTTTCGCACACCCTGGCCATGCGATCCAAGACCCTCCGCAGGGTTATATCTGCTTGCCAGCATGATTTTTCCCGCAGCTATAGCTGGCCTAGACAATTTGAGAGTCCTTGTGAAAGAGCCTGTAGGCACATGAATCACAGACACCAGCTCTAATGTTTGAAAGCTGGATTCCTCAGTACATTCGAGCTCCACATAAGGGATGGCTGTCTCGTGGTAGATCTTGAAGTCAGACTCTCCATGGACTGTGACAAGCCTGTTGTCCACCACAAATCGTACTTTCTGATGAAGGCTGGAGGCAACAGCACCTGCCGTGTGGATCCATGGCCTCCCTAGTAGAAAATTAAAATCGCTTGGTATATCTAGCACTTGGAACGGGATTTGGAAAAGTACAGGGCCAATCAGCAGCTTAAGTTCAATTTCCCCTATCACCTCCTTCTTTATCCCGTCAAAAGCCCGAACAATTGACTTGCCAGTATGAATTCTTCCAAGATCAATGCCAAGACGGTGGAGCGTAGCCAATGGGCATATATTGAGTGCCGAACCATTATCGATCAACACTCTGCAAACAAGTGTGCTCTCAATGCTTCACCGAAATGTGTAGCGCTTTGGTATGATTAGGGCCCTCAGGGGGGGAGATCTTCATCAGTAAAGGAGATTTGGTCTTTTAGTAGAACGGCCCTAATAAACTCTTCCAATTGGACTTCATCGATTGATTCTGGCACGTGCACCTCATTAAGGACTTTAAGCAAAATATCCCTGTGTTTCTCGGAAGATTTGAATAATTCTAAGAGGGAGATTTGAGCCGGCAGCTTCCGTAGCTGATCCACCACATTGAACTCACTAGACTTTACTACGGCCAAGAATTGCTTTACCTCCTCCTCGGTCACGGCCTTCTTTTCTACTCCTTTATCAAGGGCGTAATAGCGGCCTGATCGCGTGACAGTGTCCACCTCAGTTGTTCCGTAGTCCCAAGGTACAGCTTTAGGATCGAATTTGGGAGGATTCTCCAACACTATCACTCCATCTTTCTCCTAAGGTGGCAATTCTATCGTGACTGGCGTTGCGTTCCCTCACGTGACTTCAATTGCCGACATCTCCTCGACCATAAGGTCGATCACCATGGGTTCAGTGATTTCCATCTTAATATCATCAGTGGGCTCCTCATCAGGTAGTTCAATCACTGTTGGGGTTATCATAGCTATCACCCTTTCCTCATACAAAGCTGGGGTTTTCGAAATTCCAGGCATAACCTTCTTTGCTCGAGATATACAAGCAAACTTACAGAAAGAAGAGTGGAATGATGATGGCATTATCATGGACACGGCCCCCTCCTCCTCTTCTCCACGTCGGATTACCCACATGGCTACCATCTTGCGTACGTGGTTCAACTTCTCTTCTGGAGTCACATCATCATGTCCTTCATAATATCCCGACAGCACTAAGGAGTTGTACAACCTGGAAGCATCCACCACTAGAGGCTGTTGACTCGCCCGCATCTCCTCGGTAATTGAGTTTACTCCCCCTGCATGATTTGGTAGAGGGTTCTGTTGCACATTAGGTTGGGCCTCCTTGAAAGTCAAGATCTTCTTGTCTAGAAGTTGTTGAACTTTATATCTCAGCACGTTGCAATCATCTACATCATGCCCCCTCTCTCCCATGTGGTATTCGCAGGTCTTGTTCATATCAAACCCGGCGAACCTCGGGGGATTGTCTCTTGGTACTTCCTTCGCGACCATCCTCTTTTCGAGGAGCATGGGCAACAACTTTGATAGCGGGCATGGTAGTGGAGAAAAATCCTTTCGAAAAGGCCTCTTGACGTTATCATATGCTCGTGACGAACTACCTTGGACCACTATGGGCTTATGCGCAGGTGTTGAGGATGGTCGAGGGAAAGACGGCTCCTACACAAGCGCTACTTCAACTGCAGCCTCCTTATCTTTTCTTGCCAGGAATTTCTTCGTGCCTCCGGTTGAAATCTTTCCCTCAACCATTGCCCATTCGACTCCTTCACCTACCTCAACTAGCTGCGAAAATGTCTGGCAACCTGAGAACACTAACCCTTGGAAGTATTCAGGGGGCAATGTCTTAAGGAACAGTTGTTTCATCTCCCTCTCATTCAAGGCCAGCTTCACTTGTGAGGCCATGGTTCTCCACCTTTGCGCAAAGGCCTTGAATGACTCGTTCCTCTTCTTCTCAATACGGGTCAATTCTTCCCTCGTGGGGGCGAGCTCGGTATTAAACCGGTATTGCTGCAAGAACTCGTTGGTTAAATCCTCCCAGCTAGTGAGTTCTTCAATGTCCAGCACAATGAACCACATTAGAGCAATGCCTTCCAAGCTATCTTGAAATGTGTGTATGAATGGCACGTTGTCAACATAGCGAGCCATTTTCCTCATGTAATATCTGAGGTGGGTCTTGGGACATCCCGTTCCGTCATATTTTCTTGTGAACTTAGGCTCTTGGAAGTTCTCAGGCAAGTTCGTCTTGGTGTATGGAGATAGCCTATCGGCTCCTTTTAGCTCGTAACCTTGCAAGGCACACAGTCGTTCTTCCATCTTTGCCAAGCGTTTTTCACTCTCTGCACTTAGACGGGGCGTTGGGTTTTCCTTCGGAGGGGGATCCAAATTGACAATGATTGGCGTGACAGAAGGAGCCTCCCCAGCAGTTTCTTTACCAGGGGGATCAACAACGTGTATGCTTTCCGTCGACACCGGAGTGGATGTTTCAGTGACAGCCACAGTGGGAGGCTCCTTAAGCTTTTGGCTTATTTCAAGCATCATTGCGGTGAGTTGGGCCAACTGGTCCTCCATCTTGGCCATGCATATGTTGGTGTCCTCGTTCTCCATTCTGACTTTCGCGCGCGTGCGAATTGGGGATCTTCGCTTGGCCGTGTCGACGATTGGTAAAAGATAATCAATCGGCTAGTACATGAATAAGGATAGATAAGCATGTGTAAGCATGGAGTAATGATTAGGCGGTCAGTCCATGACAAAAATCTAATCGCCCCAATTTGCCCGTTTCATTGAAAGTAAGGTTGCTACATGACGCAGGAAAAGACATGGGGGAGAGCTCCCAAACAACGAAGCTAATCATGACTCTTATCTCCCGATAACATGACTCAAGACAAATTCTTTAACATTGTAACATATGTGGGCATTGGCCCATTACATATCGCACTTGACTCGATCTAACTAATGAGGACAGCTCCCGCTTGTGACCGCTCCACTAACTCGGGTCGACTTCGTGGCACGCTCCTCGGCTTTTGAAGCCTCCTTTTGAGGTGCTTGATCTCGGCTCGGTGGGTGGTCTTTAATGGCACGTTAGGAATCTTCGGGCGTAGGCTCTCTGGACTTTATGCCTAAGGATGTATTCCATTGAGGCATAACAAGTCTTCTCTTGCCCTTCCAACTCCTCTTCGGGCCATATCAGCTTCCGAGGATGGCACATATCCCACATCGACTTGACTAATGCAACGGAGTCTTCGTGATCTTGGCATCCATCAGGGAAGTCTATCCTGAGTGGGTCTTCTTGAATCATCGATGGAAGTTGTTGAACCTCTTGGAACTAACGGGCGACTCGGGTTGGGTAATACTCACTGACTCCGGTAATTCCCAACAAAGGAATAGGTCTAGTAAGCCCACACATGAACCGCGCTTCTCGAACTCGGAGCCATTTGGCGTGCCATTGGAAATCTTCGGGTCCAGGGTTGGTCATGAAAGCTAACCACTCAGAATAACGATAGTCGGGGGCAAACGCCTTCCTATCTTTAAATTTCAGGATAGGGTGGCTAGAGTCAGAGATGTCGTTCACGGTCATTAGGCTACCAAATCCTTTTTAACGTGAGAGAAGAACCAAATTTGCAAGAGTTCAGGAGGAGCGTGGAAAGTTTTGTTTTTGTTTTCTTTGAAACGGGTAAGGGAAAGAAAAGTTTCAGTCAGGACAGCGTTAACAAAGCCCTTTCCCATACATACCTCACGAACTACCCATGCCACGAAAGGGTTAATAGCGTTCCTACAATGTGGGAATAACACGAACCCAAAGAAAGCTAACAGGAAGACCCTATTCTTTTGAAAAGATGGGGCATTTTGAAAAAGCTCATTTAGGAATGAAAATGGGCAAGTCTTGCGATTAGCTTTCAAAACTTTCCTCACGTCATCCTCCTTAACTTTAAGGAAATCGGATAAAGTCGATGCATGCTCAGTCCCTACACGTGGGCCAATTAACTCTGACACTAAGGGCTTTCCCATGGCAACACTGTATTCTTCCAGAGTTGGAGTGAGTTCGTGATCACCGAGTATGAACGTGCAAGTTTCGGGGCACCACATATGCGCTAACGCTTGTACTACACCAGAATGAGTTTCTATCTCTAATAGGGGAAGTAAACGCCCAACATATGATCGCACCCAATCGCAGCCAGTTGGATCCAATTTATTCCACCACGCGCGAAGCTCAGCTTTCGGGACAGAGATGATGCGAAGATCAGGTACCCCCATTGTATGATCAACCTAATTTATCATGGACCGACCAAAATGAAAGCAAATAAGTAAATTGCGAAGAAAAGAATTCAAGAAAAACTTACCCTACTCATTGAGCATCGATGTTAAGGTCATGGACATGCACATGGACAGTGGTTCGAATTCTACTCTAGATGGCCCAAAATGAAGCCATGGGATCACAGGACTGAACCAACAAGCTCGTGGCTAGGTCGTGTTACCCATGACTCCGGCTTTGTCAAAGGACCGACCCGTGTCGCATGCTCGCAGACCAGGGTGGGGACCTCTGACATCAAGAAAGAAATTTCGGGGTTAAGGTGGGCGACTCGTACCACGTGCTTGTAGTCGGAGTGGTATCCACCTCAACACCATCCTAAATGATCCTATGCGGCCCAGGTCCGACGGCAGGTAGTGTGTGCTATAGTGTAGTGCAATGCAGGGGACTCATGCATGACAATTTAAAAACAATCAGCACTTCAGACATAAATAAACCACTCACTCTTGCATCCCCTACAAAACAAAGGTTAGAAATCACCACCCCTTATAACTCCCATAAACAATCAACATTTGACATGTTATGGATGCACATAATATCTTCGCTGCCAAACAAAAATATTTTTGAACAAGATTAATTTTGGCCTAAGTCCTCTAAGGTTTAAAACCAAGTCCCCAGTGGAGTCGCCAAGCTGTCACGACCTACCCTCGGGGGGAGGGAACAAGTTTAGGGGTATTGCCTAAGGGACGGGCCTAAGGCCCATGATTAGGCGTAGGCTCTCCCAAGCCCATACCTCGCGTGACATTGGGATATTTTTTAGGAATTTTGCACAAAAGGAGTCGCCACTAGCCTATTGGGGTCGGCTAGAGACCAAGTGAGGCATGGGAGTGTACCTCACTTCCTACGTTACCAGAGAATCTAGGGTCGGGGACTTGATTACACTAATTGGTCAATTAATGCCTTTCCGGTACCTAATTTTGTTCATTTTAATAAAATGATTTTTGTCAAACAGTTTGAATTGATTTTATTCATCCACAAACATATTAAAGTGATCATACAAGTGTAATCTAAATATGTACTATTAAACATACTATATGACTACACACATACCATTAAACACATCCACCAATAATCATAGCTAACAAAGTTCTAATCACCATAAGTCTACATGCATACCATTGAACATAACAAGATATACAATCTAAACAATGCGATGTAATCAAAATAAATACATAATTACACTTAAAACGACAACACCTAACATTTCCTAACCAAACTCTATCATTTTTGAATTTTTGAATTAATTTAATTTAATTTTTAAATTTTTTTAATTTAATTAATTTTTTAAATTTTTTTAATTCTCTCGTAAAAAAAAAAAAAATAAATTTTTGATTTTTTTAATGTTTAAACTTTCGGTTTTTAAAAGGATTTCCGATTTTTTTTTTTAATTTTTTTAAATTTTTTTAAAATTTTTAAATTTTTTAAATTTTAGTTAAAAAAGTGGTTTTTTTTTTTTTAAATGGGCGAACCGAGTCGGATCCAATTTGACCCGACCCGGTTCGGCTGGGCCTCGGGCTCAGCAGTCGGGTCCGGCTAGGAGACGGGCTGATTGGCCCGCTCGAAAGAGCAAGGCCCAATCGGGCCTTCAATTAAATTCGGATTGGGCCTAACCAGCGGGCCCAACCTAGTCTAAGTTTTTCTTGTTTTAAAACGAAGCCCACAAGCCCTATACACTAAAACGGCCCAAAACGAAGCCCATTCCTCTTTTTTCTTTTTTTTTTTTTTTTTTTTTTTTTTTTTTTATCTTTTTGTGCTTTTGTCTTCTTCTTTTTTTGATCGTCTTCTTCGGGGTCTCCCTTCCGCAGCCGTGACACGCCAAAGCTCCTGCATCTCCTCCACCGGTCCGACGCGTAGTTGGAAAGAGGATCCAAGTCGTTCAGAGCGGTTTCTCGTCGGTAGTGTCCGTGCCGGAGATATCTTTGTCACGCCCCGAACCCCGAGCGCGCGCACATCCCACTACGGTCGATCAAAAATGCGACATCCCAGGATATGTTGCCGACCCATTTATTTATTTACGCATGCGGAAGCGAAACAAATCCCCTGACAATAAAATACGGGATAGAAAAGCAGGAAGCAAAACCACAACATAACACTTCCATAATTCAACAGAATTACAAACACCGCGAGTGCTGGCGGCCCTAAGGAAGGTCGCCGGACCACTGTCGCTCACCGATCGTCCTCTCGACCGGCGTCGGCCCTCGCCGGCTACCTATTCCGGCAACAACTACCCTATTTCCGACGGAACGAGTCATCGGCTCAAATACATGCCAAATCTCGTGCAAACCGTTTGGAAACGCAACAAATACAAACAGAGCAACAAGGATTTAGCAAACACAGGAGCAAAAACGGGTGGGTCCGGCGTTAAAACGCGAGCTACTCCTCAATTTTCTCTGAGGAATTTTATCGAACACGTGGTATGCACTACCAAACCCGAAGGATTCCGGCTCCACCGAACGCCGATCATGCTTCGGGGGTCTTGAAATATGACATAAGAGGACACGGGAGCAAAGTGCAAAGGCGATGTGGACCGGAGCTCACGAGAACCGGTCGACCGTGAGCTACGGCCCAGCGTTTTCCGGAAACGAGATCGCAGGGTTCGGGAGACCTACCTCGTCCGGTGATGGGCTACGGCGGACAACGGCCGGCGAACGAACATCTGGCGACGACGGGCTGCTCCCTTGAGCTTCCTGCCTCCGGTTCAGCCTCTTCACTCCTTGGTATTTCTCTCTCGCTTCCTCTCAGTCTCGTGTTTTTTTTTTTTTTTTTGGTTCCGATCCCCCTGCTCTTTGCTGCCCTCTTTTGGTCTTATACTCCTGTCTTTCTTTTTCTGCAGGTATTCCGAGTGAAGACCTCCCCGTGCCAGCTGGTCAATCGGTCTGCTTCCTCGACCCGCGGATTGCGCCAAAAACCCTGCCATGCCGATCCTCTGTCTCACCTCCTCTTCATCTTCTCGTTTCTTTCCCTTTTGCTCTTTCTTTTATCTTTTATCTTTTATCTTTTTTCTGCAGGAACTTGCACGAAGACTACGGTCGAGCCAATTGCCGATCGGCTGCTCCCGACCCGCGGATCATGCCGCGCACCTGCCACACCGATCCTCTGCTGCCGCTCTCGCTGCTGTGCTGTTGCCCTGTCTTCTGCAAGTCTTCGAGCGAAGACCAGCAGAAGAAAAGAAAAAGGGGCTGGGCCAATCGAAAGAGAAAGGAGATTGGGCCAGGCCCAGTGCGAGGGGAATAAAAGAGAGGGGCTGGTCGAGCCATGGTCGAATCCGGTCCGACCCGACCATTTTCGTTTTTTTTTTTTTTAAAACTTTTTCTTTGGAATTTTTTTAACTCTTCTTCTTCTTCTTCTTCTTCTTCTTCTTCTTTTTTAAAATAACTTAATTAAGTAATATATATTTTAAAATTTTTCTTTTGTGACTAATTCCCAACATTAATACTATTTTAAATTAATTAATCTAGTTGAAAAATTAGGTATCAACAAACACATCTCATTATTTTTCCACGTGTCCAACCATAGACTTTTCGCCTCTAATCTAATACTTCATTTGTAACAATCCAATTCGACAAGAATGTGAAGTGATCACCAGGCCAAAGAACTTAGATAAGGAGCAACTCCGACAAGTTTTTAAGATGGAGAAGGGTTACGCACTGCATAGAAGGAGAAAGTTCCTAAAATATATATTAAATCAAAATTAACTCACAAGATACACATTTTGACATAATGGTAATATTTAGTATTGAAATTTCAATATTAAGTATGATCATGTGAGAGCACTATCAGGATAGATGACCTTTTGAGAAAGTGGCAACTCAAATGCCTAAGAACTTAAACTGTGAAGCTCGATATGAGATGGGTTAAAACAAACAATTCCTCAAATGAGTTAATGCATGATGCCACAAGTTTGATTTCGAGGAGTTCAACCATTAAAATCAAAAGCAGTCTCGGATTGTTTCATGACAAAAGGAGTTGACTGTGAAAGCAAAAAATTACATAAGATTGGAATTTTATAAAACTTTTATAAAACCTAATTGTCTCGGATAACCAATAAAATTGTGCCACGCCAACATTCTTGCATTAGTATTTTGTATCATAGACAAACATAGTTTAGTTGTATAATGGTCATGGCACACAAATATTAGAACTTTATTTATTTCGCAAAAAATGTGACATTTTTTGAAAATGTTTTTCAAGAAGCTATTTTTCAAGAAAACAACAATTTTTTTTTTGTGCTTAACTGAAACCCAAAAATAAATTAAGAAATATTTTTTGCCATTTGGTATGAAAAATATGATTTGATTTTCTTAGGTAAAACTACCAAAAATTTTGAGTTATTAATATTTCTTTTCTTTGTTTCTTTCTCCTTCTTCCTCCACCAATCGTTGGTCATCGATCACGGTGAGGGATGAGCTTGCTAATCTCAAGCAAAGGCTCCACCTCGCCAAATTTAATGAGGTCAATGAGCTCAAGCCTCACTAACTTTAGGCAAGCTCATCCCTCGCATATGGTGGGTTCTCAACCATCCTCGTGGTTGGAGATCGGCCAAGAAAGAAGGAAAAAGAAAAAGGAAGAAAAATAAATAAATAAGAACGATTGCTTCATTAACCAAGAGCCTAAGCCAAAGCAGCGAGATTCCATGCATTGTCTTTGTGAAACTGGCCTTGAGTACCAAGGATCAAAGTTCAGGGATTGGAGACTCAAGCATGACCTTTATGGACCCAGATTTGGATGCACAGGCACCAAGACTTCTAGCCCAATCTCACTGGATCTGAGCTTGAGCACTAGAGACCTAATCCTGAATGCTAGGAATTAGTGTTGGGGTTTCTATACCCAAATATGAAATTTCAAGTTCAAGCACCAATACCGTATCATATTTTCCAAACAAAATCATTTTCTTGAAATTAAGTATAAGTTTTCCATTGAATCATTTTTCTAACCAAACCAAATGCCAGAAAATGAGGAAATTGTATTCTCGAAAAATATTTTTCACAAAACAAACAAAGCCTGTAAACTTATTATTAACTTCCTGGCCCCTCGTGTTTCTCCACGCCAAGCTCTTTACCCATCTTGTGCTTTTATTTTGTTGTTAATATCAAACACTGTAAAAAAAAAAAAAAAGACACTCTTTTTATTCCATAAGAGCCATGGTTTCCCCTCATCTCCGGTTCCAATCCTATCTTTTAGGAAATGGAACAATAGTGCTTAAGCCAGTAGCCAATTTTTAGAGAAATTAATTCGGCCTGGTGAAGAGGCGGTACCAATATTCTCTCCCCCCCCAAAAAAAAGACTATTGTAATGCTACAGTTTCTCTATAAATTTGGAAAAACATATAAAGATGTCATAGAATTGACAGGAGCAATAATAACTAATAATTGAACAGTTGAAATATAGTTGAACGACTAATCAATCATCAAAACGACGCTTTAAAAACCTGCAATTTCCCCCTTTTTCTAATAAAAAGAAAATTTTAGCCTCGCGTAATCGAGATGCATTGACTCGTAAGTTTGTTCTCTCATTTTTACGTTGATATTTCCATCGCGTTCTTTATTCATATCACTCCACTACACCAATACGGCATCTTTTTTTCTTTTTTTTTTAACAAAGAGCGTTCAGAAAATCGACATTATTTCCTTCTTTCGTAATGCCATTTAGCACGCGACCGCGGGGTTTGGTTTTTGTCGAGTGAATCTGGGAAGGAAGCTGTCTCTTCCTCTCCCTTTGCCATCGCCTCCTCGTCCTTCCCTTTCTCTTTCCTTGCAGCACGACACTTGCATCGGCCGAACCAGAAACTCGGAGTCGATCCATGGGCGTCACCGACAACGGCCGAGCCCAAGAGGTCAAGCAATTCGACGAATCCAAGCTCGGAGTCAAAGGCCTCGTCGACTCCGGTCTCACCTCCATCCCTCCCCTATTCATCCACCCGCCCGAGACCCTCTCTGACCTCGGGCCCGCCCGGCCCAGCTCCGACTCGATCCCCACCATCGACCACTCCGGCTGCGACTCCGGGCACCGTCCCTCCGTCGTCGAGGAAGTGGGGCGCGCGGCTCGCGGGCCCGGCTTCTTCCAGGTGGTCAACCACGGCGTGCCGGCAGAGGTCCTGGACCGGACGATCGCTGCAGTGAAGGCCTTCCACGAGCAGCCGGCGGAGGCGAAGGCGAGGATCTACCGGAGGGAGATGGCGACCGGGGTCGCGTTCTTCTCCAACCTCGACTTGTTCCACTCCAAAGCAGCTAGCTGGAGGTAATCAATGAAGCCACTTCAAGTATTTTCGTTCTAATTCATGAATTTGATTAAAAAAATAGTAATTTGCAAAAGCTGAATTACCCTATGGGATCGGGTTGAGTCAAGTTTAGAATTTTCTAGGGAACTAGAAAAGGACACGAAACGATATATCACATATTGAGAAATTATACAGCTGGATCGCATAATATCAGGGAATTCATTCTTGTTTTAGTTTCTCACGGGCACAAACAAAAGAAGAATTCGTTTATAAAGAAAGAATTAGGAAAGCAGGAAGAATCAGTTCAAGCAATACAAGATATAATGTTGTAGGGACACACTCCAGATAAGGCTGGAGCCGAAAGGGGACATGGAAGAGATCCCCGAGGTGTGTAGAAATGAGGTGATGGAATGGGATCAGTAGGTCCGGCGGCTGGGAGGCCTCCTGATGGGATTGTTGAGCGAGGGGCTAGGATTGAGTCCGGGCAAGCTACAAGAATTGACGTGCTTGGAGACGAGGGCCTTGGTGGGGAATTACTATCCGTATTGTCCCCAGCCCGATCTGACGGTCGGCTTGATGTCCCACACGGACCTAGGAGTGATCACATTGCTCCTGCAGGACCAGGTCGACGGGTTGCAAGTGAAGCACGACAATGAGTGGGTGGATGTGACACCAGTCCTGGGTGCTCTGGTTGTGAACATCGATGACATCCTCCAGGTAAACTCCTGTTGAGGACTAGGAGTGTCTCTAAAGCACCCCAGTTACTTAAAAAGTTACATTCTTCAGTGAAACAGAGATCCATTCACGCGATTTCTGCTTTCCTAGATAATGTCCAATGACGAGTACAAAAGTGTGGACCACCGGGTGTTGGCCAACCCTAACCAAGAGCCACGTGTGTCGATAGCAGTTTTCTGCAACCCGAGCAATCGCGAGAATGAGTTCGGACCGTTCCCGGAGATCATATCCATAGATAAACCCGCTGCTTTCCGGCAATTCAACCTCAACGAGTACATGAGGAGATTCTTCACAAAGGAGTTGGAGGGGAAAAGTTTGATAAATTACTTCAGGGCATGAGTGAGAGGTGCATAGGCCCAAAAATACTTCCCTATGGCACTTAAGGAAACATGTGATTCTTCCCCTAAATCCTATGAATTGTTAAAACATATGGACTATTTATATTGTATGATACTCTGTTCTATTATTCAAATCAACTTATTTCAAATGTAACTTTCATGTATGCACTCCAAAAAATCATTTTTTTCTATTATGTTTTACATGCTCAGAATACATGACATCACAATGCCTTTTGCATCTCCTAGTGAACCATAATTGATATTCCTCTAGAAAATTATATGTATCACTATTAATTAAGTCTCATCTCTTTTCACATATCGATTACCATATCAATAGTGTTCCTAGTGATTAAAAATAAATGCATATAGACAAGCTCGCACAAAGCACCAATTGAGTAGCTAGTTTGAACAGAAAATAGAGTTTAATGAGTGATCTCATATTGAACCTAATAACTCTTTAGAAAAGAAAAGGAAAAATGTAAAAAATATATATGAGTTTTTATCTAAGATACTATTTACTTGTTACAGAGTCAGGAGGGAGGAGCAAGGTCTTCCTTTGCCACTTGCAACTCATTATAATTGACCCAAAAAATAATTATTTAATTTTATTTGTGGTTGGAAAATGTACACTCGGTCCCCCAAGTCAAATGGGCTCGGTAATCTCACTAGGTAGCACCAACACGCGACACAGACACATGAGACAACACGCTGATACGTCATTTCTCGGAAATAAAGAATTCCAACACGTTGGGACACATAGTATATTAAATGAATATTTTTATTTAAATTAATTTGATTCAAATTCACAATTCATAAATAATAACAAAATAGCCTATAATGAATTCATACTAATAATATTAATAAATCTATTCATATGATTTTAAAGATATATTCATAGTTAATGTATATCCATATTTGGGGACATGTTTCTAACTCTAACAAAAGTTATAGATGAAACTAATGACTATTAAGAAATTAGAATTAACTTATTTAAATAAATTTATTATCTTCTATAATGATCAAAATTTATTATTATTCAATATTTAGTATTTTTATTTTTCAAAATCACTTTATAACCTCATTTTTTTATTTTTTTATTAAAAAAATGCAAACCCTGGGGTCCACTGCAGCCCTCACGCCCCCAAAACCTCGTCTTTGTTCCTTTGTTAGAAATTCACGTCGCCCTCCCATCCCCCACCCTGCAGAAAATTTATTTCACTCCCTCATTTATTTCCCTCGTTTTTGCCCTCCCACCCCCTCTCATTTAGTGAAGATTTTTGGGGAAAGTTTTTGGGAAAATGCAAAAACTTTGAGTTAAAGGGGTTTTCCAAAATACAAACTGTGTTTGGTAAATTATACTTTGAAAGTCCATTGTGAAATACCTTTGAGTAAAATAGTGTTTGGAAATATTACATTTACAAAAGGCTTAGGTAATTAATAAAAAAAAGAAAAAAATTATCAAAAAATAAATAAAAGAGTTCGTTGGTGAGGCAAGCGGCCTCAAGCAACCCCCGGAGACGACCGGCGAGGGCCACCTAGGGTCGGGCGACCTCCGATGAGGGTCACCTGGGGTTGGACAACCCTCAGCGGCCCTTCGCCGGAGGTTGCGCAACCTCACGACCACTAGTGCGACCTAGATCTGGTCGCCGAAGGTCGCGCGTCCTCACGGCGACTAGATCTGGGTTGCACCCGAGGTCGAGTGATCTCACCACGACCAGATTTGGTCGTCGGAGGTTGTGCAACCTCACGGCGACCAGATCTGGGTCGCACCGATCGCCGTGAGGTTGCGTGACCTCCGGCGA
Source organism: Eucalyptus grandis (assembly GCF_016545825.1). Lineage (NCBI taxonomy): Eukaryota > Viridiplantae > Streptophyta > Magnoliopsida > Myrtales > Myrtaceae > Eucalyptus > Eucalyptus grandis. The sequence goes on along the minus strand of NC_052613.1, from coordinate 45,193,162 downwards.
CCCAGCACTCGCGGCGACCAGATCTGGGTTGCACCGCCACCGTGAGGTCGCGAGACCTTCGGCGACCCGGATCCGGGTCGCGCCTAAGGCCGTGTAACCTCGTCCTCCGGCGACTAGATCTGGGTTGTGCTTGTGCCGTGAGGTCGCGCGTCCTCCGGGCGACCCAAATCTGGAGGTCGCGCCTAAGGTCGCGCGACCTAGAGCTGGGTCGCAGCGACGCAACTCGCGGGTGGTTGTCGGGACTCGCAGCAGCCACCACGACTCGCCGAGGCCGTGCGATTGGCCGTTTACAGTTGCCGTGACCTCACTGACCTCAGCCGTGACCTCGCCAACCTCTCGAGCTCGTCTCTGATCAGCCATGCCACCGAAGAAGAAGATGAATAGTAGACATGAATAGTAACATGAGGCATTCCGAAAATGATGAAAGCCCAAGGTAGCCTAGGATCTGCCTTGGGCTTTCAGCCTTGCAAATGCCAGCTTTGCCTCAATGCCCCTTGGAAAGTAATTCCCAAACACCTTCATTTTGGCCCAAAGGCCTTTAGCTCCCCAAAGCCGCTTAGAAAGCAGTTCCCAAACGCACCCTAATCTATTAAACCAATGCATCTTCCCAAACCATCGTCTTTGTTCCTTTTTGTTCATTCTTTCCTCATCCTTTAACTAGCCTCCCAATAAAATAAAAACGGTAGTCTTCAATAGCTAATTTGCTCGAACCCACCCATCAAATCATAACTTATCAGGACCTTTAGTTTCAATTACTCGATAAGGATGTTCTTGGGAATATTTTCAATCTTTGGTTCCACTGTATTTTTTGAAATTAGAAATCATAAGTTTTCTTAGTATCAAGAATCATACCAATCAGATGTCACATGAGATAGAAATAACAATTAAAATTTCATGTTGTTGTAAAACAGAAAGAGCCTAACCTCATATTCAATTGCATATAATTCTCTATAGGGTGACCTTTAACTCTGAAAACTTTCAAACATATTTCGACTTGTTTGAATGCATCCAACTATATGCTATTAGCCCAATCTAATACTCAATTTGATTTTAAGGAGTTCAACCATTAAAGTTAGAAGGCACCGACTCAAATTGATGTTCATTGATTTGTATTTGTGAATAGTACGGATCATGAGCCTTTTGCGGATGCAAGGATAACTCAAACCAAATAGCAAACCAAAAAAGTTCATGAGATTGAAATTTCACAGAATTTTTAGAAGAACTAATTATCTTGGAAATTTAATAAAACTGTGTCACGTCATCGTTCACGTATCGGCATTGTGCGTCACGTCCAAGCATGGCGTAGGTGTACACTGGTCATAGCTCTCAAATATTGGACCTATCAATAACTTCTCAAACCCTCGTCGTTGTCCGTTCTATCCCCACCCATTCTCTAGCCTTCCAAGAAAAGAAAATGCAGTAGTCTTTTGATTCCTTTGAAGTGTCGTCGTTCCCGTGTCTCCAAGTAATTCTTCCAAATTCTATCTTTGGTAAATATGGAGCAATGATGCTTAAAACGGTAGTTATTTTTCGGAACAGTTAATTAAAGTGAAAGTCATCGTTATCTTAATGTGACATTAGAAATTTCCAAGTGGGGAAAGACCATTGTTTAAAACTAATCATATTTTTGATAGATTAAGATCAAGTGATAACAACTAATTGAACGATTACAATATAATAGTTCAATAATTAGTCAATATGATCTCTTGTCATAATTAGAAAAAAAATTATCTTGTGCAATCTAGATGGGTTGACTCGTTAATTTATTTTCTAATTGTTATGTAATTCGTTACGGCATCTTGCCTTGTCTACCTTCAGAAGGAAAAAAGAGGGAGAGCGTTGAGGCCCGGCGGTATCATCTCGCCCTTTGGCGTGAAATCCCTCGTTACGCGATCGCGGGGTTTGACTTTGACCGATGAACAATCACGCTATGTCCTTCGTTCATGTCATTCCTCCTTCCCCCAGTCTCTTTCCTCACACCCACCACCACCACCACCACCACCCCCCTCACCCTCGCATACATCGATCGAACCAGGAATCGGAGTCGAGCCATGGGCGTCATGGACAGCGGTGGACAGGCCTTCGACCGAGCCCAGGAGCTCAAGCAGTTCGAAGAGTCCAAGCTCGGCGTCAAGGGCCTCCTCGACTCCGGCCTCGCCTCCCTCCCTCCCCTCTTTATCCACCCGCCCAAGACCCTCTCTGACCTCAGGCCCGCCCGCCCGCCCGCCCGCCCCCCCTGCCCCGGCTCCATCCCCACCATCGACCTCTCCGGCTGTTGCGACTCTGCCCGCCGCCCCTCCGTCATCGGGGAGGTGGCGTGCGCCGCCTGTGAGCTCGGCTTCTTGCAGGTGGTCAACCATGGCGTGCCCGCGGAGGTCCTGGACTGCACCATCGTGGCCGTGAAGGCCTTCCACGAGCAGCTGGCGGAGGCGAAGGCGAGGATCTACCGGAGGCAGATGGACACCGGCGTGTCCTTCTTCTCCAACGTCGACCTGTTCCTCTCCAAAGCGGCGAGCTGGAGGTAAGTAAGCCACGAGCATGTGCAATCAAATTCATGAAATTGATGAAAATTAGATTTATAAAAGCTAGATCGGCAAACGACACTACTGAACTGATGGATCATATTATGTCTGAAAAGAAGGCAGAGACACATCCTGATGCGTTGACTGTCGGATTGACAAATTATGCATCATACGGTTAGAGAATTCATTTTGACAAACGAAAGAAAAAATCATTTGAAGAAAAAAGAATTGGGCAAGCGAAAAGATCCAGTTCAATTAATGTCCGGAATGATGATATGCAGGGACACGCTCCAAGTAAGGCTGGGGCCGAAATTAGCGGACACGGAAGAGATCCTCAAGGTGTGCAGAAATGAGGTGTTGGCGTGGAATCAGCAGGTCGAACGGCTGGGGAGCATCCTGCTGGGGCTGTTGAGCGAGGGGCTGGGATTGAGTCCCGGCAAGCTGCAGGAATTGACATGTTTGGATATGAGGATGATGGTGGGGCATTACTATCCGTACTGTCCCCAGCCCGACCTGACGGTCGGCTTGACATCCCACGCAGACCCAGGAGTGATCACGGTGCTCCTGCAGGACCAGGTCGGTGGGTTGCAGGTGAAGCACGGCGATGAGTGGGTGGATGTGAAGCCAGTCCTAGGTGCTCTTGTTGTGAACATTGGTGACATCATTCAGGTAAACTCTCTGAGGACTTCGCACCTGAGTAAGTTGAAAAGTTACACTATTGTGAAATACAAGTCAATTCACGTGCTTTTGATTTTTGATTTTTCCAGATCATGTCCAATGATGAGTACAAAAGCATAGACCACCGGGTGTTGGCCAACCCCAGCCAAGAGCCACGTGTGTCGATAGCAGTTTTCTGCAACCCAAGCAATTGTGAGAATGAGTTCGGACCGTTCCCAGAGCTTGTGTCCTTAGATAAGCCCGCTGCTTTTCGGCAGTTTACCTTAAACGAATACATGAGGAGATTCTTTACTAAGGAGTTGGACGGGAAAAGTCTAATAAATTACTTCAGAGCATGATTGAGAGGTTCATAGGTCAAAAGAGGCGACAAAAGAATAAGATGCTTCCTTGTAATACTGAAGGAAAAACTGAGTTCTTCCCCTAAACTCTACTAGACCTTGTGTGATTGTTGTTCTTATAATGTTAATTTGCATATATTCTTTTGCACATTCCATGGGTGACAGTAAATTGTGCGATGGATGAAGTTTGTTCACTAAACTCATTCCACAGAGACTGAACCAATCACAGACATGGGAACTCAACAGCAAGATTGCACGAGATGAATATTTTACTGTCCACTGGAAAATAGAAGGCAGTATCCTGGAAAACCTATAGAGGCAAAGAAACGAATGAATTTGATTCTTGCCAATTACATGTACAGGAATCTATACTCACGTCTTCCCACTGCCGAACCATTCAGCCATTTCTTCATCGTCCTCAAAGTCTGGTGATTCTGAGTTCCTATAAATTCTGGATGAGCGTGGCTCCTCTGGATTTGCCTTTTCCTCTGCAGTCATTCTGCTTCTTTCCAGCATCTTCAGTTTCCACATTTCCCTTGTTTCTGCATCACGAGACACATCGCTCATGCCTCCTGCAATTGGAAAATCAAGAATTCCATAAACCTCGTTCAATGAGTTTGTTAAGTTTGGTTTCTCAATGACCCCATTCTCTCCATCCACAAATCTCCACCTATTTGTGACTCGCATTTGACTATTTCTCCTCAGAGACCACATAGAATTTCTATCTTCAATGGCTCCGTGACCTTGATTGTGATTTCCAGCATCATGCTCTCGTTGAGACAAGCCCTTTGAATTTGATGCTTTAGGCCTTCTATAATCACACTTCAAGCATACCATATTCCTTCTAAAGTTGCTGTAATTGCACCTACCAATCACAGATCCATAAGGGCAGAACAGCTCATGAACAACTATAACTGCTCAATGTAGGAATTAACTAAAATAATGGACTAACAAGAACTCACGATTTACATTCCCACTCCCCAGGATTGAGTTGCCTTTCCAGGGGTTTCTCTTTGCACTGCAAACATCTAGTATTCTTTGCAAAATTTAAGAAATTGCATCTGCAAAATGCAACAGTTTCTATAAGCAAGGAGCTCTGCTCACCACAAATCAGTGAACAAGTGAGAAAAGGCATGAGAAGCAATTACTTGTCACATATCCAGTCTCCTTTCTTTAGCAGAAGATGATCTTGGTCTTCCAGTAGTTGATTCAATCTTTCCTGAGAAAAAGTATCGCATTGCAAGCATTTGATGTTCTTAGCAAAGTTTAAGAAGTTGCACCTGCCATATGCAGAATTATATCAAATATTCGGAGCAAAACTCAAATTAATCAATAGGATGTTAACAATTGCATTACTTGGAGCAATGCCAATCTCCTTGTTTCATCGGAACATCTTTGTAGCCTCTCTCTTCCAAACTTGAATGCCAGGATAAATCACCATCTGGTGTGGGTTTCGACAAATCAGAGCCAAGTACATTGGTGCCATACTGTGCCATTTGCTTTAGCAGTGCTCTGACTGATTCCATAACTGTTCTAGTCAGACATGGTTTATTCTCCACAGTATTGCTTATGGGGTCAAGTCCGTATGTCAACAAGATTTGCATAACATCAACCGTGCGCCCTCCTTCATCTTGACGCGCCTTCACAAATGCTCTCTCACAGTTTCCCCTCAAGTTGCAGGAGCTGCAAACCTGGCAAAGCAGCTGTCTGTAATGAGTATGACTGATGAAACTATATAATCTAATGATTACTGGAAGTTTTTAAGAAGAGAACGTACATTTCCCTCATCAATGCCCACATGTGCCCTCAAGCGCTTACCAGAGTTCACCACTTTTCTGTCAGTGCTGGGGCATCCGCACCCTGCTATGACCTGAATATGTTTCTTTGACAAATACCTATCAGGAAATGTCTTGTTAAAACCTTCTGAATATGAGTTAAGCGACTCTTTCTATATGTAAATGAGGAAACCTCCGATTTCTCAAGTAAAGCTATGTTGTCGGATGCCTATTTGGTGATGATATTGCATTGGACAGTCATTAGCCACATTGAATAGCTAACCTCTGAATCAGAATGCATACCGTCAAATTGATTACCAGCTAAATTTTTAATATGCATTATTATCACATGCCCAATGTAATATGAATTGCCTCTTTTCAGGTTACGTGCTATCGAAAATCTTCAGCTCCAAATTCTAGTCAAATACTTGATTTCTAGAGAAAGGCATAGTAACATAGAAAGGCCTGATAGTGGATGGGCAAGCTTGACACCTAAAGGCAAGTCCTGTGGATTCTCTTTTCTAAGTAAAGGAGGAGGCACATAAGGCACCATGTTGTTGCCACTATGCAGAAAAAGATGGACTAAGATGCCAACTAAGGTGCTTTTAACAATATTACATTTAGCTTACTAACAGAATTCTGGATAAAAGAAAGCTCAGGAGAAAATGTCTACATTTCTAAAAAATGGTCACTTGTATCACTTACAAAAATAAATGATGAAAAATATTTTCATCATCCACAAAAATGTTTAAACATATATAGTTATCAATTATGAAAACATTTACAAGTGACTAATTATTCAAAGGATACAAGCGATCATTTCTAAGAAAATATTTTTCAAACCATTCATTTTTTGCAAAACAAACAAATTACAAATCTATGGATATATGATAATAGGCCATTACTTCATAGTTGACTACGACATGGTGATATTATCCAAAACAACTTGACCATTCACAAATAACTACTCCATACTTTTCTTTCTCCATGTTTTCAAAATGAACAAAAAAAGAAGAGAACTTTTTTCCTTCGCGATGTTGTGATTTTTGGCCTGGTTTGAAGATGGTGGAGTTCCGATTCCCATAATTAGCATGCTCTAACCTCAAAGCAACAGAAATATAAATTTTGGCCAGGAATGACAGTCAAACGTGACAGAGTTAGCTCTCTAAATGACGATATGCTGGTGGGTATTTAAATGCAGCATTTAACAAGAACCTGGAGAAAGTTTGAACTCTCATCAAGCTCATATGAGCAATACATTCACAACGATCAAAACGAGGCTTATAACGAACTACGTTCCGAAGAAGCCCTGCCTACCCACAAAATATATACTCCTCAAGAAGGCACAGAGGTCTATTTATCTCACCATCATCACCCAAGCCCAATGTCTCTGTAATTAAATCAAACAGGTAAAGCGCACCAACCGAAGGTCATTCCTTTCAGTACCTCATAACGTCGTATCTGTCGCGGGCGAAATTCAGGCATGCGGTTCTAACGAGATTCGATTCTTTCGGACCCAACTCCACATTCTGGAACGGGTTAACCTCCGCATCAAAGTAGCCTCCCTTCGACAGAAGCACCATCAAATCCACCCACTCGGGCCACGGATGCGATATCTGAGCCGCCGCCGACTCAGAGTGCCCCGTCCGATGGAAGTTATTCTCCATCCCCCGAGCGAATCGGGGAAATGGGTTGATTGGTTTCGAAGACTCGAGCTCCCCAAGCACATCGTTGCCAGAGAAGTCGAGCCCGGAGTCGGGGTTCGGGGCATCGGTGTACTGGCGGGAACGAGCGGAGGTAACGACGAATCTGAGGTTGGGGAAGTGATTTTTCAGATGCCAACGACTTGTTGGAAAGAGCTTGTACGCTATAATATAAGGTTCACCTTGTATTCTTCCGTTTTTTCAAACTCAATAATTACTTGATCATGACATGTAATGTTTGACCAAATGAGGTTATGACTTGGTGTCATGAAAGTATCAATGGACCATGCTTTTTATTACATTATTTAAATACCAAACTAGATTATCATCTGATAACTTAAATTTTTAAATTTCGGAAGTCTTAATGTTGAATTTAAATCAAGTCCTCATCTAACAAGCACCTTAACTAAAGACAAGACATGAGCGAACCAACTCATCTTTTGGCACGTGACAACTTCTATCACAAACCCAATCTATTGAAGGGAATTTGAGACCGGGGTCAGTCTTCTTTGCCTCCAAGGTGGACTCGCTTCACTCCAACACGGCTTGCTAGAGGTAATGTGAATGTCAATTTCTATATTGGGTCAACAAGACAGGAACATTAGTAACTTGAAATTAAGAAAATTACCAAAAAAAGTCTTAAATATGTTGCATGGGAGGCTAATTCAGTTTTAAATATTTTTTTTATAATTTGTCAATTTAGTTATTCAAGCCAATTTTGGCAAGAAAATACTAAAATGGATATCGATTATTTTATGTGACATAGCTGGCACTAATATTGGTAACTTTTGTAATTTGTTAACTTCTTTTTTTCATACATTTTTTTACGTTAGCCATGCCATGTAAAATTGCTGACATCCATGATAAAAAAGTTCCATCAAAATTGGTGCAAGAAACTGACCCGGTCTTTCCTGATTCTAAGTCTAGGTCCATTCATGGTATTAGAGCCATGGTTTCATTTGTAGCAAAATTCGTTCCATGTGCTTAGTAGGTGAATCAAGTGTTGAGAAGATCCCTTCGCATCATGACAGAACCAGAAATACTAGAAGCACCCGTTTCTCTCGTTGCATCTCCATCCTCTTCAACCCCTTCAAATTTCTGTGTTTCAAATGCTTCTAAGATAGACTATCTTTATGAAGTCACTCTTAGTGATGAAACCAAGATTTCTGAAACTCAACTTCCCCTTATAAACCCCTATTCCGCTTTTGCTAAACCCACTTTTGTCATTTTCTCCCATCCACTCCATTCGCCAACTCATTTGCCAAACTCCGAAGGAAGTAAAGGAGTACGTCCAGTCCTCCAAGTTCGATTAACATCCTAATCCTGCCACTGAAAAGGAATACTTTGTTACCTTCCAGATTCCTCCAGACTTTCCCAGACAGTAGATTCAGCAAGGATATTCTCATGTCCATTATGGAGCTATTTGTCTTACTCTTACTTTTTATGGTCACAAAGGCTTGCTAGTTGTAGCAAGAATTGTGTCGTTGGATACTAGGTTTCTAGAATACCAACATGCTTGCATTAGTACTGTCCAAACCACTTTGAATGCTGGAACAATCTTTGTAACCTTATATTAAAACTTCAATATAGCTCTTTCAAACCCCTAGCTACTCTCGTTTCTAAATGTCAAAGTTCAGCTCATTAGAGCTCCTCAAACTGCTGACTCTATAGCAGTAACACTGCACTACCAGATGGTTTATCGAGTGTAGAACCATGTTCTTGATTTGAATTTCTACAATGGAAATGAAGATGCTTTATTCATTTTCCATGCAGAATGATCAAGCATCATGCATTCATGTTCCCAAACAGATCCCTAAGGAAAAGTTGGCCAAGCACCTTTTGGAGACATGGATTACCAACTATGAAAAGTTGCATCAGAACAACAAGTCTTTCCAATATTCAAACTCCGAATTTGTCAAAAAGAAAGATGGAACCGTTTCTATCAAATTTGGCAAGGAAAATGAAGAAAGTCCTTCGATCTTCTAGACCCTCTTTATGATTGAACCATATGTTCCTGAGTCAATCTTTGAGCCAGATCCAAAAAAGCTTGTTCAATACTTCAAAAGTGATGGACATCCTGTCCATTACTATAAGGACCAGTATGGTCACTATTTCTAGAATCCTTTTTGTCAATGTTCTTATTGTACAAACTCTCCCGATGAGGTAGACCAATATGCAAGACCTCAACTTTTTTGAACCAAGAGAAGCCCCCTCGCTTTACCGTACACGGCCCTTTTATAAGCAAGAAAAAATGTGATCTTCGTGGGATATTTCGAAGATTTCTATAACCTCTTGATCACAAAAATCTTTTTATTCTCCTTATCTCCTAAATATTTTCTACTGATTTTTAAAGATAAGACCACAATCTGATTTTCTCAAATTCCAAAAAATCCTCATTTCAAATCTCAATTTCAGAAAACGGGCTTGGGCCAATTTGTATTCTTCATGGGCTTAGTCCGTCCTATTAATTTAAAATTCAAAACCACCAATTCGACCCATCCACCACCGGTCCAATAAACAAATGTAAAAAATGCAAATTAAAAACAAATGCACCTAAATCTATATGCTATGCAATTAATATATATATATATATATATATTTAGGGATAAAATTAACCCATAATTTTTTATTGTGATAAATGACTAAATGAGTCGCTAAAATTTAGGTGTCAACACAGAGCTAGTCAAGTCACACTTAATTACATTTTCATCTTTGCCATATGACAAGATACATGACATAGTTTGGTCACGTTACACATTTTTAACCATGTGTAATCTCTAAACTCCCCATAAAAAAAGAGTGTATATATAGATTTTATCTTTTCGGAACTGAAAGAGTATAAGTTGCTTTGCCAATGACACTTCACTTTTAAATCTATGGTTGCCATAGATGGCGAGACGCACGGCATAGTTTTGCCTCATGACCCAACCACTAAGTTTTTGGTTTATTCATTTATCATTTTAAATTTCTTGTCTTTTGTTGATGTTAAATTCCCAAAAATGAACAAAGAAAGAGCATCTCCGATTAAGTTTATTTATATCGTTCCAACACACGAATTCGGCATCTTCCTCTCACATCGCCTCTCCGTCCTTCCCTTTATCTTTCCCCGCAGCACGACACTCGCATCGGTCGAACCTGAACTTAGGAGTGTCCAGCCACGGGCGTCACCGACACCGCTCAACAAGCCTTCGACCCAGCCCAAGAGCTCAAGCGATTCGAAGAATCCAAGCTCGGCGTCAAAAGTCTCCTTGACTCCGGCCTCACCTCCATCCCTCCTCTCTTCATCGACCCGCCCAAGACCCTCTCCAGCCTCAGGCCCGCCCACCCCAGGTCCATTTCGATCCGTTCAATCCCCACCATTGACCTCTCCGGCTACAACTCCGGCCAGCAGCCCTCCGTCATTAAAGAATTCGGGCATGCAGCTCACGAGCTCGGCTGCTTCTAGGTAGTCAACCACGGTGTGCCGACAGAGGTCATGGACCACATGATCACGGCGGTGAAGGCCTTCGATGAGCAGCCGATGGAGGCGAAGGCGAGGATCTACTGGAGGGGGATGGAGAACGGGGTCACATTCTTCTCCAACGTTGACTTGTTCTGCTCCAAAGCAGCTAGCTGGGGGTAATCAACACGAAACGATGTAACATATTGACTAAAGGAAGATATGACACATCCTACCGTGACAAGTATGATATTGAGAAATTATACGACTGGATTGCATGAAGTAAGAGAACTAATTTTTATCCTTAATATCAAAATTTTAAAAAAATAAATAACATGAAAATTGAGCAAGAAAAAAGAATAAGTTCAAACAATTGCAAAGAAGAGGTGATCGGTTTTTGGTCGGGAAAAGTGCCAAAAAAGTCCTAAACATTTTGTCTTTATGCTGATTTAATCCTAAACCTTTTTTTTTTGCCGATTTAGTTCTAAACTTTTTATGTTGTGTCAATTCAGTTTTTTTTTTTTTTCTTTTTTCTTCCCTCTTCTTCCTCCAGCTAGTTGCCGAGGTGTTTCTTCCTCTTCTTCCTCCAGCCGATCGCCGAGGTGTTTCTTCCCTCTTTTTCCTCCAACCGGTTGCTGGACCTCAGCGACCGGCCAGAGGCGACGGCTGGCAAGGTCAAGGTTGACCTCGCCGGCCATCTCGCCAATGGCCGCAAGGGCGGCCTCGCGTTGGGCGGTGAGGCTTGCCTGCCCGATGCAAGGCCGCCCTCGAGGCTTGGGCGGCGAGGCTCACCCTCGTCGGATCTAGCAAGGGTCGAGCCTCGCCCGACAGATCGCCACCGCAAGGGAAACCAGGCGAAAATCCAAGGCTGGAGCCGTGCGACCGAGGACACCCCTAAGCTCCCGTAAAACCCTAGAGACGACGACGACGAGTGGAGGGAGGAAATTTCTAGGGCAAGATTAGGATTGGGGAACGGAGCGGGAGAGATGGCCTCGCTAGTGGTGCTCGCCCCGTTGGATCTCGGCGAGGTCGAGCCTTGCCGGCCATGGGCGAGGCTCGACCCTTGCCGATCCGACAAGGGCGAGCCTCGCTGCCCGCCGTGAGGCTGCCCTCACGGCCACCGGTGAGGTGGCTGGTGAGGTCGACCACGACCTTGCCGGCCGTCGCCTCGGCCGGTCACCGAGGTTTGGCAACCGGCTAAAGGAAGAAGAGGGAAGAAAAAAATTTAAATAAAAATTTAAATTTCAAAATTCAAAAATATTAAAATATTATTAAAAGTTATCAACGTCAACTCCAATCAGGCTACGTCGGGCCGGCCAGCGTCCAGTTAGCAAAATCCGATCAAAATTGGCCGAAAAGGACTGAATTGGCACAACGTAAAAGGTTTAGGACTAAATCGGCACAAAAACAAAAAGTTTAGGACTTTTTTGGCATTTTTCCCGTTTTCGGTCAGGTCCAAGTCCAATAGAATCAGTCATTATTTTTTTTATACTTCCATCTAGATGATTTCTTCCATATATTTTATTATCTAATTATAGACTCCTATTTTCTCGGAAACAATAAACTAAACCCACTAATTTTTTTGACAATATATATATATATATATATATATATGTAGTTGATTTAGTCCAGTTCCTCCTAATAATCAAGAACCGGATTGCCCGAATACCAGTTCCATTTTTAGGAATTAAGAATTAGATCGACGCTTCTAGGAATCAGACCCAACTAGCTAACTTAGTTTGATCTAAGCGATTATTGCCTCGAGCGGTCTAGTTTGTATGCCCCTAACATAAGGAGTGATGTTGTAGGGACACGTTGTCAATAAAGCTGGAGCAGAAAGTAGACACGGAAAGAATGCTTGGGTGTGCAAAAATAGGAGATGGAATGGGATCAGTAGATCCAATGCCTCAAGAGGCATCTTGATGGGACTGTTGAGCAAAGGGTTGGGATTGAGTCTCAAAAAGCTACAGGAATTGACATGCCCGGAGAGTCATGGTGGGGAACTGCTATCCATTTTGGCCCCAGCCCGATCTGACAATGGCTTGGGGTCCACTTGACAATGTTCTAATATTTTATTTTATTTTATTTCACAAATAAAAAAAGAATAAAAATCTATTTAATAACGTTAACTCTTTTTTTTTTCCGAAATTAAAAAGTGGTCGAAGATTGCCTGACGGGGAATAGATTTGGAACAAAAATAAAAGTAGAAAAAAATAACTTCTTATTACCAAGAAATTTTTTTAGAAATAAGTTAATTTTTTTTTTTCCTTTTCGTCTTCGTTGCCCCCCCACCCTCATCGCCGCCATCACTATTTGGCCACCACCCCCACCGCCTTCCATTGTCAACCGTCGTCACCTACCAACCAAATGACATTTGGCAAGGAAAAATAAGAAAAGAAAAAAAAAAAATCTTAAAAAATTAAAAGAAATTCTACATTACCAAACACATTCCTATTCTTTTTAATTTTCGGCAGTAGAAATTTTGTAATATCACCAAACGTGTTTTTTCACAAAAAAATTGTTTCGAGGAGTAGAAATAGGAAAAAATATTTCTAAAAAAATTGTTCACCAGAGTAAAAGTGTTACTAAATGTGGCACCCCTCGACGGCCCCTGATCTGTTAGGGTCGCCACAGTTCGCTTACCTTTCACTTTCCCTGATAACGTGTCACTCTGATACCATTTCAATTGCAACGGGTCCATACAACCTGGGGGTTTACATCTTTTAGATCAGTCCCTTGCGCAATTCATATAACGGAAGCATATCCAACAACTCCCTTCCCTATATTTAGAAAACGATGTACACCAACTAAACATTTATAGGTAAAAGCTGAACACTTTTATTTACTTAAACTAGATGAACATCATTCATCGGTACATCAAAATGCCAATGTTTTCTATACTCGGCTATACTTCAAAAGATGACCGGCATCTCCTCCAACAGTCGTATACTTAAAGTCCATCGATTAGTGTTGGCATCCAAAAGTTCATTCCTTTGCTATCCTCCTCCTCGCGGTCATATCCAACCACTTGATCCATCTATCGGTGGCAGTGGCAGCAGAGGTATCTTATCTAGTCTGAAATGTTATTCCCCAAAAGGGGTGAGTACAACCACTCGGCAGGTAAAGGACCCAATAAACCACTCAATGCATCACACAATACAATTTTAACAATCATAGCATAAGACATATCATTCAAGTATCCATGCATAATTTACCTTGGAGCCATGCATATGTCATCGTACCACATGTACACACATCCTCATGTAATCATCACCGTCATATCATACATGTACCATCATGCCATAGGTGCACATACATCCATGTACTTACCATCATCATGTCACACATACCATAATGCCATAGGTGCACATACATCCATGCACTTACCATCATCATGTCACACATACCATCATGTGTACATCCATGCACTTACCATCATGCATCCATGCATATATCACCATGCCATATGTGCACATACCACCATCATTCATATCATCCATGCTATCAAGCATACATCACCATGAGATCCATTCATGCCTTCATGATCGCATTTTCAATATCAAATAGCATCAATTTATTTTCATAAGCCGATCATGCATCATGTCATATGCATACACCCATGCACATGATTCATTTTCAATTCTGATCTTTCATAAGGATCTCATCAGTTTTTCTTTCTAGGGACCAATGTTTGCATCCCATAATTTATCGCTCGCATCCAACCAGGCATCGCGAGGAACCTCCGGCATGTATTCAAAATACAACCGGGCATCCGACCCTCCACATTCCGGGCATCTCGCATCCCAACTAGCATCACGAGGCATCCCCCTGGGCACAAACCTCCAGGGCTTCCGGAATTACGTACTGACATACCACCAAGATTCCCCCCTCCTCTGGAATTACGTACCGTATACCACCGGGCATCTCAAAACTCCCAAGGATCCTCCGGAATTACGCCACTAAGCCACCGGCCATCCGGCACCCCCACTTTCCAGGCGTCCCGACACTCCCAGGGGATTATCAACCGCCTCCAACAGTTTCCTCATTTATCATAATTCATGTTCACCAATTTATGTCTCAAAATTAGCATGGCACATGATGTAATGGCAAACAAAATCACTTTCATCATTTTAATTTTTATATGCATTTCCAATCATCATCATACATGCAGCAAGATACAACCACTAATGACAATATAATCCATGGGGTCTATACAACTTAGAGTAGTCCATATATCATGCCTTTTTGAAATTTACTAAATTCCAGCTTGCACAATTTTGGAAAACATTTAAATTAAATATCCATATGATCCTCAAAAATCACACAATTAGAGCATGTAATAAACAAGACATAAAGGTAACAATTTCATGAAGAACACATGCCCAAAAGAGCTTCACACAAGAAGATATAGCTCACACAATACAGCATGCAAAATTCGGATAAAATTAGATTGCGCAGTTCTTGAAATATTTTGATTAAAATACCCGAATGACCTCCAAAAATTCTGAAAGTTTACCAGGTTATATTCAAGACCCTAAAGTAGATTTTTTTATGAATACATCTAGGCCAGATTCGCTCTAGATAATTTACTATAGACGGTCGAAGCTCCTGTTCCTACCATTGAACAGTCCAGTTTAGCTGTCTCCGAAAAATCGAGATTTTGCCTACTTATCTTTCTTCGTTTACCTGAAATTTTGATATGTTTTGCCTCAAGAGGTCCCCTACAACTTTAATTAAGGGATCTAAGTGAGATTCTCAAAGAATAGTCACCATATAGTCTACGAAGTCTCGGGAGTCCAGTACCGTACTTCCAGATCTGCCGTCTTCAAAAGAAATCGTTTCACTAGGCTACACTTGCTCATTTTACCTCAAATTTTAGTATGTTAGTATTTAGGATGTTATCTACAACTTTCATGAAGAAGTTGAAGTGAGATTATCGGTAAAAAGTAACATTCAACACACAAAACCACCAAGAGGTCAACAAAACAGTTCCAGATCTAGCGTTTTTGTAGAAGAAGGGTTTCACCCCTTAAAACTCAACCATTTTGTCGCAAATTTTAGTATGTTATACTTTGAGATTTTTTATACAAATTTCTTGAAGAAGTCAAAGTCGAAATCCAACTCAAAACCCACATGCAAGCCTCTACAAAATTCTGGGTCAGGCGGCACACTCAAAAACAAAACACATTTTCAAGAACAACACACTCAAGCTTCAGTTTCTCACACCCTAAACATCCGAGATTCACCACCATTCAAACACACAAGCAAGACACAACATGCAAGAGTAGAATATAGATCCCAACTTGCCTTAATTCAAAGGAAAACACAGCAAGAACGATGGCGGGACTAGGCGGGCTCGACGGCGGGGCACGGCGGCGACGAACCTCCTCCTTCCTTTCTCTCTTCCTCTCTTCCTCTCTTCCTCTCTTTCTCTCTTTCTCTCCTCTCTCTCTCGGCGCCTAGACCGACCACCCCCTTCCCCCTTTTTCCTTTTGGTTGAAAAGAAAGCTTGCATGCATCCTCATTTTGCATGGGGGACACTTGTCCCTAAGAAGGAGACAAGTGTCTCCCTTGTTGAAGACACTTGGATAACCCTTCATGCCACTTGTCACTTTTCATGCAAGTTGATGGGCCTCCTTGGGCCGGGCCTCTTGGCCCACTTTAGGCCCATCTCACTTGGGCCTAAAGTCCTAACTTAAATAGCCCAAGTTTATTTTTAATAATACATCTTAATCCTCATTTAAATAAATACCTAATTGCATAATAAAATGGCCAAAAGACTTTGTGACATTAACCCATAAAATCAAATCCATAAGGTGCATAGTCAAGAACAAAGTCTTCTTTATCAAATTGTCCTAATAGCACCAACCTTGATCATCCATTAACATTTTCCACTTAAATAAATACCTAACTTGCAAAAATAATAAGGCCATAAAACTTGAAATCATAAATCCATAAATTCCAATTTATAAAACACATGGCCAATGATAGGATTTTCTTTCCTATCACATATTATCCTTTAAAAGCTTGGCCATAAATCTCATTGCAAATTATGGATCAAATGGCTACAATACATCTTGATGGTACTTCCATCACCTATTCATAGACCTTAATGTATTTAGAGGTCGTCATGAATTTTGGGATGCCACACCAAACGAACCCTTAGCGTCCCGCATGGACCGGGAGTGATCATAGTGCTCCTACAAGACCACCTCCTGAGATTGCAGGTGAAGCACGGCAATGAGTGGTTGGATGTGCCGCCTGTCCTAGGTGCTCTGGTTGTGACATTGGTGACATCCTTCAGGTAAACTTCCATTGAGTACTACGAGCATCTCTAAAGTACCCAAGCTAGTACAGAAGTAACATCATATAATGAAATAGAGATTTGATTTATTTAATTTTGATTTCCCATATCATGTCCAACAATGAGTACAAAAGTGCGGAGCACTTGGTGTTGGCCAACCCCAACCAAGAGCCACACATGTCGATGGTAGTTTTCCACAACTTGAGCAAGCTAGACATTCAACTCAGACCGTTGCTAGAGCTCGCATCCTCGGATAAACCCACAGCTTTTCAACAGTGCACCATGGACAAATACTATAGGAGATTCCATACTACGGAGTTAGAAGAAAGTCTGATAAACTCCTTCAGGGCATGATTGAGGCATGATTGAGAGGTGCATAGGCCAAAAGAGATGATGCAGGAATAAGATTGCTTCCCTATAACACTGGAGGAAATACTGGATTCTTGCCCTAAATTCTATTGATCATTTATATATAGAGCATCTATCTCCTATTATATTTTTTATTCCTTGTCAAGTCAAATTTATTTTAAATATAGCGTTCTTGAATGTATTAAAAAAAAATCACTTTTTCTATTATGTTTTGCATGCTCTAGAAACATAATATTACCACATCTTTTCAGCTTCACAAGGACATTCCCCCTGAGACATGATATTTTTCTAGAAAATTAAATGTACCATTATTAAATAAGTCCTATCTCTTCTCTCATATTAAAAACTATGTTATTAGTATTTTATAACATATCTTCTCTCCTGATTTATTGAGTTTAAATTTCAGAAAATAAATAAAAAGAGAGCATATCTAAATTTTATCTCTTTGAAACTAAAAGAATGTTCGCTCCTATGCTAATGATCCTTCACTTTCTACTCTATGGTTGCCACATATGGCATGTCAAATAGTTTTGCTGCGTGACCCAAGACAAATTTTTTAGTTTATTTATTTGTAATTTTAAATTTCTATTCATTTGTTGATGTTAAATTCCAGAAAATGAACAAAGAAAGAGTATCTCCAACTAAGTTTAATCTTCAAAATCATTGATAAATTACATAATCTATAAGAAACTAGATAAGGAAAGAATACATCTGGATTTTGTTCTCTTTTGGATTTGAACTTGAGTACTATGGATAAATTAGAGAAAGTAGTTTCAAATTCACTCCTGACTGATACAGAAGGTTCTTAAATATCATTTTCAATGATACAATTTCGATTTAAATTTTATAATTGTTTATTGTTTAACCAATAAAAAAATTGAATTAAATCAGAAGTTATATATTTATAATAAAGAAACTGCTCGATAAAGACACTTGTCCTTAATTAAACTATTGCTAATTTAAATAATAACTCATTTTATTCAAATAAGTCGATTTAGCGCATCCAAATATTTCAGAAAAGATATTTCATAATATGGATTAGGACAAAGGTTTTGAGCTTTAATTTTTGTAATACAACATTTTATTTTCTATTGCAACTTATTTGTTGGAATATGATACGCGGAAACGACAGGATCTTGCAATTTACGTCAACGTGAAATCACCAAAGAAATAAACGAGAAATAATAAGGACACTAGAAATTTACGTGATTCGGCTCGAGTATCGGTACCTACGTCCACGGGGAGAGCCAACAGCAAATAATTCACTATAATCAGAGAATCAGAGTTTACAATCGCTCACACGTTCGTGTATTTCCTACATCTAGATTTAACCCCAAACCCAAAGTGTTTATCAATAAACAACTCACTTGGATATAAATTCATTACACAAAATTACCGCGCTTTCAAGCTCAAAACAAACGCTCTACATATGCCAAAAACAAGAACTCCAACGCGTCTATTTTTTTTTCTCACATATGTGCTGCTCCACGTTCTCCTTTTCTTGATCGCGTGGATGGCTCCTCTTCAGCTCGACGACGTGCGGCTCCTCTTTTTTTTTGCGTAGGGTTTCAGCCGCTCATTTCCTGAAGACGTTCCATTTTATCTTTATATGTGCCTAAGGTCAAAAGTTTGACCTGAGCCATCACCTTTTGGCTCCACGTGCAGAGGACTTCCTACTTTATTTCTATCAGCCAAAGAAGACCCCATGGCGTGGAATATTGTGTGCCCATAACCTGCCGCCAAAGAAGACCCATGGCGTGGAATATTGTGTGCCCAAAGTCAAACACAAAGTCAAATATTTGACTTTGGCCCCACCATCAAAACCCCGGCCCTCGGCCGTCGTAGCCTCGCCAACCACAGGCAAGGCCGCCTCGCCTAGATATAAACAAGCCCCTACCAAGTGCGGATTGAATAGCTAGTTTAATTAAAAGCACTTTTGTCACTATTTAAAATAAAAGGAATTAGATGTGTTTGTCATGAATGATCTATCACTAGGTAACATGTCAGAATTGAGTTTGAAAACATCACAACTGTTAGTTTGAATCGTCCAATTGAAATGGTGTTAAGAAATTCACGACTATTAGTTTGAATCGTCCAATTGAAATGTTGTTAAGAAAATTCTCATTTTCAAGCATCTAGAATCATATGATGTCATACGAGAGAGAAATAACAATTTAAAATTTATTGTTTGGGATCAAAGAATCAACGGAAAAAACCACTCCTTTCTTTCTTTATTAAGAACGAAAGAAAAGGGAATAACACGTGCACATGTACTTTTGAGTACAAATTAAGGACTTCCCCTTAAATTAGTTTTGATGATTACTTCCCACATGCGATCCACTTGATTAGTATAAACGGATTTTAGTTGTAATATTAAAAAACCCAGAATAACTACTGTAAAATGAGAAGATTTTACTTTAAAAAATAACATGTTGAGCTGCATGATTCTTCATTTCTGTCCTTTAATCTGTGAGTCAATATCCTTTATTAATTTGATTTTAATACCACTTAAAAATTCCATAAAAGAAAATCAAAAGCACCCGATAACTATCTCTCACCAGTTTTTTCTTTATATAATGAATGTGGGAGGTGTCTCTTCCTCTCACGGCGCCTCCCGTTCTCTTTCCTTGCAGCACGACAGGAGTGTCGGTCAAACTAGAAACTCGGAGTCTCCAACCATGGGCGTCACGGACACCACTCAACAAGCCTCTGACCGAGCCCAAGAGCTCAAGCAATTCGATGAATCCAAACTCGGAGTCAAAGGTCTCGTCGACTCCGGCCTCAACTCCATCCCTTCCCTCTTCATCCACCCACCCGAGACCCTCTCAAGCCTCAAGCCCGCCCAGCCCAGGCCTGATTCGATCCGTTCGATCCCTACTATCGACCTCTCCGGCTGGGACTCCTGCCGCCGGCCCTCCATCATCGAAGAAGCAGGGCGCGCGGCTCGCGAGCTCGGCTTCTTCCAGGTAGTCAACCATGGTGTGCCAACGGAGGTCCTGGACCGCACGATCACGGCCGTGAAGGCCTTCAACGAGCAACCGATGGAGGCGAAGGCAAGGATATACAGGAGGGAGATGGACACCGGCGTCGCGTTCTTCTCCAACGTTGACTTGTTCCATTCCAAAGCGGCTAGCTGGAGGTAATCAACCAAGCTTAATTACCATTTAGGATCGCATCGAATCAAGTTTAGAATATTTAGCAAATGAATGAAAAATTGTCACAAAAATTCTAAATTTACCATACCACAGTCAATTTAGTTCTAACTATTTCATCTTATCAATTTAGTCATATACATCTCAAGTATGACAATTTAGTCTCAAACCTTTTAATAGTTTGCCAATTTAATCCAAACCTTCTAATGGTGTATCAATTTAGTTATTTCGATCAATTTTTACAAAAAATAATTGACATAGCAATTTAGTTAATGTTGACCGTAATACGTGACACGGCAATGTCGATGTTGACAATTTTTGCAATTTTCTATTCATTATGATTTTTTTTCATTTTTCCCTCCATTGGCCATCGTTGGGCTTCATCGATGGCTAATGGAGGTTGTTGGCCACAAGTGAGGCCCCCCTTGTCAGCCCTTGATGTGGGCCGCATTAACCTAAGGCTGACAGAGGTCATCGATCATCGATGATGCTTTGTAGAGGGAAAAAACGAAAAAGAAAAAAGAAAAAGAAAAAATTATTCATAAAATTGAAATATTAAAAAAATTGCATGAATTATCAACATCAACACCAATCGTCTTAAGTGCCAATCGTGCCACATAAAATGTTCAATGTTGACTAAACCGCCATGTTAGCAATTTTGGCAAAAAATGACCAAAAGAACTAAATTGTTAAATCATTAGAAAGTTTGGACTAAATTTATAATTCATCAAAAGGTTTAGATTTAGGATTAAATTGACAGGATTGAAAAGTTTAGAATTGAATAGGATGTGGTATAATAGGTTTTTGACTTTACGGATACTTTTTTTAACAAATGATACGGAATGACACTTTGTATATGAGTAATGGAAGACAGTGACGCATCTTAATGTGATGAGCATGATATTGATAAATTATACATTTGGATTGCATGAAGTTAAAGAATTAATTTATATTTTCAAGGGGACAAACAAAAAGAAAAGTCATAAGAACATTAAAAAAAAAAATGGGCAAGCAAAAAGAATTTGTTTAAACCAATGCAAGGAATTATATTGTAGGGACACGCTCCAGATAAGGTTGGAGCCGAAAGTGGACATGGCAGAGATCCCTGAGGTTTGTAGAAATGAGGTGATGGAATGGGATCAGCAAATCCAACGCCTGGGAGGCATCCTGATGGGACTGTTGAGTGAGGGGTTGGGATTGAGTCCCGGAAAGCTACAGGAATTGACATGCCCAGAGAGCAGGATGATGGTGGGGAATTATTATCCATGCTGTCCCCAGCCTAATCTGACGGTCGGCTTGGCATCCCACACGGACCCAGGAGTGATCGCAGTGCTCTTGCAAGACCAACTCCCAGGTTTGCAAGTGAAGCACGGGGATGAGTGGTTGGATGCACCGCCCATTCCCGGTGCTTTGGTTGTGAATATTGGTGACATCCTTCAGGTAAACTTTCGTTGAGTACTAGGAGCATTTTCAAATCACCTGAGCCAGTTCAAAAATAACATTATACAATGAAATAGAGATCTGATTTACGTGATTTCAACTTCCTAGATCATGTCCAACAACGAGTACAAAAGTGCAGAGCATCGAGCATTGGCCAACCCTAATCGAGAGCCACGTGTATCAATAGTAGTTTTCCACAACTTGAGCAATTTGGATATTCAGCTCGGACCGTTGCCGGAGCTTGTATCCTCAGATAAACCTGCTGCTTTTCGGCAGTTCACCATGGGCGAATACATGAGGGCATTCTTTACTAATGAGTTGAACGAAAGTCTGGCCCATTACTTCAAGGCGTGATTCAGAGGTGCATGGGGGTAGAAAAGATGATACTGGAATAAGATTGCTTCTTTGTTGCACAGGTGGAAATACTGGATTCTTCCCCTGTATAATACTGATCATTGAGCGGTAGAGTATCTATGTCCTATTATATTTTGTTTCTTGTTTACATCGGAACTTATTTCAAATATAGTTTTCTTGAATGTACTCTAAAAAAATCACGTTCTCTATCATGTAGGGAACAGAATAATACAACCCATTTTCTGCTTCACTGTAACCCGAGCCCCCCTTCACATATAATATTCTTCTAGAAAATTATATATTTATCAGTATTAAATAAGTCTTATCTCTTCTCTTATAACAAATACTATATTATTAGTGTTACCAACAATTTAAAAAATATGCATATAGACAAACCGCATAAAGCGCTAATTGTGTGGCTAGTTTAGATATAAAATAGAGGAGTTGAATGGGCGAGTTCATATGAATATAAATCTCAAGAAAGAAAAGGAAAAAAAATTGAAAATATACATGAGATTTCATCTACATACCACTCACCGATTACAACTAAGGAGGGGCAAGCAAAGGCTTCTCCTTTATTTATTTTTTGGAAAATTTCAAATAAGAGCTCGAAATGCCATCATTTTCTCAAATAAGAGTCTGAAGTAGACCTTGTTTCAAATAAAGGTTGAAGTGGCCATATTAGTCTTAAAGAAGGATCTGAAGTGACTATGATTATTTCAAATAAGGGTTTAGCCTTGCCAACTCGTCGATCGGCAAAAATTCCCACCGATTAAGGATATTGTCGTCAAAACACAATATAATATAAATTAAAATTCAATTAGATTAAAAATTTTAAAGAAAAATTATAAAAATAAAACTATAGGCGAGAGGGAGGTGGGAGGGCTCCCTCCTCCTTGGCCATTGCCCCAACGCTAATGGGGCGGCAGCGATGGTTGGCGAGGTGATCGGCGTCATGGCAAGGGTCGGCAACCCTCATCAACCAAAGGCGAGGGCCTCCATCCCTCTCATGTGTGTTCCTTTTTCTTTCCTTTTAAAAATATATATATATTTTTAGTTTTTTTTTGAAAAAAAAATTAAAAGACGAAATTGCTCTTCATCGAAAGTAAGCTCAAGCCCTTCTTTTAGATTGATAAAGCCACTTTAGGCCCTTATTAGAAATAATGTTCACTTCAAGCTCCTATTTAATAAAATAAGAACAATTGGGGCCCTAATTTAAACATTGTCTACTTTAGGCCATTATTTAGAATTTTCCCTTTTATTTTATTTTTATAAAAAAATCTTATAAAAAATTATATTAATTATTGTTTCACCGAGAATCTTCTCTCGACAAAATATCTTTCACCGAAAGTTGAATCTTTGACTTTCTTTTTTTTGTATATCGGTTGATGTGTGTTTTTTCTGTTGCGAACTTGGAAGGGTGCCCGAAATGCGGTGTTAGAGCAGATTGTGTTTTCTTATGTGATAAACGAATGGACTTTTTGGGGGAATTCTGTAATCGGATGATGATTACAAGTACCGGTGTTTTTGTTTGCATTCATCTGATTATGTCTCCTTAGTCTCGGTCTCCTTGTGTGTTTTAATTCTAGGACTTGAAGATGGAGGAACTCTTTGTGGCCATACTCTCAATTCTTCTCGTTTTGGCGCTTATTCCGCTGTTTGTATGGAAGCGGCGAAAGGATTCTTCATCAACTGATACGCACGAAGAAGGACAAGATTAGGTTTATTTCCAATACTTCTCTGCATTCGGTAGTGCGTTCAAAACGGATAAAACCATTTGTTGCTAGGGCTGTGTGGATCAAAATATACTCTTTGTCCAGTCATTTTGTGAGTTACGGGAGAGCCATGTACTGCAGTTGATCTTCATTTTTTATTTCCCTTACGGGCAGTTCGCTCTACTGCTGGTGGTGACTGCTTTATGAGTTATGGGAGAGCCGGATCCAGTGGAGTTGCAGCGGGTGGTATCTTGCGAATAGAGAGTTGTTGTGGTTCCTCAAGCTTAGGCCCAGAAAGTTCTAAGTGAAGGTAAGGATGAATTTGATGACTGTTGCGATTTTTCAATGTTCTAGTGAATAGAAGTTGCTCTTTCGACATTGTATTCCTCCACTCTGTTGTTAGAGCTTCTTTCCGGCAGCTCATTCTTTACCCTTTATGTTAGATTCATAACATGCAATCCTAAACCCTAAACCTGTTCTAATTTATGTTTTCTCCAACTAATTAGTTGACATGTCAAGAGATAACGAGGATCGAGAAGAATATTCAACTACGGAATAATTCGAGAGACGTAGAGTTGCATCCTTAGTTCATGAGGACGAGGAAGATAACTCTACTTGCTCTAAGCGTCCAAGAAAATGCACTTCGATTGTATGGTTTGAATTTGAAAAGTTCACAGATGGTGATGGCATGAAGAGGGCTAAATGTAAGTGGTGTGAAGTAAGTTACACGGCTAGCCATGGGACAAAAAACTTGTTGTGTCATTTAGATACTTGTCCCAACTGAGAGGTTAATGTTGATGGTTCTGTAGTACAATTTGACCAAGGTGTGTTTATTGATATGCTAGCAAGAGCAATAATCAAACACAATTATACAGACTCTTTTGTGGAGCATGAGGCTACTAGAGAGTTGTTTAGTTACCTCAACCCTAATGTGAAGCACATTTCAAGGTTTACAGCAAGAAGTGATGTGGCAAAAGTATATGAAAAAGAGAAGGGAATTTTGAAATCCAAATTATTGTCTCTTTCAAGCCGAATATGTTTGACTTCTGACCTATGGACTTCTTTACTACGGATCATTATATGACTGTCACCTGCTCATTATATCGATGAGGATTGGGAATTGCATTCAAAAGTCTTGTGTTTCTCCTATGTGCCACCTCCATATAGTGGTCCCATACTTTTAGAAAAATTGCTGACTTTGTTAAGAGAATGGGGTATTGAGAGAAAGATTTTCAGCATTACTTTAGATAATGCATCATACAATGACAGTATGGTTGATATTTGGAGAAATACACCTTTTGTGAGATCCTCTTTGTTATGTGATGGACAGTTTTTTCATGTGCGTTGTGGTGCACATATTTTGAATCTTATTGTATAGGAAGGTTTAAAGGTTATTGATAGATCATTACATAATATTAGAGAAGCTGTCAAGTATGTGAGGGCTACACAAGGGAGGAGACTAAAATTTGCCGAATGTATATCGCAGTTGTGCTTAAAGGCCAGTAAAAAGGTATGCCAAGATGTGGTTACGAGATGGAATTCTACATACCTAATGCTTGAGGGTGCCCTTTTCTTTGAATGTGCATTTTCACATTTGAAGTTAATTGACCATAACTTTGTCACATGTCCATCTTCTGAAGATTGGGTTAGAGGAAAGAAAATTGCTTTCTTGTTGAAACCCTTTTATGATATTTCTACTCTGTTCTCTGGAGTTAGATATCCAACGGCGAATTTATATTTTTATGGAGTATGGCAGATTCATCTTCATTTAATACAGGCAAGGGATACTGAGGATGAGGCTATTAGTTCTGTGGCTAAGGCAATGCTCAAAAAGTTTGAAAAATATTGGAAGTGTTATAGTGTTGTCTTATCATTTGCTGTTATATTAGATCCTTGCTATAAGTTACACTTGTTAGAGTTTTGTTACTCAAAGTTGGACATGGATGATCATGTGGAATTTGTACGGGGCATTCGAGAAAAACTCTATACACTTTTTGATGAATATGTGACTTCTATGTCTAGAGATGATCGTTTTACTTCTTCAACTAGTCGAGGTAACATTTCAGTTGAGGGCATCGATGAGAACATTGGGGATGACATTGATGAGTATGATGCATTTGAGAGTGAACACTTTGGATCACAATCTACTAAGTCACAATTGGATTTGTATTTGGAGAAGAATAGGCTTGATAGAAAGAAGTTCCCGGATCTCAATGTCCTTGATTATTGGAAGACTCATTCTCATCGGTATCCCGAGTTATCCCTCATGGCACGTGATATATTGAGCATTCCTATCACTACCGTTGCCTCAAAATCAGCCTTCAGCATTGGAGGACGCATTTTAAATAAATATCGTAGTTCCCTTTCCCCTGAAAGCGTAGAGGCTGAGCTGTGCACTAGAAATTGGTTATTTGGAGTTCCGCCTGAGGAAGATTTGGATGAGAAGTCTCTCGTCATTGACTTTCAAGACTATTTGCATTAGGTACTCTCTTTCATCTCATTCTTTTCTTTTGCTCATATGATTTAATACACTTGTCTTCATAGTGATGTATTCTTTTTAGGTTCTAGATTAGTTGTTGGGTCTTAATTTGTCATTCCTTTTACCCCCAAATTGACGGTCAGAGACGATTGGATTGGTGGATTTTTTGTTCTGTGAGTGATGTTCATGGGGTGGTTTGTGCTGATTGCGAGTTGGGCTCTGATTCTTGTTTCTTTCTTTTTGCATTTTCGTTGGTTGATTGGTGGGCTTTTCTATTTTGCAGATACTGAGCAGATAGAGTCGTATGGACGAAGAAATTTACAATCAGCTGGTTTGGAAGGCTGAAGAAGAAGGGTATGACGTGAGCAAGCTCCACAAGACTCCACATAGCGACAGTTCACCGGAAGAAGGACCCAAGGACACCAAAGGCATTTGGTGGATCAAGTCCATTCTAGGAAGATAGGGGGAACTCAATTTCACAGCCAGCTTGATGAAGATGATGCAGTAAAGGCTTCATGGAGTTCTGAGTACATATGAGTTTTCATAAATAATCAGCATATGATGTACCCCTGTTTTAAGTCAGATTGAAATCTTTTAGTCTTGAGTCTACCATGCGTTCGTTTTGTTTGATGTATATTTTGCTTCTGCTGTGTGCGGATATTGTATCAGTGATGAGAGATTGGCAATGAATAGGAGTTGTTCAATTATGAGATCCTTCTGGGATTCCTTTCCGCTTGACGGAGTGTGGGTCAGTGGCAAATTTCAATACTTGTGACCTCTTAAAATCATTCTAGGCATAAAGGTGGCACCTGTAGAGAATGTTGCATCAAAGTTATTTGTTCAATGCTCTCGGCAAAAGGGGCTCATGAAGATCTATAGACACTTGCTCAACTATCAAAGTACTGCACTAATATTCCTTAAATTCTTACATCCATTGAGACACATTCCATCTAAAAAAAAAAAAAAAAAAAATCTTTAGAAAAATCAGTCACTCGGCCAATTGGAAAAATGATACTAGAGAAGGATAGATTGGTTTCACTTTTTACGTTGGAACCCTTGTGAGAATACTTACATAATTTGCTCAATCATATTATATATATATATATATATATATATATATATATATATATATATCCTTTAGAGCTCGTCGAGCAAGCTCGAGGCTCGCTTGTGGCCGATTGCCAACCGTTGTCGTGGCCGGCGGCCGGCCAAAGAAGAAGAAGAAGAAAAAAAAAAAGAAAAAGAAAAAGAAAATTTATATTTAAAAAATAAAAATAATTAAAATTCGATTTTTAAAATAATTATTTTAAAAATTAAAAATTTTCCATTAAATTTGTATTTTATAAAATTATTTTAGCAATACCATTTTAAAAATATATAATAAATTAAGTTTAGTTAAATGGGTCGGGTATGGGTTGGGTATGGGTTGGGTCGGGTATGGGTCAAAATTTTTGCATTGCAATAAACGGGTCATAAACGGGTTAAATGGGTCGATTTGGGTCGGACCATTTATGACCCGACCCAAACCCGACCCGACCCACCCGTTTAACGGGTCTACTTGTTACATATCTCGCCTCTCCTTTCTTTAGCGAACATGATCTCGGTCTTCTTGTAGTTGACTCAGTTCTTCTCGAGAAAAATTATCCCATCTCAAGCTCGGCTTCTTCCAGGTACTCAACCACGGTGTGCCAACGGAGGTCTTGGACCGCACGATCGCGGCCGTGAAGGCCTTCAACGAGCAACCGATGGAGGCGAAGGCAAGGATATACCGGAGGGAGATGGAGATTGGCGTCGCGTTCTTCTCCAACGTTGACTTGTTCCATTCCAAAGCGGCTAGCTGGAGATAATCAACCAAGCTTAATTATTGGATCACATCAAATCAAGTTTAGAATATTTAACAAACGATCGAAAAATTGCCTAAAAAATTCTAAACCTATCGTACAGCAGTCAATTCAATTTTAAACATTTTAACATATCAATTTAATCATATGCATTTCAATTATGTCAATTTAGTTCCAAAATAATTTATCAATTTAATCTAAACCTTCTAATGGTGCATCAATTTAGTCATTTCGACTAATTTTTACCAAAAATAACTGACATAACAATTTAGTCAATGTTGGCTGTAATATGTGACACTGCGATATTGATGTTGACAATTTTTGTAAATTTTTTCATTCATTATGAATTTTTTTCTTTTTTCTTTTTTTTTCTTTTCCCTTTTTCCCTCCATTGGCCATCGTCAGGCTTCATCGATGGCTGATGGAGGTTGCTGGCCACAAGTGAGGGCTACCCTTGTCGGCTATTGGCGTGGGCCACCTTCGCCTAAGGCCAACAGAGTTCATTGATCATTGATGACGCTTGGTAGAGAGAAAAAACAAAAAAGAAAAAGAAAAAGTTATTCATAAAATTAAAAAATTTTAAAAAAAATTGCATGAATTGTCAATGTTAGTACTAGGGTGAGCACAGTTCCCGAGTAGAACCAGGAACCGGAGAACCGAACCGAGGGTTCCGATTCGGTTCCTAGTTCTGGGAAGACAGGTTCCGGTTCCTGATTCCATTTTTTTCGGAATCGGGACCCTTAGTAATAAGCATAGAAACCCTAATTTTTTCTTTCATCTTCAGCCTTCTTCACTTTCCCTTTTTCCTTACATTTCCTACTCTGCAACTCTTCATGCTCCTGACAACCCCATGCTGCTTGCCGCCCTCCATGTCCTCCCTGCTCGCCGCCCTCGAAACTATCCTCACAACCCACAACATTGCCGTCGACACTACCACTGCTCTGTTTGACGACGCTGAAGACTCTTGCCATCGCGTGTGCTGCCTCCCAACAACGATCTGCTTCCGGGCTACCACTGCGACGCTTTTGTTGTTCCACCGTCGCTGTTTTTCCGTCGATGATGTGGCTACTGTGCAGACTTCAACAACAAACGACCCCCATGTTAATGAGCCGCCGCATCTCAACCTCTCGAGTCAAGCTCGCACAACTCAGTCACTGATTTGAACCGAGTTCAGCTCATCTGTATCTATCTCTCTCTCTCTCTCTCTCTCTCTCTCTCTCTCTCTCTCTCTCTCTCTCTCTCTCTCGTCGTCGTCGAATTTGCAGAAAGTCGCCGCCGGAGAAGCGAATCAGAGGATGGTCTCTCTCTAGGAGCAGGAGGCCATCCGTCCTAAACCTAGGTTCGTTTGCTCTGTCATCTTCAATCCTCTCTGTGCTTGTATCTCTTCAATTGATTGAGGCTGGTGGTGGTGGTGGTGATGGTGATGGTTCAGAGAGAGTGAAGAAGTGGAGAGACGCACTTTGCCAAGCGGCTAATTTGTCCGAATGGCATCTAGGCATCGGGGAACTATCTAATCACTCTCAGCTAAGTGAGTGGATTCTCTTGATTGCTGTTTGTTTTGTAGAGAATTTCTGTTAGATTAAAATTAGATTATAACTCGCTAGAAATGGTAAAGATGAAACTTTGTTTCCTAACTTTAGCAGATTGTTTGAGAAATGGGATTTCAATTGAGTCTCCTTAGAAGAAGGAAGCAAAAATACAGGTTTGGAATTGGAATTCCAACTTTCAAAGTCTGATTCTTCCGATATATAAAGCAGATGAATTGAGGGACATCATTCCGCCTTATGCTCCTGAAATTGATAAGTCCCTTCGCATGACAACAAATCAAACTTGTGGAGGAACAATGAGAACCCAAGAAGGTGCAGAATAGAAACCTTAAGGATATGGAGAACACACCTTGAAGAAAACTGGGCATAAGTAGCATTGCATAAAGCCCAAGGGCAAGTAACTTTGTAATTCACCGATAGCCTAGCCTGGACAACATAGATGAAGACAAGCACTTTATGAGAAAAAGCATACAATAATAACAAACAAAGCCATTTCCTACTAGGTGGAGTTGGTGCTTAATGCTAAATTGCAATATCAAAGCATAATGAATCTTCACATACTAGAGAAGAAGGGGAAATGAGCTTTTTTTGGCTCCCATGACATTTGGTGCAAAGTAACTTTGTACCATCATCATTCCATGTATATATATAGTTGACTCTGTAGACTTTTAAGATTAGTGTAAGTTAGCCATTGATTTCTTCCGATAGAACAACTTTATGATTATGAACCTGTGCAGGGTTGGCTTCTTTTTTTCTTTTTTGAGTCTTTAGTACTTTTGCATTGTCTTGTTCCTTATTTGGCTTTTGTTAATAGAGATGCTACAATTATCTGGAATTCTTTGGTATTGGTCTTTCGAATTAGACCACAGAACTAGGAACAAGAATTTGCTAAGACTTGCATGTTGCGCTTGAAGAGGACATTTGATTTTGTGATATGTTTGATAGCCAAAATGCATCATCTTAGTTTCTCTGAGTTGTAATGATTTATGGTTGGTCTCACGCTGATATTCCCATCTCCAAGTTATAGGGTTGAACCTTGCTTGCATCAGTAGTCTTATGACTTTATTTGGTGAATGCCGAACATTTTATCATGGGTATGGGACCCTTATGGTCACCCTTATGAGGGTAGTCACTGCTGGTCATGCCACTGTCACTTTCTCTCTCCACGTCATGACCTTGTTTGTTGCATAGTTTATTCTGAAAATGAAATCAAAAAGAAAAAAGAAAAAAGAACCTGTTGGAACCTAGAACTGACCCCGGAACCTGTGACAAGGTAGGTTCTAGGTTAATGGTTCTGATGGGTAGGTTCCAGGTTCTAAAAAATGAGGAACCTGTACCCGAGGGTAGGTTCCAGGTTCCAGACGGAACCGAACCGGAACTGTGAACCGCTCACCCCTAGTCAGCACTAGTCACCCTAAGTGCCAATCGTGTCATGTAAAACAATCGATGCTTACTAAACCGCCATGTCAGCAATTTTGGCCAAAAATGACCGAAAGATCTAAACTAATAAATATTAGAGAGTTTGGACTAAAGATAATTCATCAAATGGTTTAGGACTAAATTAGTATAATTGAAATGTTTTGGACTGATTTGATAATTATAATTAAATTTAGGATTAAATTGGCATAATTGAAAAGCTTGGGATTGAATCGGATGCGGTATAATATGTTTTTGACTTTGCGGATAATTTTTTTAACAAATGGTACGGAATGATACGTTGTATATAACTAATGGAAGAGGGTGACGCATCTCAATGTGATGAGCGTGACATTGATAAATTATACATCTGGATTGCATGAAGTTGGAGAATTAATTAATATTCTTAAGGGGACAAACAAAAAGAAAAGTCATTTGAACAATAAAAAAAAATTGGGCAAGCAGAAAGAATTTGTTTAAACCAATGCAAGGAATTATGTTGCGGGGACACGCTCCAGATAAGGTTGGAGCAGAAAGCGAACATGGCAGAGATCCCCGAGGTGTGCAAAAATGAGGTGATGGAATGGGATCGGCAAATCCAATGCTTGGGAGGCATCCTAATGGGACTATTGAGCGAGGGGTTGGGATTGAGTCCCGGAAAGCTACGGGAATTGACATGCCCAGAGAGCAGTATGATGGTGGGGAATTATTATCCGTACTATCCCTAGCCCGATTTGACGGTCGGCTTGGCGTCCCACATAGACCCGGGAGTGATCACAGTGCTCTTGTAGGACCAACTCCCAGGTTTTGCAAGTGAAGCAGAAGGACGAGTGGTTGGATGCATTGCCCCAATCTCGGTGTTCTGGTTGTGAACATTGATGACGACATCCTTTAGATAAACTTTCGTTGAGTACTAGGAGCATTACCAAAGCACCTGAACCTGTTCAAAAGTAACATTATACAATAAAATAGAGATCTGATTTACGTGATTTCAATCTTCGTAGAGCATGTCCAACAACGAGTACAAAAGCACATTGAGAGCCAAATGTGTCTATTGTAGTTTTCTGCGACTTGAGCAATTTGGATATCCAGCTCAGACTATTGCTGAAGCTTGTATCCTCAAATAAAGCTGCAGCTTTTCGGCAATTCACTGTGGGCACATACTTGAGGGCATTCTTTACTACTAAGTTGGATGAAAGTCTAGTCGATTACTTCAAGGCATGATTCAGATGTGCATGGGACATAAAAGATGATACGGGCATAAGATTGCTTCTTTGTAGGACTGGAGGAAATACTGGATTCTTCCCCTATATAATACTGATCATTGAGAGGTAGAGTATCTATGTCCTATTATATTTTGTTTCTTGTCAAAAAATCACGTTCTCTATCATGTAGGAACATAATAATACAGCGCCTTTTTTGCTTCACTGTAACCCTAGCCTTCCTTCACATATAATATTCTTCTAGAAAATTATATATTTATCACTATCAAATAAGTCTTATCTCTTTTCTTACCTTTTACCAAAAAAAAAAAAAAAAAGTCTTATCTCTTCTCTTATAACAAATACTATATTATTAGTGTTACCAACAATTTAAAAAAAAAAATGCATACAGACAATCTGCAAAAAGTGCTAATTGAGTGGCTAGTTTAGATATAAAATAGAGGAGTTAAATGGGCGAGTTCAAATGAATATAAATCTCAAGAAAGAAAAGGAAAAAAAAAACTGAAAATATACATGAGATTTGACCTACATACCATTCACCAGTTACAGCTAAGGAGGGGCAAGCAAAGCTTCTCCTTTATTTATTTTTGGGAAAATTCCAAATGAGACCTCGAAGTGTCTTCATTTTTTCAAATAAAAACTTGAAGTAGATCCCGTTTCAAATGAAGGCCCGAAATGGTCATATAAGTATCAAAGAAGGGATTGAAATGATTATGATTATTTCAAATAAGGGTTTAGCCTCATTCACTTGTCAGTTGGCAAAAAATTGCTACTAATTAAGGATATTTTTGTCAAAACACTATATAAAATAAATTAAATTAGATTAGATTAAAATTAGAAAGAAAAATTAAAAAAAGGAAAAATACAGGCGGGAGGGAAGTGGGAGGGCTCCCTCCTCCGTATAGTTGTCGCCCATCGCCAATGTGGTGATAGCGATAGCCGGCGAGGTCATCGGCGCCTCGACAAGGGCCGGTAATCCTCATCGACCAAATGCAAGGGTCTCCATCCCTCCTCTATGTGTTCCTTTTTTCTTTTTTAATTTTAATTTTTTTTAGTTTTTTTGTAAAGAAAAAATAGAAAAAGAAAGAAAAAAGAAAAATTTAAAAACTCAAAAGACAAAATTGCCCTTCATCGAAAGTAAGTTTAGGCCTTATTTGAGACTAATATAGCCACTTTAAGTCATTATTTAAAATAATATTCAATTCATGCTATTATTTGAGAAAATAAGAACAATTCCGACCCTTGTTTAAAATAATATCCACTTCAGACCCTTATTTGAGAAAATGAGAATACTTCAGCCTTTATTTGGAATTTTCTCTTTATTTTTTCTTTTTATATAAAAACTTAGCTTAATTACTATTTCACCGGGAATCTTCTTGGAGAAAGTATCTTTCATCGAAGGTTGAATCTTCGACTTTTCTTTTTTTTTTTGGTTTTGTATATAGGGTCCTGTGTCCTTTCGAAAAGGAAACGACTAATTCTACTCTAATGGCGATAACAATAAATAAAGATAAATTCAATGGCCTTGTAGAAAATTCCAGGATAAATGATGACTAAAGTAAATGTAAAAAGCAGCAAATAACAAGTGTATTGCATTCTCTGTCAAAATTTTTCGGTCCTTTTACAGTCACTTATCTTCGGCTATTTATGGCCAGATAAGGAAAATAGCTCTCTCGACATTTCAAATAATCTCCCGAATTCTCGGTTCGCTTTCAATAATTGTACTATCTCATCCACAAGGTAGATGATATTGAGTGCTTCGGTAATTGATATCCTGCTTCTTCGGTAACTGGCTCTTTCCTATCTTCTTTTTTCCGAATAATTGTTGATACCGAGTCGTCGGTGACTATGACCGTTGCGATTATGGCCTTATCCGGATTTCCTTTGATAGACACGTCTTCTGGAAGCCTGATGGGCCCAGGACAAGTTCTAGGGTCAACAATTACTTTATCAGATTAGTGATTAGATAAGAACCATTTCTTACTTAACCTGACCATTTATAAGATGACCTTCGATAAATTAGATGTTGTTTTAAGCAAATTATTAGTATATTATTTAGCTTTTGGTGTCTTAAAAGATGAAATTTCATAAAATTAAATTAAATTGCACTGCTATATAAAGATATATCAATTTTCTCTTTAGTATATACTGTCGGTCCTAAACAAAAACACTTCTCGCTATTTCTACTTATATATGTTTTGCTACGCGGTGTTTTTCTCCATCATGTAATAATGACAAACATTATCGAAACCTTTACAGCCTCACTCTATTAAAATTCTGACTCTGCTTCATATTTTATCCATAAATAGCTTATGTGTCGAAATCCGCCGATTGAATCATAACATCATGACCTTTAGTTTCAATCCGCTTATTTCAATCGACCTTTTGTTGGAAGAATTTTTATTTTTAGGTTCCAATGAATTCGCAAGCTTTCTGACCATCAAAAATCATACTAATCAAATTTCACATGAGAGATAAATAAAGGCCAAAATTTTGTACCAATTGTAAAACAGGAGGAGTCTAACCTCAGAATTGGATTGCACATAACTCTTTATAGGATATTCTTAACTCTCAAAACTTTTAAACACATCTCGTTATTTTTCCACGTGTCCAACCATAGACTTTTCGCCTCTAATCTAATACTTCATTTGTAACAACCCAATTCAACAAGAATGTGAAGTGATCACCAGGCCAAAGAACTTAGATAAGGAGCAACTCCAACAAGTTTTTAAGATGGAGAAGGGTTACGCATTGCATAGAAGGAGAAAGTTCCTAAAATATATATTAAATCGAAATTAACTCACAAGATACACATTTTGACATAATGGTAATATTTAGTATTGAAATTTCAATATTAAGTATGATCATGTGAGAGCACTATCAAGATAGATGACCTTTTGAGAAAGTGCCAACTCAAATGCCTAAGAACTTAAACTGTGAAGCTTGATATGAGATGGGTTAAAACAAACAATCCCTCAAATGAGTTAATGCACGATGCCACAAGTTCGATTTCGAGGAGTTCAACCATTAAAATCAAAAGCAGTCTCGGATTGTTTCATGACAAAAGGAGTTGACTGTGAAACCAAAAAATTACATAAGATTGGAATTTTATAAAACTTTCATAAAACCTAATTGTCTCGGATAACCAATAAAATTGTGCCACGCCAACATTCTTGCATTAGTATTTTGTATCACAGACAAACATAGTTTAGGTGTATAATGGTCATGGCACACAAATATTAGAACTTTATTTATTTCGCAAAAAAAGTGACATTTTTTGAATTTTTTTTTTCAAGAAGCTATTTTTCAAGAAAACAACAATTTTTTTTTGTGCTTAACTGAAACCCAAAAATAAATTAAAAAATATTTTTGCCATTTGGTATGAAAAATATGATTTGATTTTCTTAGGTAAAACTACCAAAAATTTTGAGTTATTAATATGTATTTTCTTTGTTTCTTTCTCCTTCTTCCTCCACCAATCGTTGGTCATTGATCACGGTGAGGGATGAGCTTGCTAATCTTGACTAAAGGCTCCACCTCGCCAAATTCAATGAGGTCAATGAGCTCAAGCCTCACTAACCTTAGGCAAGCTCATCCCTCGCATATGGTGGGTTCTCAACCATCCTCGTGGTTGGAGATCGGCCAAGAAAGAAGGAAAAAGAAAAAGGAAGAAAAATAAATAAATAATTCAATTTTTTAAAAACATATAATTTTATAAGAACGATTGCTTCATTAACCAAGAGCCTAAGCCAAAGCAGCGAGATTCCATGCATTGCCTTTGTGAAACCGGCCTTGAGTACCAAGGATCAAAGTTCGGGGATTGGAGACTCAAGCATGACCTTTATGGACCCAGATTTGGATGCACAAGCACCAAGACTTCTAGCCCGATCTCACTGGATCTGAGTTTGAGCACTAGAGACCTAATCCTGAATGTTAGGAATTAGTGTTGGGGTTTCAAGTTCAAGCACCAATACCTTATCATATTTTCCACAAAAAAAAAAAAAAAAATCATTTTCTTGAAATTAAGTATAAGCTTTCCATTGAATCATTTTTTTAAGCGAACCAAACGCCATAAAATGAGGAAATTGTATTCCCGAAAAATATTTTTCACGAAACAAACAAAGCCTGTAAACTTATTATTAACTTCCTGGCCCCTAGTGTTTCTCCACGCTAAGCTCTTTACCCATCTTGTGCTTTTATTTTCTTGTTAATATCAAACGCTGTTAAAAAAGAAAAAGACACTCTTTTTATTCCATAAGAGCCATGTTTCCCCTCATCTCCGGTTCCAATCCTATCTTTTAGGAAATGGAACAATAGTGCTTAAGCGAGTAGCCAATTTTTAGAGAAATTAATTCGCCCTGGTGAAGAGGCGATACCAATCTTCTCTCCCCCCCCCAACCAAAAAAAAAAGGGATATGTTCAGCAGAAGTCCTAAAACTTGTCCAGAAAGT
The DNA here is from genome assembly GCF_016545825.1 of Eucalyptus grandis. Lineage (NCBI taxonomy): Eukaryota > Viridiplantae > Streptophyta > Magnoliopsida > Myrtales > Myrtaceae > Eucalyptus > Eucalyptus grandis. Next base: position 45,156,416 of record NC_052613.1, on the reverse strand, counting down.
GCAATTGAGTCCTAAAACTTTCAAAAAGTTCAATCAAATCCTAAAACTTGTCAAGTTGGTTCAATTGAGTCCTAAAGTTAACACCGTCAAGAAAGTTAACGGAAATTGCTGACGTGGCGCGACGTCACATTTTAAATGATTTTTTTATTTTTCAAATGGCTTTTTAAAATTATTTTTTATTCAAAATCTTTAAAAATTAGATTAAAAACTGAAAAGGAAAATCTAAATTCATTTAAAAAAGGAAAATTTAAATTTATTTAAAAAATAAAACTGTTCAAAAAAAAAAAAAGGGCACCGGTGGACTTTCGCCGCCCCGCCGCCGCCCATTGGCCGGAGGGGCCAACGACTGGGCGGGGTGGCCGGCCCTCGCCGGGCGAGGCCTCGCCGACCCTCATAGGGGCCGGCGACCGCCTTGGGCGAGGCCTTGTCGGCCCTCGCTCGGGGCCGGCGAGGCTCGCCCGATCCGGCGAGCCTCGCCGGCCCCGAGCGAGGGCCTACGAGGCCTCGCCCGGGGAGGGCGACGGTCGCCGTCCTCGCCGGGGCCGAGCGACCGTCGCCCGCCCGGGCGAGGCCTCATCGGCCCTTGCTCGGGGCCGGCGAGGCTCGCCTGGGGCGGGCGACGGTCGGCGGCCCTCACCCGTGGCCGGCCGGCGAGGGCCGCCACCCCGCCTGGGCCGATGACCGTCGCTCGCCCCTCCGGCGATGGGCGGCGGCGGTGGGGGAGAAGAGGGCTGATTTTTTTAAAACAATTTTAAAAATAACCTTTATAACTTTTATTTTTAATTTTTGGTGAAAATAAGATAAAATGAATAAATCTAATTTTTTTAGTTTTTAATTTTTTTAAATGAATAAAAATCATTAAAAATACACGTGGAAAATAAAAAATAATTTAAAATGACACGTCAGCATTTTTAACGGAAAATGCTAACGGTGTTAACTTTATGGCTCAATTGAACTAACTTGACAAGTTTTAGGACTTGATTGAACTTTTTGAAAGTTTTAGGACTCAATTGCACTTTCTAGACAAGTTTTAGGACTTCTGCTGAACATATCCCAAAAAAAAAAAGACCATCGTAATGCTACAGTTTCTCTATAAATTTGGAAAAACATATAAAGATGTCATACAATTGACAGGAACAATAATAACTAATAATTGAACAGTTGAAATATAGTTGAACGACTAATCATCAAAACGACGCTTTAAAAACCTGTAATTTCCCCATTTTTTTAATGAAAAGGAAAATTTTAGCCTCGCGTAATCGAGATGCATTGACTCGTAAGTTTGTTCTCTCATTTTTACGTTGATATGTCCATCGCGTTCTTTATTCATATCACTCCACCACACGAATACGGCATCTTTTTTTTTTTTTTTTTTAACAAAGAGCGTTGAGAAAACTGACATTATTTCCTTCTTTCGTAATGCCATTTAGCACGCGACCGCGGGGATTGGTTTTTGTCGAATGAATCTGGGAAGGAAGCTGTCTCTTCCTCTCCCTTTGCCATCGCCTCCTCGTCCTTCCCTTTCTCTTTCCTTGCAGCACGACACTTGCATCGGCCGAACCAGAAACTCGGAGTCGATCCATGGGCGTCACCGACACCGGCCGAGCCCAAGAGGTCAAGCAATTCGACGAATCCAAGCTCGGAGTCAAAGGCGTCGTCGACTCCGGTCTCACCTCCATCCCTCCCCTATTCATCCACCCGCCCGAGACCCTCTCTGACCTCGGGCCCGCCTGGCCCAGCTCCGACTCGATCCCCACCATTGACCTCTCCAGCTGCGACTCCGGGCACCGTCCCTCCGTCGTCGAGGAAGTGGGGCGCGCGGCTCGCGGGCCCGGCTTCTTCCAGGTAGAGGTCCTGGACCGGATGATCGCTGCGGTGAAGGCCTTCCACGAGCAGCCAGCGGAGGCGAAGGTGAGGATCTACCGGAGGGAGATAGCGACCGGGGTCGCGTTCTTCTCCAACTTCGACTTGTTCCACTCCAAAGCGGCTAGCTGGAGGTAATCAACGAAGCCACTTCAATTAATTTCGTTCTAATTCATGAATTTGATTAAAAAAAAATAGTAATTTGCAAAAGCTGAATTACCCTATGGGATCGGGTCGAGTCAAGTTTAGAATTTTCTAGGGAACTAGAAAAGGACACGAAACGATATATCACATATTGAGAAATTATACAGCTGGATCGCATAATATAGGGAATTCATTCTTGTTTTAGTTTCTCACGGGCACAAACAAAAGAATAATTCATTTATAAAGAAAGAATTAGGAAAGCAGGAAGAATCAGTTCAAGCAATGCAAGATATAATGTTGTAGGGACACACTCCAGATAAGGCTAGAGCTGAAAGGGGAGATGGAAGAGATCCCCGAGGTGTGTAAAAATGAGGTGATGGAATGGGATCAGCAGGTCCGGCGGCTAGGAGGCCTCCTGATGGGATTGTTGAGCGAGGGGCTAGGATTGAGTCCAGGCAAGCTACAAGAATTGACGTTCTTGGAGACGAGGGCCTTGGTGGGAATTACTATCCATACTGTCCCCAGCCCGATCTGATGGTCGGCTTGATGTCCCACACGGACCCAAGAGTGATCACATTGCTCCTGTAGGACCAGGTCGGCGGGTTGCAAGTGAAGCACGACAATGAGTGGGTGGATGTGACACCAGTCCCGGGTGCTCTGGTTGTGAACATCGGCGACATCCTCCAGGTAAACTCCTGTTGAGGACTAGGAGTGTCTCTAAAGCACCCCAGTCAATTAAAAAGTTACATTCTTCAGTGAAACAGAGATCCATTCACGCGATTTATGCTTTCCCAGATCATGTCCAATGACGAGTACAAAAGCGTGGACCACCGGGTGTTGGCCAACCCTAACCAAGAGCCACGTGTGTCGATAGCAGTTTTCTACAACCCAAGCAATCGCGACAATGAGTTCAGACCATTCCCAGAGCTCATATCCTCAGATAAACCCGCTGCTTTCCGACAATTCAACCTCAACGAGTACATGAGGAGATTCTTCATAAAGGAGTTGGAGGGGAAAAGTTTGATAAATTACTTCAGGGCATGAGCGAGAGGTGCATATGCCCAAAAATACTTCCTTGTGGCACTTAAGGAAACATGTGATTCTTCCCCTAAATCCTATGAATTGTTAAAACATATGGACTATTTAGATTGTATGGTACTATGTTCTATTATTCAAATCAACTTATTTCAAATGTAACTTTCATGTATGCACTCCAAAAAATCATTTTTTTCTATTATGTTTTACATGCTCAGAATACATGACATCGCAATGCCTTTTGCATCTCCTGGTAAACCCTAATTGATATTCCTCTAGAAAATTATATGTATCACTATTAATTAAGTCTCATCTCTTTTCACATATCGATTACCATATCAGTAGTGTTCCTAGTGATTAAAAATAAATGCATATAGACAAGCTCGCACAAAGCACCAATTTAGTAGCTAGTTTGAACAGAAAATAGAGTTTAATGAGTGATCTCATATTGAACCTAATAACTCTTTATAAAAGAAAATGAAAAATGTCAAATATATATATATATATATATGAGTTTTTATCTAAGATACTATTTACTTGTTATAGAGTCAGGAGGGGGAGCAAGGTCTTCCTTTGCCACTTGCAATTCATTATAATTGACCCAAAAATAATTATTTAATTTTATTTATGGTTGGAAAATGTACACTTGGTCCCCCAAGTCGAATAGGCTTGGTAATCTCACTAGGTAGCATCACCACGCGACACGGACACACGATACGACACGCCGATACGTCATTTCTCGAAAATAAAGAATTCCGATACGTTGGGACACATTGTATATTAAATAAATGTCTTTATTTTAAATTAATTTGATTCAAATTCACAATTCATAAATAATAACAAAATAGCCTATAATGAATTCATACTAATAATATTAATAAATCTATTCATATGATTTTAAAGATATATTCATAGTTAATGCATATCCATATTTGGGGACATGTTTTTAACTTTAATAAAAGTTATTGATGAAACTAATGACTATTAAGAAATTAGAATTAACTTATTTAAATAAATTTATTATCTTCTATAATGATCAAAAGTTATTATTATTCAATATTTAGTATTTTTATTTTTCAAAATCACTTTATAACCTCATTTATTTATTTATTTTATTAAAAAATGCAACCCCGGGGGGCACTTTATAACCTCATTTATTTATTTATTTTATTAAAAAATGCAACCCCCGGGGGTCCACCGCAGCCCTCACGCCCCCAAAACCTCGTCTTTGTTCCTTTGTTAGAAATTCACGTCGCCCTCCCATCCCCCCCATTTAGCGTAAAATGGTCGCAATTCTCAAATATGGGTGCATTTGGGAAGATTTTTTAGGAAAGTCTTTGGGAAAATGCAAAAGCCTTTGAGTTAAAGGGATTTTCCAAAATGCAAATTGTGTTTAGTAAATTGTACTTTGAAAGTCCATTCTGAAATACCTTTGAGTAAAATAGTGTTTGGAAAGATTACATTTACAAAAGATTTTGGTAATTAATAAAAGAAAGAAAAAATCATAAAAAAAAAAATAAAAGAGTTCTTTGGCGAGGCAAGCGGCCTCAAGCAGCCCCCAAAGACAACCGGCGAGAGCCGCATAGGGTCGGGCGACCTACGATGGGGGTCCCCTGGGGTCAGACAACCCTCAGCGGCCCTTCACCATAGGTCTCGCAACCTCACGGCCACCAACGCGACCTAGATCTGGTCGCCGAAGGTCGCGCAACCCCGCAGCGACTAGATGCTGGTCGTGCCTCGAGGTCGAGCGACCTCACCCCGACTAGATTTGGTTGTCGAACGTTGCACGACCTCACGACGACTAGATCTGGGTCGCGCCAGTCGCCGTGAGGTCGCGTGACCTTCGGCGACCCAGACCTCGTGGTGACTAGATCTAGGTTGCACCAGTCACTGTGAGGTCGCGGGACCTCCGGCGACCCAGATCTAGGTCGCGCCTAAGGTCGTGTAACCTCGCGGCGACCAGATCTAGGTCACGCCTGTGGCCACGAGGTCGCGCGACCTCCGGCGACCAGATCTGGGTTGCGCCTGTTGCTGCGAGGTCATGCGACCTCCGACGACCCAGATTTGGATCACACCTAAGGTCACGCGACCCGAGTTGGGTCGCAGCGACGCAACTCGCGGGTGGTTGCCGGGACTCGCAAGCAGTCGCCATGACTCGCTGAGGTCGTGCGACTAGCCGTTTACAGTTGTCGTGACCTCACTGACCTCAGCCGTGACCTCACCAACCTCTCGAGCTCGTCTCTAATCAGCCACATTATCGGAGAAGAAGATGAACGGTAGACATGAATAGTAACATGAGGCATTCCGAAAATGATGAAAGCCCAAGGTAGCCCAGGACCTGCTTTGGGCTTTCAGCCTTGCAAATGCTAACTTTGCCTCAATGCCTCTTGGAAAGTAGTTCCCAAACACTTTCATTTTGGCCTAAAAGCCTTTAGCCCCCCAAAGCCGCTTAGAAAGCAGTTCCCAAACGCACCCCAATCTATTAAACCGATGCATCTTCCCAAACCCTCGTATTTGTTCCTTTTTGTTCATTCTTTCCTCATCCTTTAACTAGCCTCCCAATAAAATAAAAATGGTAGTCTTCAATAACTAATTTGCTCAAACCCATCCATCAAATCATAACTTATCACGACCTTTAGTTTCAATTACCCGATAAGGATGTTCTAGGGAATATTTTCAATCTTTGGTTCCAGTGTATTTTTTGAAATTAGAAATCACAAACTTTCTTAGTATCAAGAATCATACCGATCAGATGTCACATGAGATAGAAATAACAATTAAAATTTCATGTTGTTGTAAAACAGAAAGAGCCTGACCTCATATTCGATTGCATATAATTTTTTATAGGGTGACCTTTAACTCTCAAAACTTTCAAACATATTTCGACTTGTTTGAACATATCCAACCATATGCTATTAGCCCAATCTAATACTCAATTTGATTTTAAGGAGTTCAACCATTAAAGTTAGAAGGCACCGACTCAAATTGATGTTCATTGATTTGTATTTGTGAATAGTACGGATCATGAGCCTTTTGCGGATGCAAGGATAACTCAAACCAAATAGCAAACCAAAAAAGTTCATGAGATTGAAATTTCACAGAATTTTTAGAAGAACTAATTATCTTGGAAAATTAATAAAACTGTGCCACGTCATCGTTCACGTATCGGCATTGTGCGTCACGTACAAGCATGGCGTAGGTGTACACTGGTCACAGCTCTCAAATATTGGACCTATCAATAGCTTCTCAAACCCTCGTCGTTGTCCGTTCTATCCCCACCCATTCTCTAGCCTTCCAAGAAAAGAAAATGCAGTAGTCTTTTGATTCTTTTGAAGTGTCGTCGTTCCCGTGTCTCCAAGTAATTCTTCCAAATTCTATCTTTGGTAAATATGGAGCAATGATGCTTAAAACGGTAGTTATTTTTCGGAACAGTTAATCAAAGTGAAAGCCATCATTATCTTAAAGTGACGTTAGAAATTTCCAAGTGGGGAAAGACCATTGTTTAAAAATAATCATATTTTCGACAGACTAAGATCAAATAATAACAACTAATTGAACGATTACAATATAATAGTTCAATAATTAGTCGATATGATCTCATCAAAATTAGAAAAAAAATTATCTTGTGCAATCTAAATGGGTTGACTCGTTAATTTATTTTCTAATTGTTATGTAATTCGTTACGGCATCTTGCCTTGTCTACCTTCAGACGGGAAAAAGAGGGAGAGCGTTGAGGCCCGGCGTTATCATCTCTCCCTTCGGCTTGAAATCCCTCGTTACGCGATGGCGGGGTTTGACTTTGACCGATGAACAATCACGCTATGTCCTTCGTTCATGTCATTCCTCCTTCCCCCAGTCTCTTTCCTCACACCCACCACAACCACCACCACCCCCCTCACCCTCGCATACATCGATCGAACCAGGAATCGGAGTCGAGCCATGGGCGGCATGGACAGCGGTGGACAGGCCTTCGACGAGCCCAGGAGCTCAAGCAGTTCGAAGAGTCCAAGCTCGGCGTCAAGGGCCTCCTCGACTCCGGCCTCGCCTCCCTCCCTCCCCTCTTTATCCACCTGCCCGAGACCCTCTCCGACCTCAGGCCCGCCCGCCCCCGCCCCGGCTCCATCCCCACCATCGACCTCTCCGGCTTCTGCGACTCCGCCCGCCGCCCCTCTGTCGTCAGGGAGGTGGTGCGCGCCGCCCGCGAGCTCACTTCTTGCAGGTGGTCAACCACGGCGTGCCCACGGAGGTCCTGGACCGCACCATCATGGCCGTGAAGGCCTTCCACGAGCAGCCGGCGGAGGTGAAGGCGAGGATCTACCGGAGGCAGATGGACACCGGCGTGTCCTTCTTCTCCAACGTCGACCTGTTCCTCTCCAAAGCGGTGAGCTGGAGGTAAGTAAGCCACGAGCATGTGCAATCAAATTCATGAAATTGATGAAAATTAGATTTATAAAATCTAGATCGGCAAACGACACTACTGAACTGATGGATCATATTATGTCTGAAGAAGGCAGAGACACATCCTGATGCGTTGACTGTCGTATTGACAAATTATGCATCATACGGTTAGAGAATTCATTTTGACAAACGAAAGAAATCATTTGAAGAAAAAAGAATTGGGCAAGCGAAAAGATCCAGTTCAATTAATGTCCGGAATGATTAGGGGTAAGCGTGGTTCCGGGTAGAACCGGGAACCGGAACCGGTTCGGTTAGGGCTAAAAAACCCCAAATCAGTTGAGTTAGGTCTGAAGAAACCCCAAAAGCAGTTCTCTCTCTTCCACACGACACTTTGTTTCACTCACAGTTCTCTCTCTTCGCTCGTCCATTCTCCACCTCTGCTCGACGCCACCGCCGGTCGCCCTTGACACCACCGCCGGTCACCCTCGACGCCACCGCCGTTGATCTCTGCTCGAAGGTCGAGGCCACCTCCGCTCGCCCTCGACAGCATCGCGGCTGACCCCTGGCTCGTCGTTTGCCTCGACGCCACTGTTGCTCACCCTCGACGCCACCGCTCCCTAACCACTGCTCGAGGCCACCTCCTCTCACCCTCGACGGCACCACCGCTGAACTCTAGCTCGCCGATCGCCCTCGACGCCACCGCCGCTGACCTTTGGCTCGCCAATCACCCTCGATGCCACCGTCACTCGCCCTCGACGCCACCTTCACTCGCCCTCAACGCCACCGCTTGCTGACCCCTGCTCGAGGCCACCTTCTCTCACCCTCAACGCCACCGCCGCTGACCTCTGGCTTGCCAATCGCCCTCGATGCCACCGCACGGCACTCACTGACCCTTGCTCGAGGCCACCTCCTCTCGCTCTCGACACCACCGCCGCTGACCTCTGGCTCGCCGATTGCCCTCGACACCACCGTCGCTCAGGAGTCAGGACACCGTTGCTTGATTTTTGAGTAAGTGGAGATTTGCCCGTCTAGCAACATTATGCACTCGTTACTTTACCGATTTCACGTTTGCACAGTGGAACACACGCCAAAGTGACTATCTTTTCATGCCTATGTAGTTAATTTGAAATGATATATCTCGTTCACTCATGGTTTATTGGAAAAATTTATATATCAGGACTATTTTGCATGGGTTGGGTAATTTGCCGAGCCAATCTCTGTCTTGGGTGGTTTTTTTTTTTTTTTTTTGGGGAGGGGGGGTTGGTGTCATAGAAGTTGGAGAGTGGATTGGTTAAGCCTATTATAGTTTTGTAGGACATCAGAGAAACAACTTAATTAGAATTAGTCGGACATTTGAATTGATAGATTTCTTTTTCTCTTTGCAGGTTGGGTTGCTGAGGAAGAATCTCCTTTTGGAAAACTGATTGCTCATTTTCTGTTAACTGTTATTGAAAATGAAGAAATATCAATTGGCTTTAGAAGTCAAAGCTAGTTTCTTGTTTGTTTAGCCCTTAAAGATGAGGATATTTCATTCCTCTTTGGAGCATAGGTTAAAGAAATCTAGGAACTCAAATAGTGTGATAGGACAAATGGCAAACTAATAACTATGTTTTGGGCGAAATTCAAGTTGATAGCCTATATTATGAAAGTCACACTATTCTCACTTGCATTTTCTACGATGCCTATTTATCATCACTTGCATAAAAAGTGTTTAGCAAGCTGAATGTTGTAAATGAGTGCTGAAACACTTATGACAAAAGTGTTGAGCTCGCATTAGGATCAAACCACAAGTGGATGTAGTGTATTTATTTATTTTTTTCCCTTCGAAAAACAGGGGTTGGCAAGTTGATGTCTGCTTATAATGCAGCAAGAAGCCGACACTAAGGTGATTGAGCTCTTTTGTGTTCATAAAGTGTTTGTATACATGAGGTTGCTTTGTCCTTCAAGTGCATTCATTTTGATGATCATGTACATCTGACATTTTCATGTAGGATGCTAATTCTACAGTGGCAGAGAGGATGAATTTCGGGTTTCCAGTATCAGATGGCATTGGTCGCTTGCAAGTGAGAGATTTGCTTCACTATGATACATGTGTGGTTTTCCTGGGACTCAGCTCTTAATTTGCTTGAATTTCCATTTTGCAGATAATTAAGAACAGTGATCTTGAAGAGTTGCGAGAATTAGGTTCTGGCACTTATGGGACTGTTTATCATGGAAAATGGAGGGGTACTGATGTAGCCATCAAAAGAATCAATGCTATTGATAGGTGCTTTTCTGGGAAGCCCTCAGAGCAAGAGCGAATGGTATGAATCTTCTTGCTTTTTGTTGTTTTTGATATTTAATAGTATTCTTTCTGAATCCTTGGCACTGTTGCTATGCTGAGACAGAGATATGATTTCTGGAATGAGGCAATCAACCTTGCTGACTTGCATCATCCAAATGTGGTGGCCTTTTACGATGTTGTGCTTGATGGTCCTGGAGGTTCTGTGGCAACAGTAACAGAGTACATGGTTAATGGTTCTTTGCGAAACGCTTTGCAGAAAAGCGAAAGGTACGACTCTTCTCCAAGTAGATGCTAATTTGTCATATGCCGATTTCGATTGTGAAATCACGAATGCTATAGAAGATGAACCAACTTATCCTTTGGACGATAAACAGAACGCCAGAACCAGAAGAAATACAACTGAGGATGATGAACTAGTTAAGTACATGTCGAAGTTGCCAACTATTCTTGAGAGGGGGAAAAATGTTCCGGAGAAAGCTTTTAGTGTTGGAGTTCTTGACTGGCGACGTCTTGAAAAATGGAAGCATAGCCACAAACAGACTATGCCCAGAAATGGCAGGTATTCCACCTCTAGTAGCAGCACCTCCTCTTCGTTCTCAATGGAGGGATCATCCAGCCATTCCAATTTCCAGCAGAGGAGTGCTGCCTTTGGTGAAAATCTTTGGGAACTTGAAGACATTTTATCAGAAGTTGCATCAAAGCATGAGCTATGAGTCTTTTGCTGATTTAAACAAGTTTTCCCAGGTATGCCACCTGCATAAAGTTAGTAGGATAGCAGGGAATGCACAATTTTTTCCAAGACATCATTTGATAGAAACGTGCGGGTGAACTTACCTTTATGATTTTATGAACTCTGTGTTCATTATAAGTAGATGAAGCTAAGTCTAGCTCTTATGCCTAGAGTGCAATTATGGTCACTGTCAGAGCACATTTCATCCATCATGTGCTCGAACTACTGGATTGTTCATGAGTGTAAAAACAATTTGTTTATTGCTTCTAAAATGTTGTTTGCTGTTTGTGTTATATTATCTTCGATGAATGACAAGTTTGTTTATTATTGCTGCATTCATTTTCATTTTTTTAACTAAAAAAAAAAAAAAAAACCTATTGGAACCTGGAACCTGGAACCGACCCCGGAACCTATGACAGGGTAGGTTCTAGGTTCTCGGTTCTGACGGGTAGGTTCCAAGTTCCAAAAAATGAGGAACCTGTACCCGAGGGTAGGTTCCAGGTTCAAAGTGGAACCTGTAAGAACCGGGAACCGCTCACCACATTCCAATATGCAGGGACACGCTCCAAGTAAGGCTGGGGCCGAAATTAGCGAACGCGGAAGAGATCCCCGAGGTGTGCAGAAATGAGGTGTTGGAGTGGAATCAGCAGGTCGAACGGCTGGGGAGCATCCTGCTGGGGCTGTTGAGCGAGGGGCTAGGAATGAGTCCTGGCAAGCTGCAGGAATTGACATGTTTGGATACGAGGATGATGGTGGGGCATTACTATCCATACTGTCCCCAGCCCGACCTGACAATCGGCTTGACATCCCATGCGGACCCAAGAGTGATCACGGTGCTCCTGCAGGACCAGGTCGGTGGGTTGCAGGTGAAGCACGGCGATGAGTGGGTGGATGTGACGCCAGTCCCAGGTGCTCTTGTTGTGAACATTGGTGACATCCTTCAGGTAAACTCTCTTTGAGGACTTCACACCTGAATAAGTTGAAAAGTTGCACTAGTGTGAAATACAAGTCAATTCACGTGCTTTTGATTTTTCATTTTTCCAGATCATGTCCAACGATGAGTACAAAAGCATAGACCACCGGGTGTTGGCCAACCCCAGCCAAGAGCCACGTGTGTCGATAGCAGTTTTCTGCAACCCAAGCAATTGCGAGAATGAATTCGGACTGTTCCCAGAGCTTGTGTCCTTAGATAAGTCTGCTGCTTTTCGGCAGTTTACCTTAAACGAATACATGAGGAGATTCTTCACTAAGGAGTTGGACGGGAAAAGTCTAATAAATTACTTCAGAGCATGACTGAGAGGTGCATAGGTCAAAAGAGGCGACAAAAGAATAAGATGCTTCCTTGTAATACTGAAGGAAAAACTGAGTTCTTCCCCTAAACTCTACTAGACCTTGTGTGATTGTTGTTCTTATCATGTTAATTTGCATATATTCGTTCGCACATTCTATGGGTGACAGTAAATTGTGCGATGGATGAAGTTTGTTCACTAAACTCATTCCACAGAGACTGAACCAATCACAGACATGGGAACTCAACAGCAAGATTGCACGAGATGAATATTTTACTGTCCACTGGAAAATAGAAGGCAGTATCCTGGAAAACCTATAGAGGCAAAGAAACGAATGAATTTGATTCTTGCCAATTACATGTACAGGCATCTATACTCACGTCTTCCCACTGCCGAATCATTCAGCCATTTCTTCATCGTCCTCAAAGTCTGGTGATTCTGAGTTCCTATAAATTCTGGATGAGCGTGGCTCATCTGGATTTGCCTTTTCCTCTGCAGTCATTCTGCTTCTTTCCAGCATCTTCAGTTTCCACATTTCCCTCTTTTCTGCGTCACGAGACACATTGCTCATGCCTCCTGCAATTGGAAAATCAAGAATTCCAGAAACCTCATTCAATGAGTTTGTTAACTTTGGTTTCTCAATGACCCCATTCTCTCCATCCACAAATCTCCACCTATTTGTGACTCGCATTTGACTATTTCTCCTCAGAGACCACATAGAATTTCTATCTTCAACGGCTCCGTGACCTTGACTGTGATTTCCAGCATCATGTTCTCGTTGAGACAAGCCCTTTGAATTTGATGCTTTAGGCCTTCTATAATCACACTTCAAGCATACCATATTCCTTCTAAAGTTGCTGTAATTGCACCTACCAATCACAGATCCATAAGGGCAGAACAGCTCATGAACAACTATAACTGCTCAATGGTAGGAATTAACTAAAAGAATGGACTAGCAAGAACTCACGATTTACATTCCCACTCCCCAGGATTGAGTTTCCTTTCCAGGGGTTTCTCTTTGCACCGCAAACATCTAGTATTCTTTGCAAAATTTAAGAAATTGCACCTGCAAAATGCAACAGTTTCTATAAGCAAGGAGCTCTGCTCACCACAAATCAGTGAACAAGTGAGAAAAGGCATGAGAAGCAATCACTTGTCACATATCCAGTCTCCTTTCTTTAGCGGAAGATGATCTTGGTCTTCCAGTAGTTGATTCAATCTTTCCTGAGAAAAAGTATCGCATTGCAAGCATTTGATGTTCTTAGCAAAGTTTAAGAAGTTGCACCTGCCATATGCAGAATTATATCAAATATTCGGAGCAAAACTCAAATTAATCAATAGGATGTTAACAATTGCATTACTTGGGGCAATGCCAATCTCCTTGTTTCATTGGAACATCTTTGTAGCCTCTCTCTTCCAAACTTGAATGCCAGGATAAATCACCATCTGGTGTGGGTTTCGACAAATCAGAGCCAAGTACATTGGTGCCATACTCTGCCATTTGCTTTAGCAGTGCTCTGACTGATTCCTTAACTGTTCTAGTCAGACATGGTTTATTCTCCACAGTATCGCTTATGGGGTCAAGTCCGTATGTCAACAAGATTCGCATAACATCAACTGTGCGCCCCCTTCATCTTGACACGCCTTCACAAATGCTCTCTCACAGTTTCCCCTCAAGTTGCAGGAGCTGCAAACCTGGCAAAGCAGCTGTCTGTAATGAGTATGACTGATGAAACTATATAATCTAATGATTACTGGAAGTCTTTAAGAAGAGAACGTACATTTCCCTCATCAATGCCCACATGTGCCCTCGAGCGCACCAGAGTTGACCACTTTTCTGTCAGTGCTGGGGCATCCACACCCTGCTATGACCTGAATATGTTTCTTTGACAAATACCTATCAGGAAATGTCTTGTTAAAACCTTCTGAATATGAGTTAAGCGACTCTTTCTATATGTAAATGAGGAAACCTCCGATTTCTCAAGTAAAGCTATGTTGTCGGATGCCTATTTGGTGATGATATTGCATTGGACAGTCATTAGCCACATTGAATAGCTAACCTCTGAATCAGAATGCATACCATCAAATTGATTACCAGCTACATTTTTAATATGCATTATTATCACATGCCCAATGTAATATGAATTGCCTCTTTTCAGGTTACGTGCCATCGAAAATCTTCAGCTCCAAATTCTAGTCACATACTTGATTTCTAGAGCAAGGCATAGTAACATAGAAAGGCCTGATAGTGGATGGGCAAGCTTGACACCTAAAGGCAAGTCCTGTGGATTCTCTTTTCTAAGTAAAGGAGGACGCACATAAGGCACCATGTTGTTGCCACTATGCAGAAAAGATGAACTAAGATGCCAACTAAGGTGCTTTTAACAATATTACATTTAGCTTACTAACAGAATTCTGGATAAAAGAAAGCTCGGGAGAAAATGTCTACATTTCTAAAAAATGGTCACTTGTATCGCTTACAAAAATAAATGATGAAAAATATTTTCATCATCCACAAAAATGTTTAAACATATATAGTTATCAATTATGAAAACATTTACAAGTGACTAATTATTTCAAAAGATACAAGCGATCATTTCTAAGAAAATATTTTTCAAACAATTCATTTTTTGCAAAACAAACAAATTACAAATCTACGGATATATGATAATAGGCCATTACTTCATAGTTGACACGACATGGTGATATTATCCGAAACAACTTGACCATTCACAAATAACTACTCCATACTTTTCTTTCTCCATGTTTTCAAAATGAACAAAAAAAGAAGAGAACTTTTTTCCTTCTCGATGTTGTGATTTTTGGCCTGGTTTGAAGACAGTGGAGTTCTGATTCCCATAACTAGCATGCTCTTAACCTCAAAGCAAGAGAAATATAAATTTTGGCCAGGAATGACAGTCAAACGTGACAGAGTTAGCTCTCTAAATGACGATATGCTGGTGGGTATTTAAATGCAGCATTTAACAAGAACCTGGAGAAAGTTTGAACTCTCATCAAGCTCATATGAGCAAAACATTCACAACGATCAGAACGAGGCTTATAACGAACTACGTTCCGAAGAAGCCCTGCCTACCCACAAAATATATACTCCTCAAGAAGGCACAGAGGTCTATTTACCTCACCATCATCACCCAAGCCCAATGTCTCTGTAATTAAATCAAACAGGTAAAGCGCACCAACCGAAGGTCATTCCTTTCAGTACCTCATAACGTCGTATCTGTCGCGGGCGAAATTCAGGCATGCGGTTCTAACGAGATTCGATTCTTTCAGACCCAACTCCACATTCTGGAATGGGTTGCCCTCCGCATCAAAGTAGCCTCCCTTCGACAGAAGCACCATCAAATCCACCCACTCGGGCCACGAATGCGATATCTGAGCCGCCGCCGACTCAGAGTGCCCCGTCCGATGGAAGTTATTCTCCATCCCCCGAGCGAATCGGGGAAATGGGTTGATTGGTTTCGAAGACTCGAGCTCCCCAAGCACATCGTTGCCAGAGAAGTCGAGCTCGGAGTCGGGGTTCGGGGCATCGGTGTACTGGCGGGAACGAGCGGAGGTAACGACGAATCTGAGGTTGGGGAAGTGATTTTTCAGATGCCAACGACTTGTTGGAAAGAGCTTGTACGCTATAATATAAGGTTCACCTTGTATTCTTCCGTTTTTTCAAACTCAATAATTACTTGATCATGACATGTAATGTTTGACCAAATGAGGTTATGACTAGATGTCATGAAAGCATCAATGGACCATGCTTTTTATTACATTATTTAAATACCAAACTAGATTATCATCTGATAATTTAAATTTTTAAATTTCGAAGTCTTAATGTTGAATTTAAATCAAGCCCTCATCTAACAAGCACCTTAACTAAAGACAAGACATGAGCGAACCAACTCATCTTTTGGCACGCGACAACTTCTATCACGTACCCAATCTATTGAAGGGAATCTGAGACCGGGGTCGCCTTCTTCGCCTCCAGGGTGGACTTGCTTCACTCCAACACGGCTTGCTAGAGGTAATGTGAATGTCAATTTCTATGTTGGGTCGACAAGAGAGGAACATTAGTTACTTGAAATTAAGAAAATTACCAAAAAAAAGTCTTAAATATGTTGCATGGGAGGCTAATTCAGTTTTAAACATTTTTTTATAATTTGTCAGTTTTGGCAAGAAAATACTAAAATGGATATCGATTATTTTACGTGACATAGCTGGCACTAATATTAGTAACTTTTGTAATTTGTTAACTTCTTTTTTTCATACATTTTTTTTACGTTAGCCATGCCATGTAAAATTGCTGACATCCATGACAACAAAGTTCTATCAAAATTGGTGCAAGAAACTGACCCGGTCTTTCCTGGTTCTAAGTCTAGGTCCATTCATGGTATCAGAGCCATGGTTTCGTTTGTAGCAAAATTCGTTCCATGCACTTAGTAGGTGAATCCAGTGTTGAGAAGATCCCTTCACATCATGACAAAACCAGAAATACTAGAAGCACCCATTTCTCTCACTGCATCTCCATCCTCTTCAACCCCTTCAGATTTTTGTGTTTTAAATGCTTCTAAGATATACTATCTTTATGAAGTCTCTCTTAGTGATGAAATCAAGATTTCTGAAACTCAACTTCCCCTTATGAACCCCTATTCCGCTTTTGCTAAACCCACTTTCGTCATTTTCTCCCATCCGCTCCATTCGCCAACTCATTCGCCAAACTCCGAAGGAAGTAAAAGAGTACGTCTAGTCCTCCAAATTTGAATAACATCCTAATCTTGCCACTGAAAAGGAATACTTTGTTACCCTCCAAATTCCTCCAGAGTTTCCCAGATAGTGGATTCAGCAAGGATATTCTCATATCCATTATCGAGCTATTTGTCTTACTCTTACTTTTCATCGTCGCAAAGGCTTGCTAGTAGTGGCAAGAATTGCATTGTTGGATACTAGGTTTCTAGAATACCAACATGCTTGCATCGGTACTGTCCAAACCACTTTGAATGCTGGAATAGTCTTTGTAACCTTATATTAAAACTTCAATATAGCTCTTTCAGACCCCTAGCTACTCTCATTTCTAAATGTCCAAGTTCAGCTCATTAGAGCTCCTCAAACTACTTATTCTATAGCAGTAACATTGCACTACCAGATGGTTTATCGAGTTTAGAACCATGTTCTTGATTTGAATATCTACAATGGAAATGAAGATGCTTTATTCATTTTCCATGCAGAATGATCAAGCATCATGCATTTATGTTCCCAAATAGATCCCTAAGGAAAAGTTGGCCAAGCTCCTTCTGGAGACATAGATTACCAACTATGAAAAGTTGCGTCAGAACAACAAGCCTTTCCAGTCTTCAAACTCCAAATTTGTCAAAAAGAAAGATGGAATTGTTTTTATCAAATTTGGCAAGGAAAATGAAGAAAGTCCTTCGATCTTCTAGACCCTCTTTATGATTGAACCATGTATTCCTAAGTCAATCTCCGAGCCAGATCCAAAAAAGCTTGTTCAATACTTCAAAAGTGATGGACATCCTGTCCATTACTATAAGGACCAGTATGGTCACTATTTCTAGAATCAATTTTTTTTTTTTTGGTGACCTAGGAAACCTCCGTACGTCGCTTCGCGGCGGAGAGTAAACCCTGGGGTGGATTGGGCCACCACCACAGACCCAGCTACAGGTGAATCGCGCGTTTTGCATTGAAGCAACGCGGACGCGGAGTCTCAAACCCTTCCCCCTGCGGATGGGGTACCAAGCCTTAACCATCGCGGCCACCGCGGGCGGTGGTTTCTAGAATCATTTTTGTCAATGTTCTTATTGTACAAACTCTCCCAATGAGGTAGACCAATATGCAAGACCTCGACGGAAGCACAAGAAGCCAAAGGATACTATGTACCGAAAGTACTTAAACAGAGATCTCTCCGTTGATACTCTTGGTAAGTGTGATAAATTCAAATTTATGGTTTCTTATGTACCAACTCCACCACCAGAGTTCACTGCTCCTCCCTCCATATCATCAACTCTACCATCACCACCACCTCCATCTCCTCCTCAGAAAAAACCAGCTATTTCCCCGTTCTATAAGCCAATTCTAAAGTGGGCAAAGAAGCATTCTTACCCACTTGAGGCTCTAGTAGAAACACCACCAAGTTTTTCCATCGCCATGTTCCATGAGACAAACTTTCTCCCTCTTGTCCGAGAAAGTTCCAAACTCCCGTTTCCTACTCCAGAAGAATTCATTGATCCACAAAGGTAGATATCGGCATGCTCCTAAGATATTTGCCCCCACTAATGTGGATGAACATGGAAGACAGAAAAGGACTCATGTTACTGAAGTCATCCTATGTTGGCAATCGGAGACTCTTTTAGCACTTAACAATGCGTTCAAGGCAATTGATTCCAAGATTGTGAATGTGCAACAAGATCTTCGAAGATATGATAAAACCACCAAGAAGATACTTTCCAATTTCCAAAAAAGGCTTCATGCCTTGGAATCCGAACAACATCTGGGGTATCATCATCTCGAAAGTCCGAGGGCGGAAACAAAGAAGCTCAAAAGGCAAATCCAACTCCTTGAAGAATGAGGATTCAATCATTTTAATCCATTTCCGACCACAGTACGGACAGAGTATTCACCTCCACCACCTCAGACGTCTATTTTTGCTACCCTTACAAACGTTCCTATTAGACAGGACAAGAGAGATGTGGTAGAAAGCGAAATCGCCTCAAAGAATTGGATTGAATAAGGAAGGAAAAGGGAAAGGAGTAAATGCTTGCAGAATCCTCGCTTGTTATAAAGGAAAAAAAGCTAGATCAGATGATGTTATCCAATCCGCTGGAATCCTTACTGAAGGACTTGGGCAATCAGGAAGAACAACTTAATCTTGTCACTCAACAGCCTGATCCAGTCATTCCAAAAGATCATATCCTATTTCCAACAGAACAAGCTTTTCCAAACATCTTTGATAATGAATCAAGTTCGGCATCCCTCTCATCCTCTTCATCCTTCTCAATCCCTGCCATTGATTCCTTTCCTAATGTACAAGTAACTTAAACAATATTCATGGCTAATCCTCCAGATCAAGATATGGAATCAAACCCTTCTGAACTAGAGATTGTTTAGCCAAGCAATCCCTCCCAACATGTGTCTATTATATTAAAATAGTTTTTTTACTGTTGATGATATTCCCTATCACAAATGGCTAGAAAGATTTGAAAAATTTCATACTTGACTAAATGCCAAAGCTCTTACCAATCATGATAAATATGATGTTCTTTTTAGTTTTGTCACAAGGTTTACAAGCAGCCTCAAGCATTGGTGGTAATCGGTGACAAAACAAGACCATCTTCAATTTTTACTCTCACTTGATTTTGGTCATGCCATTACCCTTCTATATCATTTCTTCATTGGAAAATCTTCTGACCTCCAATAGCTTAAAAGGAGAGAATTTTTCGAAAGAAGATGCTGCTCTCTCCAAAAAAAAAAAAAAAAAAAAACATCTTGATAGACATTATCAAGAAATGCTTAAGCTCTTCTATGGTATTTGAGGTGATCCAAATCTGAAGCATGTTTTCCTGACTTCCATCCCCAAAGAATTATCCCAACAAGTTGAGAGAGCTTTCTTAACAGATAAAGGAGGATTCAGGATATTCCATTGGGAGAAATACAACAAGAAATCCATTTATGCCTTGATGATTTGTGTATAAAGCACCAAATGGTCCAAACCTATCTCATGGACAACAGAGAACTTGATACAGCCTATTCTTGCCAGAGACTAAAGATTAAATGCTCTAAGTGAGATTGTGATGGTTTTTGTGGAAAATCTTCTAGAAAAAAGAAGTACTTCCGAAGAAAGAATAAATGACGATACCTACGCAAAAGGAAAGATCACTTAGGCCATAAGAAATCAAATTAATGCTTCATCTGCAATAAAAAAAAAAGACATTTTGCCAAAAATTGTCCCAAAGCAAGAAAATGTTAGAATCATCTAATACATCATATAGAGAATGAAGCTGTTATTTCTCTTGAAAATAATGATATTGAATCTTTATTCTCTGCGGATGAAAAACCATCTGAACAAACTCTTTGTGTCATACCTTGTTACCAAACTCCTAGTGAAACTGATTCGAATTCAGATTCTGAAGATATTTTTCACATGTCTCTCACATTTTTAGAACAAAGCACTGACATATTTTCAAGCCAAATCCATTGTCCCCATTTTTCTGTAAAAATTTTCACTTCAAAGTTTACCAAGCCTATCACTGTCATTACCCTCATAGAGACTGGAGCAAGTTCTTCAATCTTAGATACTAAAATTCTTCCTGAAGAATATTGGACTTCCTGTGTTCGATATTTCAACTCTGCCTTAGGAGATACTTTTTCCACGAATGTAAGAACTACCCTAGTAATTGTAAAAAAATTTCCCTAATGTTCCATAACCACAAAAATCTTTGAATCCAGACTCCTCAACAAAGATTTGATTATTGGTTAGACATTATGACTCAAATTTCTCAGCTTTGTATCATTCCTGGAAAAATGTCTTAAGTATAAAAATCAATTCTTTGAATTCGTCAATATTCAAAGACTTTTTTCCATCCAAATGAGTCTGTTAGATCCGATCATGCAAAAGTTGTTGGAATCCTATTTGGAATCCTATTATGAATTTGCTCAAAAGTGTTCCCATCCTTTATGGGAAAATCTAGAGTTTTTTGTTCGCCTTCCTTTGAAAAAGAATGAATATATTAATCCAACCAAGGCGAGTCACATGAAAATGAAGCCAGAGCACCTAGTTTTAGCTCAAAGGGAATGCTCGGAACTATTACAACAAGATCTTATTAAAATCCCCAATTCTCAAAAGGCTTGTGAAGCCTTCTATGTCAATAAGCGCGCCGAGCAAAACAGAGGAAAGAGGAGACTGGTAATTAATTATTAGCCTCTTAACCTTTTTCTCCAAGATGACAAATTCCTTTTACCCTCTAGAAATTCCCTCTTCATTGGATTAACTAAGGCTCACATCTACTCCAAATTCGATCTCAAAGCCGGATTTTGGCAATTGGGCATCCATCTTGAAGACAGACCCAAAATAGGGTTTTGTATCCCAAATCAATATTTCCAATGGAAAGTTATTCCTTTTGGCCTAAAGGTAGCACCATCGCTTTTTCAGAAGGCTATGTGTCGAATTTTCCAGTCAATCCTATCAAGTGCAGTAGTATACATCGACGATATCCTACTCTACAGTCATGATATGCAGTTGCACTGCCAACTTCTTAAACAGCTCGCAAAAATTGTGAAAAAGCATGGGATTATGCTTTCTTAAAGAAAGATGAACATCGCCTAGACATAAATTGAATTTCTCGGTATGCACCTTAACAAAGGTACATATTATCCAGGGTTGCATATTACTCAGGAACTGTTAAAGTTGTTAGAGAAAACTCATTTATTGTTTTGAAGTTAACAAAATCTTTCCAAAAGACTAGTTTGAAGACTTGCAGACTCAAGTGTTATAGTCTGAAGAACTCCAGACTCTACTGTCAAAATCTAAAGATTGCCGGATTTTAATCTCAAAGTCTACCCTCATTGACAGTTTCCAGACCGAAGAATGAAGACTTATCCATATGCAGGATTATCTTCAAGGATTCAATTTGTATGGTTTTTAGAAATCCTTATGGCTAGATATAGCACCTATATGATCAATTATCCTTATTGGAATCAATTCGGATAATCAAATCTTTTGAATAGGGAGTATACTTGGAAAGTTCTACTTATGGAAATCAAGATTTTGATTGTGACATCCTGTATTTCATGTTCTGATTTCGATTGGATAAGTTGGGCCTTTCATCGATGTGACTATAGTACTTTTATCTAAGATTGCCACTCATGAGATAATTAGACGATCTAGGGAAGCCATTAAGGAATTTTAATGCAATAGACTTGAGGATTCGATCAGAAACCGACTACTCGATTGTGCTCATCTACAGAGATCATTACGGCATAGTAAGATCGATTAGAAATCAGAGATAGCTCGGTTCGATTGTGATATGTGGTTAAGCATAGGTGATTCTACTAAATTGCAAAATTCTCGTTGATTGGCACTAGATTGATTTTTCTGTCGTTTTAGTACCCTGTGTCCATTTTTGAAACCTCAAGATTTTCACAACTACTAAGAGTCACCAATATGTCGAAGGGGTTCATTATGGCTCGAAAAAAATCAACCGCGGGTTATTTGCAATAAAAATTCTTGAAAACTACTAGGTGCCTAGGTCACGTTAAAATCATGCCAAATTGAAATTAATTACAAATTTGAATCTGATTAAAATTTCTATCATGTCACAAGTTATTTTAGGAATGTCGACTCAGTCTTTGAAGATTTTTCTACAAATTGAGACTTTTTGGGAAAAAGTCGAGGTAGGGTCGTTTTTGTCCAGAAAATTAGAGGACCATTTTTTATCACGCAATTGGGATGCAAGTAGGTTCAATTGGTGAGGAAAAATACAAATTGGATTGATGGGGTGTTGGTTGAAATTATAGAGGCCAAATTGTGTTGATTCAAGAGCCAATTGGTGACCAATTGAAGGAAATTCAAGCCAAATTCGTAGCCCCCTTGCCATGACTTGTGGACCACTTCAAAAGGCTTCTAGAAGGGTTCTTAGTCTGGAAAATCTAAGTGCAAGCCAACCGTGCATGGTAGGCCCTCCAAGGGGACAAGGAGATAGAGATAGAAGGCTAAGGTGGTCCCCCTTCTACCCAATCTTGTTCCCCCCTCTCCATCAGCCATATTTCTTTCCCCCTCCTTTCTCCATTGTTGAGGCTTGAGAGACTTTAGAGAAACCAGAGAAAGAAAGCCAGTAGCCCCCCTAGCTGGTCGCATGCTTGTCCAAGTGCAGAACCATATCTTCCCTATGTTTTCTCTTCGTTTCAGTTTCTGCTCCAGCTAACCTTTCGGTAAAAACCGAGTTAAAAGTTACCCTCTCGTGAGAATCAACCAACACTCCACCCACCACCATGACCAGCACATCTAGACCGTTCAGGGGCACTTCTTCGTTTGCCGAAACGACTCGCCGGTCATCCCATCCGACCGCTGCAATCCATTAGTCGCCAGTCCGCCAATTTGCTGCCCGCCTACACTGTTTCGCGTTTTTCTTCATTTTTCTCCCATTCCAACCCTTCCTTTACCTGTTTCATCCACCAGCAAGACCCCCTTGACCCTCGGGAGTCACCGGTTGTCAACCACCCACTTACCGAAGCTCTAATTAGCTCGTTTTTGCCGTTGAAGCTGCTGGTTTCTCCTATGTAGTTCAGCCAAGAACAGAAGCAAAAATCAGCAAGGGTTTTCAGACTTGGTGGCCCGTTTCTAAGCCCTTCCTAGCCTTGCTTGGTGTCGCCGCTAGGAGGATTGTCGCTCGCCTTCGCATCGTCGTCGCCGTGGACTGCTAGAATGCTAATCAAGTGAGTTTAACTCACTAATCCTCGCTTAGTATGTTAATGACAATTAAGAGTTGTTTAGTTTAGACTAAGCTAGATTAGGTGGATAGTTAGATTATATTAGTAATTTAATTAATTATTGTTGCATGTTAGGTGGATAGTTTAGTGCAATTAGGGCATAAACAAGCTCTAGTATTTATCTAGAGTGATTCAAAATTTTCCGGGCCCATCTCGGCTTTTAATTGGGCTTTACGGGCCTAAGTTTGCTTATTTGCTATTTATTGGCATTTATTTATTAATTTTCGTAATTAATTAATTATTTATTTATTTATTTATTTGCCGAAAATTAGACGGGGATAGTTGGTGATTGGAATTTCGTGTTGATCGCAGTGGTGCATTCCGTTTATTTAATTGAGTGCCAGATTATGTAAATTAACTGTAATTTGTGAATTTGGGTAATTATCCCAAAATTTAATAATTTTGGTAATTAATTGGAAAATTACCGAGCGTTGGTCTACATCGTCAAAAATCTATTTTGGGACTATTGAAACTGGTGGTAAGTTCAAAAGTAAAAATATTGTATTTTGGCTAAGGCCGACCGTGTACTCACACACGGCTATTTTCACATAGTATTTTTAATATGAGGAAAATTGGCCAAGACTTAATTCTTAGTTGAGGGATATGGTTGTGAAACAAAATGTCTTTGGCCGTAGATGAATAACCCTGTGAGGTTATGACTCCGGTTAGGAAATCCACCTAATAAAGGTTGTACCTATGGGGCCGTAATTATCCACTTGATAAATGTTGTGCCTATGGGGCCATAATTATTCACCTAATAAAGGTTGTGCCCATTAGGTAGTAATTAACCACCTCATAGGGGTTGTGCTTTCTAGACCGTAATCCTCTGCCGAAGTATGGCTTTGCCTATCGGGCCGTAATTTACCGCTGCACTTGGAGCGAGCTGTGCCCATTGGGCCGTAATTCACCGTTGGCTATTTAATAGGTCGTGCCAGAACGTGGCCATAATTAATAGTTGGATTGAGTAATTGAAATGACCGTTGGATGGTCTAGATGACATGTAATCGACTGAGTCGATTAATCGATGATTTGATAGGTGTAATTGATTGATGTGATTTGCAAGTATTTAAATTAAACCGACTTGCAGGAATAAGTGGAGGCCAGGTAAGATCTCTATCTCGTGATTATGCTTAGGCAGTCCTTAGGGCGTATTTTCTTCCTAATTGAGTCTTAGAGGGTTGAACTTGCTGAGACGTCATCTCATCCCATTATGGATAACATTTTCAGGTCCCTAGTTGACGGTCATGGAAGACTTGAAGCCTCGGAGTTGGGAAGGTGGAGAGACCAGAATTGGCGAACGGGTGTGACTAGTAGGTCATAGGATAGTTCTCTTTTGGATGAGCCGACATTTTTGTAAACAGCTTAGTCTTATAAATAAACATGTTTGTTTATAAAAGGTTTGTTTTGGTTTGAAAAATTGTAGCCCTACTTTTCTATCACATTTGATTGTTGTCTGGGGATTTATTATTGCTTCCATATGTGCATTAAATTGAATGGGTTGGCGACACGTCCTAGAACGTCGCTATTAATCGATGAAGGAGGGACGGGCCTGCGCTCGGAGGATCGAGGCGTGACACTAATTGCATGGGCAAACATGATTGACGGGCTTTCATCTCGATCTTCAAATGACTCGAGATCTCCTTAATTGATTCTGTCCAACGGGTAGATTGGAAGAATTCATTTGGAAAGTGCCAACGGTCGTTTTGGCATGAAAGAGTTTTTGAGGTGAACTTGCTAGTTGTCCGTAAGAGAGCGTGAAAGAAAATTTTCAAAGTCTGAAACTTCCTAGTTCTTTGCTATTTCAATTGTCGAGCTCAATTTGTATTCAAAAGAGAAAGTAAATACTTGTAAGACTTTGCAAGAGTGTAATAGAGTCTCTGCACTGTGGAGCTAAGATCGTGAGACTATAAAATCTCTTTTGATTCATAGTAGATTCCAGCTAATAGGCTGTCGGTGCGGGAGAGTGGACGTAGGCTTGATCTAAGCCGAACCACTATAAACTCTGTGTTCTCATTCTCTTCCATGAACTCTTTTATTCATTCGTAAATTCATTTAATTGCTAAACTCACTTTAGTCCATTACTTTGTAGATTCCATTTTGAAAGAAAAAAATGTTCATAAACGTTTCCGCAAAAAATTATTTTAACACCTATTCACCCCCGTCTAGGTGTTCATATTAACCCTTTCAAAAGTTTCTTGAAGAGAATTTTACAACAAAGCAAGTTCAGTAATTTCTTGGGATAATTAATTATCTCAGATGTTTTGTTCCAAACATTGTTAAATTGTTGATTCCACTGCAATCAATGCTGAAGAAAAATCCCCCACCTTGGGGAAAATCTTAGACTAAAGCAGTAGCTGAACTTACGGAGATTATGCGGACTTTTTCCCCATTGCAAATCCCTTCAACAAGGAAAAGAATTCTCCAGACTAATGCCAGTGATGAATGCTGGGCAGCCATCTTATTTGAAGAAATTGATGGTAAAAGACATCTATATGCTTATAAAAGTGAAAAATTTTCCCAAGTTGAAATGTATTATCATTCCACTTTCAAAGAAATTTTGGTGGTGAAAAATGGAATAAAAAAGTTCAAATTCCATTTCATCGGCCATCACTTCCTGGTAGAATTAGACATGGCATATTTCCCGTAGATGACCAAGTTTAAAAAGAAGCATATTCCAAATTTTCTACTGCTTCGATGGGCCAAATGGTTTTCAAAATACTCTTTTGAAACCAAACAAATTGCTGGGAAGAAAAATGTGCTTACCGACTTCTTCTCAAGACCAAAAGCATCATCAGAAATCAACATGTACATCATGAGGCATGCTTTCCATATTTTTCATCATAATGAAAAGTATAAGATTGAAAGAATACGAGATTGGCCAAACTAGCGATCCTCCCAGGAGATTATTGAACAAATCTAGAATGACAGCTTCACTGAAAATCTGGAAAACCTCATGTGACTTGGTGATTTACAAGAAGCACAAACAATGTGCAAAAAGCAAATAGAAAGAGTGTTTCCATTTTTTTCTTAATTAAGGAGAAGAATAAGAAGAAATTAGTTCAATGCACAAAGTAAATATTACAGGGATTCACTCCGGATAAGGTTGGGTCTTGTACTCCTAAGCGAGGAAGAAATACCGAAGGTGTGCAGAAATGAGGTGATGGAGTGGAATCAACAGACCCAACGCCTCGGAGCCCTCCTAATGGGTCTGTTGAGCAAGGGGTTAGGATTGAGTCCGAGCAAGCTCCAGGACATGACGTGTGTGGAGAAGCGAAACATGTTGGGGGCATTACAATCCCTACTGTCCCCAGCCTAATCTGACTGTCTGCCTAAAGCCCCACACCGACAAGGGGGTGATCACGGTGTTCCTGCAGGACCAGGTCGGCGGGTTGTAGGTGAAGCACGGCGAGGCGTGGCTGGATGTGACGCCCTCTCTGGGTGTTCTCATTGTGAACATCGGCAACCTTCTCCAGGTAATATTCCATTCACGCAAGTTTCAAAGCACCGGTTGAATTAAACGTTGCATCTTGGAAACTGAGTGGCCTAACGATCACCTCCCTCCTATAAAAGGACATAGAGATCTCTATTTACATAAATTTGGATTCACCCGGATCATGTCCCAATGACGAGTACAAAAGCATGGAGCACCAAGTGTTGGCCAATCCAGGCCGTGAACCGCACCTGTCGGTAGCAGTTTTCTACTATCCTCTCGGATGCGAAAACCAGATCGGACCGATCCCAGAGCTCGTGTCACCAGAGAAACCTGCTGCTTTTCAACAATTCAAGCTTGGCGAATACCTGAAGAGATTCCAAACTGAGGTGCTGGATGGGAAAACTTTAAAAAATCACTTCAGGACATGATATAAGAGGCATGTAGGCTAATATAGATGGTGCAAGAATAAAATGCTTCCTTATTTTTAATAAGAAGCAATCGCTTATTAAGTTGTAAGTTCGGTTTGGATTCGCTAGAATTCCAAGCCATTGTCCTAGTTCAAAGACGCTGTGTGCCTATATTTAAGAACGAGTCATCTCGTTTCCTCCACAATAAGTCGGTATGTCTGGTAACAGGAACATATACTACTTCCTCGTCCTATTTTAACTGCACTTCTCATCGAAATTGTCTGTCCTATAACTCTCTTACTTGGAGTACATCAATTTCATTTTGGAGATAATCAGATTTCTTAATTTGAAATTGGATGATCTAAGACTTATCTTTATGTTAAGTATAAATGGATTCATACTTAATGTGAAAACTTACCACGAGATCCCTTTCCCATCGTGAAAAAAATAACAAAGATTTACTTTTTTTTTTAGTTTTGATATTGTTGTGATTTTGGAGTTTATGATAGATACGAGGAGAAATTTCTCATATCAATATTATGAGTCCGTGTTGGAAATATACTCCACATTGAACTAGAATAATGCGAGATAAATGAGTATGAGTTAATTCATTAGGACAAAATCAACGAAGAAGTCTATTTCAGTTTAAATAGCTAGTGGATGGGATGTGAGGTAATATAACGTGTAATATCTTTTATACATATACATATGTACATATATATAAGGGCCGGTGATGAAGAATCTAACTAGATGATAATTTGTATACTCTCCCCCGTCTAGAAATATACATCATGATCCGAAGTTATCTACAACGATACTAATTTTGGGCCAAAGCTCTACAACGAATGCTAAATAGAATTAAAAAAAAAAAACAGAAAAAGCAAAAACTGGATTTTAGCTTCCAAAGTTTAATAATAGGAAACGGACAAAAATGTCGAGATAATCACATAATTTCAAAATGCAGTAGGTAAGGAAGCAAAGTTGAACTTTAGTGCTTTTAGATTGGATTGGATAAGCTTGAGTGACCGATTTTTTACAGCATTTGGTAGTACACCTTGTCTGAGAGTAGTTGATCAGAGCACCGTTTAATTATTTCTTTGAAGTCTATTATATACACTTAAACCTAGAAATTGAGAAAATGTCCACTCCAGAGCTAGTCAAGTCACACTTAATTGCATTTTCATCTTTTCCATATGACAAGATACATGACATAGTTTGGTCACGTTACACATTGTTAACCATGTGTAATCTCTAAACTCCCCATAGAAAAGAGTATATATAGATTTTATCTTTTCGGAACTGAAAGAGTATAAGTTGCTTTGCAAATGACACTTCACTTTTAAATCAATGGTTGCCATATATGGCGAGACGCACGGCATGGTTTTGCCTCATGACCCAACCGCTAAGTTTTTGGTTTATTCATTTATCATTTTAAATTTCTTGTCTTTTGTTGATGTTAAATTCCCAAAAATGAACAAAGAAAGAGCATCTCCGATTAATTTTATTTATATCGTTCCAACACACGAATTCAGCATCTTCCTCTCACATCGCCTCTCCGTCCTTCCATTTATCTTTCCCCGCAGCACGACACTCGCATCGGTCGAACCTGAACTTGGGATTGTCCAGCCACGGGCATCACCGACACCGCTCAACAAGCCTTCGACCGAGCCCAAGAGCTCAAGCGATTCGAAGAATCCAAGCTCGGCGTCAAAGGTCTCCTCAACTCCGGCCTCACCTCCATCCCTCCTCTCTTCATCCACCCGCCCAAGACCCTCTCCAGCCTCAGGCCCGCCCACCCCAGGCCCATTTCGATCCGTTCAATCCCCACCATCAACCTCTCCGGCTACAACTCCGGCCAGCAGCCCTCCGTCGTTAAAGAAGTGGGGCACGCGGCTCATGAGCTCGGCTTCTTCCAAGTAGTCAACCATGGTGTGCCGACGAAGGTCATGGACCACATGATCACGGTGGCGAAGGCCTTCGATGAGCAGCCGATGGAGGCGAAGGCGAGGATCTACTGGAGGGGGATGGAGAACGGGGTCATTCTTCTCCAATGTCGACTTGTTCCGCTCCAAAGCAGCTAGCTGGGGGTAATCAACACGAAACGATGTAACATATATATATATATATATATTTGGTCAGTAACGATGTTACATATTGACTAATGGAAGATATGACACATCCTAATGTGACAAGTATGATATTGTGATATTATACGACTGGATTGCATGAAGTAAGAGAACTAATTTTTGTCCTTAATATCAAAATTTTAAATAAATAAATAAAAAGAAAATTGAGCAAGCAAAAATAATAAGTTCAAACCAATGCAAAGAAGAGGTGATTGGTTTTCGGTCGAGAAAAGTGCAAAAAAAGTCATAAACCTTTTGTCTTTGTGCCGATTTAGTCCTAAACATTTTATGTTGTGCCAATTCAATCATTTCCAATCAATTTTGGCCGGACTTTGTTGACTGGATGCCGGCCGGCTGACGTGGCGTGATCACAGTGCTCCTACAAGACCACCTCCTAGGATTGCAAGTGAAGCATGGCAATGAGTGGCTAGATGTGCCGCCTGTCCTAGGTGCTCTGGTTATGAACATTGGTGACATCCTTCAAGTAAATTTCCATTGAGTACTATGGGCATCTCTAAAGTACCCAACCTAGTACAGAAGTAACATCATATAATGAAATAGAGATTTGTTTCATTTAATTTCAATTTCCCATATCATGTCCAACAATGAGTACAAAAGTGCAGAGCACTTGGTGTTGGCCAACCCTAATCAAGAGCCACACATGTTGATGGTAGTTTTCCACAACTTGAGCAAGCTAGACATTCAACTCAAACCGTTGCCGGAGCTCGCATCCTCGGATAAACCCACTGCTTTTCGATAGTGCACCATGGACAAATACTATAGGAGATTCCATACTACGGAGTTAGAAGAAAGTCTGATAAACTCCTTAAGGGTATGATTGAGGCATGATTGAGAGGTGGATAGGCCAAAAGAGATGATGCAGGAATAAGATTGCTTCCCTATAACACTGGAGGAAATACTGGATTCTTGCCCTAAATTCTATTGATCATTAATATATAGAGCATCTATCTCCTATTATATATATTTTTTTCCTTGTCAAGTCAAATTTATTTTAAATATAGCGTTCTTGAATGTATTAAAAAAATCACTTTTTCTATTGTGTTTTGCATGCTCTAGAAACATAATATTACCACATCTTTTCAGCTTCATAATGACGTTGCCCCTTAGACATGATATTCTTCTAGAAAATTATATGTATCATTATTAAATAAGTCCTATCTCTTCTCTCATATTAAAAACTATATTGTTAGTATTTTATATAATATCTTCTCTCCTGATTTATTGAGTTTAAATTTCAGAAAATAAATAAAAAGAGAGCATATCTAAATTTTATCTCTTCGAAAGTAAAAGAATGTTCGCTCCTATGCTAATGATCCTTCACTTTCTACTCTATGGTTGCCACATATGGCATGTCAAATAGTTTTGCCGCGTGACCCAAGACAACGTTTTTAGTTTATTTATTTGTAATTTTAAATTTCTATTCATTTGTTGATGTTAAATTCCAGAAAATGAACAAAGAAAGAGTATCTCCAACTAAGTTTAATCTTCAAAATCATTGATAAATTACATAATCTATAAGAAACTAGATAAGGAAAGAATACATCTAGATTTTGTTCTCTTTTGGATTTGAACTTGAGGACTATGGATAAATTAGAGAAAGTAGTTTCAAATTCACTCCTGACTGATATTGAAGGTTCTTAAATATCATTTTCAATGATACAATTTCGATTTAAATTTTATAATTGTTTATTGTTTAACCAATAAAAAAAAATTGAATTAAATCAAAAGTTATATATTCATAATAAAGAAACTGCTCGATAAAAGATAAACAAAAGTTGAACAAACTAAAGACACTTTGTCCTTAATTAAACTAATGCTAATTTAAATAATAACTCATTTTATTCAAATAAGTCGATTTAGCGCATCCAAATATTTTAGAAAAGATCTTTCATAATATGGATTAGGACAAAGTTCTCGAGCTTTAATTTTTGTAATACAACGTTTTCTTTTCTATTGCAACTTATTTGTTAGAATATAATACGCGGAAACAACAGGATTTTGCAATTTATGTCAATGTGAAATCACCAAAGAAATAAAAGAGAAATAATGACACTAGAAATTTACGTAATTCGGTCCGAGTATCGGTACCTATGTTCACGAGGAGAGCCAATAACAAATAATCCACTATCATCGGAGAATCAGAGTTTACAGGTGCTCACACACTTGAGTGTTTCCCATACCTAAATTTAACGTCAAACCAAAAATGTTTGTAAATAAACAACTCACTTGGACATAAACTCATTGCACAAACTTACAAAAAAAAAAAAAAAAACTCATTGCACAAAATTATCGCTCGTTCAAGCTCAAAACAAGCGCTCTACGTACGCCGAAAACAAGAACTCTAGCGTTTATTTTTATTTTTTTGTCGCGTATGTGCTGCTCGCGTTCTCCTTTTTTTTGATCGCGTGAATGGCTCCTCTTCAGCTCAACGACGTGCGGCTCCTCTTTTTTTCGTAAGGTTTCAGCTGCTTCTTTCCTGGAGACGTTCCATTTTATCTTCATATGTGCCCAAGGTCAAAACTGGGCCCATCACCTTTTGGCTCCACGTGCAGAGGACTTCCTACATTATATCTATCAGCCAAAGAAGACCCCATGGCGTGGAATATTGTGTGCCCAAAGTCAAATATTTGACTTTGAGCCCCACCATCGAAACCCCGGCCCTCGGCCGTCGTGGCCTTGCCAACCACAGGCAAGGCTACCTCGCCTAGATATAAACAAGCCACCACTAAGTGTGGATTGAATAGCTAGTTTAATTAAAAGCACTTTTGTCACTATTTAAAATAAAAGGAATTAGATGTGTTTGTCATGAATGATCTATCACTAGGTAACATGTTCGAATTGAGTTTGAAAACATCACGACTGTTAGTTTGAATCGTCCAATTGAAATGGTGCTAAGAAAATTCTCATTTTCAAGCATCTAGAATCATATGATATCATACAAGAGAGAAATACCAATTTAAAATTTATTGTTTGGGATCAAAGAAACAATGGAACAAATCACACCTTTCTTTCTTTATTAAGAACAAAAGAAAAAGGAATAACACGTGCACATGTACTTTTGAGTACAAATTAAGGACTTCCCCTTAAATTAGTTTTGATGATTACTTCCCACATGCGATCCACTGGATTAGTATAAACGGATTTTATTTGTAAATATTAAAAAAACCCAGAATAACTACTGTAAAATGAGAAGATTTTACTTTAAAAATAACATGTTGGGCTGCATGGTTCTTCATTTTTGTCGTTTAATCTGCGAGTCAATATCCTTTACTAATTTGATTTTAATACCAGTTAAAATTCCATAAAAGAAAATCAAAAGCACCCGATGACTGTCTCTCGCCAGTTTTTTTCTTTTTAATAATGAATATGGGAGGTGTCTCTTCCTCTCACGGCACTTCCCTTTCTCTTTCCTTGCTGCACGATACTCCTGTCGGTCAAACCAGAAACTCGGAGTCTCCAACCATGGGCGTCACGGACACCACCCAACAAGCCTTCGACCGAGCCCAAGAGCTCAAGCAATTCGATTAATCCAAGCAAGGAGTCAAAGGTCTCGTCGACTCCGGCCTCACCTCCATCCCTTCCCTCTTCATCCACCCACCCGAGACCCCCTCAAGCCTCAAGCCCGCCCAGCCCAGGCCCGATTCGATCCATTCGATCCCTATTATCGACCTCTCCGGCTGGGACTCCTCCCGCCGGCCCTCCATCATTGAAGAAGTGGGGCGCGTGTCTCGCGAGCTCAGCTTCTTCCAGGTAGTCAACCACGGTGTGCCAACGGAGGTTATGGACCGCACGATCGCGGCCGTGAAGGCCTTCAACGAGCAACCGATGGAGGCGAAGGCAAAAATATACAGGAGGGAGATGGCGGGGGAGATGGACACCGGCGTCGCGTTCTTCTCCAACGTTGACTTGTTCCATTCCAAAGCGGCTAGCAGGAGGTAATCAACCAAGCTTAATTACCATTTAGGATCGCATTAAATCCAGTTTAGAATATTTAGCAAATGAATGAAAAATTGTCCAAAAAATTCTAAATTTATCGTACCACAGTCAATTCAGTTCTAAATATTTCAAAGTATCAATTTAGTCATATAGATCTCAATTATGACAATTTAGACTCAAACCTTTTAATAGTTTGCCAATTTAATCTAAACCTTATAATGGTGTATCAATTTAGTTATTTCGATTAATTTTTACCAAAAATAATTGACATAGCAATTTAGTTAATGTTGGCTGTAATATGTAACATGGCGATGTTGATGTTGACAATTTTTGCAATTTTATATTCATTATGATTTTTTTTTTTTTTTTTTTTTCCCTTTTTTCCCTCCATTGGCCATCGTTGGGCTTCATCGATGGCTAATGGAGATTGTTGGCCACAAGTGAGGGCCCCCTTGTCGGCCCTTGACGTGGGCCGCATTCACCTAAGGCCGGCAGAGGTCATCAATCATCGATGACGCTTGGTAAAGGGAAAAAAGCGAAAAAGGAAAACAGAAAAAGAAAAAATCATTCATAAAATTGAAATATTAAAAAAATTGCATGAATTGTCAACATCAGCACCGGTCGTCCTAAGTGCCAGTTGTGCCACGTAAAACGTTCAATGCTGACTAAACTACCACGTCAGCAATTATGGCAAAAAATGACCGAAAGAACTAAATTAATAAATCATCAGAAAGTTTGGACTAAAATTATAATTCATCAAAAGGTTTAGATTTTGGATTAAATTGACACAATTGAAATGTTTAGAATTGAATAGGATACGATATAATAGGTTTATGACTTTTCGGATAATTTTTTTAACGGATGATACGGAATGACACATTGTATAAGATTAATAGAAGACGGTGACGCATCTTAATGCGATGAGCATGATATTGATAATTTATACATCTGGATTGCATGAAGATAAAGAATTAATTTATATTTTCAAGGGGACAAACAAAAAGAAAAGTCATTCGAACATTAAAAAAAAAAATGGGCAAGCAAAAAGAATTTGTTTAAACCAATGCAAGGAATTATGTTGCAGGGACACGCTCCAGTTAAGGTTGGAGCCGAAACCGAACATGGCAGAGATGCCCGAGGTCTGCAAAAATGAGGTGATGGAATGAGATCGACAGATCCAACGCCTGGGAGGCATCCTAATGCGACTGTTGAGCGAGGGGTTGGGATTGAGTCCCGGAAAATTACAAGAATTGACATGCCTAGAGAGCAGGAAGATGGTGGGGAATTACTATCCATCCTGTCCCCAGCCTGATCTGACGATCGGCTTGTCGTCCCACACGGACCCGGGAGTGATCGCAGTGCTCATGCAGGACCAACACCCAGGTTTGCAAGTGAAGCATGGGGACGAGTGGTTGGATGCACCGCCCGTTCCCGGTGCTCTGGTTGTGAACATTGGTGACATCCTTTAGGTAAACTTTCGTTGAGTACTAGGAGCATTTTCAAATCACCTGAGTCAGTTCAAAAATAACATTATACGATGAAATAGAGATCTGATTTACGTAATTCAACTTCCTAGATCATGTCCAACAACGAGTACAAAAGTGCAGAGCACTGAGTATTGGCCAACCCTAATCGAGAGCCACGTGTGTCAATAGTAGTTTTCCACAACTTGACCGATTCGGATATTCAGGCCGGACCATTGCCGGAGCTCGTATCCTCAGATAAACCTGCTGCTTTTCGGCAGTTCACCATGGGCGAATACTGGAGGGCTTTCTATACTACCAAGTTGGACAAAAGTCTGGTCCATTACTTCAGGGCGTGATTCAGAGGTGCATGGGGGCAGAAAAGATGATACGAGACTAAGATTGCTTCTTTGTTGCACTGGAGGAAATACTGGATTCTTCCCCTATATAATACCGATCACTAAGCGGTAGAGTATCTATGTCCTATTATGTTTCTTGTCAACATCGGAACTTATTTCAAATATAGCTTTCCTGAATGTACTCTAAAAAAATCACGTTCTCTATCATGTGGGGAACAGAATAATACAGCCCCTTTTCTGCTTCACTGTAACCCGAACCCCCCTTCACATATAATATTCTTCTAGAAAAATATATATTTATCACTGTTAAATAAGTCCTATCTCTTCTCTTATAACAAATACTGTATTATTAGTGTCACCAACAATTTAAAAAATATGCATACAGACAAGCCGCATAAAGGGCAAATCGAGTGGCTAGTTTAGATATAGAATAGATGAGTTGAATGGGCGAGTTCATATGAATATAAATCTCAAGAAAGAAAAGAAAAAAAAATTGAAAATATACATGAGATTTCATCTACATACCACTCACCGGTTACAACTAAGGAGGGGCAAGCAAAGGCTTCTCCTTTATTTATTTTTTGGATAACTTCAAATAAGAGCTCAAAATGCCCTCGTTTTCTCAAATAAGAGCAAAAAATGGACCTTATTTCAAATAAAGACTGAAGTGATCATATTAGTCTCAAAGAAGGATCTGAAGTGATTATGATTATTTCAAATAAGGGTTTAGCCTCGCTAGCTCGTCGATCGGCAAAAAATTCCCACCAATTAAGGATATTTTCGTCAAAACACAATATAATATAAATTAAAATTAAATTAGATTAAGATTTTTGGAAGAAAAATTCAAAAAGATAATATAGGCGGGAGGGAGGTGGGAGGGCTCCCTCTCTTTGTGGCCACTGCCCCAACACCAATGGAGTGGCTGCAATGGCTAGTGGGGTCGTGGGCGCCATGGCAAGGGTTGGCAAGCCTCGTCAACCAAAGGCGAGGGCCTCCATCCCTCTCATGCGTGTTCCTTTTTTCTTTTTCTTTTGTTAATATTTTAGTTTTTTTTTCCACAAAAATAAGGAGATGGAATGGGATCAGTAGATCCAACACTTGGGAGGCATCTTGATGGGACCGTTGAGCGAAGGGTTGGGATTGAGTCCCGAAAAGCTATAGGAATCGACGTGCACCTGAAGAGTCATGGTGGGGAATTGCTATCCGTATTAGCCCCAGCCCGATTTTGACGTAGGCTTGGGGTCCACTTGAGGATGTTCTAAATTTTTTTCACATTGAAATAAAAATAAAAAATAAAAATCTATTTGATAACGTTAACTAATTTTATTTTATTTTCCGAAATAGAAAAGCAGCCGGAGATTGCCTAACAGGGAATAGATTTGGAATAAAAATAAAAAGTAGAAAAAAATAACTTCTTATTCCCAAAGACAATTTTTAGAAATAAGTTAATTTTTACTTTTTTTCCTTTTCTTCTTCCTTGCTGCCACCCCTCATTGCTGCCGTTGCTGTTTGGCCGCCACCCATTGCTAACCGCCGTCGCCTACCAACCGGCAACATTTGGCAAGGAAATATAAGAAAAGAAAAAAATAAAAAATAAAAATCTTAAAAAATTAAAAGAAATTCTACATTACCAAGCACATTCTTGTTCTTTTTCCATTCCGACAGTAGAAACTTTGTATTGTTACCAAACACGTTCTTTCACTTAAAAATTGTTTTGGGAATAGAAATAGAAAAAAATTATGTCTAAAAAAAATTGTTCATCGGAGTAGAAGCGTTACCAAACGAACCCTCAGCGTCCCACATGGACCGGGAGTGATCACAATTCTCCTACAAGACCACCTCATGGGATTGCAAGTGAAGCACGGCAGTGAGCGGTTGGATATGCCGCCCGTCCTAGGTGCTCTGGTTGTGAACATTGGTGACATTCTTCAAGTAAATTTCCATTGAGTACTACCAGCATCTCCAAAGTACCCAAGCTAGTTCAGAAGTAACATTATATAATGAAATAGAGATTTGATTTATTTAATTTCGATTTCCCATATCTTCTCCAACAATGAGTACAAAAGTGCGGAGCACTTGGTGTTGGCCAACCCTAACCCAGAGCCACACATGTCGATGGCAGTTTTCCACAACTTGAGCAAGCTAGACATTCAACTCAGACCATTGCCGGAGCTCGCATCCTTGGATAAATTCGCTGCTTTTCGACAGTGCACCATGGACAAATACTATAGGAGATTCCGTACTGCGGAGTTACAAGAAAGTCTGATAAATTCCTTCAGGGCATGATTGAGAGGTGCATAGGCCAAAAGAGATGATGCAGGAATAAGATTGCTTCCCTATAACACCGGAGGAAATGCTGGATTCTTCCCCTAAATTCTATTGATCATTAATATATAGAGCATCTATCTCCTATTATATTTTTTTTCCTCGTCAAGCGAAATTTATTTTAAATATAGCGTTCTTGAATGTATTAAAAAACAATCACTTTTTCTACTATGTTTTGCATGCTCTAGAAACATTATGTTTTGCATGCTCTAGAAACATAATATTACCACAACTTTTCAGCTTCAAAGTAACGTTCCCCCTTAGACATGATATTCTTCTAGAAAATTATATGTATCATTATTAAATAAGTCCTATCTCTTCCCTCATATTAAATACTATATTATTAGTATTTTATATCATAACTTCTCTCCTGATTTATTGAGTTTAAATTTCAGAAAATAAATAAAAAGAGAGCATATCTAGATTTTTTCTCTTCGAAACTAAAAGAATGTTCGCTCCTATGCTCATGATCCTTCACTTTCTACTCTCTGGTTGCCACATATGGCACGTCAAATAGTTTTGCCGCGTGACCCAAGACAAAGTTTTTAGTTTATTTATTTGTAATTTTAAATTTCTATTCTTTTGTTGATGTTAAATTCCAGAAAATGAACAAAGAAAGAGTATCTCCAACTAAGTTTAATCTACCAAATCATTGATAAATTACATAATCTATAAGAAATTAGATAATGAAAGAGTACATCTAGATTTTTTTCTCTTTTGGATTTGAACTTGAGGACTATGGATAAATTAGAGAAAGTAGTTTCAAATTCACTCCTGACTGATATTGAAGGTTATTAAATATCATTTTCAATGATACGATTTCGATTAAAATTTTATAATTTTTATTGTTTAACCAATAAAAATAATTAAATTAAATCAGAAGTTATATATTTGTCATAAAGAAATTGCTCGATAAAGGATAAACAAAAGTTCAACAAACTAAAGACACTTGTCCTTAATTAAACTATTGGTAATTCAAATAATGACTTATTTTATTCAAATAAGTCGATTTAGCGCATCCAAATATTTCAGAAAAGATCTTTCATAATACGGATTAGGACAAAGGTCTCGAGCTTTAATTTTTGTAATACAACGTTTCTTTTCTATTGCAACTTATTTGCAAATAGAGCATTTCTCTTTCATTGCGATTTCTTCTTTTTTTCATCAAGTCAACTTATTTTAAATATCCAGACCAAAAATATTTTAAATATCCAGACCAAAAATAAGTTATTTTAAGAATAGATTTTCTGAATGTACTCGATTGCGGGCTTAGGAAACATAATGACGTGCGGACCCTTGGAGTGCCTTAACTTTGCCCAAAGGGACACTTAAGTTCCATAACTTACGAAAGGTACATTTAAGTGCCAAAATCGGAGTAAAAATGATCACTTGAGTGCCAATCCGGCCAAAACGTCGACGTGGCATTTTTCCGGCGAACCGAGCCCAAAACGACGCTGTTTTGCACGCTGACGTGGCCAAATAATGCAAAAACGTCGTCGTTTAGGGCTGACGTGGTAAAAAAATAATAAAAAATTTAATTAAATTAAATTTAGTTAAATATTAAAAAAATAATTTTAAAATTAAATTTAGTTAAAATATAAAAATAATAATAATTAAAAAATTATAAACAATTATAAAAATTATAAAAAATTAAAAAAAAAAAAAAAACAAAAAAAAGAGAACGGGGGAGGCGGCGAGGGATCGGCCCTCGGCCGTTGCCGCCGCCGCCCGCCGCCGCCGCTGGGAAGGGCCGGTGACGGCAGGGAGAGGGTTGGCCGTGGTCGTCGGGCCCTAGCCGGGGGCTAGCGACCCTAGCCGACCGGGGCTGAGGGCTCGCAAGCCCTCGCCCCGATCTGGGGCGAGGGTCACGGCCCTCGCCCGGATCCGGCAAGGGTCGGCGACCCTTGGCCTGGCCGGCGAGGGCCGCGAGCCCTCGCCGTTGGATTTGGGGGCGGGGCGTGACCCTCACCTCGATTTGGGGCGAGGCTCGCGAGCCCTCGCCACTGGTTGGCCGGGTCGCCGCCCTAGCCGGGGCCCTGGCGACCCCGGCCGACCCTCCCCTACCGTCGCCGGCCCTTCCGCGGTAGTAGGGCGGTAGAACGGCGGCTCGGGGCGATCCCTCGGCCGCCTCCCCCGTTCCTTTTTTTTTTTTAATTTTTTTAAATATTTTAAATTATTTTTTTAAATATTTTAACTAAATTTAATTTAAAATTATTATTTTTTAATATTTTAACTAAATTTAAACCTAATTAATTTTTTATCACGTCAGCCCAAAACGATGTTGTTTTTGCATTATTTGGCCACGTCAACGTGTAAAACGGCGTCATTTTGGGCGCGCTTCGCCGGAAAAATGCCACATCGGCATTTTGGCCGGAGTGGCGCTCAAGTGATCCGTTTTTCTTCGAATGTGGCACTTAAGTGTACATTTCGTAAGTTATGGCACTTAAGGGTGCGTTTGTTTGCGTTTCTGTTTAAAAATTGTTCCAGAGAACAGAAATAGAAAAAAATGTTTCTGTTCCGGGGAATAATTTTTGAACAAAAAAACGCGTTTGGTAAACTTGTTTCGGGAATAAAAAATAAACAGAAACACGTTTGGTAAATTTGTATAATTTTTTTTTTATTTCTTTTATTTTTTCTATTTTTTTCTATTTTTTTTTTTTTCTTTTTTTCTCTTATTTTCTTCTTCTTTTTCTTTTGGCCGGTCGCCGGCCTTGGCCATGGCCGGCGACCGCCGGCTAGGGCCGGCGGCCTCACCCAGCCACGGCGAGGCTCGCCGCCCCCGGCGAGGATCGGCCTCGCCTTGATCCGGCGAGGCCGAGCTCGCCCAGCGGCGGGCGGCGGCCTCGCCGGGCCACCGCCCGGGCGGCGCGGCCTCGTCGGGCCACCGCCCCGACGCCGACTTGCCCAGATCCGGCGAGGCCGACACTCGCCGGCCGCTGGGCGAGCTCGGCCTCGCCGGGGACGGCGAGCCTCGGCCTCGCCGGGGCCGCGAGCCTCGCCGTGGCTGGGCGAGGCCGCCGGCCCTCGTCGGCCGGTCGCCGGCCATGGCCGGCCGGCGACCGGCCAAAAGAAAAAGAAGAAGAAAATAAGAGAAAAAAGAAAAAAAAGGAAAGTGTTTCTCAAATGTGTTTCAGAAATAAGAAACACAAATTTTGTGTTTCTTATTTCTGTTTCTTTTTTGTTCCTGGGAACAAAAGAACAAAAAAACAGAAAAAGTGTTTAGAAACAAAAAAAAAGAAACACAAACAAACGGGGCCTAAGTGTCCCTTTGGGCAAAGTTATGACACTTGAAACGTTCTTTTGCCCTAGTGTTGTTCTACCTCATAGTTATCCGGCTCCTTAGATACAACATTCTTCTTAAAAACTATAGATGTATCACTAATAAATAGGCCAGGAGAACAATAGCAAAATGCCATAATTTCTATATGGCGCTCACTTGTGTGTCATAACTTTTTCACTCACTTGAGTGCATATTCCGACAAATCATCCCACATTGATCTTTTTAACAATTTCCCATCCGAAGTGGATTTCTTTTAGATTTTTTAATTTTTTTTTATATTTTGTCTTTTCCCTTTTCTTTGGCCGAGCCACCTCGCCTGGATATAAACAAGCCCCTACCAAATGCGGATTGAATAGCTAGTTTAATTAAAAGCACTTTTGTCGCTATTTAAAATAAAGGGAATTAGATGTGTTTGTCATGAATGATCTATCGCTAGGTAATTGAGTTTGAAAACATCACGCTGTTACTTTGAATCGTCCAATTGAAATGTTGTTAAGAAAATTCTCACTTTCAAGCATCCATAATCATATGATGTCATACGAGACAGAAATAACAGTTTAAAATTTATTATTTGGGGTCAAAGAGTCAACGAAACACATCCCTCCTTTCTTTCTTTATTAAGAACGAAAGAAAAAACCAATACCACGTGCACATGTACTTTTGGCTACAAATTAAGGACTTCCCCTTAAATTAGTTTTGATGATTACTTCCCACATGTGATCCACTTGATTAGTATAAACGGATTTTAGTTGTAAATATTAAAAAACCCAGAATAACTACTGTAAATTGAGAAGATTTTCTTTAAAAAATAACATGTTCAGCTGCATGAGTCTTCATTTCTGTCCTTTAATCTGTGAGTCAATATCCTTTATTAATTTGATTTTAATACCAGTTAAAATTCCATTAAGAAAAATCAAAAGCACCCAATGACCATCTCTCGCTAGTTTTTTCTTTATATGATGAATGTGGGAGGTGTCTGTTCCACTCGCGGCGCTTCCCTTTCTCTTTCCTTGCAGCACGACAAACTCGAATTACATGTGTTTCTCATGAACGATCTATCACTAGGATGCAGTATGTGGCATCCCAAAATTCAAGGCAACCTCTAGATGTATTAAAGCCTATGATTAGGTAATGAAATTACCCTTGGTTTATGCTTTAGCCATGGGTTTTCTTTTAAGGCCAAGTGTTATGTATTTTGTGTTCATGAGTTATTAAAATTAGTATTATAGGATAAATTAATAAGAAGAATTTATTCTTGGCTATGCACCTCATAGATTTAGTCCCTATAGTTTAAATGTTACAAGATTTATGACCATATGAAATTGAGAATTTGAAATCTATAAAAGAGAGAATTAAAAATGAATTATTAAAAGTGAAAATGGGATTTATTAAGATTAAACTTTAGGCCCAAGGGTATTGGACCTAAAGTGGGCCAAATTGGCTTGGCCCATGAGGCCCATGAAGAGGGCTGCCATCGACCACAAGGGGGGAGGAGCCGGCCCAAACCTTCAAGCCCATCATGCATGGGATTTGCCAAGTGGCAAAAAGGAGGCTTCATCTATTGGTCTTCTTGGGTGGCTTCTAATGATGGCTAATGATGGTATTGAGGGGCGAATAAAAGGAAGGAGTGACCAGTTATGGGGGGTTGTTGACCATAAGGGAGAGAGAGAGAGAGGGTTGCCAAGAGAGTGAGGAACCGAGAGAGAGGAGGAAGAAGCCGTGTGTCCGTCCGTCCGCTCGTCCATCGCCCGTCGCCGTGCGTCCGTCGTCCGCCGTGTTGCTTGTGCTTGCTCGGTACAAAGACAAGTTGGGATCTATATTCTGCTCTTGCATGTTGTATCTTGCATATGTGTTTGAATGATGGTGAATCTCGAACGTTTAGGGTGTGAGAAACCGAAGCTTGAGTGTGTTGTTTTTGAAATAGTATTCTGTTTTCGAGTATACCGCCTGACCCAGAATGTTGTAGAGGCTTGCATGCGGGTTTTGAGTCGGATTTTGGCTTCAACTTCTTCACGAAAGTTGTAGAAAACATCTCAAAGTATAACATAATAAAATTTGAGACAAAATGGCTGAGTTTTAGGGGGTGAAACCCTTCCTCTACGAAAATGCTAGATCTGAAACTGTTTTGTCGACCTCTTGGTGGTTTTGTGTGTTTCATGTCACTTTTTACTAAGAATTTCACTTCTACTTCTGCATGAAAGTTGTAGAGAACATCTTTAATACTAAAATACTCAAATTTTAATTAAAATGAACAATTTTAGCCTAGTGAAACGATTTTTCCTTTGGAGACGATAGATCTGGAAGTATTGTACTCGACTCCAGTGACTTCGTGAACTAAAAAGTGACTATCCATTGAGAATATCACCTAGATCCCTTAATGAAATTTTTATTGGACCCCTTGAGGCAAAACATATTAAAAATTCAGAGGAAATGAAGGAAGATAAGTAGGTGAAACCTTGATTTTTCGGAG
This sequence comes from Eucalyptus grandis, assembly GCF_016545825.1. Lineage (NCBI taxonomy): Eukaryota > Viridiplantae > Streptophyta > Magnoliopsida > Myrtales > Myrtaceae > Eucalyptus > Eucalyptus grandis. Next base: position 45,113,348 of record NC_052613.1, on the reverse strand, counting down.
ACAGCTAAACTGGACTGTTCGGTACCAGGAACAGGGGCTTCGACCATCCATAGTTAATTACCTAGGACGAATATGGCCTGGATGTCTTCATGAAAAATATACCTTAGGGTCTTGAATATCACCTGGTAAAATTTCATAATTTTTGGAGGCCATTCGGGTATTTTAATCGAAATATTTCAAGAACTGAGCAATCTGATAATATCCGAATTTTGCAAGCTGTATTGTGTGACCTATATCTTTTTGTGTGAAGTTCTTTTGGGCATGTGTTCTTCATGGAGTTGCTACCTTTATGTCTTGCCTATCACATGTTCTGATTTTATAATTTTTGAAGATCATATGGATATTTAATTTATATGTTTTCTGAAATTGTGCAAGCTGGAATTTGGTAAATTTCAAAAGTCATGATGTATGGATTGTTCTAAGTTGTATGGACCCCATGGATTGTGATGTCATGAGTGATTGGATCTTGCTGCATATATGATGATGATTGGAACTACATATAAGAATCAAATGCTGAAAATGATCTTGTTTGCCATCATATCATATGCCATGTTAAAATTGAACCATAATTATAAATGTGAACTATGATAAATGAGAAGGCCGTCGGAGGTGTGAGCCGACGATGCCCCAGGAGTGTTGGGATGCCCGGCCAGGGAGTGTAAATGCCGGATGCCCAGTGGCCTAGTGGCGTAATTCCGAAGGGTCCTCGGGAGTTTCGAGATACCCGGAGCGTGGGGGTGCCGGAAGCCCGGAGGTGTGAGCCGGGGGATGCCTCGTGATGCCAGTTGGGATACGAGATGCCCAGAGGGTGTGTGCCGAATGCCTGGAGGTTTGTACTGGAGGTTCCTCGCGATGCCAGGTGGGGTGCGAGCGATAAATGTGGAATGCAAATACTGGTTTCGGGAAAGAGAAATATGGCGTTTCAAAATGAAAGAATAAAATTTGGAAATTAAAATTGAATTATGCATGGTATGGCAACATGTATGCATGGATGCATGATGATGAGTGCATGGATGTATGTGCACCTATGGCATGATGGTAAGTGCATGGATGTATGTGCACCAATGACATGATGGTATATGTGACATGATGATGGTAAGTGCATGGATGTATGTGCATATATGGATGATGGTATATGTGATATGATGAAGGTGAATGCATGGATGTATGTGCACCTATGGCATGATAGTACATGCATGACATGATGATGATGATTACATGAGGATGTATGTACATACGGTATGATGACATATGCACGGCTTCAAGGTAAATTATGCATGGATGCATGAATGACATGTGTTATGCTATGATTGTTATGATTGTATTGTGTGATACATTGAGTGGTTTATTGGGTTCTTTACTTGCTGAGTGGCTATACTCACCCCTTTGGGGACCAACATTTCAGATTAGAAAGATGCCGCTCTCTGCTGTCACACGGGGCGTCTTTTATGGCCTTCCTTCGGATGTGGAGGTCGAGTGTGTGGAGATCAATTGTCCCACCATCCCTGGTCTGGCGTTCATTCGAGTTCGTGCATTAGTGATGTATGACGTAGGCCTGGCTGAGGGCCCGGTCATTCAGGAGTTCATATCTGTTCACGTTCGTCAAGACGGAGTGATGCAAGGGATGTTGCCGCCGCCGCCACCTGATGCACTGGCATGGGTGTGACTACCCGCGCACGAGAAGTAGTTGCTGCAACTTTTTGGACAATAGCCGACACTAGTAGATGGAGGATTTTGCATGATCGACATAGAGGGTCGAGTTGTCTCTTTTTGAGGTTATGGCCGAGTGTAGTCAAAAGTCTTGGCCCTTCTTTTGTTATACCAACCCGAGAAAAATCCATCATGAAAATATGTAAATAAAAGTGGCTCGGCTTTATCTTTTCCTATGGTGCTTAATGGTGTGCATTGTATCATGACAGTTGGAGGGAGAGAAGATGATATTTCAATTATGCTTCCGCAAATAAGTTGCGCTGGGACCGATATATAAAATATATATGTATATATATATATATATATATATATATATATATATATATATATATATATGCCTATGAGCTGCAATGCTTCTGCTAATAGATGTGACTAGCGTTCATTAGGTATAGCGAGGTACCTGTGGCGACCTTAGGTGTTGCTAATAGATGTGACTAGTGTTCATTAGGTATAGCGAGGTACCTGTGGCGACCTTAGGTGTTTCGGGGTGCCACACGGTATAATAGGTTTTTGACTTTTCGGATAATTTTTTTTAACGGATGATACGGAATGACACATTGTATAAGATTAATGGAAGACGGTGACGCATCTTAATGCGGTGAGCATGATATTGATAAATTATGCATCTGGATTGCATGAAGTTAAAGAATTAATTTATATTTTCAAGGGGACAAACAAAAAGAAAAGTCATTCGAACATTAAAAAAAATAAAAATTGGGCAAGCAAAAAGAATTTCTTTAAACCAATGCAAGGAATTATGTTGTAGGGACACGCTCCAGTTAAGGTTGAAGCTGAAGCCGGACATGGCAGAGATGCCCGAGGTCTGCAAAAATGAGGTGATGGAATGGGATCGATAGATCCAACGCCTAGGAGGCATCCTGATGGGACTGTTGAGCGAGGGGTTGGGATTGTGTCCCGGAAAATTACAGGAATTGACATGCCTAGAGAGCAGGAAGATGGTGGGGAATTACTATCCATGTTGTCCCCAACCTGATCTGATGATCGGCTTGTCGTCCCACACGGACCCGGGAGTGATTGTAGTGCTCTTGTAGGACCAACACCCAGGTTTGCAAGTGAAGCATGGGGACGAGTGGTTGGATGCACTGCCCGTTCCCAGTGCTCTGGTTGTGAACATTGGTGACATCCTTGCAGCACGATAAACTCAAATTACATGTGTTTCTCATGAATGATCTATCACTAGGTAACATGTCCGAATTGAGTTTTTCCTCTTTCCTTGCTTTCTCATGAACGATCTATCACTAGGTAATGTGTCCAAATTGAGTTTTTCTCTTTCCTTGCAGCACGACAAACTCGAATTACATGTGTTTCTCATGAACGATCTATCACTAGGTAACGTGTCCGAATTGGGTTTTTTCTCTTTCCTTGCAGCATGACAAACTCGAATTACATGTGTTTCTCATGAACTATCTATCACTAGGTAATGTGTCCGAATTGAGTTTGAAAACATCATGAACCCCCCCTTAAGACACTTCAGCAACAAGAGGGTTTGAACCCTCGACCTCGGCGATGAGGGAGAGAACGCACACTAACTGCACTACCTGTGGTTGGATAGAAATTCATGACTATTAATTACGAAAAATCTCATTTTCAAGCATCTAGAATCATATGATGTCATACGAGAGAGAAATACCAGTTTAAAATTTATTGTTTGGGATCAAAGAATCAATGGAACAAATCACTCCTTTCTTTCTTTATTAAGAACGAAAGAAAAAGGAATACCACGTGCACATGTACTTTTGAGTACAAATTAAGGACTTCCCCTTAAATTAGTTTTGATGATTACTTCCCACATGCGATCCAGTGGATTAGTATAAACGGATTTTATTTGTAAATATTAAAAAAACCCAGAATAACTACTGTAAAATGAGAAGATTTTACTTTAAAAAATAACATGTTGGGCTGCATGGTTCTTCATTTTTGTCGTTTAATCTGCGAGTCAATATCCTTTACTAATTTGATTTTAATACCAGTTAAAATTCCATAAAGAAAATCAAAAGCACCCGATGACTGTCTCTCGCCAGTTTTTTTCTTTATATAATGAATGTGGGAGGTGTCTCTTCCTCTCACGGCGCTTCCTTTTCTCTTTCCTTGCAGCACGACACTCCTGTCGGTCAAACCAGAAACTCGTAGTCTCCAACCATGGGCGTCACGGACACCACTCAACAAGCCTTCGACCGAGCCCAAGAGCTCAAGCAATTCGATGAATCCAAGCAAGGAGTCAAAGGTCTCGTCGACTCCGGCCTCACCTCCATCCCTTCCCTCTTCATCCACCCACCCGAGACCCTCTCAAGCCTCAAGCCCGCCCAGCCCAGGCCCGATTCGATCCATTCGATCCCTATTATCGACCTCTCCGGCTGGGACTCCTCCCGCCGGCCCTCCATCATTGAAGAAGTGGGGCGCGTGTCTCGCGAGCTCGGCTTCTTCCAGGTAGTCAACCACGGTGTGCCAACGGAGGTTATGGACCGCACGATCGCGGCCGTGAAGGCCTTCAACGAGCAACCGATGGAGGCGAAGGCAAGGATATACAGGAGGGAGATGGCGGGGGAGATGGACACCGGCGTCGCGTTCTTCTCCAACGTTGACTTGTTCCATTCCAAAGCGGCTAGCTGGAGGTAATCAACCAAGTTTAATTACCATTTAGGATCTCATTAAATCCAGTTTAGAATATTTAGCAAATGAATGAAAAATTGTCTAAAAAATTCTAAACTTATCGTACCGTAGTCAATTCAGTTCTAAATATTTCAACGTATCAATTTAGCCATATAGATCTCAATTATGACAATCTAGTCTCAAACCTTTTAATAGTTTGCCAATTTAATCTAAACCTTCTAATGGTGTATCAATTTATTTATTTCGATTAATTTTTACCAAAAATAATTGACATAGCAATTTAGTTAATGTTGGCCGTAATAGTTGACATGGCGATGTTGATGTTGACAATTTTTGCAATTTTCTATTCATTATGATTTTTTTTTTCTGTTTTCTTATTTTTTCCTTTTCTCCCTCCATTGGCCATCGTCGGGCTTCATCGATGGCTAATGGAGGTTGTTGGCCACAAGTGAGGGCCCCCTTGTCGGCCCTTGACGTGGGCCGCATTCACCTAAGGCCGGCAAAGGTCATCAATCATGACGCTTGGTAGAGGGAAAAAGGCGAAAAAGGAAAAAAGAAAAAAGAAAAAATCATTCATAAAATTGAAATATTAAAAAAATTGCATGAATTGTCAACATCAGCAGCGGTCGTCCTAAGCGCCAATCGTGCCACGTAAAACGTTCAATGCTAACTAAACCGCCATGTCAGCAATTCTGGCAAAAAATGACCAAAAGAACTAAATTGATAAATCATCAGAAAGTTTGGACTAAATTTACAATTTATCAAATGGTTTAGATTTAGGATTAAATTGACACAATTGAAAAGTTTAGAATTGAATAGGATGCAGTATAATAGGTTTTTGACTTTTCGGATAATTTTTTTAACGGATGATACGGAATGACACATTGTATAAGATTAATGGAAGACGGTGACGCATCTTAATGCGATGAGCATGATATTGATAAATTATACATCTGGATTGCATGAAGTTAAAGATTTAATTTATATTTTCAAGGGGACAAACAAAAATAAGAGTCATTCGAACATTAAAAAAGAAAATTGGGCAAGCAAAAAGAATTTGTTCAAACCAATGCAAGGAATTATGTTGTAGGGACACGCTTCAGTTAAGGTTGGAGCCGAAACCGAACATGGCAGAGATGCCCGACGTTTGCAAAAATGAGGTGATGGAATGGGATCGACAGATCCAACGCCTGGGAGGCATCCTGATGGGACTGTTGAGCGAGGGGTTGGGATTGAGTCCCGGAAAATTACAGGAATTGACATGCCTAGAGAGCAGGAAGATGGTGGGGAATTACTATCCATGCTGTCCCCAGCCTGATCTGACGGTCGGCTTGTCATCCCACACGGACCCAGGAGTGATCGCAGTGCTCTTGCAAGACCAACACCCAAGTTTGCAAGTGAAGCATGGGGACGAGTGGTTGGATGCACCTCCCGTTCCCGGTGCTCTGGTTGTGAACATTGGTGACATCCTTCAGGTAAACTTTCATCGAGTACTAGGAGCATTTTCAAATCACCTAAGCCAGTTCAAAAATAACATTATATGATGAAATAGAGATCTGATTTACGTGATTCAACTTCCTAGATCATGTCCAACAACGAGTACAAAAGTGCAGAGCACCGAGTATTGGCCAACGCTAATCGAGAGCCACGTGTGTCAATAGTAGTTTTCCACAACTTGACCGATTCGGATATTCAGGCCGGACCGTTGCCGGAGCTCGTATCCTCAGATAAACCTGCTGCTTTTCGGCAGTTCACCATGGGCGAATACTGGAGGGCATTCTATACTACCAAGTTGGACGAAAGTCTGGTCCATTACTTCAGGGTGTGATTTAGAGGTGCATGGGGGCAGAAAAGATGATACGGGAATAAGATTGCTTCTTTGTTGCACTGGAGGAAATACTGGATTCTTCCCCTATATAATACCGATCACTGAGCGGTAGAGTATCTATGTCCTATTATGTTTCTTGTCAACATCGGAACTTATTTCAAATATAGCTTTCCTGAATGTACTCTAAAAAAATCACGTTCTCTATCGTGTGGGGAACAAAATAATATAGCCCCTTTTCTGCTTCACTGTAACCCGAACCCCCCTTCACATATAATATTCTTCTAGAAAATTATATATTTATCACTATTAAATAAGTTATATCTCTTCTCTTATAACAAATACTGTATAATCAGTGTTACCAACAATTTAAAAAATATGCATACAGACAAGCCGCATAAAGCGCTAATTGAGTGGCTAGTTTAGATATAAAATAGAGGAGTTGAATGGGCGAGTTCATATGAATATAAATCTCAAGAAAGAAAAGGAAAAAAAAATTGAAAATATACATGAGATTTCATCTACATACCACTCACCGGTTACAACTAAGGAGGGGCAAGCAAAGGCTTCTCCTTTATTTATTTTTTGGATAACTTCAAATAAGAGCTCGAAATGCCTTCATTTTCTCAAATAAGAGCCGGAAGTAGACCTTATTTCAAATAAAGACTGAAGTGGTCATATGTCTCAAAGAAGGATCTAAAGTGATTATGATTATTTCAAATAAGGGTTCAGCCTCGCCAGCCCGTCAATCGGCAAAAAATTCCCACCAATTAAGGAAATTTTCGTCAAAACACATTATAATATAAATTAAAATTAAACTAGATTAAAAAATTTTGAAGAAAAATTCAAAAAGAATGTAGGAGGGAGGTGGGAGGGCTCCCTCCTCTTTGTGACCACTGCCCCAACGCCAATGGGGTGCATCGATGGCTAGCGGGGTTGTCGGCGCCACGGCATGGGTTGGCAACCCTCGTCAACCAAAGTCGATGGCCTCCATCCCTCTCATGTGTTTTCCTTTTTTCTTTTTCTTTTTTGTTAATATTTTAGTTTTTTTGGAAAAAAAATAGAAAAAAAGGAAAAAAAATTTAAGAAACTTAAAAGACAAAATTACTCTTCACCAAAGAAAAGCTCAAGCCCTTCTTTGAGATTGATATAGCTACTCCAGGCCCTTATTAGAAATGATATTCACTTCAGGCTCTTATTTAATAAAATAAGGACAATTTAGGCCCTTATTTAAACAATGTCTACTTTAGGCCCTTATTTGGAATTTTCTCTTTTATTTTTTTTATAAAAATCTTATAAAAAATATATTAATTACTGTTTCCCCGAGAATCTTCTCAGAGAAAATATCTTCCACCGAAAGTTAATCTTCGATTTTTTTTTTTTTTTTTGTATATCTAGTTATGTTTCAAAAAAGAAATGATTAATTCTACTCTAATGGCAATAACAATGAATAAAGATAAATCCAATGGGGCTTGTAGATAATTGCGGGATAAATGATGATTAAAGTAAATGTAAAAAGCAGCAAATAACAGGTGTATTGCATTCTCCGCCATTTTTTTCGATCCTTTTACAATCACTTCACTTCGGCTATTTATAGCCAGATAAAAGAAAATAGATGTCTCGGCATTTCAAATAATCTCTAAAATTCTCGATGCGCTTTCAATAAATGTACTATGGCTACGTTTGTACTAGCTTTGGGAAGGGACTTTGGGTGTCTAAGGATCTTTGGGCCAATGTTTGGGTGTTTGGTAAAAAAATTTAAACCCACCTTGAAACAAAGGTTGCATTTGAAAGGGTGAAAGCCCAAGGTAAGTCTTAGGCTACATTGGACTTTCAACCTTCTCGAAAGGCAAGGAAAGTAAAAAAATTTCTTCCAATTTTATCCTCACTGATTTTTTGATTTTCCGACTTTGCCCTTGTTTGCGACTATTCATCTTCTTCTCCCTAAGGCTGGCCGGCGTGTTTGCTGTGACTGTAGGGGCCCGACCATGGACTAAAGAGAGGCCGGCGACCCAAGAGACCATTGTCAACGGTTGCGCGACTGTCACCAGGGGGTCGCGCAACCTAGGCTAATGCCGTTTGGGTCGCGCAACCCTCACGAGGCCAAGTGAGGTTGCTCGATCTAAACGACAGATGGCCCTCGGCGGACATGTGACATCGGCAAGGGGTTACCTAGTGTCGAGCAACCTAGCTGGCCCTCATCAGGGTTGAGCGACCTTTTCGAGAGTCACGTCAATGAGGCCCTTGCCAAGGTCGAGCAAGCGCCACCCATTTGGCTCTCATCAGGGTCAAGTGACCCGGCGAACAAGTCGCCGGCGCTCGCGACCTCTGCTCTCTCGCCCTCCCTCGCCTCCACCCTCCATCAGTCTTCTGGACACGTGTCGACACGCGTGTCGATAAAAGTTGACCGCGTGTCCGACCGTGTCCGAGCGTGTCGACGTGTCCGACATGACACGGAAGCACGGACGTGTCCGTGCTTCATAGGTCGTCGGTGACTATGACCGTTGTGATTATGGCCTTATCCGGATTTCCTCTGATAGACATGTCTTCTGCAAGCCTAGTGGGCCCATTCGGTTCCTGATAGCCCATGAGAACAAGTTTTGGTGTCAACAATTATTTTATCAGATTAGATAAGAACCATTTCTTACTTAGCATGACCATTTATAAGATGACCTTCGATAATTTAGATGTTGTTTTAAGCAAATTATTAGTAAATTACTTAGCTTTTGGTGTCTTAAAAAAATGAAACTTCATAAAATAAACTTAAATTGCACTGCTATATAAAGATATATCAATTTTCTCTTTAATATATATCCATTGGTCCTAAACAAAAACACTTCTTGCTCTTTCTACTTATATATTTTTTTGCTACACGGTGTTTTTCTCCATCATGTAATAATGACAAACATTATCGAAACCTTACCACCGGCCGCGGTGGCTCCACTGGATAAGACTCTGCTGATCCTCAACGAAGAGGTGAAGGGTTCAAAACCTAGGGGAGGCGCCAGGTGTATTAAGTGTGACTCAGGGTTGGTGGGTCCTCCTACTTAAGTGTCACCTGGGGGTTTACGGCGCGGCTGTCGGTTGCAAGCCGGTTCCTCCAGCACCAAAAAAAAAAAAAAAAAAAAAAACATTATCGAAACCTTTACAGCACCACTCTATTAGAATTCTGACTCCACTTCACGTGTTATCCATAAATAGTTTATTTGTCAGAATCCATTGATTGAATCATAACATCATGACCTTTAGTTTCAATTGCTTAATTAAACGTTGTTGGGAAAATTTTAGTTTTAGGTTCTGTTGGGAATAACGGATCCCCGAAAACCGGATTCGACACTAAATCGAACCCCTAAAGCAATGCGGAAGACGAAGCCCGGGAAAATCACGTATCACCGATCGTAAAGCACACCACGGATTCGAGCGTACCTTGTTAGCCACATATTAGACACCGACGCCAATAAGAGGAAGAGAGTCTAGCCCTGTTCGATCCGATGACGCCTTGAAGGGAAGAAAAACGCTTACTGTTTTTCTTTTCTTTTTGGAGAGAGAGAGAGCGCGCGGGAGAAGACGTACGTACGTTGAATTTCCAAAAGGTGTCTTCTCCCTCTCTCTCATCCCTTTTATACATCCCTCCATCCACGGGCCCTATTCCTATGGGCCGGGCTTTTAGGCCCAACATGGGCGGACGGGCCAACTTAGGCCCATCACTATAAATATAACCATCATCTCCCACTCACACATGGTGGGTCGAACAGGATTCTCTTTACGTCTCTTCAACATTCATACCGGTGAATAATTCGTGCGACCAGCATACTTTGAGAGCTCGTTGCTATACATCTGTTAGGAATATATAGCAGCTCATAATGGGTGTCACAATCTGAGTAGATTTAGTATGCAGTACCCTAGATCGATCGATCACATTTATATCTCTCTTGATCTCTTTCAAACAATGATACATATATTGTATTCACAATTATAATTATCCCAAAGACAGTCATAATTGGTCGACCAGTGAATACAAAACTACAATGTGATTCCCCAAAATCGATCTTCCTCTTTCCTTCAAACTCTCAATTTCAATTCAGTTTGCATTTCTAGAAATGTCCCATTAGATCGAATCAACTCATAACCATTGGCAACATCCTAAGATAGCAAACACTAAATAGAAACCTTGAGAATAAGTAAAAGTCATGAGGGCACTAAAATTTGAGGAACTCTTTTCCTCAAGAGTCTCACACGTCATAAAAGTTGAGATCAAACTTTTGCCACTCTTATTGGTCGGCTTATGCATACGTAGTATGAAATACGTATTACGGTATTAACTCATTTCCCATGGAGCGTATGTCTACACCTTTCAATACCGTACAAATGATAGTTCAGACATACCCAATGTCTAACTTGAGTTCACGTATCTACTCATTTACAAAATTCATCAGAACTCACATCTGGCATCTTAGACAGATAAAGTAAAATATGTGGGGTATTTTACTTTCGGACATAGTAAGTATTATGTCCTCATCTTAACACTCAGTTAAGGCGACATACGTATTTTAAGCTTGAGCTCTCGATTATCACCTAGATAATAAGCTTAAAAACAGTCCAATCTCTATTTATCACACAGTAAATAGAGGCGATTACCCGTGTGAGTGGGCTAATCTTTTATTTGTCCGATATACTTCCTCAACTTAAAATAATACACTGAGTATTAAGATGCATAAAGATCAAACAAAGATTCATAGGCATTAATAATGAAACAACACTAGTTCATAAATGTGAACAACTCAGGAAAATTACAATCCAGTACATCAGACTCTACGCAATCCTAGAGATTTTATATGACCACAAAACACATCTCTAGGTATTGGCTTTGTCATGGGATATGCTACCATTCTATGCGTAGATATGTACTGTAAGTTCATATCCTTTCGTGCAACCATATCCTTAACAAAGTTATACTTGGTATCTATATGTTTGGTCTTGTCATGATATTTTGGATCTTTGGTATACGCTATAGCTGCTTGGCTATCACAGTTAACTAATAATGGATTTGCAGCTTTCTCAATAACACCTAAATGATCCAAAAATCTCTTAAGCCAAACTCCATCTTGTACTGCTGCTGATAATGCCACGAACTCAGCTTCCATCGTGGATAAGGCTATACACGTTTGCTTCTTACTGCTCCATGATATGGCGCCATTGTTCAGTAAGAAAGCAAATCCTGAGGTAGATTTTCTTTCATCTAAATCTCCTCCCCAATCAGCATCTGAATAGCCTTCAAGTCGCAGATCCTTTCCTTGGTAATTCAACTTGAAATCAGCAGTTCCCTTCAGATACCTCAGTATTCTCTTAACGGCTTTCCAATGTGCTGGACCAGGATTGGATTGGTATCTACTCACAATTCCAACTGCAAAACATATGTCGGGTCTTGTACACATCATAGCGTACATCAAGCTCCCAACAGCACTAGCATAAGGAACATGTTTCATTTGTTCATTCTCTTGTGGAGTCCTAGGACATAGTCTATGGCTCAATCCTTCACCTTTTGCAATAGGAGTGTCTATGGGTTTACAATCTTGCATACGAAATCGTTCAAGAACCTTATTTATATAGGTTTCTTGCGAAAGAGACAACGATCTCTTCGAATGATCTCTTGAAATCTTAACTCCAAGAATGTATGTAGCCTCACCCATATCCTTCATCTCAAAGTTGGAAGACAACCAACTCTTGACAGTATTAACAAACTCCATATTGCTTCCGGCAATCAGTATATCATCAACATATAATGATATGATCACAAATTGATCCTTGGATCTTTTGATATATACACAATGATCCTCATCAATCATCGTAAAATCATATGCCGTTATGGCATTATGAAAACGTATATACCATTGTCTTGATGATCGCTTAAGACCATATATCGACCTCAAAAGTCGACATACTTTTTCTTCTTGGCCTTTCACTATGAAACCAGCAGGTTGTTCCATATATATTTTTTCCTCTAATTCTCCATTAAGGAAAGCAGTCTTTACATCCATCTGATGTAACTCAAGATCCATACCAGCCACTATTGCCAGAATAATGCGAATCGAGGTAAATCTCACTACAGGAGAAAACGTATCTTCATAATCTATTCATTCATGTTGATTATACCCCTTCGCCACAAGGCGAGCCTTATGCCTTTCTATCGAGCCATCAGCCTTTCGCTTTATTTTGAGAACCCACTTGTTCCCAATAGCTCAAGTCCTTTTGGAAGATCAACCGGTTCCCAAACTTGGTTTGATTTCATTGACTCCATTTCATCTTCCATTGCATGAATCCATTTTTCCTTACTAGGGCAATTCAGAGCCTCATTAATATTTCTTGGCTCATCCTCATCTTGCGGAGCAACCATAAAATTTTCCCTTTCAATGTCAAAACATCGACGAGGAATACTTTGGCGACTTGTTCACCGTATGGGAGATTGTACACTTTGCACATCATTCCCCATCATGCTCCCACTTGGATAAGGTAATGATGATGTCGTCTCATCATGTGGTTGTAATTGAGAATGAGTTGAATTCAATTCATCACTTCTCATATTACTCCCACTTGGATGAACTCTACTAACATCACTATCCCGATCCAAGGTCTCAAATAGGGAGTAATCTTCCCATATTTCGCCATTCTTAGGAAATTCATCCTTTAAGAATGTGACATCCCGTGATTCAAATTCAGTTATACTCCCATTTTCCTGCTCACCTATGAACACATACCATTTCGAGTGTTCAGAGTATCTTATGAAAATACTCTTCTTTCCTCTGGGACCCAATTTCCCAAATTTGTGAGAGGACTCATGTGTATAGGCAGCACAACCCCATGGCTTAAGAAAACTTAAGTCCGGTTTTCTACCTGTCCATAACTCATATGGAGTGGAAGTAACTGATTTAGAAGGCACACTGTTAAGTATATAGGCAGCGGTTAACAACGCATCACTCCAAAAGGTAATAGGTAAGTTAGCATGCGCCATCATGGACCTAACCATTTCCAGTAAGGTTCTGTTTCTTCTCTCCGCAACACCATTTTGTTGAGGAGTATATGGAATAGACAACTGTCTTTCTATTCCTTTTTCATCACATAATTTTCTGAACTCATTAGATAAATATTCTCGACCTCGATTGGATCTCAATGCTTTTATTTTCTTGTCTAATTGATTCTCTACCAGGTTCATAAACATTTTGAAACAACTTATTGTTTCAGATTTATGAGAAATCAAATAAACATATCCGAATCGAGTATAATCATCTATAAAGGCTATGAAATAAACAGCTACATGCCTTCCTTTCACATTCATTGGACCACAAACATCAGAATGGATTAAATGCAGAGGAAATTCAGCTCTTTTACCTTTTTCCAAATGGTTTCCTTGTCGTTTTCCCTTATAGGCAATGCTTACATATGGGCAAATCGACTTTTTCAATGTTGCCCAACAAGCCCTCTTTGGCTAGTCTATTCATACGCTGTTGGCCAATGTGACCAAGTCTAGCATGCCACACATTCACATCATTATCATATGTATTAGGAGACGTGAGAAGGGAATAACAAACATTTGCATTAACATAATCAATATCTAATACAATGAAACCATCCAGAAAATAACCACAACCATAGTAATTTGTATTCAAAAACAAATCCACACCTCTATTATAGAAGTTCATATTAAAACCTAATTTAACCAACATTAAAACAGACACTAAATTCCGACGAATCTTCGGAGCATACAACACATCATGTAGGAACAAAGTGCGTCCACCACGCATATTCAGTTGGCATGTGCTAATTCCTTTCACTTCAGCTCTGGAGTTGTTTCCCACATAGATCCACTTAGTTCCAGTTGATACTCGTCGGAATTCCACGAAGGATCCTCTATCATTCGCTACATGGTATGTCGCTCCTGAATCCACAGTCCACAAAGGATTAGACTTAGTTAAAAACACAGAACTCGACACAAAAGCAAAGTTTTGAAAAGTACAAGGGGTGCATACCTTCTTTGGCTCACGACAGTCGCGAGCATAGTGACCCTTCTTGTCACAATTGTAGCATTTCACCCTTGCAAGCTTCTTCATGCGAGGACGCTTTCCTCTTTCATGTTGGTTAAACTTGGGTTTCTTCCCTGAAGGACCTACTTCATTGCCTTTCCCTTTATCAAACCAGTTAGGGCGTTTACGCTTGGAGCTCGAAGCTCCATGTGAGCTAGAACTAGCATGATAGAGATCAGCATCCGGCTTAGCCACCAAGAGGCGGTCCTATTCCAGCTCAAGATGGCGCACTGCATACTCAAAAGTTTTGATATTTTCATTATGGGTCAGGTGCACCTTCATATGCTCCCAACTCTGAGGCAAAGAACGAATCACTGCTTGCACCTGCTGCTCATCTGTGAGGACATGGCTAGCATCTTTCAGCTTATTTATCATGTTTGACATCTTTCTAAGATGTTGCTTCATGGTCTGACCATGAGGCTTCTTATAGGAGTCAAACCTAATAGTGAGCTGTCTCAATCTAGTCACCGAAGTATGACCAAATCTAGCTGCCAATGCCTCCCACATTTCCTTGGCATTGTCAAAACGCCTAAACTCTTGCATGACGTCATTTTCCATGCTGCTCAACAACGTGATGCGAGCAAGAGAGTTCTTTCGTTTCCATGCAGCAAAAGCTTCCTTATCTCTTTTGTGTTGTGCAGTATTTCCTTCTTCAGGTTCTACCATCATCAGGTTAAGAGCCTCAAGTGCCTCTTGCTCTTCCATCACATATTGGATTTTCATATGCCATATCTCATAGTTGTCACCATTAAGCTTTTCACCTTTGTTCAAATCGGCAACTATGCTCTTCGTGGCTGAAGCCATTGATCTGAACACATCAGACATATATGCACGAATTATTAATGCCTATCATTTATGCATCCCTATTTGCATAGACCCATCATATTAATGAATAATTTCAAGTAAGGCTTCAGAATCAAAAGGTCACTATGTTTCCAATTATCCTCCAAAATCCTAACTTAAAACTATCATTAATATAATTGTCTTATGCAAAATAAATTCTATGAAGTTACAAAAACTTTTGTAACTACCCACAGCTAATTACCCACAGCAACCAGCAATAACAGAAAGCAACAGATAATTGACATACAATATAATAATGCTTTCATATAATACAACTAACATATAGGTTGCTACATCAACAACAATCAGGTAGTAAGCATTACATAAGATGTCCACAAAGCACACTTAACTAAGAAAACAGCCAATACATCTAACACCAAGCCAACACACGAACTGGGAAATATCATCTTTTGTTCAATTTCTTGATCTTTTCCCTTGTAACAATGCCGTAATATTCATTTACAAAATCCATCACAATTTTCTTATATGAAGCAGCTCCGTTGACATCCCATATGCGATTCAACACATCTTGCCATTCAGGTGGAAGAGTGTTTATGAAAAATTGCACCATCTCTTACTGTGGCATAGGACGACCATTCCATATGACCTGTTGAATTTTACCGTTGACTTCAAGGACGTGATCAATTAAGTCACCACTCTCCCATCGATGATTAGTCAGCTCAGCTATCAACTTAGACAGCTTATCCTTTTGTTCATCGGTAATTGCACGAATAGGTGTGCGCAACCTGAAGGGAGGCATTGTTCTTGCAACAAATGCAGAACCGTCCCTACAACAAATGCAGAACAAATAAGGGATCACAAATAATCCACATAGACTTAATTGAAAAAGAAACACATTCTTTTCCTCTCTTTTTTTTTTTTGTCAACGGTCAACGGTCGTCGGTCAACGGTCAATGGTCAGGTCGTCGGTCGTCGGACCGGTCGGACTGGACAGACCGGACGGACCGGTCGGGTCGGGTCGGACAAACCGACCGCACGCGCCGCGCGTGTGCGCGGGCTAACGTCACGCAGACGTCAGCCGGCACGTGCCGGGCGCGTGCCAAGCGTCCGCGGGTTGGGTCGTCGGCCGGTGACCGCCCGGCCAACCGTCGTCGGCGCTAACGTCATCAATGACGTCATCCCAGCGGTTACCAACCGTTGGGTGATGTCATGATGACGTCAGCACGCGTCGGTCCGCCGACTGGCGCGTGTCGTTTCGCCGGCCGGCGGCGCGCACGGGCCGGTTCGCCGACCGGCGCGTGTGCCGCATACGCTGGCCGATGCCAGCGCTTCGGGCGCGTGCGGCGTCGCCCGATGGCGCACGACATGTCGCCGGACTCATCTCGACAAGCCCTTTCACCCTATACCTTCATAAATCGATTTTGAGTCACAAAAACTCGAAAAAATGGACGAACAGCGCTCGGGTGTCAGGATTTCTCGCCCCGATCCGTACGGCTGAAAATTTTCGCGAAAAATCAATCAAAAAAACATCAAAAGGTCGGGAAAATGTGAACTAGGGCTCTGATACCAATGTTGGGAATAACGGATCCCCGAAAACCGGATTCGACACTAAACTGAACCCCTAAAGCAATGCAGAAGACGAAGCCCGGGAAAATCAAGTATCACCAATCATAAAACACACCACGGATTCGAGCGTACGTTGTTAGCCACAGATTAGACACCGACACCGATAAAAGGAAGAGAGTCTGGCCCTGTTTGATCCGATGACGCTTGAAGGGAAGAAAACGCTTACTCGTTTTCTTTTCTTTTGGAGAGAGAGAGAGCGCGCGGGAGAAGACGTACGTACGTTGAATTTCCAAAAGGTGTCTTCTCCCTCTCTCTCATCCCTTTTATACGTCCCTCCATCCACGGGCCCTATTCCTGTGGGCCGGGCTTTTAGGCCCAACATGGGCGGACGGGCCAACTTAGGCCCATCACTATAAATAAAACCATCAGGTTCCAATGAATTCTTCAAAACTAGAATTCACAAGCTTTCCGATTGTCAAAAATCATACTAATCAAATTTCACATGAGAGAGAAATAAAGGCCAAACTTTTGTACCGATTGTAAAATAGGAGGAGTCTATCCTCATAATTGGATTGCGCATAACTCTTTATAAGATATCCTTTACTCTCAAAAATTTTAAACAAATCTTGTTGTTTTTCAACATGTCCAACCACAGACTTTTCTCCTCTATTCTAATACTTTATTTGTAACAACCAAGTCTGACAAGAATGTGAACTGATCACCAGGCCAAAGAGCTCAAATAAGGAGCGGCTCCCAATGGTTTTTAAGAAGGAGAAGAGTTACGCACAGCATAGAAGGAGAAAGTTCCATATATACACACACATTAAACTGAAATTAACTCACAAGATACACATTTTGACATAATGGTAACATTTAGTATTGAAATTTCAATATTAAGTATGATCATGTGAGAATACTACCAAGATAGATGACTTTCTGAGAAAGTGCTGACTTAAATGCCAAGTAAGTTAAATCGTGAAGCTCAATATGGGATGGGTTAAGATAGACAATTCCTCGACTGATTTAATCCACGATGCCACAAGTTTGATTTCAAGGAGTTCAACCATTAAAATCAAAAGCAATCTCGGATTGGTTTATGCCAAAAGGAATTGACTATGAAACCAATAAATTACTTAAGATTGGAATTTCATAAAACTTTTATAAAACCTAATTGTCTCAGATAACCAATAAAATTGTGCCACGCCAACATTCTCGCATTAGTATTTGTATCACAAACAAACATATTTTAGGTGTATGATGGTCATGGCATACAAATATTAGAACTCTATTTATTTCGCAAAAAATGTGATATTTTTTGAAAATGCTTTTCAGATTGTTATCTTCCAAGAAAAAAAAACAATTTTTCCGGTGCTTAACTAAAATCCGAAAATGAATTAAAAAAAATTTGTCATTTGGTATGAAAAATATGATTTGATTTTCCTAGGTAAAACTACCAAAAAATCTTAATTATTAATATTTAATTTTTTTTTCCTTTTTCCTCGGTTGGTCGCCAATTGCTAATCATAGCGAGGGATGAGCTTGCTAATCTTGAGCAAGACTCCACCTCCCTAGATTCAGTGAGGCCAATGAGCTTGAGCCTCGCTAGCCTTAGGCAAGCTCGTCCCTCGCATATGTTGGCTTGTCAGCCATTCTCGTGGTTGGAGACGGCCAAGGAAGAAGGAAAAGAAAAAGGATAAAAAAATAAATAATTTAATTTCAAAAATATATATTTTTATAAGAATGATTGCTTCATTAACCAAGAGCCTAAGCCAAAGCGGTGAGATTCAGTGCACTGCCTTCGTGAAACTAGGCTTGAGTACCAAGGATTGAAGCTTGGGAATTGGAGACTCAAGCATGACTTTTATAGACTCGGGTTTGGGTGCACAAGTGCTAGGGCTCCCATCCTGGTCTCACTAGATCTGAGCTTGGGTGCTGAAGACCTAGTCCTGAATGCTGGGAATCACTATTGGGCGAGAGGACTCCTGATGGGGTTGTTGAGCGAGGGGCTGGGATTGAGTCCGGGCAAGCTATAGGACTTGACATGCTTGGAGATGAGGGCCATGGTGGGGATTTACTATATGTACTGTCCCCAGCCTAATCTAACGGTCAACATTGACGTCCCACATGAACCCAGGAGTGATCACATTGCTCCTGCAGGACCAAGTCGATGGGTTGCAAGTGAAGCACGGCAATGAGTGGGTGGATGTGACACCTATCCCGGGTGCTCTAGTTGTGAACATTGGTGACATCCTCCAAGTAAACTCCTATTGAGGACTAGGAGTGTCTCTAAAGCAACCCAGTCAGTTAAAAAGTTACATTCTTCAATGAAACAGAGATCTATTCACGTGATTTATGTTTTCCCAGATCATGTCCAACGACAAGCACAAAAGCGTGGACCACTAGGTGTTGGCCAACCCTAACCAAGAGCCACATGTGTCGGTAGCAGTTTTTTGCAACCCAAGCAATCGCGAGAATGAGTTCAGATCGTTCCTGAGCTCATATTCTCGGATAAACCCGCTGCTTTCTAGCAGTTCAACCTCAACAAGTACATGAGGAGATTCTTCACGAAGGATGTTAAATCATGTCTCGAGTTTGAGCGTTTAAAAAAACGCAATTCGTTAGACTCCTTAAAGCTGCACAAATGAAGAAATAATTAAAAGATGAATTTTTCCCATTGGAGTGAAGCAGCCGAAGTTTTCTTTTCCTTTGATGGATGTCGCTACAGCCCTACGTAGAAGAAGCGAAGGAAGAAGCCCTGCACGTGAAGATTGGTTAACCGGTGGGGCCTAAGGTCAAACTTTTGACCTTGGGCGTGCACACACGTATTTCACGCTTGGACTTCTGCACGAAAAGCCAAAATAGGTGGGCCCAAGTCAAGAATTTGACATTTCTTGGGCACACACGTACATACATATATTATATATTTATATATTTGAGGCGGACATGGAGGTTTTTTCTTTTCTTTTGGTGGCTGCTGTACGTATGAGCCGTGAGAAGCCACATGTCGCTGAAAAGAAAAGGAGCCACAAAGACTCGTGTTAAACTTCGAGCTTAAACGCGCGATAATTTTGTGCCGTGAGTTTATACTCAAGTGAGTTGTTTATTTATAAAAACTTTGGGTTTTGAGTTAAATCTAGGTATGGGAAACACTTGAGCGTGTGAATGATTGTAAACATTGATTCTCTTATTATAGTAGATTATTTGTTGCTGGCTCTCCCCGTGGATGTAGGTACCGATACTCGGACCGAACCACATAAATTTCTGGTGTCCTTATTTTTCTTGTTTATTTCTCTGGTAATTTCACGTTGACATAAATTGCAAGATCCTATCATTTTCGCGTATTATATCCCAACAATTGATATTAGAGCTCAGGGTTGGATTTCTTGATTATGATTTTGGAGCTTTTGCTTGTCTAATTATTATCTGAAAATTCTGTTATTGCAATTATGTCTGAGATGAAATCTGAAATAGAGAAGTTTAACGGGAGTAACAACTTTGTGCTATGGTGCATAAAGATGCGAGCTTTATTGACAACACAAGGTTTGGCCAAGGCACTAGATGGTGAAGATGAGTTGCATATTATAATGAAAGCCTCAAAAAGGGTAGAGCTAATGGAAAGAGCAAAAAGTACAATCATGTTAAATTTGTTGGATGAGATCTTAATAGAGGTTGCTAAGGAGAAGGATGCCGCAGCATTATGGGCAAAACTTCAAGCACTCTATGTGAAGAAAGGTTTGAACAATCTCTTATACATGTTGAAGAAGATGTTTTAATTTAGATATACTGAAGGTATGTCTATCAGAACCCATCTAGATTAATTTAATAAACTCCTATTGGATCTAAAAAACGTTAGTAAGATACTTGATGATGAAGAACAGGGCATGATATTGTTAACCTTTTTACCAAAGTCATGTGAGCACTTTATTGATTCGCTGTTGCAGGGGCGTACTACTATTACCTCAGAAGAGGTAAAGTCCGCCTTATTCTCTAAGGAGTGGCAGAGAAAGTTGTGAGATGACGGTCTAGCGAAAAGAGTAGTGTAAGCACTAACGATTCGGGGTAAAGAATAACATCGAGGGCCTAGTAGCAGTAGAGGTAAAAGCATATCGAAATCACGCCATAGAAAATCCAAGGGACACGTGAAGTGCTTTGAGTGTCACGAGAAGAGACACATCATGAGAGATTGTCCAAAGCGGAGGAATAAAACCGATAAGCAGAATGCCACAAGTAATGTGGCAAACGTTACCGAATGAAGCAATAGTGATGCAAAAGCTATCTTATGTGTGACTGCTACTTCGTCAGGAGACGAATGGGTTCTAGATTCTGAGTGTTTTTATCATATGACACCTCATAAGAACTGGTTTACTACTTACCAAGCTGCAGATGGTGGTAGGGTTCTTTTGGGGAATAATGCAGTTTGTCAGGTTGTAGGGATAGGGACAATTCGGATTCGAATGCATGATAGGGTGGTGCGCACATTGACAAATGTGAGGGATGTATCGGAGCTCAAGAAGAACCTTATTTCTTTGGGGACACTCGATGACATCAGGTGTAGGTACACCACTGAAGGTGGAGTACTGAAGATCTCTCGAGGTGCTATGATAGTGATGAAGGGGAAGAAAATAAATACTCTCTATCATCTACTAGGAGAGACCGTAACCAGAACCGCTGCAATTTCATCAGATGAGTCAGACTCTAACTTGACTCAATTATGGCATATGCGTTTAGGGCACATGAGTGAGGCAGGTATGATGATGCTGAGTGAAATGAGGTTGTTGAAGGGTCAAAAAATAGGGAAACTGGACTTATGTGAGCACTGCATCTATGGGAAGCAGCACCGAGTTGAGTTTACTACAATTATTCATTCGACCAAACGACTAGTTGAATATATTCATTCAGATGTCCGGGGCCCGTCTTCGGTTCCTTTGAAAGGAGGTATCCGATATATGCTGACTTTTAACGATGATTATTCAAGGAAGGTATGGGTTTACTTTCTAAAGCACAAATATGATGTCCTTGATCGATTCAAAAAATTTAAGGCATTGATTGAGAAGCAATCAGATAAACAAATCGAGTACTTGAGAACCGATAATGGCATGGAGTTCTGTGGTAAAGATTTTACCGAATTCTGCGAGAAAAAATGTATTGTAAGACACTGCACAGTACTTGGGACACCATAGCAAAATGGCATAGAAGAACGGAAGAACAGAACTTTGCTTAAGCAAGCTCGATGCATGCTTTCACATGTAGGACTTTGCAAGGAATTTTGGGCCGAAGCAGTGAACATGGCATGTTACCTGGTTAATCGATCCCCATCATCTGCTATTGAGTGGAAGACTCCTAAGAAAGTATGGTCAGGGAAACCTGTTGATTATTCTGAATTACGTATATTCGAATGTCTTGCGTATGCTCATGCAAGTAATGGTAAGCTTGAGCCGAGGGCGAAGAAGTGCATATTTCTGGGTTATGCACATGGGGTGAAAAGCTACCGGCTGTGGTGCACCGATCCTAGATCACCTAGTTTTCTAATCAGCAAAGATGTAATCTTTGACAAGACTGCAATACTTCAACGGAGGAGTTCTAAAACACAACCAGTAGAGAAAACAAATCATTGTGTCATTATTGAGGTGGAGCTTCAGGTGGAGACTCCGAAGATCTCAAAGGTAATTGAAGTTGAGACTGCAGATGAAGGCGCAGTTCCTGAAGTCGGTGATAGTGAACAACTAGTAAATCCGCAGCACACTATAGCCACAAATAGATAGAGAAGACAAATTAAATCACCGGTACGTTATAGTTATACAGATATTGCTTATGCATTGATTGTAGGTAATGAGGTGGAGACAGATGAGCCTTCGTCTTATTCTGACGCGATGGCTAGTTCGGAGTCATCGCAGTGGCTAGGGGCTATGAGTGAAAAGATGGAATCACTCCATTGAAATTAGTCATGGGAGCTTATCAAAGTACCCAAGAGCCAAAAGATTGTCGGAAGTAAATGAGTCTTCAAACAGAAAGAGGGCATTCCTGGTGTCAAGGCAGCGAGGTACAAGGCGAGACTTGTGAAATGATATTCACATCGTGAGGGCATTGACTACAATGAGGTGTTCTCTCATGTGGTAAGACATACTTCTATTCGTGTTTTACTTGCCTTCGTTGCTTCGCAGGATCTCGAGTTAGAACAGCTAGATGTGAAAACTGTGTTTCCTCACGGTGAGTTGGAGGAGCAGATTTACATTAGGCAATTAGAGGGATTTGTTATTCTAGGTAAGTGTCATGTTTGCTTGTTGAAGAAATTTTTGTATGGGCTGAAACAGTCTCCTAGGTAGTGGTATAAATGTTTTGATGCTTTCATGGCTAGTCAAAACTATTCAAAAAGTCAGATGGATAGTTGCATTTACTATAATAGATTAGAGAATGGTTCTTTGATTTATCTACTCTTATATGTTGATGATATGCTGATAGCAGTTAAGAATATGTCTAATATTGATGTACTGAAGAGACACTTAAATGCTGAATTTGAGATGAAAGATTTAGGTGTTGCAAAGAAAATATTGGATATGGAGATTTTGCGTGACAAGGCTGCAGGAGTTTTACGTCTATCTCAAAAGAAATATATTGAAAAGATCGTGGCACATTTTAATATGCCGTTGACAAAATCTGTAAGTACACCTTTAGCGAAGTACTTTAAACTTTCAAATAAATTATCACTGCAGACTGAGGAGGAGGAAGAGCATATGTCTAGTCCTTATTCTAGTGTGTGGGTAGTATTATGTATGCTATGGTGTGCACTAGGCCTGATATTTCACAAGCTGTAAGCGTGGTTAGTCGTTATATGAAGTATTCTAGTAAAGCTCATTGGAAAGCTGTGAAGTGGATCCTCAGATATTTGAAGGGGACAACAAACGTGGGTATAGTGTACCGAAGGGACAACAATGACAGTGAGACCACTGGTTTTGTGGATTTGGATCACGCCGATGACTTGGATAATTGCAAGTCTTTAGCAAGATACATGTTTACGCTAGCAGGTGGTGCAGTTAGTTGGAAAGCGTCCTTACGAGATCACATTGCCTTGTCTTCGATTGAGACAAAGTACACGGCACTAACCTTTGTAGCGAAGAAGACGATATGGTTACAAAGTTTGCTCTCGGACTTTGGGTTAGAACAAAAAAAGTGTGGATATACACTGTGATAACCAAGGTGCGATATATTTGACGTATAATCCAATTTATCACGAGCAAACAAAGTATTTTAACATTAAATACCACTTCATTTTAGATATCTTAGCTAAGGGCAATGTTATTGTTAAAAAGATTGCTACAGCAGATAACCCGACAAACATGATGACTAAGTCTATTCCTTTAGCGAAGCTCAAGCTCTGCTTGAGCTCTATTGGCATCTGTGGAGAGTGAGCGCCTGTTGGAGCGTTGGGAGAGAGCACTATAACTTAGTTTCAAACATCAAGTCAAGGTGGAGAATTGTTAAATTATGTATCGAGTTTGAGCGTTTACAAAAACACAATTCGTTAGACTCCTTAAAGCTGCACAAAGGAGGAAATAATTAAAAGAGGAATTTTTCCCATTGGAGTGAAGCGGCTGAAGTTTTCTTTTCCTTCGATGGACGTCGCTGCAGCCCTACGTAGAAGAAGCAAAGGAAGAAGCCATGCACGTGAAGATTGATTAATTGGTGGGGCCCAAGGTCAAACCTTTGACCTTGGGCGTACACACACGTATTTCACGCTTGGACTTCTGCACGAAAAGCCAAAATAGGTGTGCCCAAGTCAAGAATTTGACTTTTCTTGGACACACACGTGTATATTTGAGGCGGACATGGAGGTTTTTTTTTTCTTTTCTTTTGGTGGCTGCTGTACGTACGAGCCGCAAGAAGCCACACATCGTCAAAAAGAAAAGGAGTCGCAGAGATTCACGTTAAACTTCGAGCTTGAACGCGCGATAATTTTGTGCGGTATGTTTATCCCCAAGTAAGTTATTTATTTATAAACACTTTGGATTTAGAGTTAAATCTAGGTGTGAGAAACACTTGAGTGTGTGAGTGATTGTAAACACCAATTCTCCAATTATAGTGAATTATTTACTGCCGGCTCTCCCCATGAATTATTTTCTGGTGTCTTTATTTTTCTCGTTTATTTCTCTGGTGATTTCGTGTTGACGTAAATTACAAGATCCTGTCGTTTCCGCGTATTATATCCCAACAAAGGAGTTGGAGGGAAAAAGTTTGATAAATTACTTTAGGGCATGATCAAGAGGTGCATAGGCCCAAAAATACTTCCCCGTGGCACTTCAAAAAACTCTAGATTCTTTCCCTAGATTCTATGGAGCGTTAAAACATATGGACTATTTATAATCCGTGATATTCTGTTCTATTAATCAAAGCAACTTATTTCAAATATAACTTTCCTGAATGCATTCTAAAAAATCATTATTATTCTATTATGTTTTACGTGCTCAAGATACATAATATTGCAAGGCCTTTTCCATCTGCTGATAAACCCTAATATGATATTCCTCTAGAAAATTATATGTATCACTATTAATTAAGTTTCATCTCTTTTCAAATATCAATTAGTGGATCGTTAGTGTTCATAATGATTAAAAAAATGCATATGGACAAGCTCCCACAAATCACTAATTAAGTAGCTAGTTTGAATAGAAAATAGAGGAGTTTAATGAGCGATCTCATATCAAATATAATAACTCTTTAGAAAAGAAAAGGAAAAATATCGAAAATATATGTGAGTTTTTATCTAAGATACCATTTACTTGTTACAGAGACAAGAGAGGGGAGCAAGGTCTTCTCCCTTGCCACTTGCAACTCATTATAATTGACCCAGAAAATAATTACCAAAAAAGTCTTAAACCTTTTGCAATTATGTCAATTCAATCATAAATTTATTTTTTTGACCAATTGAGTCCTAAACATTTTATAATCATGTAAGTTCAATCCTTCCAACCAAAATTAGCCGGTTGGCACTAACGTGGCCGCCGGCCGACACCGGCAACAAATTTTTTAATAATATTTTATTTTTTCAAATTATTTTATTAATTTTAAAATCTTTTTACATTTTTCTCACTTTTTCCCCCTCCCTCCTTATTCCTTTGGCTCCAGTAACTAGCCAACCATCATTAGTCACCAGACTAAGGTGGCTGGGTGAGCTCGCCTCGCTGACATTAGGTGAGGGTGAGCTCACCTAGCCATTAGCAAGGCGAGCCCTTGTTTGGCAAGGGAGTCCTCGCCTAGTGATGGCAAGGCGAGCCTTTGCTAGATCCGACAAGGGGGGCCTCGCTGTCGCTCGAACTAGCAAGTGTGGGTGCCACACTTGGAGGGGAGGCCGAGGGCGAGGGTGGCATTGATCTTGAGGCTGAGGTTGGGGTCATCGCAGTCCTTGATGAGGATGCACAAGCACTTCTTGCTCTTCTACAGCACCACCTTCTGTAATTTCTGGTGGGGCTCTTGGTATCCCCACCCACGTACGGCAAGTAGCTCGCCAACCTAACCAGTTGGTCCGTGTACTCCACCCCGACCAACCCACACTCTCCAGATCGAGCGATGGCGAGGCGAGCTCTCCCTCGCCTAGTGACAATGATAGCAAGGCAAGCTCGCCCAGTCGCCTCAGTCCATCAACAAACAAGGGCTGGCCAGTCGTCAAAGCCAAAGGAAGAAGAAGAAAGGAGGAGGGAGGGGAAAAAAAGAAGCGAAAAATGTAAAAAAGATAAAAATAATTCAAAAATAAAATATTATTAAAAATTTGTCGCCAGCACCGCCGGCCAATATAGCCAAAAAAACTGAACTGACACAATTATAAAATGTTTATGACTCAATTGGTCAAAAAAATAAGTTTATGACTGAATTGACACAATTGCAAAAGTTTATGATTTTTTTGGTAATTTTCACCATATCAAATCTAATAACTCTTTAGAAAAGAAAAGGAAAAATGTCAAAAATATATGTGAGTTTTTATGTAAGATACCATTTACTTGTTACAGAGTCAAGAGAGCGGAGCAAGGTCTTCTCCTTTGCCACTTGCAACTCATTATAATTGACCCAGAAAATAATGACTTAATTTTGTTTTGGTTGGAAAATGTACCCTTGGTCCCCTAGTCGAATGGGCTCGGTAAGCTCACGCTCCTTTGAATCTTACATAATGTCTACGTCATTCTGTCGCTTTTCATTGACTTTTTTTAATTACTAATATAAAAGCTTATTTAAAAAATTTCTTAATAATTTTATTAGATTAATGATTAGATAAGAGCCATTTCATACTTAGTATATCCATTATTAAGATGAGCCCTTGATAAAGTTAATTTCATATGTTAAGTAAATTATTAGTATGATATTTAACCTTTAGTGTCTTAAGATAAACGAACTCAACAGGCTCCCCTATCTAAACTTATTTTTACTTAATTATACTATTTTGCTACGAGGCGTTTGTCATGAGCTGTCTATCAATATGTAATTTGTCCAAACCCACCAATTGAATCGTAACATATTACAACCTTTAGCTTGAACCCCCAATTAAAATTTTGTCGGGAAATTTTTTCATTTTCTAGGTTCTAGTACAAGTTTTGAAATTAGAAATTATCAGATTTATTGGCAAAAGAAACAAAAAAATCATATCAATCAAAAGTCACTTGAGAAAAAAAAACAATTAAAATTTCATACTATTGTGAGACAAAAAGAGTCCAGCCTCATGATTTAAGTACATGTAACTCTCTATAGGGTATCCTTAACTCTCAAAACATTCAAATATATCTCAATGCATTTCAACCTATCTAATCACAAACTATTCGCTCCAATCTAATAGGCAATTTGATTGCAAGAAATTCAACCATTAAAGTCAAAAGAAATTTATTCAAATTGATATCACTGGTTTGTCTTTGTGGATAGAGTAGATCATATGAGCCTTTCGTGGACGCTACAATCACTAAAAACATATATCCAACGGAAAAATTACGTAATATTGGAGTTTCACGGAATTTTTAAAAGAACTAATCATCTTGGACAACCAATACAATTGTGCCATGTCAGCATTCAACATCATCAACAAACATAGGGTAAGCGTAAAATGGTCGTGATTCTCAAACATTAAACCGATGCATCTTCCCAAACCCTCGTCTTTGTTC
Source organism: Eucalyptus grandis (assembly GCF_016545825.1). NCBI lineage: Eukaryota > Viridiplantae > Streptophyta > Magnoliopsida > Myrtales > Myrtaceae > Eucalyptus > Eucalyptus grandis. The sequence continues at coordinate 45,085,599 of NC_052613.1, read as the reverse complement.
CTTTTTTGTTCATTCTTTCCTCATCCTTTCACTAGCCTCCCAATAAAATAAAAGGGGTAGTTGTTAACACCTAAATTTTGGGGATCCATTTAGTCATTTATCGCATTAAAAATTAGGGGTTAATATTATCCCTAAAAAAAAATATTAATTGCATAGCTTATAGATTTAGGTATATTTATTTTTAATTTGCATTTTTTGCATTTATTTATTGGACCAACGGTTAGAGCAAGATTTTTCACATATTTAAGTAATATATACAGAGGGACATATTTTCGAGCATAAAGGAAATTTTCGGATGAAATATTTGAAAAATATAAAAAAAGAATATCACGCAAGGTATAACGATATATTCAAGGGGATTATGCACAATCAAAATTGGAAGTGAAATATTTCATCAAAATTTAATTCCTTCCCCTATATAAGATATAAGGTGCAGTGCGTGTACGACAAAAAGGGAGGGGACTTCAAAATTTTTTAGAGCAAATACGTGAGGAAGTTTTAGGGTTTTTGTGATTTGAAGCTGAAATACAAAAGAAAAAAAATTCTTTTCGGTGAGGTGAACTCACATCCGAAAAGCAGAAGAGAGAGAGAGAGAGACAAGACTGATGAGTGACGTGAGAGAGAAAAAAAAAAGAAAGAAAAGAAAGAAAAGGGGGCGTGACTATTCATCTTCCTCGCGGGGCTGCCCCTACCCACACTGGCGCCGCGTGCCAGTGCCGTCAACCGCGCTGGCACGACCTCCACTAGCTACCTCTGCGTCTCTGTTGCTATCGCTCCGCCACTACTGCTCTACCGGCGTCCTACCAGTCGCTGGATATCCCCTTCATCTGCAAGCTTGCGCCAGCCCACGACGTCTCAGTTACTCAAAACCCAGCGACCGACCTGCAGATCCCGAGTCACCGATCGCTACCGCCGCACTAGCATCATCGTGCCCCACCTACAAGCCCCTGCGACGCCACCACTACTGCCAGATGTACCTCGCCTGCAACCAAAAGCCAGAAGCCACCGTTCCTACCACGATTCCGTCCTCAGGCCATCCGATCGTAACTGCCGGTTGCTAGGCTTCCAACACTGACCCACGACGTTGCTGCTACTATCTCCGCCTCTACTCTAACGACCCGACGCCAAGAGCAGTGACGCCTGACGCCATTGCCCCAAAGACCAGCAACCAACGCCCTGCTATCCAGAGTCGGAGCCCTGCGACCCGACGTCCCTAACCACCGCGCCTCACGCCCAAACGCTGCCCCTGTTGCCCGCGCCAAATGTGTTGCTCACCACTGTGCCCTCGCCGGAGCTCCGAATTTCTTTAATTAAAAAAAGAAAAAAAAAATCATATTAGGTATATTTGCTTCATTTTATTAGGCAAGTTTATCTTATTTTTTTATATTTCTTGTTTACTTATTTGAAATATTTCCCTAAGCATAATTGGAAATTCTGACATATCACCCGATTCGCAACTGCACCTAAGTTTTGTATTTCATCTATAAGGCTTTAGATGAAATAATTAATTAAGCAGGAATAAAACTAATACTTTAATCTTTAAATAATTAATTAAGCAGGAATAAAACTGATACTTTGATCTTTAAATAATTAATTAAGCAGGAATAAAAAAAGGATCTTTAAATAATTAATTAAGCAGGAATAAAACTGATACTTTGATCTTTAAGGCATAAGATCAATTTATCGATTTTACTAGCGAAATATTATCCCTTGATCTGAATAATGTATGATATCTTTGGTGATTTTGAATGGCTTGGCTTGTCTTGATTACTTTATTTATCTTGAAATATGTTTGATTTAGAATATTGCATGCTTTAGGGTTATCTTGCATGTTTAGGGTAGGAACTTTATTATTTCAATTTAAAAAAAAATAGAAAAAACCAAAAACATTAATTTAGGATGTTAGATTTGTGTTTCACTGAATTAAATTGCATGTTTAATTATTTGCTAATTTTGATTTCGAATTTTTAAATAAAAAAAGAACAAAAATAATATAAAAAAAAAAGAAGGAAAAAAAAAATAGAATTAGGGTTTTCTTTGCACATCATTGCATATTAGGATAGTTTAATTCTAGATAATATTTTATAAGTTTAGATGAATTGCATCTTAGATTAGAGATTGCTAAGTTAAGATAATATATTGATTTAAATTAGGGTTTAGCCTGACCTAATCCTTAATATAAGTTAGATAGAATCTTAATTTAACTAAGTAATTTTCACATTCTCCTAATTTCGAATTTCACATAAAAAAATTAAAAAATTGTCTTTAGAAGAAATCAATTCCGTTCTTTAGTATAGACTGCGTTTTATGTCATATAAGTAGATCATATTGCCATGTCATATCATTTCATGTTAAATTAGTAGCATGCATTGCATGACTCTCATTGAATAAATGAAAACAAAAAAAAGAAATTGCGTGTTAATTATAAATCATATCTAAGGTTGTTGATGTGAATTCTGATTTAACAATGCAGATGTTTTCGTTGCTACGAAGTAAGTCCTTGCATTTTATTTATTTATTTGCTTTCCTTGGGTGTTAAATTGGTGGATTGCGCACCCACATGATCACCTCACATGTTAGGAAAATAGATTTAAAATCAATCCAAACTATCTGCAAAAAACATTTTTGAAAATAAAAATAAATGGTACCGAAAGGGCATTAGAGAAGTCTAGTGTAACCAAGTCCCCTTACCCAAAGTCTCTAGTTTGTAAGAGTAAAATAATACTCCCATTATTTTACTTAGTTGTATAATCGATCTACCGTAAACTGAGTAGTGGCGACTCCTAGATAAAATTCATTTGCATGTTAAGAAATTTGAACTTAAGTCACGCGAATTAGTTTGGGCTTGGAAGAGCCCGAGTTAAGTCTAGGCTTAATAATCCATTAGCCAAACCCTAGGTGGTTCACATCCGAAAATTTGGTCGCGACAGCTTGGCGACTCCACTGAAGACTTGAGTTGAAACTCTTAGTGGACTTAAGCCAAGTTTATTTTTGAATAAATATTTTTGTTTGGCAGCAAGGATCCCAGATATGTCCCTAACATTTAAGGTATTAAATATTCTTGCAGGACGGGAGGTATAAGGGGAGTAGTGATTGTTAACCCTTGTCTTGCAGGTTGGAGTTGGGGATGAATGTTTTGAATTCAAACTATTGAAGTGTTGTTTGATTTAAATTGTTGTGCATACCCTGCATTTAGCACTACACTTTTTGCACACACAACCTGCCGCCAAACCTAGACCACACTAGGATATTTAGGATGGTATTGAGTTGGATACGACTTCAACTGCGAGGCCACATAGTAGAGGTTGCCCAACTCAATCCCGAAAATTTTTCTTGGTGTCAAGAATGTTTACCTCTGCCCACGAGGCTGCGTCGCATTGGGATATCATTCTTGACTGAGCCGGAGTTAGGAGGACTTGACTTAGTATGCGAGGCTGCAACTAAGTCATCCCACCCTTTTAACTCCACTTTGCTTAGCCTTCCTAGTTAGAAATCGAACCTCACACTTCATGCGCTTGTCTATGTGGTTGCTTTAATCGTCTGGTCAAGTAAGTTTTCTACCCTTAATTTACTTACTTTATTATGTCTTTGGTCAGTCCATAACATTAGGTTGGTCAAGTCTTGGTCTATAAACAACGGGAAGATTCAACATTCGATTCATGCCTACACCGAAGGCTGAACTCAAATCATGGTGGGATCGTCTAGGCCGCAATGGTCAAAGCTATGTGGAAAACAGACTTGGTTGCCTTGTTCTCCTCCTTGACATTGATGTTCAAAGTGGTGTCATGCAAGCACTCGCTCATTTCTGGTGCCCCCAAACATCAACGTTTATATTCGGTAAGCACGAGCTGATCCCGACCCTAGAGGAATACAACATTGCCATAGGAAAACCTTTGGAATTGGAGCTAACAAACCCACCTCTTGGAATAGAACCTGAATCAATATTGTCTGACTTTCTTAAGATGGATAAGAATCAGATTAAAAGAATGTTGAAAGATAATTGTCTTGCATGTCCTTTTTTCCTTCCTAGATCAGAGTTTTGCTAGTGCTAACACTCTCTTAAAAAGTAAGATCTTCCTCCTAGCCTTTTTCGGGTTTATTGTTTTTCCTCTTCGTAAAGGTGCCATTAATCCCACTGTCACATGGGTGGTCAAACAAGTGTGTGCTAGGATTAGTTTTGTCAACACTATTCTAGCTGAAACATTTTTGTCACTCACCCGATTTAAGGAAGATGAAGATAAAACCTTTCGTGCACCAATTGAACTCTTACAAATCTGGTTCTTTTCTCATATGAGCAAGATTGGTATTCACATGAATATTATTAATGTCACTGATTCCCATCATCCCATTGAGGTATTCAAAAATCATCAAGATCGGCCTCCAAATCTTTCTTACTCAAAATGGGTCAAATTGTTGAAAAATCCGAATACCAAGATTTTCCTATGGCATAATAAATGGTTCCAAGTCTCCAAGGCATGTCTCTCTCATCGTGATAATGAGCCGATCCCGCTATTGGAGATCACAGGTGCCACTTCCTACTATCCACTCCGAGTGGCCCGTCAATATCAAGTTGTGCAGGATCTATCACTCCCTCTCAAGCTAGGTTTGTTCCAAGTCCGATTCACTGCCAAGGATGGTGATCACAAAAAGGAGCTTTGCTATATCGAACAAGCTTGGCTCGCATGTCTCGAACAAAAGTTGAGCTTGCCTAAAGATGAGCTTGAAAGAAGGGAAAAGACTTACTATGCCACGGCTCGATACATCCGTCAACACAAGATTCCGACCGAGTATCTCTCAAAGGTCCCAAATGTGACTGAAAAGCCCACTCGGCAAGCGGGGATTAATCATTGTTGACACCTGAAATTTTATCGACATTTTTAAACGTCCATTTAGTTTGCATATAAAAAAAAAAAAATAAAAAGAAATAAAAAAAGCAAAAAAAAAGACAAAAAAAGGAAGAAAAAAAGAAAACAAAAAAGGAAAAGGAAAAGGAAAAGGAAAAGGAAAAGGAAAAGGAAAAAAAAGAAAAAGAAAAAGGGGGTTTTAGCTCGCACGAGGGGATTCTCTCGGGGGGATTCGACAGATCCATTTTCACCGGCTGGACAACCGTTTCTATGGCTCTCCCGCGCTCGCTCAAAAACACTCTCTTGGCTCTCACGGGCTCTTTGAAAAAGAAAACGGAGGATCTCTCTGGCACGCTAGGGGGGACGCTCGCTTTTCTGGTTCTCTCTAGATCTCTCTCTTTGGCCATAACAACCTCCCCTCTCTCTCGATTTCTTCCCCATCTCAGAGGCCAACGAAGAACCCTCCGGCGCCGGCCATGGCTCCGCTCCCTCCCTCGACGATTGCCTCCAAGTCTCGCGGTGCTCCTCTTGAGAAGTAGTGCGCCGGATCCGGCATCCTCACGATCGGAGACTCTCTCTCTCCCGATCAACTCTAGAAGATGGAACAACTGTTGATCAAGGAACTCATGGTCCGAAACTCGGAATCATGCCAAGTTGTCGGAGATATCAGTTCGGTTTCGAGGGTAGGGATCCAAAGGCGGTGACATTGGCGGTCAAAGATCAGTGCTTTCTCTCGGTTGGAGCTCAATCAGTTAGGGTTTTCCTTTATTGGCGCGATCGGAGGTGCGGGAGCTCGCCGGATCGGACTCTCTCTCGATCGTTCATTCTCTCTGTAGATCTGGGGTTCCAGTTCAGCTCCAAGGATTGCGCTCCGAGACTGATCGACGACATAGGAGATGACAGCAACAACGGTGGCGACAGGACGCTTAACCGATTCTCTCTCGGCTCTGTCGCTCGCTCAATGGTGAGCTCTCTTTCTCTCTCTCGTTCTGTTAAGTTTTTGGCATCTGGTTTCTCTCTCCCGTTCGCTCCCTCTGACTTGAACGCTTTCTCCCTCTCGATCGCTCTCTCGCGCACCCTGTCTGACCCGCTAGAACGGTCGGTCGAGGAGCTTGAAGTTTAGGACTCAAACAGTGTCGTCAACGGCAATGGTGACAGCAACGGCTTTTGATCCTTCGCCTATTCATTCAAGGTAAGTTTTAGCCCTTTCATTGCTGGTAGGTACTACAGCCTTATGATTAAAAAGGAGAGTTTTCTTGATGATGTTGTCTGGTTCATGCGAGTTTTGGCCTTGTCTATATGCATGCTGCGATTGCGAGGTCTTGGGTGTTTATTGTTTTTGAATCCCTACTCAAGCTCAGTCTCGGTGCTCCTTATTTTTCTTGCGCCTATTTAGGGTTCGATGAAATGCCTAAGCTAAACGCACGTTCATAGTCTTTACTGTGCTTGAGGCTTGCTGTCCTTTTGTACTATGCTCGAGGCTTGCTTCTTTCTTGATATTTTGTAATGGATGCCGTGAGCTTTTGGATTTGGTCATCATTTACTAGATTCAACAATTGTACAAATGGAGCTACAATTTGTAAATGATTAAGTGTTCTGTTTTCATGCTCTACTTTAATGACCTGTGTTGTTTGCCATTTTCACATGATTTTTTGTGATTAGATTCTAAAGTTGATGCCTAAATGAAAGTTGTTCATTAGGTTCCAATCTATATCAAATAAATTTTTTGTGATAATTGAAGATCATTTACCTAGGTCGAATATGTCTAGAATATCCCTGACTTTGTTTGAAATTTTGCCGTTCTGATTGGTTCTCTGTTTTGGATGACCTTTTGTACAAATGACCTGATATGAGCTGGTTTCTGTGGTTTTCTGTGTTTGATGCCTTCATGAGAGTTGAAGATGGTTCGACTAGCTTTCCAACGAGCTATAACACACCCTGATCCGATATCATTAGCCACATGAAATCTTCTTTAAAATTTATGGAGTAATTCTGGAAAATTGTTGTGTTCGTACCAATGTGTTATGTTACAGATTAGGTCCATTATGTGCATGCTTTCTGTTCATATGCCCTAGTATGTGGAATTGTTCAATCGTGCATTTGATGTTTGCTGTTCATGTGTGCATTTGCTGTGTTAACTGATGTTAGATAGCAAAGCCTTTTGCAGTACAAAGAAGCAAATTTCCTTTGCTACCATATAACCTGGGTGGGATTTTATCTATTCGCAAGATTTTGCTGACATGTATTGTTTCCCTTTGCTTTCAAAAGTTTCTGTTGTATTTCCAAATTTCTGAATCATGTTTGCTGTCTATGAAACGTTGTGTTCTTACATCCCAATTGTGTCACTTACTAAATGATCTGGTTCACAATGCATAAAATTTCCAAGTTTTCATGTTGTATTTCCAAATTTCTGAATCATGCTTTTGGCTTGACATCAATGCTATCTGAGGTTTGAAACATGTTTAGAACGTCTTTGAAGCTTGATAAGTTGTGCCCATAATGCACCTAAGCTTGCCTTGATGACTAGATACATTCCCTGACTTGATGCACTGATATCTTTCTTTTCATCAAATCTTTTAAAATGATGTCCTTTATCAATTGTCTATAAAATGGTTTTAGGTATCATGTGGGTTACATATTGACTACTTCATTCCCCTTGAATATATGTGTTGAGCAAATTCAATGGTGCATGTGTTTGAATAAGTGATCCTTAGTTGGTTCACTCATTGGTTTGGATTGATTAAGAATCAAGATCATATGGCCTAAATGCATGTCAATTAATATGCTTCGCATGTGATTGTTAGATAAATGACTTAGGTGCGATGCAGGATAATGTAAGTGCTTTGGGATGCCGCATAGAACTTGACTTAGGGACTTCGTGACTTTAGTCACCATTTGTGAGCATAAAAAATGTCTTGCTTTTGATTGTTTTGATACGTGATGATTGTTTCTTTCATTTGTATGCATCTAGTCATCCAGATTTCTTAGATTAGCTTTAGATTAGGGCCCCAAAGATGGACCTTGGTGTAAAGATGGTGGAGGTCGATGTCCATTCCGACCGTTGTCATGTACTATTTGTTTTCCCCGACATATGTCTCGGGTTCCATGCATTGTATAAAACCCGCCGAGTTGCGGGTTTCCTTTCTTTCCCAATTGTTTTCTCTTTTATATTTTTAGAATTACATGATTAGGTTTAACTGCTTTTCTTGATTGTTTACTTCATGTCTTGCAATTTCATTTTCATTGTTTGTTTTCCTTTCATTTCTTAGAAATAGAATAGAATGAAAGTAATCCACCACGTATGATCATTTAGTATAGAATTGACAATCTTGAAAATATAAAAAGAAATGCATTGACATGTTAGGAAAAACACAACATATTGTTTAGGTACCGAAAGGGCGCTAATAGCAATATTAGCGTAACCCAAGTCCCCGAACCTAGATATCTGGTTACGTAGGAATCGAGGGAACACTCCCGACCCTCGATTGGGTTTCTAGCCGACCCCCAAAATGAGGCTAGTGGCGACTCCTATCTATTTTTTTAGGTTGTTATAAATAACTAGATTGCATAAATAAACCCGCTGTCATGCGGGGTACGAGCTTGGGAGAGCTCGCGATCTCGTGAGGGAACTCTCGTGATCAAGTACCCCTAAACCCGACCTTTCCCACCTTGGACATTTCGAGGGCGGTGAGATCGTGTTGCGACAATCATCACAAGAGGAAGATTGAAGAACTTGAGAAGCAAGCTAAGAAGGACACGAAGGAGAAGAGGCAACTACGTTAAGCGTTGGCTTCCCATTTGTTTATAGATCAGGCCAAATAAAGATTGAATCTATTTGGTTTTTACTTTAGCTTAATGTTTAGAAAGTTGAGTCATTTGCTTGATTAGTTTATTTGTTTAGGGCCTTTCAAGCTTTTTACATTATTGATGTCAAACAATTTCATTAATGAATAAAAGCGATTAGACTCTCATCGTGGACCGCATGTTTTATATGAAATGCTTATGTGTATTCATTTCTTTAAATTTAGGTGACAACGGATACTTCACGTTCGCCCATAATTACGCGATTAAGAGCTAGAATGGCCAATCAAACTAAAATGCGTGATGTCTATGGCGAAGAAGATCACCGAATTCATCATGAGACGGCTATCCCCTATGTGGAGCTAGACTTTGAGTTTGAATCGAGTTATCACTCATTTGAATTGGTGTTAACCATTCATGCTTCTCAAGACTCATCACCACCCACTCCTAAGGTTTCAAATGTTGCCCTTATGGTGGGAAGGGTGATGGTTGAGAATGGTTTTGTTCCTGATAGTGGTCAAGGCATTCGAAACCCCATTGAAGCCCTTCAGAGGTCCCGTTCCGCTGGATTAAGATACCACAGAAGAGGTGGACAGAGTCCTAGAGGACAAAGACAGGAAAGGCAAAACCCGCCACCTAACCAAGGGTGAGGGAGGCAAAACCCACTACCCCCAAACATTCGCGAGACATTTGCTGGTCCTCCGAGAATGATGCAGGAAGAAGCAAAAGCAATAGACACCCTGGGGAAGCCAAGTGGCAAGTTCGACTACTATGTGAAGTATTCGGCCCCTCCCAGCTTTTACATTGATCCCCGCGACATAATCCCAAATGGATGGGGTGGTATGGACAATCCCACACCCCCGAAGATAGAGAACCCTGATGATGCATTGGAAGGAGTTATAAGCTTGTTCAATGATCTCCTCATAGGAACCATTGATAAAGGACCCCCAGAAGAAATGGGCCTTGGCCCACAAGAGTAACTCATTTGTTGCTCTTGCACATTCCACCGCGTGGGAATTTTTTATTGCTTTCTATGAAATGTTTCCAATTTATTCTTTTTGAGTGTTGCATTTTCCATTCAATAAATGTAATTGATTGATGAATTTCAATAAAATTACAAGTTTTATTTTGAGGACATGATGAGGTAATCCAAACCAGCCCGGTAATGATATCCAACCGATAAAAGAAAAAAAAAAATCTAAGGAGAACTCTGAGGCTGAGGCCTAGGCTTCATCATGCTTTTTCATGTCAATTTAAAAAAAAATGCTTTTGCAAATATATATATATAGTTTACCATCTTTATTTTTTTTATTCATCTACTTCCTGTTTCAGGAACGATCTTATAGCATGCAAAGGTATGGAAATGGTCCAATCCAATGTGACAAGTGTTGATAATGATCTCGAAGACTCGATCGAAGATCCCATTGCGGTACAACATAGTTGAGAAAACATAAAAAAAAGCCAAGGCTCTCACATCCGAACAAACTGTCACTAATCATTTAGGTGACACCGAAGAAGCTAAGGAAGTGAAAATGGGGGCAACTCTCCCAAAGACAAGGCCGAGTGCCTAATCCAATCACTAAAGGCTCTTTGTCATGGCCAAGCTTATCAATAGAGAGTGGCTGGGTCTTTCAATCGGGAGGTACGACCAAGACATTTTGAGGTAAATGATCTAGTCTTAAGGAAGCTGTGGCCAACTTTTCCGAATCCTGGGGGCAAGTTTGATCCAAATTATAGTGACCCATATGTGGTGAAGAAGGTGCTCCCTGGAGTGCTTTGGTTCTGGCATAAACGGATGATCGTAAGTTTTCCAATCCCGTTAACTCTAATGCTATCAAGAGATATTATCCATGATAGAATTTGCTGTGTTTGCAAACATTTCATGATGAATAAATTGCCTCAATAGGTTGCATTATTCAAATTCAATCGCTCAAATTTGTTGCAAATTTTGCATGTTTTCCCTAATGAATTGTGTGAGATAAATTGAATGTGTTAAATGGAAAACTTTGGAATAATGAAAGGCAAGCCTTACTCCATACACTGTTTCATACACTAACCCCTGGTGAGTTGTGTGGAAAAATTATATGCCTACAAGGAAGAGGGCTATCTCGCAAAGGGTACATCAACCAAGGTGATGAGAGGCATTCTTTTCTTTATCCCAAACACTACAGGTAATCCATTGCTCAACACCTTTGAGCCCCATACACTTATGGAGATTCTTTTAAAATTACCCATGTCAAGGATCATCCTATATTGGGCCAAATTTGAAATGAATGGTAGGAATCTTTTTGCTCACACTTGCATCAATCTTCGAACATTGCTTTTGTAGTGGAACTTACGCGGTAATTCAAGTGCCTTAGGATGACGAAAAGCAGTTCTTTCTTTATCCTACACACTTTTGACTATTACATAGCCCACTTGAGCCTATGAATTCATTTCATGTTAAACTCAGTTGGTGATCATCCCCCACACTAGGGCAAGATGAAAGACAATCATTCAAGTAACATGGTTTGAAATGCTGATAAAAGAAGACTGTGTAAGTTCAAAGAAAATAAGTGCAAAATAGGGGCATGAAAAAGTAGTGTGCCTGGTAAAAGTAAGGCCAATGCCCAAAAAGAAAAATCAAACACTTGAGTCATATCCCCAACAAGGTGGTACCCAAAAAAAAAAAAAAAAATTCTCAAATGTTATTGCAATTAATGGAGTTGTGATATGAAGAAAATCATTGACGGTGGAGGAGAAAATTGGTGGAAATGTCAAGATGATCACCAACTTTGATCCCCCTTAAACACTTTTTGAGCCTGAGAATCCTTTCATGAACCAAGTCTATGTTACATCCCTTGCAAAGTCTCTTCAGATTAAGGCACTTGAATTAACGTAAGAGTTCATATGTTCAAAAGCATCGCTTGAAAAAGTGCGAGTGAGACAATTTCTACCTCATTTCGCATGTTTTTTGACTTGTAAACCCCAAGATTATTGCGAAATATCACTCATTTTTCAATAACCTCGATTCAAAGAGTCCCATTTTTTAAGCCATAGACCAAACCCACATTACAGTCCCTGTTAAAAACCTATCAGATTGGTAAGGTCGTACCACTTGTGAGATTGCCCAAACCCTTGTTTGGCATGATGACAATGAAATAGAGTGATTGTCAAAATCTCGCATCAAAGATCAAGATGAAATGGCCCTTTTGATAATGATGAGAGAAAAGTCCTTTCAGACTGGGAGGTCCCTCATCTGGCACATCCATGACACTCATGTGTTCAGATTGGAATATTCTTTTTGAAGTCTTTCCCAATGGAAACTAGGAAATGCAAGATTGATAGAAATCATCACTCGTGAACCTCACTTGAATTAATGCATGTATGTGAATGCATATTGCCTCTCCTACAACTGTGTTTTACAAGAGACATATCCCCGAAGAACAGAGATGTTACCAGGTAAGTATATCTCTATCCATACCTTAAATACTTGTCATTGCACCGGTATTCCCTCTTAAGTATACCGGCACTTGATTAAGTTGCCCCCAAAGATTTTTCTCCAGATTCAATCTGATTAAGGTGACCGAAGAAAGGTTCAAGTCTTAGTCAAGCAAAACCTCATTTAAGCGACCGTAGAATGGTATGGGTCCCAGACAACATTTATTTCCCCATTTAAGCAACCATAGAATGATACAGGTCCTAAACAACATTTATCTCCCCATTCAGGCAACCGTAGACTGGTACAGGCCCCGGAAGTGAATCCCCGTTTAGGCAACCATAGAATGGTACGGGTCCTAGACAACATATATTTCCTTATTCATGCCACCGTAGAATGGTACGGGTCCTAGACAACATCTATTTCCCTATTCAGGCGACCGTAGAATGGTACGAGTCCTAGAAAGTGAATCCCCATTTAAGTGACCGTAGAATGGTACGAGTCCTATACAACATTTATTTTCCTATTCAGGCAACCGTAGAATAGTACAGGTCCTAGAAAGCGAATCCTCGTTTAGGCAACCATAGAATGGTATAAATCCTAAACAACATATATTTCCCCATTCAGGTGACCGTAGAATGGTATAGGTCTTGGAAAGTGAATCCTCGTTTAAGCAACCGTAGAATGGTACAAGTCCTAGACAACATCTATTTCCCCATTCAAGCGACCGTAGAATGGTACGGGTTTTGAAAGTTGAACCCCTGTTTAGGCAACCGTAGAATGGTATGAGTCCTAGACAACATTTATTTCCCCATTCAGGCGATCGTAGAATGGTACAAGTCCTAGAAAATCAATTTCTTCGTCGAGGCAATCGTAGAAAGATACAGGTCCTAGACACAACCAAACACTGTCATACTAGGCGACTGTGGAAAGGTACGGGTCCTGGGAAAACAGTTTCTTACAAAACCTTGCTGTCATACTGGGCGACCGTAGAAAGGTACGGGTCCTGGACATGTAACATCAACTATCTCAAATTACTCTATCATCCTTGAAGGTAAGTTTTTCCAGGTAGGTTCCTTTTGTATTAGCATTTCCATGCATCATAAAAATTGCATTAAAAAATGGAATTCATTTTCCAACAAAAAATCATTCATTGCATGCGCATAACCAAAATTTAGGTCTTAATTTATCTTTGAAGGCAATCTCTACGAGCTCACCTTCAAAGAGGGGCAACTATTGACACCTAAATTTTGCCAATCCGTTTAGTCATTTATCGCATTAAAAATTAGGAGTTAATTTTATCCCTAAAATAAATATTAATTGCATAGCATATAGATTTAGGTATATTTATTTTTAATTTGCATTTTTTGCATTTATTTATTGGACCAATGGTTAGCGCAAGATTTTTCACATATTCCGCTGAGATTTTTCACATATTCAAGTAATATACACTGAGGGACATATTTTCGAGCAGAAAGGAAATTTTCGAATGGAATATTTGAAAAATACAAAAAAAGAATATCACACGAGTTATAACGATATATTCAGGGGGATTATGCACAATCAAAATTGGAAGTGAAATATTTCACCAAAATTTAATTCCTCCCCCTATTCAGGTGCAATGCATGTACGACAAAGAGGGAGGCGACTTAGAAATTTTTTAGAGTAAATACGTGAGGAAGTTTTGGGGTTTTTGGGGGCAGAAGAACAGCCCAAATGCCATAACTTGGCACGGGAGGACACTTAAGTTTCATAACTTCAAAAAGGTACACTTAAGTGCCAGTTTCAAAGTTAAATGGAATACTTAGGTGCCACTTCAGCGAAAATCCGGCCAAATGGCTGACGTGGCAATTTTCCAGCGAGTTTGGTCCAAAACGGCGTCGTTTTGCATGTTGACGTGCGAGAAAATGCAAAAACGACGCCGTTTGATGTATGATGTGTAAATAATAATATAAAAATTAATTAAATTAAATTTAAACTTAATTTTATTTAAAATATTCTAAAAATTTAAAAACTAAAAATTATTTTTTAAAAAAAGGGGAGGCCAAAGGGGGCGTCGAAGGCTGAGCCCTCGCTGCCGCCGCCTCCGCGTTGTCGCCGAGAAGGACTAACAATGGAGGGGGGAGGGTTGGCCGGCGTCGCCGGCCCCCAGCCAACCGGCGGCAAGGGCCGTGAGCCCTCACCGGATCACAGCGAGGGCCCACGAGCCCTCGCCCGAATCTGGGGCAAGGGTTGCAACCCTCGCCTGTTGAAGAAAACATTTCCATCAATCTAGTCTGAAGACTTGCAGATTCTTTAGTCAAAATCTAAAGACCGCTGGACCGCCAGACTGAAGACTCAAGTCTATTCTCATTGACGGTTTCTAGACCGTCGAAGAAGACTTATCCATAACAGAGTGTTTCGTTAAGGATTTGACTCTATCGACTGAAGAAGATCTCTCAGCTGGATATAACATCTTGGAATATGTTATTCGTTTTGATTTCAATTCAGGTAATTTAGATCCGTTGATTGATGAAGCATACTTGGAAGGTTCTACTTATGGAAACCTAGCTCTCGATTGTATGGGTGAGCAGGATTAGTGGGCTATCGTCATATTCCTTAAACAACTCGAAATCTCCCTAATTGATTATGTCTAATGAGTAGATTGGAAGAACTCCTTTGGTAAGTGTCAACGGGTATGAAGGCATGGAGGAGTATATAAGGAAGATGTTCCAAGTTATTCGAGTGTGTGCGCGATAGAAGAATTCTAAAGTTTGAAGCTCCTTGTTCTTTGTCAATTCAATTGTTGAGTGAAAACTTGTACTCAAAAGAGAGTTTATACTTCTGTGAGACCTTGAGGAAGTGTAGCAGAGTCTCTACACTATGGAATCAAAGAAGAGCTATATTGTAACAACTCTTTTGATTTTTAGTGAAATCCAGCCGATGGGCTATCAGTGCGGAAGAGTGGACATAAGCTTGAATTAAGCCGAACCACTATAAAAACCTTGTGTTCTTATTCTCTTCCCTGAGCTCTTTTACTTTGATCATAATTCTATTTGATTATTAGAGTCCAATTTCCTTTTCATAATCTATTGCTAAATAGAGTTGGTTTAAAAGCGAAATTATATACTTTACTCTACAAAATTTGTTTTCGCACCTATTCACCCCCTCTAGGTGCTCGTACTAGCTTTCACAATTGGTATCAGAGCTCGTGTACTCATTTAAGTTGAAGTGTTTTTTACTTCAGAGTTAATCATCCATGACTAATATGTTGGCTCCAGGTCTGGTTGAAGGGCAAAACAATACCAGACCGCCTTATTTTGATGGAAATGAATACAGCATATGAAAAAACAAGATGAAGGCATTCTTAAGACCAAAAGATCCTCTAGAATGGGACACGGTAGACAAAGGAATCATTCCTAAAGTTGCAATAGTCTCAGAAAGAGGAAAGGAAGCT
The DNA here is from genome assembly GCF_016545825.1 of Eucalyptus grandis. Taxonomy (NCBI): domain Eukaryota; kingdom Viridiplantae; phylum Streptophyta; class Magnoliopsida; order Myrtales; family Myrtaceae; genus Eucalyptus; species Eucalyptus grandis. The sequence goes on along the minus strand of NC_052613.1, from coordinate 45,070,100 downwards.
GTTGAGTCCAGCGAAATTACTCAAGAAGAGATAACCAAGAGACAAGCTCTTGATGCAAAAGCAATTTATTCATTATATTGTACATTATCTCCTACTAAACATAACAGAATATCTTCTTGTGAAACAGCTAAGAAGTCTGGGATAGATTGCACATCACCTATGAAGGAACCGATCGAGTGAAAGAAACTAGAATCAATATTATGCTCGGTCAATATGAAGCATTCAAGATCAAACCAGGAGAATCTATCACTGACATGTTTAGTTGTTTTATAGAAATCGTGAATGGTCTTGAGTATCAAGGTCAACCAATCTCTGGACCCATGAAGGTCAACAAGTTACTGCGTGGGCTTTCCAAAGATTGGAACCACATAAAGACCTCAATAAGGGAGACACAAAGAATCATACCACTCTCTGTTGACGAATTGGTTGGCACTCTTCAGTTTTATGAAGTGGAGCAAATCAACGAAGATGAAGATCCCAAAGGTAAGAAATCCATTGCATTAAAATCTAATGATGATTCTGATGTCATAGATTCTGAAGACGATATGGACGATATGGACGATGAAGAGCTTGCTCTCATGATAAGAAGGTTCAGAAAACTGAATAGAAATGGAAGAAGATTCAATCCGAAGAAACAAAGTTCTCAAAAGCTACAAAATAAATCAGCTGAGGATGATGAATCCAACAAGGATGAGATCTGCTTTGAATGCAAGAAAAAGGGACACATCAGACCCAACTGTCCTCTACTAAAGATAAAGAAAGGAAAAGCTAAGAAATATCGAAAAACACTTAAAGCAGAAACTTGGAGTGATACCGAGTGTGAAGAAAGTGATGATGATTATGTCAATATTTGTCTCATAGCACATTCAGAATGAGATTTTGACTCTGAAATAGACTCAGACTCAAACAGTGAAATCGAGGTAAGTAATTTAAAAATTCCTAATAAAGTCTCCAAATATATTGATGAATTGTGTCTTAGTCTCAAAACCTCTCTCAAGAGGATTTACGAACTTGAAAGAGAAAATTCTGCATTGAAGCAACAGGAAATTGTTTTGAAAGAAAAGGTCGAAAGTTTAGACAAAAGTGTTATTACTTTGAAAGAAAATGCAGACAATCTTTCAAAAGAAAATGCATTCTTGAAAAATAATATCTCAAGTATTTCTAAAAGGTTTTCTATAGGTTCTAAGAAATTGGAAAAGATTCTTTCAGCGCAAAGACCTTACTTCAACAAATCAGGTTTTGGAATGACTGCTGAAACCATTCCTCTAATTGATTTTCTTAAGATAAAGGAAAGAGTTAAACAAAAACCTACAAAAGATTCTTACAAAAATAATTTCCAAAAAATTTTTGTAAAACCTGTAGGCCGTAGTGCTCTTAAATATTCTAAGTGTAACAGCTCATAACACTTTGAGAAAGAATGTCCTATGGTTTGGAAACCTGTGAGGAAGGTTTGGGCAAAGACCGTATATCACACTAACTCCACTGAACCCAAGAAAATATGGGTACCAAAGAAAGCTTGAGTTTCTTTTTTAAAAACAGGTCACTATCAAGAAAAAGGTTAAATGGTACTTGGATAGTGGATGCTCAAGACATATGACAGGAGACTCAAACTGCTTCATAAAGCTTGTGCAAGTTAACGGTGGAAAAGTTTCTTTTGGAGGAAATAGCAAAGGAAGAATTGTGGGATACAAAATTGTAAAGATTTGAAGTCTCACGATCAGTAACGTTTCCTTAGTAGAAGGACTCAACTACAACTTGTTGAGTATCAGTCAGCTGTGCGACACCGATTTCAAAATTAACTTTCAAGAAGGAATATGTTCAGGAACCAGTAAAGACTCCTCTCAAACTTTCACGGGGCGAAGACATGGGAATATCTATCTCTTGGATATCAAACTAGAAAAATCCCAATGTCTAATCTCAATTCAAGAGGAAGCGAATCTATGGCACAGAAAACTTGGGCATATCAAAATGAAGCAAATAGCCAAGATCTCTATAAAGAAGCTTGTTCGTGGACTACCCAATTTGACAAACCAAAAGTCTGATCTATGCACACCATGCGTATTAGGAAAACAGGTAAGAAATTCATTCAAACCAATAAATCAAGTGTCTACTAATCGAGTTCTGCAGCTCTTGCATATGGATCTCTTTGGACCAACCAGAACTTAAAGCATTGGAGGTAAGAAATATTGCCTAGTAATTGTGAATGATTATTCACGATTCACTTGGGTATATTTCCTAGTAAGTAAGTTTGAAACATTTTCTTATTTTATAAAATTTGCTAAGAAAGTTCAAAATGAGAAAGGGTATGTTATTTCAAGTATACGAACAGACCATGGAAGTGAATTTGAAAATCAAGAATTTGCTAAATTCTGTGATGAATCTGGCTTTCAGCATGTATTCTCCTCACCTTATACTCCATAATAGAATAGAGTTGTGGAAATGAAGAATAGATCGTTGCAAGAAATGGCTAGAACTCTTTTAATTGAAATTAACATTTCTTCTCGTTTTTTAGCTGAAGCAGTTTCTACAATGTGCTATATTATTAATAAAGTCTTCTTAAGGCCTATTCTAGAGAAAACTCCCTATGAGTTGTTTAAAGGAAAGAAGCCAATTGTTTCATATTTTCATGTGTTTGGTTACAAATGTTTTATATTGAAAAATGCAAATGATCGAATTGGTAAGTTTGAAGAAAAATCAAATGAAGGTATCATCCTTGGATATTCAACCACCAGCAAAGCTTACAGAGTATACAACAAAAAGTCGCAATCTATGGAGGAATCGATGAATGTCAAATTTCAAGACTTTACACAAAATCAATCGGTTCAGATTCAACCAGAATATTCTAAACCTGCTCTAGACTTTACAAAGTCTAAATCTCCAGAAGCAGTTCAAACTTCAGAAAACCAGCAACAAATGATTGTTAAAGAATCAAATGAAGAAAAAGACAAACAGTCTGACAAATCAACCAGCAACTAGAAGCACAAGTCTAGGCATCCTAAAGATCTCATTATTTGTGACATTAATGAGGGAATTCGTACAAGATCCAAAAGGCGTGAAGAGTCTAGTGCTGTGGCTCTTATTTCTGAAATAGAACCCAAGAGCATAAAACAAGCTTTAACTGATGAAAGCTGGATTGAAGCTATGCAAGAAGAACTCAGGCAATTCAGTATCAATGATGTCTGGGAATTAACTACTAAACCGAAAGGAAAATCTATTATTGGAGCTAAATGGGTTTTCAGGAACAAAATGAACGAGAAAGGAAAAGTCGTAAGGAACAAAGCAAGACTCGTGGCCAAAGGATATACGCAAGAAGAAGTGATAGACTATGATGAGACTTACGCTCCAGTAGCAAGGTTAGAAGCAATTAGATTATTACTTGTTTTTGCTTGTTATAAGAATTTCAGGTTATTCCAAATGGACGTCAAAAGCGCTTTCCTAAATGGATTTATCCAAGAAAAAGTCTATGTGGAACAACCTCCTGATTTTGAAGACCCAAGGAAACTAGACTCTGTATTCAGACTAAAAAAGGCGTTGTATGATTTAAAGCAAGCACCTCGAGCTTGGTATGAAAGACTAAGTTTTTAATCCAAAATGGCTTTGTTAAAGGTAACTACACTGTTTATCAAAAGAGAAAGCAAAAACTTCTTGCTTGTTCAAATTTATGTTGATGATATTATTTTTGGATCATCTAATGAAAATCTGTGCAAGAAATTCTCTAAGACTATGCAAGAAGAGTTTGAAATGAGCATGATGGGTGAACTATCCTTCTTTTTCGGACTTCAAGTAAAACAATTGAAGGAATGAATTTTCATTCACCAAGAAAAATATGCTAAAGAACTTGTTAAAAAGTTTGGCTTGGAGAATTGCAAAAAGACAGATATACCAATGTCAAGTTCCTCAAAGCTGGACAAAGATGAAGGAAAAAGAAAGTTGACCAGAAGCTATACAGGAGTATCATTGGTTCACTTTTTTATCTTACTGCTTCTAGACCTGACATTTTGTTTAGTGTTTATATTTGTGCCAGATTTCAATCAAATCCCAAAGAATCTCATTTAAGTGCTGCAAAACGCATTATCAAATACATTGCATCTACCTCGAATTTAGATCTCTGGTTTCCTAAAGAATGAGACTTTACTCTTTTTGAATATTCAGACGCAGACCTAGCAGGATGTAGAGTTGATAGGAAGAGCACCTCGGGCACTTGTCAATTACTTGGTAACAAGACAATATCTTGGTTTTCGAGGAAGCAAAGTACCGTAGCTCTTTCTATAGCAGAAGCAGAATATGTGGCTCTTGGAAGTTGCTATTCACAAATTCTGTGGATAAAACAACAGCTAAGAGACTGTGGAATTGAAAATTCGTGCACTGAGATCAAATATGACAATACCAGCGCAATCAATCTCACCAAGAATCCAATTCTTCATTCAAGAGCAAAGCATATAGAGATTCGACATCATTTCATTAGATATCATGTTCAAAATGGAGAAGTCTCGATTCAATTCATCGACTCAAAGAATCAACTAGCGGACATCTTCACAAAGCCTCTGGAGAAAAGTCAGTTTGAGCTTATTCGTTCCAGACTCAATATCTTAAAGTCTGAAGAAGTTCAGACTCAGGGATAAAAGTCTAATGATACTCAAACTCGGAAGATGAAGATCTACAACTACTGTGAGAACGGTGTCCCAAAGAAAATCTTCAAGGATCACGAACAGGGGACCACAACACATGTGTGAGGTCCTACACATTTTGACCTCACCGAGGAAGAAGAATCCCCAAGACAGCAGCAGAGCCCACAACATTCTCAACCACGTCAATCTCCACAAGCTAGACCTCAAGGTAGTGATCATAGAGCGGAGGAAGAAATCTTTGGAGGCGCAGAACCCGTAAGATCTCACAAGCCTGCTTTTATCTTTAAGCTTTACTCTGCCTTGAAGAGGGGAGGCACTCCCTTGAATTATATTGATGAATTTTTGAAAGAGAAAGAGTATCGAAATGAAACCCACTTTTTGCGAACAATGGAACGATTGGAGATTGCTCCTGCAGGGTCGGCAGATTGAGCATTTGCAAATATTCCTAGAGATCCACGTGTCGGAGGTCTTCGTCAACCTGATGGGAATGATGATCACAAAATGTACACTCATTTCAAGCTTAGAATGGGTGTTGGGGCTAATGTTCGAAGCAAAAGGATAAATTTGTTTCGCTCAGAGGAACACAAGCAACTTTACTCATTGTTGCTAAAAAGAGGGGTGATCAATCCGAGAAGTGTCAACTTTGATTTTCTTGATTCTTTGAATGTGAAGCTGCGAGAGAAATTCACTCAACTTCAGCTTGAGCGATTTTGTTCTAAAACGACAAAGGCATATCCAGAACTTACTACTTACTTCTATTCGAATCTAAGTTTCTTGGATGCGAATAGATTTTCATTTAGTGTTCGAGACCAAGACTATATCGTTGACATGGACACATTGGCATATGTGATTGGAATAGAGCGAGGGGCATTCCAATCAATCAGTGTGCCTGTTGGTTGTGCGACGGTAGAACTTGTTCGGGATGGAATGGCTGAAGGAAGAATTTCGTACTTGAGGATGAATGCCTCTAACATTTTGCTTCACAAGATCGCGATCAATTGCCTCAAACCCAAGTCAACTTCGAAGACCAACATCTCTAACTCAGAAGAAAAGTTGATGTATGCCATCAACGTAGGCAAGAAGTTCTCTCTACCTCACACAATCATGTTTCACATGTACAGAACGATGGCGAAAGACAAAGGGCGACTTCCATACTCATCGCTTGTTACAAAGCTTTTCAGACGTTTCGATATTCAACCTCCCAGGATTTTATGTGTTCAATCATGTGATCAAATGGTAGTGGAACTAAAAATGGTTTCCAAAATGCGTTTGAAAGAGCTAGACAAGGCTTTGGAGCGATTGAAAGAGAAAACCCATGTCAAGTCTCACCAAGGTTCTTCAGTTGCAAAACAGAAAGGAAAGGAGCCCATGACAGCTCCATCCAAGAAAAGAAGAGCATTTGTTCTGGAGGATGAAGAGGATGAGGACAATATTACTATTTTCTCTCTTGCACTGAGAAATCTACAAAGTACTGTCATGGGCTCCTTCGCGTTCCTAGGCAACCATAATTCCATTATGTTTTTATCTCTACCTTTTTTTTTAATGCTGACAAAAGGGGGGAGAGATGGTGCAGATTTGAGACTTGACTCTCGTTAAACCTTTCTTTTTGAATGACTTTTTACTTTTGTTTGGTTGTGACTGGATTTGGATTTGGATTGTTTGATCATTTGTTTATTTTAAGCACTATTAGTATTTCATGGCAAAGATAGTTGTTTATTTACAGCACTAACTTATTTCCTGTGGATGCAGACTTAATGATGTCTTTACTAAGTCAATTATCTTTTGTGAGATATCCATGTTTGCTTGAGTATTGTTTTGCAGGTCAAAAATATCCAAATCTGCAAGAAAGTTTTGTCACTATCAAAAAAGGGGAGATTGTTGGAGAAAACTTCCTTGCGTGTTTTGAAACTGACAAAACGTTTTCATCAGTCTAATCTGAAGATTTGCAGACTCTTTAGTCAAAGTCTGAAGACCGCCGAACCGCCAGACTCAAGACTCAAAGTCTATTCTCATTGACAGTTTTTAGACCGTCGAAGAAGACTTATCCAGAACTGAGTATTTCGTTAAGGATTTGACTCTATCGACTGAAAAAGATCTCTCGGCTGGATATAGCATTTTGGAATCTGTTATTCATTTTGATTTCAATTCGAGTAATTTAGATCCGTTGATTGACGAAGCATACTTAGAAGGTTCTACTTATGGAAACCTAGATCCTGATTGTATGGACGAGCAGGATTGGTGAGCTATCGTCATATTCCTTAAATAACTCGAAAGATCCCTAATTAATTTTGTCCAATGGGTAGATTGGAAGAACTCCTTTGGTAAGTGCCAATAAATATGAAGGCATGGAGGAGTATATAAGGAAGATGTTCCAAGTTATTCGAGTGTGTGCACGATAGAAGAATTCTAAAATTTGAAGCTCCTTGTTCTTTGTCAATTCAATTGTTGAGCGAAAACTTGTACTCAAAAGAGAGTTTATACTTCTGTGAGACCTTGAGGAAGTGTAGCAGAGTCTCTACACTGTTGAATCAAGGAAGAGCTATACTGTAACAACTCTTTTGATTCTTTGTGAAATCCAACCGGTGGGTTATCAGTGTGGAAGAGTAGACGTAGGCTTGAATTAAGCCAAACCACTATAAATCTTGTGTTCTTATTCTCTTTCCTGAGCTCTTTTACTTTGATCGTAATTCTATTTGATTATTAAAGTCCAATTTCCTTTTCATAATCTATTACTAAACAGAGTTGGTTTAAAAGCGAAATTATATACTTTACTTTGCAAAATTTGTTTTCGCACCTATTCACCCCTTCTAGGTGCTCGTACTAGCTTTCATATTGCCCAGATCCGGTGAGGGCTCGTGGCCCTCGCCCCGATCAGCCAGGGCCGACAACCCCGGCCGAACCTCCCCCTTCCATTGTCGGCCCTTACCAGCGACGGCAGGGAGGTGGCGAGGGCCCGTAGCCCTCGTCGAATCTAGGTGAGGGCCGCGACCCTTGCCCCAAATCTAGGCGAGGGCTCCCGAGCCCTCGCCGCAAGTTGGCCGGGGACCGACGACCCCGGCCAACCCTCCCCTCTCCTTCGCTAGCCCTTCCCGGCCACAGCGGGGAGGCGGCGGCGGAGAGGGCTCGCCCTCGGCCGCCCCCTTCGGCCTCCATTTTTTTAAAAAAAAAAATTAATTAATTTTTAGTTTTAAAATTTTTAGAATATTTTAAATAAAATTAAGTTTTAATTTAATTTAATTAATTTTTATATTATTATTTACACATCAGACACGAAACGGCGTCATTTTTACATTTTCTCCCCACGTCAGCATGCAAAACAACGCCGTTTTGGACTGTTGGAGAAAACTTCCTTGTGTGTTTTGAAGCTAACAAAACGTTTTTATCAGTCTAGTCTGAAGTCTTGCAGACTCTTTAGTCAAAGTCTGAAGATCGCCGAACCACCAAACTCAAGATTCAAAGTCTATCCTCATTAACAATTTCTAGACCGTCGAAGAAGACTTATCTAGAACTGAGTATTTTGTTAAGGATTTGATTCTATCGACTGAAGAAGATCTCTCGGCTGGAGATAGCATCTTAGAATCTATTATTCGTTTTGATTTCAATTCAGGTAATTTAGATCCGTTGATTAGCGAAGCATACTTGGAAGGTTTTACTTATGGAAACCTAAATCTTGATTGTATGGGCGAGCAGGATTAATGGGCTATCGTCATATTCCTTAAATAACTCAAAATCTCCCTAATTGATTCTGTCCAACGGGTAAATTGGAAGAGCTCATTTGTTAAGTGCCAACGAGTATGAAAGCATGGAGAAGTATATAAGGAAGATGTTCTAGTTGTTCGAGTGTGTGCGCGGTAGAAGAATTCCAAAGTCTGAAGCTCCTTGTTCTTTATTAATTCAATTGTTGAGCATAAATTTATACTCAAAAAAGAGTTTATACTTATGTGAGACCTTGAGGAAGTGTAGCAGAGTTTCTATACTGTGGAATCAAGGAAGAGCTATACTGTAACAACTCTTTTGTTTCTTAGTGAAATCCAGTCGGTGGGCTATCAGTGTGGAAGAGTGGACGTAGGCTTGGATTAAGCCAAACCACTATAAACCTTGTATTCTTATTATCTTCGCTGAGCTCTTTTACTTTGATTGTGATTCTATTTGATTATTAGAGTCTAATTTCCTTTTCATAATATATTGCTAAACAGAGTTGGTTTAAAAGTAAAATTATACTCTTTACTATACAAAATTTGTTTTTGCACCTATTCACCCCCTTACTAGCTTTCACATGGACCAAACTCGCCAGAAAATTGCCACGTCAGCCATTTAGCCAGATTTTCGCCGGAGTGACACTTAAGGGGGTGCATGACAACCCAAAATTTCTGTTCCAGAAATGGTTTTTCTATTTCAAACATGTTTTTGGAAGAGAAATCCGTTTGATAAACCTATTTAGTTTTTCTATTTCTTGAATAGATTTCTATTCCAAAAATAGGTTTGGAAGAGAAATCGAAGCTAAAATTTTCTACTTCGATTTACGGAAGAGAAATCAAAAATTCTCTCACTAAAACCTAATTTCGGTGAGTCCTCCCTCATCTCCTCTACATCTCTGCCTCCTCCTCCTCCTCCGCCTCTCCTCATTTTATTAAAAATAAAAATAAATAAAAATAAATATATTCATTTTATTCATTTAAAAATAAAAATAAATTTATTAAAATAAATAAATTATTTTTATTTATCATTTTATTTTTAGTTTATTAAAAATAAATTTATTAAAAATAATTTATTTATGATAAATAAAAATAAATTATTTCTATTAAAAATAAATTTATTTTTATTTGCCTTGAGTGTTTTGCCAAATAAATTTTTTTTATTTTTTTATTTTTATTCATTTTAAAATAAATTTATTCGTCAAATAAAATAAAATAGAATAAATAAAATAAATTTATTTTTAAAGATATATTTATTTTAAAATAAAATGATATTTTTATTTTATTTTTTATGATTTATTTTATTTTATTTTATTTTATTCATTATTTTTTTGTTACTAAATCATTTTTATTTTTATTTTTTATATTAAAGGTCGTCGGTCGTCGCCGCCACCGTCCGAAAGGAAGAAATTTTGTGTCGTTATCAAACGAATTTCTATTTTTAGAGTAGAAATTTTGTGTCGTTATCAAATGGTTATTTTTGCTTAAAAACTCTTCTAGAAATAGAAATAGAAAAATCTATTTCTGTTCCGAAAACTATTTCTGGAACATAATGGTTGTCATGCGCACCCTAAGTGTTTCATTTAACTTTGAAACTGGTACTTAAATGTACATTTTCGAAGTTATGGCACTTAAATGTCCTCATGTGCCAAGTTATGGCACTCCATGTATCCCAAACTCGATTTTTGGGATTTGAAGGTAAAATTCAAAAGAAAAAAAAGTTCTTTTCGGTGAGGTGAACTCACATCCAAAAAGCGCAGGGGAGAGAGGGAGAGAGAGAGAGAGACAAGACGGGTGAGTGACGTGAGAGAGAGAAAAAACAAAGAAAAAGGGGGCGCGACTGTTCATCTTCCTTGCGAGGCTGCCCCTGCCTGCGCCGGTGCCGCGTGCCAACGTCATCAACCACATCGGCACCGCCTCCACCAGCTACCTCCACGTCTCCACCGCTGCCGCTCTGCCGATGTCCTGCCAATCGCTAGAGATCCCCCTCATCCGCGAGCTTCCGCCGACCCACGACGTCTCAACAACTCGCAACCCAATGACCCACCTGCAAATCCCGAGTCGTCAGTCGCTACCGCCGCGCCAACATCACCGTGCCCCGCCTACGAGCCCTTACGACACCACCGCTATCGCCAGATTTGCCTCGCCTGCAACCAGAAGCCAGAAGCCACCGCTCCTACCACAATTCCATCCTCAGGCCGTCCGATCGTAGCTGCTGATCACTAGGCTTCCGACTCTGAACCACGATGCTGCTACTATTGTCTCCGCCTCTACTCCGATGACCCGACGCCAACAACAACAATGCCTGACGCTATTGCCCCGAAGACAAGCGACCGACACCTTGCTGCCCAGAGCCGGCTCCCGACGTCCCTAACCACCGCACCTCACACCCGAGCATTGCCCCCATTGCTCGCACTGCACGTGTTGCTTGCCACTGTACCCTTGCTGGAGCTCCGAACGGTGGCCAAGATTTCTTTAATTAAAAAAAGAAAAAAAAAATCAAATTAGGTATATTTGCTTTATTTTATTAGGCAAGTTTATCTTATTTTTTATTTTATTTCTTGTTTACTTATTTGAAATATTTCCCTAAGCATAATTGGAATTTCTGACATATCACCCAATTCGCAATCGCGTTTGAGTTTTTTATTTCATCTATAAGGCTTTAGATGAAATAATTAATTAAGTAGGAATAAAATTGATACTTTGATCTTTACGGCTTATGATCAATTTATTGATTTTACTAGTGAAATATTATCTCTTGATCTAAACAATGTATGATATCTCTGGTGATTTTGAATGGCTTGGCTTGTCTTGATTGCTTTATTTATCTTGAAATATATTTGAGTTAGAATATTGCATGCTTTAGGGTTATCTTGCATGCTTTAGGGTAGGAACTTTATTATTTCGAATTTTTTAAAAAAATAGAAAATACGAAAAACATAAATTTAGGATGTTAGATTTTCGTTTCACTGAATGTTTAATTATTTGTTAATTTTGATTTCGAATTTTTATATTAAAAAAAGAACAAAAATAATATAAAAAACAAAATGAAGAAAAAATTAGAATTAGGGCATTCTTTGCACGTCATTGCATATTAGGATAGTTTAATTCTAGATAATATTTTATAAGTTTAGATGAATTGCATCTTAGATTAGAGATTACTAAGTTAAGATAATATCTTAGTTTAAATTAGGGTTTTGCCTAACCTAATCCTTAATATAAGTAATTTTCACATTTTCCTAATTTCGAATTTCACGTAAAAAAATAAAATAATTTGTCTTTAGAAGAAATCAATTTCGTTCTTTAGTATAGACAGCGTTTTATGTCATATAGGTAGATCATATTGCCATGTCATATCATTTCATGTTAAATTTGTAACATGCATTGCATGACTCTCATTGAATAAATGAAAACAAAAAAAAAAGAAAAAAAGAAATTGTGTGTTAATTATAAATCATATCTAGGGTTGTTAATGTGAATTCTGATCTAACAACGCAGATGTTTTTGTTGCTACGAGGTAAGTCCTTGCATTTTTTTATTATTATTATTTGCTTTCCTTTGGTGTTAAATTGGTGGATTACGCACCCACATGATCACCTCACATGTTAAGGAAATAGATTTAAAATCAATCCAAACTGCCTGCAAAAAATATTTTTGAAAATAAAAAGAAATTGTACCGAAAGGGCATTAGAGAAGTCTAGTATAACCAAGTTCCCGTACCCAAAGTCTCTAGTTTGTAGGAGTAAAATAATCCTCCCATTATTTTACTTAGGTGTCTAATCGACCTACCGTAAACTGATTAGTGGCGACTCCTAGATAAAATCCATTTGCATATTAAGAAATTTGAACTTAAGTCGCGAATTAGTATGGACTTGGGAGAGCCCGAGTTAAATCTAGGCTTAATAATCCATTAGCCAAACCCTAGGTGGTTCATGTTGGAGAAAACTTCCTTGAGTGTTTTGAAGCTGACAAAACGTTTCCATCAGTCTAATCTGAAGACTTGCAGACTCTTCCATCAAAGTCTGAAGACCTCTGGACTGCCAGACTCAAGACTCAAAGTCTATCCTCATTGACAGTTTCTAGACCGTTGAAGAAGACTTATCCAGAACTGGATGTTTCGTCAAGGATTTGACTATATCGACTAGAGTAGATCTTCTGGTTGGATATAGCATGTCAAAATCATTTGTTTTGATCAAGATTGATTTGGGAATCGTGGATTCGTTGATTGGCAAAGTATACTTGGAAGGTTCTACTTATGGAAACCAAGATCCTGATTGTATGGGCGAGCATGATTGATGGGCTATCGTCATGTTCCTTAAATAGCTCGAAGATCTTCCTAATTGATTCTGTCCAACGGGTAGATTGGAAGAATTCCTTTGGTAAGTGCCAACGAGTATGATGGTATAAAGGAGTATATAAGGAAGACATTCTAGTTATTCAAGTGTATGCGCGATAGAAGAATTCCAAAGTCTGAAACTCATTGTTCTTAGTCAATTAAACTACTGAGCGAAATCTTGTACGCAAAAGAGAGTCTATATCATTGAGATACCTTGAGGAAGTGTAGTAGAGTCTCTACACTGTGGATTCAAGGAAGAGCCTAACTGTAACAACTCTTTTGTTCATAGTGAAATCCAGCCAGTGGGCTGTCAGTGCGAAAGAGTGGACGTAGGCTTGGACTAAGCCGAACCACTATAATCTCTGTGTTCATATTCTCTTCTCTACACTCTTTTACTTTGATCGTAATTCGTGTTGAGAATTTCCTTTTCATAATCTATTGTTGATTTGCACTGCACATATCTCGCAAAATTGTTTCTGCACCTATTCACCCCCCTCTAGGTGCTCATACTAGCTTTCACAATTGGTATCAGAGCTTGTGTACTCACTTGAATTGAAGTGTTTTACTTCAGAGTTAAAGATCCATGGCTAGTATGTTGGCTCCAGGACTGGTTGAAGGGCAAAGCAATACCAGACCGCCTTACTTTGATGGAAAGGATTACAACATATGGAAAAACAAGATGAAGGCATTCCTAAGATCAAAGGATCATCTGGAATGGGACGTGGTAGACAAAGGAATCAATCCTAAAGCTACACCTATCTCAAAAAGAGGAAAAGAAGTTGTTGAGTCTAGAGAAATGACTCAAAAAGAGATAACCAAGAGACAAGCTCTTGATGCAAAAGCGATTTATTCTTTATATTGTGCATTATCACCTACTAAATATAACAGAATATCTTCTTGTGTAACAGCTAAAGAAGTCTAGGATAGATTACACATCACCTATGAAGGAACTGACCGAGTGAAAGAAACCAAAATCAACATTCTGCTCGGACAATACGAAGCATTCAAAATGAAAACAGGAGAATCTATCACTGACATGTTTAGTCGTTTTACAGAGATAGTGAATGGTCTTGAAAATCAAGGTCAACCAATTTCTGATTCCATGAAAGTAAACAAGCTACTGCGTGGACTCTCCAAGGATTGGAATCACATAAAGACCTCAATAAGGGAGACACAAAGAATCATGCCACTCTCTGTTGATGAGTTGGTTGGGACTCTTCAGTCTTATGAAATGGAGCGAATCAACGAAGATGAAGATCCTAAAGGTAAGAAATCCATTGCATTAAAATCTAATGATGATTCTAATGTCACAAATTCTGAAGACGATATGGATGATGAAGAGCTTGCTCTCATGATAAGAAGATTCAGAAAGCTAAACAGAAAGGGAAGAAGATTCAATCCAAACAAACAGAGCTTTCAAAAGCAACAGAGTAAGTCTGTTGAGGATGATGAATCCAATGGAGATATAGTATGTTTTGAATGTAAGAAAAAAGGACACATCAAACCCAACTGTCCCCTTCTGAGGAAAAAGAAAGGAAAAACTAAGAAGTATCGAAAGGCACTCAAAACAGAAACTTGGAGTGATACAAAATGTGAAGAAAGTGATGATGATTATGCCAACATTTGTCTCATGGCACAATCGACTCGAGACTCAAAACAGACTCAGTTCGAGATAGTGAAATCGAGATAAGTAACTTGAAAATCCCTACTAAAGTCTCTAGATACATTAATGAACTGTGTCTTAGTCTCAAGACTTCTCTTAAAAGGATTTTCGAACTCAAAAGAGAAAACTCTGCACTAAAACAATAGGAAATTGTTCTGAAAGAAAAAGGTCAAAAGTTTAGACAAAAGTGTTTCTACCTTGAAAGAAAATGAAGACAATCTTTCAAAAGAAAATGCATTCTTGAAAAATGACATCTCAAATATTTCTAAAATATTTTCTATAGGATCTGAGAAACTTGAGAAAATTCTTTCAGCACAAAGACCTTACTTCAATAAATCAGGTTTAGGAATGACTACTGAAACCATTCCTCTAATTGATTTTCTTAAAGTAAAAGAAAGAATTAAGCAAAGACCTACGAGAAATGCTTATAAAAATCATTTCCAAAAAGTGTTTGTAAAACCAGTAGGTTGCAGTGCTCTTAAATGTTCTAAGTGTAATAGTTCAGATCATTTTGAAAAAGAATGTTCTATGGTTTGGAAACCTATTAAGAAAGTATGGGCAAATACAATATATCATAATAACACCAATGGACCCAAGAAAATATGGGTACCAAAGAAAGCTTGAGTCTCTTTTCTAAATGCAAGTCATTATCAAGAGAAAGATTAAATGGTACCTGGATAGTGGATGCTCAAGGCATATGACAGGAAATTCAAATTGCTTCATAAAACTTGTTCAAGTTAATGGTGGAAAAGTTTCATTTGGAGGAAACAGCAAAGGAAGAATTGTGGGATTCGGAACTGTAAAGATTGGAAGTCTCACGATCAGTAATGTTTCTTTAGTGGAAGGACTCAACTACAATTTGCTTAGTGTCAATCAGCTGTGCGACACCGGCTTCAAAATCAACTTTCAAGAGGGAATATGTTCATGAACCAGCAAAGATTCCTCTCAGTCTTTCACGGGTCGAAGACATGGAAATATCTACCTCTTGGATGTCAAACTAGATGAAGCCCAATGACTAATCTCAATTCAAGAAGAAGCAAACTTATGGCACATAAAACTTGGGCACATCAACATGAAGCAAATAGTCAAAATTTCAGCAAAGAAGCTTGTCCGTGGTCTACCCAATCTGTCATTTCAAAAGACTGATCTATGTACACCATGCGTGTTGAGAAAACAAGTAAGAAACTCATTCAAACCAATAAATCAAGTTGCCACTAATCATGTACTGCAACTTCTGCATATGGATCTCTTTGGACCAACCAGAACTCAAAGCATTGGAGATAAGAAATATTGCCTAGTAATTGTGGATGACTACTCACGATTCACTTGAGTATATTTCCTGGTAAGTAAGTCTGAAACATTTTCTTACTTCAAAAAGTTTGCTAAAAAGGTTCAAAATGAAAAAGGGTATGTTATTTCAAGTATACGAACTGACCATGAAAACGAATTTGAAAATCAAGACTTTACAAGATTTTGTGATGAATCTGGTTTTTAGCATGTGTTCTCTTCTCCATACACTCCAGAGCAAAATGGAGTCGTGGAAAGAAAAAAATAGATCGCTTCAAGAGATGGCTAGAACTCTTTTAATTGAAAGAAACATCTCTTCACGTTTTTGGGCTGAAGCAGTTTCTACAGTATGTTATATCATTAATAGAGTTTTTCTAAGGCCTATTCTGGAAAAAACTCCCTACGAGTTATTCAAAGGTAAGAAACCCATTGTTTCATATTTTCACGTGTTTGGATGTAAATGTTTTATTTTGAAAAATGCAAATGATCAAGTTGGGAAGTTTGAAGAAAAATCAAATGAATGGATCTTCCTTGGATATTCGACCACAAGCAAAGCTTACAGAGTATACAACAAAAAGACTCAATCTGTGGAGGAATCAATGAATGTCAAATTTCAAGACTCTATGCAAAATGAATCGATTCAGACTCAACTTGAAGAATTTGAACCTGCTCTAGACTCTACAAAGTCTAAATCTCCGAAAGCGCTCGGACTTGGAAGACCAAAGCAACAAATAATTGTCGAAGATTCAAATGAAGAAAAAGATCAACAATCTGACAAATCAACCAACAACTGGAAGCATAAGTCCAGTCATCCCACAGATCTCATTATCGGCGATATTAATGAAGGAATTCGCACAAGATCCAAAAGGCGCAAAGAGTCTAGTGCTGTGGCTCTTATTTCTGAAATATAACCCAAAAGTATAGAAGAAGCTCTAACTGATGAAAGCTGGATTGAAGCCATGCAAGAAGAACTCAGGCAATTCAGTATCAATGATGTCTGGGAATTGACTCCTAAACCAAAAGGTAAATCCATCATTGGAGCTAAATGGGTTTTCAGAAACAAGATGAACGAGAAATGAAAAGTTGTAAAAAACAAAGCAAGACTCATGGCCAAGGGATATACGCAAGAAGAAGGGATAGACTATGATGAGACTTACGCACCAGTAGCAAGGTTAGAAGCAATTAGATTATTACTTGCTTTTGCTTGTCATAAAAATTTCAGGTTATTCCAAATGGACGTCAAAAGTGCTTTCCTAAATGGATTTATCCAAGAGGAAGTCTATGTGGAACAACCACTCGGTTTTGAAGACCCAAGGAAACCAGACTCTGTTTTCAGACTAAAAAAAGCTCTATATGGTCTAAAGCAAGCACCTCGAGCTTGGTACGATAGACTAAGTAAGTTTTTAATCCAAAATGGCTTTGTCAAAGGTAATGTAAATACTACATTGTTTATCAAAAGAGAAAGCAAAAGTTTTCTACTTGTTCAAATTTATGTTGATGATATTATTTTTGGATCTTCTAATGAAAGTCTGTGCAAGAAATTCTCTAGGTATATGCAAGATGAATTTGAAATGAGCATGATGGGTGAACTAACCTTCTTTCTTGGGCTCCAAGTAAAACAACTGAAGGAAGGAACATTTATTCATCAAGAAAAGTATGCTAAAGATCTTGTTAAAAAGTTTGAACTGGAGAATTGCAAAAAGACTGATGTACCAATGTCAAATTCCTTGAAGTTGGACAAAGATGAAGGAGGAAAGAAAGTCGACCAGAAGCTATACAGAAGCATCATTGGTTCACTTCTTTACCTTACTGCTTCTAGACCTGATATTTTGTTTAGTGTTTGCATTTGTGTCAGGTTTCAATCAGACCTGAGAGAATCTCATTTAAGTGCTGCAAAATGTATTATCAAATACATTGCCTCATCTTCAACTTTGGGTCTCTGGTATCCTAAAGAATGAGACTTTCCTCTTCTTGGATACTCAGACGCAGACCTAGCCGAATGCAGAGTTGATAGAAATAGCACCTCGGGCACCTGTCAACTACTTGGAAGCAGGACAGTGTCTTGGTTTTCAAGGAAGCAAAGTACGGTAGCTCTTTCTACAGCGAAGCGAGAATATGTAGCTCTTGCAAGTTGTTGTTCACAAATTTTGTGGATAAAACAACAGTTAAGAGACTTTGGAATTGAAGATTCATGCACTGAAATCAAATGTGACAACACCAGCGCAGTCAATCTCACCAAGAATCCGATTCTTCACTCAAGAGCAAAACATATAGAGATTCGACATCACTTCATTAGAGATCATGTTCAAAAGGGAGAAGTTTCAATTCAGTTTATTGACTCAAAGAATCAACTAGCGGATATATTTTACAAAGCCTTTGGAGAAAAATCCATTTTAAGCTATTCGTTCCCACACTCAATATCTTAAAGTCTGAGGAAGTTTAGACCCAGGACTGAAAGTCTAAAGACTCTCAGAGTCAGATGATCAAGATTTTTTACTGTAAGATATTTTATTTTATCTTAGATCAAATCTCGAAAAGGTACGATCATCTATCCGTAATTGATTGTTACTATATTCAATTTCCGTGATTATTGCATTTTTTTGGAAAAAAGTTAAATTTTAAAATGACAGTTATCTAATTTTTGAAAAGGCAGTTATTTTTTAAAAGGTATCTTTATATTTCCTTTTAAGACGTTCCGTATGCATCTCTTCAACTGTCTTATATAATGTCGGTTCTTCTTCATTTTACTCACAAAAACCCTAAGAGAGCACAGATCTTCCATTTCTGTCTTCTTCTCTTGTTTAATCTTCGAAAAGTTTTCATCTTTCTTGGGAAAACAAGCTTGGAATCCCTCCAATACTGTGAAAAATGTCTTCTCAAAGAAAGTCTTCGAGGATCGCGAACAAGGGACCACGGCGAGATGCGTGAGGGGCCTACGCACTTTGATCTCACCGAGGAAGAGGAATCTCCTAATCAACAACAAAGCCCACAACATTCTCAGCAGCGTCCATCTCCTCCATCTAGACCTCAGAATGTTGCATATCAAGAAGAGGAAGAAATTGTCGAAGACGCAGAACCCGTAAGAACTCTTAAGCCTGGTTTTACTTATAAGCTTTACCGTGCTTTGAAGAGGGGTGATACTCCTTTGAACTACATTGATGAATTTTTGAAAGAAAAAGGGTATCGAAATGAAACCTATTTTCTACGCACGATGGAACATTTGGGAATTGCCCCTGCTGGATCGGCGGAAGAGGCATTCGCAAATATCCCAACTGATCCACATGTTGGAGGGCTGAGTCAGCCAGATGGGAATGACAATGATAGGATGTACAGTCAGTTTAAACCGAGAATGGGTGTTGTGGCAAAAATCCGAAGCAAAAGGACAGACTTGTTTAGATCGGATGACCACAAGCAATTGTACTCTAAGTTGCTGAAGCGTGGGGTGATAAACCCTAGAAGTGTGGATTTTGATTTTCTTGACTCTGTGAATGTCAATCTGCTGGAGAAATTCAGTCTTCTTCAACTCGAACAGTTTTGTTCTGAATCTACAGAAGCCTATGCTGAACTTACTGCTTATTTCTATTCGAATCTTAGTTTCTTGGATGCGAATAGATTCTCTTTTAGTGTTCGAGATCGGGACCATGTAGTTGACATGGATACATTGGCTGATATGATTGGGGTTGAAAGAGAGAAATATCAACCTATCAGTGTGTCTATTGCTCGTGCAACGTTGGAACTTGTTAAGGATCGAAGAACGGAAGACAAGATTTCCTATTCGAGGATGAATGCAACCAACATTCTGCTTCACAAGATTGTGATTAACTGCCTCAGACCAAAATCTACTTCAAATACCGATGTTTCAAACTTGGAGGCAAAGTTGATGTATGCCATCAATGCTAGGAAAAAATTCTCTCTTCCACACACTATTATGTTCCACATGTACAGGGCAGTGGTGAAAGACAAAGGACAACTTCCTTATCCAGCTCTTGTGACCAAGTTATTTAGACACTTGAATATTCAGCCTCCCCGAATTCTTTGTGGTCAAGTGTGCGATCAAATGGTGGTGGAACTGAAAATGGTCTCTAAAATGCGTCTGAATGAACTCAACAAGGAGTAAGAGAAGTTCAAGGAGAAAACCTCTGTCAAGACTCATCAAATATCTTCTGGGAAGGAGCCCATGGTTGCTCCATCCAAGAAAAGAAGAGCTCTCATCGTTGAGGATGAAGAGGATGAGGATGACATTACCATTTCTGCAATGGCTTTGAAGAACCTGAGTTGTTCTGTACCAGAATCAACGGAGAGACAGGAAAAAGATACGGCTGAAACAGAACAAAGGATTGGAGAAAGTGAAGATTTTGAGAAAGAAGCAGAGGAGAGAGATGCAGAGGAGGAAAGAATAGAAGAAGAAGAAGAAGAAGAAGAAGAAGAAGAAGAAGAAGAAGAGAGAGTAGAAAAAAAACATGAAGAACACTCTTCTCCACCTGAAGGCATGGAAACAGGGGGAGATCCTGAAAAAAGAGGAACATCCTCAATTCCTGCCACCAGTCAAGGAGTAAGTCGCTCTCCAGCAGATCCAGAGGACATCTATGCCTCATAATTTCCTGAAGAGGGACACGATGTTTCATCGCCAATTTGCGTGACAATGCTGATACACCGTCTGATCGTGCAGAAGCAAGTACTCAGACTGATAATTCAGCAGACTTTCGCAGAATTCTTGATGTTCTTTTGGAGATGAAAGGTCAAATCTATGCTCTGGGATGCAAACTTCAGAATATGCAGAATGCAGGACAAGCTTCCTCAGTTTCTTTGAATGATCAACTCCAAGCCCTTGCTCTTCAAGTTCAAACAAATGCTAAGGGTGAAGAAGTAGTGCAACTAAAGGAGGACTTAAAAAGGTTGGAAGGCATTGTTCAGTCAATGGGAGATTTCCAACTTGTCCGTGTTCCCAAGCCATCTTAAGTTCATTCTCTTTTCATCTCTACCTTTTTAATGATGACAAAAAGGGGGAGAGATGTGCAGATTTGACTGTGTTTTTTGACTGTTTGGATTTAAATGTTTTTGACTTGATGTTTGTGTTTGGTTATTTGGATTTGGACTGGATTTGTTTTTGACTGTTTGAACATCTATTTATCTTAAGTATTATTGATATCTTATGGCCTTGTTCATAAGACTAACCTACTTTCTATGGATGCAGATTCTAGTGTTATGACTAAGCCATTTGTCTTTATGAGATATCTATATTTGCTTAAGTAATGTTTTGCAGGTCAAAGTTATCCAAATCTGCAGGAAAGTTTTGTCACCATCAAAAAGGGGGAGATTGTTGGAGAAACTTCCTTGAGTGTTTTGAAACTGACAAAATGTTTCCATCGGTCTAGTATGAAGACTTGCAGACTCTTCCATCAAAGTCTGAAGACATCCGGACTGCCAGACTCAAGACTCAAAGTCTATCCTCATTGACAGTTTCTAGACTGTCGAAGAAGACTTATCTAGAACTGGATGTTTCGTCAAGGATTTGACTTTATCGATTGGAGTAGATCTTCTAGTTGGATATAGCATGTCGGAATCATTTGTTTTGATCAAGATTGATTTGGGAATCGTGGATTCGTTGATTGGCGAAGTATACTTGGAAGATTCTACTTATGGAAACCAAAATCCTGATTGTATGGGCGAGCAGGATTGATGGGCTATCGTCATGTTCCTTAAATAGCTCAAAGATCTTCCTAATTGATTCTGTCCAACGGGTAGATTGGAAGAATTCCTTTAGTAAGTGCCAACTGGTATGATGGCATAAAGGAGTATATAAGGAAGACGTTACAGTTGTTCAAGTGTATGCGCGATAGAAGAATTCCAAAGTCTGAAGCTCCTTGTTCTTAGTCAATTAAACTACTGAGCGAAATCTTGTACACAAAAGAGAGTCTATATCATTGAGAGACCTTGAGGAAGTGTAATAGAGTCTCTACACTGTGGATTCAAGGAAGAGCCTAACTGTAACAACTCTTTTGTTCATAGTGAAATCTAGCCAGTGGGCTGTCAGTGCGGAAAAGTGAACGTAGGCTTGGATTAAGCCGAACCACTATAATCTATGTGTTCATATTCTCTTCTCTACACTCTTTTACTTTGATCGTAATTCGTGTTGAGAATTTCCTTTTCATAATCTATTGTTGATTTGCACTGCACATATCTCGCAAAATTATTTATGCACCTATTCACCCCCCTCTAGGTGCTCATACTAGCTTTCACAATTCACACCCGAAAATTTGGTCACAACAGTAGTCTTCATAAGTGTCATCATTCCATCGTATCTCCAAGTAATTGTCCAATTCTATCCTTTGAAAATGGAGCAATAGTGCACGAGAAAGTAGTAATTTTATAAAGCCGTCACTTCAGTAGAAATTTCGAAATAAAATAGACTATTGTAATGCCTTGTTATTTTTGCAATGATTTTTCACCTTGTCATTTATTCATATCATCCACGACCCAAATGTTTTCTTCTTTTGCCAGAGCCATTTAAAATTACGCAATCCCATTTTGACAAGCAAATTTTATTAGCAAAATAGTCTTAAGTTACCGTGAAATAATGGCAAGCATATTTTATTAGTATAATAATCTTAGGTTACCATAAAAATAATAGCTTGTTATGAGTCACAAATTTTTCATGGAGTGGATCCCACGATAAGTTTTAATTATTTTTTATTTAATTTTTTGTGACTATAGTAGATTAACGACTATGTCATTTCTCTTGCAAATATATGTGGATGGTGTCTCTTCTTGTCCCACTCACATCGCTTCTTCGTTCTTCCTTCTTCCCTTTCCTTAGGTGATGTCCTCTTCCAACGCGATCTTAGAACCTCACTCCAACCAGAACTCGGAGACTACAGCCATGGGCATCACTGACACCACGCAACAAGCCTTCAACCGACCCCAAGAGCTCAAGCAATTCAAAGAATCCAAGCTCGGCGTCAAAGGTCTCGTCGACTCCGGCCTCACCTCCCTCCCTCCCCTCTTCATCCACCCGCCTGAGACTCTCTCCACCCTTAAGCCTACCCGCCCTAGGCCCAACTCCATCCCCACCATCGACCTCTCCTGCTACAATTCCTTCCGAAGGCCCTTCGTCATCGCAGAAGTGGGGCATGCAGCTCTCGAGCTTGGCTTCTTCTAGGTGGTCAACCACAGCGTGCCAATGGAGGTCCTGGACCGCACGATCGCAGTGGTGAAGGCCTTCCATGAGCAGTCGATGGAGGCAAAGGCAAGGATCTACCAGAGGGAGATGGAGACCAGCGTGTCGTTCTTCTCCAACGTCGACTTGTTCCACTCCAAAGGGGCTAGCCGGAGGTCAGCCCCGAACCACTTTAATTGATTTTGTACTATTTCATGATTTTGATGATAATTAGTTGTATAAAAGCTCAATTACCAATACAATCGTGTCAAGTGTTTGGCAAATGAGACGAACTGATACATCATATATGATTGAAAGTAAGACGATGACAAACAAAAGAAAATAATCACTTCAACCAATGCACGGAATTATAATTAGGGATGAGTAGGGTTCTAGAATAGAACCTAGAATTTGAGAACCAGTGGGAATCTATCCAATTTTAGGTTTTAAAATATATAGGATAGGTTCTAGATTCCAAAAATTGGCAACCTTTTTGAACGACTAAGGTCCAAATTCTAAGTAGATAAAACTTGAGATAATTTTGTGTTTCTTTCAATATATGTCTTTGTGTGATGGTGCGGTCCAGTCTAAACTTCCATTTTATGGTTGGACTTTTTATTTTGTTAATGCTCCATCTTTGTTTGTTTAAATATAAATTGTAGTTAGTTGATTGCAGAAAAAAAATTGTGGTCATTAAAAGTGATGATTCATTATAAATGTTCAATTAATAATACAGATGGAACCAAGGGTTGATCCTATAACTGATTTTGGAACTTATGACAAGATAAATTTTAGGGTATATAACATAAGTCCCCACTTTTAAAAAATGAGGAGGTTCTAGGTTCCAACCTATACGGAGCCTAAAAGTGTTCACCCATAATAATAATACAGGGACACGCTCCAAATAATGCTGGGGCCGAAATTAGCGGACGTGGAAGAGATCCTCGAGGTGTGCTGAAACGAGGTGTTGGAGTGGAACCACTAGGTTCAACGGCTGGGGAGCCTCCTCTTGGGGCTATTGAGCGAGGGGCTAGGATTGAGTGCCAGCAAGCTACATGAATTGATGTGCTTCGAGACAAGGGTCATGGTGGGGCATTACTATCCATATTGTCCCTAGCCCGATCTAACAGTCGGCTTGACGTCCCACACAAACCCAGGAGTGATCACATTGCTGATGCAGGACCGGATCGGTGGGTTGCAGGTGAAGCACGGTGACGAGTGGGTGGATGTGGCGCCTGTCCCAGGGGCTCTTGTTGTGAACATTGGTGACATCCTTCAAGTGAACTCCCGTCAAAGACTAGGACTTTCTCCAAAGCTCCTGAGTAAGTTAGGTTAACATTCTACCATGAAATTAAGATCTTATTATCTAAATTTTGAATTTTCCAGATCATGTCCAACGACAAGTACAAAAGCATGGACCACCGAGTGTTGGCCAACCCTAGCCGAGAGCCACGTGTGTTGATAGCAGTTTTCTGCAACCTGAGCAATCACGAGAATGTGTTCAGACCGTTCCCGGAGCTTGTGTCCTCGGATAAACCTACAACTTTTCAGCAGTTCACCTTCAGCGAATACATGAGGAGATTCTTTACTAAGGAGTTGGACGGGAAAAGTCTGATAAACTACTTCAGGGCGTGATTGAGAGGTCCATAGGCCAGAAATGGTGATAAAAGAATAAGATGCATCCTTATAATAATGAAGGAAATACTGGATTCTTCCCTTAAATTCTACTTAACATTGTGTTATTATTGTTCTTGTAGTGGTTAATTTGCACTTATTGTTTATATATTCCTTGTGTGACGGTAACTTGTGCGATGGACGAAGTTTGTCTACTTAACTCGTTGCCGAGACGAACCAATTCACAAACATAAGAACTCGATAGCGAGAATGCACGAGATGGACAAATCTTGGCCTTTGGAAAAGAAAGGCAGTATCCTAGAAAACAAATGGGGCAAAGATGAATGGACCTAGACTTAGAACCAGGGAAGGAGAGTAAATTTTCTACAGGTATGCATCCCACAATGGGTGAACAAGAACAACTCCCGTTCAAGCCCTACAGGGACAGCCTTTTAGTAGAAAACCACTCGCCATTTAGTTCAAAGCCTAGAGACACTCAGAGATGCCAGGATGGAAACATTTCTAACCTACCCAAGCTGCATTTCTTGGAGGATCCTACTAGGCTGGAGAAGAAGAGGAATTTAGAAAGCCATGGAGAGATTTTCACAAAGCACACACTTTACTTCAGGGGACTCTGCCCAAAACAATACACCCTCCTTGCCTTATATAGGCAATAAGAGGTCATAAGGATGCACACAGGGACCTAGCTCACGGGTCCAGATACAAATAGAGGCACCAGAAACTTCCGGGAGGGAATTATTAGCACACTATGAACAGTAATTGTATTGTGAACAGTACATTCCCTAGCCTAGTGCTACAGTAAAAGTGAACAGTGATCTTGCTACAGTGAAATTGTACGGATTCAACGGTCTCGTTCGTCATGAGCATTGTAGCTACAGACTGAGTCATATGAGCTATCTTCTAGGAGATGTGCCTCGTATTTCTATTCAAGGGCTTCAAGGTCTTCAGGTGAGAGGATTTGATTCAGCCTTCATGATGATGATGCTTGTTCATGAGCCGAATGTGATGCTTCTTCTTCAACCCAGTTTGTATTTTCATCTTCTTGAGTGTCGACAGGAATTCTTGGCTAAGGCTAGTTGGATGGCTGTGCATAGAAAGATGTGTCCATGCTTTGGAATTGTTCGTAGGGATCCTGGGATAGAGGTCCTCCAAAGCGTGCATAGGGGTCCTGGGTGGATTGGACAATGTCATCTTCATTTGTCATTTCATGCTCTTGGGACGATGTGGCTTGTATGTATTGTCCAAGTGCTTCCTTAGCTTCTGGTGCTAGGTCATAATGATCCCACGTAATGGGTACATTATTCCAAACATCTTCAGGAATAGTCTTGTTTTCCTGGCACAGGATTCTCTGGAGTTCTCGGTATTCATGTTCACAGGTTCTAACAGATCTTGGATAAGATTTGTAAATCCGGGCTTCTCGGCTGTTCAAGTTAGGTTTATAAGATGTGATTCCTATTGCTAGTGGTGTATCGAGAATACTACCATTATTTCTACAAAAATTCCATGGACGTCGGAAAAACAGGATGGTATGGACCTCAGGATTCGGCGTCATGGTTTTCAGTTCTTTTTCCAAGTCTTGTTTCCAACATGTAGGATGATAGAACCAATTTATAAAATCTAAAAGATTTCTATCACATTCTTTTTCGATGTTTTTTCCGAGCAAGAATATCCTTGTGAGGTTGGGAATGAATCTTTTGGTTTGAATTTCAAAAGCTATTAGGTGTTTATTGGTTAAGTACCACAATAACGTTTTGAGCTGTTCAGGGAAATCATCTTCCTTCCAGATAAGAGGATGAATGAATGGATAATTTATATTCAACCCAAAAGGATAAAGAATCGAACCTCCATTGAATCTGAATAGGTCTGTGTGGCTTTTCCACATGAGGTTCTCCAAGTTCTCAGGAAGACTGTCGTTCTAGATTTGCTGAATAATCTCCTAGGGGTATTTCCAGCTTTGCGAATCCTTGATCTTTTCAATTTTGTATTTCACTCCATGATTGAGCATATGGAAAGCAAGCCTCTTGATGTACATGTTGATTTCGGCTGGTGCTTTTGGCCTTGATAAGAAGTCAACAAGTACATTCTTCTTTCCAGGAATATGCTTAGTTTCAAAGGAGTATTTTGAGAACCATTCAGCCCATTGAAGCAGTTGGGAATTTGGAATCTGTTTCTGTTTAAACTTGGTCATCTGAGGGAAAGATGCCATGTCTAATTCCACCAGGAAGTGGTGACCGATGAGATGAAACTCAAACTTTTTTATTCCATTCTTTACTGCTAAGATTTCTTTGAAAGTGGAATGGTAATGCATTTCAGCTTGAGAAAACTTTCCACTTTTATGAGCACAGAGGTGTCTCTTACCATCAATTTCTTCAAAGAGAATGGCTGCCCAGTATTCATCACTAGCGTCAGTTTGAAGAATTCTTTTGTCTGTTGATGGTATTTGCAATGGTGGGAGATTTTGCATAATCTCCTTAAGTTCAGCGACTGCTTTGGTCTGAGCTTTTCCCCAAGGTGGGGAATTCTTCTTCAGCATGGATTGCAAAGGAATCAGAAGCTTTGCAATGTTTGGGACAAAAACCCTAAGATAATTAATTATCCCAAGAAATTGTTGAACTTGCTTTGTTGTGAAGTTATCTTGAGGAAACTTCAATAATTCTTGAGCGATATGTGGCCCTAGGTAGTATGTACCTTTGTTAAGGTGCATACCAAGAAATTCGATTTTTGTTTGGGCAATATTCATCTTCCTTTGAGAAAGCATAATACCATGCTTTTTCACGATTTCTGCAAACTGCTCAAGGAGTTGACAGTGTGACTGCTCATCAGGACTGTAGAGCAGAATGTCGTCAATGTATACGGCTGCACTTGACAAGATTGGTTGGAAAATATGACACATGACCTTTTGGAAGAGGGATGGTGCTACCTTTAAGCCAAAAGGAAGAACTTTCCACTGGAAAGTCTGGTTCGGGATACAGAATCCTGTTTTGGATCTATCTTCAGGATGGATGCCCAATTGCCAAAATCCGGCTTTGAGGTCGAATTTGGAATATATATGGGCCTTGGTTAGACCACTAAAGAGAGAATCTCCAGATGGTAAAGGAAACTTATCATCTTGGAGAAAAAGATTGAGAGGTTGATAATTTATCACCAGTCTCATTTTTCCTCTATTCTGCTCGGCGCGCTTATTGATGTAAAAGGCTTCACAAGCCCATTGAGAATCGGAGATTTCAATAAGGCCTTGTTGCAATAGTTCTAAGCATTCCTTTTGAGCTAAAACCAGATGTTCTGGCTTCATTCCCATGTGGCTCGCCTTGGTTGGGTTTATGTCTTCATATTTCTTGAAAGGAAGGCGAACAAAGAATTCTGGATTTTCCCATAAAGGATGGGAACACTTTTAAGCGAATTCTGAATGGGATTCTGAACAAGATTCTAGCAACTTTTGCATAATTGGATCTAGTAGACTCATCTGAATGGAAAAGAGTCTCTGAATATTAACTAACTCAGAGAATTGATCTTTATATCTAAGACCTTTTCCGGAATGATGCGAAGCGAGAGATTTGAGTCATGATGTCCCACCCAATTATCGGTCTTTATTGGGAAGGTTTGATCCAAAGATTTTTGTAGTTATGGAGCACGAGGGAAGAACTGGACGATTACGGGAGTGGTTCGACATTTGTGAAGAAAGTATCTCTGACGCAGTGAAATATCGGATGTAAGGAGTCCAGAATTCTTTAGGAAGAACTTTGGTGTCTAATATTGAACAACTTGCTCCTGTGTCAATGAGAGCAATAACAGTGATGGGTTTGGCAATTTTGAAGTGAGGATTTTTATAGGGAAATGGGGACAGTGAGTTTGACTTGAAAATATGTCAAGGTTTGGTTCTGGGGATGATGATGATATATGGAAAATATCTTCAGACTCTGAGTCTGACTCAGTCTCACTGGAAGTTTGGTAAAAGGGAATGACACAAAGAGTTTGTTCAGATGGTTCTTCATCAGCAGAGAATAAGGATTCAATATCATCATTTTCAAGAGAAATACCCGTTTCATTCTCAATGTGATGAATTAGATGATTCTGACATTTTCTCGCTTGATGACAGTTTTTGGCAAAATGTCCTTTTTGATTGCAAATGTAGCAACGGTTTGATTTTTTGTGGCTTGTGCGATCCTTCCTTTTGCGTAGGTATCGTCATTTCTTCTTTTTTCGGAAATGCTTGGAGCCATGTTTGGATTTCTTTATCCAAAACTTCTTGTAATGTTTCTTCTTCCGGGAATACTTGCCACAAGTACCATCACAGTCTTTCTTGGAGCATTTGATTTTTAACTTCTGACGAGAACAAGCTGATTCAAGGCGCTTGTCGTCTGTGATGTAAGTACGGACCATCTGGCGCTTTAAGCACAATTCTTCGAGACATAAATGAACTTCTTGTTGTATTTCGCCTAAGGGAACATCTTGTATTCTCCTTTGTTTTCCGAAAAAAGATCTTTCAACCATCTGGGATAGTTCTTTAGGAATGGAAGTAAGGAAAACATGCTTCAAATTTGGATCTGCTCCGACTTGGTAAAAAAACTGAAGCATTATTCGATAATGCTTATCAAGATGTTTTTCCTGGAGGGAGCAGCATCTTCTTTCGAAAAAAATCTCTTCTTTTTATCTCTATTAGATCAGTGGGTTTTCCCACAAAGACATGATATAAGAGAGTGATGACATGGCTGAAATTAGGTGACATCAGAAAATGGATCTGATCTTGTTCTGAAATTGATTGCCACCAGAGTTTTAAGCTTCCTGTGAACCTTGTAACAAAGTTGTACAGGACGTCATTCATATCATGGTTAGTGATAGACTGGGTATTCAACCAAGTATGAAATTCTTCAAGCCTTAATGGCCATTTGTGATAAGGAATATCATCAATGGTGAAGAATTGTTTTGATGCCATGGACACATGCTGAGCAGGATTGCTTGTCTGGCCAATTTCTGGGTCAGAATAGTTTGATTCCATTTCATCATCTGGGGGGTCAGCCATGAATATTGATGAAGTTACTGGTGCAATAGGGAGGGAATCAACTGTAGGAATTGAGAAGGATGAAGAAGAGGAGAGGGATACTGAATCTGATTCAGCATCATGAGAAGTTTGCTCTACTAGGAGCAGAATCTGTTCTTCTGGAATGACAGGATCAGGCTGTTGGATAACAAGGTTAGGTTCCTAAGTACCTAAATCCTTTAGAAAAGATTCTAATCGATTTGATAGCATCATCTGATCTGGCCTTTCTCTTATAACAATGGAACTTGATTCTGTAGGCGGTATTTTTTTCTTTCCCCTTTTCCTTCTGCAAGGCCTTGAGGCGATTTCATATTTCTGCCATATCTGGTTCTCTTCTGTAAGGATCTGCTGGAATAGTGGAAAAAATAGACGTTTGTGGCGGTGGGAGTAAATACCCGGTTTTAACAGGAGGTGCCAATGGGTCAAACTGTTTGAACCTTCCTTCTTCAAGAAGCTGGATTTGCTCAAGAGAATAGTCAAATGCAAGTCGCAATTAGGTGGAGATCTGTTAATGAAGAGAACGGGGTCACTGAGAAACAAAAGTTGACATATTCAATGAACGATGTTTCTGGTATTCTAGATTTTCCAATTGCAGGAGGCGTGAGCGATTTGTCTCATGACACGTAAAAAAGGGCAAGGTCGAAGTTGAAGATGCTAGAAAGAAGCATAATGACCTCAGAGGAAAAGGCAAATCCCGGATGAGCCGCGCTCATCCAGAATTATAGGAAGTCGAATCACCGGACTATGAGGACGATGAAGAAATGGCCGAATGGTTTGGCAGTGGAAAGATGTGAGTAGAGATCCCTGTACATGTATACCTTCTCGGAGACCACATAGAATTTCTGTCTTCAACGGCTCCATGACCTCGATGATGACTTTCGACATCATGCTTCTGTTGAGCCATTTGAATTTGATGCTTTAGGCCTTTTATAATCGCACTTCAAGCACCCATATTCCTTCTAAAGTCGATGCAGTTGCTGCTACCAATCACAGATCCATAACGCAGAACAGCTCATGAACAGTAACTACTCAATATAGGAGGTCACTAGAAGAAGATTAGCAAGAACTCACGATTCACACTCCCACTCCCGGGATCAAGTTGCCTTTCCGGGGTTTTTCTATGCGCTGCAAACATCCGGTATTCTTTGCAAAATTTATGAAAATTGCATCTGCAAAATGCGACGATTTCTCTAAGACAGGGAGCTCTTCGACCCTCACCACAAATCGGTGAACAACTAGGAAAAGACATGAGAAGCCATCACTCGTCACATATCTCAGTCTCCTTTCTTTAGCGGAACACGATCTCGGTCTTCCTGTAGTTGACTCAGTCCTTCTCAAGAAAAAGTTATCCCATCGCAAGCTTGGCTTCTTCCAGGTACTCAACCACGGTGTGCCAACGGAGGTCTTGGACCGCACGATCACGGCCGTGAAGGCCTTCAACGAGCAACCGATGGAGGCGAAGGCAAGGATATACCGGAGGGAGATGGAGACCGGCGTCGCGTTCTTCTCCAACGTTGACTTGTTCCATTCCAAAGCGGCCAGCTGGAGATAATCAACCAAGCTTAATATTGGATCACATCAAATCAAGTTTAGAATATTTAGCAAATGATCAAAAAATTGTCTAAAAAATTCTAAACCTATCATACAGCAGTCAATTCAATTTTAAACATTTTAACGTATCAATTTAATCATATACATTTTAATTATGTCAATTTAGTCCCATACCTTTTAATAATTTATCAATTTAATCTAAACCTTCTAATGGTGCATCAATTTAGTCATTTCAATTAATTTTTACCAAAAATAATTGACATAACAATTTAGTCAATGTTGGCCGTAATATATGACACGGCGATATTGATGTTGACAATTATTGTAATTTTTTCATTCATTATGATTTTTTTCTTTTTCTTTTTTTTTTCTTTTCCCTTTTTCCCTCCATTGGCCATCATCAGGCTTCATCGATGGCCGATGGAGGTTGCTGGCCACAAGTGAGGGCTGCCCTTGTCGGCCCTTAACGTGGGCCACCTTCGCCTAAGGCCAGCAGAGTTCATTGTGATAGTGCTAGTACGAGCACCTAGAGGGGGTGTATAGGTGCGAAAACAACTTTTGCAAGATATAGTATAAAACTTTACTTTTAACCTGAGTCTGGTTGACAATAGACTTTGCAGAGGAAATCAGACTCTAACAATTAAATAGAGTTAAGAGCAAAATAAAAAAGTTTAGGGAATAGAATAAGAACACAAGGTTTATAGTGGTTCAGCTTAATCCAAGCCTACGTCCACTCTCCCGCACTGACAGCCCACCGGCTAGATTTCACTATGAATCAAAAGAGTCGTTACAGTATCACGTCCTTAATTCCATAGTGTAGAGACTCTACTACACTTCCTCAAGGCCTCACAAATGTCTAAACTCTCATTTGAGTACAAATCTTCACTCAACAATTGAATCAGCAAAGAATAAGGAACTTCAGACTTTGGAATTTATCTATCACGCACACACTCGAATAACTAGAGCGTCTTCCTTATATACTCCTCTATGCCTTCATAACTGTTAGCACCTTCCAAATGACTTCTTTCAATCTACCCGTTGGACATAATCAATTGGGAAGATCTCAAGTTCCTTAAGGAATGTGATGATGGTCGACCAATCCTGCTCACCCATACAATTAGGATCTAGGTTTCCATAAGTGGAATCTTCCAAGTATACTTCGCCAATCAACGGATCCAAATTACTCGAATTAATTTCAAAATGAATAATAGATCTTGAGATGTTATCTCCAGCCGTGAGAACTTCTTTAGCTGCTCGAATCAAATCCTTAAAAAAATACTCGATTCTGGATAAGTCTTCTTCGTCAGTTTAAAAATTGTCAATAAGGGCAGACTTTAAATCTTGAGTCTGGCGGTCTGATGGTTTTCAGACTTTGATGAAAGAGTCTGCAAGTCTTCAGACTAGACTGATGGAAACGTTTTGTCAGTTTCAAAACA
Source organism: Eucalyptus grandis (assembly GCF_016545825.1). Taxonomy (NCBI): domain Eukaryota; kingdom Viridiplantae; phylum Streptophyta; class Magnoliopsida; order Myrtales; family Myrtaceae; genus Eucalyptus; species Eucalyptus grandis. The sequence goes on along the minus strand of NC_052613.1, from coordinate 45,037,675 downwards.
AATAAGGAAGTTTTCTCTAACACATTGGTCATTGATGATGCTTGGTAGAGGGAAAAAAACGAAAAACAAAAAGAAAAAGAAAAAGTTATTCATAAAATTAAAAAACTTTAAAAAATTGCGTGAATTATCAACGTCAACACGAGGGGTGAGTACGGTTCCTAGGTAGAACGGGAACCGGAGAACCAAACCGAGGGTTTCGGTTCTCGGTTCCATTTTTTTTTCGAACCAGGACCCTTAGTAATAAGCATAGAAACCTAATTTTTTCTTTCATCTTCAGCCTTCTTCACTTTCCCTTTTCTTTACATTTCCTCTCTACAACTCTTCATGCCCCTGACAACCCCACGCTGCTTGCCGCCCTTGAAGCTACCCTCACGACCCACAACGTCGTCGTCGACGTTGCCGCTGCTCTTTTTGACGATGCTAAAGACTCTTGCCATCGCGTGTGCCGCCTCCCAACAACGATCTGCTATCGGGCTACCACTGCGACACTTTTGTTGTTCCATCGTCGTTGTTTTTCCGTCAACAAGACGGCTGCTGTGCAGACTTCAACGACGAACGGCCCGCATGTTAACGAGCTGCCGCATCTCAGCCTCTCGAGTTTAGCTCGCTCAACTCAACCACTGATTTGAACTGAGTTCAGCTCATCTGAATCTCTCTCTCTCTCTCTCTCTCTCTCTCTCTCTCTCTCTCTCTCTCTCTCTCTCTCTCTCTCTCTCTCTCTCTCTCTCTCTCCGTCTTCAATTTTGCAGAAAGTCGCCACTAGAGAAGCAAATTGGAGGATGGTCTCTCTCTAGGAGCAAAAGGTGTCATCCGTCCAAAACCTAGGTTCGTTTGCTCTATCATCTTCAATCCTCTATGTGCTCGTATCTCTTCAATTGATTGAGGCCGGTGGTGGTGGTGGTGATGGTGATGGTTCAAAGAGAGTGAAGAAGTGGAGAGACGCACTTCACCAAGTGGCTAATTTGTTCGGATGGCATCTAGGCAATGGGTAATTGTCTAATTAATCTCAGCTAAGTGATTGGATTCTCTTGATTGATGTTTGTTTTGTAGAGAATTTCTGTTAGATTAAAATCATATTATAACTCGCTAGAAATGGTAAAGATGAAACTTTGTTGCCTAACTTTAGCAGATTGTTTGAGAAATGGGATTTCAATTGAGTCTCCTTAGAAGAAGGAAGCAAAACTATGGGTTTGGAATTGGATTCCAACTTTCAGAGTCTGATTCTTCCGATATATAAAGCGGATTAATTAAGGGACATCATTTCGCCTTATGCTCCTGAAATTGCTAAGTCCCTTCGCATGACAACAAATCAAACTTGTGGAGGAACAATGAGAACCCAAGAAGGTGCAGGAATAGAAACCTTAAGGATATGGAGAACACACCTTGAAGAAAACCGGGCGTAAGTAGCATTGCATAAAGCCCAAGGGCAAGTAACTTTGTAATCCACCGATAGCCTAGCCTGGACAACATAGATGAAGACAAGCACTTTATGAGAAACAGCATACAATGATAAAAAAAAAAAAAAAATAAAAAGCAAAGCCATTTCCTACTAGGTGGAGTTGGTGCTTAATGCTAAATTGCAATATCAAAGCATAAATACTAGAGAAGAAGGGGAAATGAGCTTTTTTTTTGCTCCCATGACATTCAGTGCAAAGTAACTTTGTACCATCATCATTCCATGTATATATATAGTTGACTCTGTAGACTTTTAAGATTAGTGTAAGTTAGCCATTGATTTCTTCCAACATAACAACTTTATGATTAAGAACCTGTGCAGGGTTGGCTTCTTTTTTTCTTTTTTGAGTCTTTAGTACTTTTGCATCGTCTTGTTCCTTATTTGGTTTTTATTAATAGAGATGCTACAATTATCTGGAATTCTCTAGTATTGGTCTTTCGAATTAGACCACAGAACTAGGAAAAGAGAATTTGCTAAGACTTGCATGTTGCGCTTGAAGAGGACATTTGATTGATAGCCGGAATGCATTATCTTAGTTTATCTATGTTGTAATGATTTATGGTTGGTCTCACGCTGATATTCCCATCTCCAAGTTATAGGGTTGAACCTTGCTTGCATCAGTAGTCTTATGACTTTGTTTGGTGAATGCTGAACATTTTATCATGGGTATGGGACCCTTATGGTCACCCTTATGAGGGTAGTCACTGATGGTCATGCCATTGTCACTTTCTCTCTCCATGTCATGACTTTGTTTGTTGCATAGTTTATTCTGAAAATGAAACCAAAAAAAAAAAAAAACCTGTTGAAACCTGGAACCGATCCCGGAACCTGTGACAGGGTAGGTTCTAGGTTATTGGTTCTAACAGGTAGGTTTCATGTTCCAAAAAATGAGGAACCTATACCTAATGGTAGGTTCCAGGTTCCAGACGGAACCGAACTGGAACTAAGAACCGCTCACCCCTAGTTAGCACTAGTCGCCCTAAGTGCCAATCGTGTCATGTAAAATAACCGATGCTTACTACACCACCATGTCAACAATTTTGGCCATAAATGACCGAAAGATCTAAATTGATAAATCATTAGAGAGTTTGGACTAAAGATAATTCATCAAATTGTTTAGGACTAAATTAGTATAATTGAAATGTTTTGAACTAAATTGATAATTATAATTAAATGTAGTATTAAATTGGCATAATTGAATAGCTTGGGATTGAATCGGATGCAATATAATATGTTTCTGACTTTGCGGATAATTTTTTTAACAAATGGTACGGACTGATACGTTGTATATGACTAATGGAAGAGGGTGACGCATCTCAATGTGATGAGCGTGACATTGATAAATTATACATCTGGATTGCATGAAGTTGGAGAATTAATTAATATTTTTAAGGGGACAAACAAAAAGAAAAGTCATTCGAACATTAAAAAAAAAAACTGGGCAAGCAAAAAGAATTTGTTTAAACCAATGCAAGGAATTATGTTGCAGGGACACACTCCAGATAAGGTTGTAACCGAAAGCGAACGTGGCAGAGATCCTTGAGGTGTGCAGAAATGAGGTGATGGAATGGGATCAGCAAATCCATCGCTTGGGAGGCATCCTAATGGGACTGTTGAACGAGGGGTTGGGATTGAGTCCCGGAAAGCTACAGGAATTGACATGCCCAGAGAGCAAGATGATGGTGGGGAATTACTATCCGTACTATCCCTAGCCCGATTTGACGGTCGGCTTGGCGTCCCACACGGACCCGGGAGTGATCGCAGTGCTCTTGTAGGACCAACTCCCAGGTTTGCAAGTGAAGCACAAGGATGAATGGTTGGATGCACCACCCCAATCCCGGTGCTTTGGTTGTGAACATTGATGATGACATCCTTCAGGTAAACTTTCGTTGAGTACTAGGAGCATTACCAAAGCACCTGAACCTATTCAATAGTAACATTATACAATAAAATAGAGATCTGATTTATGTGATTTCAATCTTTGTAGATCATGTCCAACAATAAGTACAAAAGCACAGAGCATACAACATTGGCCAACCCTAATCGAGAGCCAAATATGTCTATTGTAGTTTTCTACGACTTGAGCAATTTGGATATCCAGCTCAGACTATTGCCGAAGCTTGTATCCTCAGATAAACCTGCAGCTTTTCGGCAATTCATTGTGGGCGCATACTTGAGGGCATTCTTTACTACTGAGTTGGACGAAAGTCTGGTTGATTACTCCAGGGAATGATTCAGAGGTGCATGGGCTAGAAAAGATGATACGGGCATAAGATTGCTTCTTTGTAGGACTGGAGGAAATACTGGATTCTTCCCCTGTATAATACTGATCATTATATACTGATCATTGAGAGGTAGAGTATCTATGTCCTATTATATTTTGTTTCTTGTCAAAAAATCACGTTCTCTATCATGTAGGGAACATAATAATACAGCGCCTTTTCTGCTTCACTGTAACCCTAGCCTTCCTTCACATATAATATTCTTCTAGAAAATTATATATTTATCACTATCAAATAAGTCTTTATCTCTTCTCTTATAACAAATACTATATTATTAGTGTTACCAACAATTTAAAAATATATATATGCATACAGACAAGCCGCAAAAAACGCTAATTGAGTGGCTAGTTTAGATATAAAATAGAGGAGTTAAATGGGTGAGTTCAAATGAATATAAATATCAAGAAAGAAAAGGAAAAAAAATTGAAAATATACATGAGATTTCACCTACATACCATTCACCAGTTACAGCTAGGTAGAGGCAAGCAAAGCCTCTCCTTTATTTATCTTTGAGAAAATTCCAAATGAGACCTTGAAGTGTCTTTATTTTTTCAAATAAGAACTTGAAGTAGACCCCGTTTCAAATGCAGGCCTGAAATGGTCATATAAGTATCAAAGAAGGGATTGAAATGATTATGATTATTTCGAATAAGGGTTTAGCCTCACCCGCTTGTCAGTCGGCAAAAAATTCCTACCAATTAAGGATATTTTTGTCAAAACACAATATAAAATAAATTAAAATTAAATTAGATTAAAATTAGAAAGAAAAATTAAAAAATGAAAAATACAGGCGGGAGGGAGTGGGAGGGCTCCCTCCTCCCTATGGTCGTCACCCCATCGCCAATGGGGCGACAGGCGATAGCCGGCGAGGTCATCGGCGCCTCGACAAGGGCCAACAATCCTCATCGACCACATGCAAGGATCTTCATCCCTCCTATGTGTGTTATTTTTTTCTTTTTTAATTTTTTAAGTTTTTTTGTAAAGAAAAAAGGAAATATTAAAAAAAAAAACTCAAAAGACAAAATTGCCCTTCATCGAAAGTAAGTTCAGGCCTTATTTGAGACTAATATAGTCACTTTAAGTCATTATTTAAAATAATATTTAATGCATGCTCTTATTTGAGAAAGTAAGAACAATTACGACCCTTATTTGAAATAATATATACTTCAGACCCTTATTTGGGAAAATGAGAATACTTCGGCCTTTATTTGGAATTTCCTCTTTATTTTTTCTTTTTATATAAAAACTTATAAAAACGTATCTTAATTACTGTTTCACCGAGAATCTTCTCGGAGAAAGTATCTTTCATTGAAGGTTGAATCTTCGACTTTTTTTCTTTTTTTTTTTTTTGGGTTTTGTATATAGGGTTCTTTTTCCTTTGGAAAAGGAAACGACTAATTCTACTCTAATGGCAATAATAATAAATAAAGATAAATTCAATGGCCTTGTAGAAAATTTCAGGATAAATGATGACTAAAGTAGATGTAAAAAGCAGCAAATAACAAGTGTATTGCATTCTCTGTCAAATTTCTCGGTCCTTTTACAGTCACTTAGGCTGCGCATGATAACCTTCCCCGGCCCAAGAATTTATATTCTTCTCTTCCCCGGAACAAAAAAAGAATAGAAACTTGTTTGATAACGGCAACTTAGTTTTTTGTTCCCGGGAACAAAAAGTTAGCCCGGGAATGGTTTTGGAATAGAAATGATAAGTAAAAAAAAGTTACTTCTTGTTCCCGGGAACAAGTTTAAGAAATAAGTGAATTTTTTTTCTTTTATTCTTCTCTTGCTAACCGCCATTGACCGCCGTTGATCGCCGCCCGCCACGGCCGGCCGACCAACCGTCGCCATCGCCGGTGGCCGCCGGCCGGCCGACCATTGCCGCCACCGGTCACGCCGCCCGGGTCGCCGTCGCCGGTGACCGCGCTGGTCGACCGCCGGCGGCACCGGTGGCGGCGGCGGCGGCGGTCGACCGGCGGCAACGTGCGGTGGCGGCGGCGTCCGGCGGTGGCGGCGGTCTACTGGAAAAAATAAAAAACAAATAAATATAAAAAAGAAACTGTTTTTTACCAAACACATTTCTATTCTTTTTCTATTTCTAGAGTAAAAATTTTGTGTAGTTACCAAACGGGTTTTTTTACATAGAAATTGTTCCCCATAATAGAAATAGAAAAGAACTATTTTTGAAAAAAAAATTGTTCCCCAGCCAAGAAATGTTACCATGCGCAGCCTTATCTTCGGCTATTTATGGCCAGATAAGGAAAATAGCTCTCTCGACATTTCAAATAATCTCCCGAATTCTCGGTTCGCATTCAATAATTGTACTATCTCATCCACGAGGTAGATGATATTGAGTGCTTCGGTAATTGATATCCTGCTTCTTCGGTAACTGGCTCTTTCCTATCTTCTTTTTCCGAATAATTGTTGATACCGAGTCGTCGGTGACTATGACCGTTGCGATTATGGCCTTATCCGGATTTCCTTTGATAGACACGTCTTATGGAAGCCTAGTGCGCCCATTCGGTTCTTGATAGCCCATGAGGACAAGTTCTAGTGTCAACAATTACTTTATCAGGTTAATGATTAGATAAGAACCATTTCTTACTTAACCTGACCATTTATAAGATGACCTTCGATAAATTAGATGTTGTTTTAAGCAAATTATTAGTATATTATTTAGCTTTTGGTGTCTTAGAAGATGAAACTTCATAAAATAAACTTAAATTGCACTGCTATATAAAGATATACCAATTTTCTCTTTAGTATATATCCATCAATCCTAAACAAAAACACTTCGCGCTATTTCTACTTATATATGTTTTGCTACGCAGTGTTTTTCTCCATCATGTAATAATGACAAACATTATCGAAACCTTTACAGCCCTACTCTCTTAAAATTCCGACTCCACTTCATGTTTTATCCATAAATAGCTTATCTGTCGAAATATGCCGATTGAATCCTAACATCATGACCTTTAATTTCAATCACCCAATTAAAACATTGTTGGGAAAATTTTTATTTTTAGATTCCAATGAATTCGCAAGCTTTCCGACATCAAAAAAATCATACTAATCAAATTTCACATGAGAGATAAATAAAGGCCAAAATTTTGTACCGATTGTAAAACAGGAGGAGTCTAACCTCAGAATTGGATTGCACATTACTCTTTATAGGATATTCTTAACTCTCAAAACTTTTAAACACATCTCGTTATTTTTCCTCGTGTCCAACCATAGACTTTTCGCCTCTAATTTAATACTTCATTTGTAACAACCCAATTCGACAAGAATGTGAAGTGATCACTAGGCCAAAGAACTTAGATAAGGAGCAACTCCCAACAAATTTTTAAGATGGAGAAGGGTTACGCACCGCATAGAAGGAGAAAGTTCCTAAAATACATATTAAATCGAAATTAACTCACAAGATACACATTTTGACATAATGGTAATATTTAGTATTGAAATTTCAATGCTAAGTATGATCACGTGAGAGCACTATCGGGATAGATGACCTTTTGAGAAAGTGCCAACTCAAACGCCTAAGAACTTAAACTGTGAAGCTCGATATGGGATGGGTTAAAACAAACAATTCCTCAAATAAGTTAATCCACGATGCCACAAGTTTGATTTCGAGGAGTTCAACCAATAAAATCAAAAGCAATTTCGGATTGTTTCATGACAAAAGGAGTTGACTGTGAAACCAAAAATTACATATGATTGGAATTTCATAAAACTTTTATAAAACCTAATTGTCTCGGATAACCAATAAAATTGTGCCACGCCAACATTCTTGCATTAGTATTTTGTATCACAGACAAGCATAGTTTAGGTGTGTAATGGTCATGGCACACAAATATTAGAACTTTATTTATTTCACAAAAAATGTGACATTTTTTTAAATATTTTTCAAGAGTTATATTTCAAGAAAACGACAATTTTTTTTTTTTTGCTTAACTGAAACCCAAAAATAAATTAATAAAAAAATTTGTCATTTGGTATGAAAAATATGATTTGATTTTCTTAGGTAAAACTATCAAAAATTTTGAATTATTAATATTTTTTTTCTTTCTCCTTCTTCCTCCACCGGTCGTTGGTCGTCAATCACGGTGAGGGATGAGCTTGCTAATCTTGAGCAAGGCTCCACCTCGCCAAATTCAATGAGGCCAATGAGCTCGAGCCTCACTAACCTTAGGCAAGCTCATCCCTCGCATATGGTGCGTTGTCAGCCATCCTCGTGGTTGGAGATCGGCCAAGAAAGAAGGAAAAAGAAAAGAAAGAAAAAATAATTAATTAATTAATTTAATTTTTTTTAAATATAATTTATAAGAACAATTGCTTCATTAACCAAGAGCCTAAGCCAAAGCGGCAAGACTCCACGCATTGCCTTTGTGAAACCAGGCTTGAGTACCAGGGATCAAAGTTCGGGGATTGGAGACTCAAGCATGATCTTTATGGACCTAGATTTGGGTGCACAGGCACCCAGACTTCTAGCCTAGTCTCACTAGATCTAAGCTTGAGCGCTGGAGACCTAGTCTTGAATGCTAAGAATTAGTGTTGGGGATTCTATACCCAAATATAAAATTTCGAGTTCAAGCACCAGTACCTTATCATATTTTGGAAAATGTTTTTCAACTTTTTCAAAAAAAAAAAATATTTTCTTGAATTTAAGTATAAGTTCTCCATTGAATCATTTTTCTAAGCGAACCAAATACCAAAAAATGAAGAAATTGTATTCCCGAAAAATGTTTTTTACAAAACAAACGAAGCTTGTAAACTTATTATTAACTTTTGGCCCCTCGTGTTTCTCCAGGCTAAGCTCTTTACCCATCTTTTGCTTTTATTTTCTTGTTAATATCAAACACTGTAAAAAAGAAAAAGACACTCTTTTTATTCCATAAGAGCCATGGTTTCCCCTTATCTCTGGTTTCAATCCTATCTTTTGGGAAATGGAACAATAGTGCTTAAGCCAGTAGCCAATGTTTTAAAGAAATTAATTCGCCCTAGTGAAGTCGATACTCTATCGAAGAGGCGGTACCAATCCCCCCCCCCCAAAAAACAAAAAACGACCATCGTAATGCTACAGTTTCTCTATAAATTTGGAAAAACATATAAAGATGTCATAAAATCTACAGGAGCAATAATAACTAATAATTGAACAGTTGAAATATAGTTGAACGACTAATCATCAAAACGAGGCTTTAAAAACCTGTAATTTCCCCGCTTTTTTAATAAAAAAAGAAAAATTTAGCCTCGCGTAATCAAGATGCATTGACTCGTAAGTTTGTTCTCTCATTTTTACGTTGATATTTCCATCGCGTTCTTTTTCATATCACTCCACCACACGAATACGGCATCTTTTTCTTTTTAACAAAGAGCGTGAGAAAGCCGACATTATTTCTTTCGGAAAAAGTGCCAAAAAAGTCATAAATCTTTTGCCTTTGTACCAATTTAGTCCTAAACCTTTTTTTTTGTGCCAATTCAGTCCTAAACATTTTTACATTATGCCAATTCAGTCCTTTTCGGCCAATTTTAGCCGGATTTTGCTGACTGAACGCCGGCCGACGACGTGACCTCATCAACGCCGACATAGATAACTTTTAATAATATTTAATTTTTTTTTTTAATTTTGTCTTTTTCCTCCGGCTGATCGCCGAGGTCCAACAACCAGCCAGAGTTGATGCCCGGCGAGGGCGAGGCCGACCTCGCTGGCCACCTCGTGGGCGAGGCTTGCCTCGCTAGATCCAGCTAGGGGCGAGGCTTGCCCTCGCGGGATCTGGCGAGGGTGAGCCTCACCAGCCCTCACCGGCCATTGGCGAGGCTTGCCCTCGCCAAATCTAGCGAGGTCGAGCCTCACCGACTCTCGTTAGCATGGGCGAGGCTCGCCCTCATCGGATCTGGCGAAAGTTGAGCCTCGCTGAATCCGGCGAAGTCGAGCCCCGCCAGATCCAGCGAGGGCAAGCCTCGCCCATGGCTGGCAGGGGCTAGCGAGGGCGAGCCTCGCCCATGGCTAGCAGGGGCCGATGAGGCTCGCCCTCGCCGGATTTGCCCGCGAGGTGGCCGGCGAGGTCGGCCTCGCCCTCGGCGACCGGCTAAAGGAAAAGACAAAAATAATAAAAAAAATTAAAAATATATATTATTAAAAGTTGTCAACGTCGGTGCCGATGAGGTCACGTCGGCCCGGTCGACGTCCGGTCAGCAAAATCCAGCCGGAAAGGACTGAATTGACACAACGTAAAAATGTTTAGCATTGAATCGGCACAAAAAAAAATGTTTAAGACTAAATTGCACAATAGCAAAAGATTTATGACTTTTTTGGCATTTTTCCCTATTTCCTTCTTTCGTAATGCCATTAAGCACGCGACCGCAGGGTTTGGTTTTTGTCGAATGAATCCAGGAAGGAAGCTGTCTCTTCCTCTCCCTTTGCCATCGCCTCCTCGTCCTTCCCTTTCTCTTTCCTTGCAACACGACACTCGCATCGGTCAAACCAGAAACTCTAATTTTCGTGTATTTTTCGTAATTTCGTTCTAATTCATGAATTTGATTAAAAAAAAAAGTAGTAATTTGCAGAAGCTGAATTACCATTTGGGATCGGGTCGAGTCAAGTTTAAAATTTTATAGAAAACTAGAAAAGGACACGAAATGATATATTGTACAGCTGGATCGCATAATATCGGGGAATTTAGTCTTGTTTTAGTTTCTTACGGGGACAAACAAAAGAAGTCATTTAAAAAGAGAGAATTGGGAAAGCAGAAAGAATCAGTTCAAGCAATGCAAGGAATAATGTTTCAGGGACACGCTCCAGATAAGGCTGGAGCCGAAAGGGGACATGAAAGAGATCCCCGAGGTGTGCAAAAATGAAGTGATAGAATGGGATCAGCAGGTCCCATGACCGGATTTGAAGCTTTTAAGCGTAAAAACGTTAACTTTGATTTGAAATAATGTGGAAGCTAATCAATCTTGCAATCCAAATACAACACAAAGAGAACGAAATTACCCAAAAAAGCAACGAAGAATAATTATGAGCCCGAGAATATATACGTGGTTTGGCTCAAATGTCGATCTTCACTCTGTAAGAAGAGCCAGCCACAAAGAATCTATTAATCAGTTGGAGGATTATAGAGTTTCAATCGCTCACTCTAGCACTTCTGAACCCTAAATTACATCCAAACCCATGGTATTTAGCTTCACGTAATTTCTGCGCAAAACAATTCGCGAAGTATTTTCTCGTGACTGCCAAACACACCGCCTTTGGGAAGACAAGCGATCTCAATTGAATGCACCGCACAAAGCCACCCAATGAAATCCAGGAAGAAGAAGAAGCTCCACATGTCCAAGTGGGTCGTGGACTTCCTTTTTCGTCCTGCTACAAAGCCACTAATCAATTTTCTCAGGGACGATACGTGCTACATCAATGGGGTGTAAAATAAAATCCCACGAAGAAGGCAACGCTGCCTAATTACATCACCAAAGGCACCGAACCACTGATCAATTTTCTCTATGACGAGAAGGTGTTAAAAAAATTGGGTGTAACATTAGATCCCACGAAGAAGACAACTCTGCCTAATTACATCACCAAAGGCACCAAACCATGCCCATGATAAACACACGCACGTGTATGTATACATACATTAAACTAGGAATCCCTGTGTTCACCGACTCTGACATGGAAATCCATTCCCATGTTTTTGCCAACTCAATTAACCAACTCCAACGAGGAAATGTTGGGGCTTGAAATGTTCTAATTCATGAATTTGATTAAAAAAAATAGTAATTTGCAAAAGCTGAATTACCATTTGGGATCGGGACGAGTCAAGTTTAAAATTTTATAGAAAACTAGAAAGGGACACGAAATGATATATTATACAGCTGGATCACATAATATGGGGGAATTTGTTCTTGTTTTAGTTTCTTACGGGCACAAACAAAAGAAGTCATTTGAAAAGAGAGAATTGGGAAAGCAGCAAGAATCAATTCAAGCAATGTAGGGAATAATGCTGTAGGGACACGCTCCAAATAAGGCTGGAGCCGAAAGGGAACATGATAGAGATCCTCGAGGTGTGCAGAAATGAGGTGATGGAATGGGATTAGTGTAAGTGCTAGTATGAATACCTAGAGGGGGTGAATAGGTGTGAAGACAATTTTTCGCAAGAAACGGTAGATATATTCTAGGTTCTAAAAACTGAGTCTAAAAAACAATAGACTTTGAGCGAATTCAAACTTTAGCAATTAAATAGAATTATGAACAAAATAAATGAGTTCATGAAAGAGAATAAGAACATAGTAATTATAGTAGTTCGGCTTGGATCAAGCCTACGTCCACTCTCCACGTTGAAAACTTACTGGCTGGATTCCACTTAAAATCAAAAGAGATTTTACAGCTTGTGATATCAACTTCACAGTGTAGAGTCTCTACTACTCTCTCATGAAGTCTCACTATGAGTTTCTCTCTTTTGTATACAATTTGAGCTCAATATATCGAATAATAAGAAAATAATAAGCTTCAGATTTTGAAATTTTTCTTTCACGCACTCTATCGAATAACTGGAGAGACCATCTTAAATACTCAAGAGATCTCAAGTCATTTGAAGATTGTGATGAAAGCTCATCAATCCCGTTCGCCCATACAATCAAGATCTTGATTTCCATAAATAGACTATTTTCATATTTACTTGCAATTCGAAAAGATTTGATTTATCTAAATTGATTTCAATAAAGATAATCAATCCTGTAAGTGATATGTCCAACCAGAAAGCCATCCATAAACCATATGAACTGAACTCCTGAAGAGATAAAAAAAAAAAAAAAAAAAAATCTCACATATGAATAAGTTTTCATTCTTTAGTAGCGTTCAGTCTAGAATTTGTTAGTGTGGGCAAACTTTGACACAAAGTTTAGAAGTTTTCAGACTTTAACACTAAAGTCTGGTTGTCTTCAGACTTTGACATAAAAATCTGGAAATCTTCATTGTAGACTTTGAATAAGTTTTGTCAACTTCAAAACGATAAAGAAGTTTTCTCTAACAATCAACATGTCCCATGCCCGTGATTTGAAACTTTTAAGCGTAAAAATGTTAACTTTGATTTGAAATAATGTGGAAGTTAATCAATCTTGCAATCCAAATACAACACAGAGAGAACGAAATTACCAAAAAAGTCAACGAAGAATAATTATGAGCCCGAGAATATATACATGGTTCGGCTCAAATGTCGATCTTCACTCTATAGGAAGAGCTAGCCACAAAGAATCTATTAATTAGTTGGAGGATTATAGAGTTTCAATCACTCACTCTAGCACTTATAAACCCTAAATTACATCCAAACCCACGGTATTTAGTTTCACGTAATTTCTGTGCAAAACAATTCGCGAAGTATTTTCTCGTGACTACCAAACACACGCACCTTCGGGAAGACAAGCAATCTCAATTGAATGCACCGCACAAAGCCACCCAATGAAATCCAGGAAGAAGAAGAAGCTCCACATGTCCAAGTGGGTCGTTGAAATAATTATCAAAAAAGTCTTAAATCTTTTGCAATTATGTCAATTCAATTCTAAACTTATTTTTTTGACCAATTGAGTCCTAAACCTTTTATAATTGTGCAAGTTCAGTCCTTCCAACCAAAATTGGCCAGTGGCACTGATGTGGCCGTTGGCCAAACGCCGGCAACAAATTTTTTAATAATATTTTATTTTTTCAAATTTTTTTATTAATTTTTAATCTTTTTTACATATTTCTCTCCTTTTCCCCCTCCCTCCTTATTCCTTTGGCTCTAGCAACCAGCCAGCCCTGTCGGGGTGTTTGGTTCAGCTTTCCCAAGGGGCTTTCAGCCCCGAAAGCCCATTGGGGAAAATATTTGGTGTTTGGTTTACACTTTTGAGCTTGCATTTCCCAAATGCCAGCATTCGGAATGCTGAAAGCCCAAAGCAAGTCCGGACCTACTTTGGGCTTTCAGCATTTTCGGAATGTTAGTTTAGAGTTTAAAGAATTTTTTTCTTTCCAATATTGCCATTACCGATAATTGTTTTTTCCCATTTTGCCCTCCAAAACACTGTTCATCTTCTTCCTTGGACTTCCATGGCTTCGCTCGGTCAAGCTTCGCGGTGGTGGGCAGCGCTCTTCCTTGGACTTCCGTGGACTTGCTGCTCGGCCAAGCTTCGCGATGGGCGGCGCTTAGCCGCGAGCGGCCAGATCTGGCCGCCGGGGGCCGATCTGGCTGCCGGAAAGCCTCGCCTAAGGTCGCGCGACCTTAGGCGAGGTGGCCCGAGGTCGGGCGACCTCGGGCGTCGCCCGAGTCGAGCGACCCGGCAACGCCGCCCGAGGCCGCGCGCTTGAGGCCTCGCGATCTCGGGCAACACCCCGGGTTGCTCGACCTCGGCGCGACCCGGGCGGCGTTGCTTGAGGCCACGCGACCTCGGGCGGCATCGCCCGGGTTGTCACCGAGGCCGGGGTCGCCGCCCGAGGTTGCGTGGCCTCAAGCGGCTGGGTTGCGCAACACCTGAGGTCGACGCCTCCCTCCCCCCCGCCGTCGTCGCCGCCGCCGCCGCCGCCACCAGCCACCTCCTCACCACCACCAACTGCTCCCCCACAATTTTCCCCTCACCACGCGATCTCCTCCTCCCTTTTCTTTTCTTTTTTTCATTTTTCTTTTTACTTTGAAATAGCTTTGCAAAACATGCACAAAAAATTGGTTTCCAAACACAACTCCCTTCCCAAAATGCTCATTCTCTCAAAGGTACTTGGGGAAATGCAAAGCCATTTCCCCAAAGTTGAACCAAACGGGGCCTCAGTCATCGGACTAAGGTGGTTAGGTGAGCTTGCCTCGCCATTATTGGGTGAGGGTGAGCTCACCTAGCCACTAGCCGGGCAAGCCCTCGCCAGATCCGACAAGGGAGTCCTCGCCTAGCGACAACAAAGCAAGCCCTTGCTAGATCCGGCGAGGGGGGCCTCACCATCACTTATGGGTGCCACACTTGGAGGGTAGGCCAAGGGCAAGGGTGGTGTTGATCTTGAGGCCAAGGTTGGGGTCGTCCCAGTCCTTGATGAGGATGCACCGACAATTCTTGCTCTTCTACAGCATCGCCTTCCACAGTTGATGGCGGGGCTCTTGGTGTCCCTACGCACGTACAGCAAGCAGCTCGCCAACCCAACCAGTTGGTCCGCACACTCCACCTAGACTAGCTCACACTCGCCAGACTAAGCAACGGCAGGGCAAGCTCGCCCTCACCTAGTGACGGCGAGGTGAGCTCACCCAGTCGCCTTAGTCCAGCAACTAGCGAGGGCTAGCCAATCGCCGGAGCCAAAGGAAGAAGAAGAAAGGAGGAGGGAGGAGGAAGGAGGAGGGAGGGAAAAAAATGTAAAAATGATTAAAAAATTAATAAAATAATTCAAAAAATAAAATATTATTAAAAAAATTGTAGCTGGCATCAGCTGGCCAATTTTGGCCGGAATGACTGAATCCGGCACAATTATAAAATGTTTATAACTCAATTGGTCAAAAATAAATTTATGACTAAATTGGCACAATTATAAAAGGTTTATGATTTTTTTGGTAATTCTCTCCATATCAAATCTAATAATTCTTTAGAAAAGAAAAGGAAAAATGTTTAAAAACCATTCCTCAGTGGAGTCGCCAAGCTGTCGCTGCCTACCTCTCGAGGGGAGGGAACACGCTTAGGGGTATTGCCTAAAGGATGAGCCTAAGGCCCATGATTAGGCGCAAGCTCTCCCAAGCCCATAACTCGCGTGACATTGGGGTATTTTAAGAATTTTGCAAAAATGAGTCGCCACTAGCCTATTGAGGTCGGTTAGAAACCAAATGAGGCATGGGAGTGTGCCTCATTTTCTCGTAACGAGAGAACTAATCATCTTGGACAACCAATACAATTGTGTCACGTCAGCATTGAACATCATCGACAAACATAGGGTTAGCGTAAAATGATCGCGATTCTCAAACATTAAACCGATGCATCTTCCCAAACCCTCGTCTTTGTTCCTTTTTTGTTCATTCTTTCCTCATCCTTTCACTAGCCTCCCAATAAAATAAAAACAATAGTCTTCATAAGTGTCATCGTTCCCTTGTATCTCCAAGTGATTGTCCAATTCTATCCTTTGAAAATGGAGCAATAGTGCACGAGAAAGTAGTCATTTTATAAAGCCGTCACTTTAATAGTTTCAAAATAAAATAGATTGTTGTAATGCTTTCTTATTTTTGCAATGATTTTTCACATTGTCATTTATTCATATCATCCACGACCCAAATGTTATCTTCTTCTTTTGCCAAAACCATTTATGATTACGCAATCCCATTTTGACAAGCAAATTTTATTAGGAAAACTATCTTAAGTTATTGTGAAAATAATGACAATAGATTTTATTAATATAACAGTCTTAGGTTATCATAAAAATAATAACTTATTATGAGTGATAAATTTTTGAAGGGGTGGGTCCCACGATAAGTTTTAATTATTTTTTATTTAATTTTTTGTGACTATAATAGATTAACGACTGTGTCATTTCACCACCTCATGTGGTGGCCACGTTGGCTCAAGCTCCCTCCCTCTCACAAAAGGGGAAGAGTTCGAATCTCAGCGTGGTCGCTAGTGGTCTTAAGTGCGGTGTCGTGATGGTGGATCTTACACTAGCACCACCCCAAATTTGCGTCGTTGGCTATTAGCTTTCGACAGTTCCTCGGTCATAAAATAATAAATAAATAAATAAATAAATGATTGTGTCATTTCTCTTGCAAATATATGTCGATGGTGTCTCTTCTTGTCCCACTCACATCGCTTCTTCGTTCTTCCTTCTTCCCTTTCCTTACGCAATGTCCTCATCCAACCCAATCCCTGAACCACGCTCCAACCAGAAATCGGAGACTATAGCCATGGGTGTCACCGACACCACGCAACAATCCTTCAACCGAGCCCAAGAGCTCAAGCAATTTGAAGAATCCAAGCTCGGCGTCAAAGGTCTCGTCGACTCCAGCCTCACCTCCCTCCCACCCCTCTTTGTCCACCCGCCCGAGACTCTCTCCACCCTCAAGCCTGCCCGCCCCAAGCCCGACTCCATCCCCACCATTGACCTCTCCTGTTGTGACTCCTTCCGACAGCCCTCCATCGTCGCAGAAGTGGGGCGTGCAGCTCGCGAGCTTGGCTTCTTCCAGGTGGTCAACCACGGCGTGCCAACGGAGGTCCTGGACCGCACAATCGCGGCGATGAAGGCTTTCCATGAGCAGCCGATAGAGGCGAAGGCAAGGATCTACCGAAGGGAGATGGAGACCAGCGTGTCATTCTTCTCCAACTTCAACTTGTTCCACTCCAAAGCAGCTAGCTGGAGGTCAGCCTCGAACCACTTCAATTGATTTCGTACTATTTCATGATTTTGATGATAATTAGTTGTTTAGCAAATGAGATGAACCGATATATCATATATGACTGAAAGTAAGACAATGACAAACGAAAGAAAAGAATCACTTCAACCAATGCACGGAATTATAATTAGGGATGAGTAGGGTTCTAGAATAGAACCAAGAATTTGAGAACCGGTGGGAGTCTATCCGATTTTAGGTTCCAAGATATGCAGGATAAGTTCTAGGTTCCAAAAATTAACAACTTGTTTGAACTAGAGTCCAAATTCTAAGTAGATAAAACTTGAAATAATTTCGTGTTTCTTTTAATATATATGGCTTTGTGTGATGGTGCGGTCTAGTCTAAATTTCCGTTTTATGGTTGGACTTTTTATTTTGTCAATGCTTCATATTCTTCATTTGTTTAAATATAAGTTGTAGTCAGTTAATTTCAAAAACAAATTGTGGTCATTAAAAGTGATGATTCATTATAAATGTTCAATTAATAATACAGATGGAACCAAGGGTTGATCCTAGAACTGACTTTGGAACTTGTGACAAGATAAATTTTAGAATATGTAACGTAAGTCCCAACTTTTAAAAATTGAGGAGGTTCTAGGTTCCAACCTGTATGGAGCCTAAAAGTGCTCACCCATAATAATAATAATACAAGGACACACTCCAGATAATGTTGGGGCCGAAATTAGCGGACGTGGAAGAGATCCCCGAGGTGTGCAGAAATGAGGTGTTGGAGTGGAATAAACAAATTCAACGGCTGGGGAGCCTCCTCTTAGGGCTATTGAGCGAGGGGCTGGGATTGAGTGCCGACAAGCTACAGGAATTGGCGTGCTTGGAGACGAGGGTCATGGTAGGGCATTACTATCCATACTGTCCCCAACCCGATCTGACAATCGGCCTGATGTCCCACACAGACCCAAGAGTGATCACATTGGTGCTGCAGGACCAAATCGGTGGGTTGCAGGTGAAGCATGGTGAAGAGTGGGTGGATGTGGTGCCCATCCCAGGGGCTCTTGTTGTGAACATCGGTGACACCCTTCAGGTGAACTCCTGTCAAAGACTAGGACTTTCTCCAAAGCTCCTGAGTAAGTTAGGTTGACATTCTACCATGAAATGAAGATCTTATTATGTAAATTTCGAATTTTCCATATCATGTCCAATGACAATGTCGCAACCAAATTTCGGGTGTGAACCACCTAGGGTTTGGCTGGATTGTTAAACCTAGATTTAACTCGGGCTCTCCCAAGCCCATACCAATTCGCGACTTTAGATTCAAATTCTTAACATGCAAATGATTTTTAACTAGGAGTTGCCACTAATCTATTTTTGGTGGATCAATTAAAAACCCAAGTAAAATAACGGGAGATTTACTTTACTCCTACGAACCAGAGATTTGGGTACAGAGACTTGGATATGCTAGATTTCTCTAACGCCCTTTCGGTACCATTTCTTTTATTTTAAAAATGTTTTGCAAGCAGTTTGAATTGATTTAAATTTACCTCCCTAACATGTGAAGTGATCATACGGGTGCGCAAACCACTAATTTAACACCCAAGAAAGCAATTAAATAATGTAGAACTTACATCAAAGCAACGAAAGCATTGCGTTGTTAGATCAGAATTCACATCAGCAATCCTAGATATGATTTCTAATTAACAAGCAATCACTCAATTTTTTTTTCACTTTTTTAAACGAGAACATAATCCATATTCACCACCCGCCATGGTGGCACCGATGGTAGAGCCTAGAGCATTCCTCCGTGGAGGCCTGGGTTCGAAGCCCCTGCAACGCAAGTTGCAGGGGGGGCAGTTGGGTCATTTGTGTGACTTAAGCGCGACGTCAGGGTGGTGGTTTCCCTGCTAGCGTCGCCTGGGGGTTTACGGGAACGGTTGTCGGCTTAGTAGTGGTTCCTCCAAAGACCAAAAAAAAAAAAAAAAAAAAACATAATCCATATTCAATGCAGTACTTCTAATCTAATATGAAACAATATGACAATATGTCCCAAACTATATGAATGAGTAAAAAAAAAAAAAACTAATGATTTCTTAATGAACATGCAACAATTAGATTGCAATTTAAATTAACCAAAATGACCTATTCTAATGACGAGCAATTTAATTAGAAATGAACCTAACAACAATCACTAAAATAACGTGCATTTCATGGACCTAATTCTCTATGACATGCACATGATTTTTCTATTCTAAAAATGCAATCTATCCTAGAAATTACAACTAATTTATCTTAAGACAAATTTTATGAAATTTGAAATTTAAGAAAAAAAAATGCAAAAATGATCTAGCTAGATTAAGATTCTAGACATTATCTAAATTTAAAATGCAATTTATCTAAAAGATGATCTAAATTTAAAATGAAACATGCAATTCTAATCTAATATGCACAATGATTTTTTTTTCTTTAAGAAATTCGAAATTAAAACTAACACATAATTAAACATGCAATTCAAATAAAAAACTAACCTAAATGAATGCACTTTTTTTGTTTCCTTTTTCATGATTGAAAATAAAACCCCTATTCTAAACATGCAAAGATAATTAAAAAAACAAAAAACAAACCTAATTCAATTTTTTTTGTATTTCCTTTTCCTTTTACGAAAATAAAATTGACTCAAACACCACGCCATCAAATAAAGCAAAGATAATGTTTATATCTAAAATTGGCGAACCATATCTCGCGCATAAAATCAGGTTGACCAATTATAAAATTAAATCGCAAATCGAATCTCAGGCATGAGATTGGATTGTCGATTTTTGCAAAGAATTGCGAATCGAATTTCGGGCGAGAAAATCGGATTGTCAATCCCTAATTTGAGGGACACTTTCATGTCAAAATATAACAATTCTACTAAAAAAACAAATTATAAAGGAAAAAATATAAAAATTCGAGAAAAGATAAATAAATAAATAAACTACCTAATTTTCCTTTTTTTCCCTTTTTTTTTCTCTTTCTTTTCCCTTTTTCAAACACGGCTTGCTCGTGCGGCTGATCTCCGGGCAGTGGGTCCCGATCGTAGGAGGGCGTCGCGGTCGGAGCTCCGGCGAAGGTCTGGCGAGGAGGATCGGCGGCGAGCAGACTGGCGGGTAGAGGCGTCGCGGCCGGAGCTGGGCAGAGGAGCAGGCCTTCAGACGGAGATGTGGGCGCGGTTGGTCGTCACTCGGGTGTGTGGGAGCTCGGATCTGATCTTGGCGTCGCGGGTCGGCAGCAAGTCGGGCTCTGAGCGGGTGCGGGGACGGAGGACTCGGGGCCGACAGATCGGTGACAGCAGAGGCAGAGCAGGGCGTCGGCGTCAGGGACAGAGGCGCGGCTGCGGGTCGATTGGAACGGGAGCAACGGCGTGCGGATCCGGACTTCAATCGACGGCGAGAGCAAAGGGTCCGGATCTGGCGGAAGGCGGAGCAGCAGACCGGCGATGTAAACCTCGGTGGCGTCGACAGCAGAGACGCGATTGATCGGAAGGTGGAAGCGCGGCGGCCAGCTCAGATCTGCAAGTGTCGGGGCTCGGGCGGAGGGCTGCGGGCAGCGCGGCTGCTGCGAGCGAGGCAGACGCGGCGGTGCGGCTGATTTAGGGCTCCGGTGGCGTCGGGTCGCGATTGGGTGCAGAGCTGGCGGAGCGGCCTGGGCAGGAGCGTCGCTGGCGGTGTGGAGCAGCGAATGGACAGAGCAAAGCGTGGAGAAGATGATTGAACAGTAACTGTCCAATCCTCTCCCCTTTTGCTTTTTGCTTTTTACTTTTTGTGTTCTTTTCCTTCGGATCAAAAGCCCCCTTCTCTCACCGTACACGATTGCTTTTATAGGTAAAAATAGGTGATCTTCATAGAATATTTTATCTTGATTTTTTCAACATACACGAAGATAATCTATAACCTCTCGATCATAAAAATATTTTTATTTTTCTTATCTCCTAAATATTTTCTACTGATTTTTAAAGATAAGATCATAACCCGATTTTCTTAAATTTTAAAAATCATCATTTCAAATCTCAATTTCAGAAAACGGCTCGAGCTAACTTGTACATTTCATGGGCTTACTCAAAACCACTAATTCGACCAATCCGCCACCGGTCCAGTAAACAAGTGTAAAAAATGCAAATTAAAAACAAATGCATCTAAATCTATATTCTATGCAATTATTATTTTTTCAGGGATTAAATTAACCCCTAATTTTTTAATTTGATAAATGACTATACGAATTGTCAAAATTTAGGTGTCAACAGACAAGTACAAAAGCGTGAACCACCGAGTGTTGGCCAACCCCAACCGAGAGCCACATGTGTCGATAGCAGGTTCTCTGCTACCCGAGCAATCGCGAGAATGATTTCAGACCGTTCCCGGAGCTTGTGTCCTTGGATAAGCCCACTGCTTTTCGGCAACTTAAGCAAATACATGAGATTCTTTACTAAGGAGTTGGGCGGGAAAAGTCTGATAAACTACTTCAGGGCGTGATTGAGAGGTCCATAGGCCAAAAATGGTGATAAAAGAATAAGATGCATCCTTATAATAATGAAGGAAATACGGATTCCTCCCTTAAATTCTACTTAACCTTGTGTTATTATTGTTCTTGTAGTGGTTAATTTGCACTTATTGTTTATACATTCCTTGTGTGACGGTAACTTTACATCAAATATTTTTTATAATTAGATAAAAACCATTTCTTAAATTATACGATCTTTTATATGATGACCTTTGTCGCAACCTTCCCGAGGGTGAATTACCTAAAGAAGGCTAATGGATTACTAAGTCCGAAGACTTGGCACGGACCCTTCCAAGTCCTACCAACCGTGACTTGATGTTAAGAAATTAATCTATTCAAATATACAATTATACTCAATTTGGAACCGCCACTAACCAATTAAGGTTGTTTAGAAACTCAAGTAAAGTATGGGAGAATACTTTACTATTGCAAACCAGAGATTCAGTAGGTCCAGGGATATGGTTACGTTAGATTAGTCTAACACCCTTTCGATACATTTTATTTTAATTTCAAAAATATTTTGCAAGGCAATGTTGTATAATTTTAACCTAAGCTACTAACCTGCAAATGGTGGTCATGCAAGTGCACAATCAATAAAATAACATTCAATAAAAAATGCTAATAAAAATGCATGCCCTAAACATGATTTCTAAATAACATGACATCTAATTTTTATTATTACGCAATCTTAATCTAAACTTAATATGCATGAATTTTACTTTAATGACATATGAGATGCAATTCATGTGACATAATTTAAATCATTACAATATGTGTGCAATCTAATTTACATAACCCTAAATATGCATGTGCTATATAACATGGGATGTATGACGTGGTAATTTTATATGTATGTTCTTTTTATGATTTTTTTAATGATTTTTTTTATTACGCATATGCAACATGCACTAACAATGATGACATGAAATGGGATTAATTATGAACTAACCTATTAACTAACCAAATAAATGACCTTTTGTGTTTTTTTTTTTAAATTAAAATGAAATGACCTAATAATTTTTATTAAAAAGTAACGTAATGATGCAATGCTAATTTTTTGGCATTTTTTAGATATATAATTTTTAAAAAAATACTACATAATGAGAATGTTAAAACCTTAACCTATAACCCACTAATTAAAACGCACCATGTAATGTGCACATTATAAAATCTATATAACCTAAATAACATTTTTTTTTTTGGTTTTATTAAAGGAAAATCATCTTAATTCTACATGAATCTTAAAAAAAACTAAAATGCGAAGCTTTAAATATGAAATGCATATGGACCTAATATCTAAATTCTAGATATGACATTTGATGCATGATATGTAGCGAGCAACTAACGATAATGCCCCAAAATATGTGTCCTATTGAAAAATTCATCAATGTAAATCGATAACATATTATTTTAATGGGCATTAATAATGCAAAGCAATTCAAGAATTTGCCATGAAAAGTCTAAATAATCAAAAATCTAAACCGACGTCTCGCGGCTCAATATTTTTTATTATTGTGACGTAATATGACAAGTTTTTAATTGGATAATAATAAAAATAAATCAGAACAAATCAAGTTAAATTTAAAAAAAAAACAAAACTATGAGTTTGAATACTCCGACTAAATTTAATCTAAAAATTTACCTAGTCTAACTCACAACCGCCTTGAGGAACGGTGAGGGAGCAACGGTGACCGAGCTATGATGGTGGTTCGCCAAGGGTGATGGGTCCTGGTGGCCGGAGCTGGGGCTGTCCGTCGGAGGTCCGGCGAGGTAGACCTGCAACAAAACAGAGGATCGCCTGGCAGTAGCTGATGGCGCAGCAAGGACAACAGCAGGTCGTGCGGTGCGTTCGTCGGTTGCGGGGGACGCCGGTGAGAGGGCGACGGCTAGCAGATCAGCAGCGGGCAGGAGGGTCACTGTGCGGAGGTGCAATGGCGTCGGCAGCAAGCTCACGGGTGCTGGTGCTCGGGCAGAGACGAAGCGGCTGCTGGCGTCAATGATCAAGGAAGGCGCGACGCCGGTTAAGGACCTGTTGGCGTCGCTTTGTTGCTGGGTCGAAGGGCGGCAGCCGTCGGTGAGGCGCAGCGTCAGTGACCGGCGAGCAGCGGCTGGGTCGTGGGTCGCTACGGTGATGGTGAGCAGTGACGTCGGGGCGAGCTCACGGGCAGAGGCGCAGGCGAGCTGCAAATCGCAAGTCACGGGAGCGGGTTCAGGTTCTGGCTAGCGGGCGGAGCAGTTTGGATTGCAGCGTCAGGTAGCTGGTCTTCGGCTCCAAACAGTGTCAGCGCGGCGTCGGTGACCGGCGAACAACAGAGTCGTTGCCGGTGCAGAGGGCAGGGCCGGCGGTGCAGAGCTTCGGTCGTTGGAGGCAGCAGGCGGAGGCGTCGGCACAGGGGTGCTGGTGGTGCGCCGGTGAGGAGGAGCCGTCGATGTGCGGGCAGCAAATTCCGGCGAGTGCAGGGGGAAGAGGATGAACAGTAAACGTCCAATCCCCCCTGCCGATTAAACTTTTTCTTCTGCTTTTCCCTTTCTTTTTTTTTTTTAATTTTTACTCTCTCTCCTCCTACCCATCTCTTCGTACACTTTCTCTCTCTCTACCTTCTTTTGACTTTTTCCTCTTTTCCTCCCCCACAAACCGAAACCCTCCTCTCTGTTTTCTCTCTTTTCACTTTTCAATTTTTTTTTACGAAAAGAAGCCCCACGAACGACAGAATTTTTTGCTCTGAATTTTTTTCGAATTCCTCCCCCCTAAACCGAAGCCTCGGCTTCTCTATTTATAGAGGAAAAAACTCCAGTTCATTTTTGCAGGTGAAGATTTCCCAATATATTGCACATATTTACTCAACCACTCAACAAGAAAATGGCTCCAAAATCAAACAACTAATTTTTTTTAAAATTTTGAAATGAGAATATATTTTCAACAACAAAGATTTTCAAAAACAGAATTTTATTTAATTTATTATTTTCTAAAATATTAGGTGTCAACAACCTTCGATTAAGGTAATTTTTTTTTTATTTTAAGTGAATATTAGTAATGATATTTAGCTTTTAGCATCGTAAAAAAAAATTCATAAAACAAACTTTAACTGCGTCACTATCTAAATTTATATCAATAATTCTCTTCAGTATATTTCCCTCGGTTAAGATAAAAGCAGTTTCCACTATCTTTAATTATTTATACTATTTTACTAGGCAGAGTTTTTTCCTTCAAATAATAACGGCAAACCTTAATCAAACATTCACACTATTCTCTATTAGAATTGTAGATCTGTCATTGTTTAAAGGATTAATATGCTAAAAAACCCCCAAACTAATATACCTCTACCACATTTACCCAAACTAGTCTTGGATCTATCATTATTTAAAGGGTAAATGTGACACGAGAGGACCATTTTGGGATATTTATCACAAAAAATTTAATTTGGGATATATGTGACAAGGGTTTAACAATTTTGGGTTTTTTGTATGATATTGGCCCTTGTTCAAAATTAAGGAACTAGATAATGTTTGTCTCGAGCTTTCTATCAATAGCTAATTTGCTCAAACCCATCCATCGAATCATAACTCATCACAACTTTTAGTTTCAACTACCCAATAAGAATGTGGTTGGGAATATTTTCAATCTTTGGTTCCTGTGTATTTTTTGAAATTAGAAATCAAAAGCTTTCTTAGTATCAAGAAACATACCGATATGAGTCACATGAGACGGAAATAAAAATTAAAATTTCATGTTGTTGTAAAACAGAAAGAGTCCGACCTCATATTTGATTGCATATAATTCTCTATAGGGTGACCTTTAACTCTCAAAACTTTCAAACATATTTCAACTTGTTTGAAGGTATCCAACCATATGCTATTAGCCCAATCTAATACTCAATTTGTTTTTAGGGAGTTCAACCTTTAAAGTTAGAAGGCATTGATTCAAATTGATGTTCATTGATTTGTATTTGTGAATAGTATGGATCATGAGCCTTTTGCGGATGCAAGAATAATACAAACCAAATACCAACCAAAAAAGTTCATAAGATTGAAATTTCATAAAATTTTTAGAAGAACTAACTATCTTGGAAAATTAATAAAACTGTGTCACGTCATCGTTCACGTATCAGCATTGCGTGTCATGTACAAGCATGGGGTAGGTGTACACTATTCGCAGTTCTCAAATATTAGACCTATCAATAGCTTCTCAAACCCTTGTTGTTGTCCGTTCTATCCCCACCCATTCTCTAGCCTTCCAAGAAAAGAAAATGCAGTAGTCTTTTGATTTCTTTGAAGTGTCGTGGTTACCGTGTCTCCAAGTAATTCTTCCAAATTTTATATTTGGTAAATATGGAGCAATGATGCTTAAGAATTGATGCTTTCTAAGCTAAAGAAAAAAAAATGCCAGGATTTTTATGTTTAGGGATATTTGGAACAAAGGATAAATTTTTCTAACATCACCATTCATACATTTTATATATATATAAAAGCGGATGATTTTAATGTTTAGGGATATTGGAAAGACGAAGAAATTTATCAACATGGAGATTCAAAACAAGCTTTAAAATGTTTAAGCCTTTATGACGGTACGTCAATTTTTTCATCATATTAATAAGCCAGAAGCATGATGGACAAGACGCCCCCAACATTTCCATTACAATGAATGGACAATTTGCTGCAATCATGTGGCATCGTTTACACTGTGGGCAAGTCAATTACGTCTTTTGAAGCAAAAAATAATTATTCATGTAAAATAAATAAGACTTCTTATTTTCATGAGTTATTTTGTAAAAAATCCATCAATGGATAAATGTATTGATTAACAGCTTTATCTCATCTCTAACATATTTCAATTTAAAATAGTGAATTCTTGTAATCTCATAAACAACCTAACAAAAATAGTCATATTTTCTTTTTTCGGTACATATGTGTGTAATCACTTCAATTATGTTGAAAAGTTGGTTCTATTAACTAATGATTTAAATGCTTCATGCCAAGATGATTTTATGAACCAAATAACCACTTCGCCCAAATATAGGTTGTTTTTACTTCAAGCTAGGGCCCGATGTTTGAGGGAAAAATTGTTAAGAGTTATCTCACATCAATTTTGGAATGGACTAGTGGTCGGTTTATAAGTGTGAGAGAAAATCTCAACTTTTGAATTGGCTTTTAGAGTGAGAAAGGACCAAGACCACTCAACAAAATCAAAATTAGGTGGTGAGCTTGGTTAAGATTTGTATAAAGGAGGTGATTGGTTGTCCTAGAGGTCTAAAATCAATGTCATCATTAAAGCTGAAAAATACCTCGTAAAAACAATAGTTTTAAAGGCTTGAGAGGTTCCTTACCTAAAGGATATTGCGTTCTATAGGCTTTTGTTGACTGAACTTCCTCATGACCTCTCGTTAGGACAATCCAATGTGTATTGTACCCGTTTACAAGACATTGTTCCAAAAGGCAATCGAAAGTATGCTATAAAACATGGTCCATGTGGTAATGGCACATGCAAAATATCTATTCACCAAGGTTCTGACTTGGAAATTATTTAATCATCGAGTTGGTCGCAAAACAAATAATTCAATATTCCAATTTGGAAAGTATTCAAGTAACAAGCCATCTATTTGGTATGCCAAATTTAATCCACTTGCTACTCATCTATGTTATGATTATAACAAATTTCTATAACTTAGTCAAATTGAGCATAAATTGGGAGGTGCCTCTAATTGTAAAACAAAAACATGTATGCCCTTAACATATAGCAAACATAAGATAAAGATTAATTTATTTGGAGGCACTTTTAAAAAAAAAAAATTAAATATTTCATTAAGGTAAGGAATTATAGTAGGGCCTGAAAAATGGGCTTTAGTACATAAAACCTGCCAAAGGGCTTGGGGAGGAGACGAGGCCCTATTTAGAGGTAAAGTGTTTCTCCTATAGTTTTGGCAACCCAACCCGCCACTCAGTTGGCCTCTCTAAAATGATGGGCTACCTAGATATTTAAGAAGGAAAGTAACAAATCATTGTATTTCATGATAAGAGTCTAAGCTTCTCTAGGGAACTGATCTAGACTCCTTAAAGCATTGACCAAGTCTAAGTTGTCAAACTCGAGTAAAAATGCTTTGTTGATATCTAAATTTTTGCGTATTCTTGATTTGCATATTAGGAGCATTTTCATAATAAATATGTCCACATAAATCGCACACAAGTTGGTCCAGTTATGAATTACAATTAGCCCGAGTGTGTTTCACTTCAAGAGAGGCAAGTCGAATCCCACACTTAAAAAGTACATATCTTTAGCTATGGAAAAGAACAGTTAATCAAAGAGAAAGCCATCATTATCTCGAAGTGACATTAGAAATTTCCAAGTGGAGAAAGACCATTGTTTAAAAATAATAATACTTTCGACAGATTAAGATCCAGTAATAACAATCAATGGAACGATTATAATATAATAGTTCAATAATTAGTCGATATGATCTCTTGTCATAGTTAGAAAAAAATTTATCTTGTGCAATCTAGATGGGTTGACTCGTTAATTTATTTTCTAATTGTTATGTAATTCGTTACGGCATCTTGCCTTGTCTTCCTTCAAAAGGAAAAAAGAGGGAGAGCGTTGAGGCCTGGCGTTATCATCTCTCCCTTCGGCTTGAAATCCCTCGTTACGCGATGGCGGGGTTTGACTTTGACCGATGAACAATCACGCTATGTCCTTCGTTCATGTCATTCCTCCTTCCCCCAGTCTCTTTCCTCACACCCACCACCACCACCACCACCCCCCTCACCCTCGCATACATCGATCGAACCAGGAATCGGAGTCGAGCCATGGGCGTCACGGATAGCGGTGGACAGGCCTTCGACCGAGCCCAGGAGCTCAAGCAGTTCGAAGAGTCCAAGCTCGGCGTCAAGGGCCTCCTCGACTCCGGCCTCGCCTCCCTCCCTCCCCTCTTCATCCACCCGCCCGAGACCCTCTCCAACCTCAGGCCCGCCCGCCCCCGCCCCGGCTCCATCCCCACCATCGACCTCTCCGGCTGCTGCGACTCCGCCCGCCGCCCCGCCGTCGTCGGGGAGGTGGCGCGCGCCGCCCGCGAGCTCGGCTTCTTGCAGGTGGTCAACCACGGCGTGCCCGCGGAGGTCCTGGACCGCACCGTCGCGGCCGTGAAGGCCTTCCACGAGCAGCCGGCGGAGGCGAAGGCGAGGATCTACCGGAGGCAGTCGGACACCGGCGTGTCCTTCTTCTCCAACGTCGACCTGTTCCTCTCCAAAGCGGCGAGCTGGAGGTAAGTAAGCCACGAGCATGTGCAATCAAATTCATGAAATTGATGAAAATTAGATTTATAAAAGCTAGATCGGCAAACGACACTACTGAACTGATGTATCATATTATGTCTGAAAAGAAGGCAGAGACACATCCTGATGTGTTGACTGTCGTATTGACAAATTATGCATCATACGGTTAGAGAATTCATTTGGACAAACGAAAGAACAAATCATTTGAAGGAAAAAAAATTGGGCAAGCAAAAAGATCCAGTTCAATTAATGTCCAGAATGATGATATGCAGGGACACGCTCCAAGTAAGGCTGGGGCCAAAATTAGCAGACGTGGAAGAGATCCCTGAGGTGTGCAGAAATGAGGTGTTGGAGTGGAATCAGCAGGTCGAACGGCTGGGGAGCATCCTGCTGGGGCTGTTGAGCGAGGGGCTGGGATTGAGTCCCGGCAAGCTGCAGGAATTGACATGTTTGGATATGAGGATGATGGTGGGGCATTACTATCCGTACTGTCCCCAGCCCGACCTGACGGTCGGCTTGACATCCCACGCGGACCCAGGAGTGATCACGGTGCTCCTGCAGGACCAGGTCGGTGGGTTGCAGGTGAAGCACGGCGATGAGTGGGTGGATGTGACGCCAGTCCCAGGTGCTCTTGTTGTGAACATTGGTGACATCCTTCAGGTAAACTCCCTTTGAGGACTTCGCACCTGAGTAAGTTGAAAAGTTACACTACTGTGAAATACAAGTCTATTCACATGCTTTTGATTTTTCCAGATCATGTCTAACGATGAGTACAAAAGCATAGACCACCGGGTGTTGGCCAATCCCAGCCAAGAGCCACGTGTGTCGATAGCAGTTTTCTGCAACCCAAGCAATCGTGAGAATGAGTTCGGACCATTCCCAGAGCTTGTGTCCTCAGATAAGCCCGCTGCTTTTCGGCAGTTTACCTTAAACGAATACATGAGGAGATTCTTTACTAAGGAGTTGGACGGGAAAAGTCTAATAAATTACTTCAGAGCATGACTGAGAGGTGCATAGGTCAAAAGAGGTGACAAAAGAATAAGCTGCTTCCTTGTAATACTGAAGGAAATACTGAGTTCTTCCCCTAAACTCTACTAGACCTTGTGTGATTGTTGTTCTTATAATGTTAATTTGCATATATTCGTTTGCACATTCTATGGGTGACAGTAAATTGTGCGATGGATGAAGTTTGTTCACTAAACTCATTCCACAGAGACTGAACCAATCACAGACATGGGAACTCAACAGCAAGATTGCACGAGATGAATAGTTAACTGTCCACTGGAAAATAAGAGGCAGTATCCTGGAAAACCTATAGAGGCAAAGAAACGAATGAATTTGATTCTTGCCAATTACATGTACAGGCATCTATAATCACATAATGAATTTGATTCTTGCCAATTACATGTACAGGCATCTATAATCACGTCTTCCCACTGCCAAACCATTCAGCCATTTCTTCATCGTCCTCAAAGTCTGGTGATTCTGAGTTCCTATAAATTCTGGATGAGCGTGGCTCCTCTGGATTTGCCTTTTCCTCTGCAGTCATTCTGCTTCTTTCCAGCATCTTCAGTTTCCACATTTCCCTCTTTTCTGTGTCACGAGACACATCGCTCATGCCTCCTGCAATTGGAAAATCAAGAATTCCAGAAACCTCGTTCGATGAGTTTGTTAACTTTGGTTTCTCAGTGACCCCATTCTCTCCATGCACAAATCTCCACCTATTTGTGACTTGCATTTGACTATTTCTTCTCAGAGACCACATAGAATTTCTATCTTCAACGGCTCCATGACCTTGATGATGATTTCCAGCATCATGCTCTCATTGAGACAAGCCCTTTGAATTTGATGCTTTAGGCCTTCTATAATCACACTTCAAGCATACCATATTCCTTCTAAAGTTGATGTAATTGCACCTACCAGTCACAGATCCATAAGGGCAGAACAGCTCATGAACAACTATAACTGCTCAATGTAGGTGTTAACTAAAAGAATGGATTAGCAAGAACTCACGATTCACATTCCCACTCCCCAGGATTGAGTTGGCTTTCCGAGGGTTTCTCTTTGCACCACAAACATCTAGTATTCTTTGCAAAATTTAAGAAATTGCATCTGCAAAACGCAACAGTTTCTATAAGCAAGGAGCTCTGCTCACCACAAATCAGGGAACAAGTGAGAAAAGGCATGAGAAGCAATCGCTTGTCACATATCCAGCCTCCTTTCTTTAGCGGAAGATGATCTTGGTCTTCCTGTAGTTGATTCAGTCTTTCCTGAGAAAAAGCATCGCATCACAAGCATTTGATGTTCTTAGCAAAGTTTAAGAAGTTGCACCTGCCATATGCAGAATTATATCAAATATTCGGAGCAAACTCAAATTAATCAATAGGATGTTAACAATTGCATTACTTGGGGCAATACCAATCTTCTTGTTTCATTGGAACATCTTTGTAGCCTTTCTCTTCTGAACTTGAATGCGAGGATAAATCACCAGCTGGTGTGGATTTCAACGAATCAGAGCCAAGTACATCAGTGCCATACTCTGTCATTTGCTTTAGCAGTGCTCTGACTGATTCCTTAACTGTTCTAGTCAGACATGGTTTATTCTCCACAGTATCGCTTATGGGGTCAAGTTCGTATGTCAACAAGATTCGCATAACATCAACTGTGTGCCCTCCTTCATCTTCACGCGCCTTCACAAATGCTCTCTCACAGTTTCCCCTCAAGTTGCAGGAGCTGCAAACCTGGCAAAGCAGCTGTCTGTAATGAATATGACTGACGAAACCATATAATCTAATGATTACTGGAAGTCTTTCAGAAGAGGACATACATTTCCCTCATCGATGCCCACATGCGCCCTCAAGCGCTTACCAGAGTTCACCACTTTTCTGTCTGTGCTGGGGCATCTACACTCTGCTATGACCTGAATATGTTTCTTTGACAAATACCTATCAGGAAATGTCTTGTTAAAACCTTCTATGAGTTAAGCGACTGTTTCTATTTGCAAATGAGGAAACCTTCGGTTTCTCAAGTAAAGCTATGTTGTCGGATGCCTATTTGGTGATGATATTGCATTGGACAGTCATTAGCCACATTGAATAGCTAACCTCCAAATCAGAATGCATACCGTCAAATTGATTACCAGCTAAATTCTTAATATGTATTATTATCACATGCCCAATGTAATATGAATTGCCTCTTTTCAGGTTACGTCATCGAAAATCTTCGGCTCCAGGTTCTAGTCAAATACTTCATTTCGAGAGCAAGGCATAGTAACATAGAAAGGCCTGATAGTGGATGGGTAAGCTTGAAACCTAAAGGCGAGTCCTGTGGATTCTCTTTTCTAGGTAAAGGAGGATGCACACAAGGCACCATGTTGTTGCCACTACACAGAAAAAGATGGACTAAGATGCCAACAAAGGTGCTTTTAACAATATTACATTTAGCTTACTAACAGAATTCTGGATAAAAGAAAGCTCAGGAGAAAATGTCTAGTTTCTAAAAATGGTTGCTTGTATCACTTACAAAAATGAATGAAGAAAATATTTTCATCATCCACGAAAATATTTAGATATTTATTGTTATCAATTATGAAAATATTTATCATTGACTAATAATTTCAAACGATACAAGCAATCATTTCTAAGAAAATATTTTCTAAATCATTCATTGTTCGTGAAAAAAAACAAACTACAAATCTGTAGATATATGATAATAGGCCATCACTTCATAGCTGACACGACATGGTGATATTATCCAAAACAACATGACCATTCACAAGCTCCTAGGAAAACTATCTATTGTCTCTTCTTCAGGATTTCAAAACGAACAAAGAAAGAAGAAAACTCCTTTCCTTCACAATGTTGTGATTCTTGGCCTGGTTTGAAGACGGTGGAGTTCCGTTTCCTACAGATAACAGGCTCTTGGCCTCAAAGCAAGCGAAATATAAATTGACCAGGAAAGACAGTCAAACGTGACACAGTTAGATCTCTAAATGACAATATGATGGTGGGTATGCAAAATCTAACAAGAACCTGGAAAAACTCTGAGCTTTCTTGAAGCTCGTATGAGCAATCCCTTCCCTACCTACCCACAAATATATACTCCTCAAGAAGGCACAGAGGTCTATACCTCACCATTATCACCAAAGCCCAATGTCTCTGTAATTAAATCAAACAGGTAAAGCGCACCAATCAAAGGGTCATCACTTTCAGTACCTCATAACGTCGTATCTGTCGCGGGCGAAATTCAGGCATGCGGTTCTAATGAGATTCGATCCTTTCGGGCCCAACTCCACATTCTTGAAATGGGTTGATTGGTTTCAGCTCCCCAAGCACATCGTTGTTGCCAGAGAAGTCGAGCTCGGAGTCGGGGTTCGGGGCATCGGTGTACTGGCGGGAACGAGCGGAGGTAACGACGAATCTGAGGTTGGGGAAGTGATTTTTCAGATGCCGACGACTTGTTGGGAAGAGCTTGTGCATTGAGCCTGAGAGGACGCGAGCTTTGGCGGCAGATGGGCACGGAAGGCTCGCGTTTGGACGTTTGGGAAGTTGACGCAATGACAGGCTACCCACTCGCATACTGTGGAAGGAGAAATCTCGCGCCAAATTACATTGCCCAAAGACATGGGGACATTTTGGTCCAAAGGAATAGGTTATCAGCTAAAGTTAATCGTAATTTTGAAGGATTTCGATCCAAATTTGAAATTATAATTAGACAGATTTTTTTTAACTCTCACTCTCATATTTCTACCCTGCATCATTATAAGGCGTGAGATCTACTCCTGAAACTAATTCGTCCTCACTCTAACTTCTGAAAATGTGAGAATTCGAACCTTCACCTTTTCCTTTCATGTTGGAAAGGTGACCACCCGGACAATTAGACAAATTGCAACCCCACTTTTTCTCCCCACTTCTCTCTCTCTCTTGGTTCACCAGCCCCACCGTGCCACTGTTGTCCCAATATTTTCTCCTGCACAACTGTCGTATGTAATATTTTCTATATCGCGTCTTGCCACCCTGTCTCCCATCACTATTGCTTGCCCCCACAAAGCTAATCTCTCTGTCTCTCTCCCTCTGCCTCAGCCCCAGCCGAGGTTACGAACACCTTGCGTCAACACCTAGCCTGGAGCGATGCCAAATTTGGTGTCGGCTAAGGTCGTTTCTTGCTTCCTCTGCCCCCGTTGAGTATAGAACAGACGGGTTGACGAGTCGCAAACTCCCAACCAAACTAACAACCACCACGGTCACAACCCTCCGGCATTGTATAAGGCATTGTATAAGGCACTGGCTAGGTCAGGCCTAGGCTCAGCAAATGTCAGCAGCATGGCCAGGTTAGACTCGACACACAATACAGAGGAAGAGAGAGAGATAGTAGCGGGGGCTCGGAGACAGACCGACAACTCTGGGGTCCCTTGCAGGCGGCGGAAGCTCGTCTAGGCATGCTCGTGGTGTATGATACCAGTTGTTCGTGCATAGTGTAGTGCTAGTGGTGGTCTGGTGCAGACGAGCGAAGGGCAAAATGACAGTAAGCACATTCAAACTGGGAGACTTGAGCAGGAAATTTGACATTACAAGGAATCATCTGCACCAAAATACTAGCGCGAAGTACCATCACATGATCAAATGAACCCAGAAAAGAATTCCTAGAAAAATAAAACTAGAAGCTATTTTCCTTTTTATCTGAAAGAAAGGCCAAGGATGAGGACAACTCTTTAAGTCACGATTTCGCTTAGCCTTTTGCAGAGACTGTTTCTTTCGACAGCAGCGACTTTATTCTTCTCGACAGGTCTCTCGTCACATCTACGATGAGCGACTTCTTTTGAATTCTGAATGTGATAGCTAGCTTCGTTGTATCAGGAACACCTTTCTTCAACATTGATTCGTCCTCCATTATTTTGGTGGGAAAATGTTCCGATGCGATCACGCAGAGAGCAATGATGGTACGAAAGGCGGCCACTTCCGTCGCAATTCCGCATGGAGCCTCAGCAGAAATAGATTTAAGAGTGCTCAAGTCGTGTTTTTGCACCGATTCACTTTCACTTTCGAGGAGGACCCTCAGAGCTGCCAGCAAGCGGCCCTCTACCAAGTCTGGACCTCCTAGAGTTACCTATATTTCAAGAAAATTGAAAAAGAAATTGCGTATTGTCAGAAAGGATCAGAATCAACAAGCCAATATAGAAGCCAACAAGATCTTACAAATAGAATGGTAAGAGAAATGCATCTATAGTCATGTGGCATCCCTTGATTTTCAAAGTTAAGGCAAATTTAGGCATGAATTCTGAAATGCCGCAAGAGCGGTTTGATCACTTATAAAGTACTCTTCCGGAACATAATAAAAATATGATGATGGATAAAACCTTGAGATCAGGAGTGTCTCCATATAGATTTAACTGGGACAAGATCTCTTGCTGCCATGGAGCCGGTGAAGAGAAATTTGATGACGAAACCCCAGCAGCCAAACTTGCAGCATCTAGAAGAGCTCCGTCGTACTTAAGTTCGATAGTGTCATATCGATTTGAAGGTATAACAAATCCATAATCCAGAAGAAAAAGATCATTGCTCAAACAACCATAATTAAGAAGCAAAGGATCATTTGCTCCGATTTCTTTCTCGGCAACAACCTGGAGAGAGCTGTGACACATGAGACCAAGACCGAATACTATCATAACTACATAACGGCTAGAAAACTAGGGACCGTAAGTGAACAGAACCTTTTCCCACCACCAAAAAAAAAAAAAAAAAAAAAAAAATGGAACAGAGAAAGCAAAATTGACAACAAAAGCAAGAATATGCAAACATGCCTTGACTAGCATTTCTGGTTGTTCTTCACCTTGCTCCTGGACAATACGTGCATTTGGATCAAAGCTATGGTTGCACATATCTATAAGAGGAAGCATCTTAGGCACATCGCTATAGGCCCCTGTTACGAACTTCTTTCCATATAGCCTAAAGGCCCTAGATGAGACAGCTGACATAGCCCATCCAAGTGAAGATGCATTAATATTTTGTCCTCCAAAAGGATGATCCTCCATGTTAAAATCGCTGATGGCATTCTTGACTTCCTTCTCATAATCAAGAAGAAAACGGCATCTCTTGTTTACCTGGCATGAAATAAAGGCTTATCACATGACTGTTACCGAAGAAGAAACCTTGTGTAAGGCATCACCAAGGTCACGAAGAACATACATATGCTATGAGCTCTAATGCAAGGTCATGATGTCCGAATAACACAACATCCGATCATTTCTCAGAAGAAGCAGCTACCAGTTTCACAGGTAAAATGCTAAGTTTCTGCCACGTGTACAAACAGAGATCAATCTTTTAACAGGTCGCAAAAAGAACAGAATGCTAACTATCCCTCAGTGTTATTGCTATACAACCAAGAAAATTCAGTAGTGATCGCAAGGGGGGAACTTGACCAGATCCCGTTCCAAAGAAGCCTATGCCTATCGTCTCTGCAATCTAGAAGTTGAAAGATTCGGTGCAGCTAGCAGGATCCAAAACTTTTTAACTCTGGGTTACTTGTTTCTTTGGTAGCAAGGCAAAATTTGGCTCGGATGCCTTCCCTGAGTATTTGAGAAATAATAAAATGGGGGAGGCGTTTCGTTTCTTCCGGAGCGTTGTCTTTCTGAAGAGATTCAAATTGAAAAGAAGGGGGCTAGCCATTTGAGAGGCGAGACCGACCGTACTTAAGGTGGATTCCCGTTGGAAAATTTAAAAAAGAAAAAAAAAACGGAGGAAATGAGGAAAAAGGAAATTTTCTTGTAAAATGTTTTGCTCTAACTAGGGTATGATTTTAAAAAATAAAAAATAAAGGGAGGAAAAAGGGAAAATTTGGTCATAATCTTGTGCTTGGAGTCGTAAATTGTAAAGCTATTTTATGACTTGAAAAATTTCTTTTTAATCGATGCATTATGTCCATTTCCAATATACTATATATGTAATCTTTAGATGGATAAAAAGAAATTTTATTTCTTCGGGCAATGAATTTGAGTAGTGTGTAATCAACATTAAAGAGAGATTCGACGACCATGGACAGGCTATTGTCATGTGGTTTGGCGGAGGTGGCACTAGCTTGTTGGAGTATGAAGAGTGTGGAAATACTCCTTAACATTTTTACCATGAGTCATTTGAGTATCTAAAGCTTGATTTTGGCTAATTTATTGTTAACGCTCAAGAAAGTACATGCAATCAAATCCTAAATTCATCGTTGAGGGTTTCCTATATAAAAACTCAAATGTGCCTTCTAATTGATTTTTTTTTTCCAGGTCGGGACAAATAGGAAAGTCATGTAGGATTTCCAGCATGAAAAACCTATCAAGGGTAAGTTGTCACTATTATAAAACTATATTTGAGAAATAATAAAAAGTGGGCTTATACAAAAGAATTATTACTTTGAGGCCAATAAATGAACATTTGTCACTATCTTTTTCGGGTTTATAAGTCAAGAACTTGGAAGATAAGACAAGATAGAATCACCTCCACTCCTTCAAGCAGCAGTTTCTTTGTGGCATTCTCATTTTCACTCAAACTGTCCCAATCAGAAGAGACTTCGAAAGAGGGTTGTAACGTTGGCTTGGGAGAAGCTCAAAAGGCTTAAAAAATTTTCAAGAGGGTCTTTATGAGTCAGTGATCATCATGGCATCGTGACCAGGTCACTCGATCTTTCGAAATCGTTTGGCCTTTGAAACACAATGTATCTCAAAAGTCACTTGACTAATCATTTCTGCATTGGAGCTTTGCTCATCTCTCTAATTTCATTTGCACTTGCGATGATTTTTTACACAGGCACTTAGACTTTGATAATTTTTCTTTCACATAAGATGCAGCCTTTTGGCTCTTTTTCTTGGCAGGCATTGGCCTTGCTTTTACTAGGCACATTGCTTTTTCATGCCCCCTAATTTTGTCGAATTTTTTGCTCTTTGAATTTTTGGAGCTCTTATCACTTTCGAGATACTTTTCACATATTCTCGTAAATGTCAATTATATGTGGTCAATCCTTATGTCTTGCCCTGGTGAAGGGAGTTGATCACCACTCGGGGTTTAGAAATGAACAATCAGGCCCAAATTGCTTAGAGCAATAGGTATAAGTGTTTGGGTATAGAATGAAATGCTCTTTTTCACCTTGGGATGAGTCAAGCACTTATGAGAATTCCTCTGAAGCTATCACTAGAAGATTGATTCCAGTGAAAGTAATATAATTTTTCTCAATCTTTCGTTTTACAACACGATCGTAACCTCCTATGCTGCCCCAATGTAGGGTCGTTCTCGACAGGAGTACTTTGAAGGATCATCTTTATTTGGTCCAAAGGGCTAGCCAGAGATTAGTACGGTGCTTGGGATTGATGAAGGAAACACCTTTATCATTTTGATCTTTGTGCTCAATGGGAGTGAATCATTCGTCTTAAGAGAAGATCGTTTTTCACTCAACTCTCAAAAGTATTTGAATGACATGTTTGGAAATAGCTTACCTTTCTCCATCCTAAGCACTTCTTGTTTGGCATGGTTAACGTCTCCATTTCACTCTGCAGAGATTGTTTGAGTAGATTAATCTCCACAGGAAAATTTGATTCAAAATGAATAACCCACAAAACAAAAACAAAAAAAAAACAATTTTGAAATAAAAAGGATGTTCAAAAAGTTTGTAGAAATTTGTTTTCTCAATTATTCATTTTTGTGCTTGTTTCTAGGAAAATCCCAAAGGTTCTTTTCGTAATAGAAATTCTCCATTTTTTTTCATTAATTTTGAGAAGAAGGGTACTTACCTGTGGTATGGTGACTCGGTAACCCTGTAAAGAATATAAAAGAATGTGTTAGTGCAAAAATCTTTAGGGATTGAAATATTGGAAACTATACATTATTACCCTTCACTCACTTTTGTCCTTTGGGTGCTAACATTTCTTGAGTTCACCCTCATGGATATTTGGTAACTCGACATTGCCCTTCACTTGCATTTGCCTTTAAGTTTCTAATGTCTGCCTATCAAAGGAAAGAAAGAATCATGTCAGAGACGCTATCAAAATGAGCAATTGGAATCGACACCATTTACCCTTCACATGTTTTCGTTCTTCAGGTATGAACTTTGCCTGAAGTGGCTAGAATTGATTGAAAAATGGCTATGTGGCCCTAATTTTATCCATGAAAAGCACTTCTTTATTGTATACAACAATTTACAAAGTTCAATTCCTGCTTTTTCAAATGCTCTTTTCGAAGAGACATTTAATTGACAAAGAACTTGAAAATTTTAAATATGAATCATTAAATATGTTTTTCAAGATCTTGCTTTGAAATGAGAGGGATTGCTCATTGTTTCCACATTTGATGATACTGTTTTTTAGATGCTTTGCCCCATTTATTGCCTGTAAAGAAAAGATTGGACATGTTACTTCCACACTCGATTGAAAATCATTTAGGAACTATATACATCCTTTTACGCCAAATGGATGGTCAAGTCTCAACATGCTTTCTTGTTAGAAGGCGATACTTCTACAGTCAAGGTGCACCTTTTCCCCCATTCATCATTTGCAAGGAAGAAGAAATGTGATATGTTATTTCCATACTCGACACAATTCATTTAGGAACGAAATACTCCCTTTTGTGCTAAATTGGATGTCTTTGTCATGTCTTATTGGAGAGAGATATTGCCCTTATAAGAATATTCCTTCGCTTTTGTTGGAATGGTATATAACTTGGCGCCCACGATGTATCCTTGACAATGGAAAAGAAAATCATGTCAAAAACGATATCAGAAATTGATAATTAGAATCGATATAGTTTACTCTTCCTTCGAATTTGCCTTTCGAATGCTTGGCAACTCCCTTCATTTGTCTCATCAAGCAAAGTGAATGAGATCGATGGACTATTTTGGCACCTAAAGCATCTCCAAATAAAGAAACTTCCCAGAATGGAATTTAACTTCGTTCCGCCTCTATGGAAG
This sequence comes from Eucalyptus grandis, assembly GCF_016545825.1. NCBI lineage: Eukaryota > Viridiplantae > Streptophyta > Magnoliopsida > Myrtales > Myrtaceae > Eucalyptus > Eucalyptus grandis. Next base: position 44,997,893 of record NC_052613.1, on the reverse strand, counting down.
ATTGGCGCCGACGAAGCCTCGATGCATGCTTGCTCCTTGAGTTCCATGAGCCTACACTTTTATCCTTTAGAAGATGTGATTGGCAATCTTAGATGATCCCTTTATTTTACTAATTTAACAAAAATGAATGAACAAATGAATTGTTATACTAGAAGTTCCTATTGGAACGATTACAACCTTACCATCTCAAAGTATCATTTATGGACTAACTCGAGAAAGTGACTAGTGAAGAGATAAAATTTTATGCAGGTTCTTCTTGAAACTCTTTCTTCAAAACATTTCGAAGCTAAGGTATAAAGATTCAGTTCCAAGGGTCCATTAAAAAAACTTCAAGTGCTTTTTAAAGAATGATGTTTTTTTATGAAATCAAATTTAATTACTCAAAAATGTGAGTTGCGTGATTTACAAAAGTGCCGATTGGGCTCGCATGCAAAACTCAAAACTGAAAATATGATTGTTACCAAGAATAAAGACAATGATATCATACAAAACACGCTTGCATATATGAGCGTATAAATCCATTCTCATCCTAATTCTAAAGTCGACTTCTTGGCATGATCAAGCGAGCGAAGTCAAGAAATGTCATCACGCATGACCTGCGAAAAGAAGACAATGTTAACGTGTGAATGAAAAATTGACCTTTCCATGAGGTCGCCTCTTACAGCAAAATCATAATGACGGTACATGCCCTATAGTCCCTATTATGGGATTTTGGCATTTCACCAAGATTTGTCATAAGAGGAAGATCGATCAGCGGCTATCAATCGAATGTCCATTCTATTCCAAAAGTTTCATATGCAAAGGTGGCATTGATTTTGAAAGATTAATTTGTGATTTTACTCCTAGAAAAATGAGGTAACTTTTATTTTGAGAAATCTGTACACAAAATATTATCTAAATTTCAATCCCAAAATGTAAGAAAAAAGAATTTGATCGAAAATATGATCTCAATTTTTGTGCCCCAAAATACAATCTTAACTTGAAAGAATTTCTAAAGAAAAAGTGGTTTTGAACCCATAATTGAAAATTTAGATAAAGCCATATGTTCATTGGGGCTAGATCAGATAGGCTTGAAATTTGTATTCGAGGTTCATCACCAAGAGTGCTTGCGAAACCTTTTTATGATAAGCCTACATCACCAAGAGCATTCGATTAATTTCCACGAATTTTAAAATGAAAATTCAATTAAAAAAACAAATAAAAAGAAGAATGATACTTACGGTAGGAGACAACTTTTCTCTCTTTATTTTATTTTTTTTTAATTACATAGACATACACATGGGATGTGGTTCAATTTCTGCTCTATATGGCTCAAAATGGAGCCATGGGATCACCAGACTGAACCAACAAGATCGCGGCTAGGTCGTGTTACTCATGACTCCGGCTTCGTCAAAGAACGGACTCGTGTCGCATGGTTGCAGACCATGGTGGGGACCTTTGACATTAGGAAGGAAATTTCGAGGTTGAGATGGGCGACTCATACTACATGGTTGTAGTCAAAGTGGTATCCACCTCAACACCATTCTAAAAAATCCTATGCGGCTTAGGTCCAACGGTAGGTAATGTGTGCTAGTGTAGGGTGATGCAAAGAATACATACACAACAATTTATAAACAAGCAGTACTTCAAAAATTCAAAACATAAACATTTCATTCACAACTCCATACCTGCAAGATAAAGGGTTAACAATCATTCCTCCCCTTATAACTCCCAACTGCAAAAACATTTAACACTCATGTTAGGGATGTACCCAATATCTTCGCTATCAAACAAAACTTATTTTTGAACAAGATAATTTTAGGCCTAAGTTTACTAAGGTTTAAAACCATTCCCTAGTGGAGTTGCCAAGCTGTCGCGACCTACCCGTCGAGGGGAAGAAACAAGCTTAGGTATTGCCTAAAGGACGGGTCTAATGCCCATGATTAGATGCGGGCTCTCCCAAGCCCACACATCGTGTGACATTAGAGTATTTTAATAATTTTGCAAAAAGGAGTCGCCACTAGCCTATTAGGATCGGCTAGAAACCAAATGAGGCATGGGAGTGTGCCTCACTTCCTCGTAACCAGAGAATCTTGTTCATTTTAACAGAACATTTTTGTCAAACAGTTTGAATTGATTTTATACCTATCCACTAACATGTGAGGTGATTATGCGGGTACACAATTATTAAAGTAACAATTCGCAATCAAAATCCTAATTGTAATAAACTTTGGCACATGCAATTAAACATAATAACATATGCAAATTAAACGCACGATATAATCAACGTGCAAGCAAATAAAGGCCTAATTACACTAAAAATGCAAGACATTGCAATTCCTAACCAAACCCTACATTTTTTAATTTTCAAAATTTTTAATATTTTAATAAAAAAATTTAATTAATTTTTAATTTTTTTAATTTTAATTTTTAAAATAATAATAATAATTTTTTAATTTACAAAAAATGGGCGAACCAGGTCGGGTCCGGTCTAACCCAACCCAAGTTCGGCCCGATTTGGGGAGGGCCAATCAGCCACCGGGCCTTACCCAGCTTGTCAAGCCCCAATAGGACTGGGCCTGAACGACGGGCCCGGTCCGACTCAAAAATGAGCCCACACGGAAAAAGAAACCTAAATAAACTAAGCATGGCCCAACACAAAAGGAAAATCTAATATCAAATCGGCCCAAAGGCCTTGCTTCGGCCTAGATGTGGCCCACGCCCAACCCAATAAAAATTCCGTATGTGATACATTTATAATAAATTTATAATAAACCTAAGTCCAAGAGCTAAACCGTCATGGTCCGTGAATCCTCCCGTACTCGTGACACTTGTGAGTGATGTTTGGGATTATCTAGTGAAGAGTGTGAGGCAGAAGGGTAGAACACAACTAGTCCGTGGGAGTGGCGTCAGGACGGTTGGTGCTAGGAATTCTAGGATAGAAGGATTATATCACTTAGGAGCTCTGAAAACGGGGTAAGTCTCCTGTGGACAAACTAGTCAGGAGTTGATGCTGCTCTCCTAACGAGGTCATGGCAGGCCGAAACTAGTTGTTATGCCTAAAGAGAACTATTGTCTCTCTCAATGAACTAGACGCCCGAGCGAAGCTGGGCGTGGTAGGATCTCGTACGAATAAGTATTTACCATATCGTTCGTGGAACAAGCTATAGAAGAAAGGCTGGACTGGCGAATTCCGCTCGCCAAATGCCCATGGGTCGTTCCAAGGCTAAGGAAACTCTCGGCCCGTGACAAATGGTATCAGAGCAGGAATCCCTCCAATAAATGAGCGAGTCGAAGAATCGGACTCCTCGCTCCAGTGCGAGTCAAGCAGATAAGTCCTAGTGGGACCGATCCTAGTGGGCGGAGAGGAATCTGCCGGGGCTAAAAGATGCCCAAACGTAGCGAGGCTCTCAGCTCCTAGGATGACAATGGGTACTAGGACGAGTCGGCTTGTTGCCGAGCGGATAGCGAGTCTGAGAATAACTAAATCCTCACTGAATGGGGATAACGTTCCTGGATCGATCGGTGAATACGAAGAAGAGGTCTATTGCCGCATTTTCAACAAGAAAAGAACCTCCATTGGTTTGCTGGGGTCAAGATGCTGGTAAGGCATAAATGGTGCTGTCAAAAGATACAGTTGGCGAAAAATACCACACTTGCCAGGAAGCGCAGGTGATTGAGAAGGGCCGAGCGGCTGAGATCAAAAGAGGCTACCAGTGGAGCAAAACCTATTTTGTTGGGCGAGCGTGACCGTTCGATGTGAATTCCCAAGTGGCACATCAATGGTTAAGGGACGCAAGGAAGCGACAGAACAAATCGCAACGAGGGCGTTGTGAATTGAGTGGGGGAGAATGTCACGGTCTGTGAATCCTCCCGTACTCGTGACACTTGTGAGTGGCGCTTGGAATTATCTGGTGAAGAGTGTGAGACAGAAAGGGTAGAACACAACTGGTCCGTGAGAGTGGTGTCAGGACGGTTGGTGCTAGGAGTTCTAGGATATAAGGATTATATCACTTAGGAGCTCTGAAGACGGGGTAGACCTCCCGTGCACAAACTGGTCGGGAGCTGATGCCGCTCTCTTGACGAGGCCATGGCAGATCGAAACCAGTTGTTGTGCCTAAAGAGAACTGTTGTCTTACTCGATGGACTAGACGCTCGAACGAAGCTGGGCGTGGTAGGATCTCGTGCGAAGAAGCATTCACCGTATCGTTCGTGGAACAAGCTATAGAAGAAAGGCTGGCCTAGCGAATTCTGCTCGCCAGGCGCCCGCGGGTCGTTCCGAGGCCGAGGAAACTCTCGGCCCGTGACATAAACCTGTCCTATGACGTTCACCTCAAAAACCCACTAGCTCGATAATAATGTCCTTTTCCTTTTCCTAAGGAAATGAAGTAAATTTCCACATCCATATTTTAAAGGACGATAGAAGATCTAACTACACCCTTTAGTAAACACCGAAATGTGGCCGGACCACCAAAGTATATCCTGGTCTCGCTCTCTCGAACCCGTCACTTCGCCGACCTTACTAACTAAGCAAGGTGCGAGCTAAAACTCGAGGCGGATCTCGTCCGAACAAAGATAGTTCACCAAAAGGCGCGCTCTCATCGCAAGCGAGGAATCTAAGTCGGGGCTTAGTTTAACGAGCAGAAACGCTCTCTCGAGTGCAGATTTCACACTGCTCGCCGCCATATAATAATACTTAACAACCGTTGTTCTTCCGAAAAGCGTAGTCGGTGGGGGAGGAGGCCCAGTGAGGTGAGGAGAACATGCCGTGACCGGATCCTGAAATGTCTCCGAAGTTGACGGTCGAATCGTCTTGTCTTGCCCCCCCTCCGACCTTCGATTATCGTCGTGCATCTCTCTGACACCACCGCGCCACCCCTGCTTCCTCCTTTATAATAAGCAGGGAAAGAAATTTAGTTAGTAATGTAGTTTGACTCTAATTTTTAAATGAGTTACTATCATTAAAAAAAATCACAAATTAATACACTTTATTCATTAATTTTCGTTAAATTTTACGGTCAAATTGTTGAGTTAAATAACATGTGACAGTTAATGGGTGTATCACTTTTAAAGTTTTACCTTCCGTTGTGATTTAATGGGGAATAATAAATTTATTATAAATGTATCACATACGGATTTTTAATGATAAAACAATTAATTTGAAGTAAATTACACGAACAAGGTCCTTTCAAGTAGACTAAGTAAATTGAACATTTCATAAAAAATGCAAGATTCTATCCTGTTGTCCCTCTTTCTCGCACAAAGCTTTTGATAAAAGGCTGGTAAGAGAGAGCAAGACGATGAAATTAGGTTATAGCTTTTGCAATTCATCTAAAGATTTCATTGCGCAATATCATGAAACATGATGCTTCAAATTGAGACTTCTAACTCTTCGATGTCGTGTCATTCTAAGAATGCCCGACCTAGATAAAGTCGAGTAAAGAGACTGGGCAATTTCAATAGAGTGACCAACCTTGCATTGTTTGTAATCAGTACTTTTTCAGGTTAAAGTTATTCTAAATTGGATTTCATTAACAAGCACTTAATATTTTCTATAATACATAAAACCCCATGTTCACAAATTTTGAACATAAAAAATCAACGGGAGAAGTACACTATCAGTGCCATAACTTGTGTACGGCGCTTACTTTGGTGCCAAAAGTTTCCGTCGAATCACTTAAGTGCCAAATCGAAGAAAAAACGATCACTTTGGTGCCACCAGCGATAGATTAAAAATAATCGAGAAGCCTTTTAAATGACGTCATTTTCTGTCTTCCTTAAGAAAACAATGTCGTTTTGCCGTTCTACGTGAATGGCCTCACGAAAACAACGCCGCACAACTCATTTGGGGATTTTTTTTTTATTCGGGGATTGAAATTAGGGTTTTTTTGTCCGCCGTTGCTCTGCCACCGTCGCTCGGCCGCCATCCCTCATCCATCGTCGCTTGGCCGCCATCCCTCGGCCACCGTCGCTCAGCCACTATCCCTCGACCTCCATCATAGTTGCTTGCCACAGCAAGACAAAAGAAAAAAAAAAACGAATAGAAAATCCCGAGGGATAGGGAGGTGTCGACGGTGAGGGCGGAGGAGGGGATGGCGGGGCCACGGTCGCCGCTATCGTTGCAGCTGGCTTCGTCGACGACCTCCATGGCGTTCCAGATCTTCGCGACTACCGTTGGCCGGATCGCTCGTGCTTCTGGAGATTCTTCGAGCTCGCACTTCCTCTACGCCCAACGATATTCCCTGGGAAAAAGCGGCGGTGGGGCTAAGATTCGGGGATTTGAAAGGTCGATAAGGTGATTGAAAATGGGGGAAAACTACTGGGGGAGGGCGGAGGCAAGTGCGTGGTTTCTTTTCTAGAAAACTACTAGTGTTGTGCTGGTGCACTGCTGGTGTTGCTGGTGCTATTCTTCGGGGAAGAAGACGATGCCTTCTCTCTCTCAATTTGAGGATTTAGAGTTTTGAATTTGGAGGAAAAACACAAAACGGCGTCGTTTTGTTGTTTAAATGCTGACTATACTCTCCGGCGAGCCACATCAGCTTAAAAAATTAATAAAAAAGTGTAACATCGGATTTTCGGCCAACCAGATCGGAATTGGCACCAAAGTGAGCCTTTTTGAAACTTTTTGGCACTTAAGTGATCCGACAGAAACTTTTGGTACCAAAGTGAGCGCCGTACACAAGTTATGGCACTGATAATATACTTCTCCCGAAAATCAACATATTCAAAAGACCCTTAACAAATACTTTTAAATGCAAAATAAATCAATATGTTCCTTTCTAAAATTATGAACACGCTCATCAAGGCAGTGGTTAATGAAGATGATTATGGGTTGGTTTTAACTTCAATGACAATTCATCAAACTTCCAGCTAGAGTTATAGAGATGTTGAGCTTCGGAAGTTGAAGTGGACCCAAAAGCAGTTTTTGTTGTTTTGCAGGCAAAGCGGGAGAAGTGTACGGTTCAGATGAGCAGGTCAGCCTGGTCAACTTTTCGTGCGGATACGATGGAGAGGTCAATTCCTTGTCGTTTCCCAAACGCGGACAGGAGCTCTTTCCCATGGATGTTCAATGAATTGGGTACAACTTGAGCATCGTCCTGGAAAAAATCGACCCAAAATCAATTTGATTAGATGGAAGTTTTATTCAGTTAGTGCGATGTGACTTATTTCTTTATAATGTTGGTTTAAATTCGGAAGAAACTTGGAACCACGTGATTCTAAGCAACGTTGAATGAGTCCTTTCATCGACTTTTGTCGGCCAAGAGTGTTTAGTAAGAAATGTTTATTTGATGCTCGCCGAAATCCCGATGAATTTACTATCTTAATGAGTTGGTTGTGTTGTCTCTTCTTTTTCATTTAATTAGTAGTAGTTGTTGCTTCTTTTTCATTTAATTAGTAGTAGTTGTTGCCAATCCCGATGAATTTACTATCTTAATGAGTTGGTTGTGTTGTCTCTTCTTTTTCATTTAATTAGTAGTAGTTGTTGCCCTTAGATTATCAATAAAATTTGACAACAGCAAAAGGATGATGTATCGAATGCACATAACATCACCTATCGTGCATCATGACTAAGCCAAACATGTCTAGTTGCTATCTAATTAAAGAGAATGTGTATTAGTCTTATGGTCTCTAAACAAGTTGTTTGCATCATTTTCATTGGTTTGTTTAAATATTTAAATTGTGGTTACATATGGTTTACACTTTCCAGATGAAATGGAAAATCCATGAGTTTTATGCTTATCAATACATGTGGTTTTACATTTTAATCTCTCCATCCTTTTATTTGCTATATTCTAATAAAAAGTCAAAGAATTGGTTGGGTAGTCAAGGCCCAGCCGTGGTGGGCCGGGCAGGTGGGCCGCGCGCGGGGGAAGGAAAAGGAAGGGGGTAGGTTGGGCCAAGGCCCGATCCAACCCGACCTGACCCTTAAGATTTTTTTTTTTTTTTTTGCGACTAATTCTGAACTTTTAATGCTATTAAGTCTTTAAGTAAAATTGCGAAATTTAGGCGTCAACAAGTACAAGTTTTGAAATTAGACATTATTAGGTTTATCGGCATAAGAAAAAAAATCATATCGATCAAAAGTCACTTGAGAAAAAAAAAACAATTAAAATTTCATACTATTGTGAGACGAAAAGAGTCCAGCCTCATGATTCGAGTACATATAACTCTCTATAGGGTATCCTTAACTCTCAAAACATTCAAATATATCTCAATATGTTTCAACCTATCTAATCACAAACTATTCGCTCCAATGTAATAGCATTAAAAGAGTCCAGCCTCATGATTCGAGTACACGGAACTCTCTATAGGGTATCAAAATGTAAATCCATGAGTTTTACGCTTATCAATACAGGTGGTTTTACATTTTGATCTCTCCATCCTTTTATTTGCTATATTATAATACATGTGGTTTTACATTTTGATCTCTCCATCCATTTATAGCAAATAAACCTAATAATTTCTAATTTCAAAACTTGTACTTGTTGACACCTAAATTTCGTAACTTTACTTAAGACTTCATAGCATTAAAAGTTCGGAATTGAGATAACTAGTATAAGCACTTAGAGGGGGGGTGAATAGGTGTAAAAATATTTTCTCGAGATGAGAGAGCAATATTAAGCAGACAATAGAAAGGAAGTTCTCCTTTCGTTAACAAAGCGAATTATGATCAAAGTAAAGCAGGGAGTAGGGAAGAGAAAATGAACACATAAATTATAGTGGTTCGGCTTATTCCAAGTTTACGTCCACTCTTCCGCACTGACAGCTCACTGGCTGGATTTCACTATGAACAAAAGAGTTGTTACAGCAAGGCTCTCCCTTGATTCCATAGTGTAGATACTCTATCACACTTCCTCAAGGTTTCTCAAGAATATGGACTCTCTTTTGCGTACAAGATTTCACTCAAAAAATGAATTGACTAAGAACAAAGAGCTTCAGACTTTGGAATTCTTTTATCGCGCACACTCTCGAACAACTAGAACGTCTTCTTTATATACTCCTTTATGCCATCATACCTGTTGGCACTTACCAAAAGAATTCTTCCAATCTTCCCGTTGGACAGAATCAATTAGGAAGATCATTCGAGCTATTTAAGGAACATGTCAATAGCCCATCAATCCTGCTCGCCCATACAATCAGGTTCTCGGTTTCCATAAGTAGAACTTTCCAAGTATACTTCGCCAATCATCGGATCCTTAATCTTTGAATCAATAAAGGATTCCGTTATGTCATATCCAGCTAAGAGATCTTCTCCAGTCGATAAGGTCAAATCCTTAACGAAACATCCAGTCCTGGATAGCCCTTCTTCGACGGATTGGAAACTGTCAATGAGAATAAACTTTGAATCTTGAGTCTGGCAGTCCGGAGGTCTTCAGACTTTAAATAATAGAGTATGCAAATCTTCAGACTAGACTGATGAAAACGTTTTGTCAGCTTCAAAATACTCCAGGAAGATTTCTCCAACAATCTCCCCCTTTTTGATGGTGACAAAACTTTCCTACAGATTTGGATAACTTTGACCTGCAAAACATTACTCAAGCAAATATGGATATCTCATAAAGATAAATGGCTTATTTATAACACTAGAATCTGCAACCACAGAAAATAGGTTAGTCTTTCATATGAGTAAAGCCATCCATAAGATATCAATAATACTTAATATAAGCAGGCAATCCAAAATCCCAAATCCAATCCACAGCCAGACACAAAAGTCAAGTCAAACATCAAAACAAGTTCAAGTTCAAGTTCAAAAAAGTTCAAGGTTCAAAGTTCAAATCACATCTCTCCCCCTTTTTGTCATCATAAAAAAGGTTGAGATGGAAAGAGAATGGAATCAAGAATGCTTGGGAACACGAACAAGCTGGAAATCTCCCATTGACTGGACAATGCCTTCCAGCTTTGTCAACTCTTCCTTCAGTTGAGCCACCTCTTCACCCTTAGCATTTGCTTGAATCTGAAGAGAAATGGCTTGGATCTGATCATTCAAAAAAACTGAAGAAGCTTGACTTGCATTCTGCAAATTCTGTACTTCGCATCCCAGAGCATATATCTGACCCGGCATTTCTAAGAGAACATCAAGAATTCTGCGAAAATCTGCTGAATTATCAATCTGTGTACTGGCTTCTGCACGATTAGATGGAGTAAAGGCAGATGATGGCAAATCAGCATAGTCACGCAGATTGGGCGATAAAACATCATGTCCCTCCTCAAGAAATTGAGAGGCATAGATGTCCTCTGGATCTATTTGGAGAGAGTGGCTGACTCCTTCACCGGTAGTAGGATATAAGGACATTCTTCTTTTCTCACGATCTCCCCCTGTTTCCATGCCTTCAGGTGGAGAAGAGTGTTCCTCATGCTCTCTTTCCTCTTAATCTCCTTTTTCCTCTTCTTCTTCAATTCTTTCCTCCTCTGCATCTCTTTCTTCAACTTTTCTTTCCTCTGTCTCTTTCTCTTCTGCTTCCAAATCTTCTCTTTCTCCAATCCTCTGTTCTGTGTCTTTCTCTTGTCGTTCCGTTGAATCTGGAATAGAACAACTCAGGTTCTTCAATGCCATTGTAGTAATGGTGATGTCTTCCTCATCTTCTTCGTCCTCAACAATGAGAGCTCTTCTTTTCTTGGATGGAGCAACCATGGGCTCCTTCCCTTTTCTTTTTGCTATCGAAGAGATTTGATGAGATTTGACAGGGGTTTTCTCCTTGAATTTCTCCAACGCCTTGTTGAGTTCCTTCAGACGCATTTTAGACACCCTTTTCAGTCCCACTATCATTTGATCACAAGTTCGAACACAGAGAATTCGGGGAGGCTGAACATTCAAATGTCTGAATAACTTTGTCACAAGAGCTGGATAAGGAAGTTGACCCTTGTCTTTCACCACTGCTCTATACATGTGGAATATAATAGTGTGAGGAAGAGAGAACTTTTTCCCAAAGATTGATGGCATACATCAGCTTTGCCTCTGAGTTTGAAACATTAGTCTTTGAAGTAGATTTTGGTCTAAGGCAATTGATCACAATTTTGTGAAGCAGAATGTTGAACGCACTCATCCTCGAGTAGGAAACCTTTCCCTCTGTCCTTCTATCTTTAACAAGTTCCAACGTAGTACGAGCAATAGAGACATTGAAAGGTTGATATCTCCCTCTCTCAACCCCAATCACATCAGCCAACATATCTACATCCACCACATAGTCCTGATCTCGGACACTAAAAGAGAATCTATTCGCATCTAAGAAACGAGATTCGAATAGAAGTATGCAAAGATGAGTTCGGCGTAGGCTTACGAGATTCGAACAGAACTGTTCAAGTTGAAGAAGACTGAATTTTTCCCTTAAATTAACGTTCACAGCGTCAAGGAAATCAAAATCCACACTTCTAGGGTTTATGACCCCACGCTTTAACAACTTAGAGTATAGATGCTTGTATTCCTCCAGTCGAAACAAGTCTGTCCTTTTGCTCCGAATTTTTGTCGCAACACCCATTCTCGGTTGAAACTGACTGTACAACTTGTCATCATCATTTCCATCTGGCTGATTCAGCCCTCCAACATGTGGATCAATTGGAATATTTGCCATTGCCCCTTCTACCGACCCAGCAAGGGCAATTCTCAACTGTTCCATTGTGCGTAAAAAGAATGTTTCATTTTTGAACCCTTTGTCTTTCAGAAATTCGTCAATGTAGTTCAAAGGAGTTCCACCCCTTTTCAAAGCACGACAAAGCTTATAGGTAAAAGAGGGCTTAAGAGTTCTTATGGGTTCTGCATCTTCGATTATTTCTTCCTCTTGTCGATGAGCAACATTCTGTGGTCTAGATGGAGAAGATGGATGCTGCTGAGAATGTTGTGGGCTCTGCTGCTGCTAACTAGGAAACTCTTCTTCCTCGGTGAGATCAAAGTGCGTAGGCCCCTCACGCATTTGCTGCGGTCCCCTGTTCGCGATCCTCGAAGACTTCCTTTGAGACGACATCTTTCACAGTCTTTGAAAGATTCCAAACTTGACTTTCCCAAGAAAGATGACAACTTTTCAAAGATTAAACAAGAGAAGAAGACATAAGTGGAAGATCGATGCTTTTTAGGGTTTTTGAAGTTAAACGAAGAGGAACCGACGGTATATAGGTTAGTCGAAGAGAGGCATACAAAACGTCGTAATGGAAAGTAAAAAGATGCCCTTAAAAAAAAATAACTACCTTTTTCAAAAAATTAGATAACTGCCATTTAAAAATTAACTCCATTTTCGAAAAAGAAAGATTGCACTAATCACGGAAATTGAAAGTAGCAAAAATCAATTATGGACAGATGATCGTACCTTTTCAAGATTTAATCTGAGAGAAAATAAAATAACTTACAATGAAAGATCTTGATTGTTTGAGTTTGAGAGTCTCTAGACTTTTACTTCTTCAAACCTCAAGATGTTGAGTCTGGAACGAATGATTTCAAATTGATTTTTCTCCAAAGGCTTTGTAAACATATCTGCCAGTTGGTTCTTTGAGTCAATAAATTGAATAGAAATTTCTCCATTCTGAACATGATCTTGATTGTCCTGCTTCCAAGTAGTTGACAGGTACCCGAGGTGCTCTTTCTATCCACTCTGCATCCGGCTAGATCTGCGTCTGAGTATCCAAGAAGAGTAAAGTCTCCCTTTTTAGGATACCAAAGACCAAGGCTTGAAGTTGATGCAATGTATTTGATAATACGCTTTGCAGCACTTAGATGAGATTCTTTAGGATCTGCTTGAAATCTAGCACAAATGCAAACACTAAACAAAATGTCAGGTCTAGAAGTAGTAAGATAAAGAAGTGAACCAATGATACTCCTGTATAGCTTCTGGTCAACTTTCTTTCCTCCTTCATCTTTGTCTATCTTCAAAGAACTTGACATTGGTATATCAGTCTTTTTGCAATTTTCCAGTCCAAACTTTTTGACAAGATCATTAGCATATTTTTCTTGATGAATAAAGGTTCCTTCCTTCAATTGTTTCACTTGAAGTCCAAGAAAGAAGGTTAGTTCACCCATCATGCTCATTTCAAATTCATCTGCATAGACTTAGAGAATTTCTTGCACTGAGACTTTCATTAGAGGATCCAAAAATAATATCATCAACATATATTTGAACAAGCAGAAAACTTTTGCTTTCTCTTTTGATAAACAGAGTAGTGTCTACTTTACCTTTGACAAAGCCGTTTTGAATTAAAAATTTACTTAGCCTGTCGTATCAAGCTCAAGGTGCTTGCTTTAAACCATATAAGGCTTTTTTCAGTCTGAATACCGAGTCTGGTTTCTGTGGGTCTTCAAACCCAGGTGGTTGTTCCACATAGACTTCCTCATGGATAAATCCATTCAGGAAAGCACTTGTGACGTCCATTTGGAATAACATGAAATTTTTATAACAAGCAAAAGCAAGTAATAATCTAATTGCTTCTAACCTTGCTACTGGTGCGTAAGTCTCATCATAGTCTATCCCTTCTTCTTGCGTATATCCCTTGGTCACGAGTCTTGCTTTGTTTCTTACGACCTTTCCTTTCTCGTCCATCTTGTTCCTGAAAACCCATTTAGCTCCAATAATAGATTTACCTTTCGATTTAGGAGTCAATTTCCAGACATCATTAATACTGAATTGCATGAGTTCTTCTTGCATAGCTTCAATCTAGCTTTCATCAGATAAAGCTTCTTTTATGCTTTTGGGTTCTATTTCAGAAATAAGAGCCACAGCACTAGACTCTTCGCGCCTTTTGGATCTTGTGTGAATTCCTTCATTAATGTCGCCTATAATGAGATCTTTGGGATGACTGGACTTATGCTTCCAGTTATTGGTTGATTTGTCAGGTTGATGATCACTTTCTTCATTTGAATTTTCAACAATCATTTGATGCTGGTCTTTCGAAGTCTGAGCTGCTTCTTTAGACTTTGTAGAGTCTGGAGCAGGTTCAGATTCTTCAAAATGAGTCTGAATAGATTCATTTTGCATAGAATGTTGGAATTTGACATTCATTGATTCCTCCACAGATTGAGTCTTCTTGTTGTAGACTCTGTAGGCTTTGCTTGAGGTAGAATATTCAAGGAAGATGCCTTCGTCTGATTTTTCTTCAAACTTGCCAACTCGATCATTTGCATTTTTCAATATAAAGCATTTACATCCAAACACATGAAAATATGAAACAATAGGCTTCTTTTCTTTGAATAACTCATAGGGGTTTTTTTCCATAATAGGTCTTAGAAAAACTCTATTAATAATATAACATGCTGTAGAAACTGCTTCAGCCCAAAAATGTGAAGAGATGTTACTTTCAATTAAAAGAGTTCTAGCCATTTTTTGAAGCGACCTATTCTTTCTTTCCACAACTCCGTTTTGCTCTGGAGTATATGGAGAGGAGAACACATGCTGAAAACCAGATTCATCACATAATTTTGTAAAATCTTGATTTTCAAATTCACCTCCATGGTCTGTTCTTATACTTGAAATAACATGCCCTTTTTCATTTTGAATCTTTTTAGCAAACTTTTCAAAATAAGAAAAGGTTTCAGACTTACTTGTCAGGAAATATACCCAAGTAAATCGTGAGTAGTCATCCACAATTACTAGGCAATATTTCTTACCTCCAATGCTCTGAGTTCTAATTGGTCCAAAGAGATCCATATGCAGAAGCTGCAGTACACGATTAATGGAAACTTGATTTATTGGTTTAAAGGAATTTCTTACCTGCTTTCCCAATACACATGATGTACATAGAATAGACTTTTGGTATGACAGATTGGGTAGACCACGAACTAGCTTCTTTGCTGGAATTTTGGCTATTTGCTTCATATTGATGTGCCCAATTTTTCTGTGCCATAAGTTCACTTCGTCTTGAATTGAGATTAAACATTGCGATTCATCTGGTTTCACGTCCAAGAGGTAGATATTTCCATGTCTTCGTCTCATGAATGACTGAGTAGAATCTTTACTGGTCCTGAACATATTCCTTCTTGAAAGTTGATTTTGAAACCGGTATCGCACAGCTGACTGATACTGAGCAGATTGTAGTTGAGTCCTTCCACTAAGGAAACATTGCTGATTGTGAGGTTTCCAATCTTTATAGTTCCGAATCCCACAATTCTTCCTTTGATGTTTCCTCCAAATGAGACTTTTCCACGATTTACTTGAATGAGCTTTATGAAGCAATTTGAATCTCCTATCATATGTCTTGAGCATCCACTATCCAGATACCATTTTACCTTCTTCTTGATAGTGACCTACATTTAAAAAAAGACTCAAACTTTCTTTGGTACCCATATTTTCTTGGGTCCATTTGTGTTAGTATGATATGCGGTTTTTGCCCATACTTTCTTAACAGGTTTCCAAACCATAGGATATTCTTTCTCAAAATGATATGAACTATTGCACTTTGAACATCTGAGAGCATTGCGACCTACTGGTTTTATAAAGACTTTTTTAAAATGATTTTTGTAAGCATCTCTTGTGGGTCTCTGCTTAATTCTTTCCTTCACTTTAGGAAAATCAATTAAATGAATGGTTTCCACAGTCATTCCCAAACTAGATTTATTGAAATAAGGTCTTTGTGATGAAAGAATTTTCTCAAGTTTCTCAGATCCTATTGAAAATCTTTTGGAAATATTTGATGTCATTTTTTAAAAATACATTTTCTTTCGAAAGGTTGTCTTCTCTTTCTTTAAGAGTAAAAACATTCATGTCTAAACATTTCACCTTTTCTTTCAAAATATTTTCCTGTTATTTCAGTGCAAAATTTTCCTTTTTAAGTTCGGAAATCCTTTTAAGAGAAGTCTTAAGACTAAAACACAACTCATCAATGTATTTAGAAACTTTAATAGGAATTTTAGAGTTACTCACCTCAAATTCACTATCTAAATCTGAGTCTGTCTCGGAGTTTGAATCTGAATCCGATTGTGCCATCAGACATATATTGGCATAATCATCATAACTTTCTTTACATTCTGTATCACTCCAGGTTTCTGCTTTAAGAGCCTTTCGATACTTTTTAGCTTTTCATTTCTTCTTCCTCAGAAGAGGACAGTTAGGTCTGATGTGTCCATTTTTCTTACATTCAAAGCAGACTACATCTCTATTTGATTCATCATCCTCAACAGACTTAGTGTATTGCTTTTGAAAACTTTGTTTCTTTGGATTGAATCTTCTTCCTTTTCTGTTCAGCTTTCTGAATCTTCTTATCATGAGAACAAGCTCCTCATCATCCATATCATCTTCAGAATCTGTAACATCATAATCATCATTGGATTTTAATGCAATGGATTTCTTACCTTTAGGATCTTCATCTTCATTGATTCGTTCCACTTCATAAGACTGAAAAGTCCCAACCAACTCATCGACATATAGTGGCATAATTCTTTGTGTCTCCCTTATTGAGATCTTTATGTGATTCCAATCCTTGGAGAGTCCACGCAGTAGCTTGTTTACTTTCATGGGATCAGAAATTGGTTGACCTTGATTTTCAAGACCATTAACGATTTCTGTAAAACGACTAAACATGTCAGTTATAGATTCTCCTGATTTCATTTTGAAGGCTTCGTATTGACCGAGGAAAATGTTGATTTTGGTTTCTTTCACTCGATCGGTTCCTTCATAGGTAATATGTAATCTATCCCAAACTTCTTTCACTGTAACACAAGAAGATATTATGTTATATTCAGTAGATGACAAAGCACAATATAAAGAATAAATTGCTTTTGCATCAAAAGCTTGTCTCTTGGTTATCTCTTCCTGAGTCATTTCACTAGACTCAACAGCTTCTTTTCCTCTTTCTGAGACAGATGCAGCTTTAGGAATGATTTTTTTGTCTACAACGTCCCATTCCAGAGGATCCTTTGATCTTAGGAACGCCTTCATCTTGTTTTTCCATATGTTGTATTCCTTTCCATCAAAGTAAAGCGGTCTGGTATTGCTTTGCCCTTTTACCAGCCCTGGAGCTAACATACTAGCCATGGATCTTTAACTCTGAAGTAAAACACTTCAAACAAAGTGAGTACACAGGCTCTGATACCAATTGAGATAGCTAGTATAAGCACCTAGAGGGGGTGAATAGGTGTAAAAATATTTTCTCGAGATAAGAGAGCAATACTAAGCAGACAATAGAAAGGAAGTTCTCCTTTCGTTAACAAAACAAATTATGATCAAAGTAAAGCAGAGAGTGATTCGGCTTATTCCAAGCCTACGTCCACTCTTCCGCACTGACATCCCATTGGCTGGATTTCACTATGAACAAAAGAGTTATTACGGCAAGGCTCTCCCTTGATTCCACAGTGTAGATACTCTATCACACTTCCTCAAGGTTTCTCAAGAATATGGACTCTCTTTTGCGTACAAGATTTCGCTCAGAAAATGAATTGACTAAGAACAAAAAGCTTCAGACTTTGGAATTCTTCTATCGCGCACACTCTCGAACAACTGGAACGTCTTCCTTATATACTCCTTTATGCCATCATACCCGTTGGCACTTACCAAAAAAATTCTTCCAATCTTCCCGTTTGACAGAATCAATTAGGAAGATCATTCGAGCTATTTAAGGAACATGTCAATAGCCCATCAATCCTGCTCGCCCATACAATCAGGATCTCGGTTTCCATAAGTAGAACCTTCCAAGTATACTTCGCCAATCATCGGATCCTTAATCTTTGAATCAATAAAGGATTCCGTTATGTCATATCTAGCCAAGAGATCTTTTCCAGTCGATAAGGTCAAATCCTTAACGAAACATCCAGTCCTGGATAGCCCTTCTTCGATGGATTAGAAACTGTCAATGAGAACAGACTTTGAGTCTTGAGTCCGGGCCCGGAGGTCTTTAGACTTTAAATAGTAGAGTCTGCAAATCTTCAGACTAGACTGATGAAAACGTTTTGTCAGCTTCAAAATACTCCAAGAAGATTTCTCCAACAGGAATTAGTCGCCAAAAATAAAAAAAAAAAATTATTGATTTTCAATCAAGCACTTGACTACCCAACCAATTCTTTGAGGATTCAGAGTGTCTAATAAATTTATTGTTCCTTTTTTGTTCATTCTTTCCTCATCCTTTCACTAGCCTCCCAATAAAATAAAAATAGTAGTCTTCATAAGTGTCATCGTTCCCTAGTATCTCCAAGTAATTGTCCAATTCTATCCTTTGAAAATGGAGCAATAGTGCACGAGAAAGTAGTTATTTTATAAAGCCGTCACTTCAATAGAAATTTCGAAATAAAATAGACTGTTGTAATGCTTTCTTATTTTTGCAATGATGTTTCACCTTGTCATTTATTCATATCATCCACGACCCAGATGTTATCTTCTTCTTTTGCCATAACCATTTATGATTACACAATCCCATTTTGACAAACAAATTTTATAAGCAAAACTATCTTAAGTTATCGTAAAGATAATGACAAACAGATTTTATTAATATAATAGTCTTAGGATATCGTAAAAATAATAACTTATCATGAGTGACAATTATTGAAAGGGTAGGTGTCACGATAAGTTTAATTCTTTTTTTATTAATTTTTTGTGACTATAGTGGATGGTGACTCATCTTGTCCCACTCACATCGCTTCTTCGTCCTTCCTTCTTCCCTTTCCTTATTGCGACGTCCTCATGCAACCCAAACCAGAACCACGCTCCAACCATAACTAGGAGACTACAGCCATGGGCGTCACCGACACCACGCAACAAGCCTTCAACCGAGCCCAAGAGCTCTCAAGCAGTTCAAAGAATCCAAGCTCGGCGTCAAAGGTCTCGTCGACTCCGGCCTCACCTCCCTCCCACCCCTCTTCGTCCACCCGCACAAGACTCTCTCCACCCTCAAGCCCGCCTTCCCAAGCCCGACTCCATCCCCACCATCAACCTCTCTTGCTGCGATTCCTTCCGGCGGCCCTCTGTCATCGTAGAAGTGGGGCGTGCAGCTCGCGAGCTTGGCTTCTTCCAGGTGGTCAACCATGGCGTGTCGACGGAGGTCCTAGACCACACGATCGCGGCGGTGAAGGCCTTCCATGAGCAAACGATAGAGGCGAAGGCAAGGATCTATCGGAGGGAGATGGAGACCGGCGTGTCGTTCTTCACCAACTACGACTTGTTCCACTCCAAAGCGGCTAGCTGGAGGTCAGCCCCGAACCACTTCAATTGATTTCGTACCATTTCATGATTTTTATGATAATTAGTTGTATAAAGGCTCAGTTACCAATACGATCGTGTCAAGTGTTTAGCAAATGAGACGAACTGATATATCATATATGACTGAAAGCAAGACGATGACAAACGAAAGAAAAGAATCACTTCAACCGGTGCACAGAATTATAATTAGGGATGAGTAGGGTTCTAGAATAGGACCTAGAATTTGAGAACCGGTGGGAATCTATCCGATTTTAGGTTCCAAGATATGCAGGATATGTTCTAGGTTCCAAAAATTAACAACCTGTTTGAACGAGTAAAGTCCAAATTCTAGGTAGATAAAACTTGAGATAATTTTGTGTTTCTTTTAATATATGTCATTGTGTGATGGTGCGGTGTAGTCTAAACTTCCATTTTATGGTTTGACTTTTTATTTTGTCAATGCTCCATATTCTTCGTTTGTTTAAATATAAGTTGTAGTCAGTTAATTGCATAAACAAATGCTGGTCATTAAAAGTGATGATTCATTATAAATGTTCAATTAATAATACAGATGAAACCAATGGTTGATCCTAGAATTAACTTTGGAACTTGTGACAAGATAAATTTTAAGGTATGTAACGTAAGTCCCAACTTTTAAAATTTGAGGAGGTTCCAGATTCTAACCTATACGGAGCTTGAAAGTGCTCACCCATAATAATAATACAGGGACACGCTCCAGATAATGCTGGCGCTGAAATTAGCGGACGTGGAAGAAATTCCCGAGGTGTGCAGAAACGAGGTATTGGAGTGGAATCAACAGGTTCAACAGCTGGGGAGCCTCCTCTTGGGGTTGTTGAGTGAGGGGTTGGGATTGAGTGCTGGCAAGCTTCAGGAATTGACGTGCTTGGAGACAAGGGTCATGCTGGGGCATTGCTATCCATACTGTCCCCAGCCCAATCTGACAGTCGGCATGACGTCCCACACAGACCCAGGTGTGATCGCATTGCTGCTGCAAGACCAGATCGGTGGGTTGCAGGTGAAGCATGGCGAAGAGTGGGTGGATGTGGCGCCCGTCGCAGGGGCTCTTGTTGTGAACATCGGTGACATCCTTCAGGTGAACTCCCGTCAAAGACTAGGACTTTCTCCAAAGCTCCTGAGTAAGTTAGGTTAACATTCTACCATGAAATGAAGATCTTATTATGTAAATTTCGAATTTTCCAGATTATGTCCAATGACAAGTACAAAAGCGTGGACCACCGAGTGTTGGCCAACCCCAACCGAGAGCCACGTGTGTCGATAGCAACTCTCTACAACCCGAGCAATAGTGAGAATGAGTTCAGACCGTTCCCAGAGCTTGTGTCCTCGGATAAGCCTGCTGCTTTTCAGCAGTTCACCTTCAGCGAATACAAGAGGAGATTCTTCACTAAGGAGTTGGGCGGGAAAAGTCTGATAAACTACTTCAGGGCGTGATTGAGAGGTCCATAGGCCAGAAATGGTGATAAAAGAATAAGATGCATCCTTATAATAATGAAGGAAATACTGGGTTCTTCCCTAAACTCTACTAAACCTTGTGTAATTGTTGTTCTTATGGTGTTAATTTGAATATATGCGTTTGCATATTCCATGTGAGAAAGTAACTTGTGCGATGGATTCACTAAACTAATTCCACAGAGACTGAACCAATCACGGACATGGGAACTCAACAGCAAGATTGCACGAGATGAATAGTTTACTGTCCACTGGAAAATAAGAGGCAGTATCCTGGAAAACCTATAGAGGCAACGAAATAAATGAATTTGATTCTTGCCAATTACATGTACAGGCATCTATACTCACGTCTTCCCACTGCCGAACCATTCAGCCATTTCTTCATCGTCCTCAAAGTCTGGTGATTCGGACTTCCTATAAATTCTGGATGAGCGTGGCTCGTCTGGATTTGCCTTTTCCTCTGCAGTCATTCTGCTTCTTTCCAGCATCTTCATTTTCCACATTTCCTTCTTTTCTGTGTCACGAGACACATCGCTCATGCCTCCTGCAATTGGAAAATCAAGAATTCCAGAAACCTCGTTCGATGAGTTTGTTAACTTTGGTTTCTCAGTGACCCCATTCTCTCCATCCACAAATCTCACCCTATTTGTGACTTGCATTTGACTATTTCTCCTCATAGACCACATAGAATTTCTTGTTATAATTATGATTATAATTATGGTTAATGGATCAATGAATTGCATTTGACTATTTCTCCTCAGAGACCACATAGAATTTCTTGTTATAATTATGGTTATAATTATGGTTAATGAATCAACGAAAGCCAATAAATTAAGATAGTCTTTTTTGTTCACGTATCTCTTTTGGATTCGTGAATTCCTAAATTTTTCTGTTCATGTATCTATTGAATTCATGAATTTTCTAGATTCATATATCTTTTAGTTCATGTATTTATTGAGTTCACGAATCTCTTGAATTCACGTACCTTTGGATTCGCGTATCTCTTGATTCATGAATTTTGTGGATATATACGTCTATTTAATTCATGTATCTCTTCTATACATGAACTAAAAATCTCTATAAATAGATGAGAGCATAGAGCTTCCAATTTTATATTATTTTTCAGTGATATCTTATTTTCTTCTTCTCCAAGATTGGTAAAAGGAAGGATATTATAAAATTGTTATCATCTTCTTTACATTGATGTTCTGACTACAACAAATAGTGTGTCTTCTCTGGATTAATTTCCAACATTTCTATCTTCAACGGCTCCATGACCTTGATTGTGATTTCCAACATCATAATCTCGTTGAGACAAGCCCTTTGAATTTGATGCTTTAGGCCTTCTATAATCACACTTCAAGCATACCATATTCCTTCTAAAGTTGATGTAATTGCACCTACCAATCACAGATCCATAAGGGCAGAACAGCTCAGGAACAACTATAACTGCTCAATGTAGGAATTAACTAAAATAATGGATTAGCAAGAACTCGCGATTCACATTCCCACTCCCCAGGATTGAGTAGCCTTTCCAGGGGTTTCTCTTTGCACTGCAAACATCTAGTATTCTTTGCAAAATTTAAGAAATTGCATCTGCAAAATGCAACAGTTTCTATAAGCAAGGAGCTCTACTCACCACAAATCAGTGAACAGGTGAGAAAAGGCATGACAAGCAATCACCTGTCACATATCCAGTCTCCTTTCTTTAGCGGAAGATGATCTTGGTCTTCCGGCAGTTGATTCAATCTTTCCTGAGAAAAGGTATCGCATTGCAAGCATTTGCTGTTCTTAGCAAAGTTTAAGAAGTTGCACCTGCCATATGCAGAATTATATCAAATATTCGGAGCAAAATTCAAATTAATCAATAGGATGTTAACAATTGCATTACTTGGGGCAATGCCAATCTCCTTGTTTCATTGGAACATCTTTGTAGCCTTTCTCTTCCGAACTTGAATGCGAGGATAAATCACTAGCTGGTGTGGATTTCAACGAATCAGAGCCAAGTACATCGGTGCCATACTCTGCCATTTGCTTTAGCAGTGCTCTTACTGATTCCTTAACTGTTCTAGTCAGACATGGTTTATTCTCCACAGTATCGCTTACGGGGTCAAGTCCATATGTCAACAAGATTCGCATAACATCAACTGTGCGCCCTCCTTCATCTTCACGCGCCTTCACAAATGCTCTCTCACAGTTTCCCCTCAAATTGCAGGAGCTGCAAACCTGGCAAAGCAGCTGTCTGTAACGAATATGACTGATGAAACCATATAATCTAATGATTACTGGAAGTCTTTAAGAAGAGGACATACATTTCCCTCATCGATGCCCACATGCGCCCTCAAGCGCTTACCAGAGTTCACCACTTTTCTGTCTGTGCTGGGGCATCCACCCTCTGCTATGACCTGAATATGTTTCTTTGACAAATACCTATCAGGAAATGTCTTGTTAAAACCTTCTGAATATGAGTTAAGCGACTCTTTCTATATGTAAATGAGGAAACCCCCGATTTCTCAAGTAAAGCTATGTTGTCGGATGCCTATTTGGTGATGATATTGCATTGGACAGTCATTAGCCACATTGAATAGCTAACCTCTGAATCAGAATGCATACCGTCAAATTGACTACCAGCTAAATTTTTAATATGCGTTATTATCACATGCCCAATGTAATATGAATTGCCTCTTTTCAGGTTACGTGCCATCAAAAATCTTCAGCTCCAAATTCTAGTCAAATACTTCATTTCTAGAAAAAAGGCATAGTAACATAGAAAGGCCTGATAGTGGATGGGCAAGCTTGACACCTAAAGGCAAGTCCTGTGGATTCTCTTTTCTAAGTAAAGGAGGACGCACATAAGGCAGCATGTTGCTGCCACTATGCAGAAAAAGATGGACTAAGATGCCAACTAAGGTGCTTTTAACAATATTACATTTAGCTTACTAACAGAATTCTGGATAAAAGAAAGCTCAGGAGAAAATGTCTACATTTCTAAAAAATGGTCACTTGTATCGCTTACAAAAATAAATGATGAAAAATATTTTCATCATCCACAAAAATATTTAAACATATATAGTTATCAATTATGAAAACATTTACAAGTGACTAATTATTTCAAAAGATACAAGCGATCATTTCTAAGAAAATATTTTTCAAATCATTCATTTTTTGCAAAACAAACAAATTACAAATCTATGGATAAATGATAATAGGCCATTACTTCATAGTTGACACAACATGGTGATTTTATCCAAAACAACTTGACCATTCATAAATAACTACTCCATACTTTTCTTTCTCCATGTTTTCAAAATGAACAAAAAAAGAAGAGAACTTTTTTCCTTCACGATGTTGTGATTTTTGGCCTGGTCTGAAGACGGTGGAGTTCCGATTCCCATAACTAGCATGCTCTTAACCTCAAAGCAAGAGAAATATAAATTTTGGCCAGGAATGACAGTCAAACGTGACAGAGTTAGCTCTCTAAATGACGATATGCTGGTGGGTATTTAAATGCAGCATTTAACAAGAACCTGGAGAAAGTTTGAACTCTCATCAAGCTCATATGAGCAATACATTCACAATGATCAGGACGAGGCTTATAATGAACTATGTTCCGAAGAAGCCCTGCCTACCCACAAAATATATACTCCTCAAGAAGGCACAGATGTCTATTACCTCACCATCATCACCCAAGCCCAATGTCTCTGTAATTAAATCAAACAGGTAAAGCGCACCAACCGAAGGTCATTCCTTTCAGTACCTCATAACGTCGTATCTGTCGCGGGCGAAATTCAGGCATGCGGTTCTAATGAGATTCGATTCTTTCGGACCCAACTCCACATTCTGGAACGGGTTGCCCTCCGCATCAAAGTAACCTCCCTTCGACAGAAGCACCATCAAATCCACCCACTCGGGCCACGGATGCGAAATCTGAGCCGCCGCCGTCGACTTAGAGGGCTCCGTCCGATGGAAGTTATTGTCCATCCCCGGAGCGAATCGGGGAATTGGGTTGACGGGTTTCGAAGACTCGAGCTCCCGAAGCACATCGTTGCCAGGGAAGTCGAGCTTGGAGTCGGGGTTCGGGGCATCGGTGTACTGGCGGGAACGAGCGGAGGTAACGACGAATCTGAGGTTGGGGAAGTGATTTTTAAGATGCCAACGACTTGTTGGGAAGAGCTTGTACACTATAATATAAGGTTCACCTTGTATTTTTCCGTTTTTTCAAACTCAATAATTACTTGATCATGACATGTAATGTTTGACCAAATGAGGTTATTACTAGGTGTCATGAAAGTATCAAGGGACCATGCTTTTTATTACATTATTTAAATACCAAACTAGATTATCATTTGATAACTTAAAATTTTAAATTACGAAAGTCTTAATGTTGAGTTTAAATCAAGCCCTCATCTAACAAGCACCTTAGCTGTGAACCAACTCATCTTTTTCCATGCAACAGCTTCTATCACGTACCCAATCTTTTGAATGCCATGGTCCCCCCTCTCTCCCCTTAAAATCAACCCCCTTACCCCCTCCCACAAAACACACACCCACAAAGGCAAAGTTCAGGAGAAGAATATGACAGGAACCATGATCGGTGTCACTAACGCCAATGAACAACAAGCCCTTAACAGAGCGCAAGAGGTCCGGCAATTTGAAGACTCCAACCTCGCAGTCAAAGGCCTCCTCGACTCGGGCCTCTCCACCCTCCCTCCCATGTTCATCCACCCGCCCGACCTTCTATCCAGCCTCAAGCATGTTGTTGGGCTCAAGACCGATTCAATCCCCATCATTGATCTCTCCGGCTCCAACTTCGACCGACGACCCTCAATCATCGAGGAAGTTGCACGTGCTGCTCATGAGTTTGGCTTCTTCCAGATAGTCAATCATGGCGTGCCCACGAAGGTCCTGAGTCAAACGATCGTGGCAGTGAAAGCGTTCCATGAGCAGCCAGCGGAGGTGAAGGCTAGGATCTATCGAAGGGAATCTAAGACCGGGGTCGCCTTCTTCACCTCCAGCGTGGACTTGCTTCACTCCAACACGTTTTGCTAGAGGTAATGTGAATGTCAATTTCTATGTTGGGTCGACAAGACAAGAACATTAGTGACTTGAAATTAAGAAAATTACCAAAAAAAAGTCTTAAATATGTTGCATGGGAGGCTAATTCAGTTTTAAACATTTTTTTATAATTTGTCAATTTAGTCATTCAAGCCAATTTTGGCAAGAAAATACTAAAGTGGAGATCGATTATTTTACTTGACATAGTTGGCACTAATATTAGTAATTTTTGTAATTTTTTAACTTCTTTTTCTTATCTATTTTTTTAGGTTAGCCATTCCATGAAAATTGATGACATCCATGGCAATGAATTTCTATCAAAATTGGTGTAGGAAATTGACTCCGTCTTCCCTGGTTCTAAGTCTAGGTTCATTCATGGTATCAGAGCCATGGTTTCATTTGTAGCAAGATCCGTTCTATGCGCTTAGTAGGTGAATCCAGTGCTGAGAAGATTCCTTCACATCATGACAGAACTAGAAATACTAGAAGCACCTATTTCTCTCGCTGCATCTCCATCCTCTTCAACCCCTTCAGATTTCCGTGTTTTAAATGCTTCTAAGATAGACTATCTTTATGAAGCCTCTCTTAGTAACGAAACCAAGATCTCTGAAACTCAACTTCCCCTTATGAACCCCTATTCTGCTTTTGCTAAACTCACTTCATCATTTTCTCCCATCCGCTCCATTCGTCAACTCATTCACCAAACTCTGAAAGAAGTAAAGGAGTACGTCCAGTCCTCCAAGTTCGATCAATATCCTATTCCTACCACTGAAAAGGAAAACTTTGTTACCCTCCAGATTCCTCCAGAGTTTCCCATACAGTGGATTCAGCAAGGATATTCTCATGTCCATTATGTAGCTGTTCGTCTTGCTCTTACTTTTCATAGTCGCAAAGGCTTGCCAGTTGTGGCAATAATTGCGTTGTTGGATACTAAGTTCCTAGAATATCAGCATGCTTGCATTGGTATTGTCCAAACCACTTTGAATGCTGTAATAGTCTTCTTAACCTTATATCCAAACTTCAATATAGCTCTTTCAGACCCCTAGCTACTCTCATTTCTAAAAGTCCAAGTTCAGCTCATTGGAGCTCCACAAACTGCTGACTCTATAGCAGCAACACTGCACTACTAGATGGTCCATCGAGTGTAGAACCATGCTCTTAATTTGAATTTCCACAATGGAAATGAATATGCTTTATTCATTTTCCATACAGAATGATCAAGCATCCTGCATTCATGTTCCCAGACGGATCCCTAAAGAAAAGTTGGTTAAGATCCTTCCGGAGACATGGATTACCAACTATGAAAAGTTGCATCAGAACAACAAGCCTTTCCAGTCTCAGACTTTGAATTTGTCAGAAAGAAAGATGGTACCATTTCCATCAAATTTGGCAAGGAAAATGAAGAAAGTCCTTCTATCTTCCAGACCCTCTTCATGATTGAACCATGTGTTCCTAAATCAATCTTCGAGCCAGATCCAAAAAAGCGTGTTCAATATTTCAAAAGTGATGGACATCATGTCCATTACTATAAGGACCAGTATGGTCACTGTTTCTATGATCCTTTTTGTCAATGTTCTTACTATACAAACTCTCCCAATGAGGTAGACCCATATGCAAGACCTCGACGAAAGCACAAGAAGCCAAAGGATACTATGTACCGAAGGTACTTAAATGGAGATCTCTCCATTGATACTCCTGGTAAGTGTGATAAATTCCAGTTTATAGTTTCTTATGCACCAACTCAACCACCAGAGTTCACTGCTCCTCCCTCCATGTCACCAACCCCACCATCATCACCTCCTCCATCTCCTCCTCAGAAAAAGCCAGCTATTTCCCTGTTCTATAAGCTAATTCTAAAGTGGGCAAAGAAGCATTCTTACCCACTTGAGGCTCCAGCAAAAACACCACCAAGTTTTTCCATCTCCATGTTCCATGAGACAGGCTTTCCCTCTCTTATCTGAGAAAGTTCCAAACTCTTGTTTCTTGCTCCAAAAGAATTCATTAATCCACAAGGCAGATATGGGCATGCTCCTAAGATACCTGCCCCCACTGATATGGATGAACATGGAAGACAGAAAATGACTCATGTTGCTGAAGTTGTCCTAAATTGGCAATCGGAGACTCTTTTAGCACATAACAATGCGTTCAAGGCAATTGATTCCAAGATTGTGAATGTGCAACAAGATCTTCAAAGATATGATGAAACCACCAAGAAGATACTTTCCGATTTCTAAAAGAGGCTTCATGCCTTAGAATCTGGACAACATTTGGGGTATCATCATCTCGAAAGTCCTAGGGCAGAAATAGAGAAGCTCAAAAGGCAGATCCAACTCCTTGAAGAAGGAATGTTCAATCCTTTTAATCCATTTCTGACCACAGTACAGATAGAGTATTCGCCTCCACCACCTCAAACGTCTGTCTTTGCTACCCTCACAGACGTTCCTATTAGACAGGACAAGACAGATGTGGTGCGAAATCGCCTCAAAGAATTGGATCGAATAAGGAAGGAAAAGGGAAAGGAGAAAATGCCAGTAGAATCCTCACTTGTTATAAAGGAAAAGCCAGATCATATGATGTTATCCAATCCGTTGGAATCCTTCCTAAAGGACTTGGGCAATCAGGAAGAACAGCCTAATCTTATCACTCAATAGCCTGATCCAGCCATTCAAAAAGATTAGGTCATATTTCTAGCAGAACAAGCTTTTCTAAACATCTTTGATACTGAATCAGATTCGGCATCCTTCTCATCCTCTTCATCCTTCTCAATCCCTACCATTGATTCATTTTCTAATGTACCAGTAACTTCATCAAAATTCATGGTCGATCCTCCAGACCAAGATATGGAATCAAACCCTTCTGAACTAGAGGTTGTTCAACCAAGCAATCCCTCCAAGCATGTGTCTACTATATCAAAACAGTTTTTTTACTATTGATGATATTCCCTATCATAAATGGCTAGAAAGACTTGAAGAATTTCATACTTGGCTAAATTCCCAAGCTCTTACCAATCATAATAAATATGATGTCCTTTTTAGTTTTGTCACAAGGTTTACAAGCAGCCTCAAGCATTGGTGGCAATCGATGATAGAACAAGACCAGCTTCAATTTTTACTCTCACCTGACTTTGGTTATGCCATTACCCTTCTATATCATTTCTTCATTGGAAAACCTTCTGACCTCCAAGAGCTTAAAAGGAGAGAATTTTTCAAAAGAAGATACTACTCTCTCTAGAAAAAACAGCTTGATAAACATTACCGAGAAATGCTTAAGCTCTTCTATGGTGTTGGAGCCGATCCAAACCTGAAGCATGTTTTCTTCACTTCCATTCCCAAAGAATTATCCCAACAAGTTGAGAGAGCTTTTCTCAATAGACAAAGGAGGATTTAGGATATTCCATTGGGAGAAATACAATAAGAAATCCATTTGTGCCGTGATGATTTGTGTATAAAGCGCCAAATGGTCCAGACCTATCTCACGGACAATAGAGAACTTGATACAGCATGTTCTCGCCAGAAGCTAAAGATCAAATGCTCTAAGCGAGATTGTGATGGTTCTTATGGAAAATCTTCCAGAAAAAAGAAACACTTCCGAAGAAAGAAGAAATGGCGATACCTACACAAAAAGAAAGATCGCTCAGGCCACAAGAAATCAAATTGATGCTTCATCTGCAATCAAAAAGGACATTTTGCCAAAAATTGTCCCTAAGCAAGAAAATGTCAGAACCATTTGATACATCATATAGAGAATGAAACTGGTATTTCTCTTGAAAATGATGATATCGAATCTTTATTCTATGTTGATGGAGAACCATATGAACAAACTCTTTATGTTATACCTTGTTACCAAACTCCCAGTGAAACTAATTCGGATTCAGATTCTAAAGATATTTTTCACATATCTCTCACATCTTCAGAACAAAGCACTGACATATTTTGAAGTTAAATCCATTTTTTTTTATGACCCAGGGAAGCCCCGTACGCCGACAACGCGGCGGAGTAAACCCTAGGGAGGCACGTGAGTCACCACCACCCCTCGTGCCCTAGGTAAGTCACCCTTGCGACGCTCGGGAATCGAACTCCTCCCCTTAAGTTAGGGGGAGAAGCTCGCCGCCAGCAGCACCACCCGGGTGGGTGGTTCAAGCCAAATCCATTGTCCCCATTTTCCTGTAAAAATTTTCACTTTAAAGTTTGCCAAGCCTATCACTGTCATTGCCCTCATAGACACTCGAGCAAGTTCTTCAATCTTAGATACTAAAATTCTTCCTGAAGAATATTGGACTTCCTGTGTCCGATATTTCAACTCTACCTCAGGAGATACTTTTTCCACGAATGTAAGAATTACCTTAGTAACTATTCAGTTTTTTCCCCAGTGTTCCATAACCACAAAAATCTTCGGATCCAGTCTCCCCAACAAAGATTTGATTATTGGTTGGGACATCATGACTCAGATTTCTCAGCTTCGTATCATTCATGGAAAAGGTATTAAGTATAAGGATCAATTCTCTGAATTCGTCAATATTCAAAGACTTTTTTCCATCCAAATGAGTTTGTTAGATCCAATCATGCAAAAATTGTTGGAATCCTGTTCGGAATCACATTCTGAATTCGCTCAGAAGTGTTCCCATCCTTCATGGGAAAATCCATAGTTCTTTGTTCGCCTTCCTTTCAAAAAGAATAAAGATATCAACCCAACTAAAGCGAGTCACATGGGAATGAAGCTAGAACACTTGGTTTTAGCTCAAAGGGAATGCTCGAAACTATTACAACAAGGCCTTATTGAAATCTCCAATTCTCAATGGGCTTGTGAAGCCTTCTATGTCAATAAGCGCGTCGAGAAAAACAGAGGAAAGATGAGACTGGTAATTAATTATCAGCCTCTCAACATTTTTCTTCAAGATGACAAATTCCCTTTACCCTCCAGAAAATCCCTCTTCACTAGATTAACCAAGGGCCACATCTACTCCAAATTCGATCTCAAAGCCGAATTTTAGCAATGGGGCATCCATCTTGAAGACAGACCCAAAATAGGGTTCTGTATCCCAAACCAACATTTCCAATGAAAAGTTCTTCCTTTTGGCTTAAAGGTAACACCATCCCTTTTTCAAAAGGCTATGTGTCGAATTTTCCAGCAAATCCTGTCAAATGTAGTAGTATACATCGATGATATCCTACTCTACAGTCTTGATGAGCAATCGCACCGCCAACTTCTTGAGCAGTTCGCAGAAATTGTGAAAAAGCATGGGATCATGCTTTCTCAAAGAAAGATAAACATCACCTAGACAGAAATTGAATTTCTTGGCATGCACCTTAACAAAGGTACATATTATCTAGGGCTGCATATTGCTCAAGAAATGTTAAAGTTTCCTGAAGAGAATTTTACAACAAAGCAAGTTCAGCAATTTCTTGAGATAATTAATTATCTCAGAGATTTTGTTCCAAACATTGCTAAATTGCTGATTCCACTGCAATCAATGCTGAAGAAGAATCCTCCACCATGGGGAAAATTTTAGACTCATGCAATAGTTGAACTTAAGGAGATTATGCAGACTCTTCCCCCATTGCAAATCCCTTCAACAGGGATAAGAATTCTCCAAACTGATGCTAGTAATGAATACTGGGTAGCCATCTTATTTGAAGAAATTGATGGTAAGAGACATATGTGTGCCTATAAAAGTGGAAAGTTTTCCCAAGTTGAAATGTATTATCATTTCACTTTCAAAGAAATTTTGGCAGTGAAAAATGGAATAAAAAAGTTCGAATTCCATTTCATCAGCCATCACTTCTTGGTAGAATTAGACATGGCATCTTTCCCTCAGATGACCAAGTTTAAACAGAAGAAAATTCCAAATTTTCAACTACTTCGATGGGCCGAATGATTTTCAAAATACTCTTTTGAAACCAAACACATTGTCGGGAAGAGGAATGTGCTTGCTGACTTCTTGTCAAGACAAAAAGCACCAGCAGAAATCAATAAATACATCATGAGACATGCTTTCCATACTCTTCATCACAATGAAAAGTATAAGATTGAAAGAATACAAGATTGGCCAAACTAGCGATACCCCCAGGAGATTGTTGAACAAATCTAGAATGACAGCCTCATTAAAAATCTGAAAAATCTCATGTGGCAATGTCACACAGACCTGTTCAGACTCAATGGAGGTTCGATTCTTTATCCTTTTGGATTAAATTCGGACTATCCGTTCATACATCCTCTAATCTGGAAGAAAGACGATTTCCTTGATCAATTCCGCTGGTTATTATGGTACTTAACTAATAAGTACTTAATAGCTATTGAAATTCCAACTAGAAGATTCATTACCAACCCCACCAAGATATTTGGAAAAATTGAAAAGGAAAGTGACAAAAATCTCTTGGCCTTCCTCAAGTGGTTTTGTCCTCCTACTCACTAGAGACATCTCTTGCAGCAAGAACTAAGAACCACCCAACCAAACCCTGAGATCCATACTATTTTGTTTTTCCGACGTCCACGGGCTTTTATCACAAATAATGGCAACATTACCAATGTCCCACAGTTTCTAGGAACTACATCCTATAAACACAAACCGCACAGTACAGAAGCTCGAATTTACAAATCCTTTTCAGGACCTGTTGGTTGCTGTGAATACCAGTTTTGAGAACTCCAAAGGATTTTGTGCCAAGAAAATAAAACCATTCCTAAAATGCATGGAACTATAATGTACCCATTGCTGACGGGGCACAGAGTACTGTTGTGCACGAATTTATCAGTGACAATACAATGACGGGGATCGATGTGCACGAATTCATTTGGACTTTTTCTTAACCATAAACATCTCAAACATTTACTCTTTATAAATTAGGACACTTGAGTTCATATAATGTTCATATATTTTTTTTAAATTATTTAATATATTAAATTTGAACAAGCGAGAAGAAATGTTGCTCGGTGATTTACAAGAAGCACAAACAATGTGCAAAAAGCAAATAGAAAGAGCGTTTCTATTTTTTTCTTAATTAAATGTGCAAAAAGCAAATAGAAAGAGTGTTTCTGTTTTTTTCTTAATTAAGGTGAAGAATAAGAAGAAATTAGTTCAATGCACGAAGTAAATATTACAGGGATTCACTCCGGATAAGGTTGGGTCCCATACTCCCAAACGAGGAAGAAATACCAAAGGTGTGCATAAATGAAGTGATGGAGTGGAATCAACAGACCCAACGCCTCGGAGCCCTCCTGATGGGTCTGTTGAGTGAGGGGTTAGGATTGAGTCCGAGCAAGCTCCAGGACATGACGTGTGTGGAGAAGCGAAACATGTTGGGGCATTACTATCCCTACCGTCCCTAGCCTGATCTGACTGTCGGCCTAAAGCCCCACACCGACAAGGGGGTGATCACGGTGCTCCTGTAGGACCAGGTCGGCGGGTTGCAGGTGAAGCATGGCGAGGCGTGGCTGGATGTGACGCCCTCTCCGGGTGTTCTCATTGTGAACATCGGCGACCTTCTCCAAGTAATATTCCATTCATGCAAGTTTCAAAGCACCGGTTTAATTTAAACGTTGCATCTTGCAAACTGATTGGCCTAACGATCACCTCCCTTCTATAAAAGGACATAGAGATCTCTATTTACATAAATTTGGATTCACCCAGATCATGTCCAATGATGAGTACAAAAGCGTGGAGCACTGAGTGTTGGCCAATCCAGGCCCCGAACCACGCCTGTCGGGAGCGGTTTTCTACTATCCGCTCGAATGCAAAAATCAGATCGGACCGATCCCGGAGCTCGTGTCAGCAGAGAAACCTGCTGCTTTTCGACAATTCAAGCTTGGCGAATACCTGAAGAGATTCCAAACTGAGGTGCTGGATGGGAAAACTTTGAAAAATCACTTCAGGACATGATATAAGAGGCATATAGGCTAATATAGATGGTGCAAGAATAAGATGCTTCCTTATTTTTAATAAGAAGCAATCGCTTATTAAGTTGTAAGTTCGGTTTGGATTCGCTAGAATTCCAGGCCGTTGTCCTAGTTCAAGGACGCTGTGTGCCTATATTTAAGAACGAGTCATCTCATTTCCTCCACAATAAGTCGGTATGTCTGGTAACAGGAACATATACTACTTCCTCGTCCTATTTTAACTGCACTTCTCATCGATATTGTCTGTCCTATAACTCTCTTACTTAGAGTACATCAATTTCATTTTGGAGATAATCAGATTTCTTAATTTGAAATTGGATGATCTAAGACTTATCTTTATGTTAAGTATAAATGGATTCCTACTTATCGTGAAAACTTACCACGAGATCCCTATCCCATCATGAAAAAAATAACGAAGATTTAGTTCTTTTTGAGTTTTGATATTGTCATGATTTTGGAGTTTATGATAGATATGAGGAGAAATTCCTCATATCAATATTATGAGTCCTTGTTGGAAATATACTCCACACTGAACTAGAACAATGCGAGATATAAATGAGTATAAGTTAAATCATTAGGACAAAATCAACGAAGAAGTCTATTTCAGTTTAAATAGCCAGTGGATGGGATGTGAGGTAATATAAAGTGTAATATCTTTTATACATACACATATGTACATATATACAAGGACCGGTGATGAAGAATTTAACTAGATGATAATTTGTATACTCTCCCCCGTCTAGAAATATACATCATGATCCGAAGTTATCTACAACGACACTAATTTTGGGCCAGAGCTCTACAACGAATGCTAAATAGAATTTAAATAAAAAAAACTGGATTTTAGCTTCCAAAGTTTAATAATAGGAAACGGACAAAAATGTCGAGATAATCACATAATTTCAAAATGCATCAGGTGAGGAAGCAAAGTTGAACTTCAGTGTTTTTAGATTGGATTGGATAAGCTTGAGTGACCGATTTTTTCCAGCATTTGGTAGTACTCCTTGTCTGAGAGTAGTTGATCACAGCACCGTTTAATTATTCTTTGAAGTCTATTATATACACTTAAACCTAGAAATTTGAGAAAATGTCCGCTCCAAAGCTAGTCAAGTCACACTTAATTGCATTTTCGTCTTTGTCATATGACAAGATACATGACATAGTTTGGCCACGTTACACATTTTTAACCATTAAATTTTAATCTTTTTCATTTGTAATCTCTAAACTCCCCATAATTTAAAAATTTTAAATTTCAAAAAATGAATAAAAAGAGTGTATATATAGATTTTATCTTTTTGGAACTAAAAGAGTATATGTTACTTTGCCAAATGACACTTCACTTTTAAATCTATGGTTGCCATATATGGCGAGACGCATAGCATAGTTTTGCCTCGTGACCCAACCACTAAGTTTTTAGTTTATTCATTTATCATTTTAAATTTCTCGTCTTTTGTTGATGTTAAATTCCACAAAATGAACAAAGAAAGAGTATCTCCGATTAAGTTTATTTATATCGTTCCAACACACGAATTCGGCATCTTCCTCTCACACCGCCTCTCCGTCCTTCCCTTTATCTTTCCCCGCAGCACGA
Source organism: Eucalyptus grandis (assembly GCF_016545825.1). NCBI lineage: Eukaryota > Viridiplantae > Streptophyta > Magnoliopsida > Myrtales > Myrtaceae > Eucalyptus > Eucalyptus grandis. Next base: position 44,962,808 of record NC_052613.1, on the reverse strand, counting down.
CACTCGCATCGGTCGAACCTGAACTTGGAGTGTCCAGCCACGGGCGTCACCGACACCGCTCAATAAGCCTTCGACCGAGCCCAAGAGCTCAAGCGATTCGTGTTAGATATTGCATATAAACAAAACTTGAAGATCCCGAATTTGTCCATAACAGGTAAATTCATACAAATCCGGGATCGAATAGCGGAAACATAATATCAACTTACCTCCAGCCATTGATGAAATCTAGAAGTGGGAAACCTCCGGATCTTTGATGGATCCACACAACACAGCACGAGAAATTTGCAATGTAAAAACACACGTCTGTTCTACTGCTCAATCCCCTTCACAAAAACTTGATGGTGTGTTTTTAAATATCGTTAGGGTTTGAAACAGACGACTGACGATTTTATTCCGTTATTACATTACCATAATGGTCTTGATGGGAGATACCGTAACGTAACCAACGGAATAAAATCGTCGTCGTCCGTTTCAAACCCTAACGATACAGAAAAACACACCATCAAGTTTTTGTGAAGGGATTGAGCAAAGAGAACAGACGTGTGTTTTCTACATTGCAAATTTCTCGTGCTGTGTTGTGTGGATCCATCAAAGATCCGGAGGTTTCCCACTTCTAGATTTCATCAATGGCTGGAGGTAAGTTGATATTATGTTTCCGCTATTCGATCCCGGATTTGTATGAATTTACCTGTTATGGACAAATTCGGGATCTTCAAGTTTTGTTTATATGCAATATCTAACAGTTGGTATCAGAGCCTTTATTAGCAATCTCTGCCTTGGTGAAGCCTTTTGGAATTTATTTTATTGAATTATATGTGGATAAATTTCGGATTTGTATATGGCTTGGATCGGAATTGAGAATTCCGACCAAATTCGGCTACCCCCATGAAATAATGGATCTGAATGATCACACCGCCATTAGGAAGAGAAATCTATAAATTTTTTCGACATATTACTGATCCTCGAAGAAATCGAGCGGTGAATTTTTGTGGTTAGGGTTTGATAGGGCAGACTTTTTTTTTGGCTTAATTCTGGTCCATATATGGTCGTTTTTGCCGGATCTTGAATCTATTCGTTCGTCCCGGCGTTCTCTTCGAAACCCATCATCCAATTTGGTCGGACATGGGCTGTGGGAGGAGACCCGACGGCGGAACAGAGGCGGTCGCGGCGGAAGAAGCGGCGGAAGAAAGCCCGAAAGAAGACCTCGGGCGCGTGCGACGCACGCGCCCGAGCGCAGTGCACGCGCCCGAAGGGCTGCAGCGGCGCGTGGAACGCACGCGCCCGAGAGGCTGCAGCGGGCGCGTGGAACGTACGCGCCCGAGAGGCTGCGGCGGGCGCGTGGAACGCACGCGCCCGAGTGGCTGAAGCGGGCGCAAAGCACGCGTGCGTTGCACGCGCGCCCGTGGTTTCTCATTTTTGCCCCTCCGCTTTAGGAAAATTGCGATTCTGCCCTTGCCCGCAAAATTCTCAATTTTGCCCCTCCGCCTTTATAAAAAATTGTGATTCTGCCCTTGCCCGCGCAAAATTCCGATTTTGCCCTTTTTGGCGTGAAATTCCTGTTTTACCCCTTAAAAGTAAAATTCCAATTCTGGCCTTGCGTGCAAAATTTCAGTTTTACTCCCTTTGCACGTGATTTTACTGTTCTACCCTAAGGTGCAATTCTATGAAGAAAATTAAATGTTTAGTGATCCGTATATATTTAATTAATTAAGGATTAGCCACAGCATCTTTGATTATATTAAATTATATACATTAAGAGCCTTTGGATCACATATGGTTAAAGACAATAATTGTAATTATTCACATTAATATTATGAATTTTATCCCACAGGAATTTTCAATATATTAATGTGATTAATTAGGATGAAATATTATTTTATCTTTCTTAATTTACCCACAGGGATTAAGGAAGGGAATATAATTTGATAGTTTCATCATGAAGTAATTATGAATCAATTTAAATTAGAAACTTAACCCACAGGTAGTTTTTGATGTTATATGATTCATATTTTAAAACATGTTTTACATTGGTAAAATATGATCTAAGTTTATTTGCCTCAAATATATTGATACATAAGTTTCCTTTGATTATAATGCAGTTTTACCACCTACGATTAATTCTGGTATAATTGTTCCTGAGCTTACGGGAAATAACTTCAAAGAATGGAGAGAATTAGTTCTTCTCCAATTGGGGTGCATGGATCTTGATTATGCTCTTAGGTCAGACGAACCACTTGAACCTACTGAGAGTAGTACTCATGTTGAGCATACTCATTATGCTCAATGGGAGCGGTCCAACCGTCTCAGTGTGATGTACATAAAGACAAAACTCTCTCGCTAGCATTCGTGGTTCGGTCATTCAAAGATAACAATGCCAAGGAATTGCTGAAGGCCATTGATGCACAATTTGAGTCTTCGAGAAGGCGCATGCCATGACCCTAATTATGAAGTTCTCATCATTGAAGCTTACCAAAGGTAAGAGGTGTGCATGAGCACATCATGAAGATGAGGGACATTGCGCTCAGCTGAAGAATCTTGAGGTTGGGATATCGAATCCTTTCTTGTATACTATATCCTAAATACTCTCCCACAAGAGTATGCTCCTTCAAGATCTCTTATAACACACATAACACTAAGTGGTCAATTAATGAACTCATGACCATGTGTGTTCAAGAGGAAGAGAGGCTACTTATGGAGAAAGGAGAAAGTGCTCATATGGCAACACGGGATAAGTATAAAGGGCAAGGCAAGCAAAAGGGAAGGGTAAGATGTCTCTACCTCCCCAAGCTGGCATTAAGAAGGAATCCAAGTGCTTCTTCTGTAAAAAGAAGGGGCACATGAAGAAGGATTGTGCCAAATTTAAGGCGTGGCTCCAAAAGAAAGGTAACCAACTCACATGTGTATGTTATGAAACTAATATGGTTGATGTGAGTCACAACACTTGGTGGATTGATTCTGGTTCTACAATCCACATTTCGAATTCCTTGCAGGGTTTTCAGAACCAGCGGAATCCAGTGGGAAGTGAACAAGGCATCTATTCAGGAAACAAGATGCGCTCGCGTGTGGAAGCTATTGGGACATGCAGATTAGTTCTTAGTAGTGGTTTTGTTTTAATTTTGGAAAAGACCTTTTATATTCCTAGTTTTTCTAGGAATTTAATTTCAGTTTCAAGACTTGTACCTTTGGGATACTCCTTTGAATTTTCAGATTTAATATTCAATTTATCGTATAAATCTGAAATTGTTGGGAGTGGTATTTTGTCTGACGGTCTCTTTCGAATTAATTTACAAGACAATATCGTTAATAATGCGATGCACGTTCATGATAATGCTGGGATAAAACGATGTGTTGTGAATGAGAATTCCTCTATGTTGTGGCACCGGAGGTTGGGACATATCTCCATGGATAGAATTAAGAGACTAGTAAATGATGGAGTACTTAATACTCTAGATTTTACTGATTATGACACTTATGTGGACTGTATAAAGGGAAAACAGACCAACAAGTCAAAGAAAGGTGCTAAGAGGAGTATAGAAATATTAGAAATCATACATACAGATATTTGTAGTCTAGATATGGACTCAAATGGTCGGAGATACTTCATTTCTTTCATAGACGATTATTCACGATTCATGTATCTCTACTTACTTCGTAATAAACACGAAGCGCTATATGCTTTTAAGGTATTTAAAACTAAAGTAGAAAAACAATGTGGTAAGCAAATTAAGATCATGAAATTAGATAGATGTGGAGAATACTATCATAGATACATTGAATATGGACAAGCACCTAGTCCATTTGTGAAATTTCTTGAAGTGCATTGGATTATTGCCTAATACACTATGCCTGGTTCATCGAACCAAAATGGTTGAGCAGAAAGAAGAAACTGAACATTATTGGACATGGTGTGGAGTATGCTCAGCAGCTCCAAACTTCATAAGTTCTTGTGGATTGAGGCTCTTAAAATGGTTGTGTACATATTAAACCGAGTTCCAACCAAAGCCGCTCCAAGTATGCCTTTTGAGCTATTCAAAGGTTGGAAACCGAGTTTGCGACATGTACGTGTTTGGGGATGCCCATCTGAGGTAAGAGTCTACAATTCACAGGAAAAGAAGTTAGATCCAAGGACTATAAGTGGGTATTTCGTTGGATATGCCGAAAAGTCCAAAGGATACAGATTTTATTGTCCATCTCACACCACTAGGTTTGTGGAATCAAGAAATGCTAAATTTCTTGAAAATGATCTGATTAGTGGGAGCGATCAATTCAAGGACTTTGTCCACGAAGAAGGTCATTCAGATACTCAACCTTCCACCTCAGATACTGGATTGGTTGTTTCTTACAGCGCCCCTTCAGTTCAACCGGTCGCTGAGCAACCAATCATTGAAGATCCACAACCAGCTGATATTGATCCAGTAGACCAAACTGTTCAGCAATTACCAAATACTGTTGAACTTCCAGTAGAACAGCATACTCCTCAGGAGAATGTTGATGCGGCATTAAGAAGGTCTACTAGAATGAAGAAATCAGCGATTCCTAATGACTACATTGTGTATCTACAAGAATCTGACTATAATGTTGGAGCTGAAAGTGATCCTGAGTCGTTTTCACAAGCCATGAGTTGTGATAAATCTAATTTATGGTACAATGCCATGAAGGAAGAGATGAATTCTATGGCATCAAACGAAGTCTGGGATTTAGTTGAATTGCCTGATGGTGCAAAGGCCATTGGTTGTAAATGGGTCTTCAAAACTAAGAAGGATTCATCAGGCAATATAGAGAGATATAAAGCTAGACTCGTTGCCAAGGGATTTACTCAAAGGGAGGGAATCGATTACACGGAGACGTTTTCTCTTGTATCCAAGAAAGATTCTCTTCGTACTATTTTGGCATTGGTTGCTCATTTTGATATGGAGTTACATCAAATGGATGTGAAAACGGCATTCCTCAATGGAAAATTAGAAGAAGTGGTTTACATGAAACAACCAGAAGGATTCTTCTCTAATGCTGGTGAGCATTTGGTATGCAAGCTTAAGAGGTCTCTATATGGCTTGAAACAAGCATCCCGTCAATGGTACTTAAGATTCCATGAGATCATCTCTTCATTCAGTTTTAAAGAGAATATCATGGATCAATGTATATACCAGAAGGTCAGTGGGAGCAAAATTTGTTTCCTTGTGCTATATGTAGATGATATTTTACTTGCAACCAATGACAAGGGGTTGTTATATGAAGTGAAACAATTTCTCTCTAAGAGTTTTGATATGAAAGATATGGGTGAAGCATCTTATGTCATTGGCATTAAGATCCATAGAGATAGATCTCGAGGTATATTAGGACTATCTCAAGAAACCTATATCAATAAGGTCTTAGAGAGGTTTCGGATGAAAGATTGTTCACCAAGTATAGCACCCATAGTGAAGGGTGATAGGTTTAATTTAAACCAATGCCCGAAGAATGATTTTGAAAGGGAACAAATGAAGAACATCCCATATGCTTCTGCTGTTGGAAGCTTGATGTATGCTCAGGTTTGCACTCGACCTGACATAGCCTTTCTTTGTGGGAATATTGGGAAGATACCAAAGTAATCCAGGTATGGACCACTGGAGAGCTGCAAAGAAGGTGATGAGGTATCTTCAAGGAACAAAGGGACACATGCTTATGTACAGACGGACGGACAACTTGGAGGTAGTTGCTTACTCGGACTCGAGACTTTGCTGGCTGCATTGATTCCCGTAAATCAACATCGGGATATATTTTTATGTTCGCTGGCGGAGCTGTATCCTGGAGGAGTGCAAAACAAACCTTGGTTGCCACTTCCACTATGGAGGCAGAGTTCGTTTCCTGTTTTGATGCCACCTCACATGGTGTGTGGTTGAAAGGTTTCATATCAGGGCTTAGAATTATGGATTCCATTGCTAGGCCATTAAGAATATTTTGCGACAATTCAGCTGCAGTTTTTATGGCTAAGAACCACAAAAGTGGTAGTCGAAGCAAGCACATCGACATCAAGTATTTAGCCATCAGAGAACGTGTTAAAGAAAAGAAAGTGGTCATAGAACACATAAGTACTGGATTGATGATAGCTGATTCTTTAACTAAAGGCATGCCGCCAATGAGTTATAAAGATCATGTTTCTAGAATGGGCATTGGTCCAATTATGTAAATTTTTCTTTATATGGAAGAATTTATGAGACTTTTATTCATTTATAATGTTTTTCTCAATACAGTTGTATACATTCAGTTATTATGAGAAAAATAATTACGTTTGACCTGGAGTAAACATAAGGTTTATTCATTAAGTTATTTGATCACATATGGACTGATGAAATACATTGTGATACACGGAAGACAATACTCGCTCTAAGAGGACTCATCGCCGTGATTCATGTGTTTTATTTCAGTATGAAGTTTTGTGGGTTTGGGTTAATAACTCATTTGAAGGAATATTGGGATCAAGTGGGAGAATGTTAAAATATTAATATAGATCCACACAACACAGCACGAGAAATTTGCAATGTAGAAAACACACGTCCTGTTCTACTGCTCAATCCCCTTCACAAAAACTTGATGGTGTGTTTTCTGTATCGTTAGGGTTTGAAACAGACGACCTGACGATTTTATTCCGCTGGTTACGTTACCGGTATCTTCCATCAAGACCATTATGGTAATGTAATAACGGACAAATATCACTTAATACACGTGGGTAATTAAGGGCAATAATTTGAATTAATATAGGGAATCAATTGGGAATTTATTGAGAATGGAATATTGGAATCATAATAAAATATATTAATATTTTAACAATTCGAAGAATCCAAGCTCGGCGTCAAAGGTCTCCTCGACTCCGGCCTCACCTCCATCCCTCCCCTCTTCATCCACCCGCCCAAGACCCTCTCCAGCCTCAGGCCCGCCCACCCCAGGCCCATTTCGATCCATTCAATCCCCACCATCGACCTCTCCGGCTACAACTCCGGCCAGCAGCCCTCCGTCGTCGAAGAAGTGGGGCACGCGGCTCATGAGCTCGGCTTCTTCCAGGTAGTCAACCATGGTGTGCCGACGAAGGTCATGGACCACATGATCACGGCGGTGAAGGCGAGGATCTACCGGAGGGTGATGGAGAACGGGGTCACATTCTTTTCCAACGTCGACTTGTTCCGCTCCAAAGCTGCTAGCTGGGGGTAATCAACACGAAACGATGTAACATATTGACTAAAGGAAGATATGACACATCCTAATGTGACAAGTATGATATTGAGAAATTATACGACTGGATTGCGTGAAGTAAGAGAACTAATTTTTATCCTTAATATCAAAATTTTAAATAAATAAATAAAAAGAAAATTGAGCAAGCAAAAAGAATAAGTTCAAACCAATGCAAAGAAGAGGTGATCGGTTTTCGGTCCGGTCCAAGTCCAATAGAATTAGTCATTATTTTTTTTTATACTTCCATCCAAATATCTTATTGATCAAAGTATAATCAAAAACAAATTCAAAGCTTGAGAAAAATCCTATGCTTTCTTCCAAATATTTTACTATCTAATTACAAACTCCTATTTTCTCGGAAACAATAAACTAAACCCACTAATTTTTTTGAATCAATAAAATGTGCGTGCGTGTGTGCGTGCGTGCGTGCGTGCGATCGTGCGATCGACACTTCTAGGAATCAGACCCAACTAGCTAATTTAGTCCGATCTAAGCGATTCTTGTTTCGGGCGGTCCAGTTTGTATGCCCCTAACATAAGGAGTAATGTTGCAAGGCCAAAAGACGACACGGAAAAGAACGCTTGGGTGTGCAAAAATGAGGAGATGGAATAGGATAAGTAGATCCAACACCTCAAGAGGCATGTGTGTGTGTGTGTGTGTTTAGATCGACGCTTCTAGGAATCAGACCCAACTAGCTAATTCAGTCCGATCTAAGCGATTCTTGTTTCGGGCGGTCCAGTTTGTATGCCCCTAACATAAGGAGTGATGTTGCAGGGCCAAAAGCAGACACAGAAAAGAACGCTTGGGTGTGCAAAAATAAGGAGATGGAATAGGATCAGTAGATCCAACACCTCAGGAGGCATCCCGATGGGACTATTGAGCGAAGGGTTGGGATTGAGTCTCGAAAAGCTATAGGAATTGATGTGCCCGGAGAGTCATGGTAGGGAATTGCTATCCATATTGGCCCCAGCCCGATCTGACGATGGCTTGGGGTCCACTTGACAACGTTCTAATTTTTTATTTTTTTTCACAAATAAAAAAGAATAAAAATTTATTTGATAACGTTAACTAATTTCTTTTTATTTTCCGAAATAAAAAAAAAAAAAACGCCGAGATTGCCTGACGGGGAATAGATTTGGAACAAAAATAAAAAGTAGAAAAAAATAACTTCTTATTACCGAGAACAATTTTTAGAAAAAAGTTAATTTTTTTTTCCTTTTCTTCTTCGTTACCGCCCCCCCCCCTCATCGCTATCGTCGCTGTTTGGCCACCACCCCCCACCGCCGCCCACTGCCGACCGCCGTCGCCTACCAACCGGCGACATTTGGCAAGGAAAAACAAGACAAGAAAAAAAGAAAAAAATATTAAAAAATTAAAAGAAATTCTACATTACCAAACACATTCATGTTCTTTTTCCATTCCGACAGCTTTTAAATTTCATATTATTACCAAACTTGTTATTTCACTTAAAAATTGTTTTGAGGAATAGAAATAGAAAAAAATTATTTCTAAAAAAATTGTTCACCGAGTAAAAGCGTTACCAAATAGACCCTTAGCATCCCACATGAACCAAGAGTGATCACAGTGCTCCTACAAGACCACCTCCTGAGATTGCTGGTGAAGCACAGCAATGAGGGGCTGGATGTGCTGCCCGTCCTAGGTGTTCTAGTTGTGAACATTGGTGACATCCTTCAGGTAAACTTCCATTGAGTACTACGAGCATCTCCAAAGTACCCAAGCTAGTACAGAAGTAACATTATATAATGAAATAGAGATTTGATTTATTTAATTTCAATTTCCCAGATCATGTCCAACAATGAGTACAAAAGTGCAAAGCACTTGGTGTTGGCCAACCCTAACCGAGAGCCACACATGTCGATTGTAGTTTTCCACAACTTGAGCAAGCTAGACATTCAACTCAGACCGTTGCCAGAGCTCACATCCTCGGATAAACCCACTGCTTTTTGACAGTGCACCATGGACAAATACTATAGGAGATTCCATACTACGGAGTTAGAAGAAAGTCTGATAAACTCCTTCAGGGCATGATTGAGAGGTGCATAGGCCAAAAGAGATGATGCAGGTGTCGCGACCTAAATTTCAGGTGCACCACCTAAAATTAGGCTAATGGATTACTAAGCCTAAACTTAGCTCAGACTCCCCCAAGCCCATACCAATTCGCGACTTAGGTTCAAGTTCTTAACATGTAATTGATTTTTTAATTAAGAGTCGTCACTAATATATTTTTGGTGGGTCGATTAGAAACCCAAGTAAAGTAACATGAGATTTACTTTACTCCTACGAACCAGAGATTGTAAGTTCGGGAACTTGGTTACGCTAGATTTCTCTAACGCCCTTCCAATACCTTTCCCTTTTTATTTTAAAAAATATTTTGCAGGCAGCTTGAATTGATTTTAATTTACCTCCATAACATGTGAGATAATCATGCGAGTGCGCAAACTACCAATTAAACACCCAAATGAAGTAATGAATAAATTGCATGACTTACCTCATAGCAACAAAAATATCTGCAATGTTAGCTTAGAATTCACATCAACAATCCTAGATATGATTTCTAATTAACATGCAATCACTCAATTTTGGTTTTCACTTTATTTAATGAGAATCATGCTCTATGCAATACTACTAATCTAACATGGAATGATATGTTATGGTAATATGACCTAAACTATATGACATAAATAAAATGCAATTTATTCTAAAGAATGAAATTGATTAATTCTAAGGCAATTTTTTTTTGTATTTTCCATGAAATTCGAAATTAGAAAAATGCAAAGGTTATCTAGCTAGATTAAGATTTTATTCAATTTGTATTAGGAATTAAGCTAAGCCAAATCCTAATTTAAACTAGAATCTTATCTTAACCAAGTAATCTCTAACCTAAAATGCAATGTATCTAAAAGGATCTATCTAAATAAAATTAAACATGCAATCAACCTAATATGCAATGACGTGCCAAGGATGCCCTAATTCTACATGACACATGCATGCTGATTTTTTTTGTACTTTTCTTTGTAAAATTCGAAATTTAAAATTGCCAAATAATTAAACGTACCATTTAAATTAAAGAAAACTAACATCCTAAATGAACGCATTTTTTTTTGGATTTTTTTTTTAAAAATTCGAAATAAGATTGCAATTCTAAACATGTAAGATAACCCTAAGACTATGAATATTCTAAAACGAACCTAATCCTAATTCAATTTTTTTTGGATTTTTTCTTTTACGAAAATAAAATTGACTCAAATATCATGACAGCAAATTAAGCAAAATAAGATTGATATCCAAAAATTGGCGAACCATATCTCGCGCATGAGATCAGGTTGACCAATTTTAAAATTAAATCGCGAATCGAATCTCGGACATGAGATCGGATTGTCGATTTTTGCAAGAGATTGTGAGTCGGATTTCGGTCGCGAAAATCGGACTGTCAATCCCTAACTTGAGAGACTATTTCATGTTGGAATCTCAACTATTCATTTATGAATAATTCTAAAAAAACAAAGTAAATAAATAAATAAATATAATATAATAAAAATATAAATAAAAAAAACTACCTAATCGATTTCCCTTTTTTCTTTTTTTCTTTTTCGAGCACGGCTTGCTGGCGGGTCTCCAAGGGCGACTGGTCGTCCAGTCCAGCAAGAGAGCTCCGGCAAGGGTGAACCGGCGGCGGGCGAGCGGCGAGGAGGTGAATCGGTGGTGGCTTCACGGACAGGGGCACTGCAAGGGCGTCGGGTCGGACAGCGGTCCGGCTTGGGTCCGGCTGTTGGGCGACGGGCGGCGCTCGGGCTTGGCTGCGGGAGCGATGGGTCGCAGCGAGGGTGAAGGTGCGAGCAGGGGACCGAGCTTCAGCTGCCACAGGGCTGGTGTCACGAGGGCAGATCGCGGCAGTGGCTGGCGAGCTGCGGGGGCGTCGCGGGCCTGCGCTCGGAGCAACGACGGCAGGGGACTCGGACAGCAACGAGCCGCCGGAATCGTGGGATCTGGTGCGCTGAGTGGCGGCTACGGAGGCGCGGCGGACAGGTCGGATAGAGTCGCGATGGCGCAGCAGGCGGGTCGCGGCGGTGGCTGCACGAAGAAGACGATAAACAGTGCTCTCCCTTTTCTTTTTTCTTCTTTTTTCCTTCTGCTGCACACGCTTCTCTCTCACGTCACTCTCTCCTGTCCCTTCTCTCGGCAACTCTCTCTGACAGGAGGAAAAAAGTGACTTTTTCCACCCACAAACCCTAAAAACCAAGGAGATTTTTCTCTCTTTGGTTTAATTTTTCCTTTTTCGAGAAAACCCCCAAAAAGAACCCCCCAACCTCTCATACGCATATGGCTTTTATAGGTGAAGGACTAGGATTTTAATTTCTTATTCAAATTCACATCTGCAAAATTTTTTCACCAAATTATCCCATATTGATAAGGATCTAAGATTATGATGGAATTTTTCTTTAAATCCAAATCTTACAAAGATAAATCGCAACATTTTATCACATTGGCTCTATCCAAAAAATTCATCATATCTCGAAAAAATTTAAAATTTCTAATTTCCCACAGGATAATTTCTAAAATGGGCTTGGGCCAATTTACTCACTTAATGGGCTTAGTCCATCCGCCATTGGTCCAATAAATAAATGCACAAAATGCAAATGCAAAATAAATGTACCTAAATCTATATGTTATGTAATTAATATTTTTTAAGGATAAAATTAACCTCTAATTTTTAATGCGATAAATGACTAAATGAGCCGTTAAAATTTAGGTGTCAACATCAGAAATAAGATTGCTTCCCTATAACATTGGAGGAAATACTGGATTCTTGCCCTAAATTCTATTGATCATTAATATATAGAGCATCTATCTCCTATTATATATATATATATATATATATATATATATATATATATATATTTTTTTTTCCTTGTCAAGTCAAATTTATTTTTAAATATAGCGTTCTTGAACGTATTAAAAAAATCACTTTTTCTGTTATGTTTTGCATGCTCTAGAAACATAATATAACCACATCTTTTCAGCTTCACAATGACGTTCCCCCTTAGACATGATATTCTTCTAGAAAATTATATGTATCATTATTAAATAAGTCCTATCTCTTCTCTCATATTAAAAACTATATTATTAGTATTTTATATATATATTCTCTCCTGATTTATTGAGTTTAAATTTCAGAAAATAAATAAAAAGAGAGCATATCTAGATTTTATCTCTTCAAAACTAAAAGAATGTTCGCTCCTATGCTAATGATCCTTCACGTTCTACTCTATGGTTGCCACATATGGCATGTCAAATAGTTTTGCCGCGTGACCCAAGACAAAGTTTTTAGTTTATTTATTTGTAATTTTAAATTTCTATTCATTTGTTGATGTTAAATTCCAGAAAATGAACAAAGAAAGAGTATCTCCAACTAAGTTTAATCTTCAAAATCATTGATAAATTACATAATCTATAAGAAATTAGATAATGAAAGAGTACATCTAGATTTTTTTCTCTTTTGGATTTGAACTTGAGGACTATGTATAAATTAGAGAAAGTAGTTTCAAGTTCACTCCTGACTGATATTGAAGGTTCTTAAATATCATTTTCAATGATACAATTTCGATTTAAATTTTATAATTTTTATTGTTTAACCAATAAAAATAATTGAATTAAATCATAAGTTATATATTTATAATAAAGAAATTGCTCGATAAAAGATAAGCAAAAGTTGAACAAACTAAAGACACTTGTCCTTAATTAAACTATTGCTAATTCAAATAATAACTTATTTTATTCAAATAAGTCGATTTAGCGCATCCAAATATTTCAGAAAAGATCTTTCATAATATGGATTTGGACAAATGTCTCGAGCTTTAATTTTTGTAATACAACGTTTTCTTTTCTATTGCAACTTATTTGTTGGAATATAATATGACAGGATCTTGCAATTTACGTCAACGTGAAATCACCAGAGAAATAAACGAGAAACGTTCGAGTATTTCCCACACCTAGATTTAACCCCAAATCCAAGGTATTTATAAATAAACAACTCACTTAGACATAAACTCATTGCACAAAATTACCGCGCGTTCAAGCTCAAAACAAATCGCTCTACGTAGGCCGAAAACAAGAACTCCGGCGTGCATACGTGCTGGTCCGCGTTCTCCTTTTCTTGATCGCGTGGATGGCTCCTCTTCAGCTTGACGACTTGCGGCTCCTCTTTTCTCTTTTTTTTTTTCGTAGGGTTTCAGCCGCTCCCCTCCTAGAGACGTTCTACTTTATCTTTATATGTGGCCAAGGTCAATTCCACGTGCAGAGGACTTCCTACTTTATTTCTATCAGCCAAAGAAGACCCCATGGCGGCGTGGAATATTGTGTGCCCAAAGTCAAATATTTGACTTTGGGCTTCACCATGATAACCTAGAGGTATTCGGCTCAAAACAAATCCCTCTACGTAGGCCGAAAACAAGAACTCCAGCGTGCGTACGTGCTGCTCTGCGTTCTCCTTTTCTTGATCGCGTGGATGGCTCCTCTTCAGCTTGATGACGTGCGGCTCCTCTTTTTTTTTCGTAGGGTTTCAGCCGCTCCCCTCCTAGAGACGTTCTACTGTATCTTTATATGTGGCCAAGGTCAATTCCACGTGCAGAGGACTTCCTACTTTATTTCTATCAGCCAAAGAAGACCCCATGGCGGCGTGGAATATTGTGTGCCCAAAGCAAATCCACTTTGGGCTCCATGATAACCTAGAGGTATTAGGCTCAAAACAAATCGCTCTACGTAGGCTGAAAACAAAAACAAGAACTCCAGCGTGCAAGAACTCCAGCGTGCGTACGTGCTGCCCCGCGTTCTCCTTTTCTTGATCGCGTGGATGGCTCCTCTTCAGCTTGACGACGTGCGGCTCCTCTTTTTTCTCGTAGGGTTTCAGCCGCTCACCTCCTAGAGACGTTCTACTTTATCTTTATATGTGCCCAAGGTCAATTCCACGTGCAGAGGACTTCCTACTTTATTTCTATCAGCCAAAGAAGACCCCATGGCGGCGTGGAATATTGTGTGCCCAAAGTCAAATATTTGACTTTGGGCTCCACCATGATAACCTAGAGGTATTCGGCTCCTCCGGATAAAAGAGGAAACTTTTTATTTTATTTTATTTCCTCATTTGTGCAGCTATAAGAAGTCCAAGAAAAGAAGGGCTTCATCATCCAATTTGAAATCCACTTGGAAAAACTTTATCAACAAATTCGATTTAACAAATCGTTATCCGAATTCAAACTCGAGACATTAATTTAACAATATTTGCAAATAGAGCATTTATATTTCATTGTGATTTCTTTCTTTTTTTTTCATCAAGTCAACATATTTTAAATATCTAGACCAAAAATAACTTATTTTAAGTATAGATTTTCTGAATGTACTCTATTGCGGGCTTAGGAAACATAATATTATAGTGTTGTTCTACCTCATAGTTATCCGGCTCCTTAGATATGACATTCTTCTTAAAAACTATAGATGTATCACTAATAAATAGACCAGGAGAACAACAACAAGAATGTCATAATTTTTGTATGGCGCTCATTTGTATGTCATAATTTTTTCACTCACTTGAGTGCCTATTCCAACAAATCATCCCACATTGATTTTTTTAACAATTTCCCATCCAAAGTGGATTTCTTTAGGATTTTTTAAATTTTTTTTATTTTTCTGTCTTTTCCCTTTTCTTTGGCCTAACGAGAGTCATCGAAACCCCTGCCCTCAGCCGTGAAGGCCTTGGGCGAGGCTGTCATGGCCTCACCAACCACAGGCAAGGCTGCCTCGCCTAGATATAAACAAGCCCCCACCAAGTGCGGATTGAATAGCTAGTTTAATTAAAAGCACTTTTGTCACTATTTAAAATAAAGGTAATTAGATGTGTTTGTCATGAACGATCTATCACTAGGTAATATGTCCGAATTGAGTTTGAAAACATCACGACTGTTAGTTTTAATCGTCCAATTGAAATGTTGTTAAAAAATTCACGACTGTTAGTTTGAATCGTCCAATTGAAATGTTGTTAAGAAAATTCTCATTTTCAAACATCTAGAATCATATGATGTCATACGAGAGAGAAATAACAATTTAAAATTTATTGTTTGGGATCAAAGAATCAACGGAACAAATCACTCCTTTCTTTCTTTATTAAGAACGAAAGAAAGAGGAATAACACGTGCACACGTACTTTTGAGTACAAATTAAGGACTTCCCCTTAAACTAGTTTTGATGATTACTTCCCACATGCGATCCACTTGATTAGTATAAACGGATTTTAGTTGTAAATATTAAAAAAAAAAAAAAACCCAGAATAACTACTGTAAAATGAGAAGATTTTACTTTAAAAAATAACATGTTGAGCTGCATGATTCTTCATTTCTGTCCTTTAATCTGTGAGTCAATATCCTTTATTAATTTGATTTTAATACCAGTTAAAAAATTCCATAAAAGAAAGTCAAAAGCACCCGATGACTGTCTCTCGCCAGTTTTTTTTTTTTATATAATGAATGTGGGAGGTGTCTCTTCCTCTCAGGGCGCTTCCCTTTCTCTTTCCTTGCAGCACGATACTCCTGTCGGTCAAACCAGAAACTCGGAGTCTCCAACCATGGGCGTCACGGACACCACTCAACAAAACTCCGACAGAGCCCAAGAGCTCAAGCAATTCGATGAATCCAAGCTCGGAGTCAAAGGTCTCGTCGACTCCGGCCTCACCTCCATCCCTTCCCTCTTCGTCCACCCACCCGAGACCCTCTCAAGCCTCAAGCCCGCCCAGCCCAGGCCCGCTTCGATCCGTTCGATCCCTACTATCGACCTCTCCGGCTGGGACTCCTGCCGCCGGCCCTCCGTCATTGAAGAAGCGGGGCGCGCGGCTCGCGAGCTCGGCTTCTTCCAAGTGGTCAACCACGGTGTGCCAACGGAGGTCCTGGACCGCACGATCACGGCCGTGAAGGCCTTCAACGAGCAACCGATGGAGGCGAAGGCAAGGATATACAGGAGGGAGATGGACACCGGCGTCGCGTTCTTCTCCAACGTTGACTTGTTCCATTCCAAAGCGGCCAGCTGGAGGTAATCAACCAAGCTTAATTACCATTTAGGATCGCATCAAATCAAGTTTAGAATATTTAGCAAATGAATGAAAAATTGTCCAAAAAATTCTAAACTTATTGTACCGCAATCAATTCAATTCTAAATATTTCAACATATCAATTTAGTCATATACATCTCAATTATGACAATTTAGTTTCAAACCTTTTAATAGTTTGCCAATTTAATCTAAACCTTCTAATGGTGTATCAATTTAGTTATTTCAATCACTTTTTACCAAAAATAATTGACATAGCAATTTAGTTAATGTTGACCGTAATATGTGACACGGCGATGTTGATGTTGACAATTTTTGCAATTTTCTATTCATTATGATTTTTTTTCTTTTTTCTTTTCCTTTTTCCCTCCATTGGCCATTGTTGGGCTTCATCGATGGCTAATGGAGATTGTTGGCCACAAGTGAGGACCCCCTTGTCGGCCCTTGACGTGGGCCGCATTCACCTAAGGCTGGCAAAGGTCATCGATCATCGATGACGCTTGGTAGAGGGAAAAAAACGAAAAAGAAAAAAGAAAAAGAAAAAATTATTCATAAAATTGAAATCTTAAAAAATTGCATGAATTGTCAACATCAGCACCGATCGTCCTAAGCGCCAGTCATGCCACGTAAAATGTTTAATGTTGACTAAACTACCATGTCAGCAATTTTGGCAAAAAATAACCGAAAGAACTAAATTGATAAATCAATAGAAAGTTTGGAATAAATTTATAATTCATCAAAAGGTTTAGATTTAGAATTAAATTGATACAATTGAAAAGTTTAGAATTAAATAGGATGCGCTATAATAGGTTTTTGACTTTTCAGATAATTTTTTTAACAAATGATACGGAGTGACACATTGTATATGATTAATGGAAGACGGTGACGCATCTTAATGTGATGAGCATGATATTGATAAATTATACATCTGGATTGCATGAAGTTAGAGAATTAATTTATATTTTCAAGGGGACAAACAAAAAGAAAAGTCATAAGAACATTAAAAAAAAAAAAATGGGCAAGCAAAAAGAATGTTTAAACCAATGCAAGGAATTATGTTGTAGGGACACGCTCCAGATAAGGTTGGAGCCGAAACCAGACATGGCAGAGATCCCCGAGGTCTGCAGAAATGAGGTGATGGAATGGGATCAGCAGATCCAACGCCTGGGAGGCATCCTGATGGGACTATTGAGCGAGGGGTTGGGATTGAGTCCCGGAAAGCTACAGGAATTGACATGCCCAGAGAACAGGATGATGGTGGGGAATTACTATCCATGTTGTCCCCAGCCTAATCTGACGGTCGGCTTGGCGTCCCACACAGACCCGGGAGTGATCGCAGTGCTCTTGCAGGACCAACTCCCAGGTTTGCAAGTGAAGCACGGGGACGAGTGGTTGGATGCACCGCCCATTCCCGGTGCTCTGGTTGTGAACATTGGTGACATCCTTCAGGTAATCTTTCGTTGAGTACTAGGAACATTTTCAAATCACCTGGGCCAGTTCAAAAATAACATTATACAATGAAATAGAGATCTGATTTACGTGATTTTGACTTCCTAGATCATGTCCAACAATGAGTACAAAAGTGCAGAGCACCGAGCATTGGCCAACCCTAATCGAGAGCCACGTGTGTCAATAGTAGTTTTCCACAACTTGAGCAATTTGGATATTCAGCTCGGACCGTTGCCGGAGCTCGTATCCTCAGCTAAACCTGCTGCTTTTCGGCAGTTCACCATGGGCGAATACATGAGGGCATTCTTTACTAATGAGTTGAACGAAAGTTTGGCCCATTACTTCAGGGCGTGATTCAGAGGTGCATGGGGCAGAAAAGATGATACAGGAATAAGATTGCTTCTTTGTTGCACCGGAGGAAATACTGGATTCTTCCCCTATATAATACTGATCATTGAGTGGTAGAGTATCTATGTCCTATTATATATTGTTTCTTGTTTACATCGGAACTTATTTCAAATATAGCTTTCCTGAATGTACTCTAAAAAAATCACGTTCTCTATCATGTAGGGAACAGAATAATACAGCCCCTTTTCTGCTTCACCGTAACCCGAGCCCCCCTTCACATATAATATTCTTCTAGAAAATCATATATTTATCACTATTAAATAAGTCTTATCTCTTCTCTAATAACAAATACTATATTATTAGTGTTACCAACAATTTAAAAAATATGCATATAGACAAGCCGCATAAAGCGCTAATTGTGTGGCTAGTTTAGATATAAATAGAGGAGTTGAACGGGCAAGTTCATATGAATATAAATCTCAGAAAGAAAAGGAAAAAACAATTGAAAATATACATGAGATTTCATCTACATACCACTCACCGGTTACAACTAAGGAGGGGCAAGCAAAGGCTTCTCCTTTATTTATTTTTTGGAAAATTTCAAATAAGAGCTCGAGATGCCCTCATTTTCTCAAATAAGAGTCTGAAGTGGACCTTGTTTCAAATATAGGCTGAAGTGGCCATATTAATCTCAAAGAAGGATATGAAGTGATTATGATTATTTCAAATAAGAGTTTAGCCTCGCCAGCTCGTCAATCAGCAAAAAATTCCCACTGATTAAGGATATTTTCATCAAAACACAATATAATATAAATTAAAATTAAATTAGATTAAAATTTTTGAAAGAAAAATTAAAAAAAAAAAAAAAACTATAGGTGGGAGGGAGGTGGGAGGGCTCCCTTCTCCTTGGGCCATTGCCCCAATGCTAATGGGGCGGCAACGATGGCTGGCGAGGTCGTCGGCGCCATGGCAAGGGTTGGCAACCCTTCTCAACCAAAGGCGAGGGCCTCCATCCCTCTCGTGTGTGTTCCTTTTTTTTTTTTTTTTTTTAATATTTTAGTTTTTTTTTGGAAAAAATAGAAAAAAATGAAAAAAAAAACTTAAAAGATGAAATTGCTCTTCATCGAAAGTAAGCTCAAGCCCTTCGAGAGATTGATATAGCCACTTTAGGCCCTTATTAGAAATAATGTTCACTTCAGGCTCTATTTAATAAAATAAGAACAATTCAAGCCCTTATTTAAACAATCTACTTTAGGCTCTTATTTGGAATTTTCCCTTTTATTTTCTTTTTATATAAAAATCTTATAAAAATTATATTATTTACTGTTTTGCCAAGAATCTTCTTGGAGAAAATATCTTTCACCGAAAGTTGAATCTTCAACTTTTTATTTTATTTTATATCAGGTTATGTGTTGAAAAGGAAATGATTAATTCTACTCTAATGGCGATAACAATGAATAAAGATAAATCCAATGGGGCTTGTAGATAATTGCAGGATAAATGATGATTAAAGTAAATGTAAAAAGCAGCAAATAACAAGTGTATTGCATTCTCTGTCAAATTTGTCGATCCTTTTACAATCACTTCTCTTCGGCTATTTATAGCCAGATAAAAGAAAATAGCTGTCTCGACATTTCAAATAATCTCTAGAATTCTCGATGCGCTTTCAATAAATGTATTATGCCTGCGCTTGGTACTAGCTTTGGGAAGGGACTTTGTGTGTCTAAGGATCTTTGGGCCAATGTTTGGGTGTTTGTAAAAAATTTTAAACCCACCTTGAAACAAAATTTGCCTTTGAAAGGCTGAAAGCCCAAGGCAAGTCCTAGGCTACCTTGGACTTTCAATTTTCTCGGAAGGCAGGGGAAGTAAAAAAATTTCTTCTAATTTTATCCTCACTGATTTTTTGATTTTCCAACTTTGCCCTTGTTTGCAACTATTCGTCTTCTTCTCCCTAGGGCTGGCCGGCATGTTTGCTGTGATTGCGAGGGTCCGACCATGGGCTAAAGAGAGGCCAGCGACGTCACCAGTGACCCAAGAGACCGTCGTCAACGGTCACACTACCGTCACTAAGGGGTCGCACAACCTAGGCTAGTGTCGTCTAGTCGTCTGCTGTCTAGATCGGGCAACCTCAATTGGCCTCGTGAGGGTCGCGGGACCCTCACGAGGCCAATTGAGGTTGCCTGATCTAGACAGCAGACGGCCCTCAGCGATCACGTGACATCGGCAAGGGGCTGCTGGTGTTGAACGACCTAGCTGGCCCTCATCGAGGTCGAGCAACCTTTGCGAGGGTCATGTCGGCGAGGGCCTAGGTTTGTGCAACCCAGCTGGCTCTCGTTAGGGTCGAGTGACCCGGCTGAGGGGTTGTGCAGTGACCCTGGCAAGGGGTTGTGCTGGTCGCACAACCTAGCTGCCCTTCATTGGAGTTGAGCGGCCTCCGTGAGGGTTGCATTGGCAAGGGCTGCCTGGGTTTGTTCGACCCAAGTGGCCCTCACCGGGGGTCGCCCGACCCTAGTTGACCTTCGCCAGTGGTCCCCGAGGGCAGACGACGGCCGCCGATGACCCATTGGCAACAGATCTAGATCGTCAATGGCCATCTAGTCTATTAGGGGCAAACAACGGCCGCCGATGATCCACTTAAGGAAACACGAGATTCTTCCCCTAAATTCTACAAATCGTTAAAACATATGGACTATTTATATTGTATGATACTGTTGCGACCTTACCCTCGGGGGAGGGAACAGGTTTAGGGGTACTGCCTAAATGATGGGCCTGAGGCCCATGATTAGGCGTGGGCTCTCTCAAGCCCATATCTCGCGTGACATTGGGGTGTTCTAAAGAATTTTGCAATAAGGAGTCGCCACTAGCCTATTGGGGTTAACTAGAAATCAAGTGAGGTACGGGAGTAAGCCACACTTCCTACGCAACCAGAGAATCTAGGGTCGAGGACTTGATTACACTAATTGACTAATTAGTGCCCTTTTGGTACCTAATCTTGTTTATTTTGGAAAAAAAAATATTTTTTTTTGTCAGGCAGTTTGGATTGATTTTATATCTATCCACTAACATGTGAGGTGATCATGCGAGTGCGTAATCATTAAAGTAACAATCATAGTTACCAAGTAAACTTTAGCACGTGCAATTAAACATATTTAAATATGCAAATTAAACATGTGATATAATCAAAATATGAGCAAATAAAGGCATAATTACACTAAGAAGGCAAGACGTAGCAATTCCCAATCAAACCCTATAATTTTTTGGATTTTTAGAATTTTTTTAAATTTATTTTAAAATTTAAAAAAAAAAAATTTTGAATTTTTTTATGGCAAATCGAGTCGGGTCCGGTGTGACCCGACCAGGCCCGGTTGAGAACGGCCTAGGTGAACTAGCTGATCAAGCTAGACAGCCCATTTTCTATTTCTATATTTTTTTTGCTTTTTCTTTTTTATTCTTTTTTTATCCTTTTTGCGTTTCTCTTTTTCTTCATTTTCTTTTAATTTTTTTTTTTCTAGTCTTCTTCTTCTAGTCTTTATGCAGCCCCTTCCGTCCGACGATTTCCTCCACCGAACCAACGCCAACGAACGTAATCTCCAGCGGAAGTTCACCGGTGCTTGGACCACCATCGCCCATTGGTCATGCCGCTCGTCCGGCGGCGACCGGCGCCGGCTACCTTTTCCGATGACCGATAATCCGTTCACCGGAATAAAGAAAACCCTCACTCTCCCGATGACGCACGATTATTTTGCGAAGATCACACCAAAACACAGTCACCACGCGAACAAAAAACATGATTCAGTAGCTACATATGCAAGCACAGATCGATTTTAAGCTAAAACATGAATGACTTTTCGGATCTCTCTAAGACATTTTGTTGAACAGTTGGGGTGCACTACCAAATTTAAAGGTTTCCGGCTCAACCAAGCCTCGAACATGCATTGGGAGTCTCGAACACAACATACAAGGAACATGGGAACGAAACACAAAAGCGACAAGGGTCGAAGCTTGAGCGAGCCGAACGGCTGCGAGCTCCGGCCCGGTGCGCTTAAAATGGAGCAAGGAGGGAGCCGAACCTACCTGGTCAGCTTGAGGACATTGCCGGGAAGGTCTTCGGACAAGCCCGTGCGTGACTAAGCCGCTCTCGGTTGCTCGTATCGCTCTCTCAGTTCGCCGGCTCTCTCCGCCAGATTCAAGCTTCTCACCCTCTCGGTTTTCTCCTTGTTTTTTGTTTATGTGTGCTCCCACTTTGCTTTTGTTCTGCCTTCCTCTTGCTGCAGGTCGCACGCGGGTTTCGTTCGACCAACCAGCTTTTTGCCAGCCTGCTCACGTGCGGATTGCGTTGGCCCCCACGCGATCCTGCTATCGGCTCTCCTTTTCACCTTCGCCGGTTCCCCGTGCAGGAGATGGCTGAAGGAGAGGACAAAGGTGCGGGTCGAGTCGAAGGGAAGAAGGGGGCTGGGCTGCGCGAGGGGAAAAGAAAAAAGAAAAAGGAAAAGAGAGGGGCCGAGCCCAGGCCCATGTGGGGAAAGGAAAAGGAAGAGGGGGGGGCCTTCTCTCTTTTTTTTTTTCAAAACGATTTTTTTAATAACAATAACTTTTTAATCAATTTTTTTTATATATGCTTGAAAATATAAATTAGGTGTCAACAGCTGCCCCTCTTTGAATGTAGCCTCGAAGAGATTGCATTCAAAGACAGAAGACACCTAAATTATTTTGGCGGTAGAGAGACCCTGGGTGCATAGGCACGTATGAAGTTGACGGAAATGACTCATAACTATGGAAGTGCATCTTGTCAATAAGAGGAAGAAAGACCTTGAGCTACAGAAGCACGCCGTGTTATAAGAAGAAAAAGAGACTCCAAGCTACAAAAGCACGACATGTCATAAGAAGAAAGAAGACCCCGGGCTACAGAAGCACGCTGTGTCATAAGAAGAAAGAAGAGACCCCGGGTTACAGAAGCACGCCATGTCATAAGAAGAAAGAAGAGACCTCGGGCTATAGAAGCACGCCGTGTCATAAGAAGAAGAATAGACCCTAGGTTACAGAAGCACGTTGTGTCATAAGAAGAAAAAGAAACCTCGGGCTACAGAAGCACACTGTGTCATAAGAAGAAAGAAGACCCTAGGCTATAGAAGCACGCCGTGTCGTAAGAAGAAAGAGAGACTCCGGGCTACAAAAGCATGCCTTGTCATAAAAAGAAAGAAGACCATGGGCTACAGAAGCACGCCGTGTCATAATAAGAAAGAGAGACCCCAGGCTATAGAAGCACGCTGTGTCATAAGAAAAAGAAGAGATCCCAGGCTACAAAAGCACGCTGTGTTATAAGAAGAAAGAAGACCCCAGGCTACAGAAGCATGCCGTGTCATAAGAAGAAGACCCCGGGCTACAGAAACACACCATGTCATAAGAAGAAGGAAAGACCCCGGGTTATAGAAGCACGTCGTGTCATAAGAAAAAGACCCCAGGCTACAAAAGCATGCCGTGTCATAAGAAGAAGACCCCGAGCTACAGAAGCACGCGGTGTCATAAGAAGAAGACCCGGGCTACAGAAGCACGCCGTGTCATAAGAAAAAGACCACGAGCTACAAAAGCATGCCGTGTCATAAGAAGAAGGAAAGATGAGGTCTCACCGTGTAACAACGGGTTTCAATTGGGTTGGAAATACATGATTTAAGGAAAACCAATGAACCTTTGTAGATGACATGGTTTAAGGTTGAACACGAACCTTTGGAGATGACATGGTTTAAAGCTTACCATGAACCTTTGAAGATGACATGGTTCAAGGCTGACCATGAACCTTTGGTTTTTAGGGAAGCACCCATTAACTCTTTGGAACCGCATGGCTTCACTGAGAAATCCTGTCAAACTCAACTTGAGCAAATGTCATTAGAGAGTCATCAAGAGACGTATTGGCAATATTGCAGCATTAATTAAACATGCAAATCGAGCTAAGTCCGATTGCCTCAGAAAATCATTTGATGTCAATCAGCATCAAGTGGCATAAAATTGTCACCTTGTTCGGGAATGCATCGTTAATTATCAAATTCTCTGGGAGTCAAGTTCTTATCAGAATGATTTCTATTCGTGAAAAAGACTCATTAAGCATGCCAAACTGGAGCTTCTTAGTCAGAAAGGGCTTCTCACATACTCTCGATAAAATGGTTGCTTGATCCCATCCATTCACGTGGGAAGTAACAGATTGCTGAGAGTATCTCACATAACCTATGTCGAAGGCTTTCAGAAACATTCACAATAAACACAATCAGATCAATCAAAAAGTCTTTTGAAAGGACCGCAATATAGGCTCGGTTAGGGCTTACACAAAGGAATGATTGCTTTGAGACCAATAAATGAACATTTGTTGCTATCTTCATCGGGTTTACGAGTCGAGAACTTGGAAGATAAGACAAGATAAAATTGCTTTCACTCCTTCAAGCAGTAGCTTCTTCGTGGCATTCTCATTTTCACTTGAACCATCCCAATCAGAACAGACTTCAGAAGAGGATTGTAATGTTGGCTCGGGAAAGGCTCGAAAGGCGTAAAATTTTTAAGAGGGTTTTTAAGAGTCGGTGATCATCATGGCATCATGACCAGGTCACTTGATCTTTTGAAATCACTTGGCTTGTGAACACATCATATCTCAAAAGTCCCTTAGCTAATCATTTCTGCATGGGAGCTTTACTCCTTTCTCTAATTTCTTTTGCACTTGCGATGATTTTTTTTACGCAAGCACTTGGACTTTGATAATCTTTCTTTCACATAAGAGGCAGCCTTTTGGCTTCTTTTTTTTTTTACGGGCATTGGCCTTGCTTTTTCATGCCCCCTAGTTTGTCAAACTTTTTGCTCTTTGAACTTTTGTAGCTCTTATGACTTTTGAGATGTTTTTCACATTTTCTCGTGACTCTCAATTGTATTTGGTCAATTCTTATACCTTGCCCTAGTGAAGGGAGATGATCACCGCTCAGGGTTCAGAAATGAATAATCAGGCCTAAATTGGTTAAAGCAATGGGTATCAGTGTTTGGGTAGAAAAGGAAATGATCTTCTTCACCTTGGGATGAGTCAAGCTCTAATGAGAATTCCTCTGAAGCTATCATCAGAAGATTGATACAAGTGAAAGTAATAAAATCTTTCTCAATCCTTCACTCTACAACACGACCGTTTCCTCCTATGTTGCCCCCAATGTAGGGTCGTTCTCGGTAGGGGTACTTTGAAGGATCATCTTTATTCTCCCCAAAGGGGTAGCAAGAAATTAGTGCAATACTTAAGGTTGATGAAGGAAACGCCTTTATCATTTCGATCTTTGCGCTCAATACGAATGAATCCTTTGTCCTAAGAGAATGTTGTTTTTCACTCAACTCTCAAAAGTGTTTGAAGAAGGCGTTTGGAAATGGCTTGCCTTTCTTCATCCTTAGCACTTCTTGTTTGGCATGGTTAACGTTTCACCTTTTTTCCTGAATAAAAACATTTTTGCGAACCCCTTTTCTTGAGGGTCACTGACATGAAGCACGCATAATGACACCGGAAATAGGTCATGCGAATGATGCCATGCGGTTGTTTTTTTTTTTTTTTTTTTGTTAGTTTACCTCTCATTTAAGAAAAAGAGATATTCAACCGTTTGTGCGGAGACTTGATAGGTCTTTGGATCGACTTTTCCCCCCGCCATTTCCTCTTCGAACGGTGAGGTACCTGAAACACAAATAGATATGCGTGTATGTGATATATGCATGATATCTACGAGTCTATGCATGATGCCACGTGACTCAGATTGCACGTGAAATGGCTCCGCGGCCTTGCTTTCATTCATGAAAAATATTTCTTAACTGCATCGGCATTTACGCATGTCGATTCCATTCACGCTTGATCTTTCGAAATCATTTGGTGTCATCAGAACCTGAGAGACTCTCTTCATGAACATTCGGGTCACGTGAGTCCTTATCATGATTATGCATAATGAAATGCCTATGATGTGATGAGATAAGTTAGGGCATATCAACAATAAAGATCATGCATGTTGTTTTCGAAGAATCTTTTGAAGCCTTCTTGTAAAAAGTTTCAAGAACTCATCCTCATATCCTCGGATTTCCTCATCCTTGCAAAACAGCCAAACTTGGGAGCATATAGAGGCCTAGGCCTCAATGACCATCATAGGACTGGTTCAATATGCTTCCACATGTCCTTAATAAAACATGAGTCTACTTTATCGAATGAGAAATGATAAGGCCGTATTTTAAACACACACCACCCTCGACCAACGGCTCAAGATCGGGGCTGACCATCGTTCACGCTACAAACGACATAGACAAGAAAGAAATAACAACAAGATCCCATGCAAGGGATTGGACATAAGACAAAAGACTGAGCTGAATGAGAATTGCTCTACTCTAGAGGGATAGCTGTGACTTCGAAGTGTCGCTAAGACTTTAGAGGACTCAACTTCCTCTCATGTCAAGATGGTGCATATGACGTCCTCCTCGAAAATTGAGTTCACTCCTTCTGCATGATTTGGTAAGGGATTCTGTTGCATATTAGGTTGAACTTCCCTGAAAGTTAAGATGCCCTTATCTAGCAACTATTGGACTTTGTATTTCAGCACATAGCAATTATCCATGTCATGCCCCCTTTCTCCCATGTGATACTCGCAAGTCTTGGTCACATCGAACTCGACAAACTTCGCAAAGTAGTCCCTAGGTACCTCCTTCGCAACCATCCTCTTTTCAAGGAGCATGGGCAACAGCTTCGACAACGGGCGCGGTAACGAGGAAAATTGCCTTCGAATGGGTCTCTTGCCCTTGTCATATGCCCAAGATGAGCTCCCTTGGGCCATTACAGGCTTATGCACGAGTGTTGAAGGTGGCCTGGAGAGAAACGACTCTTGCACCAACGCTACTTCGATTGCAGTTTCCTTATCTCTCTTCACCGGGAATTTCTTAGCGCTTCCAGTAGATATCTTCCCCTCGATGATTGCCCACTCGACTCCTTCACCCACATCTACCAGTTGTGAAAACGCCTAGCATCCTGAGAACACTAATCCTTGGAAGTATTCAGGGGGCAATATTTTGAGGAATAGCTGCTTCATTTACCTCTCGTTCAAAGCCGGCTTCACTTGTGAGGTCATGGTTTTCCACCTTTGCGCTTAGGACTTAAATGATTCATTCCTCTTCTTTTCTACGCGGGTCAATTCTTCCCTCGTGGGGGCGAGCTCGGTGTTGAACCTGTATTGCTGCAAAAATTCATTGGCCAAGTCCTCCCAGCTGGTGAACTCTTTGATGTTCAGCGCGATGAACCACGTTAAGGCGATACCTTCTAAGCTATCTTGGAACGTGTGAATGAGGAATGACACATTGTCAGCTTAGCGAGCCATTTTCCTTAGGTAGTACCTAATGTGGGTCGAGGGGCATCCAGTTCCGTCATACTTCCTTGTGAACTCAGGTTCTTGGAAAGTCTTGGGGAAGTTCGCCTTGGTATATTGGGACAGTTCATTAGCTCCTTTTAGCTCGTAATCTTGCAAGGTGCACAGTCGTTCCTCCATTTTTGCCAAGCGTTTTTCACTTTCCTCATTTAGGCGGGGTGTTGGGTCTTTCTTCGGAGGAGGATCCAAATTGACGATGATTGGTGTGACAAAAGGAGCTTCTCCAGCAATTTCCTTTCCAGGGAGATCAATGACGTGCATGCCCCCCATCAACAGGGGAGCGTGTCCTAACATCGTAGGAGTGGATGTTCCAGTGACGGCTACAGCAGGGGGCTCCTTAAGCTTCTGGCTTATTTCAAGCATCATTGTAGTGAGTTGGGCCAGTTGGTCCTCCATCCTGGCCATGCGCACGTTGGTGTCCTTGTTCTCCATTCTGACTTTTGCGCGAGTGCGAATTGGGGATCTCCACTTGGCCGTGTCGACGATCGGTAAAAGACAATCGATCGGCTAGTACCTAGAGCAATGGTAGATAAGCATATATAAGTACAAGTAATAATCAGGCGGTCGACCCACGACAAAGATCTAATCACACCAATTTGTTCGTTTCATTGAAAGCCAGGTTGCCACATAATGCAAGAAAAAACATGAGAGAAAACCTTTAAACAACGAAGCTACTACGAAGACAGAAAGACGCTCTCTTAACTCCTAATTTTCAACATTGAAACTTGAGACAAACTCCCTAATATCGCAACGCATGCGAGTATGGTCCCGCTACAAATCGCACTTGACTTAATCTAACCAATGAGGACAGCTTCCGCTCGTGGCAGCTCCACTAACTCGAGTTAACTTCAAAGCACACTCCTCGGCCTCCTCAAGCTCCCTTTTGAGGTGCTTGATCTCGGCTCGATGGGTGATCTTCAATGGCACTTCAGGAATCTTCGGCGTAGGCTCTCAAAACTTTTCTAGCGTCCTCTCCCTTAACTTTAAGGAACTCAAATAAAGTCGATGCATGCTCAGTTCCTACAGGTGGGCTAACTAGTGGGCTAACTAACTCAGACACTAAGGGCTTTCCAATGGCAACACTGTATTCTTTCAGGGTTGGAGTGAGTCCGTGATCACCGAGTATGAACGTGCAAGTTTCGGGGGCTAACGCTTGCATGACACCAGAATGAGTTTCTATCTCCAATAGGGGAAGTAAACCTCCAACATATGATCACACCCAATCACGGCCAGTTGGATCCAATCTATCCCACCACTCGCGAAGCTCGACTTTCGGTATGGAGATGATGTAAAGGTCGGGTACCCCCATCGTATGATCAACCTAATCTGTCGTGGACCAACCAAAAGGAAAGCGAATAAGTAAATTGCGAAGAAAAGAATTTAAAAAAAAAAAAAAAACTTACCCTACTCATTAAGCAGCGATGTCAAGGCCATAGACATGCACATGAAAAGTGATTCAATTTCTACTCTAGACAGCCCAAAATGGAGACATGGGATCACAGGACTGAAACCAACAAGCTCGCAGCTACGTCGTGTTACCCATAACTCCGGCTTCATCAAAGAACTGACCCGTGTCGCATACTCACAGACTAGGGTGGGGACCTCTGACATCAAGAAAGAAATTTCGGGGTTGAGATGGGTAACTCGTACTACATGCTTGTAGTCGGAGTGGTATCCACCTCAACACCATCCTAAGTGATCCTATGCGCCCAGGTCTAGCGACAGGTTATGCGTGCTAAGGTGTAGTGCAATGCAAAGGATATATGCACAACAACAATTTATAGGCAAACAACACTCCGTACATAAAAAATAAACCATACATTCATACACCTCCCTGCAAGACAAAGGTGAGCAAACACTTCCCATTATACCCCCATTATGCAAAAACATTTAACACATTTAATGCTAGGGGCGTACCTAGAATCCTCGCTGCCAAACAAAAATATTTTTGAACAATATCAATTTTGGCCTAAGTTCTCTAAGGTTTAAAACCAATCTCCAACGGAGTCGCCAAGCTGTCGCGACCTACCCTCGAGGGGAGGGAATAGGTTTAGGGGTACTACCTAAATGACGGGCCTAAGGCCCATGATTAGGCGTGGGCTCTCCCAAGCTCATATCTCGCATGACATTGGGGTATTCTAAAGAATTTTGTAATAAGGAGTCACCACTAGCCTATTGGGGTCAGCTAGAAACCAAGTGAGGCACGAGAGTATGCCACACTTCCTACCCAACCAGAGAATCTAGGGTTGGGGACTTGATTACACTAATTGACCAATTAGTGTCATTTTGGTACCTAATCTTGTTCATTTTGGCAAAAAAAAATATTTTTTTTGTTAGGCAGTTTGGATTGATTTTATATCTATCTACTAACATGTGAGGTGATCATACGGGTGCGCAATCATTAAAGTAATAATCATAGTTACCAATACCCTAATTGCAATAAACTTTAGCACATGCAATTAAACATATTTAAATATGCAAATTAAACATGCGATATAATCAAAATACGAGAAAATAAAGGCATACTTACACTAAGAAGGCAAGATGTAGCAGTTCCCAATCAAACCCTAGAAATTTTGGATTTTTCGAATTTTCTTTAAAAAATTATTTTTTTCGAATTTTTTTTGGGCAAACTGGGTCTGGTCCGGTGTGACCCGACTAGGTCTCGACCCGGTTGAGAACGGCCTGTGCGAACCGGCTGATCGGGCCGACAACCCATTTTCTATTTCTATATTTTTTTTTTGCTTTTTCTTATTTATTCTTTTTTATCCTTTTTTGCGTTTCTCTTTTTCTTCATTTTCTTTTAATCTTTTTTTATTTCTAGTCTTCTTCTTCTGGTTTTCATGCAACCCCTTCCGTCCGACGATTTCCTCCACCGAACCAGTGCCAACGAACGTAATCTCTAGCAAAAGTTCACCGGTGCTTGGACCATCGCTCGTTGGTCATGCCGCTCGTCCGACGGCGACCACCGCCGGCTACCTTTTCCGATGACCGATAATCCGTTCACCGGAATAAAGAAAACCCTCACTCTCCCGATGACACATGATTATTTCGCAAAGACCACGCCAAAACACAGTCACCACGCGAACAAAAAACATAATTCAGCAGCTACGTATGCAAGCACGGATCGATTCTAAGCTAAAACACGAACTGACTTTCTGGATCTCTCTGAGGCATTTTGTCGAACAGTTGGGGTGCACTACCAAATTTAAAGGTTTTCGGCTCAACCGAGCCTCGAACGTGCATTGGGGGTCTCGAACACAACATACAAGGAACATGGGAACGAAACGCAAGAGTGACAAGGGCCGGAGCTTGCGCGAGCCAGACAGCCGCGAGCTCTAGCCTAGTGTGCTTGAAATGGAGCAAGGAGGGAGCCGAACCTACCTAGTTAGCTTGAGGACGTCGCCAGGAAGGTCTTCGGACAAGCCCGTGCATGACTAAGCTGCTCTCGGTTGCTCGTATCACTCTCTCGGTTTGCCGGCTCTCTCCGCCAGATTCGAGCTTCTCACCCTCTTGGTTTTCTCCTTGTTTTTTGTTTATGTGCGCTCTCGCTTTGCTTTTATTCTGCCTTCCTCTTGCTGCAAGTCGCATGCGGGTTTCGTTCGACCAACCAGCTCTCTGCCAACCTACTTGCCTGCGGATTGCGTTGGCCCCCACGTGGTCTTGCTATCGGCTCTCCTTTTCGCCTTCGCCAGTTCCCTGTGCAGGAGACGGCTGAGGGAGAGGACAGAGGCGTGGGCCGAGTCGGGCCAAAGGGAAGAAGGGGGCTGGGCCACACGAGGGGAAAAGAAAAAAGAAAAAGGAAAAGAGAGGGGCTGGGCCTAGGCCCACGCGGGAAAGGAAAAGGAAGAGGGGGCGGGCCTTCTCTTTTTTTTTTTAAACGATTTTTTTTAACAATAATAATTTTTTTTTCAATTTATATATATATATATATATATATATGCTTGAAAATACAAATTAGGTGTTAACAAATACTTTTTTATATTATTCAAATCAACTTATTTCAAATATAACTTTCCTTAATGCACTCTAAAAAATCATTATTATTCTATTATGTTTAACACGCTCGGGATATCGCAAGGTCTTTTCCATCTCCTGATAAACCCTAATATGATATTCCTCTAGAAAATTATATGTATCACTATTAATTAAGTCTCATCTCTTTTCACATATCAATGACTGGATTGTTAGTGTTCGTAACGATTAAAAACAATGCATATGGACAAGCTCCCACAAACCACTAATTGAGTAGCTAGTTTGAATAGAAAATAGAGGAGTTTAATGAGGGATCTCATATCAAACCTAATAACTCTTTAGAAAAGAAAAGGAAAAATGTCGAAAATATATGTGAGTTTTTATCTAAGATACCATTTACTTGTTGCAGAGACAGGAGAGGGGAGCAAGGTCTTCTCCTTTGCCACTTGCAACTCATTATAATTGACCCAGAAAATAATTATCAAAAAAGTCTTAAACCTTTTGCAATTATACAAATTCAATCATAAACTTTTTTTTTTACTAATTAAGTCATAAACCTTTTATAATCATGCAAGTTTAATCTGTCCAACCAAAATTGGCCGGCCGGCATCGACGTGGCCGCCGGTTGACACCAAAGAACAAATTTTTTAATAATATTTTATTTTTTCGAATTATTTTATTAATTTTTTAATCTTTTTTACATTTCTCTCTCTCTCTCTCTCTCTCTTTTTCCCTCCCTCCTCCTCCCTCCTTATTCCTTTGGCTCCAGCGACTAACCAGCCCTCGTCAGTCACCGAACTAAGGTGGCTAGGTGAGCTCGCCTAGCCACTAACAGGGTGAGCCCTTGCCAGATCTGGCAAGGGAGTCCTCGCCCAGCAATGGCAAGGCGAGCCCTCGCTAGATCCGACGAGGGGGGCCTCGCCGTTGCTAAGTTTAGCGAGTGTGGGCGCCACACTTGGAGGTAGGGGTGATCGGGTCCCAAGTGGGTAGGGTCTAGACTTGGACCCTGTTCCCGACCCTGTTATAACCGGTTCTTTTTTTTTTGACCTTGTGTCCGACCCTGTTTGCATTGGACCATGTTCCCGACCCACCCTGTTTTTCCGGTCTGGGAACAAGGTTAACCCTATTTATATTGGAACCTGTTTTGCATAAAAATTGCTGTACAACACTCATGTGTAAGATAAAGCATTTAACACTCATATGTAAGATAAAACATTTACAATCTCGATCAACATAAGCACATCCACCATTGTAGCAAATAATTTGTACCTCATAACATCACCAGAAAAGGAAAAGAAAAAGAGTATTCCATCACATCACGTTGCTCGTCGATATACCCACCATCCCTTTACTATTACATATCTTGACCAACTGCTCACAAAATTGACGAGTCATATTTCTATTCATACAATGTGTGGGCGATGAGGAGGAGGCTTCATCTTGAGCATAATGTACTCAATATCAGCTGCACTGAATGACTACCCTCCAACTGTGTACATGGCTTGCAAGGCTGCAATCAAGTTTCCATAACACAAGAGTCTCACAGCTAACTATCTGCTTAAACATTCGAAAACATTTCACCATCAACAAGTTCTGCTAAAGTAAATCAGGAAGATACAAACAAACATCAAAATTTGAAGAGCAGCGATTTAATTTAATCCTTTCCTATAGCCAATTTTGGCTACTTATCCTGCCTCTTCACCAAATACAAGACCAGTATTGAATTTTGAACCAATTGGCTGCAACGTTATTCTTACATAAATCCATTTACATCTATTAGAGGAAATCAAACACAAATAAACATATTAGTTTTCATAATAAATCAAATCTCTCAACTATTGGTGGTGGCAAAACACGAGCCTCAACGACAGCAAGTTCCTTTCTCACTGACATTCCAAAGAGAAATCAAACACAAATAAAGTCTATTTACTTCCCACAAAATCGAAGTTTCCACAAAATGAAGTTTATTTTCCAATGATAATGTCACTCGCCAAAGCTGTACGTTTAATAGTCGAGACAAGTGATCATTTTAAGATACAATTTTGCTTGAATATTAAAAGGAAGAGGCGATTTTGGGTTTATAAGAGTGTATTGAAGAAGAAAGTAGAACAGCCTTCGCTCTCTTGCCTCTCTCACACACAAACACACCCGCACAAGTATTGTCTTCCTTGTGTTGTGCATGACCAGGATGTTGAAAATGAAATCCCTTCCTTATCAGGTAGGATTGACTAATACTATAACAGCAATAAGTTAGCAAAACCAGCTTAATAATTGTTGTATAATTTATCGATGAAACTCGAAAGGTAAATGATTTACACACCATAACCGTTTCATAATCAATACAAAATCAATCGGTGAAACGTGAAAGGCAACGCAACCATTTTAAAACTGGAATCCATTGGTGAAACCAGAAAAGTAAAATATTTAAGAATGAGAGAGCGACTATTATCGCTCATTCGTATAACTAATCAATTAATATAATAATTTCTAATTACCAAACATCATTGACCGACGGCAAGCGGACCAGAAGTAGCGTCAAGGTTGTCAAGGTTGTCGCGCACCTAAATTTTTGGCATTAGGAGCATTTGCGTCACTAGCTTTAAAATTTGTCAAAGAAAAATTATTACAAAAAAATTTTAAATAAAAAATTCGAAATTGAAAAATATATATAATTAAAAAAAAAAAGAGAAGAGAAAAGAAAAGTAAAAAAAAAAAATCATTAAGATATTGTGTTTTCATCATTGCACGGCATATGGAACGGTCTTTATTTCTCCAAAATTGTCAAAACAAAAAAAAAAGAGAAAAGAAAAAAAGATCCATTAAAGGTATAAAAATCGAATGAGGCCGAGTATATGGGTTTTTCTTCGCGCATGGGCTCGCCTACATATCTCTTTCCTTTTCTTTCTTTCTTTTTTTTTTCGCACTTGGGCTGGCCCATCTCCTCTTATTTCAACCCGGCCCATGCGCATACCATCTTCCTCCCCTCACAACATCCATGCTTCTGCAAAAAGAGAAAAGAGGAGGGTACAAACAGAGGAGCAGAGGATCGCAAGGCTAGAGGATCGCGAAGGCAGAGGACGGCATGATCCCAGGGTCGGAGATCAAGCGGCCGCAACAGGCTGGCGGTGGCAGGAGCCATGCGCGCCTGTCGTTGGCCGAGCTTTTAAAAGGGAGAGGGCAAACCGTAGAACAGGGGCTCTCGACTGGTTTTCTTGGTGGAGGGAGAACAAAAAGCACTGAAGAGCGAGCTCAAGCGAAGGAGAGGGTCGGAGAGAGAGATCCAAAGGGAGTTCGAGCGAGAGCAGCCGAGAGAGCGAGAGGGCTGAAATTTAGCCCTGGCCGAGCGTTATCTAGTCGTCCTCGACGCAAACCGACGCAACGGAGCTCGCGGTTCCCCCCTTTTTCCACGTCCTCCGACGTTGGTTTTAGCCGCAAAGGGACCAGCAAGAACGTGAGCCCAAGAGAGTGATCTGCTGTCGTTGGGTGGTTCGTCAGTCAGTCGCCGTTCGCCGCAGTACCCACCGAACCAAACCAGGTAGGTTTTCTCCGACCATGTATGCTTCGTTTTTGTAGGGCGTCGAACCGGAGCTCGTGGATGACCTGTTCACATGAGCTTTGGTTCCTTCGGCGCCTGTAAATCTTTAGCCAAACCTCTGTGCGTTGCTGGTCGTTTTCCGAGAACCCTGGTCCCATTTCGAGTCTCGGTTGAGTCGAAATCCAAACATTTGGTAATGCTCGCGAACTGTTTGTATAAATGCCTAAGTGAAGCTAGCATGACTATTCTTGAACCCTCGTCCATTATACGCGCCCGTCGTTGATAGATGCATTTCGTTGCTGTTCTGCACGTTTTTCTTCGGTCCATTTCGAGTTTATATGGCCATATGTTGTTTTGGGCTTATTTTTTGTGCAAGTTATGTCTCGTATGCCTCCTTGTCCGTTTAGGGGAGAGAGTGGGTGTCGGCTCGGTGGTGGCCCGAGTGCGGGCGGTGAAGATGTGGGTGACAAAAAATAGTGAGGTTCATTTAAAATGGGACTGGTTTGATCGATGAGTTTCGGTGAAAGAGGGTGTAGGAGAGAAGGTGGCTTCGGCG
The DNA here is from genome assembly GCF_016545825.1 of Eucalyptus grandis. Taxonomy (NCBI): domain Eukaryota; kingdom Viridiplantae; phylum Streptophyta; class Magnoliopsida; order Myrtales; family Myrtaceae; genus Eucalyptus; species Eucalyptus grandis. The sequence goes on along the minus strand of NC_052613.1, from coordinate 44,927,223 downwards.
TGCAGTGAGGTCGCTGAAGAAGAAGACCAAAAAAAATAGTAAAAAGAAACAAGAGAAAAAGAAAAGTATCGAAAGAGTGAAAAAGTAAAAAAAAAAAATTGAAAAAGAAAGGGAGACGTTGGTCTCGTGAAGAAGAGAGTCAGAAGGGAGGAGGGAAAGAATAAAAAAAGAGAATAAAGAAAAGCCAGAAAAATGACAAAACAAAAATTAAAAAAGAAGAGAAGGAGAAGAAAACCCAAAAGGAGAAGGAAATACGGTAAGTGGGGGTGTTCGGTGAAAGTGTCAGAAGAGATGAGGAAAGAAATGAAAAAGGAAAAAGAAAAATAAAAAAAAAAAAAAAAGGGCAAAATAAATAAAAAATAGAAAACTAAAACGGCAAAGTTGGCCTCGGGAAGGACAGTTGGGCAGAACGTGCAGGGGAAATGATGAAGTGGGGAAAAGATAATTTCTTTTTTTAAAAAAACGAATCTTTAGAAAAAGCTGTAAAAGAAAATTTAAAAAGAAAATGTTTCTTTTAACCCGAAAATGTTGGATCCGGGTTTGGGTTGGGTCCACGGGCCGGATTCGGTTTACCCGTCCGGACCCATTTTATTGAAGTATAATATTATTAAATATATATATATTAAAATTATAAAAATTCAAAAATGAATTATAAAATCAAAAATCTCGAAAAAATGATAAAAATTCAAAAAAATTCAAAAATTTTCCGAAATTTCAAAAATTCAGAAAACATTAAAAATTGACTTTCTTTAAAATTAATTAATTAAACATTAAAAAAATTAAAAAAATAATTATTTATTAAAAAAAAAAAAAAAAAACAAAAAAAAAAAAAAACAAACAAACAAACAAACAAAACCCAAAAATTTTCGAAAATCCAAGAATGATAGGGTTTGGTTAGGAATTGCTGTGTATTGCCGCTTTAGTGTGATTAAGCATTTATTTTCTTATATGTTGTTTTTATCGATGTTTAATTTGCGTGTTTCATGTTTAATTTGCACGTGTTTAATTTTAGGGTAAATAGAATTTTGGTAGGTATAATTATTACTTTATTGATTGTGCACCTACATGCTCACCTCCTATGTTAGTGGATAAGTATGAAATCGATCTAAACTGCCTGATGAAAATCATTTTATTAAAATGAACAAGATTAGGTACCGAAAGGGCACTAATTAGTCAATTAGTGTAATCAAGTCCCTGATCTTAGATTCTCTGGTTGTGTAGGAAGTGAGGCACGCTCCCATGTCTCACTTGGTTTCTAGCCAACCCCAATAGGCTAGTGGCGACTCCTTTTGTGCAAAATTTCTTAAGAATATCCCAAGGTCACGTGGGGTATGGGCTTGGGAGAGCCCACGCTAATCATGGGCCTTAGGCCCGTCTTTAGGCAATACCCCTAAACCTCGCTCCCTCCCCCGAGGGTAGGTCGCGATAGCGGCGGAGCTGGGCTGTCGACGGCACGGGCATCGCTTGGGAGTAGGCTCCGAGTATATCTGTTGGGCGTCGGAGCAGATCTGTCGAGCATCAAGCAGAGGAGGACCCAACAGTAGGGGCAGCAACGACTTCGCAAGGGAGGGCAGCGCAGGCGAGGTGCTGCAGCAGGGGGCTCGGTGGGACACGGCGACGTCGGGTCGACGTGGATCAGCATAGCAGCAGCTTCAACGGGCTGCTGGTATCGCAGCTGGTGAGGGCGACAAGGATCGACGCAGCTTTAGCAGGCATCAGTGAGGGGGCTAGGCTAGATCACGAGCAGAGTTGGGGGCGTCATTCGGGCGGCGATAGATCGGCAGCAGGGGAGCTCGGGAAACAACGCGCGGTGAGAACAGGATCGATGGAGGGCTACTGTGGGTTGCTCGAAGATGCGACAAGGTGGGCTTGCGGACGTGAGATCTGTAGGTCAGGGTCGTCGGCGAGGCAACAGCAGCAGGTGGAACGGCGAGATCGAACGGAGGCGGCATCGGCGCTCGGGTGCGAGCTCGGCGGGGGTCAGTGGCTTTGCGAGCAAAACCAGTGGAGCGGAGCTTCAGATGACCGGCGGAACGGCGGCAGTGGTGCAAGCGAGAGGGGTGCGACAAAAGCGGCAGAGGCGGCGTCGGCTTCGCGATTTCAAGAGGGCAGCTCGAAGCAAGGCTGGCAAGCGAAACCAAGATCGGCGGACGGGCGGAGGTCGCGAGCTCAGGGAAGTCTCGCCGTGGAGGTAAAGATAGGAAGTGATTAGGGTTTTTCGTATTGATTTTTTTGGGGGTGGCTTACAAACCGGTTCTCCAACTGGTTCCCAAACCGGTCTGGTCAATCCAGTTCCCGGGTGGGTAATCCCTCGGAACTGGTTCCCGAACCAGTTCAAACAGGGTTTGAGTTTTGGGAATCGGTTCCCGGACTGGTTTCAATCGGAACCGATTCCCGACCCTGTTTTCCGAGTGGGCCAATCTGGGAACCAGGTTGACCCGGTCCAGTTGCACACCCCTACTTGGAGGAGGCTGAGGGAGGCCTTGAGGCCGAGGTTCGGGTCGTCGCAATCCTTGATGAGGATGCACAAGCACTACTTGCTCTTCTACAACACCGCCTTCCGCAATCGATGGTGGGGCTCTTGGTGTCCCCTCCCACGTACGACAAGCAGCTCGCTAGCCTAACCAGCTGGTCCGCGCACTCCACCTAGACCAGCCCACACTCTCCAAATTGAGTGACGGCAGGGCGAGCTCACCCTTGCCCAATGACAGCGAGGCGAGCTCGCTTAGTTGCCTCAGTCTGGCAACCGATGAGGGCTGGCCGGTCGCCGAAGCCAAAGGAAGAAGAAGAAGAAAGGAGGAGGGAGGGGAAAAAAAGAGAGAAAATGTCAAAAAGATAAAAAAATAATTAATTAATTAAATAATTCGAAAAATAAAATATTATTAAAAATTTGTCGCTGGTGCCGGCCCAGCCAATTTTGGCCGGAATGACTCAACTAGCACAATTGTAAAAGGTTTACGACTCAATTGGTCAAAAAAATAAGTTTATGACTGAATTAGCATAATTACAAAAATTGAAGACTTTTTTGGTAATTCTTCCCATATCAAATCTAATAACTCTTTAGAAAAGAAAAGGAAAAATGTCGAAAATATGTGAGTTTTTATGTAAGATACTATTTACTTGTTACAGGGTCAAGAGAGGGGAGCAAGGTCTTCTCCTTTGCCACTTTCCTTTATAATAATAATAATCTTAGACCGAGTTTCCAAAGGAGGGATTCCTGGGCTGGTCTGGTCTGGTCATCTCCCCCCCGGAGTTCTGCTGATGCCAGCTGTAATGGGGAAAGCAAGGGGTCGAAGATGGTAATTTTCATATTACGAGCTAACAGCACTTGCACGGAACGGATGCAGTAGAGCCCTAGTAAATCTCGGCCGATAGGCGGACTGGATTTGCATGATCCAACGGTTAGGATTCATCGCGCACGTGCGCCACCGGTGTCTTTGACTTTCCCGGTCTTACCAGGACGCTCCGCGGGCCCCACCCACAGTGGGCTAAGGTATCCAAGCCGTAGCTGGGCCACAGGTTGGGCCAGGCTTTCCGACATACGACATATCGCAATTTCCATCTGTGAATTCAATTCCCCTGAGATTTATTTTATTTTGACGCTAAGTGTGATTCTTCTACCATCTATTCTAGTCAATTAAAAGTTGTTCTTTTCGACCAAAAAGAAATAATAATTCATTCGTAGGTTGAATTAGGTTAATACCATGGGGGTTGATAATGCTCCATTAGAAGATTATCTATGCGATTGGTAAGCGAGCATTGAGTAAGTGGGTTGAATCTTGTTTTTGGCTTGATACCCAGTTAAAGTCCATCGCATCACGGTATACCGATTTCAAGAGTCTTTGTTCTCAATTCTTTTATTTGTCTGGGAGTACTAAAAAGGAGACAATCGGCTTTAATTGCTGGAGGGACGCCAGGCTGCTCGGTTATCGTGTGTGTAAATTTGTAATTCAGATAGAATTCTGTCTTCACCGGCGAGATGTCCTAACCTCGAACGCTGAGCTCAGAAAATAATTACTTAATTTTATTTTTGGTTGGAAAATGTACCCTTGGTCCCCCAAGTCGAATGGGCTTGGTAAGCTCACACTCCTTTGAATCTTATATAACGTCTACATCATTCTGTCGCTTTTCATTGACTTTTTTTAATTACTAATATAAAAGCTTATTAAAAAAATTTCCTTAATAATTTGATTAGATTAATGATTAGATAAGAACCATTTCATACTTAGTATATTCATTATTAAGATGACCCCTTGGTAAAGTTAATTTCATATGTTAAGTAAATTATTAGTATGATATTTAACTTTTAGTGTCTTAAGATAAACGAACTTAACATGCTCCCCTATCTAAACTTATTTTTACTTATTTATACTGTTTTGCTATGAGGCGTTTGTCATGAGCTGTCTATCAATATCTAATTTGTCCAAACCCACCGATCGAATTGTAACATATTACAACCTTTAGCTTGAACCACCCAATTAAAATTTTGTCGGGAAATTTTTTCATTTTCTAGGTTCTAGTACAAGTTATGAAATTAGAAATTATTAGGTTTATCGGCAAAAGAAAAAAATCATATTAATCAAAAGTCACTTGAGAAAAAAAAAACAATTAAATTTCATACTATTGTGAGACAAAAAGAGTCCAGCCTCATGATTCAAGTACATGTAAGTCTCTATAGGGTATACTTAACTCTCAAAACATTCAAATATATCTCAATTATGTGTTTCAACCTATCTAATCACAAACTATTCGCTCCAATCTAATAGGCAATTTGATTGCAAGAAATTCAACCATTAAAGTCAGAAGAAATTGATTCAAATTGATATCACTGGTTTGTCTTTGTGGATAGAATAGATCATATGAGCCTTTCGTGGATGCTACAATCACTCAAAACATATATCGAACGGAAAAATTACTTAGTATTGGAGTTTCACGGAATTTTTAAAAGAACTAATCATCTTGGACAACCAATACAATTGTGCCATGTCAGCATTGAACATCATCGACAAACATAGAATTAGCGTAAAATGGTTGCGATTCTCAAACATTAAACCGATGCATCTTCCCAAACCCTTGTCTTTGTTCCTTTTTTGTTCATTCTTTCCTCATCCTTTCACTACCCTCCCAATAAAATAAAAACGGTAGTCTTCATAAGTGTCATCGTTCCCTCGTATCTCCAAGTAATTGTCCAATTCTATCCTTTGAAAATGGAGCAATAGTGCACGAGAAAGTAGTTATTTTATAAAGCCGTCACTTCAGTAGAAATTTCAAAATAAAATAGACTATTGTAATGCTTTCTTATTTTTGCAATGATTTTTCACCTTGTCATTTATTCATATCATCCACAACCTAGATGTTTTCTTCTTTTGCTAGAACCATTTATGATTACGCAATCCCATTTTGACAAGCAAATTTTATTAGCAAAATAGTCTTAAGTTACTGTGAAATAATGGCAAGCAGATTTTATTAGTATAATAGTCTTAAATTACCGTAAAACTAATAGCTTATTGAGTCACAGATTTTTGAAGGAGTGGATTCCACGATAAGTTTAAATTTTTTTTTTTTTTTTTGTGATTATAGTAGATTAATGACTGTGTCATTTCTCTTGCAAATATATGTGGATGGTGTCTCTTCTTGTCCCACTCACATCGCTTCTTCGTTCTTCCTTCTTCCCTTTCCTTACCCGACATCCTCATCCAACCCGATCCCAGAACCTCACTCCAACCAGAACTCGGAGACTACAGCCATGGGCGTCACTGACACCACGCAACAAGCCTTTGACCGAGCCCAAGAGCTCAAGCAATTCGAAGAATCCAAGCTTGGCGTCAAAGGTCTCGTCGACTACGGCCTCACCTCCCCCCACCCTCTTCGTCCACCCGCCCGAGACTCTCCACCCTCAAGCCCGCCCGCCCCAAGCCCAACTCCATCCCCACCATCAACCTCTCCTGTTGTGACTCCTTCTGGCGGCCCTCCATCGTTGCAGAAGTGGGGCGTGCAACTCATGAGCTTGGCTTCTTCCAGGTGGTCAACCACGGCGTGCCGACAGAGGTCCTGGACCGCATGATCGCGGCGGTGAAGGCCTTCCATGAGCAATCGATGGAGGCGAAGGCAAGGATCTACCGGAGGGAGATGGAGACCGGCGTGTCGTTCTTCTCCAACGTCGACTTGTTCCACTCCAAAGCGGCTAGCTGGAGGTCAACCCCGAACCACTTCAATTGATTTCGTACTATTTCATGATTTTGATGATAATTAGTTATATAAAAGCTCAATTACCAATACGATTGTGTCAAGTGTTTAGCAAATGAGACGAACTGATATATCATATATGACTGAAAGTAAGACGATGACAAACGAAAAAAAAGAATAACTTCAACCAATGCACGAAATTATAATTAGGGATGAGTAGGGTTCTAGAATAGAACCTAGAATTTGAACCAGCGGAAATCTATCCGATTTTAGGTTCTAAGGTATGCAAGATAGGTCCTAAGTTCTAAAAATTGACAAAATGTTTGAATGAGTAAGGTCCAAATTCTTAGATAAAACCTTAAACTTGAAATAATTTTGTGTTTCTTTTAATATATGTCTTCGTGTGATGGTGTGGTCTAGTCTAAACTTCCATTTTATGGTTGGACATTTTATTTTGTTAATGTTCCATATTCTTCGTCTGTTTAAATATAAGTTGTAGTCAGTTGATTGCAAAAACAAATAGTGGTCATTAAAAGTGAGGATTCATTAGAAATGTTCAATTAATAATATAGATGGAACCTAGGGTTGATCCTAGAACTGACTTTGAAACTTGTGACAAGATAAATTTTAGGGTATGTAACGTAAGTCCCAACTTTTAAAAAATGAGGAGGTTCTAGGTTCCAACCTATACGAAGCCTGAAAGTGCTTGACCATAATAATAATATAGGGACACGCTCTAGATAATGTTGGGGCCGAAATTAGCGGACATGGAAGAGATCCCCGAGGTGTGTAGAAAAGAGGTGTTGGAGTGGAATCAGCAGGTTCAACGGCTGGGGAGCCTCCTCTTGGGGCTGTTGAGTGAGGGGCTGGGATTGAGTGCCGGCAAGCTACTGGAATTGACGTGCTTGGAGACAAGGGTCATGGTGGGGCATTACTATCCATACTGTCCCTAGCCCGATCTGACAGTCGGCTTGACGTCCCACACAGACCCAGGAGTGATCACATTGCTGCTGTAGGACCAGATCGGTGGGTTACAAGTGAAGCATGGCGATGAGTGGGTGGATGTGGCGCCCGTCCCAAGGGCTCTTGTTGTGAACATCGGTGACATTCTCCAGGTGAACTTCCGTCAAAGACTAGGACTTTCTCCAAAGCTCCTAAGTTAGGTTAACATTCTACCATGAAATGAAGATCTTATTATGTAAATTCAAATTTTCCAGATCATGTCCAACGACGAGTACAAAAGCATGGACCACCGAGTGTTGGCCAACCCTAGCCGAGAGCCACGTGTGTCAATAGCAGTTTTCTGCAACCCGAGCAATCGCAAGAATGAGTTCAGACCGTTTCCCGAGCTTGTGTCCTTGGACAAGCCCGCTGCTTTTCGGCAGTTCAACTTCAGCGAATACATGAGGAGATTCTTTACTAAGGAGTTGGACGGGAAAAGTCTGATAAATTACTTCAGGGCGTGACTGAGAGCTCCATAGGCCAGAAATGGTGATAAAAGAATAAGATGCATCCTTATAATAATGAAGGAAATAGTGGATTCTTCCCTTAAATTCTACTTAACCTTGTGTTATTATTGTTCTTGTAGTGGTTAATTTGCACTTATTGTTTATATATTCCTTGTGTGACGGTAACTTGTGCGATGGACGAAGTTTGTCTACTTAACTCGTTGCCAGAGACTGAACCAATTCACAGACATAAGAACTCGACAACGAGAATGCACGAGATGGACAGTTTACTGTCCACTGGAAAAGGAAGGCAGTATCCTAGAAAACAAATGGGGCAAAGAAACAGATGAATTTGAATAGTCAAATGCAAGTCGCAACTAGGTGGAGATCTGTGCATGGAGAGAACGGGGTCGCCGAGAAACCAAAGTTGACATACTCAATGAACGATGTTTCTGGTATTCTAGATTTTCCAATTGCAGGAGGCGTGAGCGATTTGTCTCGTGACACGGAAGAGCGGGCAAGGTCGAAGTTGAAGATGCTGGAAAGAAGCAGAATGACCACAGAGGAAAAGGCAAATCCAGATGAGCCGCACTCATCCAGAACTATAGGAAGTCAGAATCACCAGACTATGAGGACGATGAAGAAATGGCCGAATAGTTTGGCAGTGGAAAGATGTGAGTAGAGATCCCTGTACATGTATACCTTCTCAGAGACCACATAGAATTTCTGTCTTCAACGGCTCCATGACCTCAAGGACGACTTCTGACATCGTGCTCCTGTTGAGGAGCCATTTGAGTTTGATGCTTTAGGCCTTTTATAATTGCACTTCAAGCATTCCATATTCCTTCTAAAGTCGATGTAGTTGCTCACCAATCACAGATCCATAACGCAGAACAGCTCGTGAACAGTAACTGCTCGATATAGGAGGTCACTAGAAGAAGATTAGCAAGATCTCACGATTCACGCTTCACTCCCTGGGATCAAGTTGCCTTTCCAGGGGTTTTTCTATGCACTGCAAACATCCGGTATTCTTTGCAAAATTTATGAAAATTGCATCTGCAAAATGCGACGGTTTCTCTAAGACAGGAGCTCTTCTGACCCTCACCACAAATCAGTGAACAACTAAGAAAAGACATGAGAAGCCATCACTCGTCACATATCCAGTCTCCTTTCTTTAGCGGAACATGATCTCGGTCTTCCTGTAGTTGACTCAGTCCTTCTCGAGAAAAAGTTATCCCATCGCAAGCTCGGCTTCTTCCAGGTACTCAACCACGGTGTGCCAACGGAGGTCTTGGACGCACGATCACGGCCGTGAAGGCCTTCAACGAGCAACCGATGGAGGCGAAGGCAAGGATATACCGGACGGAGATGGAGACCAGCGTCGCGTTCTTCTCCAACGTTGATTTGTTCCATTCCAAAGCGGCTAGCTGGAGATAATCAACCAAGCTTAATTACCATTTTGGATCACATCAAATCAAGTTTAGAATATTTAGCAAATGATCGAATTTTTTGTCTAAAAAATTCTAAACCTATTGTACAGCAGTCAATTCAGTTTTAAACATTTTAACGTATCAATTTAATCATATACATTTCAATTATGTCAATTTAGTCCAAACCTTTTAATAATTTATCAATTTAATCTAAACCTTCTAATGGTGCATCGATTTAGTCATTTCGACTTATTTTTACCAAAAATAATTGACATAACAATTTAGTCAATGTTGGCCGTAATATGTGACATGGCGATGTTGATGTTGACAATTTTTGTAATATTTTCATTCATTATGATTTTTTTTCTTCTTGCTTTTTTTTTCTTTTCCCTTTTTCCCTCCATTGGCCATCGTCAGGCTTCATCGATGGCCGATGGAGGTTGTTGGCCACAGGTGAGGGCTGCCCTTGTTGGCCTTTGGCATGGGCCACCTTCGCCTAAGGCCAACAGAGTTCATTGATCATTGATGACGCTTGGTAGAGGGAAAAAACGAAAAACAAAAAAGAAAAAGAAAAAGCTATTCATAAAATTAAAAAATTAAAAAAAATTGCATGAATTGTCAACATCAGCCCTAGTCGCCCTAAGTGCCAATCGTGTCATGTAAAACAATCGATGCTTACTAAACCATCATGTCAGCAATTCTGGCCAAAAATGACCAAAAGATCTAAATTGATAAATCATTAGAGAGTTTGGACTAAATATAATTCATCAAATGGTTTAGGACTAAATTAGTATAATTGAAATGTTTTGGACTAAATTGATAATTATAATTAAATTTAGGATTAAATTGGCACAATTGAAAAGCTTGGGATTGAATCGGATGCGGTATAATATGTTTTTGACTTTGCGGATAATTTTTTTAACAAATGGTACGGAATGATACGTTGTATATGACTAATGGAAGAGGGTGACGCATCTCAATGTGATGAGCATGACATTGATAAATTATACATCTGGATTGCATGAAGTTAGAGAATTAATTAATATTTTTAAGGGGACAAACAAAAAGGAAAGTCATTCGAACATTAAAAAAAAGTTGGGCAAGCATAAATAATTTGTTTAAACCAATGCAAGGAATTATGTTGCAGGGACATGCTCTAGATAAGGTTGGAGCTGAAAGCGAACATGGCATAGATCCCTAAGGTGTGCAAAAATGAGGTGATGGAATGGGATCAGCAAATCCAACACTTGGGAGGCATCCTGATGGGACTGTTGAGCGAGGGGTTGGAATTGAGTCCCAAAAAGCTACAGGAATTGACATGCCTAGAGAGTAGGATGATGGTGGGGAATTACTATCCATACTATCCCCAGCCCGATTTGACGGTCGGCTTGGTGTCCCACACGGTCCTAGGAGTGATCGCAGTGCTCTTGCAGGACCAACTCCCAGGTTTGCAAGTGAAGCACAGGGACGAGTGGTTGGATGCACCACCCCCAATCCTAGTGCTCTAGTTGTGAACATTGACGACGACATCCTTCAGGTAAACTTTCATTGAGTACTAGGAGCATTACCAAAGCACATGAACCTGTTCAAAAGTGACATTATACAATAAAATAGAGATCTAATTTACGTGATTTCAATCTTCGTAGATCATGTCCAACAACGAGTACAAAAGCACAAAGCATACGACGTTGGCCAACCTAATCAAGAGCCAAATGTGTCTATTGTAGTTTTCTACAACTTGAGCAATTTGGATATCCAGCTCAGATTATTGCCGAAGCTTGTATCCTCAGATAAACCTGCAGCTTTTCAGCAATTCACTGTGGGCGCATACTTGAGGGCATTCTTTACTACTGAGTTGGACGAAAGTCTGGTCGATTACTTCATGGCATGATTCAGAGGTGGATGGGGCAGAAAAGATGATGCGGGCATAAGATTGCTTCTTTGTGGGACTGGAGGAAATACTGGATTCTTCCCCTATATAATACTGATCATTGAGAGGTAGAGTATCTATGTCCTATTATATTTTGTTTCTTGTCAAAATCAGAACTTATTTCAAAAATAGCTTTCTTGAATGTACTCTAAAAAAATCACGTTCTCTATCGTGTAGGGAACATAATAATACGGCGCATTTTCTGCTTCACTGTAACCCTAGCCTTCCTTCACATATATTATTCTTCTAGAAAATTATATATTTATCACTATCAAATAAGTCTTATCTCTTCTCTTATAACAAATACTATATTATTAGTGTTACCAACAATTTTTAAAAAAAAAAAAACTTTACCAAAAAAAAAATTTAAAAAAAAAAACATGCATACAGACAAGCCGCAAAAAGCGCTAATTGAGTGGCTAGTTCAGATATAAAATAGAGGAGTTAAATGGGTGAGTTCAAATGAATATAAATCTCAATAAAGAAAAAGAAAAAAAATTTGAAAATATACGTGAGATTTCATCTACATACCATTCACTAGTTACAGCTAGGGAGGGCAAGCAAAGCTTCTCCTTTATTTATTTTTGGGAAAATTCCAAATGAGACCTAAGTGTCTTCATTTTTTTAAATAAGAGCTTGAAGTAGACCCCATTTCAAATGAAGGCCCGAAATGGTCATATCAAGATCAAAGAAGGGTTTGAAATAATTATGATTGTTTCAAATAAGGGTTTAGCCTCACCCGCTTGTCGGGCAAAAAATTCCTACCGATTAAGGATATTTTTGTCAAAACACAATATAAAATAAATTTAAATTAAATTAGATTAAAATTACAAAGACAAATTAAAAAAAAAAGGAAAAATACAGGCGGGAGGGAAGCGGGAGGGCTCCCTCCTCCCTATGGTCGTCACCCCATCGCCAATGGGGTGACAAGAAATAGCCGGGCGAGGTCGTCGGCGCCTCAACAAGGGCCGGCAATCCTCATCGACCAAATGCAAGGGTCTCCATCCATCCTGTGTGTATTCCTTTTTTCTTTTTTAATTTTTTTAGTTTTTTTGTAAAGAAAAAATAGAAAAAAGAAAGAAAAAAGGAAAAATTTAAAAAAAACTCAAAAGACAAAATTGCCCTTCATTGAAAGTAATTCTAGGCCTTATTTGAGATTAATATAGTCACTTTAAGTCCTTATTTAAAATAATATTCAATTCATGCTCTTATTTGAGAAAATAAGAACAATTCCGACCCTTATTTGAAATAATGCCTACTTCAAACCCTTATTTGAGAAAATGAGAATACTTCGGCATTTATTTGGAATTTTCTCTTTATTTTTTTCTTTTTATATAAAAAATTATAAAAACTTATCTTAATTACTGTTTCACCGAGAATCTTCTTGGAGAAAGTATCTTTCATCGAAGGTTGACTCTTCATTTTTTTTTTTTTTTTTTTTTTTTTTTTTGTATATAGGGTCCTATGTCCTTTCGAAAAGGAAATGACTAATTCTACTCTAATGGAGATAACAATAAATAAAGATAAATCCAATGGCCTTGTAGAAAATTGCAGGATAAATGATGATTAAAGTAAATGTAAAAAGCAGCAAATAACAAGTGTATTGCATTCTCTGTCAAATTTTTTGGTCCTTTTACAGTCACTTCTCTTTGGCTATTTATGGCCAGATAAGGAAAATAGCTCTCTCGACATTTAAAATAATCTCCCGAATTCTCGGTTCGCTTTCAATAAATGTACTATCTCATCCACGAGGTAGATGATATTGAGTACTTCGGTAATTGATATCCTGCTTCTTCGGTAACCGGCTCTTTCCTATCTTCTTTTTCCGAATAATTGTGGATACCGAGTCGTCGGTGACTATGACCGTTGCGATTATGGCCTTATCCGGATTTCCTCTGATAGACATGTCTTCTGGAAGCCTAGTGGGCCCATTCGGTTCCTGATAGCCCATGAGGACTAGTTCTAGTGTCAACAATTACTTTATCAGAGTAATGATTAGATAAGAACCATTTCTTACTTAACATGACCATTTATAAGATGACCTTCGATAAATTAGATGTTGTTTTAAGCAAATTATTAGTATATTATTTAGCTTTTGGTGTCTTAAAAGATGAAACTTCATAAAATAAACTTAAATTGCACCGCCATATAAAGATAAATCAATTTTCTCTTTGATATATATCTGTTGGTCCTAATCAAAAACACTTCTCGCTATTTCTACTTATATATGTTTTTCTACGCAGTGTTTTTCTCCATCATGTAATAATGACAAACATTATCGAAACCTTTACAGCCCCACTCTATTAAAATTCTAACTCGGCTTCATGTTTTATCCATAAATAGCTTATCTATCGAAATCCGCCGATTGAATCATAACATCATGACCTTTAGTTTCAATCGCCCAATTAAAACGTTGTTGGGAAAAATTTTATTTTTTAGGTTTCAATGAATTCACAAGCTTTCTAACCGTCAAAATCATACTAATCAAATTTCACATGAGAGATAAATAAAGGCCAAAATTTTGTACCGATTGTAAAACAGAGGAGTCTAACCTTAGAATTGGATCGCACATAACTCTTTATAGGATATTCTTAACTCTCAAAACTTTTAAACACATCTCGTTATTTTCCACGTGTCCAACCATAGACTTTTCGCCTCTAATCTAATACTCCATTTGTAACAACCCAATTCGACAAGAATGTGAAGTGATCACCAGCCAAAGAGCTTAGATAAGGAGCGGCTAGTTTTTAAGATGGAGAAGGGTTACGCACCGCATAGAAAGAGAAAGTTCCTAAAATATATATTAAATCGAAATTAACTCACAAGATACACATTTTGACATAATGGTAATATTTAGTATTGAAATTTCAATATTAAGTATGATCAGTGAGAGCACTACCGGATAGATGACCTTTTGAGAAAGTGCCAACTTAAACGCCTAAGAACTTAAACTGTGAAGCTCGATATGAGATGGGTTAAAACAAACAATTCCTCAAATGAGTTAATCCACAATGCCACAAGTTTGATTTCAAGGAGTTCAACCATTAAAATCAAAAAGCAGTCTCCGATTGTTTCATGACAAAAGGAGTTGACCGTGAAAACCAAAAAAAAAAAATTACATATGATTGGAATTTCATAAAACTTTTTTATGAAACCTAATTGTCTCTGATAACCAATAAAATTGTGCCACGCCAACATTCTTGCATTAGTATTTTGTATCACAGACAAACATAGTTTAGGTGTATAATGGTCATGGCACACAAATATTAGAACTTTATTTATTTCGAAAAAATGTGACATTTTTGAAAATGTTTTTCAAGAGTTATTTTTCAAGAAAACAACAATTTTTTTTGTGCTTAAATGAAACCCAAAAATAAATTCAAAAATATTTTTTGTCATTTTGGTATGAAAAATATGATTTGATTTTCTTAGGTAAAACTACCAAAAATTTTGAATTATTAATATTTCTTTCTTTTTTTCTTTCTCCTTCTTCCTCCACCGGTTGTCGGTCGTCGATCACGATGAGGGATGAGCTTGCTAATCTCGAGCAAGGCTCCACTCGCCAAATTCAACGAGGCCAATGAGCTCGAGGCCAATGAGCTCAAGCCTCACTAACCTTACGCAAGCTCATCCTCGCATATGGTGGGTTGTCACCATCCTCGTGGTTGAAGATCGGCCAAGAAAGAAGGAAAAAGAAAAAAGGAAGAAAAAATAATAATTAATTAATTAATTAAAAATATTTTTAAAATATACTTTTATAAGAACAATTGCTTCATTAATCAAGAGCCTAAGCCAAAGCGGCGAGACTCCACGCATTGTCTTTGTGAAACCGGGCTTGAGTACCGGGGATCAAAGTTCGGGATTGGAGACTCAAGCATGACCTTTATGGACCCAGATTTGGGTGCACAGGCACCAAAACTTCTAGCCTAGTCTCTCTGGATCTAAGCTTGAGCGCTGGAGACCTAGTCTTGAATGCTAGGAATCAATGTTGGGGATTCTATATCCAAATATAAAATTTCGAGTTCAAGCACCAATACCTTATCATATTTTGGAAAATATTTTTCAACTTTTCCAAAAAAAAAAAAGCATTTTCTTGAATTTAAGTATAAGTTCTCCATTGAATCATTTTTCTAAGCGAACCAAATGCCAAAAAAATGAAGAAATTGTATTCCCAAAAAAAAAAAAAACAAACGAAGCTTGTAAACTTATTATTAACTTTTGGCCCTCGTGTTTCTCCACGCTAAGCTCTTTACCCATCTTTTGCTTTTATTTTGTTGTTAATATCAAACATTGTAAAAAAGAAAAAGACACTCTTTTTATTCCATAAGAGCCATGGTTTCCCCTTATCTCCGGTTCCAATCCTATCTTTAGGAAATGGAACAATAGTGCTTAAGCCAAGAGCCAATTTTTAGAGAAATTAAGGGTCTGTTTGTTTGTGTTCTTTTTTTGTTTCTCGGAACACAATTTTTGTTCTTTTTTCGGGGAACAAAAAAAGAACAGAAACGCGTTTGTTGTTATCTTTTGTTTTAGGGGAACAAAAATAGATTTTTTGTTCCTGAATAGATGTGGAAACGAAACAAAAACAAGAAAAACTTGTTTCTTTTTTGTGAAACAAAAGAAGCTTAAATGGGGAAAGGTATAAGATGGCATGTTTGTAATGAATGGGAGGTGTTGTCTTGATTTAGAACCGTTTCACTGATAGAAGAAAGATGGCAGTTGAATATTTTAAAATAGCTTGGAAACCTAATCGAGTCAACTAATAGTTTTGGGGTAACATTGCTTATTAAACAAAATCAATTACCAAATTGAACCAAATTGAAATTTCAAAGATGACATAGGCACATTGAACGGTGGAAAAAAAATAATTCAAGAACTAGTAATCACTATCATTAACCTGCCAAAGATAGATAGCATATATTATAATTATATCATGGGTCTCCAGCTTTTCCATTAAAGCCTGTTCATTCAAAAGAAACCTCAACGCCAGCCACTGCCAATGAAATTTGGCATGCAGGTATTGAAGACATGCACACAAATTTGGTTTGGTTTTCAGCATGGCGATCTTTAGATTCCCCGTGTTCAGTAATCCAATTCCTATCGTCCTTTGTAAAGAGAGTAGACATTCTACAGTCAATAATGGCATCAAGAAAGAGACAACAATTGAAGGTCTTTGATTTCAAATGCAAGCCAGTAGACACTACTCCAACATTAATACAAATACAGAATTTACTTTTAAACAAACATCCTGGAATGGAAGTTGTTTTTGGCCTCAGCGTAAGGAATGCCATTAGAGAGAAAGCAGGTGGAAAGACCAGGGAGTGTCAGTTGCAACCTTGGAAGAACTACGATAGATGGTCTTTAACAAGTTCAACAACCCATTCATCAGAAACTGTTTCAAACCAGCAGATGGAACCAATGCCCAATAACTTTATTTGCACTCCTCATTTTAAAATTTCAAAGAGATTGGATATTACTGTTCAAGTTTTATTGTCACGCTCCTCACTAGTTGAACCAACTACATGCCTTCCTTCAGTCTGAAGACAACAACCATTTGCTCTGGGCTAGTACCGCCTTGAATGTTTTCTCCAACCGTAAGAGCTGCCACAACGGCAGTGACTTTGGTGGCTCTGCCAACTGAAGTAGGAGCACTAGTACTTGAATAATGAGTTTCGGCAGGGAATTGATGTTGATTTAGTGATGACTTCCTAGCATCAAAAGCTCCAGAAAGAGTAGAAGGCACTTCTGTGCAAAACCTACCTCAAGTACTCGCCTCTAAAGCTCACCAAGAGCTTTTATAAAGAGGCATCGTTATCTTATACTGACGCGCAAAATTTGCCTCGCAATCGTCCATGAGCTTGGAGAAGAGGGAGAGTTGTTTTCAAAACACCTTCCGTAAAATCAGGTATTTTGACTAGAGTTGGCCCAAGTATTTTCGGCTCTGAAGCCTAACTGTTACACTGGGTATGTTGTTGATAACTTGTTTTGAGCTATGGCCACTCATTTTAATTTGATTATGGAGTAACAAATCAGTAAAAATGACAAAAGATCTGCAATAAGAAAATTAAAACTAGCAACATAAGATATTAGCTATTGTATGACGCATTGGACACTCATTGAATAAGCGGACCTCTCTTCCGGTGATTTAGGGAAATGAAGAATCCCTATTGTTTTTCCATCCCAGCAGACAAGGGGAATTATCTTCTGGAAGAAGTAACCCTAAATTCAGCGGTCTAGGTTGTCCTTTTGATGACAAAAAAACTAGAACTTTTCCAATGGTTATCTCTGTTTTCCCTTAATTGTTAAAGAGATAGGTGGAGTAATAACTATCTTCTTTACAGGATATCTTCGTTTTGCTTTCTAAATCCTCATCGTTATCACTATCACCACCTGGATCTCTTGCAGCTAGGTTGGACTCTGTAGCATCTTTCGAAGCTTTTCTTTTCCCAAACTGAAAGTTGGCATACAATTTCCTTTCCAGGGTCATTTGAAGGTCTGGTTCTCATTTGACGTGAAAACTCACCAAGACCGAGTCTATAGAAAGATTTGAATTCGATTTAACAATACTACATCTAGGAAAATATTACATGGGAAGATTAAGAAGATAGCCTTTACTGACCTAGATGGTCTTGGATTCTGCCTCTGTTTGCTTGTCCTCATCAACTTCAATCATATTATTGACCTATCGTTCAGCCTAACAATAAGCATGTTTCCATCAATGGAAGAAGCTTGAAATCTGTCATGCCCTCAACTGTACATGTATGGAGGCAATAACATGCTCGTCCTTCCACCCAAAGACGTAACATCAAGCATAACCACCATCAACCTATTATCGAAATATATACATTCGTATATATTTGATTAAATAGTCATTTGGTTACAATATCAACATTTCTATAATCCATCAAAAGATAAATTTGTCCCCATCTAAAAATTAAACTCAAGCTCATCTTAGATATAAACAACTCGTATCCAAAAATCCCACCATCAAAATATCCTCATAATAATGTAAACTCTTGCTCTACTTGCAGCTCGTTGAAGAACCTAGTAAGATGAAGGGAATGAGCAACTAAAAATGTTATTTCTTAACTCATAATATAATTAAACCATATCACTTTCAAAATATGAGTTTACAAACTCAAAGAAAAGATAATACCACTTACTTGGAGGAGCTTAAAACCATTTTATGAAGATTACTCGAGCTAACACATGTATTTCTATCAATTAATCGAAAAAATAATACTAAAATCTGAGTAATACACTACTTTGACAAACGACTTGAATAAATTACACTTATTCACCAATAGAAAGACTGTTACATGCTCATGAAAAAATGTGTTTATAGCGAACATTTATCATTGTTATGATGTTACACGTAACTTACATGTGAAACATTCATAAATTCGTTCCAATCAAACTGTATTTTGGAATTAATTTTTGTCAAAACCTACGGCTCCGCCTTGAACTATCATTTTCATATAAATCCATAGCTCTATGACTCTTCCATTGAACACTGCCGTTCAAAATCGACATATTTTTGAATTTACGACCTTACTTTGAAAATTACTTCTATTAGATGAATAATAGGTTTGGATGCTTACCAAGTGTTGCAATCCGGAGTTGATACGGCTTGTCAGCACGTTCGAAACGGCTACACGCAAAATTTTTCTCGATCCTCTCTTTTTCCTTTTCCCTTCTACACGCACAAGCTCCCTTCATTTCCTGGTGTTGTGACTTTTGTCCGCTGGGTTCATTGATTTCAACAAAAATGGGTCGGGGTCGGGCTTTAGCAAACATGGGCTGGAAAGGTGGTTATTAGAACATGGGCTTGGGCTGGCTCGTTATTACAAAATTGAATGGCAAGCATGAGCTTTGGAATGAGTTCAAAGTGAAAAGAGACAACCGACCATCATAATATAAGCAGCGTCATAAAATATCTATCCTCTAATTTCCTAAAACTAGGTTCCAAAAACTAGCTGGACAATCCGTGTATTTTCTAGATGCAAAGACGTCTCATCAACACATCCCAATATTATACACCCCAGTTGCATATTTGGATGTTTTAGGTTTGGGCTAAATTCCAATTTTTGTGTGAGGGAGAGTGTTAGAATATTTGAAAAGAGCTCTAGAGACAACCAACAATCATAATATAACCAGCATCATCAAAATCTATCCTTTAATTTCCTTAAACTAGGTTCCAAAAACTAGCTGCACATTACCATATAACGTCTCATCAACGCATCCCAACATTATACAGCCCAATTGCATATTTGGATGTTTTAGGTTTAGGCTAAAGTCCAGTTTATACGTGAGGGATAGTTTTAGAATATTCAAAAAGAGCTCTCGCTTCATAAAGCCAAAGATAGGGAATGAGCAAATGTTTGCGTTATGCCATGGGAGATTGGTAGGCCTTGAGGAGTTGCAGCTAAAGTTCATTAGGAAGTGAATTTTTTTCTGTATTTGTGTGGTTGAAAACAATGGTAGACGCGTTTTGCTCTCTTTCTCTCTTATTTTTGAGTCCCTGATATGTACAAAACAGGTCAAAGTAAACACGCTAGTTTCTTGTACGCATTAGTTTGGGTTATATAGGTGCACATCTACGACATTCTTACGTAAATGTCTCTTAAGCGTATGATGAAATTGAACCGATACAAAACATATAATGCCTTCATCAAGAAGGATACAAAATTAGCACCTTCCCTGAAGCTTTGTCTATTAAACTGCGATTTCTGTCGTACTACATGATTTCACCAGGGAAAGGATATTTTCGCTTCTAAGCACAATTCGAACCCAGGTCGTTGCAACCTTTCTCTAATCCGAAATGCCCAATCACGGCACCTACTTGCCTTCTATGTTTTTTTGTCTTTCACCTTCGTCGTCGGCAAAAAAGAGTGGCAACAGCTACGGGTGTCCAAAAACCCGACCCGACCCAACCCAAACATGAACCAAACACGAAACAAGTTAAGTATATGTTTCGGTCTTAATATTGTTTGGGTAACAATTGCAAAACAAGCAAATAAACATGTTTTGGATCGGATTAGAGTCGAAACATTGTTTGGCCGGTGAACACATCTTACCCAAACACAAAACACTCCACAGTCCCCACCCAAAGCCAAACGCATTAGACCCTGACGACTTTGCCTTCTCGTCGACATTGCTACCGTCGATGACTGCACCTCCTCGTCGACTCTGCCGTCACCCTCTTCTTTGCTCCTCGCATTCTAGGGTTTCGCTTCGCAGTACGATCTCCGCCATCACTCCTCTTTCGAGCCATCTTCGTCCCCAATTTGCAGCCGGGGAATTAAGCTCTGGCGGTTCATCGTCTCGCCTTACGATTGTTATTACAGGCATCGCCCTCTCCTCCCTTTTTTTTTTTCCCTTCTTGTGGGTTTTCGTTTTCTCGTCGCCCTTCGTCCTAATTTTCGAACTTTTGCTAGAAAGCTCAGAGCTTGCTCTGTTTTTCTATCCAATGCTTGTGAAGTGAGAAAGACATTGAATCTCGCGGTGCTTCGCTTGGAACTCCGTGTGTTCTTCGTGGGTGATCATTCCGTGTTTGTTATTTTTGTTTTTTTTTTGTATGTAGTTTCTGGTTCTTGTTTTGGATTGTGCAGAAAAGTTTGTTCCTTTTCGCTTGTTGGTTTTGCAAAATCTCGTTCCTCTATTTTGAATGAACTCTCTCCTCTTTCGTCTCTTTTGTTCCTTTTCAGTTAAAATAAACAAATTCACCATCTATGGATTCTTGGCGAAAGTGTAATTTTGTTCAATTCTTTCTTGGCTTTCTTCGAGAGTATGAGTTGTGATAAGGTGATCTCATCCTGGATACATGTACGACTTTCCTTTTACTGAACTTATTTCTTGCTTTGAAACATTAAGTAGAGGATTGATTTTTTGGTTCATCTTGATGCATCATCTGTATTGAGGACTACATCCTCTCAGCTGGGTTTGAGGATGCGGAATTTGGTTTACTTTTGGTGAAACTTTTTGTTCTGATGGCACTGAATCTTGTGTTTACTGGGATTGAGTTGAGATTGCGTGCAAGGAGTTTCTGTTTTCCTCAGCTGACATGAGAATCTTTTCCTTTTTGAGTTGTTTAAGACAATGGGATATCTTTAAAATGGAATACTAGCATTCTTTCTTCCCAAGTTTTCATCTTCTAGTGTGCCGAAATTTTCCAATTCTTATGTTTGTGATACTGCTAAGCTTAAGGGGAATTGGGAATGATTAGCAAAGCCGCATCGATTTCATTTATCTGTTTTACTTCTTGATAAGAAGTTATGTTTTTTTGCTGTGTATGCAAAGGATGTGTCATCTCCCATAGGTGTATATCATTCACTTTTGGTTTTGTCGAATTTCATTTTTATTAAACTTAGTAGAGACCATGTCTTGCGATGCTTCAAAATTTGGCTAGTAGAGGAACCCAATGGGAAACTCATTGGGCGATAAAAGAAGAGGTGAGAAGAGGGAAAAAGAAAAAGAAGGGGGAAAAATGTAAACCCGAAACCCTACTCGACATGACCCACATTATTGCTTCGAGTATTATGCTTTTCGGGTCGGTTCAAGTCGGGTCGGAACACATTGCCTTATTATTCGGGTCGGGTCGGGTAACGTCAAAACCCGACCCGACCCATTGATAGCCCTAGCGACATCAACTAATGGTGTGTTTGGTATTATTTTAGTTCTTGAAAATAACGTATGGTCAAAAATAATTTTTTCTATTTTTATTATCGAGAACAAAGTAATAGATTTTTTTACTTCTTATTTATATTTGAAATTTATTCCCTAACCACTTTTCTATTTCGAAGAAGAGAAAATTAGCTGATGTTATTAGAAGATTTCTAATCTTTTTCTGTTTCGGAAGGTGAAAGAACAAAAAAAAAAATAGAAAAATAGGACGGTAACCAAACATGTCCTATATTAGTAGTGCGGTATTTATGGACGAAAAGAAGGAGGGCGAACAAAGACTTTTTGCACTTGTACGTCCACATGGGAGAGCGAGAGTGATGTGTGAAAGCACGAGAGAGACGACCCAAGTCTTCCTCCCATTGATATCTATCTAGGGAAAAAGAACATAAATGAACCAAAACTTTTGACTTAATATGTAATGCGGTATATATACTTTTAATTTGTTCAATATGGTCTTTGGATTTTTGGTACATGCTCAATTTAGTCTCAGGACTATATTCTCAGGACTATATGCAAATATTCAATATTGCCTTGAACTGGCATTAATGAAGACACAATATTAAACATTTCCATGTAGGTCATAGCTAAGTTGAGCAAGTATCAAAAGTTCAAGGACCATATTGAATATTATGGTAAAATTCATGGACCATATTGAACATTAGGGTAAATTTCAAGGACTATATTGAATATTGGGGTAAAGTTCATGGATCAAATTGAACAAATTATATGTTCAAAGATCACATTATATATTATAATAAAATTCATGAATTATTTGTGTCATTATCCTTTTACTTAGAATGGAGTAGCAAGCTTTTGTTCAACTCTTCTCATGTGATAACTTTTTCATACCATTGATGTAATTAATAAAAGTCTTTTCACTTTTCATTTTTCCCCCTTCCATTTCGTTCTTCTAACAACAATGGCTTTTTTTTTTTAAACTGCTTTGATTTTACTATGATCATGTCTTGGTTTTGGGTTATTAGACCTAATTGATAGTAGAGTCCAAATTCCACGATCGTTAGAAAATTCATTAATTGATTAAGTTGTCTTGAAAAAATAATATTAAATTCACCTTTTCAGACAATTTTCTTTTCTTCTATTTTTTTGTTAGTCCGATAGTAACCAAGCAATGGGTACGGAGACTTGGCTATTTGAAAGTCGACGAAACATCCCACAAACCTTGTAAATCATTAAGTGTAGCCTTTTGATTTGCGCATATAGCCTCAATTTCAAATAGTTTGCATGTAATTGGCGATATTAGATACATTGAATATGAATAATGGACGAATTGTCTTGATGTTATAATAATATCTCCAGACTTTCAAACAATATTTGAGTTATACGGTTGTAGAATAAGAACAAGCAGTTTGTCTCTTAGGGTGCGTTTGGTAACCATTTTATCATCGGCAACAATTTCTGATTAGAAATAATTATTTTTATTCTGTTTTAGGGAACAACTTCTAAGTATTTGAAGGTGTTTGGTAACTGTTCAAAATTTCTATTTCCAAAATAGAATTGCATTTGGCACCATCCTAAAAATTTCTAATCCAAATCATTTTTTTTAATTATAATTTAGAATTTATTTTTATTTTTCTTCTTCTTCAAGCTTTGGTCGGTTGCTAGCCTTGAGATGATTGATGACTGGCAACCTCGCTAGAATGTTATTGGCCCCTAGTGAGGCTACACCTCGTTGGCTCGGTGTCAGTTGAGCCTTGCCAATAGCTGGGCGAGGCTCAATCGAGCCTTAGCTAGGCAAGCCTTCGGCGAGCTCGTCGGTTCTCACTCAATTGGTTGCCAGCAATCGGAGGCAGTGGAAGAAGGGAGAGAGAAGGAAGAAGAACAAGAGGAAGAGAAGACAATTTTTTGTTATGGCCGACACCGAGAACCCGACCTCCATGATTTGGCAATTCGCTTTTGCGTTCATACTCTAGAAGGCTAAATTTGTGCTAATGAGCTTCTTTGAATTTTCCATGTCCCTCTTCCTTGTTTCTTTTGATAGGAAACTTCCACGCAGATGTTTCATTGCATTCAAAAGAAATGTTGGTCTTCCACATGTACAATACTTCCACGAATGTCTTTACACATTGCAGCTGTGAACGTATTAGTAAATGCATGAATACAGCTGCAAGTTGATTTGGACACCAACAAGAGTAAGTGTGGGTTGGGTAGAAGATCTTCATTCAACTAGCAAATGCATCAAATGCGGGAAGATAATCATATTAGGTAGGTAGAATATGACTTTCAGCATATAAATAATATGAGTTAAAGAGTCTAATGTGACTCGACACATCTTAAATTTTGAGACCCACGTTCTCCCTCAAGTCTAATAAGAAGAAACCCATGACCTCGACATACTTAACTTCCCTACTCTTTTGCTATATTCCAGTTCAATTTACATGTTTCTGATTTTGATATTTTCTAACTTTATTTTGATCTAAAATGCACATGTCATCATCCAATGAGAAGAACGCAAATTAAAAGATAATGTGGATGGATGAGGTCCACCACTTATTTTGAAGAAAAACCTATTCTGTAGTTTGCCAATTTTTCGCTATTCACTCCTTTCCACTCACATCAAGTCTGAACCTTCCTTTGTCCTATTGCCAAATTGGTCATTGGTATTCATTTGAAACTTGCCCCTTTTATGAGCCATGGAAAAAGTATATCACTTATCAAATAGATAACGTCCCACCAATTTTATCTTAAATTAAGATTTGGCATGCCATCAATTAAAAAGCCTACTGGATATTGCTATTTAAATAAGATCTTAGTAAAGATTGCATGTATCATCATGAAGTAACTATCTTTCATTTAAACCTAAATTAGGGTGATTTAAGAAATATGATAGAGAAATAAATCATTTTAATGCTTTGCATTGTGTGGAAATGAACTAATTTTTACTAAATTTCTAATAAATAAGTAAACAATTATTTGATTCGATCAATAACGCAAGATTGCCTATTAAATTGTCATATTCTAACTACTGGGGTTTGTCTCAATGTCCACTAGAGGGGGGTGGGGGGTTCAAATCCCCACATTCTTAAGGGGTTGAGGTGGGGATTCTTAGGAGATTGAGGTGGGGATGATTTAGTTTCAAGTGTAGGTTTTAACTTCCATGCCTTGCAAGGAGGTAAGGCAAAAGTCTGAGAGTTAGAGTAAGAATAGAGTATGATCGACAAAAAAAATTGTCATATTCTATTTATTATTAATTTGATATTAAAGTAAAATAACTCAAACCACATTTTATATAAAGTTGATTTTTTTTTCTATTTATTGATTTTAAAGTAGATGCTTGCAAGAAGAAAGTTGAGTCGAGATAGTAAAGTAAAATTGTATCTTGTCAATTAGTATCTCAAGTACCCTTTGTCATGCCCCGAACCTCAAGTGCGCACACATCCCTCAATAGTCGATAGAATTTTGCGATGTTCCTAGGACTCGTCGCCGACCTTTTTCATTTTATTACACATCTGGAAGCAAATTAACTAATCCCCTGACAACAACAAATATGGGATAGAAAAGTAGGACAACCAATTTCAAATCAAATACACTTTTATAAACACCTTAAGCTTATACAAAAGGTCTATCTCATAAAGGACTATTGAGACACCTATGCTCCTGACCCTTTTGCTTCAAGCTCCGAGTTCTTCACACTTGGGACCTGAAAATGGTTATTCAATAACCAGTGAGTTGTAAATCTCAGCGAGTTCTTCCCCTAGTCCCCCGATTAGTACACCAACTCAACTCGGGGTATCTCTTTAGAACCATCCCATAAACAAATCAAAGATTAACAATCAACAATCAATAGTCAATTTGTATGCAACCTTACCTGGTATGCCATACCCTGCACATCATAACTCAGCACAATACACGCAATGCACATGGCCATTAGATGATGCAGTTCATCAATCACATACAAATCATGTTACAAGCGATCTCACCTTGCCATGGCCACACAAACGCGTTGTCTGGGGTAGAGGTGTGGACGCACCGCCATCCCTCATCCCAGCCCAGTATTGTTCTCTTTGGGCCCCGCATTGGCATGGACGAACCACCATCCCAGTCAGGCTACCCCTCAAGGCTTTGTTCTCAGTACAACAGAAGCATATGTGAAACACGTTATCGATTCGTGCATGCATGCCATAAATAGTATGCTCAACTCATGCATGACTAGAACTAAAGATGCCATGATTCTCATGCGTTCTTGCACATTAGTGCGCCACACAGTACACATCGATCAATCACATGGATCCCAGTCAATGCAACAAATAACAATCTTCTAGCATAGCCGAGCATCGTCTCGCATCATCGAGTACGGTAACGTCTACATCTAGATGGCATTCCATATAGGAGTATCGGTCCAGCCTCCACTATGACCGACATCTGTGACTTAGGGGAGCATCGGCCCAGCATCCACTGCGACTGGCATCCGTTGACTTGGGGCATTCCCGAATGAGTATCGTCCAACCCCAAAGGCTCGTGATGGCATCTCATATCATTCATGCATTCATTCAATTTCGGCCCAAGACATCACGCATTGCACTCAAATACCTAAATTAAAATGGTGATTCCGGCCTAGTTTATTCATATTAGAAATGCATGGTAAAATAATCGTGTGTGGGGACACGGTCAGATCAAACTAGAAAATTTGTGTGATCTCTTTTAAAATATCATGGTTTGATATAGTATTTAAAAACACTTTCAGCGTCCAAAACCTGACACCCGGTATTTTCTAATTAAATGTCAACAGTTTCCAATCACCATACAATTGCACAAAACATCACCCAATTCATGCGGATGCCCATGCATTTACACATCCATTCACTTCATAGAATCAATACACATGAAATTAGACCATTTTTCATTCTCGAGTGAACAATGCACGTGAACAGTGTCACATGAACAGTAACTCGTGAACAATGCGTCATGAACAGTGAAATTCCAGAATTCAATAACTAATAAATTAAATCCACAAGTCATTAAAAACACTAATTAAATAAAGCAAAGCATCAAGAACCATCATTAAACTAAAATCGGTCGTAATTGGCAGAAACTGGGCCTTCACGCGTCTCCAAATTTAAATTCAGATCCTAACCAATCGAGATCAGAAAATTCCAAAATTTGAATATGTTGCAAATGACACATAAATGAACATTTTTCATGAAGACATCTAAACCCATATCCTTCTAGATTCGGCCTAGTAAATCGCTCAATCCAGCACCAAAATTAGGTCCGTTCTCAAAAAGTCAGATTTCCGAAATCAGTTTGGTTCGAGGTCTTAAACATGTCCGTTTGATTTGAAATTTGAGTATGTTAAACTATAAGAGGTGAAAAAAAATTGTGAATAAACCATTTTAAAATTCGAACTCCGAAAGTCGATAAAACCCCTAGAATCCTAAAGGGTTAATACCCTAAAAAACCCCAAACCGGTACATTTGTGACAAATTTACCAAAAACTAACTTTTTGACCATGAAAAACCCCAAACTGATACACATGTAACAAATTTACTCCGATTGACCATAAAAAACCATAAATTGGTACTTTTAGGACAAATTTACCCAAAACTAATTTATTCAACTGCAAAAAACCCTAAATTGGCAAATTTATGACAAATATACCATCTACTAAATTGGATTAATATCACAAAAATATTACAAAAATTAAAAACTTGACAAACAGAGCGTAAAATCTCAAATTGGTATACCAGTCAACTGTTATGTGTCATTTAACTTAATAATTCAACATTAAATTTTAACGAAAATTAATAGAGGGTAAATTTGTCACAAATGTACCAGTTTGGGGTAAATTTGTCAAAAGTATATCAATTTTGGGGTTTTTGGTGGTAAAAAAAAATAGTTTGGGATAAATTTATCACGTGTGTACCAGTTTTGGGTTTTTCAATGTATTAACCCAATCCTAAAAGGTCACCAGTTCCAGCAAAAATTGCAGTTTTGTTCGAAAATGGCAGAGATAATATCTCCTGCTTTTGAGTTTCTAAAAATCTTGAGAAAAATATATGTTATAGCTAAGGATATTTAAAACATTTCTCTAGAAGACGTCGGCTTCAGATTCACGACCAATTTCAATTTACAAAAATTACAAACCGCAAGTGTCTAGAAACCAGTTCTAAAAAACAGCCACTGTTTTCAGCCAAATCATCCTCAATGGAGCAAATCTCCTTAATTAGACTAATATTAACCCATTCTAATACTAATCTAACTATTATAGACTATCACTAATCCATATTTAAGCTAACATAAACCATCCTTAAGTCTAAATCAACCTCCTAAGCAAGTTTAGGCACTAATCAAAGAATTAGGAGCTAAACTCAACCGACGGAATGGTGGTTGGTCTGGGATAGGACAGCAGCACACGGTGCTGTTTTTGGGAGCAAAACAGAAAAGAAACTAAAGAGAAAATGAGAAGAAGAAGAGGGACGTGGGAGTGCGGTTGTCGAGAGGAGGAAGGGAGGAAAGTGGGAGTGGGGTTGTCGAGAGTAGGAAGGGGAGGAAAGTGGGAGTGAGAAGCAATAACAAAAAGGGAGGGGAAGTTGCAGGGAAATTGCAGCAGAAGAGTTGGTGTAGGTGAGGGGTGGAAAAGTGGGAGAGAGAGGGAGAAAAAGAAGAAAGAGAGAAGAAAAGAGAGCAAAATAAGTTACCGTAAGTGAGGGGATGGAAATTGCGTGAAAAGAGGGGGAAAGAAAATGTGAGGGAGAGAGAAGAAAGAGAAAAGAAAAAAGGAGAAAGAGTAATCTCGGCCAAAGAAGGAGGGTGCTCGAAGGAGAGGAGAAAGAGGAGAAAGAAAATTAATAATAATAATAATAATATTGTTATCATTTTTTTTTCAATTTCCGTTTTTTCATCCGATAATTTTTTTTTCTGAAATTTCAGGATGTCACACCCTTTATATATTTAATGAAAAAAAAATTGAGATCGATTGATTAACGGTACTGTTAGCTTGGAAAATGAGACCATCAAACTTCAGCCTGGCACTGACCCCAAAAACAAAAAAAAAAAACTTCGGCCAGGCATTTTCCATAAGAGAGAAAGATCTGTGTTTTGTTTGGCAGTTTTTCACGCGCTTGTGTTAAAAAAGAAGAAGGAAAAGTTGACTTTCATCATGGATAAAGTAAAACAGTGCAATCGACCAAAAAAAAAAGTAAAACAGTGCAGATTAGAACGACAAACACAAAACGATCGAAAAATCCCTCATCTCACGTCCTCTCCAAAATCGCTCCTCCCTTGCGTCTCTTTGCGCTATTTTGGTCGTGGTCGAGGCAGCACCTCCGCGTCGTTTTGCACTGGTAAACGGTTTTTTTGAGGGGATCGTGGTCGGTGTTTGCGTCGGCGTGGCGCCTGGGAATCAGCGGAAGTTAACAATGGTGGTGCCCCTGGGTTCAGTTTTCAGAGTGGTTGTCTGCGTCGTTCTTGTCGTGGTTTGCTCTGCGGTCTTCAAGTGTGATGCTCAACTCTTGCCACCAGAAGAAGGTAAGCGAGAATCACTAAAGGCTTTCCTTTAAAGACAGTAGTTAAGTTCATTTTGGTCCCCTGTTGTTGGGGATAATTGCTTTGCGAACTCTGATCTTGAATGTCTCTCTGGCTCTTCTCTGTTGAGGTCCGCAAATTGAACTATAACGTTCGGAGCTGCTATCACATTTCTCAGCCCATTTTTCTTCGCGATTTTGTTTCTGGTCCAAGAATTCCTTTGGGAAATTTTTGGCGGGTGCAAGAGATATTTTCTTCTGCACTTTCACTTCCTTTTCTGAAAACTCTCCCTAGCAGACAGAGCAGGGACCGAGGCGGCCGCCCCCTCCAGCTACTCTAAAAATTCTATTTTTATTGGAAAGTTTAAGCATAATTTTCATCTCTCCCGTCTTTTATCCTAAAAATCCTTCTTCCGTAATTAGATTGTCGAATCCTTTCCAAATACACTCTTTGCTCAATAATTATGCTGATAATCCTAGGATGCGTTTGATAACCAATCTGGATCATTTTTCCGTAATTAGATTATCGAATCCTTTCCAAATACTCTCTTTGCTCAATAATTATACAAATAATCTTAGGATGCGTTTAGTAATCATTTTGGATTCTTCTTCCGTAATTAGATTATCAGATTATCGAATCCTTTCCAAATGCTCTCTTTGTTCAATAATTATATAGATGATCTTAGGGTACATTTGGTAATCATCATGTTCTTGAAAATAATTTCCTCTCAGAAATGATTTTTTTTTTCATGTTCGAAAGAATAATTTATGAGCATTTGAAGGCATTGTAACCGCCAAAATTTCTATTTTTGGAATAAAAATGCGTTTGGTAAAACCCTTAAAATTTATAATCCAAATAATTTATTTTAATCTTTTAATAATTTTATTAATTTTTTTCTTTTTTCTTTTCATCTTCTCCATCCTCTAGTTGCCTGCCCCTAGCGACCCAGTCATGGCGAGGCTTGGCCTCACCTTGCCGAAGGTCAACCTCACCCCATATTTAGCGAGGCTCGGCCTTGCCAGGCATCGTCAGGTCAGCATTACCCAACTAAGGTGAGGCTCACTCAGCCAAGGCAAGGTCGAGCCTCACCCAGCCACGGCGAGGCATGGGCCAACGAGCCTCGCTGTGGTTTGGCATTGCTGGGAGCCAATGATGCTTCGACAAGGTTGCTGACCCTCGTCTAGCCGATTGCCAACCATGGTCGAGGCCAGCTACCAACCAAAAGAAAGAAGATGAAGAAGAAAAGGAAAGAGAAAAGAAGAAAAATTAGGCTTGATTCTAGAATTATTCCTAGAAATAAAGAAGTAACTTTTTTCCTACTTCTTAATTCTCTTCTAAATCTATTTCTGGGAATTAAAAAAAAAAAGAAAAAGAAAAGTATGATTTATATTTCCAGGAACAAAAATTTACCGAACAAATTTTTGTTCTAAATTTATTCACGGGAACAAAAGAATAAAAGTTACTATTTAGCTTGTTAATAAACCTAAAACAGACCCTTACTTTAAACGGTGAAGATTATTGGTAAGGTTTTCAGGCAATTTCTTTCCCCAGTCTCCTTTTTAATCCTAATCTTGTTAGGAAAACAAATTTAGGACTCAAGAAAAATCAGCGGAAAAGAAGTTCTGGCTTTTTGATTCAGTCAAACCTCAGGTGTCTGGGCCTGGGCCCACACAAGCCCATCTCTCTTGGACCGATTTTGAATGTGTGCATGCATGGTCAGTGCGTCCAATCAGAATGTTAAAGAGTGAAGAACAAACGTCTTGCGGTAGTTTTTTAAGTTGGAGTTGATACCTTCCTTTTGTAAACAAAAACGAGATATGACGTATATATCGAAGTTTTAGATTTGAAAGAATACGTGACTCCATATGATCTTTTTACTTTGTCTAGTTAAAATTTTGTGATGTTGATATTACACATTATTTTAGATATCTCTCCACGTCGAATTCATGCTGTCAGAGTAGTGGTCTTGTGTCGGGGAGCAATAATTGTGATTGATGGGCCATCCTGAGCATTGCTACCAATTCGAAGACGACCTTCTTTTTTTACGTCCGCTTCCTGCAACTTGGTTGCAGTGATCGTGACATGCATAGAAAGATTTCTGCCCTTTTCGAGAGGGAAAGAAAAGGTACCATTACATAGTCATGCGAGAAGCAATATGATCATCACGAAATAAAGATTCTCTCCGTTATCAGCCAGCTAATAACCACTGTCAATAAGATGGTCGAATAAATGGCATTCATTTCTTGGGTGTGAACCCATTCTCTGGATTGCAATGTGAAAGGAGCGGTTGGGTTTTTTTGAACCCAAACCCACCCCAGCCCCCCGCGGGCGGCGATTTGGTCAAACTTGAGAAGATAGGAGACTAGTCCTCTCTCACCGCCTACATGTACATAGTTTACTTTTCCCGAATAAAGTAGATTAAATGTCCTGCTGGTCAACCATATGTGATTTTCTTCTGCTTTTCTAATACGGAAGGCGGCATTGGCATTTACTATGTATGACAGTGGAATGAATCTATCACGATCGCCTGCACTATATCTAATCTTGCAAGCTCATCCTCCCATATATGCACCTTGTATAAGCACCTATTTTTGATTGAATCAAGTAAATACGATGCACTGTTTGGAGTTCACTCGTTGCTCTTCAGTCCCGAGATTGAATAAGCCTTTCTTACTTGTGGTTGAGCCGATTATAATGATCATCCTAACTGAGGGGTGCTACCTTCGTTGGCTTTGAATTGTTCTGTGCTAATGCACAAGACTTGTTGCATAAAATAAGCACTTATGAGAGCTTGTGTGTGGCTAGAACCACATTGCCACAAACAAACTCACAAGCACCTGCTTGTGTACATGTTCATTTGGTCCTTCTCAATTTCTTTCATATATCCAGCAATAGATACTGATAAATGATTTCTTTAACTTCTGGTTTGTCCTTGCAGTTGATTTACTGAACACAATCGCCAAGAAAATGCAAAACGTATACTGGAATGTAGGCGAAACATCATGCAAAGGGGGTCAAGGTCTAAATTTGTCCTTGGCTTTAGGAATAATGAGCAACGTGACTTGCAACTGTTCCTTCAATAACGGCACAATTTGCCACGTCACAAATATGTATGGAAGATTCGACAATTATTTTTGTTTCTTCATGTATCCTTCTTTCATGTACATCAATTTGCAACTTGGCTATTCTTCGTGCTGCAGCCAGCTGAGGGGACTTAATTTGACAGGGAGTTTTCCCGATGAATTTGGCAGCCTCACTTACCTAACGGAAATGTAAGTTAGACTTGACCGCATGATATCTTCTTATATGGAAGGTAATTAGGCCAAAGAAATTGAATGTGACTAATGGGCCATGGTTCTTTATTTTCATGGGGTAATCACAAGAAAGCATGCTATGAGTTGGGTGAAGACTATTATGCTTCCACCTTTATCTTATTATTGACAATATTTTTCTCAAGAATGTATATATCTTAGAAATGTAGCAACTGCGGGAAACTAAAGCAAACTATTGCTTGAGAATTGTAGAAGTACTAAAGTGAGTGTTCTTTGTAAGCAGAGACCTCTTTCATAACTACATTAGTGGATCGCTCCCCACAAGTCTTACTCAGATACCACTTACCATTCTGTAAGTTAATTCTATCATACATCGGATATTATCATCACAATGTAATTAGGAGTTTTTTTTAAAAAAAAAGTAGCATAATTTTGTTTTCAATTTGGTACTTTAGGTCAGCAATTGGAAATCGCATAAGTGGTATTCCCAAGGAAATCGGCAACATTAGCACGTTGGAAGAGCTGTAAGACTTACTATAAATCATATACCTTTGTATTGAGAATGTGTTAGACTTGATAGTGATAAATTTATGGTTATGCTAGTGTATTAGAGGACAATTTCCTTGAAGGTGCTCTTGAGCCAAACATTGGAAACTTGAGCCACTTAAAGAGACTGTAAGTAAATTGGAGTATTTTAAGTGGCACACCTTTGCTTGGATAACATGTTTCAGAAATCCTTTCTTTATATTTGTGAGCTCTCTTGATTGTGAGATCTGACTTTAATCTTCTTGCTTAAATTGGAAAGAAGTTTTTCTTTGTTTAGGGAAAAACATACTTTGTTGAATGTTCTATACATTGAGACTTGATACTTAGCGTTCCTAATTCTTGGAATTTTTTTTCCTTTGTAGCCTTTTGTCTGCTAATAATTTCACGGGAACGATACCTGTATCCTTTAGCAATTTGAAGAACTTAGAAGATTTGTAAGTGGCATCATAATATTCATTTTATTTCTCAAAAATGAATTTCCTATGAGCGATTTTGATTTATAGGCCACTTGCAGTCGTATAGATGGAAGCACATTATCGGGCAAGATACCTGATTTTATTGGCAATTGGACCAAAATTACAAGATTGTGCGTATCTCAATCCTTCTCAATTAAGGCAAAAAATTATTTATATGATTTATGAGAGAGTCAAAATTCATTCTTACATTACGACATTAAGTTTTCAGGGACATGCAAGGCACATCTATGGAGGGACCTATCCCTTCAAGCATATCTTTGTTGACAAACTTGACGCAGTTGTAAGCATTTGATCCCGTGCAATTGTTCTTTATCTCTTATAATCTTGTAAGATTGTGTTTTGGCACAAAAAGGTAGAATGAATGTCAATGTTAAGTGATGGAGTCGTTTTATATGCGTCCAGGAGAATATCTGATTTGAAAGGTCCAAGCTCGAATTTTCCTGATTTGCAGCGCATGAATATGATGAGGACTTTGTGAGCTAAATATAATGAATATTTAATTTGTTTTTCTTTTTTGTATCTTTTTAGTATAGCTAAATTTCCACTAACTATTGTTTTTTTTTTTTTTTTTTTCACATCTTAGGATTATAAGAAATTGCTTGCTTACTGGCTCAATTCCACATTACATTGGGGAATGGACACATTTGATAATATTGTAAGTTTTCTACAATGGGGTGGATAATTCATTTCTTCATACAAAAGTTATGACACTTACTTTAGGGCTATAATTTTTTTTTCGCTCACTTAAGTACCATATAAGAGTAAAATTGTTCATTTGAGTGTCATTTCAGACAAATCGTCATACGTGGATTTTTTACTTATTTTTCCATTCCGATGTGGAATTCTTAAAAATAAATGAGAGTTCGACGCAGCCATTTTTGTTCACCACTCGCATGGTCTTTCTTTTGTTTGTTTCTGAATCACAAATTAGGGCTTGCATCTCTCTTTAATCTAGGCGAGGTGGTACTGGGCGTGGGTCGTCGGAGCTCATGGCCACTGGGAGAGGCTAGTCTTGCCATGGCCTAGCCAGCCATTGGCAAAGGTGGCCTTGCCCATGGCTATCGCCCGTGGTCAGCGAAGAAGATGATGAAGATGGATGACCTTGAGATGGGTCACGGTTGCGCTGTCCCTGCAAACACGGTCGGCGAAGAAGATGACGAAGGCTCGTGCCGATTACGCACCCTCCCATTTCTTCTTCTTCTTTAGCCCTTAGCTAATAGACGACGATGGTTCAGCTTCTACTCTGACACAGTTAGATTAGGGTTAAGTTAGGACAATCCTGCTGTTCTTATTCTTTTGATCGTAAGATACATTTTCTGTTCATTCTGAAGTCCGGTGGACCGGTTATTACGCACCAACACATTTTTGGACTTGTCCCAGTAGAGAATTGCGTTTTTTGAGAAGAGATTTGTTTCACGAATGAGAAAGGCCTCAAACTGAAGATCAAATTACATGAACTTCTGCAAGTTTTCTTGAGAAAACTATCTGATTCTTCTCCTTTTTTCCATCTTTGGTAGAGACTTGAGCGTCAACAAATTGACTGGTCAAGTTCCTGACAAGATGGGAGCTGCTCTAGATTACATGTAATTACAAATTTTCTTGACCACTCCTAATGTCTCAGCAAATTTGTAGTTGATTTTCCTTCCTCGTTGATATCATATACTCCTCGTATAGTTGAATTCCAAACAATTCTTTGGACAAGTACATAACTTTTATTTGTGAATGTAGGTTCCTGACAAACAACTCCCTTAGTGGAGCAGTACCCACTTGGGTAACAAGCAGCAAACGATATTTGTTAGTCTCCTATGAAAATTTCCAGTTTTTCGTTCTTACTTTTCCATACTTTTGACATAGATTGCAGGATTTAACTCATAATTCCTAGTATGAGACTCATGAGTTCCCATATGATATATCACTCTCCAATGTTGGACTATCATTATTTACCAGATGAATATGCGCACTAACTCGGTCAAGGTATGTAACTGCAGCGACTTATCTTACAACAATTTCACCGATTCTTCTCCAGTCAATTGTCAGGCATCACCAGTGTGAGTCAATGCACATTCTCTCTTAAGACAGAAATTTTATAGTTTTGTCTCATCCGCACATTTCTGGAGTTATAATCTAACACATTGAGTCACTTTCCAGTAATTTGGTTTCTAGCTATACGTCTCACCAAAATAAATCGTAAGTCTCTTTGACTAAGAGCTATTCCAATTGTTTGCATGTGAAAATTTTATTGCCGACAATCTTTCTGGTTTATCCCTTTAGGCTTTGGTGCTTGGAGAAGGATCTACCTTGCAGCGGGAAGGCACAATGTGAGTTTTACAATTCTTGAATTGTGGGAAAATTATCAAAATAGTCATAAATTTATTGTAATTTTTTCAATTCAATCATAAATATTTTTTTTTTACCAGTTCATTCATATACCTTTTGCAATTATGTTAATTCAGTTCATCCGGTCAAATTTGGTTGGTGGCACTGACGTGGATGCTAGCGTCCGGACGATGTTGTCGTGGCAAAATTTTAATAATATTTTATTTTTTAGCAATTTTTTATTAATTTTTTATTTCCTTTCTTCTTGTTCTTCTTCTAGCCGATCACCAAATTGGCTAGAGGCTACGGCCGTGAGCTCACCCTCACCTAGATCTAGTGATAGCAAGCTCGCCTAGCACTACATCAACGAGGCCCGCCCTTGCTAGATTTGGGCGAGGGCGAGCCTTGCCATGATTGGGTGAGACCTTGCCCAGTGTTGCGAGGGTGAGGGCAAGCTTGCCTACGATGGCAAGGCCTTGCCATTTGCTGGCAACGTCTCCCTTCGAATTATTGTTGAGCATAAACTGTCGAGCTACTTTTGGCCCCTATCATGTCTTATGCAATATCATCCGACGACCTATGCAGACTCTTCCTTGTTTATCAATTGTGGAGGAAACAAAACGACTATTGACGGGAATCAATATGAAGAAGACACCAGTCTGAACGGGCCATCATTTTTCTCCTCTTCTTCTTCTTTTTGGCCAGAACAGTGGGCTTCCAGCACCACAGGGGTTTATATGGGAAATGATCATGCAGGTTACACAGCAGAATACCCCTATATTATGAATGTGAATGGCTCAGGGTTGTACCAAACGGCTCGCCTTTCCCCTTGGTCGATCAGATACTATGGCCTTTGCATGATGAAAGGACGTTACAAAGTGCGGCTCCATTTTGCTGAACTTCAATTTTCCGATGACGAAACATATAACAGCCTCGGGAAACGTATATTCGATGTATCGATACAAGTAAGTGAAGTGGAATTTGACAGCTCATTATTATTTTAATTTCATCTATTTTGTCGAATTATCGTCTTCTGTTAAGGTATTTGACTTAGGAAATTGTTATTATGACTTGGTGTGTGACAGGGCTGCACACAACAGTCCGACAAGAGCAGGATCTTTTCTTACCGAAATTCTTGTTAATTTTGCAGGGCAATCAAGTGTTGGAAGATTTTAATATTGCGGAGGAAGCGGAGGTGTTGGATGGGAATCGATAAGGACTTCAATGATATTTACGTTACTGGCAGTACTTTGGAGATTCATTTATATTGGTCAGGGAAGGGAACCACAGCCATTCCTAATAGAGGTGTCTATGGACCACTTATTTGCGGCATTGCAGTGACACAGAGTAAGTCAACATTGATGTACATATCTCTATTATTCTTTCCTCATGTGGTCATTGAAGCATTCACATATAAATCTATCATTTTTTTCCTACTCTTAGACCAAGATTTTGGAGGCACTGGACTATCAGCTGGAGCAATCACCGGAATTGTAGTAGCTTCGGTGGTTCTTCTTGTATTGATAATACTGGTCCTTTGGCTAAGAGGATTCTTAGATTGTAGAGACGTTGAAGATCCAGGTGAGGTCATACTGACTTGTTTGCTCATGCGGGAATCTATCACTTATTGATTCATCACACGAGTATGATGCTTAATTCAAGACTGTATTTATCTGCTTTCTTTGTACTTTTTGTGGAATTCTTATAAGTAAATTGTGACCACAAAAGTTGCCCTTTTTTTTTCATTTAACTAGGATTGCATGTCTATGAGGCATGACCATATAGGTAAATTCCTCCTCGATTGAGTGTCTGTTGTAGAACTATGTTTTTCTTTCAATTATTATTATCGCATTCCTATTATATGCCATAATTTTTATTTTATTTTTTAGAATTACATGGGCTAGATATCCAAATCGGCCATTTCACTTTAAGGCAAATCAAAGATGCTACGAGCAACTTTGACACTGTGAATAAGATAGGTGAAGGAGGGTTTGGCCCAGTTTACAAGGTGATTCGCAATATCTTCATAACTTTATTCTCCATTCAATGTGAAGTGTCTGATATATAAAGTATGTCTTTGTTTTAGACTTCCCAATCCAGATCTTGTCAAGCTAACCATTTTTTGTGATGAATAAGATGTGATTAGTTATAAGTCTCAAATTCATATGATTAATCTCAGGGAACACTATCGAATGGAACTATAATTGCCGTGAAGCAACTTTCTTCTAGATCAAAGCAAGGCAATCGTGAATTTCTCAATGAGATAGGCATGATATCCGCTCTCCAGCACCCAAATCTCGTAAAGCTTTACGGCTGCTGTATTGAAGGAAATCAATTGTTACTAGTTTATGAATATTTGGAGAATAATAGTCTTGCCCGAGCACTTTTTGGTAAAGGATGCTTTCCCTAAGATAACTACTATCCTATTAATGGCATTCAACTAAACCCTCTCTCTTCCCAGGACGAGATGATCAACAGATTGAGTTGGACTGGGCCACTAGAAAGAAAATATGTTTGGGAATAGCTAGGGGATTGGCTTACCTTCATGAGGAATCTAGGTTGAAAATTGTTCATAGGGACATAAAAGCGGCAAATGTGCTGCTTGATAAGGAACTAAATGCCAAGATCTCAGATTTTGGTTTGGCCAAACTCAATGAAGAAGACAATACGCACATCAGCACAAGGATAGCTGGAACAATGTAAGTCTTTTGTTATTTTGGTTAATTCTCTTATTTTAATTAACTTTATTTAATGAGCTTTTGATTGCTACATATCTGTAATGTTTTACCTGAATGTCCTCTTTTTATGGCCATACTCACCATTCCTATTTTGTCTTGCCTCAGAGGTTATATGGCTCCTGAATATGCTATGAGGGGCCACTTGACAGACAAAGCCGATGTTTACAGCTTTGGAGTTGTCGCTTTGGAAATTGTCAGCGGAAAGAGCAACACAAATTATAGGTTGAAGGAAGAGTCTGTTTATCTCCTTGATTGGGTAACGTATGGCGACTTTAAGTCTTATAGAAATTATGCAGCCAAGCTTTCGCTGGACTTGAAGCTCTATTTCTCTACTTTCTGCTGGTTTGCTTTTGGGACTTGCAAGTAGAATGATGGCATGTGACTTCATAACTAAATGATGGAACAAGCTATTGGGAACAAATTCGATCAGAGTAAATAAATATATGAAGGAATAATTTCTTTGAAGGACTTCTCCTAAGGAAAAAGAAAAGATGGGTTAGAAGCTTAGAACGTTGATACGTATGCATGAGCAGGCTCATCGGTGGAGAACATAAATGCATGAACATGATGGGATTCCATCTTGATTGTTCCTAAATCTGTTTTCTGTTTCTAAAAGCATGATAACCGACTAATCTTCTATTTCTTTTTGTACATGATGAAAGGCCCATGGGTTGCAAGAGCAAGGGCACGTTCTTGAACTCATGGATCCACGTCTTGGCTCATATTACTCCGAGGAAGAGGCAATGAGAATACTCAACCTGGCACTTCTATGCACCAATCCTACACCAACTCTTAGGCCACCAATGTCATCTGTGGTGAGCATGCTCGAAGGTAAAAGCGCGTTGCCAGCACCCATAATCAAGTGCACCGCAACAAATCCAGATCCTAGGTTCAGAGCCTTCGAGAGTCTAGCTAATGATAGTCAAACAAATGTCTCGACATTCTCTGAGGACAATGACCAGGTGCCGGGAAGCATGTCCATACAAGGTCCAGGGATTGACTCTTCAGCTTATTTCACTAGTAAGGACGAAAGCCATTCTTCAGAGATCACGCTTCTCTCAGCTTCTTAGGACTCAGATTCGTTCAGTAATTATTATCTGTTAATCATTTATTCTATCCAATAGTGTAAAGGAATTAGATGGCGGAAATATAGGGGATAAGAATATGGCTGAAGGATGTTGTACAACCACGTTGTTGTCCGTCCAAGCCCTCGCACGAGTATAGATCCTGTGCTGGCCTTTAGGCACAATGTCTGGCTTCATCTGGGTAACTCTCAATTGTTTGAATTTTCCCTACTTTGAATTTTTTGGTTTAGTATGTGCATCATAAATTCACCATTTTTTGTCCACGAAAAATCCAACATGAGAGCGCTTTGTTCCCTTTATCGTTTTACATTGATTTGATACGATAAAAGCACCTAAGATCTCGAACAAAGTTTCAAAAATGTCTAGTTGCTAAGCTCACAGTTAGGAAATTGTAGATTTATTGATTTTAGGCATTGTCTATGGTGTACTCCCAACAAAAGTACACTAATAGAAGTTGACCTCTTAAAAAAAAAAGTCATTAGCATGACTTCATGTAATCTTCAACTCATTTTAATCGGTGACTTATTGAAAACTCAAAATCCCTAAATTTTCACATTTTTGATGAAGCTCAGGAAATGAACAAAACATTGATGAGGCCATTTTCTTCTCATTACTATGATTCCATGGGGTTGCAGTACGGTTTAGGATGGAAAAAGTTCATGGATGTATGTAGGTGAAGCCCATCAAGGTCACGGAGAAGCAGAAAAAATAATATAGTAAAAAGCCATGAGAACGTGTGCCTAGTATAAATCAGACGGCTACTGTTCACTAAATCCACATGCCTTTAGGTTGGACAGTGAGAAGGAAAAGCAGAATCGTAATTGTAAGGCAACAGCTTATCGTGAACCTTTCTGGGTGAAAAGATAACACCAAGTTCATGATCTAGGCAAATTATTGTGGAACCTATCTTAATGGTTCATGGACCAAATGAAGACAGAAACAATCTGATCTTTTCACTTTCCAAAAGAATTTCTCCAACTGCCACTGCCACGGCCTAGCGAGCACCCTTAACGCTTCCAATCATTGAAGAGTGATAAGTAATTCTGCAATGGATAAATCTGAAGCTTCCCAGAATGGTTGTTTTGATGCTTCTTGCAGAAATGAGCCAAAGATACAAACTTCAACCTCACTTGATTAAGAACTCCCTACACAAATTTGCAATGGATGGGGCTGACAGGATAATGAAGGATTGGAAATCTCAGAAATTCGGCTCATCTAATGTGGTCCGCTGAGATCTTTCTGGGGAAAATGTGAAGTTCAACCCCTTAATTTTGGTGTGAATGGTCATGAGCAAGCAACAGAAAATGCAGTTTAGAGTGCAAAAGATGAAGCAGGCTTCACTATAAATGCAAATGCTGAGGCACAAGTTAAACCATATTGAAGGAGAGATTTAAATCAAATAAATGGAAGAACGACCAAATATAAGTGGCACCCTCAAGTGTAAAATACAGAGGATGCTCGATCAGTAGGTAATGCTGAATTGCTCCATAACACTATAATTTTCTTGGCAGTTCTGATCATTAAGTTTGCCGCATTGCAAATGAGACTTATGACTAGATTTTTGGCGTTTCCAATCTGGTTTTCATACTACTCCCTTCATGTTTTTGCTGTTTACACTTCAAACGCTGGATCACATCCAGGCATCCCTCAAGAAAAAATTACTGAAGATATGCAAAGTAACAATAGCAGGAGTCACATTTCTGATATCAAAGTGGCTGAGTGACAGTAAAAGAAACCTGCATTCGGCGTTGAGATTTTCTTGGGCCCTATGCTGCTCAATCTATGTCTTCCTCATGCTTCTCGGATTAATAATCTCAGGGTTTGTTATGGGTGGTTTTGCAATGAAACACTAGGGTGACCAAACCAATTCAGACAACAGAGACCCTGAATTTTGTTTACACTAAACCTAACCTTGTAGCCTTTGTGCTGTTTACGCGGTCTTTCTGCATCAATGGCTCTTCAGGTGAACGTGCTGTTCATCATTCGGAGGCGACCATTGCAAAGAGCAATAATGGCATTCCTCATATACAGGAACTGAAGGTCACAATTTCACTCTCTATGCCAGAGTCTGAACACAACCGAAGGCTTGGTGTCTTTCTGGTATTATATCTTGTTGAGAGATCACGTTTATAAATGATCTTTCTTTTGCATTCTGTTTTATTCTGAGGCATGATGATATGCAGGATGAATCATAGATAACTTGGGTTTTTGGAGATATATCTTAAGAGTGCTAGAATTTCTATCGAACCACTTTGAAGGTGAGGGTGGAATTTCTTTCTTCAAATGGTGAAGTCACAGCAAGTTCAAGCTACCTGACCATGCTGCCCTTCAAAAGCCAACGCATACGCTTCGCGGAGACCTTTCTCAATTGCGCTCCTCACACTGTCGGCCTCCAATCAGAGTCACAAGTGCTCAACATACATATGACCGAACACATCAATGCACTGGAGTTGACTTCCTGCCTGAAGGTGATCGTGGAAGCAAGAGCTGACAACCAGCTGGTGGTGGCATCCTAGAGATGTACTCCGCGTCAATTGAGCTCAATCTCAGCTCCCTTGCTTAAAGAGGATTGTTTGGAATTGGCGTAAGACGGTCTTCATTTGCGTCAGTTTGGCGTCATATTCCGTGGAGTTGGTCTTAGTTCTTCTCCTGTAGAAGAGTAATTATTCCCAAAGGGCGGGCGAAGACTATGGCAAAAAGGCACCACATGAACATCACATCCCCGCACAAGAGCAGATGAAGAAATGACCCGAAGCTGAAGCAAGCTCTCAGCCTTCAGCCTCGGGTACATCTTTCTTCTTATTTGGAGTAATCTGGGTAGGTTTTTAGCTTCCATGATTGACCGCTACGGCTGATTTAAAATAATTCAGGAAGATGCACATTTTGAGTTGCTCGAAAGCAACTTTTTCGACTGAGAGATCAGATGAGAGATCTTTTTCTCAACTGACAGGCAGTATTAGCGTTGAATTAATGCATGACTAAGACTTTATTTAGGCTCAGCTACTATTCTTAAACAAACATGATCCTCTGCAAATAAGATTGATGAAGAGACAGGCCCTACATGTGCAAAATCTTGGCACGCCATTAACTAAAACAATTGGTAGCGTATGTTCTTAGCATTAGCAAAATGATAATCTATGACTCCTCGATGATAAAGAAAGAGGTATTACGTTGCCATGGCTTGAAATATAGAACCCACTATGTCAAACTTTATGCCAAAGAAACAGAGTGACGCGTGGAGCTAAAAGGACAGTTTCTAGAAATTCAGTAAAAGATTAGGATCAATTGGTCATCTACTTCTGAATTAATCAAATCACATTCTCCCAATAGTGCAAGAGATGCAAAATGCGGACAAATAAGAACTCATCCATTGCCTCAAAAGTGGAGAAATATTCACATGGTATCCTGTGCCAACATGCTTAACACTGTATACACTTCCAACTGCAAATTAAGGGTGTGAAGCAGTCAAAACTTAACACCGCTCTTTTTCTTAACGGAGAAAGGTCTATCGACGGTGGAGAGCGGCGCATCCATTCTGACAACTATACGTGAGATTCCAACATTCCCATTCCACTTAGATCTCCCAATCTGCATAAGACCCGGGAAGAGATCGACTCAAAAGGACTCGAAAGAGGTCCAAGACGTCACCTTGCGACCTCACCAACCTAGGATTAGGAAAAAAAAAAAAATAAGATAAAAAATTAGAAAATTTTAACAAATTATTTACATCGGTACTAATTGTAGCACATAGGATGATTAATGCACCGTCACATCAACGATTTCTGCTCAAATTAACTTAAATGACTAAATTAGCAATCATCTAAAGATTTAAGACTAAATTGACAAATTATCAAAAAATTTGTGATTAAATTGGAACAATTGAAATATTCAAGACTGAATTTGCACAAATATAATGGGTTTATGAATAAATTAAAAAATTAAAATTAAATTGATATAAAT
This sequence comes from Eucalyptus grandis, assembly GCF_016545825.1. Lineage (NCBI taxonomy): Eukaryota > Viridiplantae > Streptophyta > Magnoliopsida > Myrtales > Myrtaceae > Eucalyptus > Eucalyptus grandis. Next base: position 44,883,674 of record NC_052613.1, on the reverse strand, counting down.
GTAATATATTTAAAAAAAAAAAAAAAATTGTTTTTTTTTTTTTTTTTTAATTAATCTCCTCAACACCTGTGCTCCTCTGGGGACTCAAGAGAAGCATCCCTAGAAGCTTGGCTAGAGAACTTGACTAGGCATCCTTATTTAGGAGCTGGGGACGTGACTTATAGAGATAGGAATTTGTTTCTCGCGTGACATCACACACGAAACTTGGTGCCCCTGTTAACACCATCCAAGTGCTCTGGGAGACGTAGTAAAATCGTCGCTGGTAGCTTTTGTAAGAAAACTTGTGAGAAGTTTGATCAATGGCATCCCAGCTTTTGTCTTGGACATCCCAGTGGCTTGTATAGAAAATTTGTGAGAAACTTGGTTAGTGTCGTTCCAATTTGTGAGATCCAAAGACTTCAAGGGAACGTTACGGGGTGCTCCTTTGGACTTTCATCCCTATGCCAAAAAGGAACAATGCGAAAAAGACATCCTCGTCCTACAAGATCTAGGGACATTTAAAAAGGTGTCTCTAGGGGTCCCTAGGGTGGAACATGGCTATGATGATGTCCCTAACAATTGAGAAGCAAGGACTTTTTACTCAATCATCCCATAAAATATGTTTGGACTTGCACCGTTTAAGTAGTACTAACACTAACATGACACAATACGACAAGGCACATCAATATATTATTTCTCAAAAAAATAAAAAGAAAATTCCGACATATTGGGGTACGTTATATATTAAATGTATATTTTTATCTAATTATTTCAATTAAATTAATTTACATTAAAAACATTGATCCACTATTTGTCAATATCATTCATTATTTCAATTTGACAAATTCAACTGCATTTCATTCTAATAATCCATAAAATTTGGAGAAAAATAAGCAATTCACATTCCACTATTAAATTTAATTTTTAACAATAAGTCCAAAAAATCCACATTTCATAATCAAATATAACAAGAAGTATTTTTCCCCTTATTTTTATATTTTATACATATTTACATTTAGATCCCTCATTTCTTGAAAATTTTTAAAATCGATTTAGTATGTATCAAAATCGTGCGTAGGAATTTCGGATTCGCATGTCGGGAGAGTTGACAATGTGTCAGATTTTTGACATTTATTAATCGTGTGCCGGAGAGTGTTGGAGTATCCAACACAACTCGAAAACTCCCAAGGAGTGGAGGTGCTTTCTAGTTACTATCAGCATTTATAGTTTCGATTTTTTTTTTTTTTTTTGAAAAAGAAAAAAACTTCAATGTGAACTTTCATTTGCTTCTTTTCAAAATTTAAAGTATTTCATATTAACTAAAATGAAATTTAAAATCTAAAATTGGCTAAAAGGCCCAGCTCCTCGAACAAGATTTAAGATATCAGAATCTGTTTTCAAAATTTAAAGTATTTCATATTAACTAAAATCAAATTTAAAATCTAAAATTGGCTAAAAGTTTGAGCCCTCGAACAAGATTTAAGAGATCAGAATCTGCGCAGCATCTTTTTTTCTCTCTCTTATTCCCGATGGCCAATTAATTAGCTTTTATTCTCTCAGGCATTTTTTCTATCGATGTCTCTGTCTATTTTTCTGTTTATTTATTTGCTACTTCTTCCCTCATAAACTTTCAGCTCCGATCCTGAAGCATGAAAGAAGCCCATGATCTCTCAATTAGACGGGAAAGAAAAGAAGAGAAAACAGTAATCTTAATCCCCTCGTTTTTCGAACTTCTAATTAAAGATGAGAGATAGAGCTCAAGCCCTGATGAGTAGCAGGGCCTTTGTCTAGCCGCCCGACAAAGAAAAGGCTCGTTTGCTCGCTTTTGTGAAGATGGCTCGATGTTTTGCGAACCGAGCAAAATATGAGTTTATAAATTTAAAGAAAAGATAATACCATTTATCTGGAAAATTTGAAAATCAACCTTAAAATCAAGAGTTAATACATTTATATTCTTATAAATTAATCGAAAAAAACGATATCAAAATCCAAGTAATACACTAATATAATGAACGACTTTACTAGATTATGTTTGTTCACTGATAAAAACGACTATTACACACTAATAAAGAAACATGCAAACTTCATCTTTGTTATGTATATTATCTATTACGTGTAATTTACACGTGAAAGTTTATAAATCCGTTCCATTCAAAGTATATTTCAAAATTGATCTTCATTAAACCCTACGGCTCTACTCTAAACTATCATTTCCATATAAATCTATAGTTTTATGGCTCTTCAATCGAACGTTGCAGTTCTAAATTGACTTAACTTCGGATTCACGACCTAACTTTGAAAATTACTCCGATTAAATGAATAATGGGCTTGAATACTTGCCGAGCATTGCAATTCGGAGTTAGTACGACTAATCAGGACGTTCGAAGTGGCTACACGCGAAAATTTTCTCAATCCTCTCTTTTCCCCTTTTTCCTTCGAGGACGAGCTCCTTTCATTTCCTTGTTTTGTCCGCTGGCTTTACGTATATCATCAGTTGAAGAAGAAACGAAATGAGTTTAGGTCGGGCTTTAGCAAACATGGGCTGGAAATGTGGTTTTGACTTTTGAGAACATGGGCTTGGGCTGGCTTGTTATTACAAAATCGAATTACCAGCATGAGCTTTAGAATGAGTTCAAAGTGAGTTCAAAGTGAAAAGGGAGGACCAACAATCATAATACGACCAGCGTCATCAAAATCGTAATGATTTATTGCAATAACAGAAGTACAATACATTAGCTTCTCGGATCTGAGTTGGGCTCATGAAGCGATGATGGTGTAAATAATTAATTACGAACTCCATTATAGCTTTATTGCTGAAGAACCCTTTTAGCAATTTCATGAACTAAATCACCATAGGAAATTAGGTAGTAAGGCGAGACTTGCAATGAATTAGTATAATATCAACAACACTAGAGTTTCATCAACCTCGGTATATCAAAAGCACATTACCAGCTTCAAAGCCACATCCGATTTTATAATTTGAGTAACTCCCGATTTCTGTGCTGCTTCTCTGCTCCTAATGCCGCCTTTAGCAGCCTCAACCATTGCAAACGAAGAACTACATTGTTCAGACCCGTCACAGTAATCTAGAAAGATACGGCGATGGCCCTCCAACCATTTCGACAGAAAGAATTTGTTGATGTGGAGATAAGGATGTTAGTTTTGCTGTTAAGTAATATTTTTAATTTGCGAAAGTGATCAAAATAGTTCATGTTCTTATTAAAGGTTCCGTTCGTTTCGTGGAAAATAATTTCCAAGAAAATATCTCTCAGATTTTCCGGCATTTGTTTTGCGGAAAATAATTTCCGGAAATGTTTTCTAGATTTTCCGGCATTCGTTTCGCGAAAAATAAATTCCTTTGAGAAATTTTTTTCATGAAAGGAAAAAAAAATCTTCTAAATTAAGTGAAAACATTTTCTACTTTTGAAAAGTAGAAAACATTTTCCTTACTTGATCAACTTGGTTAGCTTTTAGTCTACTCAAATCTTTAAAGAGCCAAATCAACCTGGATCTATTAGGAATTGGAGGAGTGCATATTCACCTTACATAAAATAGAAGGAAAAAGGTAGGGTTACCAACTCCAGTGGAAGCAACTTCTTCAATATTAGAAGTAGCCCATGAAGATAACGTGCGGCAGAAACGTGAAGATTTTATGAGCGAAGCAACATGAACACATCAAAACGTCCTAAGCCAAAAATTGTTAGCGGATTTAGAACAGGCTTTAGTAATTATCTAGACGTCATCATCTAGCAAACTCCAAAGAAATGATAAAAAAGTTTCATGTATTTAAAAAACTTGATAGTAGTATCAACAAATAGTTAATGCCGATTTTGATAGAGCAGTACTCAGTAGATCCATTGATATTGAAGCCAAGCACAAGAAATTTTTACTGTAACTGCTCCAGTTATTGCCGATGTAGCTCTTGCGGTTGCATACTTCCCTGGATATAGATCAGGAAACTATCAGGCAAGAAGTCTGATCCTCTACAGTATTAACAAAGACCTAATAGCAAATTACAAGCCTTATTGAAAAAATAATGAGACTTCTTTCTTCTGCTAATCCAAGAAATAAGCTAGCATAACTTTTCAATTCGATATGTTATTCAACACAATCTTATCTTATTAAAAATTGTATTTCAATGACGAAACACGAACCGAAGAGTTTCTAGCTATATAACTCGATTGTTTTTATTATAGTGTGTGTGGGTGTGTTTTTCTTTTTTTTTAACAAGAATATGATTAAGATATAGGAAAATCATTCTTATATATTCGCACTTCGTCACAAAGCTAAATTCTTTTTCTCCTATATGTTGAAAAACCAAAATTCTTTGGGGCGGACCTTGTTTTACTTATCAGAGTAAAAAGCGGGCCCCTTTATTGAAGTGTTAACAACCTTCATTGCGAAAGTGGAGGTGCGAAAGACAAGATGGCCCACCCACTTTCAATAGAGGGCCGATGATTCACACATGACAGCCACACGTACACGTGGCATGTACAGGAAAATGAATGGAAGATTAGAGATTGTATATTTGAACTTACGGGGTTGATGCAGATATCAAAGAACAAATTGTGCTAGAATTTCGCTCGTACGACAATGGTTCTTTCTCATGCAACCCGACGATTTACGCATTTGAACCTATTTACTCGGCTGAGATTCACTCCTTATCTGATCTATGATATTATTATGGCAGTCTCTTGATTCCGAGTGGGATTTCTCTACGGAAAAGAAACCACGCCACGTGGCGCGTCAGAAACAAAAAAGATACGGTCTCCGACTAGTCGACCGCCCACACCAATCACATCACAACTTCACTTCAGACAAAATGTCATCCGACTACTTTCCCCAGAATTCTCTCTCCTCAAAAGTATATACATAACGACAAATTAATCAAGACCCTATTGACGATCAGCCACTCAACGAGTGTCCGGCGCAAATTTCGCCTCCCAGAAACAGAGAAATCGAGAAATCCCACGATCCCACTAAAGTTTCTCTTTTTCGTCAAATAATTTTAGTACGTTACTCCAATTACACGACCTTATCGTGTTTCTGACTTTTTCGTTTTCCTTAAATTAATTATTATCGTTCGGAGATTTTGATGTTTGACGAGTGTACATACATACATGCATACACATGGGAACAGAGAGGCTGAGAGATGCCATCGCCCAGAGCACCACCGTCGACGTCGATGATGGAGAGACTGCTGGGCCTCCTCAGGATCCGGGTCAAGCGCGGCGTCAAGATCCAATGATCCCTACGTCGTCGTCAAGATGGCTGTACACAGGTCTGCCTCCTCCTTTAGTCCCTCTCCATTTTACCCTCATTTTTTTTCTTGTATGTAACACTTCACATACAATGATTTGACTCTATTTTGCTCAAGTTCCGATTTTGGGGGAAAATGAAGATGGGGGTGTGCTTTTACATCTTTTCAGTGACTTGGGTCGTTGCCCAAATGATCCGATTGAAGTGACATTACCTAAAGATGTCTCCTGTCAAGAGTTTCCATGCGTTTTTCGCCTTGATAAGTTTTGTATCCACTTTTGCCAATGAGGACATTGGTACTTTATCTGTGTTGGGGATTCGCTAATGAATTACTTTTCACTAGATCTTGCCTTAGCAGCCTCGATTGAAGAACTTGCTCTTCATGCCTACATTTTAACAAACTTTGCTAGATCATTGGAGTCGCTTCTTCACCGCATGAGACTTGGAAAGTTTTTGTATACTCTTTTTCGCCTTTCTTTAGTTCCTTTAATTGCCTTGATGGCATATTATCTTCTTGTCCTACGGATGATTAATCTTCAAACGTCATTCTTCACTCATTTTTGCCTTTTGCTGTTTAAGACAACGATCTGATGGATCCAATTAATCATTCTATTCAAGCCTTTGAAGTGTACTACCCTTTCAGAGAGAGGGTGGGATATATCCACGTACTCTCTCTCTTTCTGAGCATATGTGCGTTTTGCTCACTTTTGATTCATTCCTGAAGTTGAGGCCAGAGGACCACAAATCCTTCCTTGATCGTACGGGCTTCTTGATGTCACATCGCACTTCACTATTCCTGTGTGAGGAGCTTACTTTAGTTTGATATGCTTCTATATGGCGGTTTGCTGTCAAAGCTATCCTCTAGTTTAAGGAGGAATAAATGAGACAGAAATTGAAGACCCCATCTTATGAAGAAGGAGGTTAATCCTGAGTGGAACGAAGATCTAACTCTCTCTGTTTCAGATTCTACCATTCCAGTCAAGCTGGTAAATTCTCTCTCTCTCTCTCCCCCTTTGTGACTTAAGTCAGATACATACGAAATATTTTCACGATGCTCCGTGTTCATTGGCCTCTTCATTTGCCGATCTTTTCATCACCAATGTGCCTAAGTTACAAACTATCGAAAGTCGTCTGACCGCATCTTTGGATGATGTATCTTGTACTAAAACCGGTTTTTATGTAAAAGACGTCATCATTAAGTTTAGCATACTTGCACACAACTTTAGGGGTCATGCTGAACTATATTACAAACATGTTACATTAGGTTTCGTTAGTTTGTATCTCAACTTACCAACAGTTCAGATATGCCAAGTGTCTATGCAAATTTCATATCGCACGAAGGGAAATGCATTAAAGGATGTAGTCCCAATGCTTCTTAAATTTTCCTGCATTCATTAACGGAGTGTGAAAACAAAAGAGTTTACTTGCGAGTTGCATATTCATTGGCTCTTTTGCTTTTCGTGTAACTAGCCGTGGAAAGGACATTAAAGCGAACAAGAGGCCAATGTCTTTAGAATGCTGAGTGGTGACGGATGTGTCGTTTAGCACAAGACCAGCTGCTTTCTTGGCTTGGCTTCTTTAAAGAATGGTTCCCTCTTTTCTATTAACCGTATCACTTTTCACTCCCCGTCTCACATTTGTAATGTTAATGTTTCCCCTGCTTATTATTTTTTCAAAGGATATACATGCAAGTTTCTTTCAATGCAAATTTCTCAGTCTCTGCCTCATCAGTCTTCTCAAAGTTCGGTCATTGCAGACAGTGTAGCTCTTGATATGGTTAGACTTTCTTCTCATCTAGAATCGAGGTTGTTCTGACACCATTCCAATCGCCCTTAGGATCCACAGCGTGATATGAATAGCCTAGCGCAGATGAGAGTAGCTCATAAAGTAAATGCCAATTTTACCACTGTTAAGAACTCGGCAAGCTCCGACCCATCGTAGCTTGCATGTAGGAACCTGTTTCCAGCTTAGGTTATTTAATGAGCACTTGATTCGTCAACCTGAAAGAAATTAAGATGGCGCCATCCTGCATTACTGAAGTTTTTCCTGAATAGGTGAAGATAGATGTTGATGCATCCTCGTGGCAGACCGTTTATGACCACAACCCGTTCAGCGAAGATGACAAAACGGGAGATGATGAGTTCGACGTAAAACCTTTCATAGAAGCTCTCGAGATGAATCTGCAAGGCCTTTCCAGCGGCGCTATCATGACGAGAGTGCAGCGTCTTGGACGAAACTGCCTCGCTGAAGAAAGCTGCATCGTCTGGATCGAAGGACGGGTTGTCCAAGACATGTGCCTCGGACCGAGAAATGTCGAGTGCGGAGAAGTGGAGATTTAGCTCCGGTGGATCGATCTTCCCGATTACAAGGGCTCATAAAGCACCACGCGCTTGCTCCGTGATGCGGTTGCCTCGTGTTCTGTACTCGAACAACCTCTCTTGTTCATACCATCATGCAAAGTGAAGTTGTTGCTTCTGTACTTTTGCCCCCTTGGGACTTCTCTGTACGTGCTCGGTGAGGTAGCGACGTCGCACATGCTCCCGTCTCACATGATCTATAGGTTAAGCTATTCGAAACAACATGATCACAGCGCGATACGTGGCAATTGGATATACACGAGAAGCACTCGGTGCAGCCCTATCTCTTGCCATTTCTGGCAATCTTTGAACTTGCTTTTGGGGATTGTCGCTCACGCTTTGGAAAAATTTCTACTGGAATTAAATCGTCAGAAGCTCCCCTTTGGTTTATGTATGGGTAGGAATTCTAGATCTTCTCGTTCCCAGGTCATGCGATGCAAAAGAGCACCAAACTTATCATGGGCGGATTGATATTCCTTGCGAAACTCCGCACGAAATTTCCGTTTTTGGTGCACAAGGCTATTCAACTTGGAAAACCCTTGCACTTTACACTGTAAATCCCAGCAAGTGAGAAATGTGCTATATTAATGGTGCGTCGAGCATTGCATGCGCAATAGAAATCGCTGAGCATTAATTCCCATATCAAAGGAAATTTTTATAGCACAAACTTCCAAGCCAACCCACCCAAAGAAAAATGATTAAGTTATTAAAAAGGGAAAAGCCCTCCTTTCATCATTTCTATGGATAGTGAATGGAAGAGAAAAATTATTACAGATATGCATTTGATACGTGTTCGCATAAGAGCTATATAACCAATTCTCATAGATAAAACTAAAACCGCAAATGCAGATGAATTATAAGTCGAGACCCTATTCAAATGATGGCTAAACTGATGAAATGGTCTATGCGGGGACTCAAGGTTCGAAATCCTACCTCGTGGACCCGATCCTTGCGCAGGGAGGCCGATCTGCCCAAAAGGCAAATCGAGCAGTCAGGCGCAAGTCACTTCCTCGGCAGAAGAGTGAAAAGATGCCAACTTTCGTTGAGCGGTCTTGCGTGAGCATGGTTTTTTTTTTTTTCTTTTTTGTTAAAATGTCCGTCCAATTTTACACAAATTTATTCAATATCTTGACTCACTCATTGATCGCGTCTGCTGTCTAAAATCTTTACAAAGTATTTTGTTGGATCTTGAGAGGACTTGATACACTGAGGTGCATCAGCCGCAGGTACAATATTGACATTAGGCATCAAATATAGTTATGGTCGACATTAAGGGCGAATTTCAATGCTTCTCGCAGATGAAGAGTGAAAGACAACCGCAAACCAGTCATGTCCTCATCTTATAAGATACTTTGAAAAGCATTTCTTTTCCCAAATGCCTATTAAGTAAATATTCTTTTCGTAGCTGCACAGACCCACTTGCCATGTTACAGTGAGCCAACGTTGACCTGACCCCTTCTCGAATCCATTCAGAGTTATGAAACCAATACTTACAAGAAAGCGGAGGAAACAAAAAGGACACGGTAAGAATTTGGGAAGACGGGGACTCTTTGGGGTAAGAGCCATCTATGTTTTATAGCTGTTAGGTATTTATGCATAGGCAATCATAAAGAGGATACATTAAGTTCGTAGAGGAAGGATGGTAACTAACAAGTACATTCTTTATGTCAATAAAATGCATTAGTTTAATAGGTTACGTTATTAACATATATCAAGATAGAGTCAGATAGAAATGAGACCCATGAACAATGCAAGTCTTCAAACTCCACTGGCTTTCAGATACTGAGACTTCATTATTTTCTCACCATAGAAGATTTTAAGTTGCAGCAAGGTAGCTTGTAAGGACAACATGGCTACCTGTGAACACTAATACCGCACATTCTGGTTTCTAGCTCCCTCACTCTCCTTTCTTTGTTGCCGCTGCCATCCTCGCCACCGCCATAGTCTCTGAGGGTTTCTTACTCATGTGGGAAGCTTTACAAGTTAAGGTGTACACATGATAATTGACCAAGCCTCAATCCCCAAATAAAAACTGCTCTCTAATTAAACCTTGAGTTTATATAGGCAAATTCGCATTCCACTTTCACAACAACCATAACAAAGTCATCAAACAAAAGATGTTTGAGTAGGAATCAAATCCTTAGACAAGCCAAAGTAGTCATGGTATATGCCAGATTGTCTAAATGTTCCAAAAACAAGCAGGAATCAGACGCGAGGGCATTTACAACTTGATCAAAATGAAGCCGAATGCTTTCCTTAAATCAACAACTAATCAGCTTTACAACCTCAACAGCAAGGGCAGGACTTAAGATGATGTTGTCGTTGTGATTCTGTGATCTTGACCCCCTTCTTCCATAAACATTAATGCTCGGCGCCTTTCTTCATATGACATTGACGCCTGAAACGTCATTAAAGTCCTGTAATCGTCAAGGACTTGCATTTCCAGCAAAAAAAAAAAAAAAAAAAAGTCCACATGTTATGCATCGAGCAACTCCAAAAGCACTAGCCATATCTAGAACCATTAAATTACCATTATCTTCCTTTTGATGTTGTCATTCAATCGCTCAATTTGATCATAAATTGTTGCCAGCTTATCATTTTCCTTCATTCTTAATTCAACAAGCTGTGCCATGAAATTTTGCTTCTCAGCTTAGAACTTATGAAACTCATCTTTGCAAAAATAGATAACCAACATAACTAAATCAATTGTACCACTAGCTTATTGGGAAAAACTCATAAACTTAAGGGACTAACAAATAAAGTTACCTCCAAATCAATTGTACCACTAGCTCATTGAGAAAGACTCATAAACTTAAGGGACTAACAAATAAAGTTGCATCCATAAATCTCATCACAAGAAGTTTTGTAATTGCATAAATCCTGATATAATTTGTTGAGGTTCTCTCTCATTCTTCAATTTGTTCTTGTACTAAATAACAACATCAAATCAAATAAAATCCTATATTATCGAAGTTGACTAATTCAATACAATTCCTTGCTTACATCTGCAATGCGGTATTAAAATTCCTCCAACAATTGTTATCTAAAAGAAAAAAGAAAAACATATTCATTAGATATAAGCATTAAATTGCAGCAAAAGTTAACAATACCACTTAAATGTATCGCTTCTTAAACTTACTCATTCCGCTCAATCTTTGAGCCCACTTGATCAATCTTGGCCTTAACTTTAGCCATCCCGCTGCAAAACAAGAGTACAATAAAACAATAAAATAGAACATGAATTAGCTTAATTAGTTAAACGAATTTATCTAGATTAAGCATCGATATTCCAAAGCTATTAAGTTATATAAACCATAAATAGCTAAACAAGTGAGTTGTGCAATATATGGTTATGAAATAGCGTGGATGCACGAAAAAATTATTACTCTTCACGAATTTTACTCATGTAAGAGCTCGATGGACAAATTTAGGAAAACGTATAAAAAAGAAATAAGTCCAATCACCTCGAAAGTTTCTCATCAATTTTAAGCAGATATTGTTAGGAAGCCTCTCCTGTGATCTTAGCGTCACTACACACCACACAAGATCAAAAGTTTGAAACAGAAATTATAGTTCAATCGACTTGGAGATATCAAAATCACTCACATCTTCACCCTCTTTATGACCCTCATGTAATGGTTGTCATCGACAAATTGATGCGAGTTAGTGCCGTCATCTTGGGACATTGTTATTACAAGAGCTTCTCATTCCAAGCTAACATATCGACTAATTGCTCATTCTTAACTCAAATCATTAGAAGATAAAGCCTCGAGGTAGAAGACATAAAACTATGAATTGAAGCGTAACAACTAAAGAGCAATCAAAAATCAACAACAATTAGTGAATGTGAGCAACCCTAAATGAATAAGTAACGGAAAACAATGATTAGTGAAGCATAAGAAATAAATCAACAAAAGATATAAACCTCGGCGCAACCCTCAAGGAATAAATCAACATAGAATAACCTTAAATGGGATCAAAGGAAGACGTAAATAGGCAATCGGTGAATTGAAATGACCCCCCGTGAATAATCAAAAGAAAACATAAAGGCTTGAGGCAACAACTGAATCAAGAACAACCCTCAACAGGCGAATCAACACAATAAGTGAATCAGAAGAACTTAAGCGAATGAGACGTACCTAAACAAGATAGCACCAGGTTTGAGCAATTCGAAAATTGAAGGAGACCTTAACACAAGAGAGCACCACACTTTAGGGTTTGAGCAATTCGAATTTCGAAGGAGTCGGATTACTTTATGCATCTCTTAATATACGAATTAACACGATCAATGAATACGGAAGAAATAAAGTGAATGGGACATACCTAAACAAGATAGCACTGGGTTTGAGCGATTCAAAAATTGAAGGAGACCTGAACACAAGAGAGCACCGCACCTTAGGTTTGATCAATTCGAATTCCGAAGGAGCAGGATTAATTTATGCATCCCTCAACAGACGAATCAACATGACCAATGAATCGGAAGAAATAAAGCAAATGGAAAAAAGAAATAAGTCCAATCACCTCGAAAGTTCGTCATCTATTTTAAGTAGATATCATTGAGATGCCTCTCCTATGTTCTTTGCGTCACTGCACACCAAATGAAATAGAAAGTTTGAAACAGAAATTATAGTTCAATCAAATGAAATAGAAAGTTTGAAACAGAAATTATAGTTCAATCAACTTGTAGATATGCAAATCACTCACATCTTCACCCTCTTTATTACCCTCATGCAATGGTTGTCGTCGACGAATTGGTGTGGGTTAGTGATGTCATCTTGGGACATTATTATTATAGAAGCTTCTCATTCCAAACCAACATATCGATTAGTTACTCATTCTTCCATGAGTAACTCAAATCATCATAAGACAAAGCCTCGAGGTAGAAGACATAAAGAAATAAATCGAAGCGTAACAACTAAAGAGCAACCTAAAATCCACAACAATCAGCGAATGCGAGCAATCCTAAAGGAATAAGCAGCTGAAAACGGTGATCAGTGAAGCATAAGAGATAAATCAATAGAAAAAATAAAGCCTCGGCACAACCTTCAAGAAAGAAATCAAACATACCCTCAATAAACGAATCAACACGATAAGTGAATCGAAAGAAATAAAGCTAATACAAAAAAGAAATAAGTTCAATCACCTTGAAAGTTGCTCATTTATTTATGGTAGATATCGTCGAGATGCCTCTTCTTTGCTCTTTGCGTTACTCCACACCACACAACATTTAAAGTTTCAAATAGAAATTATAGTTCAATTAACTTGTAACTATACAAATCACTCACATCTTCACACTCTTTATTACCCTTATGCAATGGTTGTCGTTGACGAATTGATTCGGGTTAGTGATATCATATTGGGACATTGTTATCACGTGAGCTTCTCATTCCAAACCAACATATCGATTAGTTACTTATTCTTCAATGAATAACTCAAATCATAATAAGAAAAAGCCTCGAGGTAGAACAAATTAAAAAAAAAAAAAATCAAAGCGTAACAACTAAATAATAACCCAAAATCCAAAATAATTAGTGAATGCGAGAAACCCTAAACGAATAAACAACTGAAAACGGTGATCAATGAAGCATAAGAGATAAATCAATAGAAGAAATAAAACCTCAACACAACCTTTAGGGAATAAATCAAACATATCCTCAATAAACGAATCAACACGACAAGTGAATCGAAAGAAATAAAGAGAATAGAAAAAAGAAATAACTCCAATCACTTCGAAAGTTGCTCATTTATTTATAGCAGATATCGCCGGGATGCCTCTCCTTTGTTCTGTGCGTCACTGCACACAATACAATATTTAAAGTTTCAAACGGAAATTATAGTTCAATTAAATTGTAGATATACAAATCACTCACATCTTCACCATCTTTATTACCCTCATGTAATGGTTGTCATCGACGAATTGGTTCAGGTTGGTGATATTGTTGTGGGATATTATTATCACAAAAGCTTCTCATTCCAAACCAACATATCGATTAGCTGTTCATTCTTCTATAAGTAACTTAAATCATCATAAGACAAAGCCTCGAAGTAGAATATATAAAGAAATGAATCGAAGCGTAACAACTAAAGAACAACAAAAAATCCACAATAATTAGTAAATGCAAGAAACCTTACATGAATAAACAACTGAAAACGGTGATTAATGAAGCATAAGAGATAAATTAATAGAAGAAATAAAGTCTCAGCACAGGGAATAAATAAAACATACCCTTAATAAATGAATCAATACAATAAGTGAATCGGAAGAAATAAAGCGAATGTAAAAAATAAATAAGTCCAATCACCTCGAAAGTTGCTCATCTGTTTTTGGTAGATATCGTCGAAATGCCTCTTCTGTATTTTTTGCATCACTACACACCACACCACACTTAAATATGGAAGCAGAAATTATAGTTCAATCAACTAGTAGATATGCAAATCATTGACATCTTCACCCTCTTTATTGCCCTCATGCAATGGTTGTTGTCAACAAATTAGTGTGGGTTGGTGATGTCGTCTTGGGACATTGTTATCATATGAGTTTCTCATTCCAAACCAATATATCGATTAGTTGCTCATTCTTCCATCACTAACCCAAATCATCATAAGAGAAAGCCTCGAGGTATAAGACATAAAGAAATGAATTAAAGCGTAACAAGTAAAAAACAACTCAAAATCCACAACAATTGGTGAATGCGAGCAACACTAAATGAATAAGCAACCGAAAACGGTGATCAGTGAAGCATAAAAGATAAATCAACAGAAGAAATAAAACCTTAGCACAATCCTCAAGGAGTAAATCAAACATACCATCAATAAACGAATCAACATGCTCAATGACTCGGAAGAAATAAAGCGTATAGAAAAAAGAAATAAGTCAAATCAAATTGACAGTTGCTCATCTATTTTTGACAAATATCATCGGGATGCCTCTCTAGTGTTTTTTGCGTCACTGCACACCACACAATATTTAAAGTATGAAACATAAATTTAAGTTTAATCAACTTGTAGATATGCAAGTCACGCATATTTTCACTCTCTTTATAACCCTCATGTAATGGTTGTCGTCGACTAATTAGTGCGGGTGGGTGATGTCGTTTTGGGACATTGTTATCACAGGAGCTTCTCATTCCAAACCAATATATCGATTTGTTGTTCATTCTTCCATGAGTAATTCAAATCATCATAAGACAAAGCCTCGAGGTAAAAGACATAAAGAAATGAAACGAAACGTAACAACTAAAGAGCAACCCAAAATCCATAACAATTAGTGAATGTGAGCAACCCTAAAGGAATAAACAACCAAAAACGGTGATCAGTGAAGCATAAGAGATAAATCAACAGAAAAAATAAAGCCTCGACACAATCCACACTGAATAAATCAAACATCCCCTCAATAAACGAATCGACACGATAAGTGAATCAAAAGAAATAAAGCGAATGGAAAAAAGAAATAAGTCCAATCACCTAGAAAGTTGCTCATCTATTTTTGGCAAATATCATCGGGATGCCTCTCTTGTGTTCTTTGCGTCACTGTACACCACACGACATTTAAAGTTTGAAGCAAAAATTATAGTTCAATCAACCTGTAGATATGCAAATCATTGACATGTTTACCCTCTTTATTACCCTCATGCAATGGTTATTGTCGACGAATTGGTGCGGGTTGGTGATGTCATGTTGGGACATTGTTATCACAGGAGCTTCTCATTCCAAACTAACATATCGATTAGTTGTTCATTCTTCCGTGACTAACCCAAATCATCATAAGACAAAGCCACGAGGTAGAAGACATAAAAAAATGAATCGAAGCGTAACAACTAAAGAGCAATCCAAAATCCACAACAATCAGTGATGCGAGCAACCCTAAACGAATAAGCAACCGAAAGCGATAATCAGTCAAGTATAAGAGATAAATCAACAGAAAAAATAAAGCATTGGCACAATAATAAGCATGATTACTTTATTCATCCCTCAACGGACAAATCAACAGGATTAGCGAATACGGAGGAAATAAAGCAAATGGGATGTAACTGAATAAGATAGTACCAAGTTTGAGCTATTCAGAAATCGAAGGAAACCTGAACAAGAGTGAGCACCGCACTTTGGGGTTTGAACAATTCGAATTTCGAATGAGCAAGATTACTTTATGCATCCCTCAAACGACGACTCGACACGATCAATAACTCAGAAGAAATAAAGCAAATGGAAAAAAGAAATAAATCCAATCACCTCGAAAGTTCCTTATCTATTTATGACAGATATTGTTAGGATGCCTTTCCCATGTTTTTAGAACTAAAGAATAACCCAAAACATTTAAAGTTTGAAACATAAATTATAGTTCAATCAAATTGTAGATATAAAAATCACTCACATCTTCACCATCTTTATTACTGTCATGCAATGGTTGTCGTCGACGAATTGGTGCGGGTTGGTGATATCGTTTTGGGACATTATTATCACATAAGCTTCTCATTCCAAATCAATATATTGATTAGTTGCCCATTCCTACATGAGTAATTCAAATCATCATAAGACAAAGTCTCGAGGCAAAAGACATAAAAAAATTAATTGAAGCATAAGAACTAAAGAATAACCCAAAATTCACAACAATCAGTAAATGCGAGAAACCCTAAACGAACAAACAACTGAAAATGATGATCAGTGAAACATAAGAGATAAATCAATAGAAGAAATAAAGCATCGGCACAACCTTCAAGGAATAAATCAAACATACCCTCAATAAATGAATCAACTCGATAAGTGAATTGAAAGAAATAAAGCTAATGCAAAAAGAAATAAGTTCAATCACCTCGAAAGTTGCTTATCTACTTTTGGCAGTTATCGTCAAAACGCATCTCCTATGTTCTTTGTGTCACCGCACACCATAAAACATTTAAAGTTTGAAATAGAATTTATAGTTCAATTAAATTGTAGATATGTAAATCATTTACTTCTTCACCATCTTTATAACTCTCATGCAATGGTTGTTGTAGACGAATTGGTGTGGGTTGATGATGTCGTATTGGGATATTGTTATCACAGGAGCTTCTCATTCCAAACCAACATATCGATTAGTTGTGCATTCTTTCATGAGTAACCTAAATCATCATAAGATAAAGCATCGGGGTTGAAGACATAAAGAAATGAATCGAAGCGTAACAACTAAAGCGCAACCCAAGATCCACAACAATTAGTGAATGCGAGCAACCCTAAACAAACAAGTAACCGAAAATGGAGATCGGTGATGCATAAGAGATAAATGAATAGAAGAAATAAAACATCGGCACAACCCTCAAGGAATAAATCAAACATACCCTCAATAAACGAATGAACATGATCAACGACTCGGAAGAAATAAGGCAAATGGAAAAAATAAATATGTCCAATCACTTCGAAAGTTCCTCATCTATTTTTGGCAGATATCATTGGGATACCTCTCCCGTGTTCTTTGTGTCACTTCATACAACATAACATTTAAAGTTCAAAGCAGAAATTATAGTTCAATTAACTTGTAAATATACAAATCACTCATATCTTCACCCTCTTTATTACCCTCATGCAATGCCTGTCATCGACGAATTAGTGTGAGTTGGTGATGTTGTGTTGGGATATTATTATCACAGGAGCTTCTCATTCCAAACCAACATATCAATTAGTTATTCATTCTTTCATGATTAACCCAAGTCATCATAAGATAAAGCCCCAATGTAGAAGATATAAAGAAATGAATCGAAGCGTAACAACTCAAGAGCAACCCAACATCCACAACAATTAGTGAATGCGAACAATCCTAAACAAATAAACAACTAAAAACGGTGATCAGTGAAGCATAAGAGATACATCAACAGAAGAAATAAATACTCGACACAATCCTCAAGTAATAAATCAAGCATATCCTCAATAAACGAATCAACATGTTAAGTGGATCGAATGAAATAAAGCGAGTGGAAAAAGGAAATAAGTCCAATCACCTCGAAAGTTGCTCATTTTTTTATGATAGATATCATCGAGATGCCTCTCCTTTATTCTTTGCGTCACAGCACACCACGCAATATTTAATGTTTTAAATAAAAATTATAGCTCAATCAATTTGTTGATATACAAATCACTCACATTTTCCTCCTCTTTATTACCCTTATCTAATGGTTATCGTTGATGAATTAGTTTGGATTGGAGATATCGTTTTAGGATATTATTATCATGGGACATTCTCATTCCAAATATTTGGATTCGTTGCTCATTCTTCCATGAGTAACTCAAATTATCATAAGACAAAGCCTCAAGGTAGAAGACATAAAGAAATCAATCGAAGGGTAACAACTAAAGAGCAACCAAAAATCCACAACAATCAGTGAATGCGAGCAACCTTAAACGAATAAGCAATCGAAAACAGTGATCAGTGAAGAATAAGAGATAAATCAACAGAAGAAATAAAGCCTCAACATTATCCTCAATGGATAAATCAAACATACCATCAATAAACGAATCAACAAAATATGTGAATCGAAAAAAATAAAACAAATGGAAAAAAGAAATAAGTTCAATCATCTTGAAAGTTGCTCATTTATCTATGGCGGATATTGTCAAGATGCCTCTCATTTGCTCTTTGCGTCACTGCATACGACACAACATTTAAAGTTTCAAATAGAAATTATAGTTCAATCAACTTTTAGATATACAAACCACTCACATCTTCACCCCTCTTTATTACCCTCATCCAATGGTTATTGTCGATGAATTGGTTCGGGTTGGTGATATCGTCTTTGAACATTGTTATTACAGGAGCTTCTCATTCCAACCCAACATATTGATTAGCTGCTCATTCTTTCATGAGTAACTTAAATCATCATAAAACAAAGTCTAGAGGTAGAAGATATAAAGAAATGAATCAAAGCGTAACAACTAAAGAATAATCAAAAATCTACAACAATCAATGAATGCGAGAAACCCTAAATGAATAAATAACTAAAAACAGTGATCAGTGAAGCACACGAGATAAATCAACAGAAGAAAAAAAGCCTCGACACAACCTTCAATAAATGAATCAACACAATAAGTGCATCGAAAGAAATGAAACAAATGGAAAAAAAAAATCTAATCACCTAGAAAGTTGCCCATCTATTTTTGGCAGATATCGTCAAGATGTCTCTCCTGTGTTCTTTGCATCACTGCACATCACATGACATTTAAAGTTTGAAGCAGAAATTATAGTTCAATCAATAAGTAAATATGTAAATCATTGACATGTTTACCGTCTTTATTACCCTCATGCAATGGTTGTTGTTGATGAATTGGTTTGAGTTGGTGATGTCGTGTTGGGACATTATTATCACAGGAGCTTCTCATTCGAAACCTACATATCGATTAATTGTTCATTCTTCCATGACTAATCCAAATCATCATAAGACAAAATCGTGAGGTAGAAGACATAAAGAAATGAATCGAAGCGTAACAACTAAAGAGCAACCCAAAATCCACAACAATCAGTGATGCGAGCGACCCTAAATGAAATAAGTAATCGAAAACGGTGATCAATCAAGCATAAGAGATAAATCAACAGAAGAAATAAAGCATTGGTACAATCCTCAAAGAATGAGCAGGATTGCTTTACGCATCCCTCAATGGACGGATCAACAAGATGAGCGAATACGGAAGAAATAAAGCGAATGGGATGTACCTGAATAAGATAGTACCAAGTTAGAGCAATTCAGAAATCGAAAGAAACCTGAACAAAACTGAGCACCGCACTTTAGGATTTGAGCAATTCGAATTTCAAATGAGCAAGATTACTTTATGCATCCCTCAAAAGACGAATCAACACGATCAATAACTCGAAAGAAATAAAACAAATGGAAAAAAGAAATAAGTCAAATCACCTCGAAAGTTCCTCATCTATTTACGACATATATCGTCAAAATGCCTTTTTAGTGTTCTTTGCGTCGTTGCACACCACACAACATTTAAAGTTTGAAGCATAAATTATAGTTCAATCAAATTGTAGATATAAAAATCACTCACATCTTTACCCTCTTTATTACTGTCGTGCAATGGTTGTCGTCGACGAATTGGTGCGGGTTGGTGATTTCGTTTTGGGACATTGTTATCACACAAGCTTTTCATTTCAAACCAACATATCGATTAGTTGTTCATTCTTTCATGAGTAATTCAAATCATCATAAGACAAAGTCTCGAGGCATAAGACATAAAAAAAATGAATCAAAGCGTAACAACTAAAGAATAACAAAAAATACACAACAATCAGTGAATGCGAGAAACCTTAAATGAATAAACAACTGAAAACAGTGATTAGTGAAGCACAAGTGATAAATCAACAAAAGAAATAAAGCCTCGGCATAACCCTCAGGGAATAAATCAAACATACACTCAATAAACAAATCAATACGATAAGTGCATCGGAAGAAATGAAGCAAATGGAAAAAAGAAATAAGTCCAATCACCTGGAAAGTTGCTCATATATTTTTGGCAGATATCGTCGGGATGCCTCTCATGTGTTATTTGCATCACTACACACCACATGACATTTAAAGTTTGAAGTAGAAATTATAGTTCAATCAACCAGTAAATATGTAAATCATTGACATGTTTACCGTCTTTATTACCCTCATGCAATGGTTGTTGTCGATGAATTGGTTCGAGTTGGTGATGTCGTGTTAGGACATTGTTATCACATGAGATTCTTATTCCAAACTTACATATCGATTAATTGCTCATTCTTCCATAACTAACCCAAATCATCATAAGACAAAGCCTCGAGATAGAAGACATAAAGAAATTAATCGAAGAGTAACAACTAAAGAACAACCCAAAATCCACAGAAATCGGTGATGCGAGCAACCCTAAACGAATAAGTAACCGAAAATGGTGATCAATTAAGCATAAGAGATAAATCAACAGAAGAAATAAAGCCTTGGCACAATTCTCAAGGAATGAGCAGGATTGCTTTACGCATCCCTCAATGGACGGATCAACAGGATCAGCGAATACGGAAGAAATAAAGCGAATGTGATGTACCTAAATAAGATAGTACCAGGTTAGAGCAATTCAGAAATCGAAAGAAACCTGAACAAAAGTGAGCACCGCACTTTAGGATTTGAGCAATTCGAATTCCAAATGAGCAAGATTATTTTATGCATACCTCAAAAGACGAATTAACAAGATCAATAACTCGGAAGAAATAAAGCAAATGGAAAAAAAGAAATAAGTCCAATCATCTCGAAAGTTCCTCATCTATTCACGGCGATATTGTCAAGATGCCTTTGCAGTGTTCTTTGCATCGTTGCACACCACACAACATTTAAAGTTTGAAACATAAATTATAATTCAATCAAATTGTAGATATAAAAATCACTCACATCTTCACCCTCTTTATTACCATCATGCAATGGTTGTCGTTGACGAATTGGTGCAGATTCGTGATTTCGTTTTGGGACATCGTTATCACATAAGCTTTTCATTCTAAATCAACATATCGATTAGTTGCTCATTCTTCCATGATTAATTCAAATCATCATAAGATAAAGCCTCGAGGCAGAAGACATAAAAAAATGAATCGAAGCGTAACAATTTAAGAATAAGCCAAAATCCACAACAATCAGTTAATGCGAGAAACCCTAAACGAATAAACAACTGAAAATGGTGATTAGTGAAGCATAAGAGATAAATTAACATAAGAAATAAAACCTCGGAACAACATTCAGGGAATAAATCAAACATACCCTCAATAAACGAGTCAACATAATAAATGAATCGGAAGAAATAAAGCGAATGGGAAAAAGAAATAAGTCCAATCATCAGGAAAGTTGCTCATCTATTTTTGGTAGATATCGTCAAGATGCCTCTCCTATGTTCTTTGCATCACCGACATGTTTACCCTCTTTATTACGCTCATGCAATGGTTGTCGTCAATGAATTGGTATGGGTTTGTGATGTCGTGTTGCGATATTGTTATCATAAGAGCTTTTCATTCCAAACTAACATCTTGATTCATTGCTCATTCTTCCATGAGTAACTCAAATCATCATAAGACAAAGTCTCGAGGTAGAAGACATAAGAAATCAATCGAAGCGTAATAACTAAAGAGCAACCCAAAATCCACAACAATCAGTGAATGTGAGCAACCCTAAACGAATAAGCAAATATAAAATGGTGATTAGCAAAGAATAAGAGATAAATCAACAGAAGAAATAAAGCCTAGACACTATCCTCAAGAAATAAATCAAACATATCCTCAATAAACGAATCAACAAGATAAGTAAATTGAAAGAAATAAAGCAAACGGAAAAAAGAAATAAGTCCAAGCACCTTGAAAGTTGCTCATTTATTTATTGTAGATATCGTCGGATGCCTCTCCTTTGTTCTTTGTGTCACTGTACATGACATAACATTTAAAGTTTCAAACAGAAATTATAGTTCAATCAACTTTTAGATATACAAATCACTCACATCTTCACCCACTTTATTACCCTCATGCAATGGTTGTCATCGACGAATTGGTTCGAGTTGGTGATAACGTCTTGGGAATGCGAGCAACCCTAAACGAATAAGCAACTGAAAACAGTGATCAGTGAAGCATAAGAGATAAATCAACATAAGAAATAAAGCCTTGGCACAATCCTTAATGAATGAGCAGGATTGCTTTATGCATCCCTCAATGACGAATTAACAGTATTAGTGAATATGCAAGAAATAAAGCGAATGGGATGTACTTGAATAAGATAGTACCGCGTTTGAGCAATTCAGAAATCGAAGGAAACCTGAACAACAGAGAGCATCGCACTTTGGGGTTTGAGTAATTCGAATTTAGAATGAGTATGATTATTTTATGTATCCCTCAAAAGACGAATAAACACGTCAACAACTCGGAAGAAATAAAGCAAATGGAAAAAAGAAATAAGTCAAATTACATCGAAAGTTCCTCATCTATTTATGGCGAGATATCGTCGAATGCCTCTCCTGTGTTCTTTGCGTCATTGCACTCCACACAAAATTTAAAGTTTGAAACATAAATTATAGTTCAATCAAATTGTAGATATAAAAATAACTCACATCTTCACCATCTTTATTATCATAATGCAATAGTTGTCGTCGACGAATTGGTGCGGGTTAGTGATGTCGTTTTGGGACATTATTATCATATGAGCTTTTCATTCCTAACCAACATATCAATTAGTTGCTCATTCTTCCATGAGTAATTGAAATCATTATAAGACAAAGCCTCGAGGCAAAAGACATAAAGAAATGAACCGAAGGGTAACAACTAAAAAGCAACCCAAAACCATAATAATCAGTGAAAGCGAGCAACCCTAAAGGAATAAGCAACTGAAAACGGTGATCTATGAAACATAAGAGATAAATCAACAGAAGAAATAAAGTCTTCACACAATCCACAATAAATAAATCAAACATACCATCAATAAACAAATCAACACGATAAGTGAATCGAAAGAAATAAAGGGAATGAAAAAGAAAAGAAATAAGTTCAATCACCTCAAAAGTTACTCATTTATTTATGGTAGATATCGTCGGGATGCCTCTCCTTTGTTATTTGCGTCGCCGTACACCACACAACATTTAAAGTTTGAAACATAATTTAAAGTTCAATCAACTTGTAGATATGTAAATCAATCACATCTTCACCCTCTTTATTACCCTCATGTAATGGTTGTTGTTGATGAATTAGTGCGGGTTGGTGATGTCGTTTTGGGATATTATTATCACAGGAGATTCTCATTCCAAACCAACATATGGATTAGGTATTCATTCTTCCATTAGTAACCCAAATCATCATAAGACAAAGCCTCGAACTAGAAGACATAAAGAAATGAATTGAAGCATAACAACTAAAGAGTAACCCAAAACCACAACAATTAGTGAATGCGAGTAACCCTAAATGAATAAGCAACCGAAAACGAAGATCGGTGAAGCATAAGAGATAAATCAACAAAAGAAATAAACCCTCGGTAAAACCCTCGATGAATAAATCAAACATATCTTCAATAAACGAATCAACACAATCAATGATTCAGAAGAAGTAAAGCAAACGGAAAAAAGAAATAAGTCCAACTACCTCGAAAGTTGCTCATCTATTTCTGGCAGATATCGTTGGGATGGCTCTTCTGTGTTCTTTGCATCACTGCACACCACACAATATTTAAAGTTTGAAACGTAAATTATAATTCAATCAAATTGTAGATATGCAAATCACTCACATCTTTACCCTCTTTATTATCTTCATGCAATGGTTGTCGTCGATCAATTGGTACGGGTTAGTGATGTCGTTTTGGGACATTGTTATTACAAGAGCTTCTCATTCCAAACTAACATATTGATTAGTTGCTCATTCTTCCATGAGTAACTCAAATCATTATGGGAGAAATCCTCGAGGTAGAAGACATAAAGAAATGAATCGAAGCGTAACAACTAAAAAGCAACCCAAAATCCACAATAATTAGTGAATGCGAGCAACCTTAAACGAATAAGTAATCGAAAATGGTGATCAATGAAGTATAAGAGATAAATCAACAGAAGAAATAAAGTCTTAACACGATCCTCAAGGAATAAATCAAACATATCCTCAATAAACGAATGAACACGATAAGTAATTCAAAAGAAATAAAGTGAATAGAAAAAAGAAATAAGTCCAATCACCTCAAAAGTTACGCATCTATTTATGACAGATATCGTCGGGATGCCTCTCCTTTGTTCTGTGCGTCAGTGCACACCACACAACATTTAAAGTTTCAAACATAAATTATAATTCAATCAACTTGTAGATATGCAAATCACTCACATTGTCACCCTCTTTATTACCGTCATGCAATGGCTGTTGTCGACGAATTGGTGCGGGTTGGTGATGTCGTTTTGGGACATTGTTGTCATAAGAGCTTCTCATTTGAAACCAACATATCAATTGGTTGCTAATTCTTCCATGAGTAACTCAAATTATCATAAGACAAAGCCTTGAGGTAGATGACATAAAAAAAATGAATCTAAGCGTAACAACTAAAGAGCAACCCAAAATCCACAACAATCGATGAATGCGAGCAACCCTAAGCGAATAAGCAACTGAGAACGGTGATTAGTGAAGAATAAGAGATAAATCAATAGAACAAATAAAGTCTCGACACAATCCTCAAGGATAGATCAAACATACCCTCAATAAACGAATCAACACGATAAGTTAATCGAAAGAATTAAAGCGGATGGAAAAAATAAATAAGTCCAATCATCTCAAAATTGCTCATCTATTTATGGCGAGATATCGTCGGGATGCCTCTCTTTTGTTCTTTGCGTCACTAAACACCACACAACATTTAAAGTTTGAAACATAAATTATAGTTCAATCAACTTGTAGATATGCAAATCACTCACATCTTCACTCTTTTTATTACTCTCATGTAATGGTCGTCGTCAACGAATTTGTGCGGGTTAGTGATATAATCTTGAGATATTATTATTATAGGAGCTTTTCATTCCAAACCAATGTATTGATTAGTTGTTTATTCTTTCATGAGTAACTCAAATCATCCTAAGACAAAGTCTCGAGGTAGAAGACATAAAAAAATAAATTGAAGCGTAACAACTAAGAGCAACCCAAAATCCACAACAATCAGTGAATGCGAGCAACCCTAAAAGAATAAACAACTGAAAATGGTGATCAGTGAAGCATAAGAGATGAATCAATCGAAGAAATAAAGCCTTGGTACAACCTTCAATGAATAAATCAAACATACCCTCAATAAACGAATCAACAAGATAAGTGAATCGGAAGAAATAAAGTAAATGGAAAAAAGAAAT
This sequence comes from Eucalyptus grandis, assembly GCF_016545825.1. Classification (NCBI taxonomy): domain Eukaryota; kingdom Viridiplantae; phylum Streptophyta; class Magnoliopsida; order Myrtales; family Myrtaceae; genus Eucalyptus; species Eucalyptus grandis. The sequence continues at coordinate 44,858,262 of NC_052613.1, read as the reverse complement.
AAGTCCAATCAACTCGAAAGTTGCTCATCTATTTTTGGCAGATATGGTCGGGATGCCTCTCCCGTATTCTTTGCGGCACTACACACCACACGACATTTAAAGTTTGAAACAGAAATTATAGTTCAATCAACTTATAGATATGCAAATCACTCACATTTTTACCCTCTTTATTATCCTCATGCAATGGTTGTTGTCGACGAATTGATGTGAGTTGGTGATATTGTCTTGGGACATTGTTATGGAGCTTCTCATTCCAAAACAACATATCAATTGGTTACTCATTCTTCCATTAGTAACTCAAATCATTATAAGACAAAGCATTTAGGTAGAAGACATAAGAAATGAATCGAAACGTAACAACTAAAGAGAAACCCAAAATCCTTAACAATCAGTGAATGCGAGTAACCCTGAACGTATTTGCAACAGAAAACAGTTATCAATAAAGCATAAGAGATAAATCAACAAAAGACACAAAGCCTCGGCACAACCCTCAAGGAATAAATCAACTTACCCTTAATAAACGAATCAACTTGATTAGTGAATCGGAAGAAATTAAGCGAATGGCACGTACTTGAATAAGATAGCATCAGGTTTGAGCGATTTGAAAATCGAAGAAGATCTAAACACAAGAAATCATTGCAATTTAGGGTTTGAGCAATTCGAATTTCGAAGGAGCAGGATTGCTTTATCCATCCCTCAACAGACGAATCAACACGATCAGCGAATATGAAAGAAATAAAGCGAATGGGATGTACCTGAATAAGATAGTACCGGGTTTAAGAGATTCGGAAATTAAAGGAAACTTGAACAAAAGAGAGCACCACACTTTGGGGTTTGAGCAATTGGAATTTCGAATGAGCGAGATTACTTTATGCATCCTTGAAAAAGACAAATCAACACGATCAATGACTCGGCAGAAATAAAGCAAATGGAAAAAAGAAATAAGTCCAATCACTTTGAAAGTTTCTCATTTATTTTTCGTAGATATCATTGGAATGCCTCTCCTGTGTTTTTTGCGTCACTGCACACCACATAATATCTAAAGTTTGAAATAGAAATTATAGTTCAATCAACTTGTAGATATGCAAATCACTCATATCTTCACCCTTTTTATTACCCTCATGCAATGGTTGTCATCGACGAATTAGTGCGAATTGGAGATGTCGTCTTGGGACAGTGTTATCATAGGAGCTTCTCATTCCAAACCAACATATCGATTAGTTGTTCATTCTTCAATGAGTATTCAAATCATCATAAGACAAAGCCTCGAGGTAGAAGACATAAATAAATGAATTGAAACATAACAACTCAAGACCAACCCAAAATACACAATAATCAGTGAATGCGAGCAACACTAAACGAATAAGCAACTGCAAATGGTGATCAGTAAAGCATAAGAGATAAATCAACAAAAGAAATAAAGCATCGGCACAACTCTCAAAGAATAAGTCAAACATACCCTCAATAAACGAATCAATACGATAAGTGAATTGGAAGAAATAATGCAAATGGAAAAACGTAACAATTAAAGAGCAACCCAAAATCCACAACGATCAATGAATGTGAGCAACCCTAAACGAATAAGCAACCGAAAACAGTGATCAATGAAGTATAAGAGATAAATCAACAAAAAAAAATAACGCCTTAGCATAACCCTCAAGGAATAAATCAAACATACCCTCAATAAACAAAGCACCACGATCAATGATTCGGAAGAAACAAAGCGAATTGAAAAAAGAAATAAGTCCAATCACCTCGAAAGTTGCTCATCTATTTTTGGCGGATATCATCAAGATGCCTCTCCTGTGTTCTTTGCGTCACTGCACACCACACAACATTTAAAGTTTGAAATAGAAATTATAGTTCAATCAACTTGTAGATATGCAAATCACTCACATCTTCACCCTCTTTATTACCCTCATGCAATGGTTGTCGTCAACGAATTGGTGAATGGCATCAAAACTTACACTCAAGATGAGTAGATCATTTTGAGTAGAAGGATGCCAAGATGTAAAAGGACGCCACAAGCGGCACACAACAACACAAAGACAAAGCAAAACACAAGCACGGCATGAACAACCGACAACTAGATACATAAAGAATTTCAGGCAAGGGAGGAGAAAACCCACTATCACCCGTATCAAGCATCGGCATCCTTGGAAAAAGACAATGAAATGCGTTGGCCGAACGTGGGGAGGCACTCAAGAGTCCCCAGAGAAGATAATTGAGTCAATTCCCCAGCTCCACTGCAACCATTTGTTTCTGAAGTTATCCTCGACATTCCTGAAGGTAACATTCTTATCTCTTACCACTTTAAAGAGATGGTTCTTCATAGCGAGGACAACAAATGGTTGCTCTCTAAAAAGTATACTATTCCTGTTTTCCAAATAATATGACAAAGTGCACCAAAGGAAAAACGGGCAATGCACTTATAGAAATCCTTGCCCGATAGCAAGGTAATGGCCCAATGGAGATTCTCTTTCCAAAACCTGTTATGCTAAGGAAGATTGCATCTGGCCGCCCAAAAGAAAGTGACGTTGGCCGTGACGCGACAACCAAAAAACATATGGTCAAGAGAATCAGGCATATCACTACAAAAAGTGCAAGAACCACTCTCTATTCTACGGTAAGACAATAATGGAGCTTGAGTAGGGAGCCTGCGCTTGGCCATAACCCAAAGATTAAGTTGATACCATGGCACGATTGCGTTATTCCAGACAAACGCGTGCCAATGGACATAGGGCCTCTTCCGCCTAATGGTCTCCCAAGCTGTTGCAACCTTGAACCGGCCCGCGGAGCTCTCCCTCCAGCAAAAGCAACTTCCTCTGCAAGTGTTTGTTTGGTAATATTAAGAGAATTTCTCCAAAGACTTCATGGATACCATGTACTTATTTATCTGAAAAGTGAAGCAAAAGAGAAAAAGAGTTAATGGGAAAGAAACTTCAACAAATTTCTGGAAGACCAAAAGACTTTATTGTACACAAATTGAAGTTTGTTGCTTCGCTTTTCACATTCCTCCTCTTGCATCCCCATGAGAACATCTCTTTTTCCATCACTAGCAGAACTTCCCTGCTTTATGTCTGGATTAATCTCTATCACTTTTTCTTTTTTCAAATTTGTCTCAATTTGTGGCGTTCGTTAAAAAATTGCTACATTGTAATGATTTTATTTACACGATTTGCTTACCCTGCTGATTGGGTGATGTGGAGAGAGAGAGAGAGTTTGCGCTGGCTTAGACAAACTTAGCACCAATGTCTCTACTGACGTGGCAACATCGCAAGAAGCTATGTTGGACTTTAGTATAGACATTAAATAACTTTAGCATCGTGTCAACATTTTCCAACTGCAAAAATAATGAAGGCCTCATGTTGACCCACATGAAAAATTAAGATGATTGATTGAATGAAAAAACTTTAGATACCTAATTGTAAAAGGGGTAATACTATAAGTACTTGCGATGTCATTGTCCCAAAGAGCTTATTATACAATCATTGGTCTAGGTTCAAATCTCAAAAAAACCTTTGTTTATGTGATATTTGTTCTACAAACTCATCCTCTCCATTCATTGCTCGGTCCCCATTTTAATAATTTTCTTTTATGAGATTATTCATTCTTTCATGTGAAAGAAAATAGGAGATAATTTTGTTAATTTCACATGCCAAAATATTTCACTGGCTAAATGTTAAGCACATTGGAAGACTACAAAGTTTCTTAATGTCAATCTCCCTTAGATTTTCTTTTGACTATTCGATCATAAAAATTCAAGCTTTACACTCAAAATTTTTTAGTGGATTATCAAACATTCGGTTGAAAATAAAAAATTTCTTAGTACTTGATTTTCGTTCGGTTGGACATTATATTAATAATATTATCATCACATGTAATTGTACAGGCACACATAATTTAAAACCTTACTATGGTTTCTTTACCAATAACAACTAATTTGCCTAAATAATATTTTTTGTAGATAATTTTGTTCCAACTCTTTGAGAGACCAATTGATATAATCTAAAACGGCTGGTCTGACCCTCAAGAGACAAAATCGATACCAAGAGTCTTATCTAATGCCAGTGTAAACAATTATTGGCTACTTGATAGTGTTGGTGTCATATCGATAGTTTTTGTTTGTGATTTTAATGGAGGTCTCCCATTGACCACATTTGAAATGTCGAGGTAATCGAATGAATGGAAAAAAGAAACTTCAGATACTTAATTGCCAGCATATAGGTAAGAAATTTTATAGGTAAGAAATTTCATGCACCTCATTATTTGGTTTTATTTAAGTCAATTTGATTATTTTTTGGAAGCCATAGATATAGAATGATATATATATATTTAAGTCAATTTGGTTTTATTTAAGTCAATTTGATTATTTCATGCACCTCATTAGGGATATGGTTAAATATATATATATATATTGGTCGAAGGATATAGAATGAAATTGATGGGGCTCATTTTATGGAGTTTTTGCTTCAACCGCTCGCATGTAAAATTCAATAAGCGTCCCCTCTTGAATGTCTTTTTCTTTTTCTATTTAACCATATCCCTAATGCTTGACATAAGGCACAATCAAATTGCATATTTTTTTTATAAGACAATAAATAATCTCTGATTTTATTTGTCATGTATTACTACTAGCGGATTACAAATGATAGTTATAAAGTTATATTTACATGTCAAAAGTATTGAAGTATTAATGATGCCTTGTTGGGACCAAATTAGATTAGTGCATTTGATGATATTATTTTGTTGTGGGTAATTATATTTGGTTCAAGTATGCCAAGTTCTAAGGTTTGAGTGATATTTGGACAATCAACTACAAAAACAGTTCATTTTATTGTAATTCCTAATTTTTAATTACAAATGATCTGCAAATATGTGCGCAATGTCTTCGTCTATACATAGTACGTGTATGAACATTAGTAGTCTAATATAATTTCATATTTTGTAAATAATTGACCTCATTAATTGGGTTCATATCTGAATAGATTTTAGATTAAATCATATTTTTATATAAATTAATAAATTTTAGGAAAGGGAAAGTAAATATATATATTTTTAGTCAGTCATACTCTAATCCTACTCTCATTCTCACTCTCAGACTTTTATCATGCCTCCTTGTAGGGCGTGGGAGTCAAAACTCACATTTAAAACTAAATCGTCCCCACCCCAACCCTCGAGAAGGTGGGATTCAACACCCTCCTCCCACCTCCCCCTTCCGTGTTAGAAGGATGTCCAAGTGGTTGAAAGTAAATAATTAAGAGGGCTCATAAGGAGGAGTTATTCAAGACCGAAAAAAGAAAAAAGAAAAAAAAGAGGAGTTATATATATATATACTTGAAGAGTACCCACGCTACCCATCGGCTTATAATCATTGTGCATGTACTTTTAAAATGAAACTTTAAATCTAGAAACTCATGAGTAACGGTCGTAATTATTCACAACTTATTGAGCTTTTCCTATATTTCTGCTTAGTTCTCTCTTATGTAAAGCAGAAGGGAGCTAATGGAGACCAAAAAAAAAAAAAAAACTACTTAGTTCAGGAAGAGCAAGACATTCACCTACCAAAAACATTAAACAAAGACCAAGATCAAGGTTTTTTTCCCCATCTGTACTTTCTCAATAACCTTATAATTTTGATGTCTTTGTTTCATGCATTATTAGTGAATATGCAATCAATGTAGGCTTTTACATGATAGTTGCAGTGCTAAAGATTTGCAACAAGACGGGGAACAATGATCTATTGAAGGGCGCTAAGGTAGTAACTGATGATAAACTCCCTAGTAGGAGAATCATGGTCCTTTGCACAACTTTCCTATTCATAAGTGTGATGCCTAAATAGTACACTGTACATTGTTAGTTGGTGATGCCTGATGCATTTACTTGTCTAGCGATGAATGAAGCTAACCACAATTAATTCGGCTTACAAATAAGCATTTTTGCGCAACTTGTACTGACTCAAATAAATGTTGACGATCCACCTAACAACAGCATTGTACTTTCTATTATACATTTGTAAGTCATCAAAGACAATTAACTTTAACTATTTGATAAGGAGAGCAGAAACATGTGCCTTGGGCTAAACAAGAAAATGAGTTGGGTGCACTAACAAATCCATGAAGCAAGTTTTTTTTTAATTTTACTCTGAAAATTGGAAATGAATCACAAATCACCAACTAATCCATCAAGCAAGTTGCTTTGGGCTAACTTTTTCGGTTCAAAGGACCACGATTCTCCTATCAAACAATTCACGGTACCAATAATTACTTCCGCACCCTCCAGTAGATCGTTACTGCCCATTTTACGGCAAATTTTTAGCACTATAGTTGCAAAGTAAAATCCTATACTTTAAAAAAAAAACATTTGTAAGATGTAAATTTTTTATGATGATAAGCATGCCCAAGGTCATGTGAAGAAATGTCACCTTTATCCTCTCTTTTGGATGGCCAGAAGAAAAGGTTCTCTCTTTCAAATGACAGCCAAAAGTCTTGATCCAGGGAGAAAAGAGAATAGTTGATTTATCTTGCTCAAGGACACAATGTGCATCAAAACATGATCTCTTTGGTCTAACTCAAATTGCTGGTCATGATAGTATACTCATAATGGACTTTCATCAGGAAGACCAGGACTTTACTGGATATCAGGTACTTTTTCTTTTTATCTAGAAAGTGAAGCAAAAATGAAAAACATCTAATGTGGAAGAAACTTTGATTAATGACAGGAAGACCAAGACTTTCCAGGGTGCAAATTAGGTTCATTGCTTCACTTTTCACATCCCTCATCGATGGTTCTCATGAGAGCTAGTCCAATTCCTGATTTCAATTTAATAAAACTGATGAGTACTCATGAGTCCAATTCCCAGTTCTAGGCATAGAACTGAAGAAGAAGAAGAAGAAGCCAGAAGAAGAAGAAGAAGAAGGAGAAGAAGAAGAAGAAGAAGCCAGAAGAAGCCACGCATTACATGTCTTGTTTAAAACTACAATACTATAAATTAGTATAAGAAGGAAGCTAGAAGGAACCTGAAAAGATCTTTCAATGTTCAAGGGTGAATCAATCCTCGTAAAGTCAATCAAGGGTTTTGTTGAAGCAAAGTGATAACGAGTTAATGGAGAGGGATAACTTTAAAGTCTAGGGGACCAAAATCTTTCAATGTTCAAGGGTGAATCAATCCTCATAAAGTCAATAAAGGGTTTTGTTGAAGCAAAGTGATAACGAGTTAATGGAGAGGGACAACTTTAAAGTCTAGGGGACCAAAATTTTCACCAACTGAAAAGTTTAAACAAAGACCAAGACTTTCGAGGAAGGTTTCTGTCCACAAGTGCTCTGTTCGGGTAAATAGACCATTAACTCAGGAAGACCATGACTTTACTAGACATCATGTACTTTTTGACTACAAAGTGAAGCAGAAGCGAAAGAGAGCAATTGAAAAAAGACAAAAACTTAGCAGGACACATTGAATTTGTTGCTTCGCTTGTCCCATCCCTCCTTTTTCATCCCTATGTGAATGCCTTTGTTTTTCCATTACTAGTACAATTTCCTTATGCGTTACACGCCACGCTTAAAAATTGACCGTCACTATAATTTTCGTCCAACTCTTTCATGCTTAATCCTACTGTGATTTTTTCATTGAGTAATTTCTCTTGTATTTGTTTATTAGAATTATTTATCAATTTACATGGTTCTTTTCAAATTCAAGTTCAATAAAAGGAAAAAGAAAAAAGAAAAAGAGAAAGCAAATAGAAAAAAAAAAGAAAAAAAAAAGCAAAAACTTCAAGAAGGAAAAAAAATAATATTACGAAAATCTTAAATTGTTATACTTGTGATAAATTTACTCCAAACTATATGAAAAACCTTAAACTGGTATATTTATGATAATTCTACTTCAAATGACCACAGAAAAACCCAAACTGATACGTCTGTAATAAGCTAATGTAACAAGCTTTACTTCCGATAGAATTATTGTTGTTGACGACCTCTTTTGTTTCATTTTCTCATGTTCATTATTGGTGATCAAGCTCTGTCCACACACTATTTCATTTGGACTGTTTTCACTCACTTTAAACTAATTTTTTTGACCATCAAAACTCCAAACCAATACATTTGTGACAAATATATTATTCGTTAAATTGGATTAATATTACAAAAAATCACAAAATTGATACAACTATGACAAACGAATAGTAAATTCCAAATTGGTACATCAATTAAGTGTCACATATCATCCAATTCAATAATTTGATAGTAAAATTTAAACGAAACTAACAGACGGTAAATTTATCACAAATGTACTAGTTTGGAGTGAATTTATCAAATGTGTACTAGTTTTGGGTTTCTAGTGATCACAAATTAATTAGAGATAAATTTGTTACAGAGTTATCAATTTGACGTTTTTCATGGTATTAGCCTAAAAATAAAATAAGAGCAAGAATGAGATAAGAGAGCACACCACCGTCCCCTGGCCACCGCCATGTCGTTGCCATCAAGAGCACTGCTTAATGTCACCTTCATGGACAACATTTCCTTGAAATATTATTCTTAGAGCAGTTTCTTAGTTAAGAATAATGACGTGGTAATTACCTAAGCTCTTGTTCAATTTATAATTTTGTATCCAAACTTTTTTCCTTTCAATCAAGAACCTCAATATCTCAAATGTGGCTCAATCTGAGGCATCGGTTAGATAACTTTGTCATGTTGTATGGTTTTGCTAACGTGACTCGCTTACTCAACAAAAATTAAACATAATAAGTGACATGGCTTCTCACCCTCAAATTGAGTGATAAGGAAAGAAAAAAGTATGTTGACTTAGATGATCGTAGCATCTAATATATCTCGACTGACATGGCCAACATGGATAGTTGACGACTATTTAACGGTTTTAGTATAATATCAACATTTTTCATTTGCAATATTACTAGAGGCCTTGAGGTATGTTCGAAAATTTGAGGTAATTGACTAAACGGAAAAAAGATAATTTAAGTACTTAATTACAAAAAAGGGTAATAATTAAGATACTTGTGCGTCATTATCTAAGAATATATCATGTGTTGATTGGTCTAAATTCAAATCTCAAATGCACTTTTGCTTATGCGAAATTTATTTTACAAATTCATCCTCTCAATTCATTGCTTGGTCTTACTTTAATGATCCCTTTTTAAAGATTTCTCATTCTTTCGTGCAAAAGAGAATATTAAATAATTTTGTTAATTTCAAGCTGTTAAGATTGCAGTGACTATAAGTCAACCCCATTGGGAGATTATAAAGTTCTCAATGCTGATCTCCTTTAGATTTTCTGCAATCATTCGATCATGAAGTATCGCTCTTGACCTTTTTTTTTTGGCCAATTCCATTGCTTTCCCTTTGATATCCTCACCAAAACTAAAAACGCATCTGCAGGGAATTTGGCCAAAATCAGATCGCAAGAGTTTGAACACCAGTTCACTTGCTAAACCAGCAAAACAAACCGTATTGGATCCACCTAATTTTAGAGTCTCACGAGTATAGAACTGGGCTTTTGGCTGCTGTTGCACATGGAGGGACTCTAGCACTGAACTCCCATGGACCACCAGCACTTCACTTTACCACCAAGGTTGATCGATTTATGTGTTCATGGGCGATCAACAGCATTACATATCTATAATCATTTGCTCATGACACAATCACCAGTTCACACCTAGTCCAACCGCTTGGACTGCAAACGGGCAACCTAACTGCTACTATGACCGACCCAAGTTTGAAAACATTGGCGAACAGCTCCAACCCTTTTTGAAAAAGGTAGATAGGATTATCTTATATGAATCGAGTCATAATGCACGCAATACTTTTTGCCACGCAACATAAGATGATAGCAAGTGATTATAACTGATAAACATTGATGCTTCTCTTTCTCCTTGATCATATGAGATCTGGAAAACCTTCATAGTGCTCTAAATGAGGTTGATGCTGAACCTCCATGGTACATTACTCCCGTCGTTGCTCTAGTTGGAGCTAAGACTAATGCTTGACCTTTCCCTTAAAAATTTTGCATTAAACTATAAGTCTTTGCTTTGGCATCGCACAAACTTCAATTTAAGATGCTAATAAATCTTAGTCAAGAGGGAAAAAAGTCAACATCTACCGCTCTTAGGAACCTTATATGCTCTGAGGAACTTAGTCAAGCATGGCATGCTATCGAGAGGTTGAAGGACCTTGTCAGGCTTAAGAAGAGATCTAATCGCTGCAATCAAAGAAATGAAATCTATCAACCATTAGATTTTGATATAAAGCAAAAATCAGAAAATGATGCAGTGCAATATATTTAGCTATGCGGTAGCAGTTTGATTTGTCACATATAGTTTTGGATATCATGGTTCTTATGTGCACAAGAAGAAATCTAGCCACAACATTTGGAAGCAAATTACTCAACATCATCTCCAGTGAGTTTGCTAATAAGCAAAAGAAATTTATCGCACAAAGGCATCAAGCAGATGCTAGCCTGCATAACAAATCATGCACTGCGATTCATGGTATGAGGTATAAGAAAGAATGCACATTAGTAATGTCATTTCCACACCACCAAAAGCTGTGGAAAGCCATCTATCATTCAAACTAAAAAACCAGTCTTCCTACTTTCAAAGGCTCTCCTATTTCTTTCTTCCAAACAAAACAGTAAGCTAATGAAATGAATCAACGATAAGTACAGCCCAACATAAACAAAGAATTATATAAACTACTTACCATTTGATGTTGGGTTCTAAAATCCAACAAAGGGAAGTTCTCTAGTAGAACCCAGTAACACGAGTTTGCCATAGTTTTGTGGAGATTTTGAACAGAGATTGCAAGAGCTATGGAAGAGGCAATCGCATAGAAAGCAAATGAAAGTATGTTGCAAAAGGCAGTCTTAGATATTGTGGACCTGAATATCCATGCACAGCAATGAACAATGCATTACTGCAGGGTGAGCTCGGCATCTAATTTGTGACAACAAGAGAGAGAATGTCGATCATCATAGGGGAAGATAGGCTATGTTCTCCCTGATACCTACTAGCCAATCATCTCTTTGACCCAACAATCGAGATTCAAATGCAGGGTGGCAAGTTCATCTTCCAGAATAGCAGATTAGTATTGCAGCACTCATTAAGTCAGTCAGACCAATAACTGAGAATGAACTGGTCACCGTACTTAGGCTGCTTCGGATGTCCTTGCTGGCACCAAGGTGAGCTGAGAGTTGCCAAAAGCATTATCCACACAATCTTTCTGAATCATAGATTTCAGGAGTTCAAGTGGCAATGTTTAGGACTAATGAGGAATGAGATGGATCAGTTCGCTATTGGTTAACCTGGTTTATAGATGTAAGCAGAGCTTGTCTAATAAAATCTGTACAAAAACTTGAAACTTTGAAATTGTGAAGAAGAAGACTGGAAAGCAAGTTATCTTGACAACTTGAATAAGAACGTAAGACCTTAAAATGAATCATGAGACTTGTATATATTGTCAGTTTGATGTATATCCATGAAGGAGCTGTCTCCAACTGCAATATCCTCCAATTCACTGATGGCTTCTATTTGGTTAAGCCGCATAGCAATGCCTCCATCCTCAGAGCTACTATCTAGAAAATCATTATCTTCCATATCTGATAAGTCCATAAAAGTTTCTATCTTTTTCTTCCTCCCTCTGTAACCAATAAGGCTTAGGACCTTTTTCCTTCCAAATAACCAGCGGACATTTCTGAATCAGCTCCGCACCTTCATAAGCTCCTGTCAAGAAGACGCTAAACCTCTTCCCTCTCTCAGAGACATAGAAAACGCCAAAATGCTTCAAAAAGAGTCTCATCAGCTTCTGAGGCATCACGAATTCTCGTCGAAAGTGGGTGAGGTGATCGGTTACCAACCTCTTTTCCATTGTGAAGCTCAGTAACTCATGCATCACCGCAATGGCCCTCTTATCGAATTCTTTCGATCCAGGTTGGAGGCCACGTGCATCAGCATAAGGAGATAAGTAAGACCTTTTCTGAAAGTGCTCAATCTTCCCTCCATATCCATACACGTTCTTGTAACTGCCAGGAAACTTCAAGGGGAAAGATAGGGAAAGCAATCCTGGAGTATGAAAGGCAAATTCTGATACCCCCAATATGGGTTTCTCCAACTTTGTGATAGCCCAAGCAGGATTTCACTCTACGAGCTTGAGATAATCAACTTCATCTGGAGATTTAACCACTTTGAAGTGCTCTGGATACTCATGTACCCACTTGCTCCTAAAATCAGCTGGCAAACCAAAATCTCTCCTGATATGAGCAATTTTATCCACAGGAAGCCATTTATCGACCAAGATCATCAACATCCTAGTCATGTATTCAATGGCCATGCCAGAGTGTCCCTTAATCAGTCTCTCCCCTTCCTCTAACAAGTCTCCAGCTTCTTCAGTCAATTCCAAACCACAATACCCCCTCCTGATCCTTGTACAACTCAAACAGTTTTGGTGACTTCCGAATAAAATCCACTATACCGTTTGGCCTGGGTATAGATCCAGCAACCTCACAGGGATTATCATCTCGAGTTCCTTCTTCAACATTTCCATCAAAATCTCACTAAAACTTCCAGTTGTCCTTGCTCCTATCTTGCCCTCTCTTGCTGGTGGTCATGAATCTATGCTGCGACCAGTTAAGTAAAATCTCGCCAACACTCCAGTTTCTTCTCAGGGTAGGCAAACGCACTAGCAAGGTAACAAAGCAACCAAACTCTCTTGCCGCACTCCATTCATTCGAGGAAGCTACAGTTTTACCAGTGATTTGAAGACGGGTCATGTCAAGATGGTAATGCGTCGCTCCAAATTCAAGAAACAAGCCCAAAAAAAGCAAATACCTCTCGCTCGGGACAAACATCAAACGGCTTACGTGCAATGGAACTAGGAACAACAAGGGCCCAAGACAAAAACATTCGAGAAGATCGCCGTAAATGCGTGATTACCAACTCTCTCACTGATCAGCATCAGTCTCGACTTCGACAGAAGCTGGTTGGGATTTCATACGGGGTTTGTGCGGAGAACGAAGAAGAAGAAGAAGCAGCGAGGCCCGAAGAAGAGGGAACGGGCGGTAGAGACGGAACGGATTGTCGTTTTGATTTTTGCGTTCCTCGTTGCAAGAGAGATGATATTTTGATTTAAATAATTAAAAGAGATCGAGGGTCTTATAAATGGTTTCTTGTGTTTTTTTTTTAATTATAAAATTGAGGCGTTTGAGAGTACATAAAAAATCCGAGTTAAAATCATAATTAAGTAATAATAAAAAATTGCATCATATCAAAACCAAACATTGTATCTCATAGACAATTGATCGTCTTCTCTCATTACACATACGTTTAAAAGCTTACATAAAAGAACAAATTTTTTAGGAAAAATGTCAGAGATTACTAATGGTTCTATATTTGACACAACGATAATGACTTTGGTGGCTCTACCAACTACAATAGATGCACTTGTATCTAAATAATAAGTTTTAAGAGGCAATTGACATTGATACAATGATTTCTAAAGATGAGCACCGATTTAGATCAACCCCGAACCGACCCTAAACCGGCCCAATCTCGATTGGTCTTGAGCCAATTCCTAAGGGGGTTGGGATAAGCCCGGACCGACCTAAACTAACCATGTATATTATATATATAAATTTCGTCTTGTGTTATCTTCTTTCTTATGCAATTTAATTTGCCATATAAATTAGAAAGTAGAAAGAAACCCAGCCCTAATTCGATCCAAAAAAGTAGAAACCCTCTTCACAGGCCTTGGCCTTGTGCTCGACTCTATTCACTCACCTCTAATCTCTCCTCGCTTGCCTCACCTGCTCTTTTTATGGTTTGTCACTTTTAGTAAGTGTGGATGTTCTGTTGTTTTATTATCTTATATTAATGTTTGATATGTATTGGACTTCATAATTCGGTTGTTCAACGTCATACTGTTGATAGATTTGTTATGTGAAATAGTATATTTGCTCTTTTAATAAACATAAAAAATGAAATAAAAAAATCAATTGGTCATGGGTTGACCCTAAAATCGGACCAAACCAATAGGATCAGTTTGGGCCTCGGTCCTAATCTCAACAAAATCGGTCTTTATTCCTAAAAATTGAGGATTAATACTGTACAGATTGATCTCGCCCTTGGGTTAGGTGCTAAACTAGCCCATCCCAAATCATGGTCATCCCTAGTGATTTCTCAAGATTGAAAGCTTTAGAAAGAGTAGGAGGCGCTCATGTGCAAGGCCTATGTCGAGTGCTCAGGCTCTGAAGCTCACCGAGAGCTTCCATAAAAAGGCATAGTCATGTTATACTGATGCGCAAAATTTAACTCGCAATATTACACGAACTTGGAGAGAAGGGGGGTGGTTATAGGGGAGCCACCTGCTTTTGAAAAAAGGTAGTTAGACTAGGGTTAGCCCAGGTATTTTCAGCTCCGAAGTGACTGATTAGGCCTATTTGTTTCCCCACGTTTTTTGCGGATAGCTTGTTCCTAGCTATGGACACTCGTTTCGCTTTAATTATGGTTATGATCTTTCTTTGCTTAGAAAAAAGTAACAAATTATTAAAGATTACACAAGACCCACGATAAGAAGAGTAAAACTAGCAACATAAGATATTAGCTACCGTATCAAGCCTCACTCGGCCGACACATTGGAAACTCATCGAATAAGTGGACCGCTCCCATGGTGATGTAGGGAAATGAAGAATCCCTATTGTTTTTTCCATCTCAGCAGACTAAGGGAAATTATCTTATGGAAGAACTAACCCCGAACTTCAGCGATCTAGGTTGTCCTTTCCACGACCAAAAAACAAAATTTAACTTTTCCGGGGTTATCTACGTTTCCTCTTCATTGGTAAAGAGACAGACGGAGTAAATACTCTCTTCTTTGCGAAAAATACTCTTTCTGCTTTCTAACCGGCCATCGTTATCTCTATCACCACCCGGATCTTTTGCAGCTAAGTTGGATTCCTCAGCATCTTTCGCAGCTTTTCCTTTTTCTGACTGCAAGTGGGCATACAATTTCTATAAAATGAGGTCATTTGGAGGTCCAGGTCTCATTTGACGCGAAAACTCACCAGGACTGAGTCTATGGAAAGATTTGAATTCGATTTAACGTTGCTACATCTAGGAAAATATCACGCTGGGAAGATTAAGAAGATAGCCTTCACTGACCTAGACGGTTTTGCCTCTCTTTGCTCGTCCTGAGCAACTTCAGTC
This sequence comes from Eucalyptus grandis, assembly GCF_016545825.1. NCBI lineage: Eukaryota > Viridiplantae > Streptophyta > Magnoliopsida > Myrtales > Myrtaceae > Eucalyptus > Eucalyptus grandis. The sequence continues at coordinate 44,843,056 of NC_052613.1, read as the reverse complement.
ATATCGTACAATGGCAGATGGTAGAAATCGAATGACAAGCATGGGCTTTAGAATAAGTTAAAAGTGAAGAGAAAACCAACAATCATAATATAGCCAGCATCATCAAAATCGGTAATGGTCTATCGGAAGTAAAACAGGACGATACATTATTAGCTTGTCGGGTCTGAGTGGGACTCATTATGTGACCATGGTGTGATGATTAAATTTTGAACTCCATGATAGCTTTATTACCAAAGAACCCCTTTGGCAATCATCAAACATTTCATGAAACTAATAATCACCATAGGAAATTAGGTGGTAAACCGTCGCCCGCTGCCCGTCGTCGCCCGGTAGCCGGTGGTCGTCGGCGGCCGATGGGCTTTCGGCGGTGGTCGGCGGTGACAGCGGTCGGCAGGGGCGGTCGTGCGGCAGCGACAGCGGGCGGCGGCGGCGCCCGAGGCGGCAGGTGGCGGCGGCGATCCGTCGGCAAGAATAAAAATGAATAAATACAAAAAGAAATTGTTGCGTTACCAAACACATTTCTATTTTTTTTCTATTCCAAGAGTATAAATTTTGTGTCGTTACCAAATGGGTTCTTTTACTCAGAAATTGTTCCCCAGAGCAAAAATATAAAAGAACTATTTCTGAAAAAAAAAAACTCTTTCCGGGAACAGAAGCGTGCGTCATGTGCAGCCCAAACGGCTTAAAATACTTAGAAGTTGTTCTTAGGAATTGAATTAAAAAGAATCATTTCTAATTAGAAATTATTTATGGGAATAGAAACGTTACTAAACGCACTATAAATGCATCATTTTCATGTAAGGACTTTCATCTACTAAATATATTATTTTCTTTCTTGTCTAGGAAGTGCGGCAAAAGTAAAAAAGTGACGGTGGTGGAGAAACTTTCATAGATTTTAGGAAGACCAAGGTTTTTGCAGGCCTTTAGATGGCGAGAAAAATTTAATAAATTTCAAAAAAGACCAAGACTTTGCATGTCACGTGTTTTCATAGTGGTAAAGAAATTATTAAATTTGAAGAAGACCAAGACTTTTGTATGTCTTTTGATAGTGCACGTCCTTTGATGGTGTGAAAGAAACTTTAATAAATTCCAAAAAGAACAAGACTTTGCATGCCATGTGTTTTGATTGTGAGAAAGAAACTAATAAATTCCAAGCCGGTGAAGACTTTTGTATGTCTTTTGATAGTGCACACCTTTTGATGAACGGAAATAAACTTTAATAAATTCCAAAAAGACTAAGACTTTTGCATGTCTTTTGTTGATGGGAAATAAACTTCAATTGATGCCCAAAAGACCAAGACTTTGTATGTCTCTCTTGTCGTTATCGATAGAATTTTCAAACGTTATAAGTCTTACTTAAAATTAACAATATCATAATTTTCCTCCAACTCCTTTCCAATCCAATCATTTTGGGATTTTTCCATTCATTAATCTCTATTGTATATTTTTGAATTTGAGTACAACAAAAGAAAAGAAAAGACCAAAGAGAAGGCCTAAAAGGAAGAAACAACAAAAAGTTAACAAAAAAATAAAGAAGGAAAGGAGCAAGGTAGAGCACCATCAAAGCACGGGCATGGCTGTGTTGCTGCCATTAGCGCTGCCAGTACAGTGATTATTTCCAACTTTGCCATCTTACAATGACCTTCGCAGATAACATTTTTCTTGGGATGCTTTTCTTAGCGCGGTTTAGAAATCAAGGATAATGACATCGAAATTATCAAAACTTTTGCTTAGTTTACTATTGACTATCTAAACTTTCTTTTTTAATCAAGTACCTCATTTTTTAAAATTTGATTCAATTTAAGGCATTTGTTAAATGAATTGTCATGTCATATGATTTTGTTGAAATGATTTGCTCACCATTGGAGATACGGTAAGAGTAAGGTTAGCCATGGCGTAAGACTTAGATGATCCTAGCATTTAATATATCTCAAGTATGTAAAAAAAAGGCTATATGTCAAGCCCATTGAGAGACTAAAGTTCTCGACGTTGATTTCCTTTAGATTTTCTGCAATCATTCAATCATAAAGCATTGCTCTTGCCCCTTTTTCTTGGCCAATTCCATTGCTTTCCCTTTGATCTATTCACCCAAAACTTAAAAATTATGTGCAGGTAGTTTGGCCTAAATCAGTTTGAACCAGTTTGAAAATATACCGATTTTCAAAATTGGATCCACTTAGTTTTAGAGTCCCACGGGTATAGAACTGGGCTTTTGGCTACTGTTGCACATGGAGGGACTTGAGCACTGAACTCCACGGATCACTGGCACTTCACTTTACCACCAAGGTCAAATCCACAACATTACTTATCTATAATCGTTTGCTCATGACATCCTCACCGATTCACCCGTCATCTAACTGCTTGGACCACGGACCAGCAACCTAACTGGTTCTCTGACTGGCCCAAGTTTGAAACATTCAAAACTCCAATCCCTTCTTAAAACAAGTAGGTATGATTATCTAATATGAATTGAGCCATAATGCACGCAATACTTTTGCCATGTAACAGATGATGATAGCTAAGTGATTATAACTGATAAACATTGATGCTGCTCTTTCTCCTTGATTGTATGAGGTCTGGAAACCTTCGTAGTGCTCCAAATGAGGTTGATGCTCAACCTCCATGGTACATTACTTCTGTCGCTGCTCTAGTTGGAGCTATGACTGATGCTTGACTTTTCCCTTAAAAAAATCTCGTATCCAACAGGGAATACTTGCTTTGGCATCACACAGACTTTGATTTTAGATGCTAATAAATCTCAGTCAAGAGGGAAAAAATTTAATGTCTACCGCTCTTAGGAACATTATATGCTTTCAGAAACTTAGTTGAGCATGGCATGCTGTCGAGGGGTTGGAGCACAATGTCGTCAAGCAAATGCTAGCCCATGTAACAAATCATAAAGGCAATTCATGCTATGAGTTATAAGCAAGAATGCACGTTAGTAATGTCACATAACCAAAACCTGTGGAAAGCCATCTATAATTCAAATTAAAAAACCAGTCCTGCTATTTTCAAAGGTTCTCCTATTTCTTTCTTCAAAACAGAATAGTAAGCTAATGAAATGAATCAACCATAAACACAGCCCAACATAAACAAGCAGTAATAAAAACTACTTACTGTTTGATGTTGGGTTCTAAAATCCAACAAAAGGAAGTTCTCTTGTAGAACCCAAAAACAGGAGTGTGCCATAGTTTCATGGAGTTTTGAACAGAAATTACAAGACCTATGGGACAGGCAATCGGACAAAAGCAAATCATGTTGCGAATGCGCCTCAAATATTGTGGACCTCGAATATCCATGCACAAAGGATGAATAAGGCATTACCGCAGGGTGAGCTTGGCATCTAATTTGTAACAACAAGAGAGAGAATGTTGATCATTGTAGCAGCAGAGGCTATGTTCTCCATGATAGCTACTACCCAATCATCTCTTTGACCCAACAATTGAGATTTGAATGCAGTGTGGCAAGTTCATCTTCAGAATAGCAGATTAGTACGGCCGCACTCATTAAGTCAGACCAATAACTAGGAATGAACCAGTCACTGTAAATAGACTACTTCTGATGTCCTTGCTGGCATCAAGGTGAGCTGAGAGTTGCCAAAAGCATTATCCGCACATTCTTTCTGAAGCATTGATTTCAGGAGTTCCGATGGCAATGTTTAGGACTAACAAGGAATGAGATGGATCAGTCCGTTATTAATTAACTTGGTTTATAGATGTAAGCAGAGTTTGTCTAATAAAATCTGCACAAAACTCGAAACATTGAACTTGTGAAGAAGAAGACTGGAAAGCAAGTTATCTCAACGACTTGAATAAGAACATATGACCTTAAAATGAATCGTGAGGCTTGTATTTATTGTCAATTTCATGTATATCCATGAAGGAGCTATCTCCAACTGCAATATCCTTCCAATTCACTGATGGCTTCTATTTGGTTAAGCTGCACAGCAATGCCTCCATCCTCAGAGCTACCCTCTAGAAAATCATTATCTTCCATATCTGATAAGTCCATAAAAGTTTCTTTTTCTTCCTCCCCGTACAACCAATAAGGCTTAGGGCCTTTTCCTTCCAAATAACCAGTGGACATTTCTGAATCAGCTCCGCACCTTCATAAGCTCCTGTCAAGAACACACTAAACCTCTTCCCCCTCTCAGAGACATAGAAAACGCCATAATGTTTCAACAGGAGTCTCATTAGCTTCTGAGGCATCGCAAATTCTTGTGGAAAGTGCACGAGGTGATCGGTTACCAACCTCTTTTCCATTGTGAAGCTAAGTAACTCGTGCATTGCTGCAATGGCTCTCTTATTGAATTCTTTCAATCCAGCTTGAAGGCTACATGCATCAGCATAAGGAGATAAGTAAGACCTTTTCTGAAAGTGCTCAATTTTCCCTCCTTATCTACACACCTTCTTATAACTGGCAGGAAACTTCAAGGGGAAAGTAGGGAAAGCAACCCTGGAGTATGAAAGGCAAATTCCGATACCCCCAATATGGGTTTCTCCAACTCTGTGATAGCCCAAGTAGGATTCCACTCTACGAGCTTGAGATAATCAACTTCATCTGGAGATTTAACCACTTTGAAGTGCTGCAGATACTTGTGTACCCACTTGCTCCTAAAATCAGCCGGCAAACCAAACTCTCTCCCGAAATGAACAATTTTATCCACAGAAGCCATTTATCGACCGACATCATCAACATCCTAGTCATGTATTCAACATCCATGCCAGAGTGTCCACTAATCAATCTCTCCCCTTCCTCTGATTTCAGGCGGGGTTTGTGCGGAGAACGAAGAAGAAGAAGAAGCAGCGAGGCACGAAGAAGAGGGAACGGGCGGTAGAGATGGAACGGATTGTCGTTTTGATATTTGCGTTTCTCGTTGCAAGAGAGATGATATTTTGATTTAAATAATTAAAAGAGATCGAGGGTCTTATAAATGGTTTCTTGTGTTTTTTTTTTTTTTAATTATAAAATTGAGGCGTTTGAGATTACATAAAAAAATCCGAGTTAAAATCATAATTAAGTAATAATAAAAAATTGAATCATATCAAAACCAAATATTGTATCTCATAGACAATTGAACGGCTTCTCTTATTATACATACGTTTAAAAGCTTACATAAAAGAACAAATTTTTAGGAAAAATATGTCGAAGATTACTAATGGTTCTATATTTGACACAATGACATTTGGTGGCTCTACCAACTACAATAGAAGCACTTGTATCTAAATAATGAGTTTTAGGAGGCAATTGACATTGATAAAGTGATTTTTAAGGGTGAGCACCGATTTAGGATCAACCCTAGACCAACCCTAAACCGGCCCAATTTGGTTGGTCCTGAGCCAATTCCTAAGGGGGTTGGGATAACTCCGAACTGATCCAAACTATATATATTGTCTTGTGTTCTTTTCTTTCTTACGCAATTTAGTTTGCCATATAAATTAGAAAGTAGAAAGAAATTCAGCCCTAATTCAATCCAAAAAAGTAGAAACCCTCTTCACTGGCCTTGGCCTTGTGGCTCGACCCTATTCACTCACCTCTAATCTCTCATCGCTTGCCTCACCTGTTCTTTTTATGATTTGTCACTTTTAGTAAGTGTGGATGTTATGTTGTTATATTATCTTATATTAATGTTTGATATGTATTGGACTTCATAATTTGGTTGTCCAATATCATACTGTTGATGGATTTGTTATGTGAAATAGTATATTTGCTCTTTTAATAAATATAAAAAATGAAATAAAAAAATTAATTGGTCATGAGTTGCTCCTAATCGGTTTTTATTCCTAAAAATTGAGGATCAATATTATATAGATTGATATCGCCCTTGGGTTAGGTGCTAAACCAGCCCATCCCAAATCATGGTCGTCCCTAGTGATCCAAGATTGAAAGCTTTAGAAAGAGTAGGAGGCGCTCATGTGCAAGACCTATCTCGAGTGCTCAAGCTCTGAGGCTCACCGAGAGCTTCCATAAAAAGGCATAGTCATGTTATACTGATGCGCAAAATTTGCCTCGCAATATTACACGAACTTGGGGAGAAAGAGGGGTGGTTCTAGGGGAACCACCTGCTTTTGAAAAAAGGTACTTAGACTAGGGTTAGCCCAGGTATTTTCAGCTCCGAAGTGACTGATTAGGCCTACGTTTCCCCACGTTTTCTGCTGATAGCTTGTTCCTAGCTATGGACACTCGTTTCGATTTGATTATGGTTATGATCTTTCTTTGCTTAAAAAAAAGTGACAAATTATTAAAGATAACACAAGACCCACGATAAGAAGATCAAAACTAGTAACACGAGATATTAGCCACCGTATCAAGCCTCACTTGGCCGACACATTGGAAACGCATTGAATAAGTGGACCGCTCCCATGGTGATGTAGGAAAATGAAGAATCCCTACTTTTTTTTCCATCTCAGCAGATTAGGGAAATTATCTTCTGGAAGAACTAACCCCGAACTTCAGCGGTCTAGGTTGTCCTTTCCACGACCAAAAAGGAAAATTGAACTTTTCCGGGGTCATCTACTTTTCCTCTTCATTGTTAAAGAGACAGATGGAGTAAATACTCTTCTTTGCGAAAAATAGTCGTTCTGCTTTCTAACCGGCCATCGTTATCTCTATCACCACCCGGATCTTTTGCAGCTAAGTTGGACTCCTCAGCATCTTTCACAGCTTTTCCTTTTTCTGACTGCATGTGGGCATACGATTTCTATAAAACGAGGTCATTTGAAGGTCCAGGTCTCATTTGACGCGAAAACTCACCAGGACCGAGTCTATAGAAAGATTTGAATTCGATTTAACGTTGCTACATCTAGGAAAATATCACATTGGGAAGATTAAGAAGATAGCCTTCACTGACCTAGACGGTTCTGCCTCTCTTTGCTCGTCTTGAGCAACTTCAGTCATATTGTACATAAGCATGTTTCCAGAAATGGCAGATGGTAGAAATCGAATGACAAGTAGGGTTTTAGAATGAGTTAAAAGTGAAGAGAAAACCAACAATCATAATATAACCAGCATAAACAAAATCGTAATGGTCTATCGGAAGTAAAACAGGACGATACATTATTAGCTTGTCGGGTCTGAGTGGGACTCATTATGTGACCATGGTGTGATGATTAAATTTTGAACTCCATGATAGCTTTATTACCAAAGAACCCCTTTGGCAATCATCAAACATTTCATGAAACTAATAATCACCATAGGAAATTAGGTGGTAAACCGAGACTCGCAATGAACCAGTATAATATTCACAACACTCGAGCTTCATCGGCCACGACTCATCAAAAGCCCTTTACCAGCTTCAAAGCCACGTCCGATTTGATAATTTGAGGAAGTCCAGTTTTCTGTGTTGCTTCTTTCCTCATAATGTCGTCTTTAGCAGCCTCCAACCGATGCAAACAAAGGACTACATTTTTCTGTCGGGGACTTATCCTTCAAAGTCAGTTTCCCGTCGTGTGATGATGTCTAGGGGGAATCCCGAATTTAATATAATCACCAATTATTATTGAACGCACTCTATTTCACATACACACAGCACGTTTCGTCGTTAGAAACAGAGATGGGGACAATTTTTCGAAACGTAGTGTCGCGACCTCTTTTTTTCCGGCGCCCGCAATCGGGTACAAGCGCCTAAGGAGGCTAATGGCTCGGCTGAATTTAATTATGCCCGGACTCTCCCAAGTCCACTAATTCACGACTTTAATAGTTTGAGTTTTTAACCTATAAATCAATTTTTAAATGGAGTCGCCACTAATCGATTTGGAGTGGGTCGATTAGAAACCCAAGCGAAGTATCGGGAGAAATACTCGCTCTGCGCAACCAGAGAAATTAGGATCGGGGACTTGATTACACTAGTTAATCACTAATGCCCTTTCGGTACCTAATCTTGTTTAAACCCTAAGGCTTTTGGATGTTTGAGAGATTTTCCATGCATTTTTGGGAGGAAAAACATTTTTTGAGTCATTTTCTAATTTTTGGACACAAAAGGGATTTTTTGGGTTTTTTGGGTATTTTTTGGAAAAATACAAGTCTTTTTGGCTTTTCTGAATTTTTTTGGCTTTTTCATGAATTTTTGGCTTTTTTTTTGGAAAATAAAATATTTTTTAATATTTTTCAAAATATTCTTGGAAAATAAATTATTTTTTATTTTTCTCGATTTTTTAGAAAATAAAACATTTTTCGACATTTTTAAATATTTTTGATTTTCTGGAAATTAAAACATTTTTTTTTTTTATTATTATTAATTTTTAAATATTATTTTATATTATAATAATATTTAAAACGAACCGGCGGATCCCCGAGTTGGGTCCGACCCGCTTCGTCTGTGTCTCGTGTGGGCCCGACTCAGGTTTTTTTCCTCCCATTTTTTTTTAAAAAAGGCCCAAACCGCTCTTGGCCCGTTTTATAAAAAACTCCAGTTCAAAAACTACCCGGCCCACGCGCGAATGGCCCAAGTTGGTCGAAACCCTACCCGGTGAGGTGCGCCCGCCCGATTTTCGGCCGCCTAGGTCTCGCGAAACCCTACCCGGTTTCGCGAACCACGCCCGACCCGCTCGACCCGACGCGACGCGGATCGCTGGTTGGGGGTGTCACCGGACAGCGGCGCGGCGCCTGACGACGGCGGCGACATGGCGGACGGCGGCGGTTAGGTTTCGAGAGGGGAAGCAGCGACGGGGATGGCGCGAGTAGGGATCGTCGTCACCTATCCTCGGCGTCGGCACGGCACGGCAAAGACGGCTTGATGACGGCGGCCCTTAAACTTGGACGGCGTCGGGAAAACAGCAGCGGCGAGGCACGGGGCGACAAGATATCGTTTGACGGCGTCGGGGCCCGTGCTCGGCCACAATGACGGCGGGCCCGGCTCGGGCGACTCGGCAGACGGCAGATTTCCGGATCTCGCGCCTGATCTCGACCCTCTCTCCTCCGGATCTTCTCTCGCTCAGCTCCTTCCGCTCGGATCTCACCCTCTTCGCTTGTCAACCCGACCTTGCTTCTCTCTCACTCAGGCCAGATCCGAGCCTCCACCGGCCGGATCTGACCTTCTCGGACTCGCTAGCCGGCGGCCTCCCCCGAAGTCTCTCGGTGGGAGGTCGGCCCGAGCTCGCGACCCGAGTTCTCTCCCGCACTCGCCCTTCAATCCTTCCCGATGTCTCTCGGTGAAGGATTTCCGAGCTCGCCCGTGCCGTTCTTCGACAAAGGTGGTGCCCTTTTATAGGCGAGGGAATCCGGTCGACGGAGCTTCGACCGCGCCCTTCGCGCGCGGCGGTTCTCCTTGGCTGAACCGGCGTCCCATCCAAGCTCATCCAAATAAGCATGCTTGGCATTGATGGCGCTTCGCGATCTTATCTTCTCCGGCCGACGTCGGCCTACTCTCCTCGGCCGTAGGCCGTCCTTTGCGCGCGTCGTCGTCTTCTGCGCGTGAACTACAGAGGCGGAGAAAGAAGGAGCGAGGAAGAAGAAGAGGGAAGAAGAAGAAGGAAAAAAAAAGGGGTGGGGCCAAGTCGTGTGAAAAAGAAAGAAAGGGGCTGCTGCTTTTGTTTTTCTTTTCCTTTATTTTTACTATTTTTTGTTGTTTTTGCTATTTATTTGGTTTTTGTTCATTATTCAAAAAGACAAAATAAAAACTTAATGAATAAAATAGACCTAATTAAAATTGAGGTGTCAATCACCCTCTTTGAAGGTGAGTTCGCAGAGGTTGCATTCAAAGACGGTGATGCCTCAATTTTATCCATGCATGCGTAGTAGATTATATTTTATTTGGAACTTATTATTCTAAAGAGCAATATAACTTTACATATACTAAGACAGATAAGAAGATACATGTAGTTACTTACCGAGAGTGAGTGAGATAGGGTGTGAACCCCGAGTTTTGGCAAGTATCAAGGCGTCATCTTACCTGGTGATATGAAGAGGTTGCTTTTCCAGGGCTCGAACCATTCTTCGGTCGCCTGTTAAAACAATCCATGATTTGTCTAGGACCCGAACCTTTCTTCGGTCGCCTTGACGGGAGATGCGTCAACCTTTCTCAGGGCATCTATTTGTGGGTGCCTGATTTGTATCGAGGACACTAGTTGGTACCCGACCTTTCTCGGGAGATGCGCCGACCTTTCTCAGGGCATCATATTTGTGGGTGCCTGATTTGTATCAAGGACACCAGTTGGTACCCGACCTTTCTCGGGAGATGCGCCGACCTTTCTCGGGGCATCATATTTGTTGGGGTGTCCGACTTCCGTTGAAGACACCGGTTGGTACCCGACCTTTCTCGGGAGATGCGCCGACCTTTCTCGGGGCATCGATTTGTGGGGCGTCCGACTTACGTCGAAGACATCGGTTGGAACCCGACCTTTCTCGGGAGGATGCGCCGACCTTTCTCAGGGCATCAATTTGTGGGTGCCTGATTTGTATCGAGGACACTGGTTGGTACCCGACCTTTCTCGGGAGATGCGCCGACCTTTCTCAGAGCATCTATTTGTTGGGCGTCTGACTTCTGTCGAAGACACCAGTTGGAACCCGACCTTTCTCGGGAGGATGCGCCGACCTTTCTCAGCGCATTTATTCTGGAAGATACCTGGACATTCACAAGCATATCAAAGAGTACTTGGATATTCACAAGTACTAACATGAATGATATTTGGGCCTTTGCAGGCGTCGAAATGGGTATTTGGCTGATCATAGGCAATGGACGGGTATTTGGATGATCACAAGTGCGAACTCTTGGAGGATACCTGGACGTTTGCAAGTATCGAAGGGGTACCTATACGATCACATGTACAAACTCTTTGGAGATATCAAGCATCGAAGGGGTACCTGGACGATCACAGGTTCAAACTATTTGGGGATACCTGGATGATCACAAGTATCGAAGGGGTACCTGGACGATCACAGGTACAAACTCTTTGGGGATACCTAGATGATCACAAGCATTGAAGGGGTACTTGGACGATCACAGGTACAAACTCTTTGGGGATACCTGGATGATCACAAGTATCGACGGGGTACCTGGACGTTCACAGGTACAAACTATTTGGGGATACCTGGATGATCACAAGTATCGAAGGGGTACCTGGACGTTCACAGGTACAAACTATTTGGGGATACCTGTATGATCACAAGTATCGAAGGGGTACCTGGACGATCACAGGTATAAACTCTGAAGGAAGAATCAAGGCATACCTGAGATATTCGTGTGGAAATATCGAGGATGGGTCTTGCATATACGTGAAGGTCTCTCACCTCCTGGTAATGGGGAATATCGAGGACGTACCTGGGATATTCATGAAGGTCTCTCACCTCCTGGTAATTGGGAATATCGAGGACGTACCTTGGATATTCATGAAGGTCTCTCACCTCCTAGTAATTGGGAAATATTGAGGACGTGCCTCGCATATTCATAAAGGTCTCTCACCTCCTAGTAAATGGGAATATCGAGGACGTGTCCCGCATATTCATGAAGGTTTCTCACCTCCTGGTAACATGAACTTGAATGTAGCACGAGGCTTACCTGGATGGCCGCAGGCACTTAAAAGGGGTGGAATACTTGGATAGCTACAGGTGTACAAAGTACTGGAATACTTGGATGAACACAAGTATTTAATGATACGATCTGGGACCACTCAGTTGGTCCAAGTGTAAGAAAGCATACCTGGGTAGGCGTAGGCACACAAAGTAGTGGAATGCTTGAACAACTGCTATTATTTGGGGACAACTTGGGCAAGTTGAGTGTCTTGAAAAGGAAGTACCTGGACAATGGTGTGTACTTTGACGATATGGGGATACCTAGACAACAAAAGAGGTATTCCAAGAGATACTTGGTCACCACAAGTATCAATACTCATGGACAACTCGAACAGGTCGAGTGTCAGGAAAAGGGAGTATCCGAACGGTGGCCGGTACTCAAAGACAATAGGGATACCTAGACAGCAGTAGGTATTCAACAATAAAGGAATACTTGGTCAGTTACAAGTATCAATACTCTGGGAACAACTCGAACAGGTCAAGTGTCAGGAAGAGGGAGTATCCGAACGGTGGCCGGTACTCAAAGATAATAGAGATACCTAAATAGCAGTAGGTATTCAATGATAAAGAGATACTTAGTCAGTCACAAGTATCAATACTCTTGGGACAACTCGAATAGGTCGAGTGTCAGGAAAATGGAGTATCCGAACGATGGCCGGTACTCTAAGACAATGGGGATACCCAAACAACAGTAGGCACCCAAACTCAAGGGACGACTCAAATAGGTTGAGTGTCAATAAGAGAGTACCTGAACAGTGGTAGGTACTTTAAGACAAGTGGGGACAGGGATATGTTTACCTGGCAATATTTCTGATTTCTGAGAGTATGTCTACTATTTGCACAATATGCACACATGATTGTATATGCTGTAAATTCATGAGTTCAAATGAGATTCATGCATGATAATTTTGTCAGTTTTGCATCTTTTGATTTTCACTGGGGAAGATTTTGAAAGACAACCTTCATTTAGAATGTAGATGTCTCGAGCATGCCAGATGAGGGACTTTCAGTCTGAAAGGACTTTTCACTCACTCTCATGGAAAAGGCTATCCTGACCATTGATGCAGGATTCATAAGGACCACACTATCTCACCGTTATCATGTCGCCAGGGGTCCGAGTATTCTCGCAAACATGCGACTTTACCAATGTGAGAGGTCTTTGTTGAAACTATGATGAAGTCTTGGCCAAGGTGGCTCATCGAAGGGGACCGTCGAGGTCAAGGCTCATGAACAAAGTGCTGCACGATCATCTCCGGGTTTGCAAGTCAAGAGTCCTGCGAAAAGAGATAGAATAGTCTTGCTCGTACTTCTTCGAGCGATGCTTATAGACATATGAAATCCTACGTTAATTGAAGTGCCCCTAGTCTGAAGAGACTTTTACAATGGGATGCAACGTAGGCTTGATTCATGTGTAAAAAGGTAGAGCTAGTCATTGCCTTGGCATTTGTCACTAGTCTTTCTTCTCACTATTAAATGGAGGTTCTATGGACCACAACAGCAACATTTTCTTGGCTGCATTTTTGACTGGGGGACATTGGCCTTGCTTTTACCAGGCACACTGCTTTTTTCATGCCCCTATTTTTATTCCAGTTCTTCATTTATGGCCATTGACCTTGCTTTTACCAGGTACACTGCTTTTTTATGCCCATGTTTTTTCATTCTTTGTTGCTTGAGAGCTGATCTTGACAAGTTCAAGCAAACGCCTTTGTTAGACTGTTGAGTCTTCATCTTTTGACGGCGCTTTTGATTATGCTACTCAAACGGCAGTAGCTTCTGCTTTGCCTCCATGTGAGGGTGAATTTACAGACTCAATTGAGTTGTACAATAGATACAAGTTCGTAAAGAAAGAATTGCTCTTCATGACTCTAGGGCACTTAAATTAATGCGAGTGTTCATATGCAATAAAGACACTCGAAGATTGATGCAAGTGTAAGCAAGAAAATTTCTATCCCCTTTCTCACCTTGTGATGCCGACTTGCTTTCGACTTGCCCCAAAGGGGGTGGTTCTTTGACGGGATATGAGAGAAGCTTCACCAGTGTATGAGGCTTAATGGGGTGAGCAATGAAATGCCTCTCACTGTTTTGGTTATCGTACCATTCGTGAGAGAACTCTTTACCCTGCAGCCATGGAATCTTCTGTACTCATCTCACAAGTGTATACATGGGGAACTGTGTGTAGGATATGGCTTGCCTTCCATCATTCTGACGCGCCTCATCCAGCATGCTTAATTAATCTTGTATTCTTCACTTAGCTGTCTATTATGATAATCCTCAGTGGAATCGGTGATTTAGACAGACGGAATCATCATGCGAATTCATCCGAAATGACATGCAACATTTTGAATATGATGGAGTTTGAACTCTTCAAAACAAGTGAATAGTTTTGACTCGCAAAAGACCCTATTGACAACTTTAGGGCTAACATAATGGTGTTTCCAAATATGTTAGATTTTGAACATCAAAAGGGTTTATTCGCAAATGGACGTCGATGGTTGTCCCTATTGATTAGGAATATGACACATGAATGATCGGTCGGGGTTGGGAATCTGATCGGGCATCTCTGCTTTTGCCCCCTCGCAGAAGAGAAGATGTACAAGTAGATCAATTAGTCTAGCCAAAATCAAATGTGAGTTGAGGCCTGAAGATTTTCTGTCATTTGCTTTGGCGATTACTCAGGACGCAATTTCGTTTAGGAGAGTTTGTCATGTCTCTCATTGATTTGTGATTTTTGTTTTTGATAGTCGTAATCCCCGCAACAAACAAGACATGCTTCACATTGATTCGTTATCTTTACTCCCGACAAATCGGGTGATCCCGCAACAAACAAGAGGGAATGTGTTAGTCATGAACTCTTTCAAGAGTCGAATAATCGGAATCGATACAACTTTACCCTTTCTTGGTTTGCGATGATTGGGTGAACTCAAGTGAGAGGGGGACACAAAGTCCTATGTCCCTTGCTTCGTTAGGTCAATTATTCTCTCGAATTTGCTCCCGGATGACATGTCTTTTTACACGAAGCCAGGTGAATTTGATGTGGGTCATTCTCATGAACCTCACTGGGCCAATATCGACCATCAAGTTTGGTTTTTGATTCCCAATGTTTCCTGTCAATAGGGAAAATACGTCAAAAGTGAATTCAAAGAAGGGGGAGTATTAGGAATGATACCAAATTACTCTTCTCCAAAGTTTGTATTTGTTGACTCCTGATGATGTTTAAATGTCGATGACAGCCTTTTCGTCTTAGCATAGTTGGACATTTCTTTCGATTGGCCTTCCTCACTTGTGACCATGTATGTATGATTGCTGGTCGTTGATTCATTTTCAACGCCTTCCTTCTGTGGAATTTCTCCTTCTGTCTTTAACTATGGCATCATTGGGCAAAAGTCATGTACCTCAAGCTTCTGTGGAATCTGAGATGGACAATCAAAACCTCTAATTTTCTAATGGCAATTACTTCTTGTGAGAGCATGCATCTGGAACAAGAAGTCAGGTTTCTAGGTCCTCATTTTGAATAATGGGCTAGAGACTGCTTCAACTGTCTGGATTTCTTCCCTGTTGACAGTAACCAATTTAAAGAAAGAGAAGCAAATCCTTCTTTGTGCTTCTTGGCTCGTAGAAGCCGGAAGTCCTCACAATGAACTCGGGACATCCCGCCTTTGAGCTATCATGTTATGCATGCTTCAAGTTTGATAATATGCCTCGTGCCTATTACATCCCATCATTCATTTCCTGTAGACGGCAGAGAGAGGATGTCATTTTTGACATTATGTTTAGGGAATAGGATTTACCATTTTGAAACGTAATGATCCTTTCTGTTTGCCCCTGCTTTCTTGGCAGGGTGTCACTGAATTCGGTGAGTTCACATAATGTGCTTGCTTCAAATGCCCCATGTTGCACTAAGTCAAAGGGAACGGGAATGATCTTCTGAGACATGAAGTGAGTAAGTCAGAAAGACAAACATGATTAAATTTATCATTTTTTTTTAAAGATTTTGGTGATGAAGTGTTTTTTGTTTTCAAAATATGTATTCAGGGGAGAAAAAGCATGAGGAAGCCCAGCCTCGCATTCTCCTTGGATGATATATTTTTTCATGGTTGGATAGCATCACCGGGCTGGTTTGGAGTACCGCCTCATGCTCTTTAAAACAAAATATTATAACTGTACAATAGAGTACTTGGAATGGAAAATACAACCATAGCACACTAGATAAGATAATAAACATATAATTACAAAAACAAGTAAAACCCATGAAAACCCCTAAAGGAGCGCTTTGATAGTGCTGGTCTTGAAATTAAGCGCCTTTGAATTCTTCGCCTCCAAAGACTCGAAATATTCACATGAAAGGACCACTTCATTGAGGCTATGGAGATGCAACCCATGCAACCAACAACGATGTTTGCGAGGTAAAGCCCCTATGAACAGCTTTATCATTTCTTCTTCGACCAACTGAGGGTAAGTTTGCATCATAAAAGCCTCCCACCTCCTTGCATACGCTCGGAAATCCTCCATTGGTCTTCTTTTGAAGTGAACCAAGCTCGACAAGGCACTTCATTCCCAATCCGGCTTTGATACCGGCGTGAATGCAAGAAGACGCTCATTCCAATCTCTCATGAGGTAGATATCTCGCTGTGATGAACCATTGTAATGCAGATCCCGTAAGACTCTCTTGGAAGGCCTGAGCGGTGAATGACATCGGGCCATAGTACCGACTCATTTTAGCATGGAGATATTGCAAGTGGGTCACGGGGCAAGTCGTGCCGTTATACTTGCGGAGATTGGGTATCCACATTTCTATAGGGGTCATGATCCTACGAGGGCAAGACGAGCCTGGTATGTCTTGGTTAGGCCACTGGTTTTCCCACTGCATATATGTTGTAGTGGTGAATTTTTCTGTTTCAGGAGAGTTGGATTCTACTGAGATTACCCCATTGCTTTCTTCTTGGTCAAAATTTCCAAATGAGGATAAAGTATTGAAGCTATCCTCATGGTTAGAGGAAGAGCTTAGTACTTCGTTAGGATCATGGCGGATAAAGACGTATGCTTCCTCTTCTGACGGGCCTTCATCCCCGGATGAGACTAAGAAACAAGTATACGATGAATCGTCGCCATTGTCGAAATAACGCTGGAAGTCCTTTGGGGTTGTATTCTTGGGGATGGTAGCCTTCAAAGCTGTATTCTTGGGAATGCTCGAAGCTTGGGTGTGGTGGCTCGTCGACAGACGCTGCATTGATTTGCTTAGGCTTTCTTTTCTTGGCCCCCGGTCCAGATCTTTGAGTAAAGCCCTTCGTTTTGCCAGCTCACTCACAAAGGAAGTGAGAGACATTGGAGTTTCACTATCCGATTCACTTCCCAAGTTGATAGGGGTTGGTATTTTTGGACCCTAGCTCTTGGAGTAAGCTTGGGAGTTGTCTTGTCGTGCCCCGGTCTTGAACAGGCTCTGTGTCTTGGATCTCGTACAAAGGCTCCTTGCCTTTCCTAGTGGGAAATTTTCCAGTAATAGGGTGTTGTTCAGCTGCCCATTTATCATGCAAGGCTTCATTGACATGCTATTCTCCTATCTCAGCGACTAACGGTTCCTTTTGCTCCGCGATCATCGGCTCTTCGTAGGGTAGGGTGATGTCAAGATTATACTCTTGGTGAAAAACATGAATTAGTTCCCTCCAGGTTTTAAGGGGACTAATCTTTTTGACAATGTACCATCGCAAGGCAGGGCCAGTCAAGCTCGATTGGTACGATTGAATCATCCTTCGAACTAGGTAGGCCTGTAAGTAAGTCTCTGGACGGGGGGTATCAGCATACCTTTCGCATTCGGGTGCTTTGAGTTTTTCGGGGATCTCAATGCCGGCGTAATTGGACAGTCCATGGGATTTCGCCCCTGCACCGACTTAACTTTTCATGATCTTTCAAACCGTCTATGGTACTCGGCTATTTTCTGGCAAATTTGCAGGTGTCATGACGGTGTTTAAGGCAACTATAGAGTTAAGCTCAGCTTGAGTGGATTTCATTTGTCTCGAGAGTTGTTGAAGGACAATGGACATCTGTCCTACGCCATCTTCAATGTTAATGAGGCGATTTTGTACATCATTCTGATCGAGCCCAACTGTATGAGGCCATTCGCGAGTGATTGGTGGCTGCCGATTCATAGTTACCTGTTTGTTGCGAAAGCAATGAATGAGCATGAAAGTAAACAAAGATTGACCCATGGCAATGGTCTAACTGCTTTTTTATTTATCAAAAGAGGATTTTATAGGCTGCAGACTTCTGACGTCTAGAACTTGAAATTGAAATGACAGAATGAAATACTAGATATTAAACAAAAGTCCCTAAACAATGGGACGAAACTTTCACACTATTAATACTAAGGGGCACATGATTGCCAATTTATATGCGACGGGGAGCCTTGTTCTTGCGAGAATGGTTGCTTACTTGGGCTGGCTCTGAGGTGTGCATCCAGTCCATTCCCAAATCCCTCTCCATGAGTTTTGCTTGCTCGTGTGGGCCGCTCTCGCCGATTGAGTGAGGGACCGATGGCTTCCATTTTTTCGGGATGCGATGGTTGTGGATGTAGGACATGGAGGCGTGGTGGGCTTTTTCTTCTCCCTCAAGCCCTTCAGTACCACGATCCTTTGCGATGGCACTTGTCCCAAGTTTCCCGAGCGGTAGAAACTTCGAATTCGTAGTCACGGCTTGTATTGAAAAGAATCAAGAGACCTTCCCGATGGAAGACGATGGGATCTCCCGAAGGGCTCCATATTGTCGTGCACCCGATAAGAGTGATAGAGAATGGCGCCGGTGCGGCCAAGCAACGGAATTGGGAGATCACGCTTATAAGCGAAGCGAGCTCTTTTTTCATGGAACCAACCAGCACACCATTGGAATGCCTCAGGAGCTGGGTCTCTTAGGAAGTTTACCCAATTTAAACAGCTTTGATTGGGAATATACGGTCCTAAAACCATAAATTTTTGTAATGGGTTTTCAAAAGCATTCGTTTCAAATGATCGCATGAAGTCTCGAAATTCGCTTAGGTGAGAAAAGAAGCAGACTTGTAAAATTTCAGGAGAGGCTCGCATGATTTTCTCTGAGTTGTCTTTAAAACGATTAAAGGACAAAAATGTTTCAGTTAAAATCATGTTGACATAATTCCCCCCTCTTAAGATCTAATCAACTTTCCATGCCATCTTGGGAGTTATGGCATTTCTTTGATGGGGGAAGATGATGAGCCCGAAAAAGGCCAGAGGAAAATTTCACTTTTCCGGGTCATAGGCTGATTTTGGAAACATGCATTCATAAATTCCAAAGGGCAGGTTTTATGGTTATCTTCAAGAATTTGTATCATAGTATGGACTTCAGTTCTAAAAGCCGTGCTAACCCACGTATCGGGATGAGGCCTGTTGATGGTTCGATAAGCTTTTTCTCAAGAGGCATTCCAGTTGATGATGCTGTATTCTTCCGTGGTTGGTTAGCTCAAACCTACCGAATATAAAAGTAACCGTCTTCGGCACTGTAAATGTGCCATGGCTTGTATGACTTCGTAGGCAACAGTGATTTGGATCAATGATAGGAGATGACCGACTTTGGCCTTCACAAGCTCTTGGGCAACCGATCTAACCGACCCCACCATCCGAAGAGCTCCGCCTTGGGAGCAGGAAAGAACCGGATATCGCTCTTTCCCCATCGCATATAAACTGGGACTTGAAAAGCTTATCCTAAATTGCCATGGGCCAAATAAAAAGACTGAGTAACATTAAAGAAATCACTTTACTTTTAAAGAAAAATGGCAAGCACAAAGACATGCACGTGGGATGTGCGGCTCGATTTCTAACTCAGAAGGCTTAGTGAGATTAAAAGGATATCCGCCCGTCGCAGTCTCGCGTTAGCAGCATACCCTCCTAACCTCGGCTAGGAAATTCGGGGAAAAGAAAGGCAACCTCTACATCGCGGTCTTGCGTTCGAGGTCGTATCTTTCTTAACACCATCCTAGAAGTCCTATGGCGGCCCAGTCCGGCGGTCGGGGTTGTGTGTGTCATGTGTAGTGTTTAAAACAAGAAGCATGCATAACAGTTTATGATCACAAAAACATTTTATTTTAACAGAATAAAAAAAAACTTTAAGCTATTACCCCCGCATAAAAGAAAGAAAACCAAGTCAAGAAAGCATTTAAACAAAGATAAAATGGCCTAAATCCTCAAAGTCCCTGAGTCGCCAAGCTGTCGCGACCTCTTTTTTTCCGGCGCCCGCAATCGGGTACGAGCGCCTAAGGAGGCTAATGGCTCGGCTGAATTTAATTATGCTCGGACTCTCCCAAGTCCACCAATTCACGACTTTAATAGTTTGAGTTTTTAACCTATAAATCAATTTTTAAAATGGAGTCGCCACTAATCGATTTGGAGTGGGTCGATTAGAAACCCAAGCGAAGTATCGGGAGAAATACTCGCTCCCCGCACAACCGCAGAAATTAGGATCGGGACTTGATTACACTAGTTAATCACTAATGCCCTTTCGGTACCTAATCTTGTTTAAACCCTAAGGCTTTTTGGATGTTTGAGAGATTTTCCATGCATTTTTGGGAGGAAAAACATTTTTTGAGTCATTTTCTAATTTTTTGGACACAAAAGGGATTTTTTTTTGGGTTTTTTTGGTATTTTTTGGAAAAATACAAGTCTTTTTTGGCTTTTCTGAATTTTTTTTGGCTTTTTCATGAATTTTTGGCTTTTTTTTGGAAAATAAAATATTTTTTAATATTTTTCAAAATATTCTTGGAAAATAAATTATTTTTTATTTTTCTCGATTTTTTAGAAAATAAAACATTTTTCGACATTTTTAAATATTTTTGATTTTCTGGAAATTAAAACATTTTTTATTTTTTATTATTATTAATTTTTAAATATTATTTTATATTATAATAATATTTAAAAACGAACCGGGTCGATCCTGGGTTGGGTCCGACCCGCTCGCTCCGTGTCTCGTGCGGGCCCGACTTAGGTTTTTTTCCTCCCATTTTTTTTTAAAAAGGCCCAAACCGCTCTTGGCCCGTTTTATAAAAAACTCCAGGAAAACTACCCGCCCACGCGCGAATGGCCCAAGTTGGCCGAAACCCTACCCGGTGAGGTGCGCCCGGCCCGATTTTCGGTCCGCTAGGTCTCGCGAAACCCTACCCGGTTTCGCGAACCACACCCGACCCGGCTCGACCCGACGCGACGCGGATCGCTGGTTGGGGGTGTCACCGGACAGCGGCGCGGCGCCTGACGACGGCGGCGACATGGCGGACGGCGGCGGTTAGGTTTCAAGAGGGGAAGCAGCGATGGGGATGGCGTGAGTAGGGATCGTGCCACCGTCCCTCGGCGTCGGCACGGCACGGCGGCACGGCTTGATGACGGCGGCCCTTAAACTTGGACGGCGTGAAAACAGCAGCGGCGAGGCACGGGGGCGACAAAGATCGTTTGACGGCGCTGACCGGTGCTCGGCCACGCGGACGGCGGCGGCCCGGCTCTGGGCGACTTAGCACGGCAGATTTCCAGATCCGCGCCCGGCATCTCGACCCTCTCTCTCCGGATCTTCTCGCGCCTCCTTCCGCTCGGATCTCACCTCTTCGCTTGTCAACCCGACCTTGCTTCACTCGCGCCATCCGAGCCTCCACCGGCCGGATCTCGACCTTCTCGGACTCGCTAGCCGGCGGCCTCCCCCGAAGTCTCTCGGGAGGTCACCAGCTCGCGACTGAAAGTTCTCTCCCGCGCTCGTCCTTCAATCCTTCCCGATGTCTCTGAAGGATTTCCGAGCTCGCCCGTGCCGTTCTTCGATGAAGGTGGTGCCCTTTTATAGGCGAGGGAATCCGGTCGACGGAGCTTCACCGCCGGTCCCCTTTCGCGCGCGGGCGGTTCTCCTTGGCTGAACCGGCGTCCCATCCAAGCTCATCCAGCGAAGCATGCTTGGCATTGATGGCGCTTCGCGATCTTATCTTCTCCGGTCGACGTCGGCCTACTCTCCTCGGCCGTAGGCCGTCCTTTGCACGCGTCGTCGTCTTATGCGCGTGAACTACAGGCGGAGAAAGAAGGAGCGAGGAAGAAGAAGAGGGAAGAAGAAGAAGGAAAAAAAAAGGGGTGGGGCCAAGTCGTGTGAAAAAGAAAGAAAGGGGGCTGCTGCTTTTGTTTTTCTTTTCCTTTATTTTTACTATTTTTTGTTGTTTTTGCTATTTATTTGGTTTTTGTTCATTATTCCGAAAAAGACAAAATAAAAACTTAATTAATAAAATAGACCTAATTAAAATTGAGGTGTCAACACGTAGGGACAGAGAATAGAGGAGAAATGAGGTGAGAGGACAATTTGGGAAGCAATTTTGTCTCCTGGCAGGAGAATAATGTGGTCACTTATCTAAGGGCATTTAGTAGATGTGAATCCACGACCTTCGGTCATTTGGGTCACGTCTCACGTTCAATTGAAGCATGACTAAAGAGCAGTTCAATCGGTTGAAATATTTCGGAAATGAATGAGTCAAAACCCAACCTTCATGAGAAATGCAAATAAAAGTTGTTTGCAAAATCTCTTAACAATAATGTTTTTGCATCACATCCTCAGCACAAATTCATCAGCATTATAGCATATAAATCACAAGCATTACCTGGATTCATCGGTCACCAATATCCCAGGAGGCCTAGCAGCAACAATAAGAAGCAAACCAAGAACTAGACCTGTTAAACGGGTGGATTGAGTCGGATTTGGATTGGGTCATAAATGGTCCAACCCAAATCAGCTCATTTTTAACCAGTTTATGACTCATTTATTGTAATGCAAAATTTTTTATCAATATCAGACTCATTTAACTAAATCTAAGAAAACTTTATTTTATTTTATTTTAATGGTATTGCTAAAATACTTTTATGCAACACAAATCTAATGGACAATTTTTATAATTTTTTAAAAAATTATTTTAAAATCGAATTGTAATTATTATTTTTTTAAATTGAATTTTTATTTTTATTTTTTAAGAATATAATTTTTAATTTTCTTTTTCTTTTTATTTTTTTTGTTTTTCTTCTTCTTTGGCTAGTCGGTGGCCACGACGACGGTCAACAACCAGCTATAGGCAAGCCTTGAGCTCGAGGCTCGCTGCATCGGCAAGGCTCAAGCCTCGCCTAGCCGGTTGCTGGTCGTCATCATGCTGGCCACCAGCTAAGGAAGGAGGAAGAAAGGAAAAGAAAAGGAAAGAAAATTAAAATATAAAAATAATTATAATTTCAATTTTATTTAAAAAATATTTTTGTGTAGTTAAAGAGGAAAGAGAGAGATTGTGAGGCTTAAGTTGAAAATGAGTTTTAAGTCCAACTCATTTAAGACCCACTTAAGACCCATCTATCTTAAATCTTCAATTGTTAGATCCATTTAGCTAGCTTCTTCAAAAAATAAGTGACTCATATATGGCCCATTTATGATTTAAATGGGTCATATATAAGTTTAAGACCCATTTTGCCACTTCTACCAAGAACTTCAACTATAGCATTGGCACAAGCATTGCCTGAGTATATGACTTCTTAAAGATCTGGACTAAGTTGTGATCCTCTTGAACCGCCTCTTAAATGAGACTACTCTGGGAACAATCAGAACCAAACCAAGGACAGCCATACAATCTCCGCAACACAAAGAAGCAGAGATGCACTATACCAAGATTACCTGAGCATATAAATGATCAGAAACTGAAAGAACAGGACAGTCTCGTAATCTCCCCAACTGAAGCTGTTCGATCAGTACACATATTTCAAGATTCCCAAGGGGAACAAGACACCAGCTCTTCCGCAGCCCCAAGCCCTAGGAATTGTTTTCGTAACTTTTACAAACGCAAACGCTAGACGTGCTGATAAAGCTTGAATAATCTGCTGTATACTCCTCTACATTAACTTATTATTTCTGTAACCAAGCAAAGGCACATCGCAAGAGATTAAGAAGGCGTCCACTTTTTTCTTTCTTACCACGGAGAAGAGATTGAAGCTGCGAAACGTTATCATTCTCTCAATTCTATACTTCTCCAAAACTGATCATAACAGCAGCTAAATACTCTAGTTTGATGCCATGTACTTCCGAATGGGAGTTCAGAAGAAAGATACTCACTTCGTTTTGCTTTAATTTGTACAACAGTCGCAATATAGCAGAATCAGCAACAGCCAATTCATAGGCCATCAAAATCCTTCAGCTCCTCAAAGTCTCCTAAACTCACATGCTAAATCACCCACAGGACGTGTCGATAGACAAACCGCTCACGGTGAACTTGTAATCGAAGAACCCTTTTTCACCGACTAAATCCAAAACCTTCCCAAAACCAATTAGCAAACACCAAAAGACAGAAGACAGCACGACTCCATATATTACTCATCCAAACAGGTTTTTAATAGTGCAGAAACCCATCAACTGCACAAGATGTAGAATATTTCCTGCTCTTACCCCAGTAAATAAGGCGACGCATCAATCGAACCAATTCACGATATTTTTTCTTTAGAGCTTAAACAGGCAAGCATTGGCTTTTAAAATTACTGCATGCCAGTCGAGTAGCACCGTCTCTGTCTGTACTTCACTGGTCCAAGCTAGAGATGAAAATGAAAATGTGGAGCTTCAACACAGTATCAATAGATTTTCCTTTCCACGAGAATATACGTTCCCAAACTACGAATACCAAAATCTTTAACCTTACCTATTGTCCCTTCGTACAAGTGAAGAGATCAATCACCATCGGTATGCATGGAGTTCACTAAATATGGTCGCTAGATCTATGTGCTTTTACCCCGCTGGCTTCCTCAAAAGTTTCCCAGACGCGGTCGCTTTTGCCCAATAATCATACAACACAAGAAACTTCATTTGAAACCCAGTTCATACGAATTCTTATTGTCTATCATTGTTATTCGACATAGCAAAATCGCAACATTGCATGGATGTAACAGATATTTGCTTTTCTGGCCAAAGATGGATCAATAAGTAACCAGCATCCATTTCTCAGCTCAGGCAACATTCTGGAATGGATGGAGAAGGCAATAAATATCTTCTATTCTATGTTCTGTATGACTCCATAAATAGAGTTTGAGCTGAATTTATTTTTTGAATGAGGTTGTCATGACCAATTAAATGGCACAACACGGCAGTGGACGACTTTCGAAGGAAAAAGACTAAACGCAATTTCAAGGGCTAACTTACCTCCCGTCTCAGAGTGCAATTGATTTAACCGGCGACATATGAAGCGAGTTTGGAATCAATGGTCTTTTTTCTTTGGTCTGTTTCGGGATCATTAGTCTGGGAGGGCAATACTAACATCGAAATAAACCCAAAAAGATATGCAAATCATAAGTGAAAAGATACTTTTGCCAATTATAGTATAGCCGAACGAGACTTATCACTCACCTTGTCCATCTTTGCGTGGTCCAGACCTTCAAGGTTCTTCAATGTCGACAACGACTGCAAGGTGAACCTGTAAGGAGCCAATCAGAAATCCATACGATCCATTGAAGCCTTTCTTCACCGTGGGATTTACGAAAGACAAACCGAACTAAACAACAAGCAAATGGTTTCTAATGTGGCCAGTTTATGGACGCGCGTGTCCTTCACGTCAGCTTCTCTGCGACCTAGCCTTGGGGTGTCAACAGTGAGCGAAATGGCCGTGAAGCGAGCTCTTTCTTCAGTTCTCCTCACAAGATGAGCTACTTTATCACTGTCTCTGTAAACCTCATTTCCTGAACACGAAGATCACTGGTTAGCTTTTAGTCTACTTAAATCTTTAAAGAGCCAGATCAACCTGGATCTATTAGGAATTGGAGTGCACATTCACCTGACATAAATAGGAAGGAAAAAAATAGGGTTACCAACTCCAGTGGAAGCAACTTCTTCAATATTAGAAGTAGCCCCTGAAGATAATGTGCAGCGGAAACGTGAAGATTTTATAAGCAAAGCAACATGAACACATGTCAAAACGTCCTAAGCCAAAAATTGTTAGTGGATTTAGAATAGGCTTCAGTAATTATCTAGACGTCATCATCTGGCAAACTCCATAAAAATGATAAAAAAGTTTCATGTATTTAAAAAAACTTGATAGTAGTATCAGCAAACAGTTAATGTCAGTTTTGACAGAGCGGTACCCAGTAGACCCATTGATATTGAAGCCAAGCGCAAGAAACTTTTACCGTAACTACTCCAGCTGCTGCTGATGTAGCTCTTGCGGTTGCATACTTCCCTGGATATAAGATCATGAAACTATCAGGCAAGAAGTCTGATCCTCTGTAGTGCTAGCAAAGACCTAATAACAAATTACAAGCTTTATTGAAAAAGGAATGAGACTTCTTTCTTCTGCTAATCCAAGAAATAAGCTAGCATAATTTTGCAATTCGATATGTTATTTAACGCAATCTTATCTTATTAGAAATTTTATTTCGATGACGAAATGTGATCCGAGGTGTTTCTAGCTATATAACTCGATTGTTTTTATTACAGTGTGTGTGGGTGTGTGTGTGTTTTTTTAACAAGAATACGATAGAAATATAGAAAAATCATTCTTATATATTCACACTTCGTCACAAAGCTAAATTCTTGTTCTCCTAAATATATGTTGAAAAACCAAAATTTTTTGGGGTGGGCCCTGTTTTACTTATCAGAGCAAAAAGCGGGCCCCTTTATTGAAATGTTAACAACCTCCATTGCGAAAATAGAGGTGCGAAAGACAAGGTGGCCCACCCACTTTCGATAGAGGGCCGATAATTCACACATGACAGCCACACGTACACGTGGCATGTACAGGAAAATGAATGGAAAATTAGAGATTGTATATTTGAACTTACGAGGTTGATGCAGATATCGAAGAATAAATTGTGCCAGAATTTCGCTCGTACGACAATGGTTCTTTCTCATGCAACCTGACGATTTACGCATTTGAACCTTTTTGTTTTTTTTTGACAAGCGCATTTGAACCTATTTACTCGGTTGAGATTCACTCCGTATCTGATCTATGATATTATTATGGCAGCCTCTTGATTCCGAGTTGGGATTTCTCTATGGAAAGGAAACCACGCCACGTGGCGCGTCAGAAACAAAAACAAAAGATACGGTCTCCGACTAGTCAGACCGCCCACACCAATCACATCACAACTTCACTTCAGACAAAATGTCATCCGACTACTTTCCCCAGAATTCTCTCTCCTCAAAAGTATACATAACGACAAATTAATCAAGACCCTATTGGCGATCAGCCACTCAACGAGTGTCCGACGCGAATTTCCCGTCCCAGAAAAAGACAAATCGAGAAATCCCACGATCCCACCAAAGTTTCTCTTTTTCGTCAAATAATTTTAGTACGTTACTCCAATTACACGACCTTATCGTGTTTCTGACTTTTTCGTTTTCCTTAAATTAATTATTGTCGTCGGGAGATTTAGATGTTTGACGAGTGTACATACATACATGCATACACACGGGAACAGAGAGGCTGAGAGATGCCATCGCCCAGAGCACCACCGTCGACCTCGATGATGGAGAGACTGTTGGGCCTCTTCAGGATCCGGGTCGAGCGCGGCGTCAAGATCCAATGATCCCTACGTCGTCGTCAAGATGGCTGTATGCAGGTCCGCCTCCTCCTTTAGTCCCTCTCCGTTTTTACCCTCATTTTTTCTTGCATGCAACACTTCACATACGATGATTTGACCCTATTTTGCCCAAGTTCCGATTTTGCGGGAAAATGAAGATAGGGGTGTGCTTTTACATATTTTCAGTGATTTGGATCGTTGCCCAAATGATCCGATTGAAGTGACATTACCTGAAGACGTCTCCTGTCAAGAGTTTACATGCGTTTTTCGCCTTGATAAGTTTTGTATCCACTTTTGCCAATGAGGACATTGGTACTTTATCTACGTTGGTGATTCGCTAATGAATTACTTTTCACTAGATCTTGCCTTAGCAGCCCCGATTGAAGAACTTGCTATTCATGCCTACATTTTAACAAACTTGCTATTCACTAGATCATCGGAGTCGCTTCTTCACCGCATGAGACTTGGAAAGTTTTTGTATACTCTTTTTCGCCTTTCTTTAGTTCCTTTAATTGCCTTGATGGCATATTATCTTCCTGTCTTGCGGATGATTAACATTCGAACGTCATTCTTCACTCATTTTTGCCTTTTGCTGTTTAAGACAACGATCCAATGGATCTAATTAATCATTCTGTTCAAGCCTTTGAAGTGTACTACCCTTTCAGAGAGAGGGTGGGTTATAATCATATAACCATGTACTCTCTCTCTTTCTAAGCATATGTGCGTTTTGCTCACTTTTGATTCATTCATGAAGTTGAGGCCAAAGGACCACAAATCCTTCCATGATCGTACGGGCTTCTTGATGTCACATTGCGCTTCACTATTCCTGTGTGAGGAGCTTACTTTAGTTGGATATGCTTCTATATGGCAGTTTGTTGTCAAAGCTGTTACTATTTGAAACGATCTCCCTTATAAATCCTCTAGTTAAAGGGGGGATAAATGAGGCAGAATTTGAAGAACTCGTCTTATGAAGAAGGAGGTTAATCTTGAGTGGAACGGAGATCCGACTCTCTCTGTTTCTGATTCTACCATTCCAGTCGAGCTGGTAAGTTCTCTCTCTCTCTCTTCCCCTTCGTGACTTAAGTCGGATACATATGAATTATTTTCACGATGCTCCGTCCCCATTGGCCTCTTTGTTTGCCAGTCTTTTCGTCACCAGTGTGCCTAAGTTACAAACTATCGAAAGCCGTCTGACTGCATCTTTGAATGATGTATCTTGTACTAAGACCAGTTTTTATGTAAAAGACGTCATCATTAAGTTTAGCATACTTGCACACAACTTTAGGGGTCATGCTGAACCATATTACAAACATGTTACATTAGGTTTCGTTAGTTTGTATCTCAACTTACCAATAGTTCAGATATGTCGAGTGTCCATACAAATTTCATATCGCACGAAGGGAATTGCATTAAAGGATGTAGTCCCAATGCCTCTTAAATTTTCCTGCATTCATTAACGGAGTGTGAAAACAAAAGTAAAGAGTTTACTTGTGAGTTGCATATTCATTGACTCTTCCGCTTTAAGGACATTAAAGCGAACAAGAGGCCATGTCTTTAGGGTGCTGAATGGTGATGTATGTGTCGTTTAGCACAAGACCAGTTGCTTTCTTGGCTTGGCTTCTTTAAAGAATGGTTACCTCTTTTCTATTAACCGTATCACTTTTCACTCCCCGTCTCACATTTGTAATGTTAATGTTTCTCCTGCTTATTATTCTTTCAAAGGATATACATGCAAGTTTCTTTCACTGCAAATTTTTCAGTCTGCCTCATCAGTCTTCTCAAAGTTCGGTCATTGCAGACAGTGTAGCTCTTGATATGGTTAGACTTCCTTCTCGTCTAGAATCGAGGTTGTTCTGACACCATTCCAATCGCCCTTAGGATCCACAGCGTGATATGAATAGCCTAGCGCATTTGAGAGTATCTCATAAAGTAAATGCCAATTTTACCACTGTTAAGAACTCCGCAAGCTCCAACGTGACCCATCGTAGCTTGCATTTAGGAACCTATTTCCAGCTTAGGTTATGTAATGAACACTTGATTCGTCAACCTGAAAGAAATTAAGATGGCGCCATTCTGCATTACTGAAGTTTTTCCTGAATAGGGGAAGATAGATGTTGATATATCCTCGTGGCAGACTGTTTATGATCACAACCCGTTCAGCGAAGATGACAGAACGGGAGATGATGAGTTCGACATAAAACCTTTCATAGAAGCTCTCGAGATGAATCTGCAAGGCCTTTCCAGCGGCACTGTCATGACGAGAGTGCAACGTCTTAGACGAAACCGCCTCACTGAAGAAAGCTGCATCGTCTGGATTGAAGGACGGGTTGTCTAAGACATGTGCCTCGGACTGAGAAATGTCGAGTGTGGAGAAGTGGAGATTCAGCTCCGGTGGATCGATCTTCCCGATTCCAAGGGCTTATAAAACACCACGCGCTTGCCCCGTGTTCTGTACTCGAACAACCTCTCTTGTTCATACCATCCTGCAAAGTGAAGTTGTTGCATCTGTACTTTTGCCCCCTCGGGACTTCTCTGTACGTGCTCGGTGAGGTAGCGACGTCGCACATGCTCCCGTCTCACATGATCTATAGGTTAAGCTATTTGAAACAACTTCATCACAGCACGATACGAGGCGATTGGATATACACAAGAAGCACTCGGTGCAGCCCTATCTCTTGCCATTTCTGGCAATCTTTGAACTTGCTTTTGGGGATTGTCGCTCACGCTTTGGAAAAATTTCTACTGGAATTAAATCGTCAGAAGCTCCCCTTTGGTTTATGTATGGGTAGGAATTGAAGATCTTCTCGTTCACAGGTCATGCGATGCAAAAGAGCACCAAACTTATCATGGGCGGATTGATATTCCTTCCGAAACTCCGCATTAAAATTTCCGTTTTTGGTGCACAAGGCTATTCAACTTGGAAAACCCTTGCACTTTAGACTGTAAATCCCAGCAAGTGAGAAATGTGCTCTATTAATGGCGCGTCGAGCATTGCATGCGCAATAGAAATCGCTGAGCATTAATTCCCATATCAAATGAAATTTTTATAGCTCAAACTTCCAAGCCAACGCACCCAAAGAAAAAGGATTAAGTTATTAAAAAGGAAAAAGCCCTCCTTTCATCATTTCTATGGATAGTGAATGGAAGAGGAAAATTATTACAGATATACATTTGATACGTGTTCGCATAAGAGCTATATAACCAATTCTCATAGATAAAACTAAAACCGCAAATGCAGATGAATTTATAAGTGGAGACCCTATTCAAATGATGGCTAAACTGATGAAATGGTCTATACGGGGACTCAAGGTTCGAAATCCTGCCTCGTGGACCCGATCCTCGCGCAGGGTGGCCGATTTGCCCAAAAGGCAAATCGAGCAGTTAGGCGCAAGTCACTCCCTCGGCAGAAGAGTGAAAATATGCCAACTTTTGTTGAGCGGTCTTGCATGAGCATGATTTTTTTTCTTATTTTTTGTTAAAACGTCCGTCCGATTTTATTGACTCGCTCATCGATCACGTTTGCTGTTTAAAAGCTTTACAAAGTATTTTGTTAGATCTCGAGAGGACTTGATACACTGAGGTGCATCGGCCGCAAGTAAAATATTGACATTAGGCATCAAATATAGTTAGGGTCGACATTAAGGGTGAATTTCAATGCTTCTCGCAGATGAAGAGTGAAAGACAACCGCAAACCAATATGTCCTCATCTTATAAGATGCTTTGAAAAGCATTTCTCTTCCCAAATGCCTATAAGTAAATATTTTGTTCGTAGCTGCACAGACCCACTTACGTTACGGTGAGCCAACGTCGACCTGACCCCTTCTTGAATCCATTTAGAGTTATGAAACCAATACTTACAAGAAAGCGGAGGAAACAAAAAAGGACACGGTAAGAATTTGGGAAGACGGGGACTCTTTGGGGTAAGAGCAATCTATGTTTTATAGCTATTAGGTATTTATGCATAGGCAATCATAAGAGGATACATTAAGTTCGTAGAGGAAGGATGGTAACTAACAAGTACATTCTTTATGTCAATAAAATGCATTAGTTTAATAGGTTACGTTATTAACATATATCAAGATAGAGTCAGATAGAAATGAGACCCATGAACAATGCTAGTCTTCAAACTCCACTGGTTTTCAGATACTGAGACTTCATTATTTTCTCACCACAAAAGATTTTAAGTTGCAGCAAGGTAGCTTGTAAGGACAACATGGCTATCCGTGAACACTAATACCGCACATTCTGGTTTCTAGCTCCCTCACTCTCCTTTCTTTGTTGCCGCTTCCATCCTCGCCACCGCCATAGTCTCTGAGGGTTTCTTACTCACGTGGGAAGCTTTACAAGTTAAGGTGTACACATGATAAGTGAACAGAGCGCATTCGCTTTATCGATATCTTGTTGCCTACTAAATATAAAGGGGAACAAAAGAAAAGTCGAGGAGAAGGCAAAGCGAACTCAAGCCAGCCAAGTGCGATTCGCAAGCTCTCTCGCTTGCAAATTCTCAAAGCCTGTGTGAATCTTCTCCTTTTGTTTCCAAAGGCGGAGTTCTTTGCTAACATTCTTCCTTATGTTCCAAAAAACCTGAAGCGCATGCCATTCCACCTCCTCCTCAAGTTCAGTACCCAAAAAACCTGAATCTTCCTCCTCAAGCTCCCTTTTCTTGATCAACCCCACGAGGCACGATGATCACGAAGGCAGGATGAAGGCGATGGTGCCACCATTCACGGCAATGATCCTGGCCTAGGGCTCCGTCCGATGGTGGTCCATGCTCTGGCATCAACCGCTTAAGCTAACTTTCAAGGAGATTTCTACCCAACGAGATAAGCACGCCAAATCAACCAAAAGCCAGATTCCTGCTAATCCACAACCCAAGTTCCGCTCAAACCAAAAACAGTAACAATGTTCAGATTGGAGTCGGCACAATCAATCGGACAGAAATGGACACAGAACCAAAGGAGATCTGGAGAGGCTCATTGATTGATCGAAACGCTTGCAGGATGGTTCTTTACAAATGAAACAAAGATATGAATTGGTTGATTTGCCTCTAGATGCAAGGCCTTTTTGTTGGTTTTTATGAATAAGAAAAACGAGGCTCACGGAGGGGAGTCTCTCAGGAAACAGATGATTTCTCTAAGGTGATTTCACTCATAAATTTGCTACACGTTCATCTCAGGATGCATCCGTGCCTCTTTTACTTATCGGCATCTCTGCTCGGGTATTGTCACTGACCAAAGCATCCTCAGCATCTACAAACCTAATAATTCCAGGGAAAGAGATTCCGCGTCCATTTGTGAATGACTAGAGCATCATTTTAACTGAAGAAAGAGAAGTTAATTGAGTGCCACTGCTTCAAGACCTGCACACCACACCTGATGTTCTTGGTAAATCTCTCGAGAAAGCTGCGGCATGTTTGAGGCACTGATTGCAGACCAAAGATAAGGTGTCCATACATGGTTTTGTTAGTCAGATTCTTGATTGATAGACTACTGTCAGTTGCATCTAGTGAAACGCAGAACCTTGTAACTAAACATGAGTAATTGGGTCTGTGAATACATGTAGAAACCATGCATATATGATGCACAGTGATGCATAGCAAGTCCGGTCTAGCTTTTCACATCAGAGTTCCCATATGGAGAGGACTATGCTTTCATTTTGAGGAAATTAGTAGAAGTGTCGAGGAAGGAGGTGCTTGGGATGTATCACGGATACATTTCCGTTTGACAGGCAGAGATGCTATTTGACTCCAACAAGTATCTCAAAACCCTTCAGATAGTTCATGAGTTGATAATCTTCGTCAATATCCTCATATATTCATGACCCTGCATTTCCAAAAAAAGAATGTCCACATGTGAATATGCACCATGACTCTAAAAACACAAGTTTCTTGAAACATTAAATCACCTGTTTTCTCATTCTTATGTATTCATTGGCTTCATTAATGTTTTCTCGCATTGCTACCACCAAAGCATTTTCCTTCTCTCTCGATTCTTTAAACTTTTCCATTTCCTCTTCAAATTTAAGGAAAACATCTATGGAAAGATAAGTACATTATCGAAGTAACCAAATGAGTCATGACACTAACCGAGAACTTTATAATCGGAAAAACTTACCCAACTAACATACCTCTAGTTTTGTCACGGGAAGCTTGGTAATTGTTAATCTCCTTGTAGATTCTGTTAAGCTTTTTATTCTCATCTTTCAAACAAATTTCACACTGCATATCACGTCAAATCAAGTTAAATTGAACAAAATAACATTGTCGAGATCAATAATACTATAGGGTTCTCACTTACTTCTTCAGATCTTTTTTTCAATGTATCTGCCAAATTTTTTCTACAGAAAGAAAAAATTCGTCAGTTAAAATCATTGTACTCAAGCATAGATTAACATTATTGCACATGTAATTAATTTACCCATTTGCCTCAAGATCTAACCGCAATTGTTCCATGCCCAACTGTATTTCAGCCATCTCCCTGCAAAACAAGAATAAAGTTTAAAATATATATAAAAAAGAAAAAGAAAAAGAAGTTGAATCACCTCTATAGTTGCTCATCGATCATCGTGTACTGCATATTGTCATCTCTTTGAGACTATGCTTGACTGCAAAATCAAAACTATTTCAAATCGGCTTGGAGATTTCTAAATAAACAATGCAGCTAAAGGCATTCCGCTAGCATGCAAAAGAAGTATCTAAATGCTGTTAGAGTAGCTGTAGAAGTATACATGGGGTCTAGGGGTGTGCAAAATACCGAGAACCGTCCGGACCACCCGAACCGGACCGAACTGCCCGAACCGGCGGCTCTTGAGGGAACCGGTTCGGTTCCCCTTGGTTCCCGGTTCCACTTATGGGAACCGGTGGGTACCGATCCGGTTCCCGGTTCCATGGGCGGATCCGCCCGCCCGCCCACCCACCCGGACCGGACCGGAACCTTTTAATATTAAAAAAAAAATTACTAAAAGAAACCTCTCATCTCACTCACTTCTAGAGGTGTGTAAAATATCCAGAAATTGCCCGGACCGTATTTGTAACCGCATCTTCACGTACTTAAATTTGGTTTTTCTTTCTTTGGCTTGCTTTGATGTCACATAATCGTTCTATGTTGAAAACCAAAATTGTTTCGTGTCAAGATCAATTTCATGGATCAATCTGGGAACCGGACCGGACCGGCGGTCCGGTTCCCGGATGGATCCATGCAACAAACGGGCGGTTCCCGCCTAGGTCGTGAACCGCCCGCCCGGACCATGCACACCCCTAATGGGGCCGCTTGTTCATGATACTGCAACTTACATATTCTGATGTTTGTGCAATTGACTTCCTTGCATAAATTATTTTTTCTAACATGAAAAACAACTAATTTACACCAAATGTCCCTACTTCCAATCATGCATATCTGTTCAAGCCATATCCTGCAGAACACTGGAAAAGGCCGAAATAGCTAGCATGGACTGTACAAATGACATTTGACTCTTTTAGAAGAAATCGGTGACACTTACTCCTCTGCTCCCTTCAGGAAGGATTCTTCCTCCCTTGCTCGCTTCACAGCTCTGGCCATTGTGGACGTGTCACCTTCCATTGCTCGCTTCATTGATGAATCAGGAACAAAACTTAGGGTTTGAGCAATTCCGATGTCGAACTTACTTGCGCGAATCAACATAATCCATACGTCGACAATTCAGCACCGCCATGCGAGCGAGCTAATCACAGAGAGAGAAAGAGAGAGAGTAACCTGGTGCTTGCGAGTTGCGTCCATGGGGGATGAGGGAAGAGGAAGTTGCTGTTCGTGATCACGTCTCGCGAGGCTTCCTTCTCGATTCAACCGCAAAAAAAACGCGATTCACACAAACAATCAACACAAGCAGCAATCAAGACTAACGGATTGAGGAGACTCCATCACCCCAAAACCGAAGCGCGGGAAAGCGAGAGCAATTTTGCTCGAGCTTCTGTTCTGTGATTTCTTCAACCAGAGCACGAGTTAAGAATGCGAATTTCGAGTAATGATGGGCTTGAGATCATGGGCCTTCTATTCCGGCTGGCTGACACGCGCATTCATTCATTCATGGGCTTGAGCCCATGAGACCTGGAAAGTTTTGTAAACTCTTTTTCGCCTTTCTTCAGTTCCTTTAATTGCCTTGGTGGCATATTATCTTCCTGTCCTGCGGATGATTAACCTTCAAACGTCATTCTTCACTCATTTTTGCCTTTTTCTGTTTAAGACAACGATCCGATGGATCCAATTAATCATTCTGTTCAAGCCTTTTAAGTCTACTACCCTTTCACAGAGAGGGTGGGATATATCCATGTACTCTCTCTTTCTGAGCATATGTGCGTTTTGGTCACTTTTGATTCATTCCTAGAGTTGAGGCCAGAGGACCAAAAATCATTCCATGATCGTACGGGCTTCTTGATGTCACAGCGCACTTCACTATTGATGTTGATGTCACATACTACTGTAATTCATATTGAGTTATTAACCCTTTTTCATCCGATTCAATTTTAACGATCTAAATTCAATCCAACCTTGATTCAAAATCGACGAATTAAATTATTAGAGTCCATCTATCATTTTCACCGGAGTTAGAAATTTATCTAATATAGCACAAGAAACCATGTCTAGAAAGATATATATGATATAAATTTTTGCTCTCGTGTAAAATAAGAAATATGAAAAATACCTAGATTGTAAATTCTATAGGAAATGCGTAATTTGGTATTCTAACTTCTAGCTTCACAATGAAGTTACGTTATTAAATCATTTTATCGTCAAGATGGCGACTATGTTGGGGTAGGTATAAGAGACAAGCAATCGGTTTAATTTCAGGCATCATAATATACTCCAAAATATGCAAGATTTTATAAATCATTAACAAAGAATTTTTTTATATTAGTTAGATTATAAAGGGGGGTTGACTTATGACATACCAAAACCAATATTTATTCTTATTTCTAGAGGGAAAATTTTCAACTCTAGTAAAACCTTTTTCTATTTTAGGGATTTTAAACATAATCATTTCAGCAACCGAAAATTGAAAAGAGAAAAAAAAAAAAAAAAGAAAAAGGCCAATGTTGCTTTGGGCCTGAAACCAACAGAGAAAGTGACCATCGGTCCGAAGTACCTTCCTTGGATTAGAAAGGTCAAAAGTGGGTTCTTTCTACTTATTAAAACCCATGATTGGTTAGGAGTTATTTTATTAGATCCATTTGAACCTTTATTTAAGCAATCCATAGATCATCCATATGAATTAAAATACAGGTGTGTGACCCAATTTGCCATCTCTACTAATCACATGTATGACACGGGAAAAAGCTCAAGATGGACTTATTAAGGATGAAATGGCAATTTCAACGTTTAAACCTTAAATCGATACAGTCTTTTTTTTTTTAAATAAATGAATAGTACATTGAGATCTTTCGGAGGACGATAATGCCGAGTATGGAAAAGATGTAGAAAGCAGGGCGATGAAAATACAAATGCAAAGTTGAGAGAAGTTTGAAAACTTTATGAGAGTAGAAGAATAGGGAAACCTCACCAATCAAAAGATCGTGCTAGAAAACGGAACTTTTTAATGAAGAAAACGAGCAAATTGGTTGCCGCCAAGGAGGAGGGAGGGCCACGTTCCTTATGAAAGCTCAAGTCTGACTTAGCTCTTTACATTCGACTGGCCGAATTCAACCATTAAAACGAATTCCAAAGCCCAAAGTAGGACTACACACTTTGAGTAGAGGTGGCAATATGGGTATGCACATTGCACGAGTTTGAAATGTACCCACTTTAATTATATTGCTGAAAATTGGAATATAAGTTATGTGGATATGGGTTGGGTTGGAGTCAGATTGGGTTGGGTATAAGCTGTTGAAAATTATATTGCACAAAAATGGGTCAGTATGAGTTAAACAACTTGACGTGGGTTAGATCATTTTCGATTAGACCCAAATCAACCCGATCTACCTCTTTAACATGTATTAGTTCAAGAAAGACTATGCGATACAATTGACTTCATAAGAATATTGTTGTTGCACGTGCTTTACATAGACTTACAATTGTACTGTTACATACTAGCTAAATAGCATGCACTTATGTGTATCTAAAACAAATAAAAATATATATAAATGATTGTTGTGCAAGATAACTGTCTAAAGGTGCAAATTCATTTAGGAAAATTGAATGAGTGTAAGATGTGAGAAATTCTAATTCAATATCAGGTTATAAGATATTTATGGGATTGGGTTGACAATTATCTTGACTATTTTAAATTGTGTTGTCCATTTTTAAGTCTATATCGGCGAGATATATGTATTAAAAAAAATTGTGTATTTCATGGAGATTTTTAGCAAAAAATGGAGCTCGAAATCTATTTACTTTAGTATTTTCTTCTTTCTATTTGCAATTCTAGAGAAACTCTACTTACTAATAAAATGGATTTTATTATTACTAACTAAGTGTCTTTGTCATCAAAAGGAAAACCTATCCAAAAGAGTCAAGAAAAAGTTACCAAAAGGGAAAAACAAAAATCTAGTTAAGAAACTGCAAGACTTTTCATATTTAGATGAACTTAGAGAGAATTTGGTTGCTCTGTATGTCTTCTGTTACTGAAATCAAAGGACAGTAGCAACATCAACTTGCTGCCGGGCCACTTGCAGGCCCTTTCCCATCACCCACTAGTCACTCTGTCTCTCACAATTTATTCATTACAGCCAAAACTCAATGGAACGTGGTAGAAATCTTACATGCACCGAGTAATCTGCCGCTTACTTGGCCTTTGCAAAACACAACAGCAAGATTGCCTTTACTGGTAAATTTAGTCATGCTTTTCTCATTATGTGATTTTTAATACTTTGTTGTTCTTTTTCTTCTTTTAATGAACTTAGTCTCATGTGATCGTGTCGCATGCTCTTTTCGACTCTGTTCATTTTCTCCCGCAGTAAGATACTTCCTTCTCCATCATCCATTCAGTTTGCTCTGATTTGTCCCTTCCCTGCACATTTTAAAGCTTTCTGTTGGGTCTACAGATGGCGTTATGCATGTTGTACACCTGCATACGACCAATTCTCAAGATTCAGCTTTAGTTTGAATATCCAGCCGACAGTATCTGTTTTTGAAGACACTAACTTGAAGGTTTTTACTCTTCATGGACACACATAACTATTGCTCCACAACATCCCCATAGAGGATCCTCAAGAATTTTTCCGTTCTACCACATGATACTTTGACATCAGAGATTGAAGCAGAGAGTTTAATGACGAGCTTATTGAGAGAGAAGCTCTGCTCTAAAGGGCTGCAAGTTGAGCAGCTCTGTGCCGAACTTGCAACGGCAGTAAGAAGTGCTGATATTGTCAAACACGAAGTTCAGAACGCACTAGGCAATCTTTCTTGCGTCGCCCACAAGTTAAAAGGACATGGAACTTCAGGTATTCCATACTCTTTGAAGACAACCTGTGTGAATGATAAAAACAGTCGCATCTCATTGCAAGATGGCCTCTACGTATATTTGTTTATCACTTTTGAGCATTTGCTTTACTTCCTGAAAGACTTCATCATAGGAATCACACAAAAAGAAAAGAAAAAAAAAAAAAAAAAACAGATGCTGAAGAAGGACGAGAAGATAATAAGCAAGTTTGAGAACGACCTGCAAGACTCTTGGAAGGAGATGGGTGTCCTCAGGGGGATACTGCCGAAAGTGTTCCACGAAAGTGACCTCATGAGGGAGCAGGTGAAGTAGTTCAGCGAGAAGAACATGCTCCTAAACCCTGAAAGTCTCCATGTTGAAGAAGAAGATCGATGTTCCTTGACAAGGACGCACTCTTTAAGGATGGACAGACAACAATGTTGAGGGATTTTCTTGCTGGAGCGATCGTTTGCTTACATTGCACCTTTCTTTTACTGGAGATTGGTTGATTGCAAAGAAATTCGGTACATCCTTTTCTTTTCTGGCATCTTAGTCTCGATGACTTAAGAAAGAGCAGTTGATTCATCAACAATAGATTGAGATCAAGGATTCACAGTAAAAACGATTGGTTGCTTGTCAAAGAAAGCACAAGTAAATCAATCTGGCTGTACATGCATGGATGGTCTTTGCTAATATCAGATCAAACCAGTTTGACCTCCAGTTCAATTGCTAGATCAGCGAAACAGACCGGTTTTCAAAATTAGATCCACCCAGTTTTTGAGTCCTACGGGTAAAAAACTGAGCTCGGCATCTAATTTGTAACAACAAGAGAGAATGTCGATTATCATAGTGGAAGATAGGCTATGTTCTCCCTGACAGCTACTACCCAATCATCTCTTTGATCCAACAATTGAGATCCAAATGCAGGGTGGCAAGTTCATTTTCAGAATACTGGATTAGTATTGCAGCACTCATTAAGTCGGGCCAATAACTGAGAATGAACCGGTCACCATACATAGATTGCTTCTGATGTACTTGGTGGCACCAAAGCGAGCTGAGAGTTGCCAAATGCATCATCCACGCATTCTTTCTGAACCATTGATTTCAGGAGTTCCAGTGGCAATGTTTAGGACCAATGAGGAATAACATGGATCAGTCCGCCATTGGTTAACTTGGTTTATAGATGTAAGCAGAGTTTGTTTGATTAAATCTGTACAAGTACATGAAACTTTGAACTTACGAAGAAGAAGACTGGAAAGCAAGTATCTTGACAGCTCGAATAAGAACACATGACCTTACAATGAATTGTGAGGCTTGTATTCATTGTCAATTTCATGTATATCCATGAAGGAGCTGTCTCCAACTGCAACATCCTCCAATTCACTGACAGCTTCTATTTGTTCAAGCTGCATAGGGGTGCCTCCATCCTCAGAGCTACCCCCAAGAAATTCATTATCTTCCACATCCGATAAGTCCGTAAAAGTTTCTATCCTTTTCTTCTTCCCTCTATAACCAATAAGGCTTAAGACCTTTTCCTTCCAGATAACCAGCGGACATTTCTGAATCAGCTCCGCACCTTCATAAGCTCCTGTCAAGAACACGCTAAACCTCTTCCCTCTCTCAGAGACATAGAAAATGCCAAAATGCTTCAAAAGAGTCTCATCAGCTTCTGAGGCATCACGAAATTCTCGTCGAAAGTGGGTGAGGTGATCGGTTACCAACCTCTTTTCCATTGTGAAGCTCAGTAACTCATGCATCACCGCAATGGCCCTCTTCTCAAATTCTTTCAATCCAGCTTGAAGGCCACATGCATCGGCATAAGGAGATAAGTAAGACCTTTTCTGAAAGTGCTCAATCTTCCCTCCATATCTATACACCTTCTTGTAAGTGGCAGGAAACTTCAAGGGGAAAGATAGGGAAAGCAACCCTGGTGTATGAGAGGCAGATTCTGATACCCCCAATACAGCTTTCTCCAACTCTGTGATGGCCCAAGCAGGATTCCACTCTACAAGCTCGAGATAATCATCTTCGTCTGGAGATCTAACCACTTTGAAGTGCTGTGGATACTCGTGTACCCACTTGCTCCTAAAATCAGCTGGCAAACCAAACTCTCTCCTGAAATGAGCAATTTTGTCCAGTGGAAGCTGTTTATTGACTGACATCATCAGCATCCTAGTCACGTATTCAGCAGCCTTGCCAGAGTGTTCCCTAATCAATTTCTCCTCTTCCTCTAACAAGTCTTCAGCTTCTTTAGTCATTCCACACCACAATACCCCCTTCCGATCCTTACACAACTCAAACAGTTTCGGCGACTTCCGAATAAAATCCACTATACTGTGTGGCCTGGGCAAATTAATCTGATTCCGGCATCGATCCAGCGACCTCACAGGGATTATCATCTCGGGTTCCTTCTTCAACATTTCCATCAGAACCAACACCTTCGACACCACTTTATGCTTCTCGGTGGCAATTTCGAGATCATGGACCCTCTTGTCCTTGCTCCTATCTTGCACTCTCTTGCTGGTGAGTCATGAATCTATGCTGCTGGCCACGTAAGTAAAAAGTTCCTCGCCAAAACTCCAGTTTCTTCTCAGGGTAGGCACACGAACAAACCGACTAACTCTTGCTTTCACACACATAGTCAAAAAACAATTAAAGGACAAATAAGCTAATCAAAACACAAAATCACTGGCGAGGTGACAAAGCAACCGAACTCTCTTGCCGCGCCCCATTCATTCGAGGAAGCTACGGTTTTACCAATGATTCGAAGACGGGTCATCTCAAGATGCTAGTGTCTCGCTCCAAATTCAAGAAACAAGCCCAAGAAAAGCAAACGCCTCTCACTCAGGACAAACATCAAACACCTTACGTGCAACGGAACGAGGAACAACAAGAACCCGAGACGAAAGTTTTCGAGAAGATCGCCGTGAATGCGAGATTATAACACCTCTCTTGGATCGCTCGATCAGCATCAGTTTCGACTTCGACAGAAGCCGGTTGGGATTTCAGGCGGGGCTTGTGCGGAGAACGAAGAAGGAAGAAGCGAGGCGCGTTGAAGAGGGAACGGGCGGTAGAGACGGAACGGCTCGTCGTTTTGGTTTTTGCGTTTGTCGTCGTGATAGAGATGATATTTTGATTTAAATAATTAAAAGAGCTCGAGGGTCTAATAAATGGTGATATATTGTTGCGTTTTTTTTTTAAAATTATAAAAGAAAAAAAAAAATTGAGGTGTTAGAAAATTACATGAAAAATCCGATTTAAAATCATAATAATGTTTGGTAAAAGAAATAAATTGAATCATATCAAAATCAAGCATTGTATTTTGTAATTTGTAGATAGCTGAATCTCTTCTCGATTTACATAAATTCAAAAACTTACTTAAAAGAATAATTTTTAAGGAAAAATATTGAAGAGATTGCTAATCAAATTTTAAACATTAAATGTGCTTCATATCCATGCTAAATCACGAAGTTGTAAATTTTAGGATGGGTGCTGGTCTAGGCACAATACAACTAAACCAGGTCATGCACAAATATTTGACAAGCCATTTCGAATAACTTAATTGTTAGTTCATATTTTCATGACTTTATGAGCTGTAAGTATGGAGTTTGACCACAATGCAATTAAATCAAGAATTGACCACAATGCAAGTCGGTTTGTTTCCATGT
The DNA here is from genome assembly GCF_016545825.1 of Eucalyptus grandis. NCBI lineage: Eukaryota > Viridiplantae > Streptophyta > Magnoliopsida > Myrtales > Myrtaceae > Eucalyptus > Eucalyptus grandis. The sequence goes on along the minus strand of NC_052613.1, from coordinate 44,800,947 downwards.
CTAAGAAAAACTTCATTTGATCATATTTGAGAAAATTATAAAACAAGTGGAACTAAAATTAGTATAAAATCGAGCTACTTCGAATTGATTATTCAATGGGAAATAAAAAGTCAAGTCCAGTTTTCTCTTTAGGAAAGGATTTAAAAGATTATAAGAATTTATCAGATCCATCAAACCTCAATTTATAAGATCTATATCAGAATAAACAAAACTTAATCGAATCTCCTTTTTCTTTATAAAAAAAAAAAAAAAAGAAAGAAAAAAGCCACGAGCCATTCTTCCCCGCTTCCCGCCTCTATACATAAGATTCCCTCCAATTTGCGATCGTAATACGAAACTCTCTTCTTCTGCGCAGACGCAGCGAATTCCATCGCCGATCGTCAAACTCCATCGTCGTCCATTTCCCGCCGATGCAATCGCCGGCAACGATTCTGAGTTTCGTCTCGTGTTCTCTCGTTGATGCTCTGCGCCGAAGAGCAGAGCCGCCAGCTGCTGATCGTGGAAAGAGAAGGCGTCCACGACGAAGAAGACCTGCTCGAAACGATCGACAAACATAAGTCAGGGGGCAAAACAGAGTGCAGGCAACTCCTCTCTGTTCATCTCATCGCTTTTGATGTTCCAGTGCGTCGTTTGATTCCGAGACGAGTATCGTGATCTTCTCGTCTCTGTTCTGAAGTCAAAAGCAAGATGCAAATGGCTCGATGGAACTATGAGTGTGAATCTCTTCGGATGTCGATATTAAGTGACTTTGAATACTGCTAACCGGACGAGCTCGATTTCGGTTTGGTTGATCGGTTTAGCTCGATTTTCCCCAGACATCTCCGTGAATCCATTAGTGTTTTTACGTCTTGACCTTTGTCTCGAACTCGTCGTGATATTCTGCGCGTGCAGTAGTTTTCAGTTTTCGTCTTCTGATCATACAAGAGCAATTCCAGCCTTTGTTATGTCACGGGACATTGGAATTGCACCATTGTATGTCTTATTTTCCATGTATTGGTGATATAGCTGGATTAATAACGAATGTCCTAAGCTAAATTCATCAATAATCACTGTCGGAAAGCTAGATTGTCATTGATCATCTATGAAATGCTTTTGTCCTGACATTCTACACGATGGTGAGTTGTTCTCATTTTCTTTCTCTGAACTTCTTCCTTTATTTTGTTTGCAGTTATTTCTCAAGGAATAAATGCTGGAGATGTGAAAAGCTCCAGGATGCAGGAATCTACACTTGCAGTGGCTTGATGATGCGTACAAAGAAGGTATATCTGATCTTTAGTCCCGAGAATTAAGTTGAGGAATGTATTCTTATTTGGCCAAGTGATTTGCCTTTTTTTTTTTTTTTGGTATTTGGTAGCACTTAACTGGAATAAAAGGACTATCTGAGGCAAAAGTTGACAAGATATGCGAAGCAGCTGAAAAAATAGTGGTTAGAGCCTAAATTCTTCTTGATCTGAGATGGTGGCTCCATTGAATTTGAACTTCTATAAGCATCTTTGGAATACCTCAATGAGTTATTGACCCCTGAAATAAAGCCTGCAAATTGGCCTATGTGTTGCTCAAAGTACTTTTAATGTCTTTATTTCAAGAGAAAGTCAGTTGTTCGCATCACAACTGGAAGTGAGCTTTTAGGCGGTAATTGACTTTCTTTTGCAGATTGTCTGTCTCATTCTTTATGCATTTCAACAAAAGCAAATTTCATCGGTTTGGCGATGTTAAACAGGTGGTATCGAAACTCTGTCAATTACAGAAGCATTTGGCGAATCTGGGTGAAAATCAGAGTCCCAAGACATTACCTTTGATGAACTTTTAGTTGCTTTTGTTAGTTGGCTTTCTCACAAAATGCTGCTGACGTCACTTCAGGTCTTGGAAAACACAGCTCGCACATACCCTTTGTGTTACTACTCAGGTTGGTCTGAATTGGATATTAGGTTTCTGTCGTTAATTTCTGTTGCATTTTTGGTTCAGATGAACAATTTCGAATAGAAACATAATGATTGAATTTCTATGAAGAATAAAGATGTGGGCGATCTTGGCATCAGAACATGTGTATTATTTGATTCTGGAAGTATGGCACTCTCATTTTCTATAATCTGCAGTCAGTATACTGGAACGCCCATACAAAACCAAGCAGGAAAAGGCCAGAAGAGTTTGTACTGTGTCATACCGAGTAAAGGCCTTAATTATTGTCAGACTCGACTTGGGTTGATCATTAGTCGAGTGTGATGCTTGAAGATACTCTACTTATTTGCAAATCCTACAACAGTATTTACCCCTGTTTTCAATCGTTCCTTATTCATGGCTTGTGCATTCCATGTTCGTAAAAATTTTCAGCTGCGAACTCACATGAGAGGAGGAAATTGCAAGGTAGCTTGTATTGACACACAATGAACTTTGTATCCTATGATAATCTGTCTGTATCTTTCTTGACCTTGATGAAACTGCTTGTGTTTCATAAATGTTGTCTGTCCATGTAAGCGCATGTGTACTTTCTTAACTTAGTACACATGCAGTCATCCTGATCGAATCGTACCAATTGCCGAGAGATTTGGCATGGATCCTGGTGCAGTCCTAGATAATGTAAGCAATGATTTCTATACTGGTGGCAACTCTTATTTTTCTGGCTAGTGTACTTGCTGTAATCTAGTCTTTCCATGAATTTGAAGATCATTTACACCCGTGCTTCTACTTCTGAGCATCACTACAACTTGCTTCTTGATTTGGCTGCCAGAATGTATGAAGAACCATTCAAATTACTGGTAAGACACTGCTTGAGATTCAAACCCGACAGATTTTCTGAGGTGTGGATGGTTGACCTCCGTGAGTGCCTTTTTCAGATTGTGGATTCGGTGAATGCTCTCTTCCGAGTGGATTTTACTGGAAGAGAACTTGCAGAGCACCAGGTTGATCCTGAAACCATCAAATCATGCAAGTTGTTATTCTGCAGCTTATCTGGTTTGACACTAATGAATTCCAAATTGCAGCAAAAATTGGCACAAATGCTCTCACGTTTAATTAAGATAGCTGAGGAATCTAACGTGGCAGTGTACATGACCAATCAAGGTACTGCATCACATCTCATTTCTCCCACGTAGTCCTGCATCCATTCAAAGTTCTTATTCAATTTAGCCCTTTGATGGTTGCACACTGACAAATAGCATTTTGGGGACTGCACTAAGCTCATACTAATTCTTGTAAATCTCAAGAACCAGCTATTTGGTGTAAACTGGTGAAGCATACAGTAGCTGCAGTCCATGACATAGGAAAATAATTTTTTTTTTTTTTGACTGTCTTTGATTTATTTGTTTCAGTCATAGCTGATCCAGGCGGAGGTGTGTCATCAGACCCAATGAAACCTGCAGGCGGGCATGTTCTGGCTCGTGCAGCCACGATTAGGTTGATGTTTAGGAAAGTCAGAAGGGAGCAGCATGTCTCCAAGGTGTTTGATGCCCCAAACCTACCTGAAGCTGAAGCTATATCCTTTTTGTGCCAAATCTTCCTCTGATTATATAATTTATCAAAACTTATCACATCATAATGCAGATACTAAGTAAAATATCTAGAAGTCTATATCAAAATCTGTGAGAAAGTTGATACTGCGTCTATATAGGGATTGGTGGATACCTGATTTAAGCATGATACTCACAGTATAGTTGATGTTGCCTGGAGATCCATGAACATGTTGAATACAAATTTTGTGCAGAGGAATTAAACAAAAAGAAGCGGATATTGATAATTTTCCTCAGTAGGACTGGTATATTATTATTAGCTCCACTGTTATGTAGACGATGCACATTTATCAAGACCATCGCTCAATTTTGTCAGAAAATTTAGCAAGAGCTCATCTGTCAATAGGATGAGACCGAGATATTCCATATATGTTGGACTTGACAAACACACGTTTTTAGATAACACCAGGAGGCATCGCTGATGTGAAGGACTAAAGAAGTCTCTCCAACCAGGAAGGCAGGCGAAATGCTTTCTTTTGTTAATCTGCAATTTGATGTTACTCATCATATTGACAGCTAGAGGCATATAATGAGCTCCCAAGCACTTCATTTCCTCACTCTGCAATGGACACTTTGTCACCCTTGTCATAGCTTGTCCTTAAGTTTCTTGTGCTCGACAACAAACCATTCATGGAATGACATGAGATACTTTCTCTATGGTGACCCAAAAGATTTGTCAACTACATTGTCACCTTTGTGTATCAATTGCAAAATATATCGTAAGGGTAAGGCCTGAGTATCCTTTCTGCTGCTTCTATTTATGTTTAGCCAATTGGATTTATATAATACAGCCTTATATGCTCTAAGGAACTTAATCGAGCATGGCATGTATGGAAAGGTCATAGGACTTCTTCAGGCTTGAAAAGAGATGTAACCAAAAGAAAGTTATTTAGTGTCATTTCGAATAACTTCAGATGAAATGAAATTTATCAACCACGGTGTTTTGTCATAAAGAAAAAAAACATAAAATTATCCGGTGCAATATGTTTTTAACTACACATAATATCAGTTTGGTTTGAGGCTAACATTTGTGGATATCGTGGTTATTATGAGGCCAAGAAGAAATCTAATCTCAATATTTGAAAGCTAATTACCCAACATCATCTCCATTGAGTTTGCAATAATTTTCTTTTGACAAGTAAAAGAACTTTCTTGCAAAATGGCGTCCAGCAGATGCTAGTCCATGTAACAAATCATGAACACAATTTATGCTATCAATGAGGTATACGAAAGAACCGCCAAAAGCTGAGGAAAGCCATCTATCATTCAAACTAAAGAACGAGTCTTCCTATTTTCAAAGGTGATATTTAGGACAAATGAAGAATAAGCTGGATCAGCCTACTATTGGTTTAATTTACAGATGCAAATGGGAGTTTGTCTAATTAAATCTATATAGCAGATACTCAAAACTTCAAACTTGTGAAGAAAAAGACTGAAAAAGCAAGTTATCTTGACAGCTCGAACAAGAACATTTGACCTTAAATTGAATCATGAGGCTTTTATGCTTGGTCAATTTCACTAATATCCATGAAATAGCTGTCTCCACCTTGAATATCCTCCAATTCACTTATGGCTTCAGCTTGTTCAAGCTGCATTGGGATGCCTTCATCCTCAGGGCTACCCTCATGGAAATCATTATCTTCCATATCTGATAAGTCTGTAAAGGTTTCTATCTTTTTCTTCCTCTCTCTATAACCATTAAGGCTTAGGACCTTTTCCTTCCAAATAATCAGCAGAGATTTCTGAATCAGCTCCACCTTCATAAGCTCCCGTCAAGAACACACTAAACCTTTTCCCCCTCTGAGAGACATAGCAAATGCCAAAATGCTTCTACAGGAGTCCCATCAGCTTCTGAGGCATTGTGAATTCTCGTCGAAAGTGGATGAGGTGATTGGTTACCAACCTCTTTTCCATTGTGAAGCTAAGTAACTCATGCATCATGGCAATGGCCCTCTTATCGAATTCTTTCGATCCAGCTTGGAGGCCACATGCATCAGCATAAGGAGAAGAGTAAGACCTTTTGTTAGTTGGTTTTCTCAGAAAATGCTGCTAACGTCACTTCAGGTCTGGGAAAACTCAGCTTGCACATACCCTGTGTGTTTCTGCTCAGGTTGGTCTGAATTGCATATTAGGTTTCTGGCATTAACTTCTGTTGCATTTTATGTTTCCTAGATGAGCAACGCAAATAGTAACCCGGTGATTGAATTTCTCATAAAGAAATGCAGCTGTGGTTGATCTTGGCATCAGAACATATGTATCAGGTGATTGTGGGAGAATGGCACTGTCATTTTCTGGAATCTACAGTCAGTACATTGGAATGCATGATATGCAGTGGTTCAAACCAAGTAGGGAAGAGGCTAGGAGAACGTACTTTGTCATAACCGTTAGAAACCTACAACAGTATTTCCCCTCTTTCCATCACTCTTTATTTATGGTTTGTGGATTCCATGATCCTAACAATTTTTCCAGCTGCTTACTCACATGAGAGGGGGAATGGCAAGGCAGCTTACGTCGACACAGATGGAACTTTATATCCTAATATAATCTGTCGGTCATTTTCTTAACCTAGAAAAAGCTGCTTTTGTTTCATACTCGGCTTACATCCATGTAAGTGCACATGCACTTTCTTGACTTTGTACACTTGCAGTTGCCCTGATCGTATTGTACCAATAGCTGAGAGATTTGGCATGGATCCTGGTGCAGTCCTAGATAAAGTAAGCAATGCTTCCTACACTGTTGGCAACTCTTCCTTCTTTTCTGCTAGTGTACTTGCTGTAATCTAGTCTTTCCATGAATTTGTAGATCATTTATGCCCGTGCCCATACTTATGAGCATCAATACAACTTGCTTCTAGGTTTGGCTGCCACAATGTCTGAAGAACCATTTAAATTATTGGTAAGATTGCTCGAGAACCAAACTGCACAGATTTTGTGAGGTGTGGATGGTTGACCTTATGTGAGCAATATCTTTCAGATTTGTGGATTCAGTGATTGCTCTGTTTCAAGTGGAGTTTACTAGAAGGGGAGAACTTGCAGAGCGCCAGGTCCATTGAAACTGTCAAATCATGCTGAGTTGTGATTTTTCAGCTCATCTTGTTTGACTAATAGATTCCGAATTGCAGCAAAAATTGGCACAAATGCTCTCTCGATTACTTAAGATAGCTGAGGAATTTAATGTGGCAGTGTACATGGACTGCAGCTGCTGTATGCACTACACCAAATAGTTGGCTCTTGAGATTTTCAAGAACTAGTATGAGCATAGTGCTATCCCCAAATTGCTATTTTTCAGCGTGCAACCATCAAAAGGCTAAATTGTATAAAATTTTCTAATGGATGCACGACAACGTGGGAGAAACGTGTCTCCAAGGTGTTTGATGCCCAAATCTACCTGAAGCTGAAGCTATATCCTTTTTGCGCCATATATTCCTCTAGTTATATACTTCATTGGAGCTTACCAGATCATACTACGGAGACTAAATAAAATATCTGGAAGTCTATGTCAAAATCTGTGAGAAAGTCAATACTAAGTCTACATAGACCTGATTTAAGCATGATATTCACAGTATACTTGATGTTGCATGGAGATCCATGAACATGTATGCGAATTTCGTGCAGAGGAATTAAACAAAAAGAAGTGGATATCAAGAATCTTTCTAACCATTACTGGTAGATTACAGTTACATAATAGACATCTAAGCGAAAAAACATTACATTGAATGAACTCAGCATGATGGCTTAATGAAATGCCAGAAAGATATTATTGCAAATAGCATGATCTGCTTGGTTTTATAAAACAAATACAGCTCATAAAACAACGTCTTCTCAAACTCTCAACATGGAGCAACCGACCATCAGAGCTGAAAATTGTCGATGTATGAGAAAGGGTGATTGGGTCATAAGCAACAGAAGGCCATTCAATAGCTAATGGCCTGGCCAAGAAAGGGCCACAAACCATATGACTAGGTAGTGCAAGGACCAGTTCGCAGCACTCCCAACTCTAGGCATGTTAGACTCCTTCTCAGTCTCTGCACCACTTCGAATGTGGTGCCCTGCACTCAGCCCAAGCTATCCACCCCAGGAATTCACTTCACCTCATTTGGTGGGTGCTCATAACTCTGCAAACCTCCAGAGCTGATGAAGAAGCATCCTGAGTTCAAAAAAAGGCAATGTTAAATGGTGAATGATTTAACCTACAATGTATGCACGTTTTGAAATGTGCATTTTAACCTACAATGTTGCTCTTCCAATATGATGTTATCCAAAAACATAACATTCTCCTATCAGCAGAGCTCATCCATCCTTACTTTTCATGTTCCAATGCTCGGAGTAAACTCCAATGACACTGCATTTATGATCCGTGAAGATAATTACCTTTAGGGAATGGTGCAACAATTTCCCACAGCCCTTGTTTATGACTCCTGCATCGTCCGAGGGAACAAGATTGCCTTCACAATCACTTCCCCAGAAGAAAGGGACACTTCCACCAACATCCTGCATGATTAAGAGGACATAAAGGATTAGACAGATCGCAGGTGGAGGGAGAGACAGAGAGAGATATCCCCAGAATGAAACCATGAAAATTATTGTTACTTACAGCAGCCAGAAAAGTGGTTTCTGGAGGGCTGTCCAAGAGCACAAACGCAAACTTTCCAGTGATGTCTTTCATAACTCGATCGGCAGCATAAGGCCTCCGATCTCTCGGAGTTCTATGAGCTTCTATGACAGCAATGACCTCATTGGTGGTCTCGTTCAATCCATATTGCTGCTTGAGAAGAGCAACACCCTCTGGGTGTGCTTGAAATGAGCAGAAGATGTCATCCACAACAGTGAGCAACCCTGCCACAGAGGGTAACACGTCAAATATCCATACAATAACCAGAAGAAAGAAAGCTTCTTATTTTGAATATTGACCTGAACATGTCGAAAGATATTATTCTTATTTAGATCATATTCACTAGAAGATAATTCAGAACATATCAGTGCACCAAATGATAATTAAAAGCTTGCTTTTTTTGTTTTTTAATTTGGAAAAATGACACATATAATTGCCTATATTGATCTGACCTCGGCAACATTCGCACGTGATCCTCCCAAGAGATTTTGCCAATACAGATCACCATGGTATCTGTAAAACAACCGCAGTGAATGAGCTAAGGGCACAAGGAAGAAGATGCTGGGAAAATGCAAAGAAATACAAAGGTGGCATGTTGTAAAAGAATAAAAGAATATAACATGTAGCACATGATAAAAGAATTATCCCCTAGGTTGCTCCGGCAAATCAAAGGACTCGGTTGTCTAGAGTTAAGTTCAAGTAAAAGAAGCTTTTCTTTTCGTGTCAAAATTAACAACCTTATCCAAATTTAAAATATATATATATGGAAAATAAATATGTGAATTCATATGTCAACATTGTGCATTTGTGCGAAAGTTTCGAGAGTTTAGGATTAAAAAAAAAGGACAAAAAAGAAGAAAATGAAAGTTAATATTAATGCAGAAAAAAAAGCACTTCCATGTCAAACTTCCAAGGGCACAACAAACGAACCTGTTGCTAAGATAAAAATGGGCAAAGGGTCATAAATTATTACCAGGACCGCAATCCATACTCAGTTTTTTGAGCTACTGGCAAATGATACTGCATATTCAATGTCAAAAACTTAAGACTCATCCGCCCTAATCAAAATGACAAACAGGGGCTGCTGTAACCGTGAGTACATCCTGTATATCAGCAGCAATCCTCTCTTCATCCCTTTTTGCTTTCTCTCTGTAACAAAGCCTCATTTTATGTTTTGTAAGGTGATGTGATGTGATCCTGTTGAAACACTCTTGGTTGATGACAAGAGCTAAACTCGCCTGATTCAATGAGGACTGAAGTATCTTCTTATGATCCTGGAAATTCCCATGGAAAGGCGCCACCTTGCCTTGAGAAATCACCCAGAGCTCGTCCACGTTTCCAGATATTAGATGCTCATCATGACTAACCTGCAAATCAAGGTGAAAAGATGGCTTTTAGCTGTAAAGACGATCCATCATTTGTCAAATTAAAGTATGTTAGCAGGAAAAATCAATCTCACCATCAGAATTCCTCCTTGGAACAAGACCAGACCTTGAATGAGTGCCTCAACTGCATCCAAATCCTACAGTTTGGGATGGTTAAATACACAGAATCATACCCATCTATCCTTAGACAAGAAACTAACAATTCACAAAGATAATGCTATAGTAGTCACTGGTCATTAAAGCAGAACTTAAAGTCCACATTTAAAAACAAAAAGATTTCCACATTTATTATGTGCAAAGCCCAATATTGCCTATAGGCACAAATATTGGAACTACTTGGTATTATAAATTTCTGTAATTCAGGCTAGCATAACTATTCTATTCCAATATTTTGCAAGTTGGAACAATCACATTGGTTTCCATTCCATTATAAGTCAGATGTATGATGACAGAGGCTCCCTGTAGCTATAATAACCGAATGGTTCTATTGTATTTTCGATGTAAAGACCAGATTCCGATAAGTTCAATTAGTGCAAGACAATGACAAGGTAACTGAAACACCTCCATGGGAAAATATCAGTGTGTATTACGCATCAAATTGGGGAAGCAGAATCAAAATTGATGCCTCAAAAACCAAATCCTACCCAAACCTAGAAAGCTTACAATGCATCAACGAATGAATGCCCGAACGATTAACAAATGAAAGCAAAAATATAAAAGAAGTTGGAAGCATTACCTGATTAATAAAAAGCAGTCAACGGAGACAAATCTTTTATCATGGCTCGGACATGATTGATTTTACTTCATTGCGTCTGAAAGCTATCAATGCTGATGAAAGAGATCTCTTGGATGAGGGGCCAATAGTTGCCGGTGACATTCAAACATCTCGATTTTTCAAAATCTTGCATCCATATATGAACAAAAATTGTTGGGATTGAGGCTAGAACTGAAACAGGGGAGATGGTTGCCCGCAGAGGAGGCTGAATTACTTGCCGTTTGAAAGAGCTTTGCGGTGGCTAAAGAGAAAAGCCAGCCCAAGGCAATAGTGGACATGGATGCAGCTGTGGCATACAAGAATATCATCATCATCATCATCAACTTTCGCAAGCCAGTGCAATCGGAGACTAAAGGAAGCTCTTGCTGGATATTCAAGCAGCTAATTATCAATTTTTCAGCTCTGAATTTCAGTCGTGCTACAACCCGAGAAGCAAACGTCTGCGCGCATTGGAAGAAATTACTCCATATTAAGCGTCGAACTGAAGAACGGAAACACGAAATCGATGCATTCAAAACGAAAGGACTTACCCGAACCCTTAGAACTCCGACCGTAGGTGGAAGGGATTGAATCGCGGCAATTAGCAAATGACGGCGAAAGTGGATCGATTTCACTTCATCGGCTCTGAGAACCCAATCGATGCCGATGTTGAGGATTTCTTGGATTTCCGGAAATTCATGCGGAGCATCTCCACGGGAAAGTATCGATTTGTGTTGAGCATCGAGTTGAGGAAGCAGAATGGGAAATCGATGCCTTCAAAACCATAAACTTACCCGAACCCTAGAAAACCTGACCGTACTAGGACGAATCAATTCATTGGATCCGAAGGAAATCAATCTCGATGTCCGGGATCTCTTGGATGAGGGGCCAATAGTCGCCGGTGTGTTTTGAGCATCGATTTTTTAGAACCTTGCAATCACATATATACAATCGTTGGAGGGATGGAGGGAGACCATCCTTTGGCAAGTCCCTCAATTTCGGGCAATTTTCAATCCATAACAGTTGGAGAGAGGAGAGATGGTTGCGAAGGCCACTTGATAGTCTTTCCACGTTCATCATATTTCCCAAAATAAGAGAGACAAGAGAGGAAGGAAAGAGAAGACTCCAGGCATCCTCATTGTCTTCCTCCGAAGGAAACCACACCTTGTCTCTCTCCCCTCCCATGCTGCTTCCGTCCATTCCCAGAAACTCGAGCGATGTGAGCATGTGTAAGCCCCATTCTCTCACTGGTTGCTTCATATTGTTGCACCCCCAAATTAAAACCATTGCAAATTGGGAGGCAAACCTCCTTCGGGCAAGCATTTGATATTTTCACACCTCTGAAATTTGTAGCCACCGGAGGGACGTAAGATGATGCCACTCCTGTGGTAGAGACTTTACCTTAGGAACCAAACGAAGATCAAGTCTCACCAGGGTGATGGGAAGGGGAGGGAAGTCCTCCATCTCCAATGTTGGACACTCCTCTAGGCTCAACTGAGTGAGATGGGAGAGCGTGTGAAGGTATCGTGGTAGACTCACCAAATTCTCACATCTCTTTATAGCCAAAGAATCCAGCGATTCCGTTGTGATCTCTTCGAGGGACTCCACCCCCTCACACTTCCGAATAGTAAGCTTCTTCAGAGAAGCAAGTCTACCCTTAGCAAATGGAAATGAAATCAAAGAATCACATTCACTTATGTTGAGAAATTCAAGTTGAGATATCGAGTTATTGCTGCTGGGGTCATCTTGAGAAACTATTAGTCCCATGATTTTTGGACAATTTCAATATTCAAATGTCTTAATGTGTACATCTTGCTTGGAAGTTTTCTAAACTCATGCAATTTCTCAATTCCATCTTTTCAAGGTTATAGGATAGCTCCATTTCTCCATCTCCAGCCACAAAAGATGTGAATTGAGGACAACTATAGATTACTACACTCTGAAGGCAAGCAAGATTTTGCATCTCATTTCCATTTTGCCACAAGTAGTTTAGCTTGTCACACCGTCCTATATAAAGCTCCTTTAGCTTAACCAAGTAGCTCGTAAACCCATGATCAAAACAAACAAGCTCTACAAGATTCTCAATTTTGAGAACGGTCAAAGAAGTTAGGTTTACAAAAATTTTTAAGATCTCCTCGTTACAATCCTCAAGGGATAACTCACAGAGAGATGGGAGACAAACCACATTGGTTGAGCTATTCAAATGCGGGCTTGAATAAATTTCTAGCTTCTTGAGAAGATCAAGTTGACCAGGCAATGTCCCAACCAACGAATGACATCCCCGGACAACAAGATGTTGAAGATAAGAGAATGCGACATCTTCTTCTTGACCCCTAGCATAATGAGACCAATCCTTCCATGCCAACATCTCTTCCAACTTCAAAGTTGTTAAGGATGAAAAAGGCCTTTTACCTCCATAAAATTCAGGGCCTATAGTGCTTACTGCATGTAGACCTTCAAGAGATAATTCTCTAAGTGAAGGTAGTTGTCCAAGTGGTGGAAGCAATGTGACATTAGGACAATCCCGTAAGCATAAAGAAACTATCTTAGAATAAGATGGACTAGCTAACCATGAGGGGAATCTTGCACCACCATAGTGCGAGATAGAGAGATGTTCAAGATTAATGTGAGGTCGCAAATAGTGAAGCACCAGTGCTTCATGCTTCCCATTCTGCAAATTTCCAAAATTTTCACCCCAGTGCAAGAATAAGTTGCTAAGGCCTCTCTTTCCAATTAAATCGGCATCAATTGCATCTCTGACTTCTTCCACCTTTTGCAATTCTGATATGAACAATTCTCCTTGAAGGTGTGGCAAGTTCTTTAACTCCTTTAACCGTGACCCTTTGTCTGGTCCTACCACAAACTTGGATAAGATCATAAGATTCTTCAAATTACTGATACTCAATGGCATCTCCTTTAAACTCCTTGTATCTCTAATATCAAGAAACTGTAAACTAACCAATTTTGTGATTCCTTGAGGCAACAAAGAAAGCTGTTGACAACCTTTTAAGATCAAAGCTTGTAATTTGCACAAGCTGCCGATTGACTCAGGTAGCCTTTTTATATATGTGTACGAGAAATTGAGATAGCGAAGATATTTTAAATCACCAACACAATCCGGGACCTCTATGATGGAACAATGACTTAAGGAGAACCCCCTTAAGTACTTCAATTTTGTTAGCAAGTCATGTAACACTTTGTTGGAAATCTGGAATTGGTAACCTTGAGGAGATCCATTAGACGATAATATTAAACTTCTTAGTAGCTTCATTTGATGATATGCTTCCATGCATTTTGATGAAACACACCACGACGAGGTGAATGATGCATAACGAACTTTCTTGGGAGATGCAACATCTTCATTATCTGCCAGCTCAGACTCAGAGTTAAAGCATGTCCCACCCGCAATTGACTTTGCTAGATCATTAAAAATATCATGCATTGAAAATTTAGATGCGTTGACACTTGATCGTTGAAGAAATGATTTAGATACTAACTCATCAAAGTGAGCTTGTCCCCATTTCAAGATATTATCCTTTGATCTTCCTCCATCCAAAAAACCCTCCGCTATCCATAAGTGCACTAGCTCATCCCTCTCAATTTCGTAATCCTTGGGAAATATTGCACAATAAACAAAACATCTCTTCAAATAAGAAGGAAGATGGACATAGCTCAATTTCAAAACTCGAATAACCTCATCATTTTCTCCCGTTGGAAGATCCCACATTTTGTTGCTTAAGATAGCTTCCCATTGATCGGGATTCCCTTTATCACGTAGAAGACCTCCCAATACCTTTGCTGCCAAAGGTGAACCTTTACATTTTTCGGCTATTTTCTTGCCTATTGTTTCAAGATGTGGGTGCCTCTCAAAATTTGTCGTTTTAAGAGCATGAAAGGCTAATAAGCTTGTACAATTATCAAGGGACAACTCCTTCAAAGGATATGACGAAGCTCCTGTTATGGAAACAACAGTATAGTTGCGAGTCGTTATGATGATCTTACTTCCTTTAGCCCCAGCTCCAAATGGCTTTAAGAGGGTAGTCCATTCTTCGTAGTTTTCATTCCAAACATCATCTAAAACCACCAGAAACTTTTTGCCTGATAGACTATCCTTCAACTTAACTTGAAGCGTGTTAAGATCTTCACCCTCATTAGACACCTTAGTGATAGACCGCAAAATAGTCTTGGTTATGTCGAGAACATTAAAAACATCTGAAACACAAACCCATGCTCTTATTTCGAAGCAGCTAGTCACTTTGACATCATTATACAATCGTTGAGCCAAGGCCGTCTTTCCAATACCACCCATCCCAACTATGGGGACTATGCTCAACGTGGTATCGACATTTTCGGCTTCACCAGTCAAGAGTTCAAATATTTCTTCTTCTTCCTTTTTCCTGCCAAAAAATCGAGGCTCTGGCAAAGAACTGCTGGGGAGCCTTTTGTTGGTGTAGTCAAATCTGTTCATAGCATTCTCTATTAAGCTTAGATGAGCCTTCCTGTTGACAATTTCTTCCAACTTGTCAGAGATCTTCTGTACCTCAGCTTCCGACACAAGTGAGCGCGGGTTTGGATTTGATATGGAGGATTTATATTGGCTAATTAAAGGGAACTTCCATTTCATTAGACCTCCGCTTGTGCTGGATTCTGCCTTCAACTTGGCTTGGGTGGCTTCCATAGCGAACTCATCAAGCAAGTCTTCCATGTCATAGGCCAAGTCCTTAACATCATCTAGCCATAGCTTCACTAGACCTTTATTGCATAGTTGCTTGTCCTCTGCATCAGCTAGCACTGCATTGATTGTAACAAGCATCTTCTCCCACTTATTGAGTAGGTCAATGCTAATTCCAGAGAAGGGTGGCGCTCCTTCCCTTTGCACATAGCGCAATCCCAGAGAAGCCAACTTCTCGAACAAGACTTGAAGGAAGGCACTCAAAAGGATCTCCCCAATGGCCATGGGTGAATTCGTAAACTGTAGAGAACAACACGGGTTATGGTGAAGCAAAGTGATAATGAGTTGATGGAGAGAGAAAATGGGTGAATCAATCACCATAGAGAACAAGGGTCATGGTGAAGCAAAGTGATGGTGAGTTAGAAAAGAGGAAACTGAAGTCCAGGAAGACCAAGACTTTCGTCTAGCAAAAACATTGAACAAAGACCAAGACTTTCATGGATGCACATCAATGGTTAGAGAAATCAAAATAAAATATCTTTTGCCCACAAGTCCTTCCTTTCTTGGACTTCTTATAGCTTACATTGCAGGACTTACCATTCAAAGACTATATAGTTCTCAATGTTGATTTCCTTCAGATTTTCAATAATTCGATCACAAAGCATTGCTCTTGCCCCTTTTGCTTGGCCATTTCCTTTAGATTTCCTTTAGAGACTTTATAGGCCTCGAGTAAATAATTTTGGTGCTTTTCACCGGCTCTGGTGTAAGTCTCGTCTTTGGTTTTTTGCTTTTTTTAAAAAAAAAAACTTTTAATGGTCAATTAAAATCGACATTGCTTGTAGTTGAGGCCTCTGTGGACCAAATTAGATCAGTGCATTTGACGATGTCATTTTCTTGTGGGTAATTATATTTGGTGCAAGTATGCCAAGTTCTAAGGTTTAAGTAATGTTTGGAAAAAATCAACCACAGAAATTGTTCATCTTATTCTAATTCCTAATTTTTTATTATATTTAATCTCAAAATATGTGCACAGTGTCTTCGTCTATGCGTAGCACATGTGTGAACATTACTAATCTAATATAATTTTATATTTCATAACTAATTGACATCATTAAATGGGTTCATATCTAAATAGATCTTAGACTAAATCACCTGCATTTTTAAATTAATGAATTTTATGAAAGGGAAAGTAAATAATTGATAGGGCTCATTAAGGAGGACTGATCTTGTAAGTACCCATGCTACGCATCGGCTTATAATCAGTGTGTATGTATTTTTTAAATTGAATATTTCAATTTAGGAACTCATGAGAAACAATAGAAATTATCTAGAACTTATTGAATTTTTTCTGTCTTTTTGCTTAGTGCTATCTTCTTTAAAGTAGAAGTGAGCTAATGGAAAGATTGAACTATTTGGTTTAGGAAGACCAGGGCCTTTTTTTCAAAATTTTGGGCATCCATACATTCTTTGTAATCTTATAATTTCAATGTCTTTGTTTAATGCCTTACTGGTGAATGTACGATCAACATAGGCTTTTATGTGGCAGTTACAATGTTAAAGATTTGCAGTAAGTTGAGCAGCAATGATTAATTGAAGGGTGCTGAGGTAGTAGTTGATGATTGAGAATTGCTCTTGATAAGAGAATAGTGTTCCTTTGCACGATTTTCATGGTCATAATGTGATGTCTAAAGTATATCTAGTACATTGTACATTGTTAGTTGGTGATGCTTGACCATTGTCTAGTGATGAATGAAGATGGCCACAATTAATACGACCGAAAAATAAGCATCTTTGTACAACTTGTACCAACTTAAATAAATGTTGACGGTCCACCTAACAATAGCATCTTACTTTCTATAATACATCTGCAAGTTATCAAAGACAACTAACATTAACTGTTCGATAACGAGATCATAAACACGTGCTTTGGGCTAAACAAGATAGAGAGTCGGGTACAGCAACAAATCCATGAAGCAAGTTGCTTAATTTTACTTTGGAAATAGTAATTGATTCACAAATCACCAACTAATCCATCAAGCAAGTTGCTTTGGGCTAACTTCTTATGTTCAAAGGACCATGATTTTCTTATCAAGTGATTCATGATCGTTACCAACTACTTCAACAACCTTAAGTAGATCATTGTTGTCCATTTTGCTTTAAATTTTAGCACTATAGCTGCCGCGTAAAAGCCCATACTAAAAAAAAATAGAAGAAAAAACCAACAAAATATTTGTAAGTTATAAATTTTTTATGAAGATATGCATGCCCTCTAAGGTTCGTCATGTGAAGAAATATCACTTCTCATCCTATGTTTTGGATGGCCACAAGAAAATGTCCTCTCTTTCAAACAACGACCAATAGTCTTGTTGCGGAGAAAAAGGAGAACAATTGATTTGTCCAACTCAAGGACACAATGTGCATCAAAACGTGGCATCTTTGGTCCAACTCAAATTCCTCGTCGTGACAGTATACTCATAAAGGATTTTTCATCAGTAAGACCAAGACTTTACTCGACATAATGTACTTTTTGTTTGGAAAGTGAAGCCGAAGCGAAAGAGAGCAATTGAAGATAGACAGATTTTGTAGGATGCAAATTGGCTTTATTACTTCACTTTTCACGTTCCTCCTCTTCCATCCCTATGTGAATGCCTTTATTTTTACATTACTAGTAGAATTTCCCCACGTGTTACATGCCACGCTTAAAATTGACTTTTACTTTAATTTTCGTCCAACTTTTTTTTCATGCTTGATTGTGCTATGATTTTTCATTTAGTCATATCTCTTGTACTTGTCTAATAGAATTATGTCTAAATTTTCATACATCTTTTCAAATTTATGTTTAATAAAAGAAAAAAAAAGCAAAGAAAAAAATATATAGAAAAAACAACAAGAACTTAAGAAAGGGGGAAAAAAGCAAGAATGATGTTACTCTTAAAGCGATTTAAGAGTTAAGCATAGTGATGTCGTAAGTACTTGAGCTCTTGTTCAGTTTACGATTGAGTACATGAACTTTTTTTTTTCTTTTTATAAAATCAAGAACCTCAAATTTTCAAATTTGGCTCAATTTGTGGCATCGGTTAAATAACTTGCCATGTTATGTAATTTTGCTTATATAACTTGCTTACTCGGTAAAAAGGTAAACATAATAGTTGAGATGACTCTTTACCCTACAGGTTGGGTGATGAGGAGAGAGAAATTGTGTTGCCTTAGATTATATTAGCATCTAATATATCACGGTTGACATGATATTGTATCAATGTTCAAAACTGAATTATTCATTATATAATAGATTTATGGATTTTGAAGTAGTAATGATGCTTTCTTGGGACAAGGCTATAGCACTCTGTCAGCCATTTAATTTTGGGTGCTTTTCACGCGCACATCAGTGGTCAGAGGAATCAAAATAAGATACTCTTCGTCCACAAGTGCTTGTTTGGTAATATTAGAGAATTTCTCCAAAGACTTCATGGATACCATGTGCTTATTTGTCTAGAAAGTGAAGCAAAAGAGAAAAAGAGTTAATGGGAAAGAAACTTCAATAAATGTTGGGAAGACCAAAAGACTTTACTGGATACAAATTGAAGTTTGTTGCTTCGCTTTTTCATATCCCTCCTCTTGCATCCCCATGAGAACATCTCTTTTTCCCATTACTAGTAGAACTTCCCTGCTTTATGTCTGGATTTATCTCTGTTACTTTTTCTTTTTTCGAATTTGTCTCAATTTTTGGCGTTCTTAAAAAATTGCTACAACTTTATTTACACGATTTGCTTACCTTGCTGATTGGGTGATGTGGAGAGAAAGACTTTGCACTAGCTTAGACAAACTTAGCATCCAATGTCTCTGCTGATGTGACAACATCTCAAGAAGCTATATTGGAATTTAGTATAGACATTTAATAACTTTAGCATTGTGTCAGCCTTTTCCGACCGCAAAATTAACGAAGGCCTCATGTTGACCCACATGAAAAATTAAGATGATTGATTGAATGAAAAAACTTTAGATACTTGATTGTAAAATGGGTAATAATATAAGTACTTGCGATGTCATTGTCCCAAAGAGCTTATTATACAATCACCGGTCTAGGTTCAAATCTCAAACAACCTTTTGTTTATGCGATATATGTTCTACAAACTCATCCTCTCCATTCATTGGTTGGTCCCAGTTTAACAATTTTATTTTATGAGATTATTCATTCTTTCATGTGAAAGAAAATAGGAGATAATTTTGTTAATTTCATGCGCCAAAATATTTCAGTGGCTAAATGTCAAGCGCATTGGAAGACTACAAAGTTTCTCAACGTCGATCTCCCTTAGATTTTCTTCTGATTATTCGATCATAAAACTTCAAGCTTTACACTCAAATTTTTTTAGTAGATTATCAACCATTTGATTGAAAATAAACTTTTTTCTCAGTACACGATTTTCATTCAGCTGGACATTATATTAATAATATTATCATCACATGTAACTGTACGGGCACACATAATTTAAAACCTTACTATGGTTTCTTTACCAATAACAACTAATTTGCCTAGATAATATATATTTTTTTTTGTAGATAATTTGTTCCAACTCTTTGAGAGACCAATTGATATAATCTAAAACAGCTAATCTGACCCTCAAGAGACAAAATTGATACCAGAGGATCTTATCTAATGCCAAAGTGTAAAAAGCTTCGACTATTTAATAGCATTGGTGTCATATCATTTTTTTTTGTGTGATTTTAATGGAGGTCTCCTGTCGACCACATTTGAAATGTCGAGGTAATTAAATGAACGGAAAAACAAAAAACTTTAGATACTTAATTGCCCGCATATAGGTAAGAAATTTCATGCACCTCATTATCTGGTTTTATTTAAGTCAATTTTATTATTTTTTGGAAGCCATAAATATAGAATGATTTATTTTTTTTTTGGTCGAAGTAAATAGAATGAAATTGATTGGGCTCATTTTATGGAGTTTTTGCTTCAACCACATTGATGGGGCTCTTTTTATGAGCTTTTGCTTCAACCACTGGCATGTAAAATTCAATAAGCGCCCCCTCTTGAATGTCTTTTTCTTTCCGTATTTAGCTAGATCCCTAATGCTTGACATAAGGCACAACCAAATTGTATATTTTTCTATAAGACAATAAATAATCTCTGATTTTTATTTGTCATGTATTACTATTAGGGATTATAAATGATAGTTATAAAGTTATATTTACATGTCAAAAGTATTGAAGTATTAATGATGCCTTGTTGGGACCAAATTAGATTAGTGCATTTGATGATATTATTTTGTTGTGGGTAAATTATATTTGGTTCAAGTATGCCACGTTCTAAGGTTTAAGTAATATTTGGAAACAATCAACTACATAAACAATTCATTTTATTATAATTCCTAATTTTTAATTACAAATGATCTTCAAATATGTGCATGTATGAACATTATTATTCTAATATAATTTCATATTTAATAAATAATTGACCTCATTAATTGGGTTCATATCTAAATAGATTTTAGATTAAATCATCTTTTTATATAAATTAATAACTTTTAGGAAAGGTAAAGTAAATAATTAAGATGGCTCATTTTTTTTTTGGTCATCCTACTCTAATCCTACTCTACACTCACTCTCAAACTTTTGCCCTGCCTCTTGCAGGGCATGGGAGTCGAAACCCACTCCTGAAACTTGCGCGTCCCCATCACATCCCCTCCTGAGAAGGTGGGGATTTGAACCTCTCACCTCCCCCTTCCATGTTTGAAGGGTTGCCACTGGGGCGAATCCGAGTGGTTTAAGAGGGCTCATTCAGGAGGAGTTATTCACGACCGAAAAAAAGAGAGCAGTTATATATATACTTAAAGAGTACCCACGCAACCCATCGGCTTTTAATCATTGTGCATGCATTTTTTAAACTGAAACTTTTAATTTAGAAACTCATGAGCAACAGTCGTAATTATTCACAACTTATTGAGTTTTTCCTATATTATTGCTTAGTTCTCTCTTATGTAAAGCATAAGGGAGCTAATGTAGACCCCAAAAAAAAACTATTTCATTCAGGAAGAGCAAGACATTCACCTACCAAAAACATTAAATAAAGACCAAGATCAAGGCCTTTTTTTCCATAAGTACTCGGTAACCTTATAATTTTGATGTCTTTGTTTCATGTGTTATTAGTGAATATGTGATCAATGTAGGCTTTTATGTGATAGTTACAGTGCTAAAGATTCGCAGCAAGACAGTCAACAATGATCTATTGAAGGCTGCTAAGGTAGTAATTGATGATGGAGAACTCCCTGGTAGGAGAATCATGGTCATTTCCACAATTTTCCTATTCATAAGTGTAACGCCTAGAGTATATCTAGTACATTGTACATTGTTAGTTGGTGATGCCTGACGCATTTACTTGTCTAGCGATGAATGAAGCTACCACGATTAATTCGGCTTACAAATAAGCATCTTTGTCCAACTTGTGCTGACTAAAATAAATGTTAACGATCCACCTAACAATGGCATCTTACTTTCTATTATACATCTGCAAGTCATCAAAGACAACTAACTTTAATTGTTTGATAAGGAGAATAGAAACACGTACCTTGGGCTAAACAAGAAAAAGAGTTGGGTACACCAACAAATCCCTAAAGCAAGTTTTTTAATTTTACTCTGAAAATTGTAAATGAATCACAAATCACCAACTAATCCATCAAGCAACTTGCTTTGGGCTAACTTTTTCGGTTCAAAGGACCACGATTCTCCTATCAAACAATTCACTGTCACCAATAATTACTTCCGCACCCTTCAATAGGTCATTATTGCCCATTTTATTGCAAATTTTTAGCACTATAATTACTATGTAAAAGCCTATATTCCAAAAAAGAAAAAAAACATTTGTAAGATATAAAATTTTTATGATGATAAGCATGCCCTTGGTCATGTGAAGAAATATCACCTCTATTCTCTTTTGGATAGCTAGAAGAAAAGGTTTTCACTTTCAAATGATAGCCAAAAGTCTTGATGTGGAGAAATAGGAGAACAATTTATTTATCTCGCTCAAGGACACAATATGCATCAAAACATAATATCTTTGGTCTAACTCAAATTGCTGGACATGATAGTATACTCATAAAAGACTTTTCATTAGGACGACCAAGACTTTACTAGATATCATGTACTTTTTCTTTTTATCTAGAAAGTGAAGCAAAAATGAAAAAGAGCTAATGGGGAAGAAACTTTGATCAATTCCAGGAAGACCAAGACTTGCGCTGGCAGCAAATTAGGTTCATCGCTTCACTTTTCACATCCTCTTCTCTAGGGGTGTGCAAAAGAACCAAGAACTGCCGAGAACCGGACCGGATTGAAATCGGAGCTGGTGGTTCCCATGAGAGCCGGTCCAATTCTTAATTCCAATTTAGTGGAACTGATGAATATTGGTTCGGTTTCTGGTTCTAGGCGTGGAACTACCCATCCATCTATCTAGACCGAACCGGTATATAGAAATTAAAAATAGAAATTCTATAATAATTACTTAATTATTTAGTAGCTTTTGGTGGGATATATATGTACATATATGTAATCCTCTCCCATCCCAATGTCAATGTCTATTTTTCCATTTCGAGTAGACTTTCCACACATTACATGTCTTGTTTAAAATTAACAATACTATAAATTAGTATAAGAAGGAAGCTAGAAGGAACTTGAAAAGATCTTTCAATGTTCATGGGCGAATCAATCCTCTTAAAGTCAATCAAGGGTTTTGCTGAAGCAAATTGATAACGAGCTAATGGAGAGAGACAACTTTAAAGTCTAGGGGGACCAAGAATTTTGTCTACTGAAAAGTTTAAACAAAGACCAAGACTTTCAAGAAAGGTTTTGTCCACAAGTGCTCTGTACAAGTAAATAAACCATTAACTCAGGAAGATCATGACTTTACTGGACATCATGTACTTTTTGCCTACAAAGTGAAGTAGAAGCAAAAGAGAGCAATTGAAAAAAAGACAAAGACTTAGTAGGACGCAAATTGATTTTGTTGCTTTGCTTCTCCCATCCCTCCTCTTTCATCCCTACGTGAGTGCCTTTGTTTTTCCATTACTAGTACAATTTCCTTAGGCGTTACACGCCACACTTAAAAACTGACCGTCACTATAATTTTCATCCAACTCTTTCATACTTAATCCTAGTGTCATTTTTTCATTGAGTAATTTCACTTGAACTTGTTTATTAGAATTATTTCTAGATTTCCATGGTTCTTTTCAAATTCAAGTTCAATAAAAGGAAAAAAAAAAAAAGAAGAAGAAGAAGGAAAGCAAATAGAAAAGTAAAAAGAAAAAATAGTAAAAACTTCAAGAAGGAAAAAAAATGATTAATACAATGAAAAACTCCAAATTGATACACTTGTGATAAATTTACTCCAAACTAATTTTTTGACCATGAAAAATTTCAAACTGGTATATTTGTAATAAATTTAATTCAAATGACCACAAAAAACCCTAAACTGGTACGTTTGTTATAAATTTACCAAAAACTATTTTTTTGACAAACAAAAACCTCAAATTAGTACATTTGTAACAAATATACCATTCATTAAATTGGATTAATACTACAAAAAAATAAAATCGATATAATTGTGACAAACGGAGAGTAAAATTCTAAATTAGTACATTAGTTAATTGTCACGTGTTATCTAACTCAACAATTTGATAGTAAAATTTAAACGAAACTAATAGAGGGTAAATTTATCACAAGTGTACTAATTTATGGTAAATTTATCAAAAGCGTACCAGTTTGGGGTTTTCAGTGATAAAAAAAATTAATTCAGGTAAATTTGTCAGAAGTTTACCAATTTGGAGGTTTTTTGTGGTATTAGCCTAAAAATAAAATAAAAGCAAGAATGGGACAAGAGAGCACACCACCGTCCCCTAGCCATTGCCATGTCGTTGCCATTAGCATGGCTGCTTAATGTCACCTTCATGGACAACATTTCCTTGAGATATTATTCTTAGAGCAGTTTAAGACTTAATAATAACTTGAAAACCCCACACTGGTACACCCGTGACAAATTTACCCTCTGTTGGTTTTTGTTAAATTTTATTATCAAATTATTAAATTAAATGACACGTGGCAATTGATTGATATATCAATTTGGGATTTTATGATCCGTTTGTCACAATTTACAATTTTTGTGATTTTTTTGTATTAATTCAATTTAGCGAAGGGTATATTTGTCACAAATTTATTAGTTTGGGGTTTTTTGCTGTCAAATAAATTAGTTTGGGGTAAATTTGTCGTAAATGTACCAGTTTATGGTTTTTTTTTTTAATGGTGAGTCAGGGTATATTTGGCACATATGTACCAGTTTGGGGTTTTTCATGGTAAAAAAAGTAGTTTGGGGTAAATTTGTTACAGGTGTACCGGTTTGGGGTTTTTCAGGGTATTAATTCTAATAATAATGTACAAGGTAAGTACCTAAGCTCTTGTTCAGTTTACAATTTTGTACCTGAACTTTTTTCCTTTCAATCAAGAACCTCAACATTTCAAAAGTGGCTCAATCTGAGGCATTGGTTAAATAACTTTGCCATGTTGTATGGTTTTGCTGACATGACTCACTTGCTCAACAAAAGTTAAACATAATAAGTGACATGGCTTCTCACCCTCAAATTGAGTGATGAGGAAAGAAAAAAGTGTGTTGACTTAGATGATTGTAGCATCTAATATATCTCAGTTGATGTGGCCAACATGGACAGTTGATGACTATTTAATGGTTTTAGTATAATATCAACATTTTTCGTTTATAGTTTTACTAGAGGCCTTGATGTACGTTAAAAAAATTGAGGTAATTGACTGAATGGAAAAAATAATTTAAGTACTTGATTACAATAAGGATAATAATTAAGATACTAGTGAGTCATTATCTAAGAATATATCATGTGTTGATTGTCTAAATTTAGATCTCAAATGCACTTTTGTTTATGCGAAATTTATTTTACAAATTCATCCTCTCAATTCATTACTTGACCTCACTTTAATGATCTCTTTTAAAGATTTCTCATTCTTTCGTGTGAAAGAGAATATTTAATAATTTTGTTAATTTCAAGCCATTGCAAAAAGATTGTGGTGGCTATATGTCAAGCCCATTTGGAGACTATAAATTTCTTAATGTTGATATCCTTTAGATTTTCTGTAATCATTCGATTAAAAAGTATTGCTCTTGACCCTGTTTTTGGCCAATTCCATTGCTTTCCCTTTGATCTTCTCACCAAAACTAAAAACGCATGTGCAGGGAATTTGACCAAAATTAGATCAAA
This sequence comes from Eucalyptus grandis, assembly GCF_016545825.1. Taxonomy (NCBI): domain Eukaryota; kingdom Viridiplantae; phylum Streptophyta; class Magnoliopsida; order Myrtales; family Myrtaceae; genus Eucalyptus; species Eucalyptus grandis. Next base: position 44,775,736 of record NC_052613.1, on the reverse strand, counting down.
TCAGTTTGAACATTGGTTCACTTGCTAATAGGGTTGAGCATCGGTCCAGGGTCAACCCTGCACCGACCCTGGATTGACCTAACCTTGCCAATCCTAGTCCGATTTCCAAGGAGACTGGGTTGATCCTTGGTCCTAGAATTCCTGAACCAGCACTGTGCGAGTCGATCCTCGATCCTAAGAGTTTCTGTGTCGATCAAACCCGACCAATAAAATTGTAACAGCCTGAATTTTTAGATTTGGTTTTTGATTAAATAGATCGAGCCTTTCATCGATACGTTGTTAGTGTTATTCTCTGAACTGATCACTCACGAGATAATTAGATTATCTGAGGAAGCAATTAAGGAATCTAAATGCAATGGCTTTGAGAATTCGACTAAGAATCGATTGCTCGACCGTGTTGATCTGCAATGGTCATTATGGTACTGCCAAAAATCAATCAGAGATCGGAAATAGGTTGATTCGATGGAGATATGTGACTAGTGCATGGGTGATTCCACTTAATTGCAAAATCCTCGCGACAAAGACTAGACCGATTTTTCTGTCATTTTTGTACTCAGTGTCCGTATTTGAAATCTCGAGATTTTCACGACAATCGAGAGTCACCAATGAGTCAAAGATGTACACTGTGACTCGAGATAAATCGATCATAGGTCAATTGCACCAAGAATTCCTAAATATTACTCAGTAGACTAGGTTACGCTAAAAGCACGTCGGATTGAAATTAATCGCGAATTTGAATCCGATTTCAGAAGTTGAAAGTTATGTGGTGTCACGATCTATTTTAGGAACATTGATTCATCCTTTGAAGAATTTTCGGAGATTCCAAGATTTTTACGAGAAATCGATTGAGACCTTGCGGAAAAATAGCGGAAATTCGAATGGGCCAAATTAAAAGAAATTTGGACTTCCAAGTCGAGCCTTTGAGTGTTGGAGACTTACATAAAATTTTATGGAATTTTTCTTCATCGAAATTGGATCTCAATTTAGGAAATTGAGTGAAGAAATTGATCCTAAAGTTGTGAAACTCGAAATTAAGCATGAGGCTGAAAATTGGGATTTTAATTTGGTTTAATTATGGAAAATCTATTCAAGAAAGAATTAGAGAGGACAAGAATTTAGTGAAAGAGATAAAGCTGTGGACTTTTGGCACTTCATCCTCATCCATTCCCCCTTCTTCGTGCATTACTCTTACTTGACCCCTTTCTGTTTCAGTTAGTTTTGGAAGCCCATCTCCACAGCAGCAGTTCGGCCCAAGTTTCAGCCCAAAAAGCCAGCCCATTAATTAAGCAATTCAGCCCTTCGCAAGCCTAACCCAGCTGCAACCCAAGCCAAAGATCAAGCTCAACACTTGCTATGGGCTTGCAAGGCTTTTGGGCCCAGTCCGAGTGTCCGTCAACGTTGCCGAAAATTCGGATTTCTGTCGCTGTTGCATTGTGAACTAGTTTTCGCAATAAACCGGTGAGTTTATGCACTAAAATCTTCTTAGTAGGCTAATGATGTTTAAGGGGTGTTTAGTTTAAGTTAATTAGGAATTAGGTGGTTAATTAGATTAAATTAGTGATTTAATTATACAATTATGCATGTTAGGTGGTTAGCTTAGATTAAGTAAGGCCTAGATAAATTGTGCTATTTTTCTAGAAGGGTTTGAGAATTTTTCGGGCTTGTTTCGGTATTTAATTTAGGATTTTGGCATAAGTTAATATTTTTAGAATTTAAATTGAATTATTTAATTAATTTTAGTAATTTTATTAATTATTTTTCCGAAAATTAGTCTGGAATAGCCGGTGACCAAAATTTCGTGCTGATTTCAGTGGTGTGGTTAATTCTACAATTGAGTGTTAAATTATGCAAATTGAGTACCGATTGGAATTTTGAGTATTTAATTTCAAAAATTATGAATTTCAATATTTGTTTAGAAAATCTCGGTGTCGGATTTTGACATCGAAAATAGTTTTATATACTATATAAAACAGTGAGATTTTAAATTGAAAGATATCAAATTTTTTTTTTTTTGGTTGAGTTGACTATGTATCCACACACAACTATTTTACCATATATTTCTAATATGAAGAAAAATGCCAAGTTCACCATTTTAATTAAGATATTTGAGTGCAATACACGGTGCCATTGGCTATAATTAAGTGATTGTGTGTTGGTTAAGAAAACCCATCCTGGGCTATTAAGCTGGACGGTAACCCCTATATGGGATGCCCCTAGACAATAGAAAGCCGGTCACAGTAGATTCTAGACCCTATGCTCATTCGGGAAAGCCGCTGATAGAGATATGCCGTGCTCAATGGGGTGAGACAAAACTTGGCAATGCTAGAAGACTACCGAATAAAGAGTAGGACGTGCTATATGTCGAGATTAAAACTAGGAATGCATGTTTAATTGAGTTGAATGCGTCGGATTATGAGACAAAATTGTGTGGCATGCTATAGGACGTGTCATAACGATTTGGTCTTATAATCATGATCCCTGTACTGGTTTGAGAATTAAGTGTAGCGTTCCAGTTATTGGAGCTTATTTACTGCTCATACTTTTGTGATTGCTTGAGATATAAGCTGTACTAACTTACAGGGTGAATCTAAGATGAGGTAAGTCTTCTTGATTGTGTGATTGTGTGGTTAGGACGCTTCTAGGCGTATTTCCCCCCTAATCGAGGTTTAGAGTGTGAACTCGCTGAGATTTATATCTCACCCCGTTATGGGTTAAATTTTCAGGATCGTCGAGTGGAGTACCTAGAGCCGAAAGGAGGTGATCGGAAGTGTAGGTCAGTTAGGACCATTTCTTTTTGGAAAGCCAATCTTTGTAGTCTTTTTGTCATAAACCTTGTACGGACTCTATGTGAATATAAAAACATGTTCATTTTGTGAATCTATTGTTATGCTTTTTTATCTTGAGATGATTACTGTCAGAGGATTTATTTTCACTTTTCGCATGTGCATTAAAACGAAAAGGGTTGGTGACTCATCCTGGAAAGTCACAAAATATTATCGACCAGAGAGGGATGAGCACGCGCTCGGGGTTCAGAGCATGAAAAAAATAAATGGTGTCAATAACATTAAACAACCTTTTAGTGAGGAGTTCAAGTAATTTTACATTGTTCTTTAATAATTTAGGTTTTTAATGTCTTTTATGATGTCGATAGTTTTAATTTATGAATGAGGAAAATATTTTTGTGAGGAGTCTTCACGGCGTCCAAAAAGGCACCTTATGGCATCATCCTCTAGTATTCGTTCTCTTTTTTCTTACTTGGTCTCTTAGTCTTCAATTTGCCAAAATCAAAAGATCGCCACGCAACACTCGCCTCACTCACTTTGGGTCACTCGTGCCGCTCGGCGCTTGATGCTCACTTGGCTTGTTACTCCCCGCTCAACATTCCATGCTCATTCTATTCAACGCTCACCCCATTTGATCCTCGCCATTTGCTTTCCTTAGCTGATCTCACTCATCATCGAACCCATTGGTCAGTACGGTTCTCGGTTGCCCTTTCAAGGAGTATAAAAGATGAAATAAAAAATTATTGGTTGGTCCTGGGTTAACCTTGAAACTGGACCGAACCCATTGGGTCAATTTGGTCCTCAATCATTTTTTTAAGGAGTACAAAAAAATGAAATAAAAAAATTATCGGTTGGTCCCGAGTTGACTTTGGAACCGAACCGAACCGAACCCATTGGGCCAGTTTGGTCCTCGGTCCCAAGCTCAATAGGGTTGGTCCTCGGTCCCAAAAATTGAGGACCAGTACTATACGGGTTGATCATAGGGTTAAGGGATGGACTGGCCTAACCCACACCATGCTCACCCCTACAGTCGCTAAACTAGCAAAACAAATCGTATTTCAAAATTGGATCCACCCAATTTTAGAGTCTCACGGGTATAGAACGGGCTTTTGGCTGTTGTTGCACATGAAGGGACTCAAGCACTGAACCTACAGACCACCGGCACTTCACTTTACCACCAAGGTCGATCGATTTATGTGTTCATGGGCGATCGATAGCATTATGTCACGGGCCGATCGATTGGGATCATAACCGTGCGGCGACTCGGGCACTTTAGGATCGGGATGGATCGCCAAAACGCCTAAGCCAAGCCTTGCACCGTCGAACGCTCACTCGCTCGCCTTGCCCGGATCGTAGAGAGAGAAAGTATCTAGAGAGAGGAGCTCTGGAAAGAAGACTTGCTTTGTATTGCGGAAGTAGTGGTTGTTTACAAATGAAGGAGGGCACCCCTTTTATAGTTGAGGGCCTCGGATTACAACCATTGATCTAGGATTCTATCAGCGGACGAGATTGCACCGCCTCAACTACCGACATAATGTCGTTTGCCAACTACCGACATAAATAAAGGGAACAGACTCCCGTAGTATGACTTAATGACGGTTGTTGTTGTCTTTGCAATGTTCGGGGAGAAGGCTTGGTGGAAATCCGATTGACAGCAGGAAGTCCACGGGCGAGTTGGGGTCGAACCCATTGGGCCAGTTTGGTCCTCGGTCCCAAGCTCAATAGGGTTGGTCCTTGGTCCCAAAAATTGAGGACCAGTACTATACGGGTTGGTCATAGGGTTAAGGGATGGACTGGCCTAACCCACACCATGCTCACCCCTACGCCGCTAAACCAGCGAAACAAACGTATTTCAAAATGGGATTAACCCAATTTTAGAGTCACGGGTATAGAACTGGGCTTTCGGCTGTTGTTGCACATGGAAGGACTCAAGCACTGAACTCCTACGGACCACCGGCACTTCACTTTACACCAAGGTCGATCGATTTATGTGTTCATGGGCAATCGATAGCATTACATATCTAGAATTATTTGCTCATGACACAATCACCAATTCACGCCTAGTCCAATCGCTTGGACCACAAACTGGCAACCTAACTGCTTCTCTGACCAGCCCAAGTTTGAAAACATTGGCGTACAGTTTCAATCCCTTCTTAAAACAAGTAGATATGATGCTCACAATGCCTTTTGCCATGCAACAGAAGATGATAGCAAGTGATTATAACCGATAAACATTGATGCTCCTCTTTCTCCTCGATCGTATGAGATCTGGAAAACCTTCGTAGTGCTCCAAATGAGGTTGACGCTCAACCTCCATGGTACATTACTCCTTTCGTTGCTCTAATTGGAGCTAAGATTGATGCTTGACCTTTCTTTTAAGAAATTTGCATTTAACGGTAAGCCTTTGATTTGGCATCGCACAGACTTCAATTTAAGATGCTAATAAATCTTAGTCAAGAGGGATAAAAGTTAATATCTACCGCTCTTATGAACCTTATATGCTCTTAGGAACTTAGTTGAGCATAGCATGCTATTGAGAGGTCGTAGGACCTTGTCAGGCTTAAGAAGAGATCTAATCGCCGCAATCAAAAGAAATGATATCTATCAACCATTGGATTTTGATATAAAGCAAAAACCAGAAAATGATGCAGTGCAATATATTTAGCTATGCAGTAGCAGTAGTTTGATTTGTCACATACAATTTTGGATAACATGGTTTATATGCACACAAGAAGAAATCTAGCTGCAACATTTGGAAGCAAATTACTCAACATCATCTCCAATGAGTTTGCTAAGAATTTTCGAGAAGATTGTTGTATATGCGTGATTACCACCTCTCTCGAATCACTCGATCAGCATCAGTCTCAACTTCGACAGAAGCTGGATGAGATTTCAGGCGTGGTTTGTGCGGAGAATGAAGAAGAAGAAGAAGCGAGGCATGAAGAAGAGGGAACCGGCAGTAGAGATGAGACGGCTTGTCGTTTTGTTTTTGCATCTCTCGTAGTGTGAGAGATGATATTTTGATTTAAATAATTAAAAGAGCTCAAGGGTTTTATAAATGGCGATATTATTGTGTTTTTTTTTTTTATTATAAAATTGAGGCGTTTGAGATTACATCAAAAGTCCGATTTAAAATCATAATAAAGTTTAGTGAAAAAAATAAAATCAAACCATATCGAAACCAAACATTGTATCTTGTAATTTACAGAGACCTAAAAGTCTCCTCTCATTTTACGTATGTTTAAAAACTTATATAAAAAACAATTTTTAAGGAAAATATGAGGAAAAATATGTCGGAGATTACTGATAGTTCTACATTTTAAGTATGATTTGCCTATTTTTGTAAATTGGAGTAAAAAAGGTTCGACATTAAATAAAATTAAATGTGCTCCTTGTTCAACAAAAGAAAACATATGCTCCATGTTCATCACCTTTTATTGAATCACCAAGTTACAAATTTTAGGATGTGTGCCGAGCTAAATATAGTATAATCATACCAGTCACGAGAAAGTTCTTACTAGTCTTTCCGAATCACTCAATTGTTCGTTGATATTTTCATGATTCTATGAGCAATAAGAATGGAGTTTGAACATAATGCAATTAAACTAGTTAGATTGATTATTTTCATTTTCTAAGAAGAACTTAATATAGTTTAATTTAAGAAAATTAAAGCTGATCATGATTAAGATGAATATAAAACCAAGCTAAATGAAAAAAAGAGAGAGAGTTATAATGCGAAAAAAAAAAAAAAATCAAACCAATATTTTCCTCTCCCTCTTTAGTAGTGTATCTGACAAATTCTTAAAACAGATATATTAAACCTCAATTTATAAGTATTTGTCTCAGAATAACGAAATTCAGTCAAACCTCTTTTTTTCTTAAAAAGAAAATAATAATAATAATAAGTGGAGAGCCATTCTTCCATGCTTCCCGTCTCTCTCTCTCTCTATATAAGCTATGTAGCACCGACACGCGACACGACACGACACCTACACGCAACACGTCATTTCTCAAAAATATAGAATTCCGACACGTTAAATATTAAATAAATATTTTTATATAAAAATGCATAAATAACTAAATAATAATATTAAAAAGAGCCTAGAATTAATCTATACTAAAAACAATAATCCTACATTTGTTAATATCATATCAAAAGTGAAAGGAAATAAAAATAGAGAAAAAATCATATCAAAACCGATATGCCCTTCAGGTTTTCAATTTTGATGCCACTTACTTCATAGATGACTTATTCAAAATAGACCGCTCAATACATAAAAATGACAAAAATCAGTCCGTTCACTCAAGGTAAATCCTACTTGGTGCAGAGCAGCAAATAAGAACTCTTCCCATTTGAAATCATTTTTATAATGCCTAGCAAATTCAACTCCGCCTTAATCTCTGGATCATTGTTAGGTTTCAGAATTTCCCTTACTCTTGTCCGTGTATCCTTCTACCATAATTGCAAGCAACAATTCAGCAATCCCAGTTCTCCTAATAAGCATCAATGTAATACTCGGATTCGACACAATGCGTAAATTGTTAATACAAAATATACAAATAAGAAGCGCCTCGCCTAGCCCCTTCACCTCCAACAACTACTTCCCATGAAGACTGAAGAGAAGAGTCCAGAGTCTCTCCACTCTCCAGACCCCGTGCGTGATTGAAGTTTAGCTTTTATTTTTATATTTTTTTTTTCATATATTTATATTTAGACCCCAGAAATTTTGAAAATTTATAAAAATAACCCCGTGCGTGTCGGAGTCACGTGTCGGAATTTCTGACTCGCGTGTCGGAGCGTGTCGGAAATAGTTGACCGCGTGTCGGTTTTTCCGACTCGCGTTGACCGCGTGTCGGAGCGTGTCGGAGTGTCGGACACGACACGAAGGGTCCCGGAGAGTGTCCGTGCTTCATAGTATATAAGATTCCCTCTGATTTGCGATCGTTTCCAAAATCCGCAGAAAAAAATCGAAAGTCTCTTCTCCTGCAACTCCATCGTCGTCGAAGATGCTTTCGTCCCTCAACTGAGTTTCGCGATCTCCGCTTGATTTCAGTTCATGTTCTTTTCCGCTGCACGATTGCCGGCGACGATGATTCTGAGTTCCGTCTCGTGTTCGCTCGTTGATGTTCAGAGCCGAAGAGCAGAAGATAGTGGAAAGAGAGGACGTCGATGACGAAGCAGAAGACCTGCTCGAAACGATCGACAAACAGACGTAAGTTACGGCAAAACAGGGTGTAGGCAACCGCTCTGGGTTCATCCGATCGCTTTCGTAATGAGTTTTGGTGAGTTGTTCACCAGAAAACATAGAGTTTAACACGATGGCGAGTTGTACTCATTTTCTTTCTCTGAACTTCTTCCTTTATTTTGTTTGCAGTTATTTCTCAAGGAATAAATGCTGGAGACGTGAAAAAAGCTCCAGGATGCAGGAATCTACACTTGCAATGGCTTGATGTTGCATACAAAGAAGGTATATCTGATCTTTAGTCCTGAGATTTAAGTTAATGAACGTATTTTTATTTGGCCGAGTGATTTGCTTTTTCTTTTCTTTCTTTTTTTCTCTTTGGTAGCACTTAACTGGAATAAAAGGATTATCTGAGGCAAAAGTTGACAAAATATGCAATGCGGCTGAAAAAATAGTGGTTAGAGCTCAAATTCTTCTTGACCTGAGATGGTGGCTCCAATCAATTTGAACTTCTATAAGCATCTTCGAATACCTCAATGAGTTATTAACCCTTGAAACAAAGCCTGCAAATTAGCATTTGTGTTGCTCGAAGTACTTTAATGTCTTTATTTCCAGAGAAAGTTGGCTGTTCGCATCACAACTGGAAGCCAAGCCCTCGATGAGCTTTTAGCCAGTAATGAACTTTCTTTTGAAGACCGTGTGTCTTATTCTTCATGCATTTCAGCAAAAACAAATTTCACTGGCTTGGCGATGTTAAACAGGTGGTTTTGAAACTCTGGCAATTACGGAAGCATTTGGCAAATCTGGGTGAAGATCACATTCCCAAGACCTTACCTTTGATGCACTTTTAGTTGCTTTTGTTAGTTGGCTTTCTCAGATAATGCTGCTAACGTCACTTCAGGTCTGGGAAAACACAGCTCGCACATACCCTGTGTGTTACTACTCAGGTTGGTCTGAATTGGATATTGGGTTTCTGTCGTTAACTTCTGTTGCATTTTTTGTTCAGATAAACAATGCCATATAGTAACATAATGATTGAATTTCTATGGAGAATAAAGATGTGGGCGATCTTGGCATCAGAACATGTGTATTAGGTGATTCTGGATGTATGGCAATCTCATTTTCTGTAATCTGCAGTCAGTGTACTGGAACGCATATACAGTGGCTCAAACCAAGCAGGAAAAGGCCAGAAGAGTTTGTACTGTGTCATAACCGAGTAAAAGCCTTAGTTATTGTCAGACTCTGAGTTGGGTTGGTCATTAGTTGAATGTGATGCTTGAAGATACTCTACTTTATTTGCAAATCCTACAACAGTATATACCCCTGTTTTCAATCGTTCTTTATAAATGGCTTGTGGATTCCATGTTCGTAAAAAAATTTCAGCTGCCAACTCACATGAGAGGAGGAAATGGCAAGGTTGCTTATATCGACACACAACGGACTTTGTATCCTATAACAATCTGTCTGTATTTTTCTTGACCTCGACAAAGTTGCTTGTGTTTCATAAACGTTCTCTCCATGTGAGCGCATGTGCACTTTCTTAACTTAGTACACCTGCAGTCGCCCTGATCGAATTGTGCCAATTGCCGAGAGATTTGGCATGGATCGTGGTGCGGTCCTAGATAATGTAAGCAGTGCTTTCTATACTGGTGGCAACTCTTACTTTTTTGGCTAGTGTACTTGCTGTAATCCAGTCTTTCCATGAATTTGAAGATCATATATGCTTGTCCCTCTACTTCTGAGCATCAGGACAACTTGCTTCTTGGTTTGGCTGCCAAAATGTCTGAGAAACCATTCAAATTACTGGTGAGACATTGCTCAAGAATCAAACCCTACAGATTTTCTGAGGTCTGGATGGTTGATCTATGGTGAGCGCCTTTTTCAGATTGTGGATTCGGTGATCGCTCTCTTCCAAGTGGATTTTACTGGAAGAGAACTTGCAGAGCGCCAGGTTGATCCTGAAACCATCAAATCATGCAAGTTGTTATTCTGCAGCTTATCTGGTTTGACACTAATGAATTCTGGATTGCAGCAAAAATTGGCACAAATGCTCTCACTTTTAATTAAGATAGCCGAGGAATCTAACATGGCAGTGTTCATGACCAATCAAGGTACTGCATCACATCGCATTTCTCCCACATAGTCCTGCATCCATTCAAAGTTCTTATCCAATTTAGCCCTTTGATGGTTGCACACCGACAAATAGCATTTTGGGGACTGCACAAAGCTCATACGAATTCTTGTAAATCTCAAGAACCAGCTTTTTGGTGTAAACTGGTGATGCATACAGTAGCTGCAGTCCATGACATAGGAAAAGGATTTTATTTTTTTATTTTTTATTTATGACTGCCTTTGTTCGTTTCAGTCTTAGCTGATCCACGCGGAGGTGTGTCATCAGACCCAATGAAACTTGCAGGCAGGCATGTTCTGGCTCGTGCAGCCACAATTAGTTTGATGTTTAGGAAAGTCAGAGGGAAGCAAGCATGTCTGCGAGGTGTTTGATGCCTCGAACCTACCCGAAGCTGAAGCTATATACTTTTTGCGCCAGATCTTCCTCTAGTTATATAATTTATTGAAACTTATCACATCATACTGCAGAGACAAAATAAAATATCTAGAAGTCTATATCAAAATCTGTGAGAAAGTTGATACTGTGTCTACATAGGGATTGGTGGAGAACTGATCTAAGCATGATACTCACAGTATACTTGATGTTGCCGGGAGATCCATGAACACGTTGTATGCGAATTTTGTGCAGATGAATTAAACAAAAAGAAGTGGATATCGAGAATTTTCCTCATCCAATTGCTTCGATTTGAATTATTTGGAGGATGCCTTATATCTATTAATATTATATTAAATCAAATTCCGAACTGCTATACTGGCGGAACCTAATAAGATAGCAATAGGACTGGTATATTATTATTAGCTGCTCTGTTACGTACATGTTGCACATCTATCAAGACCATCACTCAATTTTGTCAGAAAATTTAGCAAGAGCTGGTCTGTCAATAAGATGAGATTAAGATATTCCATATATGTTGAACTTGACAAACACACATTTTTCAGATAACACCAGGAGGCATCGCTGATGTGAAGGACTAAAGAAGTCTCTCCAACCAGGAAGGCCAGGCGAAGTGCTTGTTAATCTGCAATTCGATATTAGTCATTGTATTGACAGCTTCCTCTGTCTTCTTTTGCATCCTAATATTCGATATGCAGGGTGACATCTGTCCATCGTCACCTTCAGAGTCGCTTCCAATCATGGATGTCCCAAGCACTCGTTCATTTCATTTCTCTGCTGTTGACACTTTGTCTCCCTTGTCATGGATGCCCCTAAGTTTCGTGTGCTTGAGAGCAAACCATTCTTTAATGACATGAAATACTTTCTCTTGCTGTGATGTTTACCTGAAAAGGTTTTCAACTACATTGTCACCTTTGTGTATCAAATGCAAAATATATCGCTAGGTTGAGGCTGAAGTATCCTTTCTGCTGCTGCAATTTATCTTAAGTCAATTGAATTTATATAAGACAACCTTACATGCCGTTAAGAACTTAGTCGCGCAGGCATGCTATTGAAAGGTCATAGGACTCCATCAGGCTTGAGACAATATGTAACTGCTGCAATAATAAGAATGTTGATCATCATAATGGCAGATAGGCTTTGTTCTCCATGATGGCTACTGCCAAATCATCTCTTTGACCCAACATTTGAGATTCATATGCAGGGTGGCAAGTTCATCTTCAGAATAGGAGATTAGGTTTGCAGTACATATTAAGTCAGACCGATAACTGAGATTGAACTGGCCACTGCACATAGACTGCTTCTGAGGTCCTTGCTGGTGACCTGAGAGTTGCCTAAAAAATTATTTAGGACAAATGAGGAATGAGCTGGATCAGTCCGCAATTGGTTTAGTTTACAGATGTAAATGGGAGTTTGTCTAATTAAATCTATACAGCAGATGCCCAAAACTTTGAACCTGTGAAGAAGAAGACTGAAAAAGCAAGTTATCTTGACAGCTCGAAGAAGAGCATTTGACCTTGAATCGAATTATGAGGCTTGTCTGCTTTGTCAGTTTCGCAATATCCATGAAGGAGCTGTCTCCACCTGCAATATCCTCCAATTCACTGATGGTTCCTACTGGTCAAGCTGCATCTTCATCCTCAGAGCTAACCTCGAGCACGTCATTATCTTCCATATCCAATCAGTCCGTAAAAGTTTCTTTTTCCTCCTCCCTCTCTAACCAATAAGGTTTAGGACCTTTTCCTTCCAAATAACCAGCAGAGATTTCTGAATCAGCTCCGCATCTTCATAAGCTCCTGTCAAGTCCCCCTCTCAGAGCTGTAGAAAACGCCAAAATGCTTCAACAGGAGTCTCGTCAGCTTCTCAGGCATCACGATTTCTCGTCGAAAGCACGTGAGCTGATTGGTTACCAACCTCTTTTTCCTTGTGAAGCCGAGTAGCTCACGCATCACTGCAATGGCCCTCTCATCGATGGCGATTTCGAGACCATGGACCCTCTTGTTCTTGCTCCTATCTTGCACTCTCTTGATGGTGGTCCTGAATCCGAGCTGCGACCAGTTACGTAAAGCCTCACCAAAACTCGAGTTTCTTCTCAGGGTAGGCGAACGCGCTAGCGAGGTGACAATGAATCCAAACTCTCTTGCCGCACTCCATTCATTCAGGGAAGCTACGGTTGTAACAGAGAATTGAGGACGGGTCATCTCAAGATGCTAATCCCTTGCTACAGATTCAAGAAACAAGCACAAAAAAAGCAAATAAATGCCTCTCACTCAAGACAGATTTCTAGTTGTTTTGACTTTTAAAGACTAATCTGATTGTTTCGCAAATTTTAGCCGAAATGATTTGTTCTGTTTGAGAAAATTATGAGAGGCGTGTACGAAACTGAACCAAATCTTATAAATTCTTAAAAGTTTTCGATTAATTAAACCTCCTTCTCTTAAAAATAGAAAATAGAAAAGAAAATTAAACCAAGAGCTCTTTTTTCTTTCATTAAAAGAAAAATAAATAAATACCAAAATTCCAACCATTACTCCAATCGAATTAATTTAGTCAAATCAATCCCGCTTACTGCCTTTTTATATAAATACACTCTTAACATCGTTTTGCAATCGCAATTTGGGTTGACAACTACAACATGGCGGTGACCTAGACGAGAAGTGGGCCAATGGAACCTCGAGCGCGATCTCAGTAGATCAATCTAACCATGCTTGCACCAGTTTGAGCAGCATTATTATTAGGCAATAATAATAATAATAATAATAATAATAATAATAATAATAATAATAATAATAATAATAATAATAATAATATAAGCAGTGGCCCAACCTTTCATACCTCGCTGGGCCCACTAAGTAGCCCAACTAAGCCATAGGTATTAGGATGTTCTTCCCCGAGCGAAATGGGCCCAAAACGACGCTCCTCTTCTTCTCTCGCGTTTCTGTCGAGACTTCACTCGACTCTTACTCTCTCCAAGCTGCTGCAACAGCAAGTGATACACTTGTCTACGTGGTCAGCGGCCGCCAACAAAGCGGAGATCCAGTGGCTGAGCAATGCCGAGCGCTCGGCTTACTTCGCGAGCAGGGAGGCGATGGGGGTGTTGTGGTTGGTCCTGCAGGGAGACGCTTGGTGGCGGGCCGTCGGCTCCATCAAGTCGCTCATCTACAGCTCCTCTGTCAGGAACAAGAGCCACTTTCGCTTTGGTGTGCCAAATGCTCACGCGTAAGAGGTTTAAAGTTGGGCGCGGTACATTTGTGAGCTTTTGATTTTGTTTCCTTCTCTAGCATGGAGTCTCGTTTTGTTTTTAAAACTTGTCAAATTGGACCAATTAAACCTTTCAATTGATTGCACTTCTTAAAATATTTATGACATGATTGCATTTTCATAATAAATTTTAGAACTTGATTGTGCATTTTGAAAGTTCATGACTGATTGTACTTTCATAATAACTTTTAAAATTTAATTATACTTTTTGAAAGATTTAGAACTTATTTGCACTTTCATGACAAATTTTAAAGCTTCTAATGCAATTATCCCCTTAATTTTTAATTTGTTTAATATGGTTATTGTGACATCCACAGTTTTAGCCCAAGTATCAATAATGAGAAATGGCTATGGGATCGATGCACCAATAGTGGGGATCGATTATGGACTGATTGGCCCGATCGGAAGGACGACCGAGGGATTGGCCAAGGTCCGATCAAAAGATCGACCATGGATTGATCAATGGATTGGTAGTGAATTGATCATCGATCAAGCAAGTCGAATAGAGCTATCTAGCCACGTACCAGTTGCTCGATCATAAAGGTTGGTTGTGGGACGGTCATGCACCATAATGGATTAATGGATGATCATGGATAGATCCCACAGGTGACTGTGAATCAATCTTGTGTGACAGTGTATTGGTCGTGAATCAATCGATCCCAAGTAATTACATTACAAACGAGAGTTCATGCTTGACCATGGATCGGTCATGAATTGACCATGGATCGTTTGTGATGGATCACAAATTGGTCACGGATTGATTGCGGCTCAGTTTAGCGATTCTGCCGCCTGGCCATGAGCCCGACCATGCGCTTGGTCAGTTTAGGCCATGCGCTGACCAGCCTCAGCCATGGACTCAGCCATGCCATTAGGATCGGTCACGTCCAGCCATGTTCGGTTATGAGTTAGCCACGAACCTCAGTCTAAATAGTGTAGTTGATCGTGGATGAACACAAGAAGCTCTCGTCCGATAATGTTGGTGCTTACATCAGCTTCCTTCTCATGTTTGCATAATGTTCTCTAGATGTTAATCATTAAATGAAGAGGATGAATCACCCACTTAGGTGGCAAGAGGAGGATTTGGTCATGATTAATGCTACTTGATTAACAAGAAACTTATGACCAAAGCAATGATGCCCGAATCTTAGGCATTTAATGAAGGCATAACTCATCAACTTAGGTGGTAAAGAGGAGATTTTGTAATGATTGCTAGAAGATTTGGCTTGGAGAACAAAAAAGGCTAAGTCATGATTATAGGGTGACTCAATAACTTAAGTTTACCAATAAGGAAAATAAACAAAGGTCTTTAATCATTTCCTTAGAGCTTTAGGGTGCCACACCATTAAACTAGCTATGCTGCTAAAAGAGAGCCTAGTGGGCCACTTGTTAAGGCCATTAAATGAGGAAAGGCTTATAAATAGGGCATCACCTCTCCATTCTCACCACCTTTGGCTCATCTCTCTCCTTTTTTTCCTCTCGTGCCCTCTCTCCTTCTCTCAGCCTTTACTTGTTGTTCGCCCTTGTTGCTCAGCCACTTCTTGGCCAACCGCTGCTACTTCATCGACTGTAAGTAGAATCCCTAACCTTTAGCCGGGGTGATGTGCTGTGTTATTGAATTTGGATGTGTGCTCACGTGTGATTAGTTGTGTGTATGATGATGAGTATTTTGTATGTTTTGCTCATGTCTTGTATTCATAAGTATGATCAGGCCATGAGTCATGGACGAGTCTCGCTTGGCTTTGGGATAGGCATTGAGGTGTGATGGTTCAAGCCTTGCTTGGCCTTAGATTGGCATTATGGTTTGTTGATTCGAGCCTCACTCGGCTTCAGATTGACGACTAGGTGTGTCGGTTCAAGCCATGAGTCACGTGTTGCACTCGGCATATTAGTATAGTTATGATGTTATAGGTCATGACATACATACACTTACATGAGCACGCCCTTAGGCTTTGTTTGCATTAGTTAAGATGAAAGATAACGAATTGGCTTGTATGATGCATGACATGTGATCACCTAAATGAAAGATAAGACTATCGCTATTTGAGATGGCGACAATGTCTTGTTCATGAGAATGGGATGCCCCATGTCAACAGGATGCCCCAGGGAGAGAGTTTAGGGATGCTACCGAGAGTAGGCAATGCCTTGTAAGGGAAACGGGAAGTCCCCTAAGGAAAGGTTGTTAATTGGAATGTTGCTTGGTGGTGATGCCTAGCTTGAGGCTGGATCTAGGATGCCTAACTTAAGATTGGATGCCCTGGTTGAGCCAGAAAGAATTATTTGAGACAGTTAATGAACCTTTTGTACATGTTGCTATGCGTGATTTGATATGCTTGTTGATAAGCTGAAGGTAGGACATGCATAGATGGTAAGCCGAAATTGATCACATGCATATAGTCAAGGTATATCAATATAATTACTATTAATCTACCATTGATGCATTAGTGCGAATGATGTTTACATGCTACATTTGATGACAAGTTGTCATTCTATTTGAGGATTATCGATTTTACTTACTGAGTTTTTGACTCACTCCATTGTTTTAAGAACTTGTAGGCATGGATACTTCACCTCTTCCCTATCATGATTTGCTTAGGTCTATGGAAGTGTCCGTCGCTGATATTATCAACATAGAGAACAATACTACCTACCGTAGATGTGACTCTACTGTATGGGCCAAAGAGGGCCTAGATGATTGGGTCCCCCATTGCTACGTGGCTTGGTTCAATGGCGACCTCGTGGGCCCTCTCATAGGTTTTGACAGACTGCCAGGGCCGACCGATGGCTTCGCGCTTGATGGGACTATGACCAACTTGTAGGGTACTCAAGTGGCGAAGGGAATACAAATTTTGGAGTTGTAGCCTCTCTAAAGGAGCTCTGGATTATACATATAAAGAAAGGGCTTGTAGATAAGGGCTTGTAAATATACAGACGCAATATAGGAGTAATGTTTTTTGTGAAGTGTTCTATTGGATGCTTGTTTGTTGTTTGTTGTGTTATCTGGGTGTTTATTATTGTACATGTTTTCACATTCTGATTAAAAAACAAGATAAATCGAAAAGAAAACGGTTGACAATGCGCCTGGGGCGTCGCATCCCCTTGGTTCTGGTCTCTATGGATGTGACAGTTTTTGAACAATTCCTAAATGTTCAATCTAATCCCCAAACTTTCAATAAAAAGTCAATATTTTCATAATTATACTATTGCTTGGATGTTAGAATATCTTTTCATTTCCACCCATTTCCTAAAATCAACAAAAACTATGGTTGTCTCTTGATTACCTTTTCACTTTGTGATCTTTTTAAATCTTGCGATAATTCCATTTAAATATATTTTAGCTTTTGATCTCTACAATAGTCAAAGTAGAACCTTTTTTTACAGTCATTTTGGGTGGATGTTCTTACTATTTTAATTTCCTATTCACATATTTAACTATATTTAATTAAGAAAGCAACAAAACATAAAAAATTAAAAATTATCTATCTAAAAATTAAGAATAATATTTAGATTAATAAAAGTACAGCACCTATAGATAAATTAATATAGTTATTAAATATTCTTATGAAACATTTATTTTTGAAATAAAATGAATTTGAATATAATATAACTCTAAATGAGGTTGTATTTTTAATACCTTAGAGATCATAAGTTAAAATATACTTAAAGAGAACTAGTTTTTTGTTGATTTATTAAATGGAATGAAATAAAAATGTATTTTGTGAGTAATATTGTAATTATGAAAATTTATGAATAGTGGAAGGACTAATTTAACTTTGATAGGAAAGTTGGGGATTAGATTAAACAAATTAAAAGTTCAGGAACTAAATTGAACATATATGAATAGTTCATGGACCACATAAAATGAATTGAAAGTTCAATGATGACATTACATATTAGGCTAAAATTTATGAATTATTTATGTTATTTTTCCTACTTTTTGTTCTCATAATCTCTCAAGATTCTCCTTTAGGGTTGCTAAAAAAAGGTTTTTGCTTGCTAACACAACTAATCATCTCCAAGAATTCCATATAAACAGAAAATTAAAG
This sequence comes from Eucalyptus grandis, assembly GCF_016545825.1. NCBI lineage: Eukaryota > Viridiplantae > Streptophyta > Magnoliopsida > Myrtales > Myrtaceae > Eucalyptus > Eucalyptus grandis. The sequence goes on along the minus strand of NC_052613.1, from coordinate 44,757,942 downwards.
ATAAATAGACCTTGTAGAAGCAAGCTCTGATACCAAAATGACGTGAATTGTTGCAGAAAGATCGTTCTAAGAAGGCCTGGATGGTGCGAATTGCGAACCTTGATCTTTAATCGAATTTATGATTGACAATGTCGGTATGAACGTGACCTATTAACGAATGAGTGTCAACCAACCAACATTATAGACGCCAAGAGCGAAAGAATTCGCTATCTCGCTCGATAAGTTGAATCGACCGCCATAAGAGAATCTTGATAAGGTCAAGTCCTCAAAAAAAGAGTAAAAGAGAACTTCTCAATTATTTTCCTCAAAAAATAAAATATATTTGTCTCCTAAAGAAAGTCGGTCAATCCTTAGTGTAGGCCTTCTAGCTGCCACACAAACCCTAAAACCAACCCTAGAAATCTAATACGTCATATTCTCGAATATACCTAAATCTACATATATATTTGACTTGATCAAATATTTGGTGCTGGGTAATTAAATTATGCTAAGATTTCTAAGATTTTTCAAGATTTGATCTAAGGTCATATCCACACGAAATATCACGAACCATGACACCAACGGCTTGCCCAAATTGCTTGGCTCGCGCACAAGTGATCGAACTAGTTGGAATAGACGATGGATCTGTTGACACCTAAATTTTGGCGATCCGGTCATTTATTTATTGCATATAAAATTATGGATTAATTTTATCCCTAAAAAGAAATATTAATTGCATATATATTTAGGTGCATTTTTTGCATTGGATCGATGATCGATGGGTTTGAATTAGTGTTTTTGAACTTTAATTTGGCAGGCCGAATTAAGCCCATGAAGCAAGCAAATTGGCCCAAGCCTATTTTTTCTAATGATAAAAAAAATTATCTCATGAGAAAATGATAATTTGAAATTTTCCGAAATATGATTGGATTTTTTTTTATAGGGCAGATGTGAAAAATATTGCGGTTTATCTTTGCAAGATTTGGAATTAAAGAATAATTATATCGTAATCTTAAATTCTTATCAACATGTGAAAAATCTGTGAAGAAATATTGTGGATGCTGATTTGAAGAAGTTGAAATCCTAATTACTTCCCCTCTATAAGGAGTGCACGGAGGTCGATGGAGAGGGGACCTTCTCTTCGGGAAAAAGGAAAAGAAAAGTCAAAGGTGAAAAGGAGAAAAAGGGGAAGAGGGGTTTTCGTTTGGGGAAAAGAAAAGCAAAGAGGTGACGCGAGAGAGACAGGGAGAGAGGATGTGAGAGGACGTGTGGGGAGGCGGAAAGCATGAAGGAAAAGAAGAAAAAAGAAAAGGAAAAGAAATAACAGCACTGTGCATCTTCTTCGTGCTCCGCCACTCAGCCGTTCGACGCTCCGCCGCCGTACCGGCACCACCACCGCGCCGGCACCACCGCCGCGCCTGCACTCGCAGGACCCGCGAGCTCAGCGTCCACCGTCGCGTCTCCACCTCCCGTTCTCGTGCCGCTCGACGCATTCCCCCACCATCGCTCCGCTCGCGATCTGCCCGTCGGCACAGCAGTTCGGTTCCGTCGCCGTCGCCCCTGTCGCAGCGCCGCTACGCCGCCCTCGTCGAGTCACCGAGACGCCTGCAGCCCGTTCGCCGTTGCCGTGCTCGCCCGCTCGTCCCCCGTGCCCATCGTCGCCCCTGCAGCCGGGCCCGACGCCCCTGCAGTGTCCGCCTTCGAGCCGGTCGACGCGCCTCTGCACTTGCTGACCCCATATAACACCGTCGCCGCTTCACTCGACAACCCGTGATCCACAGCCCAGCTCCGTCGCCCCCGCGCTGCTCCACCGCCGTTCCACCAGCCCAACGAAGCCCACTGCGCCTCAGCCGATCTCCGTCCCCGACGCGCTGTCCCTGCCGCGACCCGACGCCACCGGAGCCCACACCGCCGCTGCTCGCCTCCGCCCGACGCCCACGGCCAGCCTTCGCCTCTGTCCTTGACGGTCAGCCGACGCCGCACCTCCGTTCTGCCGCAGCCCGCGCCGTCGCCGTGGCCACCTGCCGATCTGCTTTCGCCCGCGGCCTACTCACCTCCGCATGTCCCCTCGCCGGAGTTCCTCGCCGGATCCCCGAACCAGCTGCCAAGCTTTGCTTGAAGGGAAAAGGAAAAAAAAAAGCAAATTAGTTAGTTATTTTTTCTTTTTCTTTTTCTATTTACTTTATTTTGTTAGTATATATATATTACATATATATTACATATATAAGTTTAGTTATTTAAATTGAAACCTCATGAATCTTGTAGGCATTATCTTAGGGTTTTACCCAAAATTATTGTAATTATTAATTTGATCCATAAGACATCGGATTATTTTTTGATTATATTAATTTTTTTGAATATTTTGATAGTATTTTAATTGTTAAATTATTATAATTATTAATTGGATCCGTAAGACTTCAAATCAGATTTTTAATTATTTTGAATTTTTGTCGTAATGTTTAGGGTTAAAGTAATCGTTAATTTAACCTGAAAACACAGAGGTTATTCTTTCGATTATTCTAATAATTTATTTGGTGAATATCTTGATAGTTGAGATGTAATTTCATAATTGCTTGTCTTGAAAAAAGACAAAAAAATCAAAATAAAAAAAATCAAATCTTGCATTAGGATGTGTTGGTTTAGGAAATCGGGATTGCATTTTTAGGATTGCATTTTTAGATGTTTTTTGGAATAGATTAGGATTGATTTTAGATAATGTTTACACATTTAAATAATCTCATTTTTCTAAAAATAATTTTCTAAGATATGATAGGGTTTAAGTCAAATTAACTCCTAAAATAAATTAGAAAATTGTTCATTTTAGATAATTTAATTGGGGTTTTTATTAATTCCGAATTTCAATAAAAAAATACAAAAAATATTAGGTGCATAGTTTGCATAATAGGTTCATTTAATTAGAATTTGTTTGTTGGTAAAATTAGGTCATGTAGTTTTAATGCATATTTTATTTTTGAGATAAAAGAAAACCTAAAAAATAATACTTGCTTTAGTGTGTTGAATTCATTTGGTGCAATTTATTTTATTTGATATTTAATAATGATTGAGCATTTGTGATCATCCATTGCATGATAGTAATTTAGGTTAAAAAATCCAGGCTGCCTGTAAAAAACATTTTTGAAATTAAAAAGAATTGGTACCAAAAGGACATTAGAGCAATCTAGTGTAATCAAGTCTCCGTACCCTTAGTCTCTAGTTCGTAGGAGTAAAATAATTCACCAATTATTTTACTTAGGTGTTTAATTGATCTATCGTAGACTGATTAGTGGCGATTATTAGATAATAATCATTTGCATGCCAAATATTTGAATCTTAAGTCGCGAATGGTATGAGATTGAGAGAGCCTGAGATAAGTTTAAAAGATTTAGTAGTCCATTAGCCTAAACCTAGGTGGTGCACCCGAAATTTAGGTCGTGACAGGGTCCTTAGCACCTCCTCTTCGAAATGGCTTGATGTCCACATTAACCGGATTTAAGCGATTTGAAAATCGAAGCAGACTTGAACAAGCGACACTTTAAGGTTTGAGCAATTCCAATTTCAAAGGATCAGGATTACTTTATGCATGTGCAAATCAACATAAGACAATGAGGAGGTAACGCGACACGAATCACCGGTGGTGAATCATGATGATGGCGATCGAAGAGGGAGTAGCCCTCCGAACTGGATCGGTAAAGCGAGACTCTAAGCATATTTCATGCGTATTTCGTGATTTTGCTTGAGCTTTTGTTCCGTCATGTACTTCGTTTCTTCAACTAGAGTATGAGAGCGGGAGAGAGGGGCGTCGGGCCTCTTTGGGGCTTAAAAAGCGAATTTCGGGTGATGGACTTGAGCCCATAGACCAATTACGCATGAGCTAGGTTTTCTTCTATTATGACTGGCTGAAATCATCGATATGCGAGATGGGCTTCGCACACATTTATTCATTTTTTGGTCCTTTTACTATTATTCACTTCTTTTTTTCACATGTTACGCATCGAGCAACTCCAAAAGCGCTAGCCATATCTAGAACCATTAAATTACTATTATCTTCCTTTTGACGTTATCATTCAATCGCTCAATTTAATCATGAATTGTTGCCAGCTTATCCTTCTCCTCCATTCTTAATTCGACTAGCTGTGCCATGAGATTTTTTGCTTATTGGTTTGGAACTTACGAAACTCATCTATGCAAAAATAGATGACCAAAATAACCAATCAATTGTACCACTAGCTTATTGGGAAAAACTTATAAACCTAAGAGACTAACAAATAAAGTTACCTCCATAAATCTCATCATGAAAGATTTTGTAATTGCATAAATCTTGATATAGTTTGTTGAGATTTTCACTCTTATTCTTCAATTTGTTCTCGGACTGCATAATATCATCAAATCAAATATTGCAACTACTACTGCTGTTTTCTTGATCTACCCAATTGGTCAAGGAAGTTTTTTGGATGGTATGCCTCTAGGAATTTCTGGTACTTTCAACTTCATGATTGTATCACATATTATCAAAGTCGACTTATTCAATACAATTTATCGTGTACATATGCAGCGCCGTGTTGAAATTTTTTTAGCAATTGTTGTATAAAGGAAAAAAAAAAAAACATATTCATCAGATATAAGCATTATATTGAAGTAAAAGTTAAAACACTACTTACATGTATCATTTATTAAACTTACTCATTCCGCTCAATCTCTAAGCCCACTTGATCAATCTTAGCCATAACTTCAGCCATTCCACTGCAAAATAAGAGTACAATAAAACGATGAAATAAAACATGAATCGGCTTAACTAATTAAACGAATTCATTTGGATTAAACGTCGATATTCCAGAGTTATTCAGTTATATAAGCCATGAATAACCAAATAAGTGAGTTGTGCAACATAGGATTACAAAATAGCGTTGATGTACAGAAGAATTGTTACTTTTCACGGATTTCACTCATTTAAGAACTCGAGGTATTGGACAAAATCAAGAAAACATATAAATAAGAAATAAATCTAATCACTTCGAAAGTTCCTCATCTATTTTAAGCAGATATCGTCGGGATGCCTTTCTTGTGTTCTTTACGTCACTGCACACCACACGAGATTGAAAGTTTAAAATAGAAATTATAGTTTAATAGACTTGAAGATATCCAAATCACTCACATCTTCAGCATCTTTACTACTCTAATGTAATGGTTGTTGTTGACGAATTGGTGTCGGTTGGTGAGATCATCTTGGAACATTGTTATCACAGGAGCTTCTTATTCCAAACCAACATATTGATTAACTATTCATTCTTCCATGAGTAACTCAAATCATCATAAGATAAAGCTTCGAGGTTGAAGACATAAAGCCTTGAATCGAAGGGTAATAACTAAAGAGAAAACCAAAATCAACAACAATCAGTGAATGTGAGCAACCTTAAACGAATAAGTAATGGAAAATGGCGATCGGTGAAGCAGAATAAATAAATCAACATAAGATATAAGGCTTCGGCACAACCCTTAAGGAATAAATCAACATAGAACAGCCCTAATTGGGATCAAAGGAAGATGTAAAGAGATGATCAGTGAATCAAAGCGACCCTCCAGGAATAATAAATAGAAAATATAAGGCTTGAGGTGACAACTGAATTGGGATTAACCTTCAAAAGACAAATCAACATAATTGGTGAATCGAAAGAAATAAAGTGAATGGGATGTACCTGAACAAGATAACATCGGGTTTGAGCAATTTGAAAATTGAAGGAAACCTTAACACAAGAGAGCACTGCACTTTAGGGTTTGAGCAATTCGAATTTCGAATGATCATGATTATTTTATGTATGTGCAAATCAACAGAAGACAATGAGGAGGTAATGCGACACAAATCGCCGGTGGTGATCGAGCGTATTCCGTGTGTATTTCGTGATTTTGCTCGATCTTTTGTTCCGTCATGTACTTTGTTTCTTCAACTAGAATACAAGAGCGGGAGAGAGGGGAGTCGGAACTTTTTGGGGCTTAAAAAGTGAATTTCGAGTGATGAGCTTGAGCCTATAGGCCAGTTACGCATGAGCTAGGTTTTATTCTATTCTAGCTAGCTGAAATCATCGATATGCGAGATGGGCTTCACACGCATTTTTTCATTTTTTGGTCCTTTTACTATTACTCACTTCTTCTTCTTTTTCTTTTCACATGTTACGCATCAAGCAACTCCAAAAGCCCTGGACATATCTAGAACCATTAAATTACCATTATCTTCCTTTTGACGTTATCATTCAATCGCTCGCCTTGATCATGAATTGTTGCCAGCTTATCCTTCTATTTCATTCTTAATTCGACAAGCTGTTCCATGAAATTTTGCTTCTCGGCTTGAACTTACGAAACTCATCTATGCAAAAATAGATGACTAAAATAACCAAATCAATTGTACCACTAAGTTATTGGGAAAAACTCATAAACTTTAGGGACTAACAAAAATAAAGTTACCTCCATAAATCTCTTCGCGAGAGGTTTTGTAATTACATAAATCTTGATATAGTTTGTTGAGGTTCTTGCTCTCGTTTTTCAATTTGTTCTCATACAGCATAACATCATCAAATCAAATAAAATCTCATATTATCGAAGTCGACTAATTCAATACAATTCCTCACTTACATATGCAACGCGGTGTTGAAATTTCTCCAGCAATTGTTGTTTTGAAATTTTTCCAGCAATTGTTGTTTAAAGGAAAAAAAAATTCATCAAATATAAACATTATATTGAAGAAAAAGTTAACAATACCACTTACATGCATCTCTTGTTAAACTTACCTATTCTGCTCAATCTTCGAGCCCACTTGATCAATCTTAGCAATAACTTCAGCCATCCCGCTGCAAAACAAAAGTACAATGAAACAATTAAATAGAACATGAATCAGCTTAAATAATTAAACGAATTCATCTAGATTAAATATCGATATTCCGGAGTTATTAAATTATATAAGCCATGCATAGCCAAACAAGTGAGTAGTGCAACATAGAATTACAAAATAGCATGGATGCACCGACGAATTGTTACTCTTTATGAATTTAACTCATCTAAGAACTCGACATATTGGACAAAATCAGAAAAACATATAAAAAAGAAATAAGTCCAATCACCTCGAAAGTTCCTCGTCTATTTTAAGTAGATATCTTCTGGATACCTCTGTTGTATTCTTTGCATCACTGCACACTACACGAGATTGAAAGTTTGAAACTGAAATTACAGTTCAATAGACTTGGAGATATCAAAATCACTCACATCTTCAGCCTCTTTACTACCCTAATGTAATGGTTGTCGTCGACGAATTGGTGCGGATTGGTGAAGTCGTCTTGGGACATTGTTATCATAGGAGCTTCTCATTCCAAACCAAGATATTAATTAGTTACTCATTCTTCCATGAATAACTCAAATCATCATAAGACAAAGCCTCGGAGTTGAAGACATAAAGTCTTGAATCGAAGAGTAACAACTAAAAAGTAACCCAAAATCAACAACAATTGGTGAATGCGAGCAACCTTAAACGAATAAGCAACGGAAAACAACGATCGGTGAAGGAGAAGAAATAAATCAACATAAGATATAAGGCCTCGACACAACCCTCAAGAAATAAATCAACATATAGCAGCCTTAAATGGGATCAAAGGAAGATGTAAAGAGGCGATCAATGAATCGGAGCGATCCCTCCAGGAATAATAAATAAAAAACATAAAGGCTTGAGGTGACAATTGAATCGGGATTAACCCTCAACAAACAAATCAGCACGATCGATGAATCAAAAGAAATAAAGCGAATGGGACGTACCTGAACAAGATAACATCAAGTTTGAGCAATTTGAAAATCGAAGGAGACCTTAACACAAGAGAGCATTGCACTTTAGGATTTGAGCAATTTGAATTTTGAAGGATCATGATTACTTTATGCATGTGCAAATCAACACAAGACAATGAGGAGGTAACGCGACACGAATCGCCGGCGGTGAATCGTGATGGTGGCAATCGAGCATATTTCGTGCGTATTTCATGATTTTGCTCAATCTTTTGTTCCGTCACGTACTTTGTTTCTTCAACTAGAGTACGAGACCGGGAGAGAGGGGAGCTAGGCCTCTTTGGGGCTTAAAAAGTGAATTTCGGGTGATGAGCTTGAGCCCATTGGCCAGTTACGCATGAGCTAGGTTTTATTCTATTCTGACTGGCTGAAATCATCGATATGCGAGATGGGCTTCACACACATTTCTTCATTTTTTGGTCCTTTTACTATTATTCACTTATTCTTTTTTTTTTCACATGTTACGCATCGAGCAACTCCAAAAGCCCTGGCCATATCTAGAACCATTAAATTACCATTATCTTCCTTTTGATGTTGTCATTCAATCGCTCAATTTGATCATGAATTGTTGCCAGCTTATCCTTTTCCTTCATTCTTAATTCGACAAGCTGTTCCATGAAATTTTGCTTCTCGGCTTGAAACTTACGAAACTCATTTATGCAAAAATAGATTACCAAAATAACCAAATCAATTATACCACTAACTTATTGGGAAAAACTCATAAACTTAAGGGACTAACAAATAAAGTTACCTCCATAAATCTCATCATGAGAGGTTTTGTAATTACATAAATCTTGATATAGTTTGTTGAAGTTCTCGCTCTCGTTTTTCAATTTGTTCTCGTACTACATAACATCATCAAATCAAATAAAATCCCATATTATTGAAGTCAACTAATTTAATACAATTCATTGCTTACATATGCAACGCAGTGTTGAAATTTCTCCAGCAATTGTTGTTTAAAGGAAAAAAAATTCATCAAATATAAGCATTATATTGAAGCAAAAGTTAACAATACCACTTACATGCATCTCTTGTAAAACTTACCTATTCTGCTCAATCTCCGAGCCCACTTGATCAATCTTAGCAATAACTTTAGACATCCCACTACAAAACAAGAGTACAATAAAACAATTAAATAGAACATAAATCAGCTTAAATAATTAAATGAATTCATCTGGATTAAACATCGATATTCCAGAGTTATTTAGTTATATAAGCCATGAATAGCCAAACAAGTGAGTTGTGCAACAAATGATTACAGTTTAATAGACTTGAAGATATCCAAATTACTCACATCTTCATCCTCTTTACTATCCTAATGTAATGGTTGTCGTTGACGAATTGGTGCCAGTTGGTGAGGTCATCTTGGAACATTGTTATCATAGGAGCTTCTTATTTCAAACCAACATATCGATTAGCTACTTATTCTTCCATAAGTAACTCAAATCATCATAAGATAAAGCCTCGAAGTTGAAGACATAAAGCCTTGAATTGGAGCATAACAACTAAAGAGCAACCCAAAATCAACAACAATTGGTGAATGCGAGCAACCTTAAACGAATAACTAACAGAAAACGGTGATCATTGAAGCAGAAGAAATAAATCAAGGCCTCGACACAACCTCAAGGAATAAATCAACATAGAACAACCCTAAATGGGATCAAAGGAAGATGTAAAGAGGCGATCAGTGAATCGGAATGACCCCTCCAGGAATAATAAATAGAAAACATAAAGGCTTGAGGCGACAACTGAATTAGGATTAAACCTCAACAGACAAATCAACACGATCGGTGAATTAGAAGAAATTAAGTGAATGGGATGTACCTAAACAAGATAACATCGGGTTTGAGCAATTCGAAAATCGAATGGGACCTTAACACAAGAGAGCACCGCACTTTAGGGTTTGAGCAATTTGAATTTTGAAGGATCATGATTACTTTATGCATGTGCAAATCAATAGAAGACAATGAGGAAGTAACGCGATATGAATCGCCGGTGATTAATCGTGATGGTGGTGATTGAGCATATTCCGTGCGTATTACGTGCATATTTCGTGCGTATTTCGTGATTTTGCTTGATCTTTTGTTTCGTCACGTACTTTGTTTCTTCAACTAGAGTACGAGAGCAGGAGAGAAGGGAGTCGGGCCTCTTTGGGGCTTAAAAAGTGAATTTTGGGTGATGGGCTTGAGCCCATGGGTCAGTTACGCATGAGCTAGGTTTTATTCTATTATGACTGGCTGAAATCATCGATATGCGAGATGGACTTCACAAGCATTTATTCATTTTTTGGTCCTTTTACGCATTGAGCAACTCCAAAAGCGCTAGCCATATCTAGAACCATTAAATTACCATTATCTTCCTTTTGATGTTGTCATTCAATCGCTCAATTTGATCATAAATTGTTGCCAACTTATCCTTCTCCTTCATTCTTAATTCGACAAACTGTTCCATGAAATTTTGCTTCTCAGCTTGGAACTTACGAAACTCATATATGCAAAAATAGATGACCAAAATAACCAACTCAATTGTACCCCTAACTTATTGGGAAAAACTAATAAACTTAAAGGGACTAACAAATAAAGTTACCTCCATTCTTACCAAAAAAAAAAACAAATAAAGTTACCTCCATAAATCTCATCACGAGAGATTTTGTAATTACATAAATCTTGATATAGTTTGTTGAGGTTCTCACTCTCGTTCTTCAATTTGTTCTCGTACTGCATAACATCATCAAATCAAATAAAATATCATATTATCGAAGTTGACTAATTCAATACAATTCATCGCTTACATATGCAACGCGGTGTTGAAATTCCTTTAGCAATTGTTGTCTAAAAGAAAAAAAAAACATATTCATCATATATAAGCATTATATTGAAGCACAAATTAACAATACCATTTACATGTATCTCTTGTTAAACTTACTCTTTTTGCTCAATCTCCAAGCCCACTTGATCAGTCTTAGCAATATTTTCAGCCATCCCGCTACAAAATAAGAATACAATAAAACAATGAAATAGAACATGAATCAACTTAAATAATTAAATAAATTCATCTGGGTTAAACATCGATATTTTAGAGTTATTCAGTTATATAAGTCATAAATAGCTAAACAAGTGAGTTGTGCAACATATGATTACGAAATAATGTTGATACACGGAAGAATTGTTACTCTTCAGGAATTTAATTCATCTAAGAGCTTGACGTATTGGAAAAAATCAGGAAAACATATAAAAAAAAAATAAGTCCAATCACCTCGAAAGTTCCTCATCTATTTTAAGCAGATATCGTCGGGATGCCCCTCTTGTGTTCTTTGCGTCACTACACACCACACAAGATCGAAAGTTTGAAACATAAATTATAGTTCAATAGACTTGGAGATATCCAAATCACTCACATCTTCAGTCTCTTTACTACCCTAATATAATGGTTGTCAACAACAAATTAGTGCGGGTTGGTGAGGTCATCTTAGGATATTGTTATCACATGAGCTTCTCATTCCAAACCAACATATTAATTAGCTACTCATTCTTCCATGAATAACTCAAATCATCATAAAACAAAGCATCAAGGTTGAAGACATAAAGCCTTGAATTTGAGAGTAACAACTAAAGAGTAACCCAAAATCAATAACAATCAGTGAATGTGTGATATCTTGAATTTTCAGTCTTGTCTTCTATTGAATAAATCAAGCTTTTCATCGATGTACCTATAGTGCTATTCTCAGAGCTGATCACTCATGAGATAATTAGATTATCTTGGGAAGTCATTAAGAGAGTTTGATGCAATTGACTTGAGAATTCAATCAGAAATCGATTGTTCAACCGTGCTAGTCTGCAAGGGTCATTACAGCATTGTCAAAATTGATTAGAGATCAAGGATATGTCAATTTGACTGAGATGCGTGATCAAAGTGTGGGTGATTCCACCTGATTGCAAAATTCTCGTCAATAGGCATTAGATTAATTTTCTGTCATTTTGGATATCCTATGTATATAATTGAAATCTTGAAATTTTCACGACCACCAAGAGTTGCCAATGTATTGAAGAGGTATATTGTGGCTTGAAGAAAATCGACCACGGGTCATTTGTACTAAATTTTTTTGAAAGTTACTTGGTAACCTAGGTCACGCTAAAAACGCACTGAATGGAATTTAATCGCGAATTTGAGTTCAATTTCAGAAATTTAAGATTATGTCATGTCATAATAATTTCTAGGAGTGTCGACTTAGTTTCAGAAGATTTTTCCTACAACCCGATACTTTTTGGAAAAAAGTCGTCCTAAGGCCGTTTTGTTTAGAAAATGCCAGGGTTCGTTTTGATCGTGCAATTGGGGTGCAAGATGGTTCAAGTGGTGAGGAAGAATACTAATTTGAGTATTGACTCAATAACGGAATTTATTGAAGCCAAATGGGAATGAATTGAGCAAGAAACTAAGCCAATCGAGAGAGAAACCTATAAAATTCGTATGCCCCCACCACCCTCAACATTTGGACCAATTCAATCTTCTAGAATGGAGCGTTGTTAGCTCAATGAAGGCCAATGAAGCCGTACTTGGCTATGATGAGGTCAAGGGGACAAGCTTGTGAAAAAACAAGACAATGTGGCCCCTCCAATCTTATCTCTTCCCTCTCTCTCTCTCCCTTAGTCGGCCAAGCACTCCACAACCTCCTCCATTCGGCCATTTTCGAACTAGCAGCCCAAGGAGAAGACCAACAAGGCCATCGAACTGCCCTCATGTTGTCATACACCGTCACCGTTGCCGAAAGCCGCCCCTCTGCCCGCGCGTGTGCCTAGCGCACGTTGTGCCTTGCCGCCTCCCTCACGCCGTCCAGCAGCCTTGTCCGCCTTTGTCCAAGCACCCAAGTGGCTGTCCAACCGCCGTGAGTAGCTGTGGAAGCTTGCTGGAGCCACCATTCAACCCACCAAAAGCCGTGCAACCTTCCCCGAGCCTTGCCGCTTCTTTTCAGCTTTATTTCCTCTGTTTTTGCAGCCCAAACAAAAGTAGAAGTTTATGGGTTTTAGAGGTACTGTTCAACCCGTTTTGGAGGTTTTCCGGGCCTTGAAACATAGGCCCGCTTTGGAGTTTGTTAAGCTCCTCCACGCCTTCGCTAGTTTGAACCGAGCAGTTCGTCGAACAAGTGAGTTTGCTCACTAAACCTTATTTAGTAGGTTAATTATGCTTAAGGGTTGTTTAGATTAGCTTAATGATGGATTAGTGATAAGCTAGGATGGTTAGATTGGCTTTAGAATGGATTAATGTAAGCTAATTCATGAGATTTGCATCGTTGATGATGGATTAGTCGAATCCAGTGAAATTCCTGTAGTTCGGATTTCTAGACTCTCACTATTTGCCAATTTTGTGGATCGAAATAGGTTACGAATTTGAGGTTGATGTCTTCTTGAGAAATGTTTTAGACATCCTTAGTTACAACATATATTTTTCTCAAAATTTTTATGAACTTAAAAGGAGGAGATATCAGCTCCGTCATTTACAAATAGAACCTCAGTTTTCGTTGGAACTGGTGACATTTTAGGATCCTAGAGATTTTTTTTATCAACTCTTAGAATTCGAATTTTAAAATAGTTTCTTCAGAAAATTTGTTTTACACATCTTACAGTTTAATATACTCAAATTTCAGAGCAAACGGACATGTTTTGGATCTCGAACCAAACTGATTTCGAAAAATAGACTTTCTAAAATCTGACCTAGTTTTTGGTACTAGATTGAGCAATTTACTGGGCCGAATTTAGAAGGATCTGGATTAAGGTGTTTACATAATTTTTTTTGGTGTCCTCTATAACATACTCAAATTTGAGAATTTTCTAAGTTACTTCGGGTAGGTTTCTAGAATTAAACTTGGAGACGCGCGAGTGGCTCGATTTCTGCCAATAATGACCGGTTATGTTTTGTGATTGATCTTGACATTGTACTTACTAAATAAGGTGTATTTAGTGATGTGGTTGACTGGTGGCATGCTAAGAACTTATGTGTGAGGTTGTGAGATGGATTGCTATATATTGGTTGGTTTGTGATATGCCTAGAGTTTATGCTTGATGATTGTGTGATGTTGTGACGCATATGCAACATTGACTTCAGTGATCGGTTCTTTATCTTTCTTCATGGTGAACCTTTTGCTTTGATGAGTTGGTTCATTGAACCATCCATCCCTTAGCCCCATCTCGATCTGTTCACCCATTGGGATAAGTTGGTTGAAGTTCTCAACGTATGTGCTAGCCATTCGGTTACGGAACTCATACGGGAGAGTCTTGACGAACAACTTCATCAACTCCTTGTTTGTAGGCTCAGGAGTGATTTGAGCTGCCAAGTTTCGCCACCTTATAGCATACTCTTTAAATGACTCACTTTTCTTCTTCTCCATCCGCTCAAGATCCTCTCGGGAAGGTGCAATGTCCATGTTGAACTTATACTGCTTTAGGAAAGCGTCAGCCACATCATTCCAGGTGTCGAGAAGGTTTACATTTTTCATTATGTACCGGTGAGGGCGGGCCCAGTCAAGCTTGCACGAAACGATTGGATCATGAGAGGCTCGTTCTTGACGTATTGGGCCATGCGTACGTGGTATATTTGCAAATGAGCTTTTGGGCAGGAAGTACCGTCGTATTTTTCAAACTCCGGCATCTTAAACTTCTTTGGCATCTTGACCTTCTCATAAACTGACAAGTCGAATGGGAGTGAATTCTGCGACTCTTGCAATTGTTTCAGTTTCTCTTCAAGTTTGGCGAAGCGTTCATCTTGCTCCGTCTTAGGGACATTGTCGGGCTTAGCTTTTTCGGTAGTGACGAACAGTGGGTCATCCTCCAACTCAGGCATGTCGTCATCACCCATTTGGGCCTTGTCCATCTGCTTTGGGACTACTATCTCGGGGAGAGCGGGTGCAAGAGTCTGATTCACTTTGAGGGATTGCATTTGATCTGTCATAAGTTGCATAGAAGTGAGCAACTGCTGGAGTTGGTTTTCCATAGCGGTCATACGATCACGCATTTCGGTTTGGTCGGCCATTTTTGCTCTTGATCGTGTAATGATAGGCGAACGTGGAGGATCCGTTATCACCTAGTTTGAAGAAATGAATACACATAAGCGTTTCGTATCAAACATGCTGGTCCATGACGAAAGTCTAACTACTTTTATTGATAAAACTATTTGACATTGACAATGTAAAAACTCGAAAGGCCCTAAACAAAAAAAGCTAATCAAGTAAAAGACTCAACTTCCTAAATATTAAGCTTAAAGTAAAAAGACTAAATAGATTCAAGCCACTTTATTTGGCCTGATCTATAAACAATCGGGAAGCCAACACTCGACGTAATTGCCTCTTCTCCTTAGCGTCCTTCTTGGCTTGCTTCTCAAGTTCTTCAATCTTCCTTTTGTGACGATTAAGCTATGCTTGTCGAGTGGGCTTTTCAGTCACATCTGGCACTTTTGGGAGAAACTCAGTCGGGATCTTATGCTGACGGATGTACCGAGCCGTGGCATAGTAAATCTTTTCCTTCCCCTCAAGCTCATCTTCAGGCAAGCTCAATTTTTGTTCATGACATGCGAGCCAAGCTTGTTCGATATAGCGGAGCTGCTTTTTGTGATCATCATCCTTGGCAGTGAATCGGACTTGGAACAAACCCGGCTTAAGAGGGGGTGGTAGATCCTGCACAACTCGATATTGACGGGCCACTCGGAGTGGGTAGTAGGAAGTGGCACCAGCGACCCCCAATAGCGGGATCGACTCATCATCGCCATGAGAGAGACGTGCTTTGGAGACTTGGAACCATTTAGCATGCCATAGGAAAATCTTGGTATTTGGATTTTTCAATAATTTGACCCATTTTGAGAAAGAAAGATTTGGAGTTCGATCTTGATGATTTTTGAACACCTCGATGGGATGATGGGAATCAGTAAGATTAATAATTTTCATGCGAATATCAATCCTACTCATATGAGAAAAGAACCAGATTTGTAAAAGCTCAATTGGCGCATGAAAAGTTTTATCTTCATTTTCCTTAAATCGGGTGAGTGACAAGAATGTTTCAGCTAGAATGGTGTTGACAAAACTAATTCCGGCACATACTTGTTTGACCACCCATGTGATAGAAGGATTAATGGCGCCTTTACGAAGAGGAAAAACAATAAACCCGAAGAAGGCTAGAAGAAAAATCTTACTTTTTAAAAGAGTGCCAGCATTAGCAAAACTCTGATCTAGGAAGGAGAAAGAACATGCATGACAATTATCTTTTAACACTCTTTTTATTTGATTCTTATCCATCCTAAGAAAGTCAGACAAAATTGATTCAGGTTCTAATCCAAGGGGTGGGTTTATTAATTCCAATTCCAAAGGTTTTCCTATGGCAATGCTATATTCCTCCATAGTCGAAGTCAACTCGTGCTTACCAAATATGAATGTTGATGTTTGAGGGCACCAAAAATGAGCAAGTGCTTGCATGGCGCCGCTTTGGACATCGATATCAAGGAGGGGAACAAGGCGACCAAGTCTACTTTCCACATAGCTTTGACCATCATTGCCAAGACGATCCCACCATGATTTGAGTTCAACCTTTGGTGCAGGCATAAATCGAATGTCGGACCTTCCCATTGTTTATAGACCAAGACTCGACCAACCTAATGTCATGGACCGACCAAAGACATAATAAAGTAAGTAAATTGCAAGAGTAAAGGGTAGAGAACTTACTTTACCAAGCGATTAAAGCAATCACATAGACAAAAATATGAAAAGTGGGGTTCGATTTCTAACTAGGAAGGCTAAGCAAAGTGGAGTTAAAAGGGTAGGATGACTAGTCGCAGCCTCGCGTACTAAATCAAATCCTCTTAACTCCGGCTCAGTCAAGAATGATAACCCAATGCGGCGCAATCTCGCGGGCATAGGTAAACATTCCTGACACCAAGAAAGAAACTTTCGGGATTGAGTTGGGCAACCTCTACTACGCGGCCTTGCGGTCGAAGTCGTATCCAACTCAATACCATCCTAAGTGTCCTAGTGCGGCCCAGGTCCGGCGGCGGGTTGTGTGTGTAATAGTGTAGTGCTAGATGCAAGGCATGCACGGCAATTTATATCAAGCAACACTTCATAAGTGAAAGTAAACCATACATTCCTACACCTCCATGCAAAACAAAGGTCAGCAAACACTTCCCCTTATACCTCCCATCCTGCAAGAACATTTAACACCTTAAATATTAGGGACGTACTGGATCCTCGCTGCCAAACAAAAAATATTTTTTCAAATAAAAGAGAGAATTGGCCTAAGTCCACTAAGAGTTTTAACTCAAGTCCCCAGCGGAGTCGCCAAGCTGTCGCGACCTAAATTTTAGGTGCACCACCTACGGTTTAGGTTAATGAATTGTTAAGCCTAGACTTAACTCAGCTCTCCCAAGCCCATACCAATTCACGACTTAGGTTCAAGTTCTTAACATGCAATTGATTTTCAATTAGGAGTCGCCACTAATCTATTTTTTGGTGGGTAAATTAGAAACCCAAGTAAAGTAATGGGAGAATTACTTCACTCCTACGAACCAGAGATTGTGAGTTCGGGGACTTAGTTACACTAGATTTCTCTAATGCCCTTTCGGTACCATTCTTTTTATTTTCAATTTTTTTTTTGCAGGCAGCTTGAATTGATTTTAATTTATCTTTCTAACATGTGGGGTGATCTTGCGGGTGCGTAAACCACCAATTTAACACCCAAATAAAGCAGTGAATAAATGGCGGACTTACCTCATAGCAACGAAAGCATCTGCAATGTTAGATTAGAATTCACATCGACAGTCTAAATATGATTTCTAATTAACACGTAATTTCCTTTTTTTTTCACTTATTTAATAAAAATCATGCAATATGCAATGCATGCTACTAATCTAACATGGAATAATATGACATGATAATATGGCCTAAACTGTATGATGCAAATGCGATGTTTTTGTGTTTTCTTAATAAGCATGCAATATATCCTAGAGAATAAAATTAATTCTAAGACAATTCTTTTGGTATTTTTCATGAAATTCGAAATGAAAATTGTCCAATAATTAAATGTGCAATCTAAATTAACCAAATGGCCTAATTCTAATGACGAGCAATTTCTAATTAAATGAACCTAGTGTAGTTACTAAATGATGTGCATTTCATGAACCTAATTCTACACGACATGCACATGATTTTTTAAATGAAAATTCGTAATTAAAATTGCTAAAATATAAAAAATCTAACTAAAGCGAGACATTATCTATTTTAAGTTAGGATTAGACTAATCTAACTCCTATCTCAACTTAGAAAATTATCTCATCATGCAATTTAATTCAAAAGATTTTATCTAACCTAGATGCCATCTAAACATGCATTTTTAAAAAAAACTATCTATTGTATCATGTAATTTTATCTAGGAAAATCAATTCTAATCTACATGATATGTAAATGCAATTTTTTGTATTTTTGAGATAAACAAAACAATTAAAAGATACCAAATCCTCCATGGTTGTTCGGCTAATAAAATTAATAAATTGATCTTAAGCCTTAAAGATCAAAATATCAATTTTATTTCCGCATGATTAATTATTCCATCTAAAGCCTTATAGATGAAATAAAAAATCATTGTGCGGTTGCGAATTAGATGATACATGAGGGATTTTCAAACATGCATTAAGGACTAATTCACATAAAGTAAACGAAATATTAAGATAACATAACATAAAAACGAAATATTAAAGATAAAATAACATAAATAAAATAGATCTATCTAATAATATAAACCTACCTAATTTGAATTTTTTCCAAATTTGCCTTAACGAGTGGTACTTTGTAGACCACGATGGAGGCTCGGCACGGATAAGGAAGGTGGCTGTGGTGGTGGGTTGCTGCCGGTGGTGGTTCGCCGTCAACCGGAGCTCCGGCGAGTGGCAACAAACACGGACCAGCAGCGGCAAAGCAGCAACCACCGCTAGTGCGGAGAAGCGGAGGAGTGCGACTCGCTAGCGTCGGGGTCGGGCTGTGGCGGTTGCAACGCAACAGCAGCTTCTAGTCAAGCTCGTCACGGGCTTTGTGGGGGCAGCTCAGGTGCAGCAACTCGTGAGGGATAGCTGGCGGACTTGGCGGAGCAGCGAGCAGGCCGGCGTCGAGTCAGCAAGCTCAGGACAGCAAGGGCGTCGTGGCTGGTGGTGCTGGGCGGACCGAGCAGCAGCGGCACGGGCAGGCGCGAGAGAGGGACGTCGGGCGCTACAAGTGGAGCGGGGCTCCAGCGACCGCAAGTCAGAAGCAAAGGTGGTGGGGTTGCGAGCTTTGCTCGTGGCTTCGAGCTGCAGGGCGACGGGCTAACGAGCGGCGACGGCAGGAACGATGACGCGGCGTCGGGTGCTGGGTCACGGGCGGAACTCGGACGCGGGCGTCGGGTGCGGCGTCGGGCGGTCGAGGCACAGCAGCGGCGGCGAGCGGGCGAGGTGCGGAGGTGTGGCAGCGGCTGGTCGTCAGGACGAGGCGGAGGCGGAGGCCGGCTGCGGGCGTCGGGCACCAGCGCAGCCGCGGTGATGGCGCGGTGCGAGGCGCGGGCTGCAGGCGTAGAGGTGGTGTTGCTGGTGTTCCGGCGAAGACGGTGGCGCGCTCGGAACTCGCTGGAGGGAGATGCTGACGCCGGGCTGAAGTGCAGCGACGGGCGCGGCGATGGGCAGGGCACGGCGACGGGCGAGCGAAGCGCGGGTTGTCGGCTTAATGCAGCAGCAACGGACAGGACTCGGCGGTGCGGCAGCGGGTGCAGCGAGGAGCAGGGACTCGGTGACAGGTGCTACGGTTCGCGGGCGTCACTTGTGGCTTCGAACGGTGGGTGCAGAGGCGCGGTGGAGCGAGCGCGGACGCGGGCTGCGAAACCGGCGGAAAGTTCAGCGAAGGAGAAGAACAAGAGGCGCTTCTCCTTCGCACGTCCCTTCTCCGTCTCTGTACTCTCTCTCTCTCTCTGCACTTTCAGTGTACCTTTTTTCTGTTTTTAGCTTCACCTTTTTGTTTTTTTTGTTTTTTCTGACAAACTCTCTGTCTCTTTTTTTTGAACGAAGGAGAAGCCCCCTCAAAATTTTTCTATTTTGCTTTCGACAAGAGTCACTTGTTTTTTTTTAATCTCTTCCTTTCTCTCAACTCCTGTCTCTCTACGGATAGCTCTCACAAACCTCTCAGTGAATGCTTCGTTCCTCCTCCCTTTTTAAGCCGAGAATCATTGCTTATTTATAGGCAACAATCAACCTTAGTGTGAACAGGTGAACAGGAGGCAGCCGCAACTTTTCCTTGATTGTTCAAGTTTGGTTCTTTTTTCAAATATGGTGGCCACCGATCAGGGAGGAAAGTACTATAAAAATGATGGCCTATTCTCTTGCAGGCTTTCCCAGAATTTCCGCGTGTGCAAGTGGAGTCTTCTTCTTCACGGTTGCGGCTTCTCTTAGAATTTTCACGTCCCCCATTTAATGCGTGCATGTGCAGGCATTAATGAGGGAGAGACAATGGACGTGAAGCACTCTTCTTTCTTCTATTTTTCTGACTTTCATTGTGTGTTTTCATACCAGCAAGAGAGACACCACCTTCCGCACATCTCATTAATCGAGGCCCCTACCACGTCCGTTGAATTAATGCATGCATTAATGAGAGAGAGACAATGGACGTGCAGGAATTCTTCTTCGTGCCTGAAGCTTCTTATGCAGCTACTTGTTCCCCTATCTATAGGATTGCCGCAATTTTTACTTTTCTTGTTTATTATTTGCTTCCTTCTTCAGCAAATTTCGTTGCTTCTCCATGACAACTCACACTTGAGAGAGCATATTATATAATATTATATCATGGGCTCCTTTTGCTTTCTCTGAGGATTCCACACGTCCGCCGAATTTGTGCGTGCATGCGCATGCATTAATGAGGGAGAGATAACGGACTTGCAAGAACTTCCTCTTTTTTTTTTTTTTTTTTTTTTTTGCTCTTTTGCGTGCTCAAACTAGTGGAGAGAAAGAGAGCATCCCTTCGTGCATGTAATCGACTGCGAGCCGCTGCGTCTTCTCGCGCTTTTAGTATTGATGCAAATGCGACTATATGAAATGCAATTTTACTATTTTTTTTATGTAACTAATTACTAAATGGTTAGGCAAAAATTTAGGTGTCAACAAAAATTTTAAAATTTTTTTTTAAAAAAATGCCACGTCAGTGTTCGCTGGATGGCTGGTGTGCACGTCAGCGCCGGCCGGTCAATTTTGGCCGGATGGATTGAATTGGCACAATTATAAAAGGTTTAGGACTAAATCGGCCAAAATAAAAAGTTTAGGACTAAATTGACACAATTGCAATAGGTTTAGGACTTTTTTGGTAATTCTCCCGAATATTAAAGATAGATGATTAAAAGTGTGGCATCCTAGAATTTCTTGTCAATCCTTAGAGGTGCTCTAATTCATGTCTTGCATTGAGATTTTTTGCCAAGCTATTGGTGGGTAATTGTTTGATAGGAAAATTCTATTTTGGCCATGTGAATTATGGATTGGAATTTATTAAATTAGGTCACAAATTTTTGTGAATTATAAATTCCAATTAAGTGTTTAAATAATTAAGAATTATGTGGATTATTAGGATGAGGATGGGCTGGACATTTAAAGCCCAAACCAGCCCATAGCCTCACCCCATTCTTGGCTGGCCCACGAAGCCTAAGGAGGAGAGCTGCCGTCGGCCCATGGCTGGCCCAAGCCCATGAGGGGCTGTCGACGTGCAAAGGAGGGGAGGGATCCGGTTGCATGCCTCCACCATTTGTCACAAGGTGATGGCCAAGTGTCCTCCATGCATGATCTAATGATGGCTAATGATGGAGGGGAAGAAAATTAGGGGAAATGACGGCCGGTTTAAGTGAGAAAGAGAGGGAGAGAGAAGGGTTTGTCCGAGAGAGAAAGAGAGGAGAGAAAGAAAGAAAGAAAGGAAGAAATGAAGAAGAGAAGAGAGGAAGGAGGAGGACCGTTCGTCGACCGTCCGCCGTGCATCCATCGTCCGTCGCTGTGTCCCGTCGCCGTTGTGCTCGCTGCTTGCTCGGTTTAGAGGCAAGTGGGATCCTTGATCTACTCTTGCATGTTGTGCCTAGTGTATGTGATTCAATGGTAACAAATTTCGGATGTTTAGGATGTGAAAAATTGAAGTTTTAAGAGTGGTGTTCTAGAATAGTAAACTGTTCTTGAGAAAACAGCTCGACCTTGGATGTTCTAGTGGCTTGCATGTGATGTTCGAGTTGGATTTTGGCTTTGACTTCTGAATTAAAGTTGTTAAGGACTTCTTGGAGTATAAAATACTCATATTGGGGATAAAACAAACAAGTATAAGTGGGTGAAACCTTTATTCTTTGGAAAGACTGAATCTGGACATTTCGGTAACTACCCTTGATGAATGCATGAACTGTAAGGCAATCTTTTTGTTGAAATTTATCTTTGATTTCTTAAAAAAATATGTAAAGGAAATCCTGAGGTTTAACATATCAAAAATTTAGAGAAAAAAAACAAGAATAGGTAGGTGAAATCTTAGTCTTTCGGAGATGGTTAGATCTGGAAATTTCGGTATTGGGAACAGAAGTTTCAACCGCCTATATTTCATTACCTAGGACGAATATGACTTCGATGTCTTCATAAAGTATTTACCTTATGGTCTTGGCTATCACATAGTTGAATTTAATAATTTTTGAAGGTCATTTGGGTACTTAATCGAAAATGTTTCTAAAACTGTGTAATCTGATGTGTTCTGACTTGATAATGTTGTAATGAGTGGTCTATACCGTTTTGTACGAGATTATTTTGGAAAAAATTTCTTCATTAAATATCTTTTTTTATGTCTTGAATACAAAATATTCAAATTTCGTAATTTTTGAAGTTTATTTGCCTATTTAACCAAAAATGTTTCAAAAACTGTGCAATTGGAACTGACAGAATTAGTAGTGCTGTGATGTGTGTTCTGTATTGAGCTATATGGGAATCTTTTGGTGTAGTTTTCTTCATGAAGTATCTGTCCTTATGTCTTGACTATCACATGTTTGAATTTCATAATTTTTGAAAGTCATTGGATATTTAATGAAAATGTTTTCTAAAACTGTGCAAGCTGGATTGTGCGAATTTCAAAAGCTGAAATTGACCTTGTTGCCATTACATCATATGCCATGTTGATATTGAGGCACAAATGTGGATATGAATTATGATAAATGAGGATACCGTCGGAGGTGTGAGCTGACAATGTCTCGGGAGTGTTGGGATGCCCGGAGGTGGGTGCTGGATGCCCGGAGTGCGTGTGTCGGATGTCCTCGGGAGTTTCGGGATGCCCGGAGATGTGTGCCGGATGCCCGGAGGTGTGTGCCAAAGGTTCCTTGTGACGCCAGGTTGGGTGCAAGCAATAAAATGTGGGATGCAAATTATTGGTCCCGAGAAAGAAAAATTGTGGTGATCCAATTGAAAGATAAAAAGCGGAAATTGAATCATGCATGGTATGGTGATATGTATGCATGGCCGTATGATATAATATGATGAGTGCATGGTGGTATGTGCACATAAGGCATGGATATGCATGAATGCTTGATAACGAGTGCATGGTTGTATATGCACATATGGCATGATGGTATATGCATGAATGATATGTAGTCTACTATGATGTTATAATTGTTATGTTTGATTCATTGAGTAGTTTATAGATCCTTTACCTGCTGAGTGGTTGTATTCACCCCTTTGGGGACCAACATTTCAGATTAGACAGATGCCTCTCGCTCCAGTCACGCAGGGTACCTTTTACGGCCTTCCATTTGACGTGGAGGTCGATTGTATGGAGCTTGATAGTGTCAACATCCCTGGTTTGACGTTCATACGGGTTCGGGCTCTGGTTATGTATGATGTGGGCCTGGCTAGGGGCCCGGTCGTCCAAGAGCTCTTGTCTATCCATGTCTGCCGTGACGGAGTGATGCGGGGGATGTTGCCGCCACCACTGCCCAGTGCACCTGGATGGGTGTGATGGCCCACGTGAGGAGAGGGAGCTGACGTTTTTTGGATATAGCCGACACTTGTAGATGGAGGGTTATACATGATCGATATAGGGGGTCGAGATCTCTTTTTGAGCTGTTGCCAAGTTTAGCTAAAAGTCTTGGCTTTTCTTTTTGGTTGTACCGACCCAAGATGTCCATCCTAAAGATGTAAATAAAAGTGGCTCGACTTATGTTTTCCTTCGATGTGTAGTAAGTGTGCATTGTACCATCATTAAGAGAGTAGAGGGATGGTGAGACTCGTCTTTAATTTCGCTATGAGCTGCGCTAAACTCTTATAAAAAAAAATGTGTCTATGAACTACGGTGCTTTCGCTAAGAGATGTAACTGGTATTCATAAGGAGAAGCGATTGGTAGCTGTGGCGACCTTAGCTGTTCGGGGGTGCCACAACAAGAACTTTCCATCTTGTCCCATATCTCAATGAGCGGTTAACAGGTACAAAATTTCTATTATTGTGTCATCTTAAATTTGCTAAATATGTATTGGTATTTATAGTTTAGTTGCACAATGCCGCATTGTCGATGAATGTGTAATTTGAATTTATAGGTTTGCTTTTTTAGGGAGTATAAAAAATAAGATGAAAAAAATTATCAATCGGTCCCGGGTTGACCTTGGAACCGGACCGAACCCATTGGGTCGGTCCAGTCCTTGGTCTCAGGCTCAATAGGGTCGGTCCTCGGTCCTAAAAATTGAGGACTGACATTGTACGGGTTGGTCTCAGGGTTATGGGGTGGCCCGGACCAACCCGGACCATGCTCACCCCTACATGGCGGTGACCTAGACGAGAAGTGGGCCAATGGAACCTCGAGCGCGATCTTAACGGATCGATCTAACCATGTTTCCACCGGTTTGAGCAGCATTATTATTAGGCATCAGTAATAATAATAATAATAATAATAATAATAATAATAATAATAATAATAATAATAATAATAATAATAATAATAATAATAATAATAATAATAATAATAATATAAACAGTGGGCCCAACCTTTCATAGTGGCCTCGCTTGGCCCATTAAGTAGCCTAACTAAGCCATAGGATGTTGTTTCCAGAGCGAAACGGGCCCAACCTTTCTGTTGCGTTTTTGTCGAGACCTCACTCGACTCTTACTCTCTCCGAGCTGCTATGACAGCGAGTGATGCACTCGTCTACACGATCAGCGGCCGCCAACAAAGTGGAGATCCAGTGGCTGAGCAATGCTGAGCGCTCGGCTTACTTCGCGAGTAGGGAGGAAATGGGGGTGTTGCGGTTGGTCCTGCAGGGAGATGCTTGGTGGCGGGCCGTCGGCTCCGTCAAGTCACTCATCTACAGCTCCTCTGTCAGGAACAAGAGCCACATTCGCTTTGGTGTGCCAAATGCTCACGCGTAAGACGTTTGAAGTTGGGCGCGGTGCATTTGTGAGCTTTTAATTTTGTTTCCTTCTCTAGCATGGAGTCTCGTTTTGTTTTTAAAACTTGTCAAATTGGACCAATTAAATCCTTCAATTGATTGCACTTTTTAAAATATTTATGACGCAATTGCATTTTTGTAACAAATTTTAGGACATGATTATGCATTTTGAAAGTTTATGACCGATTATACTTTCATAATAAGTTTTAAGATTTCATTATACTTTTTGAAAGATTTAGAATTTATTTGCACTTTCATAATAATTTTTAAGACTTTTAGTGTAATTATCCCCTTAATTTTTAATTTGTTCAGTATGGTTCTTGTGACATCCACGGTTTTAGCCCAAGTATCAATAATGAGAAATGGCTATGGGATCGATGCACCAATAGTGGGGACCAATTATGGATCGATCTGCCCGATCGGAAGGACGACTGAGGGATTGGCCAAGGTCCAATCTAAAGATCAACCATGGATTGGTAGTGAATTGATCATCGATCACACAAGTCAAATAGAGCTATCTAGCCACATATCAGTCGCTTGATCATAAAGGTTGGCCATGGGACGGTCATGCACCATAATGGATTGATGGATGATCATGGATAGATCTCGCATGGTCATGCATCGGTCATGGGTGATTTTCACTTGATCATGTACCGACTGTAGGTGACTATGAATCAATCTCGTGTGACTGTGTATTGGTCGTCAATCGATTGATCCCACGTAATTACATGACAACCGAGAGTCCATGCTCGACCATGGATCGATCATGAATTGACCATGGATTGTTTGTGATGGATCACAGATTGGTCACAGATCGATTTCGGATCAATTCAACGATTCTACTGCCTGGCCATGAGCTTGACCATGCACCTGGTCAGTTCTGGCCATGCGCTTACCAGTCTTGGCCGTGGACTTGGCCACACCAGTTAGGATCGGCCACGTCCAGCCATGTTTGGTTGTGAGTTAGCCACGAACCTCAGTCTAAATAGTGTAGTTGATCATGGATGAACACGAGAAGCTCTCGTCCAATAATGTTGGTGCTGACATCGGCTTCCTCCTCAAGCTTGCATTATGTTGCTTGGTGATGATGCTTGGCTTGAGGCTGGATACCGTGGTTGAGCTAGGATGCCTAGCTTAAGATCGGATGCCTCAGTTGAGCCAGAAAGAATTATTTGAGACAGTCAATGAACCTTTTGTACATGTTGCTATGCGTGGTTTGATATGCTTGTTAATAAGCTGAAGGTAGGACATGCATAGATGGTAAGCCGGAATTGATCACATGCATATAGTCGAGGTATAGCAATAGA
The DNA here is from genome assembly GCF_016545825.1 of Eucalyptus grandis. NCBI lineage: Eukaryota > Viridiplantae > Streptophyta > Magnoliopsida > Myrtales > Myrtaceae > Eucalyptus > Eucalyptus grandis. The sequence goes on along the minus strand of NC_052613.1, from coordinate 44,731,414 downwards.
ATTGCTATTAATCTACCATCAATGCATTAGTGCGAATGATGTTTAGATGGTACATTTGATGATGAGTTGTCCTTTTATTGAGGATTAGCAATTTTACTTACTGAGTTCTCCACTCACTCCATTGTTTTTCGAACTTGTAGGCATGGATACTCCACCTCTTCCCCGTCATGATTTGCTTATCTCTATGGAAGTGTCTGTTGCTGAAATTATCAACGTAGAGAACAATACTACCTATTGTAGATGTGTCTCTACTGTATGGGCTGAAGAGGACCTAGATGATTGGGTCCCCCGTTGCTATGTGGCTTGGTATGTATGGTTCGATGGTGACCTTGTGGGGCCTCTTAGAGGTTTTGACAGACCGCCAGGGCCGACCAATGGGTCCACGCTCGATGGGGTTGTAACCAACTTGTAGGGTACGTATGCGGTGAAGGGAATACCAATTTTGGAGCTGCAGCCTCTTTAGAGGAGCTCGGGATTATACATATAAAGAAAGGGCCCGTAGATTAGGGCTTGTAAATATACTAACGCAATATAGGAGAAATGTGTTTTGTGAAGTGTTCTCTTGGCTACTTATTTGTTGTTTGTTGTGTTATCTGGGTGTTTATTATTGTACACGTTTTCGCATTCTCATAAAAAAAAACAAGATAAATCGAAAAGACAATGGTCAATGATGCGCACCTGGGGCGTCACATCCCCTTGGTTGTGGTCTCTGTGGACGTGACAGTTTTCGAACAATTCCTAAATGTTCAATCTAATCCCCAAACTTTCAATAAAAAGTCAATATTTTCATAATTATACTATTGCTTGGATATTAGAATATCTTTTTATTTCCACCCATATCCTAAAATCAACAAAAACTATGGCTGTCTCTTGATTACCTTTTCACTTTGTGATCTTTTTAAATCTTGCGATAATTCCATTCCACTTAAATATATTTTATCTTTTGATCTCTATAATAATCAAAGTAGAACCTTTTTTACAGTCATTTAGGGTGGATGTTCTTACTAATATAATTTCCTATTCACATATTTAACTATATTTAATTAAGAAAGCAACAAAACATAAAAACATAAAAAAAATTATCTATCTAAAAATTAAGAATAATATTTAGATTAATATAAGTATGGGCATCTATAGATAAATTAATATAGTTATTAAATATTCTTATGAAACATTTATTTTTGAAATAAAATGAATTTGAATATAATATAACTCTAAATGAGGTTGTCTTTTTAATATCTTAGAATCATAAGTTAAAATATACTTAAAGAGAACTAGTTTTTTTGTTGATTTATGAAATGGAATGAAATAAAAATGTATTTTGTGAGTAATACTGTAATTATATAAAATATGAATAGTGGAAGGACTAATTTAACTTTGATATGGAAAATTGGGGATCAGATTGAACAAATTGAAAGCTCGGGAGCTAAATTGAACATATATGAATAGTTCATGAACCGCATAGAATGAATTAAAAGTCCAATGACGACATTATATATTGAGCCAAAATTTATGAATTATTTGTGCCATTTTCCTTACTTTTTGCCCTCATAATCTCTCAAGATTCTCCTTTAGGGTTGCTAAAAAAGGTTTTTGCTTGCTAACACAACCAATCATCTCCAAGAATTCCATGTCCATAACCAGGCAGCTTCGCAAGTGTACGTGGCAAAACACCACATGAAGTCAACATTAAAATCTTAGGGTTTTTGGCTTTCCTCTAGAATGCTCTCCCCATTCTTTCGTGATCATCACTTTCTACTTGAGTGCATAAATAAGCTTGGGTTTTTTTCTAATCTAAATAATACAAATTCGGGCCATGATAACATTTTGATGAAGAACGCATCTGGGTGTGCTTGGATTGATCAGATCAATCCCTTTCGGGATGTCCTCAATACATAAATGTAGCATACTTCATTGCGGCATGGCCTGAAGGTTTTCAGTGTAAGAAGGATCATGGGTGATCCAAGAAGGCCGAGTGAGTCTCCTACTTGTGTACTCTTTAATATTCATAGGGCGGCCAATATGGGGAGATGTACATTATTTTGGAGAATTCTTGTAATTAATGCAAGTAATTGGTGGATGGGAAGATGTATATATGGTTATGATTAGGGGAATACTTGTATATATGGGTCCCTTCCCTCATTTATATCATCTTATGAGTAATTGAAAATTTAGAGCTTTTTTGGAGCTTCTCTCCAAGAGCTTCTTTCTCTAGAATTATTGTGAGTATGGTGAGAAAGATTAACTTGGAAAAAAAAAAATCCTAAGAACATATTTCAAATTTTGCAAGTAATGATTGATCTTGAAAATTTAGATCAACGTGAAACTTTGCAAGTAATGATTGATCGACATAAATTTCCTAACGTAGATAAAGAACTCAGTGAATTGCAGACACGGTTTTAGCTAGTGAAAAGAGAGAAATTTGTCTGAAACATGTTTTCAAATTTTTCTTTAGAAAAAAAGTTAAATTATAAGAATGAGCTCAAATGGGCCCCAAATTAAGATTCATTTTATTTTGTAGAAAATGACAGTTTTGGAAAATATTTACCTAAAATTAATTTTTATTCTCATAAGAAAATAGATGAACAAAAGTATCTTTATTAGTCATGAAATATTAGACATAAATTATTATTGATAATGGAAAACATTTTTCTCCAAATCAGTTATTTTTCGTAAAACAAAAGAAGCTTAAATGGGGGGAAGGTATAAGATGGCATGTTTGTAATGAATGGGAGGTGTTGTCTTGATTTAGAACCGTTTCATTGATAGAAGAAAGATGTTAGTTGAATATTTTAAAATAGCTTGGAAACCTAATCGAGTCAACTAATAGTTTTGGGGTAACATTGCTTATTAAACAAAATCAATTACCAAATTGAACCAAATTGAAATTTCAAAGATGACATAGGCACATTGAACGGTGGAAAAAAAGTTCAAGAACTAGTAATCACTATCATTACCCTGCCAAAGATAGATAGCATATATTATAATTATATCATGGGTCTCCAGCTTTTCCATTAAAGCCTGTTCATTCAAAAGAAACCTCAACACTAGCCACTGCCAATGAAATTTGGCATGCAGGTATTGAAGACATGCACAAAAATTTGGTTTGGTTTTCAGCATGGCGATCTTTAGATTCCCCGTGTTCAGTAATCCAACTCCTATCGTCCTTTGTAAAGAGAGTAGACATTCTACAGTCAATAATCGCATCAAGAAAGAGCCAACAATTGAAGGTCTTTGATTTCAAATGCAAGCCGGTAGACACTACTCCAACATTAATACAAATACAGAATTTACTTTTAAACAAACATCCTGGAATGGAAGGTGTTTTTGGCCTAAACGTAAGGAATGCCATTAGAGAGAAAGCAGGCGGAAAGACCAGGGAGTGTCTGTTGCAACCTTGGAAGAACTACGATAGATGGTCTTTTAACAAGTTCAACAACCCATTCATCAGAAACTGTTTTAAACCAGCAGATGGAACCAATGCCCAATAACTTTATTTGGACTCTTCATTTTAAAAATTTAAAAGAGATCGGATATTACTGTTCAAGTTTTATTGTCACGCTCCTCACTAGTTGAACCAACCACATGCCTTCCTTCAGTCTGAAGACAACAACCACTCTGGGCTCCTTGATTGTCTTCTCCAATGGTAAGAGCTGACACAACGGCAATGACTTTGGTGGCTCTGCCAACTTTAGTAGGAGCACTAGTACTTGAATAATGAGTTTCGGCAGGGAATTCATGTTGATTTAGTGATGACTTCCTAGCGTCAAAAGCTCCAGAAAGAGTAGAAGGCACTTCTGTGCAAAACCTACCTCAAGTACTCGCCTCTAAAGCTCACCAAGAGCTTTTATAAAGAGGCATAGTTATGTTATACTGATGCGCAAAATTTGCCTCGCAATCGTCCATGGGCTTGGAGAAGAGGGAGAGTTGTTTTCGAACCACCTTCCATAAAATCAGGTATTTTGACTAGAGTTGGCCCAAGTATTTTCGGCTCTGAAGCCTAATTGTTTCCTTGGGTATTTTGTTAATAGCTTGTTTTGAGCTATGGACACTCATTTCAATTTGATTCTGGAGTAACAAATCAGTAAAAATGACAAAAGATCTGCAATAAGAAAATTAAAACTAGCATCATAAGATATTTGCTATTGTATCAAGGCTCACTAGGCTGACAAATTGGAAACTCATTGAATAAGCGGAACTCTCTTATGGTGATTTAGGGAAATGAAGAATCCCTATTGTTTTTCCATCCCAGCAGACAAGGGGAATTATCTTCTGGAAGAAGTAACCCTAAATTCAGTGGTCTAGGTTGTCCTTTGATGACCAAAAACTAGAACTTTTCCAATGGTTATCTCTGTTTTCCCTTAATTGTTAAAGAGATAGGTGGAGTAATAACTATCTTCTTTACAGGATATCCTCGTTTTGCTTTCTAAATCCTCATCGTTATCACTATCACCACCTGGATCTCTTGCAGCTAGGTTGGACTCCGTAGCATCTTTCGAAGCTTTTCTTTTCCCAAACTGCAAGTGGGCATACAATTTCCTTTCCACGGGGTCATTTGAAGGTCTGGTTCTCATTTGACATGAAAAGTCACCAAGACCGATTCTATAGAAAGATTTGAATTCGATTTAACAATACTACATCTAGGAAAATATTACATGGGAAGATTAAGAAGATCGCCTTTACTGACCTAGATGGTCTTGGATTCTGCCTCTGTTTGCTTGTCCTTATCAACTTCAATCATATTATTGACATATCGTTCAGCTTAACAATAAGCATGTTTCCATCAATGGAAGAAGCTTGACATCTGTCACGCCCTCAACTGTACATGTATAGAGGCAATGACATGCTTGTCCTTCCACCCGAAGACGTAACCTCAAGCATAACCATCATCAACCTATTATCGAAATATATACATCCGCATATATTTGATTAAAGAGTCATTTGGTTACAATATCAATGTCTCTATAATCCATCAAAAGATACATGTGTCCCCATCTAACAATTAAACTCAGAAGCTCATCTCAGATATAAACAACTCGTATCCAAAAATCCCACCATCAATATATCCTCAGAATAATGTGAACTCTTATTCTACTTGCAGCTTGCTAAAGAATCTAGTAAGACGAAGGGAATGAGCAACTAAAAATGTTATTTCTTAACTCATAATATAATTAAACTATATCACTTTCAAAATATGAGTTTACAAACTCAAAGAAAAGATAGTACCACCCACTTGGAAAAGCTTAAAACCATTCTACGAAGATTACTCGAGCTAACACATTTGTATTTCTATCAATTAATCGAAAAAATAATACTAAAATACAAGTAATACACTACTCTGACAAATGACTTGAATAAATTACACTTAATTCACTAGAAGAAAGACTGTTACGTGCTCATGAGAAAATGTGTTTATAGCAAACGTTTATCATTGTTATGATGTTACGTGAACTTATACGTGAAACTTTCATAAATTTGTTCCGATCAAATTATATTTTGGAATCATTTTTTTGTCAAAACCTACGGGTCCACCTTGAACTATAATTTTCACATAAATCCACAACTCTATGACTCTTCCATTGAACACTGCCGTTCAAAATTGACATAATTTTGGATTTACAACCTTACTTTGAAAATTATTCCTATTAGACGAATAATAGATTTGGATACTTACCAAGTGTTGCAATCCGGAGTTGATACGGCTTGTCAGCACGTTCGAAACGGCTACACGCAAATTTTTTCTCAATCCTCTCTTTTTCCTTTTCCCTTCTTCACGGACAAGCTCCCTTCATTTCCTGGTTTGTGACTTTTGTCCACTGAATTCATTGATTTCAACAAAAATGGGTCGGGGTCGGGCTTTAGCAAACATGGGCTGGAAAGGTAGTTATTAGAACATGGGCTTGGGCTGGCTCGTTATTACAAAATTGAATGGCAAGCACGAGCTTTAGAATGGGTTCAAAGTGAAAAGAGACAACCGACACTCATAATATAACCAGCGTCATAAAAAATATATCCTCTAATTTCCTAAAACTAGGTTCCAAAAACTAGCTGGACAATCCGTGTATTTTCTAGATGCAAAGACGTCTCATCAACACATCCCAATATTATACAGCCCAGTTGCATATTTGGATGTTTTAGGTTTAGGCTAAATTCCAATTTTTGCGTGTCGGGAGAGTTGATCATGTGTAAGTTTTTCCGACATCTGTTAACCATGTGTCGAAATATCCAATACAACACGAAAACTCTTGGAGAGTATAGGTACTTTCGAGTTACTATCAACATATATAGTTTTGATTTTTTATTTTTTTTTTTTAAAGAAAAAAACTTCAATGTGAATTTTCATTTGCTTATTTTCAAAATTTAAAGTATTTCATATTAACTAAAATCAAATTTAAAATCTAAAATTGGCTAAAAGGCCCAGCCCCTCGAACAAGATTTAAGATATCAGAATCTGTGCAGCATCTTTTTTCTCTCTTATTCCCGATGGCCAATTAATTAGCTTTTATTCTCTCACGCATTTTCTATCGATGTCTCTGTCTATTTTTCTATTTATTTATTTCCTACCTTTTCCCTCATTAACTTTCAGCTCCGATCCTGAAGCATGAAAGAAGCCCATGATCTCTCAATTAGACGGGAAAGAAAAGAAGAGAAAACAGTAATCTTAATCCCCTCGTTTTTCCAGCTTCTAATTAAAGATGAGAGATAGAGCTCAAGCCCTGATTAGTAGCAGAGCCTCTGTCTAGCCGCCCGCCAAAGAAAAGGCTCGTCTGCTCGCTTTTGTGAAGATGGCTCGATGTTTTGCGAACCGTGCAAAATATGAGTTTATAAATTTAAAGAAAAGATAATACCATTCATCTTGATAAGTTGAAAATTAACCTATTAAAGTCAAGAGTCAACACAATCATATTCTTGTAAATTAATCAAAGAAAACGATATCATAATCCGAGTAACACACTTATCTAATGAACAACTTTACTAGATTATACTTGTCCACCGATAAAAACGACTATTACGCACTAATAAAGAAACATGCGAACTTCATCTTTGTTATATATATATTGTCTGTTACGAGTAATTACATGTGAAAGTTTATAAATCCATTCCAATCAAACCATACTTTGAAATTGATTTTCATTAAACCCTATGACTCTACCCTAAACTATCATTTCCATATAAATCCATAGTTTCATGGCTCTTCGATTGAACATTACAGTTCAAAATTGACTTTACTTTGGATTTACGACCTAACTTTGAAAATTACTCCAATTAAATGAATAATGGGCTCAAATACTTGCTGAGCATTGCAATTCGGAGTTAGTACGACTAATCAGGACGTTCGAAGTGGCTACACGCGAAAATTTTCTCAATCCTCTCTTTTCCCCTTTTTCCTTCAAGGACGAGCTCCCTTTCATTTCCTTGTTTTGTCCGCTGGCTTTACGTATATCATTAGTTGAAGAAGAAAGGAAATGAGTTTAGGTCAGGCTTTAGCAAACATGGGCTGGAAATGTGGTTTTGACTATTGAGAACATGGGCTTGGGCTGGCATGTTATTACAAAATCAAATGACCAGCATGAGCTTTAGAATGAGTTCAAAGTGAAAAGGGACGACCAACAATCATAATACGACTAGCGTCATCAAAATCGTAATGATTTATTGCAATAACAGAAGTACAATACATTAGCTTCTCGGATCTGAGTTGAGTCATGAAGCGATGATGGTGTAAATAATTAATTACGAACTCCATAATAGCTTTATTGCTGAAGAACCCTTTTAGCAATCATCAAACATTTCATGAACTGAATCACCATAGGAAATTAGGTAGTAAGGCGAGACTCGCAATGAATTAGTATAATATCAACAACACTAGAGTTTCATCAACCTCGGTATATCAAAAGCACATTACCAGCTTCAAAGCCACATCCGATTTTATAATTTGAGTAACTCCAGATTTCTGTGCTGCTTCTCTGCTCCTAATGCCGCCTTTAGCAGCCTCAACCATTGCAAACGAAGAACTACATTGTTCAGACCCGTCACAGTAATCTAGAAAGATACAACGATGGTCCTCCAACCATTTCGACAGAAAGAATTTGTTGATGTGGAGATAAGGATGTTAGTTTTGCCGTTAAGTAATATTTTTAATTTGCGAAAGTGATCAAAATAGTTCATGTTCTGATCAAAGTTCCATGTACATTTCCAGGAGCATAGTAATAAGATCTAGAATTGAAGTAGTTGACAAGAAAATGTGCATATTTTTTGTCCAAATAAGCATTTTGTATCCATGTCGCATTCGTGAAATAACTAAACGAATTTTCCCGAAGAAGGACGAGGGTTGTCTTGAATCGAATGAAAATGAATTGACAATGACGTTTTTGAATCTCAAACGAGTGTAAGAACCACATTGATGTGATTCCCTCGTTTTTGGCATGTTTAACCGAAAGACAACATTTTATTAAAGACATTGCCATTTAAATTAACCCGCGAACACGAATTCCCAATTTTAACACGGGTATCTCAACTTCGATGATTGGCCCGGTGAACGTTTTTGGTGAAGCCTATTGATATTGGGCAGCTACTTTATAGATTGATGGACATCAATCGATGTGGGGTGACACAACCAATTTGCTCAAAGTATTTTAGATATAAAAAAAAATTATCAGTTTCTTGGTTTTTTTTTTAGTCATTTTGTGACAAGAAAACACAATTGCAGGAAACCAAGGGTGGCTGGTTCGAATCCTATCAACTATTGCATAGCCAAAGGACTTGACTTAACCGATATATAAATCTTATGGTGAGATTCTCTCTCTTTTTTCACTTGGATAAGAAACTCAAACAAGTACATTCTTCTTGGAAGAAGATAGACCGAATACTTGCTGACGTCTTAAAAAGACTAGTACTTGTCAAGAATAATGATTAATATCTTGAAAAACCCCAAATTAGTACACTTGTGATAAATTTACCTCAAACTATTTTTTTTTTATCATAAAAAACCATAAATTTGTATACTTGTGACAAATTTACCTCAACTGACCATAAAAAACCATAAAGTAGTACATTTATGACAAATTTATCCTAAACTAATTTATTCAATCGCAAAAAACCTCAAGCTGGTAAATTTGTGACAAATATACCCTCTGCTAAATTGGATTAATACCAAACAAAAAATCACAAAAATTGTAAACTGTGACAAACGGAGTATAAAATCCCAAATTGGTAAACCAGTCAACTGTCACGTGTTATTTAACTTAATAATTTGATAGTAAAATTTAACAAAAACTAACATAAAGTAAATTTGTCAAAAGTGTACCAGTTTGGGATAAATTTGTCAAAGGTATACCAGTTTGGGATTTTTGGTGGTAAAAAAAATAGTTTTGGGTAATAGGTGTACCGGTTTGAGATTTTTTGGGGTATTAACTTCAAGAATAAAAATGAGAAACAATGGAGGGAAAAACAGATCCATTGCCGCAAGTAATTTTTGGCAAATTCTCTTCCGCGATAAAATGTGTACAAGTGTATGTTAACGTTAAGACAAATGAAAAATTTATCCGGCACATATGGATGATCAATCAGGTTACTTATAAGTTATAACTATGAGCACAAGCATTGGAAGATCGAATTGTTTTGGAACTAATGTGTTGGATGCCTCAAGCACTCGACATTACTTATGCAAGTTCTTGTTAAGGAAGAAGTACCAAGAAAGTTCTAAACCTATTGCATTTGTGTAAATCCAGTCCTAATTCTTTTAATTGTACTAATTGATTCCTCAGACTTCTCTTTTTTCTATTGTTAAGGTAGATAGAGGGCCATTGGCTGAGGCTCGACAACCCTCACTAGCTATAGGCAAGGTTCTATGAACCCTCGTTGGTTGTGAGCAAGGGTCGCACGGCCCTCACCAACAGAAAGTCAGGGATCACACCCCTCACCTAGTGGCTGGTGAGGGCTCATTGTCCTCACATGCAACCCTCACTAGCTACATGCAAGGGCTGCAAGCCCTCCCCAACTATGGGGAGGGTCATTGCCCTTGCCTAGCTCCAAGTGAGGGCTACGAGCCCTCACCTAATGGTTAACGAGGGCTCATGGCCCTTGCTTAGAACAGGGCGAGGGCCATGACCTTTGTTTGTTGCCAACAAGGGCTCGTAGGCCATTGCCTAGTGGATGGTGGGAGCCACTAAACTGCTAGCCATCGATCCTTAATAATAAAAAACAAGAAAAGAAGAAACCAAAAAAAGCAATAAAAATATATAAATTTTTAAAAAATTATCCAAGTTGGCCTTGGTTGCACCATGTAAAATGGCTGACGTTCATGTTAATAATTTCCAGCCAATCACATAATTTTTACTTGGCATGTGATTTCTCATTAGTATTTTTTTAATTATTGCTATTATAGATGCAATTGAAATAGATTCCATGGAGTAAAAGCAGGAGCTGGACACGTGAAGTGCCCAAATTTGGCACGAGGGGATACTTGAGTGTCAAAAATTTGGAAATGTATACTTATGTGCCAAAATTGGAGGAAAATGAATCAGTTCAGTGTTAACAGCGAGAAAATCCAACCAAAATATACTATTGTGGTGTTTTTCTGGCGAGGCAAATACAAAATGATATCGTTTTGCACACTGCCGTGAAAAGAAAAGCCAAAAATAATGTCATTTTGTCTCATATATGAATATTAATTGTAATAAAATAAATTATATTTTTTTAAAAAAAAAAAAAAAAAGAAACAAATTGCAGCCCTCGTCGCCCCCTCCCCACCATCATTGGGAAGGGTTGGCGATGATAGGAGGAGGTTCGGCCGGGGTCATTGGGCCTTGGCTAGGGATTGGTGACCTTGGCCAACCAATGGCAAGGGCTTGTAAGCCCTCACCCAAATTTGGGGCGAGGGTCGTCGGCCTTCGCCTAGCAAGGCGAAGGGTCTCCGTTTGCTAGGGTGAAGGCTTGTAAGCCCTCATCGGCCCCTAGTCAAGGCTCAATGACCCAGGCCAACCCTCCCCCATAGTCACCGACCCATCCTAGCAATGAAGGCTTGTAAGCCCTCGTCGGCCCCTAGTCAAGGCTCAATGACCCAGGCTGACCCTTCCCCATAGTTTCCGACCCTTCATCATGTATTATTTTGATGATAAAAACTTTATTTGCATTGTTATATGGAGCTCCTTTTTTGCAATTAGATGGTTGAGATTAAGTCAAAGATTGATCAAGTGCGCCCAGATTTTGAAGAAAATGGGTAAATTTAATAAGTTATACATGTAATTAGTAATGTTAACTTTTGCTCCAATACAATATTTATATATGATGAATATGTGCTTTTGTAGACAATGATTGATAGATGCAGTCCAAAGCCGCTCTAGACAGGTAATTGAAGAACCGTATTTAATAAATCGACCTCAATAACATGGTTTTGCCTCAGATAGGATTTTACTTGATTTGACAAAGATATTTAGTACAAAAACAAATTGAAGAGGGAAGTGAGAAGCTGAAACTTGCTAAGGAGTTTTCAAATTACAAAACTTTTCTTGATCAGCTTTACGACGGTAACTTCATTTGATTAGCTCGCTATTTATGAGTTTTTCCCTACATGAAGGTCTTGGTTAGTGTTATATCTGATTTGGTTATGTTACTTTTTCATATATGTATTTTGTAAATTCCAAGAGAAGATGTAAATCTTCTTGGCACATGTTGTAAATTAAGAAAGAAGGAGAAGGATTTGCTGGAACAGTTGATGATCAAAATAAGGAAGTGAATGAGAACAAGAAAAGGAGGCAAATGGTAATCTGATGGTTTAAGATACTGATTGTGTTTTTGGAGTCGCAAGATGCATGTTCACCACATGCAAGATGCATGTTCACCACATTATTTTATTTTTTTCGAGAAATGCAGGTCCATGATGATATGAGGGTTTTAGCAAAGTTTGATGCAATGGTGTCAGGATGAAAGGCGTCAGGATCCCATAACCACAATATTGACATCATAGGTTATGCCCTTCTGAGCAATTTAAAGTTGATTAGTTATTTTTAGTGAACCATTCAACTTCTTTTTTTGGAACACATTGTTGGATATTAAAATTTTTTGATCAGGTTGCAAATGCACATCTCATTGAATCTGGCTTGTTTTTGGGAACACTTAAAATATCTTGCATATGCCATGAGTACCTTGGCTTGTATAAAGATTTGATTCAAGGGCAAACAGTCATGGCATATGCAAAATCATCTAGCTGTTTCCAGAAACAAGCTGAACTGGGTGGCAAAGGTATTTGCAACCCAATCAAAATTTTCAATATCCAATAATGTGTTCCCAGAAAAAGAAGCTGAATGGTTCCTAAAAATAACTAATTAGCTTTTAACTGCTTAGCGAGGAGCAAGTGACCTATGATGTTGATGTTGTGGTTGTAGGATCCTGAGGCTTTTCATCCTTTGGCATTGCCAAATCAAACTTCACTAAAGCCCTCATATTTTCATAGACCTACATTTCAAAAAAAAAAAAAAAAAACAAACAAACAAACAATAAGGTAAACATGCATTGAGCGACTCCAAATACAACCGGTATCTTGAACCATTAGATTACTATTTTCCCCTTTAATATTCTCGTTTACTTCCTTAACATGATCATTAACTGTTCCCGGCACATCTTCTACTTCTTCCTTAATTTAAAACCCATGCCAAGATTTGCATGTCCTATTGAAATTCACGAAATGCATATATAAAAAAGTACATGGTCAACATAACCTAATTAGTTGTAACACTAGCCAAAATCGTCATATTGGGAAAAACTCATAAAATTATCGAAATAACCAATAAAGTTACCACCATAAAGCGGATTGAAAATTTTGTAATTTAAAAACTACTCATAGAGTTTGTTCAGCTTCATCCCTCTTTAACCTGTTTTTGTACTACATATCATCATCAAATCAAGTAAAATCATTTTTAAGGCAAAACCATATTAACAAAGTTGACTAATTCAATACGATACATTACTTATTTCTACAGAGTGACTTTGGAATACTTCTATCAAACGTTCCTTGCAAAAAAAAAAAAAATTATTTGGATATAAACATTGTATTGGAGCAAAAGGTAACATTACTAATTGCATGAATAACTTATTAAATTTAACCATTCTCTTCAAAGTCTAAGCACACTTGATTGATCTTGGATTTGATCTAAGGCATCTTGCAGCAAAACAAAGGTTTAATATATTGATGCATATAAATTTTTATTATCAAAATAAAACATGAACCGACCTAATTAATTGAAAGAATTTATATGGATTGAACATTGATATTCCATGGTTATTTAGATATATAAGTCATGAATAAGCTAAACAAGTGGGATATGCAACATAAATTTAAAAAATGATGTGAACACACAAAAGAATTGAGACCCTTTGTGAATTTCATCCATTCAAACCTCTTAAGAGCTCAACCTATCGGACAACAATCAACAAATCATTTATAAAAAAAATTGAAACAAATCGAATCACCTTGATATTGAGGTATCATAGAGTTGCTTCTCTTGAGGGCTTTAGGTCACTGCACATTTCACCAAACAAAAAGTGAATTAGTAATTTCTATTATCAACGTGGAGATGTCCAAATCAATTATAGCTTCGTCCTCTCTTTTTTCCCTCTCATTCGTCGTGGAAGTCATCGTGGGATATTCTGCACTTTTCCTGATATAAATACAAAAAGAACTAAAGGCATTGTATGAAAATTTAAAACAAACTAGTAAGTCAAGAAGCTGAAATTGATAGCTTGGTTCATCAATTCATCTTCGTGTACATCACAACAATACGCAAGATTATTTGAGAATCAATCACATTCGAAGCCAAAGCAGAAGCGACTAGACCCAAAGTGCATGCAAATCAATTACAACGAGAAAATTCTACGAAAAAATTGAAGAAGCTTCTCATTCCAAAACAACTCTAACATGAAATGAATTAGGTCCAAAAGCGTGCATATTGATTACAGTAAGAAAATCGAAGAAGCTTCTCATTCAAAAAAAAAAAAACCTAATATGAAGTGAATAGATCCAGAAGCATGCACATAAATTACAGTGAGAAAATCGAAGAAGTTTCTCATTCCGAAACAACCCTAAGATGAAACAAATAGTCCTCGAAGCCTGCATATTAATCATAGCGAGAAAACAAAGAAGCTTCTCATTCCACTAGCATGAATTGAATAGACCTAGAAGTGTGCCCATTACTACGAGAAAATTTAAGAAACTTCTCATTCTAAAACAACTCTAATGTGAAACAAATAGACCCAGATGTGTGCACATTGATTACAGCAAGATAATCGAAGCTTCTCGTTCCAAAACAACTCTAATATGAAATGAATAGACACAAAAGCGCGTTATTACAAAGATGAAGCGAGAAAAGAACTCACTGGATAACTGGCTTCGGTTAGAGCGAGAGAAAGACTGCGAAATCTTGAGTCAAGAGAGGGTGCGGGGGAGAGAGGGCGAAGAGGCGAGTGAATGGCAAACAAGGTGTAGGCGAGAGAGCGAGAAGGTAATATATTTTGAAACTGCTTTTGAATTTTTTTTATAGGAAAGTAGAATTTTCAGAACGTCCTGAAATGAGACCAAAAAATAAACAGTTAAGGAATAAGATGACAATGTCCATAATGAGAGAGACGGCTAGAAGGTGAGCTCTAGACGAATCGAGCTACACCGGCCGCCTTGGTGCCTCCGTGCCAAGATCCTCGGGGACAAGGGAGTTTTGAACCAAAACAGAAACTCACCGGGAACACCGGGCTTTTGGGAGCGAGGAGTCGTGTGTTCGTGGGCGTCAGCTAGAGGTCGTCAGAGGGGATTCGGGCGTGACCGGACTACCAGGGAACCCTCTCGAGCTCCTCCCTCGAGCTCTTCAAAAAAGTCCTGGCGAGCAGCCCTCGAGAACGCTCGCCCTTCTCCCTCTCTCTCCCTCGGTTGCTCCTTTTTCCTCTGTTCCTCTCGCCCACGCCTTCAGCCAAGCCCCCCACGAAGCCTGCAGAACAGTGGAAGGAGACGACACCGATCTGCGCTCAACGTTGTAATAATCTTTTCCCACTTCTGCGAAAAAAGATGGGATTTTTATTGTGGATTGCTCGACGGACTGAGTTGAGTGAGAACCAGAAATTGAGAGGATGGAACAAGGGGAAGGAGAAGGCCTTTGCTTTGCTTCCCTGGCCAAAACCCAAGATGGTGGGCTCTCGCCCTCTCCCACTTTTTAAGCCGTCCGGCGAGCATGGCGTGCCTCCTGAGACGCCAGCTGTTGCCGCCGGTCCGCCTTCGACCACCAGCTCCGGTGCGAAGCACGCCCTGTTTCCTCTGCTACTGTTCGGTAGCCTGTCCTCCGTCCTTGCTTCCCCCGTTTGTCGTCGAGCAAACGGTCAAAGTGGAGAGAAGGAGAAAAGAAGAGGAGAGGGCCAGGCCGGGCCGGGGAAAAAGGAAAAAAAAAAGAAGTGGGCTGGGCCGGCCCTGAGGGGAAAATGAAAAGGGCAGGCTGCGGTTTTTCTAATTATTTTTTTTTAAAATTTAAAATTTTAACTTTTTTTAAGATTTTTAATATTAGCAATACAACTGCTCCTAATTTCTATATGGGATGCAATTTAATGAAAACGTGATGCATTTTAATGAAAATTCTTTACTTTACTTTTTACTTTTTTTAAAGATTAATCCATAATTTTCTATGCAATTAAATCCTTAATAAAAATAGAAAATTTTAGGTGTCAACAAACATGTCAAGAAACATCTAGCATATGGTAAAGTTATATCATGGGTTTTTAGCTTTTCCATTAAAATCTAATAATTCAAAAGAAGTCTTAACTCAGCCAGTGCATATGAAATTTGACATGCAAGCACTCTAGACATGCACAATCCTATCCAAAAATTTCGGTTTAGTTTTTAGCATAGCCATCTTCGAATTCCCCACATTCAGTAATCAAACTCATATCATCCTTTCTAAAGAGAGGAGGCATTCTATAGCTAATAAAGAGTGGAGCATGAAGTAGGAAAAAGAAAAGCCATTGATATCAAATGCAAGCGGTTCCACACTACTATACAAAATACATAATTTACTTGTATATGTAGATATGTGATCAAACAGACATATAGGGGTCTCATACATACCCGGAATGAAAATGTGTTTTTGGTGCATCGCTCATTTGGTTACTTTGGTAATATACTTATCTTTCCAAAGATGCTTTTGTTAAATTTAAAGAGGAAAAGAAAAAGTTGTCTACACTAGTTAAAGAATCGAGAGAGAAGGAAAAGGCTTTGGTGGCAGCAATTGGGAAAAACATTAATGAAGCCAATGAATACATAAGAATGAGGAAACGGGTGATTTAATATTTCAAGAAATTTTTGGAATCTTGGTGCATGTTCAGATTAGGACATTCTTTTTTTCGAAATGCAGGGCCATGAGTATATGAGGAAATTGACAAGATTTTCAACTCATGAAAGATTAGGACTGAATTTTTCACTGGATGATAATTTGGAGACGGTCACCATGTTGATTCTCAATAGATGAATCAACACGATCAATGAATCGGAAGAAATAAAGCGAATGGGACATACCAGAACAAGATAGCATCGGGTTTGAATGATTCGAAAATCCAATGAGACTTGAACACAGGAGAGCACTGCACTTTAGGGTTTGAGCAATTCGAATTTCGAAGATGCAGGATTACTTTATGCATCCCTCAACAGATAAATCAACACGATCAGTGAATCGGAAGAAATAAAGTGAATGGGACGTACTTGAATAAGATAGCACCGGGTTTGAGCGATTCAAGAATCAAAGCAGACCTGAACACAAGAGGGCAACGCACTTTAGGGTTTAAGCAATTCGAATTTTGAAGAAGTAGGATTACTTTATGCATGTGCGAATCAACATAAGACAATGAGGAGGTACGACACGAATCACCGGCTGTGAATCGTGACGGTGGCGATCGAAGAGGGAACACCCTCTAAACTATTGTGGTAAACCGAGACTCTAAGCGTATTTCATGATTTTGCTCAAGCTTCTATTCTGTCACGTACTTCGTTTCTTCAAGTAGAGTACGAGAGCGGGAGAGAGGAGGGGGAGGCCTCTTTGGGGCTTAAAAAGTGAATTTTTAGTGATGGGTTTGAGCCCATAGGCCAGTTACGTGTGAGCTAGGTTTTCTTCTATTCTGGCTAGCTGAAATTGTCAATATGCAAGATGGGCTTCACACGCATTTATTCATTTTTTGGTCCTTTTACTATTATTCACTTCTTTTTTGACATGTTACGCATCGAGCAACTCCAAAAGCGCTAGTCATATCTAGAATCATTAAATTACCATTATTTTCCCTTTGATGTTGTCATTCAATCACTCAATTTGATCATGAATTGTTGCCAGCTTATCATTCTCATTCATTTTTAATTCGACAAGCTATGCCAAGAAATTTTGCTTCTCAGCTTGGAACTTACGAAACTCATCTATGTAAAAATAAATGATCAAAATAACCAAATAAATTGTACCACTAGCTTATTGGGAAAAACTCATAGGACTAACAAATAAAGTTACCTCCATAAATCTCATCACGAGAGGTTTTGTAATTGCATAAATATTGATATAGTTTGTTGAGGTTCTCGCTCTCGTTCTTCAATTTCTTCTCGCACTACATAATATCATCAAATCAAATAATATCTCATATTATTGAAGTCGACTAATTCAATACAATACTTCGCTTATATCTGCAACTCGATGTCGAAATTTCTCCAACAATTGTTGTCTAAAGGGAAAAAAACATATTAATTAGATATAAGTATTATGTTGAAGCAAAAATTAACAATATATCACTTGTTAAACTTACCCATTCCGCTTAATCTCTAAGCTCACGTGATCAATCTTGTCCTTAACTTCAGTGATCCCGCCGCAAAACATGAGTACAATAAAATAATGAAATCGAATATGAATTAGCTTAAATAATTAAACGAATTCATCTGGATTGAACATTGATATTCCACAGTTATTCAATTATATAAGTCATGAATAACTAAAAAAGTGGTGCAATATGGGATTACGAAATAGCGTGGATGTACGGAAGAATTGTTACACTTCACGAATTTCACTCATCTAAAAGCTCGACGTATTGGACAAAATCAGGAATACATATAAAAAAGAAATAAGTCCAATCACCTCGAAAGTTCATCATCTATTTCAAAAAGATATCGTTGGGATGCATCACTTGTGTTATTTGCGCCATTGCACACCACACGAGATCGAAAGTTTGAAACATAAATTATGGTTTAATTGACTTGGAGATATCCAAATCACTAACATCTTCAGCCTCTTTACTACCCTCATGTAATGATTGTTGTCGACAAATGGGTGCGGGTTGTTAAGGTCGTCTTGGGACATTATTATGACATGAGCTTCTCATTCCAAACCAACATATCGATTAGCTATACATTTTTCCATGAGTAACTAAAATCATCAGAAGATAGAGCCTCGATGTTGAAGACATAAAGCTTTGAATCGGAGCGTACCAACTAAAGAGTAACCCAAAATTTATAACAATCAGTGAATGTGATCAACCCTAAACGAATAAATAACGGAAAATAGCAATCTGTGTAGTAGAATAAATAAATAAATAGAATATATAGTTTGTTGAGGTTCTCGCTCTCGTTCTTTAATTTATTCTCGTATTGCATAACATCATCAAATCAAATAAAATCTCATATTATCGAAGTCGACTAATTCAATACAAATCCCCACTTACATCTGCAGCATGATATCGAAATTCCTCCAATAATTATTGTCTAAAGGAAATAAAATAACATATTCATTAGATATAAACATTATGTTGAAGCAAAAGTTAACAATACCACTTATATATGTATCACTTGTTAAACTTACTCATTCCGCTCAATCTCCGAGCTCACGTGATCAATCTTGGCCTTAATTTCAGTAATCTCACTGCAAAACAAGAGGTCAATAAAACAATAAAATAAAATATAAATCGGATTAAATAATTAAACGAATTCATCTGAATTGAACATCGATATTCCAAAGTTATTTGGTTATATAAGTCATGAATAACTAAACAAGTGATTTGTGCATTATAAGATTACGAAATAATGTGGATGCATGGAACAATTGTTACTCTTCACAAATTTCCTCATCTAAGAGCTCGACATATTGGACAAAATCAATAAAATATATAAAAAAGAAATAAGTCAAATCACCTTCAAAGTTACTAATCTATTTTAAGCAAATATCATTGGGATGCCTCACATGTTTTATTTTCGTCACTACACACCACACGAGATCAAAAGTTTGAAATAGAAATTATAGTTCAATTGACTTGGAGATATCCAAATCACTCACATCTTCAACCTCTTTACTACCCTCATGTAATGATTGTCGCCGACGAATTGGTGCGGGTTGGTAATGTCATCTTAGGACATTGTTATGACAGGAGCTTCTCATTCCAAACTAACATGTCGATTAGCTACTTATTCTTTCAAGAGTAACTTAAATTATCAGAAGATAAAGTCTCGAGTTTGAAGACATAAAGCCTTGAAGCGGAGTGTAATAACTAAAGAGTAACCCAGAATTTACAACAATCAGTGAATGCAATCAACCCTAAACGAATAAGTAAAGGAAAATGGCAATCAATGAAGGTGAATAAATAAATCAACAGAAGAAATAGTTTGTTGAGGTTTTTGCTCTCGTTCTTCAATTTCTTCTTACACTGCATAATATCATCAAATCAAATAAAATCTCATATTAGCGAGGTTGACTAATTTAATACAATTAATCGCTTACATCTGCAACGTGGTGTCAAAATTCCTTCAACAATTGTTGTCTAAAGGAAAAAAAATACATATTCATTAGATATATGCATTATGTTGAAGCAAAAGTTAACACTAACACTTACATGAATCATTTGTTTTTTTTTAATGATCCGGGAACTATCATACAGACGGCAGCTGGCGAGGTAAACCCGAGGTGACGCTAGCGGAGGACCCACCACCCCGACGTCACACTTAAGTACTCGTGTGGCCAACGGGATTCGAACTCCTCTCCTCCTCGCAAAGGATCATGGGAGCTTTATCCAACTAGGCCACCGCAGGCGGTGGTTACATGTATCACTTGTTAAACTTACCGATTCCGCTTAATTTCCGAGCTCATGTGATTAATCTTGGCCTTAACTTCAACCATCCCACTGCAAAACAAAAGTACAATAAAACGATAAAATAAAATATGAATCAGATTAAATAATTAAACGAATTCATCTAGATTGAACATCGATATTCCAAAGTTATTCAGTTATAAAATACACAAATAACTAAACAAGTGAGTTGTGCAATATAGGATTACGAAATAACGTGGATGCATGGAAGAATTGTTACGCTTCATGAATTTCTCTCATCGAAGAGCTCAACGTATTAGACAAAATCAGAAAATATACAAAAAGAAATAAGTCCAATCAATTCGAAAGTTCCTCATCAAGTATAAACAGATATTGTTGATATACCTCTCCTGTGTTATTTGCGTCACTGCATACCACACGAAATCGAAAGTTTGAAACATAAATCATAATTCAATCGATTTGGGAATATCCAAATCACTTACATCTTCAGCCTCTTTACTACCCTCATGTAATGATTGTCGTCGACGAATTGATGCGAGCTGGTAAGGTCGTCTTGGGACATTGTTATGACAGGAGCTTCTCATTGCAAACCAACATATCGATTAGCTATTCATTCTTTCATGAGTAACTCAAATCATCAGAAGATAAAACATCGAGTTTGAAGACATAAACCCTTGAATCGGAGGGTAATAACTAAAGAGTAACCCGAAATTTACAACAATCAGTGAATGCGATCAACCCTAAACAAATAAGTAACGGAAAACGGTAATCAATAAAACTGAATAAATAAATTAACAGAAGAAATTGTTTATTGAGGTTCTTGCTCTCATTCTTCAATTTCTTCTCGCACTGCATAACATCATCAAATCAAATCAAATCTTATAGTATCAAAGTGGACTAATTCAATATAATTCCTCGATTACATCTACAGCGCGATGTCGAAATTTCTCCAACAATTGTTTTCTAAAGGGAAAACAAAAATATATTCTTAGATATAAGCATTATGTTGAAGCAAAAGTTAACAATAACACTTACATGTATCACTTGTTAAACTTATTCATTCCGCTCAATCTACAAGCCCACATGATCAATCTTAGCCTTAACTTTAGCCATCCCACAACAAAATAAGAGTATAATAAAACAATGAAATAGCATATGAATCATCTTAAATAATTAAACGAATTAATCTGGATTGAACATTGATATTCCATAGTTATTCAGTTATATAAGCCATAAATGGTTAAACAAAATGAGTTGTGCAATATAGGATTATAAAGTAATGTTGATGCACGGAAGAATTGTTATTTTTCACGAATTTCACTCTTTTAAGAGCTCGACGTATTGGACAAAATCAGAAAAACATACAAAAAAGAAATAAGTCCAATCACCTCGAAAGTTCCTCACCTAGTTTAAAGAAATATTGTCGGGATACCTCTTGTTGTTTGCGTCACTGCACACCACATGAGATCGAAAGTTTAAAACAGAAATTACAATTCAATCGATTTGGAGATATCCAAATCACTCACATCTTCAGCCTCTTTACAACTCTCATGTGATGATTATTGTTAACAAATTAGTGCGGGTTGGTAAGGTCGTCTTGGGACATTATTATGACAGAAGTTTCTCATTCCAAACCAATATATCAATTAGTTACTCATTCTTCAGGAGTAACTCAAATTATCAGAAGATAAAGCCTCGAGATTGAAGACATAAAACCTTGAATGCGATAAACGCTAAATGAATAAGTAACAGAAAACGACGATTATTGAAGCAGAATAAATAAATCAACAGAAGATATAGTTTGTTGAGGTTCCCGCTCTCATTCTTCAATTTCTTCTCGCACTACATAATATTATCAAATCAAATCAAATCTCATATTATTGAAATGGACTAATTTAATACAATTCCTTGCTTACATCGACAATGCGGTGTCGAAAGCTTCCTCCAACAATTCTAGTATAAAGGAAAAAAAAAAAAGCATATTCATTAGATATAAGCATTATGTTGAAGTAAAACTTAACAGCACCACTTACATGCATCACTTGTTAAACTTACCCATTCCGCTCAATCTTCGAGTCCACGTGATCTATCTTGGCTTTAATTTCAGCCATCCCGCTACAAAACAATAGTACAACAAAATAATAAAAAAGAATATGAATCAGCTTAAATAATTAAACGACTTTATCAGGATTGAACATTGATATTCTACAGTTATTCAGTTATATAAGCCATGAATAGCTAAATAAATGAGTTGCAGCATATAAGATTACAAAATAGCGTTGATGCACGGAAGAATTGTTACTAGTCACGAATTTTACTCATCTAAGAGCTTGACGTAGTTGAAAAAATCAGGAAAACATATACAAAAGAAATAAGTTCAATCACCACGAAAGTTACTAATCTATTTTAAGTAGATATCGTCATGATGCCTCTCATGTGTTCTTTGTATCAGTACACACCACACTAGATCGAAAGTTTAAAATATAAATTAGAATTCAATCGACTTAGAGATATCCAAATCACTCACATCTTCAGTCTCTTTACTACCCTCATGTAATGATTGTCGTTGACGAATTGGTGCGGGTTGGTAAGGTCATCTTGGGATATTGTTATAATAGGAGCTTCTCATTCTAAACCCACATATCGATTAGTTACTCATTCTTTCATAGGTAACTCAAATCATCATAAGATAAAAGCCTCGATGTTGAAAACATAAAGCCTTGAATCGAAGCGTAACAACTAAAGAGTAACCCAAAATTTACAACACTTAGTGAATGCGATCAACCCTAAACAAATAGGTAATGGAAAACGGCGATCAATGAAGCAGAATAAATAAATTAACAAAAAGATATAGTTTGTTGAGGTTCTCACTCTCATTCTTCAATTTCTTCTCACATTGCATAACATCATCAAATCAAATAAAATCTCATATTATCGAAGTTGACTAATTCAATACAATTCCTCGTTTACATCTGTAGCACGGTGTTGAAATTCCTTCAATAATTGTTGTCTAAATAAAAAAAAAAAACATATTTATTAGATATAAGCATTATATTGAAGCAAAAGTTAACAGTACCACTTGTTAAACTTACCCATTCCGCTTAATCTCCGAGCAATCAATCTTGGCCTTAACTTCAAGCATTCCACTGCAAAACAACAGTACAACAAAACGATAAAATAAAATATGAATTAGATTAAATAATTGAACGAATTCATTTGAATTGAAGATCGATATTCCAAAGTTATTCAGTTATATAAGTCACGAATAACTAAACAAGTGAGTTGTGTAATATAGGATTACGAAATAGCATGGACGCACGGAAGAATTGTTACACTTCATGAATTTCTCTCATCTAAGAGCTCGACATATTGGACAAAATCAAGAAAACATATAAAAAAGAAATAAGTTCAATCACCTGTAAAGTTCCTCATCTATTTTAAGCAAATATCATTGGGATGCCTCACATGTTTTATTTCCATCACTACACACCACACGAGATCGGAAATTTGAAATAGAAATTATAGTTCAAACGACTTTGAGATATCTAAATTACTCACATCTTCAGCCTCTTTACTACCCTCATGTGATGATTGTCATCGATGAATTGGTGCGAGTTGGTAAGGTCGTCTTGGAACATTATTATGACAGGAGCTTTTCATTCCAAACTAACATATCGATTAACTACTTATTTTCAATGAGTAACTCAAATCATCAGAAGATAAAACCTCGAGTTTGAAGGCATAACACCTTGAATCGGAGCGTAACAGCTAAAGAGTAACCTAAAATTTACAACAATTAGTGAATGCAATCAACCCTAAACGAATAAGTAATAGAAAACGGCAATCAATGAAGGAGAATAAATAAATCAACAGAAGAAATAGTCTATCGATGTTCTCGCTTTTATTCTTTAATTTCTTATCGCATTGCATAACATCATAAAATAAAATAAAATATCATATTATCGAAGTCGACTAATTCAATACAATTCATCGCTTACATCTGTAACATGGTATCGAAATTCCTTGAACAATTGTTGTCTAAAGGGGAAAAAAACATATTTATTAGATATAAGCATTTTGTTGAAGAAAAAATTAACAATACCACTTACATGCATCACTTGTTAAACTTACCCATTTCACTCAATCTCCAAGTCCACGTGATCCATCTTGGCTTTAATTTCAGCCATCCCACTACAAAACAATAGTACAACAAAATAATGAAATAGAATATAAATCATTTTAAATAATTAAACGAATTCATTTAGATTGAACATCAATATTGTTGAGTTATTTAGTTATATAAACCAGCAATAGCTAAACAAGTGAGTTGTGCAATATAAGATTACGAAATAGGGTAGATGCACGGAAGAATTGTTACTATTCATGAATTTCACTCATCAAAGAGCTCGACGTAGTGGAAAAAATTAGGAAAATATATAAAAAAGAAACAAGTCCAATCACCTCAAAAGTTACCCATCTATTTTAAGCATATATATGTCTTTCATGTGTTCTTTGCGTTACCGCACACCACACTAGATCGAATGTTTGAAACATAAATTATAGTTCAATCGACTTGAAGATATCCAAATCATTCACATTTTCAGTCTATTTACTACCCCATGTAATGATTGTCGTTAACAAATTGGTATGGGTTAGTAAACTCGTCTTGGGACATTGTTATAACAAGAGCTTTTCATTCTAAACCAACATATCGATTAGTTACTCATTCTTTCATAAATAACTCAAATCATCAGAAGATAAAGCCTCAAGGTTGAAGACATAAAGTCTTGAATTGGAGCGTAACAAGTAAAGAGTAACCCAAAATTTACAACACTTAGTGAATGCGATCAACCCTAAACGAATAAGTAACAAAAAATGGCGATCGGTGAAGCTGAATAAATAAATCAACAGAAAATATTGTTTGTTGATGTTCTCGCTCTCGTTCTTCAATTTCTTCACGCACTGCATAACATAATCAAATCAAATAGAATCTCATATTATCGAAATCGACCAATTCAATACAATTCCTCGCTTATGTTTGTAGTGCAGTGTCGAAATTCCTCCAACAATTCTTCTCTAAAGGAAAAAAAAACATATTCATTAGATATTAGCATTATGTTGAAGCAAACGTTAACAATACCACTTACATGTGTCACTTGTTAAACTTACCCATTCTGTTCAATCTCCGAGCCCACGTGATCAATCTTGACCTTAATTTCGGCCATCTCGCCGCAAAACAAGAGTGCAATAACATAATGAAATAGAATATGAATCAGCTTAAATAATTAAACGAATTCATCTAGATTGAATATCGATATTCTAGAGTTATTCGGTTATATAAGCCATAAATAGCTAAACAAGTAAGTTGTGCAATATATGATTACGAAGTATCATGGATGCACGGAAGAATTGTTACTCTTCACGAATTTCACTCATCTAAAAGCTCGATGTATTGGACAAAATAAGGAATATATATATAAAAGAAATAAGTCAATCACCACGAAAGTTCATCATCTATTTTAAGAAGATATCATCGAGATGCCTCACCTGTGTTATTTGCATCGCTACACACCACACGAGATCGGAAGTTTGAAACAAAAATTGTGGTTTAATCGACTTGGAGATATCCAAATCACTCACATCTTCAGCCTCTTTACTACCCTCATGTAATGATTGTTATCGACGAATGTGTGCAGGTTGGTAAGGTGGTCTTAAGACATTGTTATGACAGAAGCTTCTCATTCCAAACCAACATATCGATTAGCTACTCATTCTTCCATGAGTAATTCAAATCATCAAAAAATATAGCCTAGATGTTAAAAACATAAAGCCTTGAATCAGAGTGTGACAACTAAAGAATAACCCAAAATTTATAACAATTAGTGAATGCGATCAACCCTAAATGAATAAGTAACGGAAAATGACAACCAGTGAAGCAGAATAAATAAATTAACAGAAGATATAGTTTGTTGAGGTTCTCGCTCTCGTTCTTCAATTTCTTTTGCACTGCAAAACATCATCAAATCAAACAAAATCCCATATTATCGAAGTGAACTGATTCAATACAATTCATCGCTTACATCTGTAGGCGATGTCGAAATTCCTCCAATAATTATTGTCTCAAGGAAATATATATAAGTATTATGTTGAAACAAAAGTT
Organism: Eucalyptus grandis; assembly: GCF_016545825.1. Classification (NCBI taxonomy): domain Eukaryota; kingdom Viridiplantae; phylum Streptophyta; class Magnoliopsida; order Myrtales; family Myrtaceae; genus Eucalyptus; species Eucalyptus grandis. The sequence continues at coordinate 44,705,163 of NC_052613.1, read as the reverse complement.
AACAATACCACATACATGTATCACTTGTTAAACTTACCTATTCCGCTCAATCTCTGAGCCCACGTGATCAATCTTGACTTTAACTTCAGCCATCCCGCTGCAAAATAAGAGTACAATAAAACAATGAAATAGAATATGAATCAGCTTAAATAATTAAACAAATTCATCTTAATTGAACATCGATATTTTAGAATTATTCAGTTATTTAAGCAATAAATAACTAAACAAGTGAGTTGTGCAATATATGATTACCAAATAGCATGGATGCATGGAAGAATTGTTACTCTTCACGAATTCCCCTCATCTAAGAGCTCGACGTATTGGACAAAATCAGGAAAACATATAAAAAAAATAAGTCCAATCATCTTGAAAGTTCCTCATCTATTTTAAGCAAATATTGTCGAAATGCCTCGCTTGTTTTATTTCTGTCATTGCACATCACACGAGATCGAAAGTTTGAAACGGAAATTATAGTTCAATCAACTTGGAAATATCCAAATCACTCATATATACAGCATCTTTACTACCCTTGTGTAATGATTGTCGTCAACGAATTGGTGCGAGTTAGTAAGGTTGTCTTTGGACATTTTTATAACAGGAGTTTCTCACTCCAAACCAACATATCGATTAGCTACTCATTCTTTCATGAGTAACTCAAATCATCAGAAGATAAAACCTCGAGTTTAAAGACATAAAGCCTTGAATCGGAGCGTAACAACTAAAGAGTAACCCAAAATTTACAATAATTAGTTAACGCGATCAACCCTAAATGAATAAGTAACGGAAACGGCAATCAATGAAGCAAAATAAATAAATCAACAAAAGAAATAGTTTGTTGATGTTCTCGCTCTCGTTCTTTAATTTCTTCTCGCACTGCATAACATCATCAAATCAAATAAAATCCCAGATTATCGAAGTCGACTAATTCAATATAATTCATCGCTTACATCTGCAGCACGATGTCAAAATTGCTCGAACAATTGTTGTCTAAAGGGAAAAAAAAACATATTCATTAGATATAAGCATTTTATTGAAGAAAAAATTAACAATACCACTTACATATATCACTTGTTAAACTTACCCATTCCGCTCAATTTCCGAGCCAACGTAATTAATTTTAGCCTTAATTTCAACCATCTTGCTGCTGCTGCAAAAAAAAAGTACAATAAAACAATGAAATTAAATATGAATCAGCTTAAATAATTAAATGAATTAATATAGATTGAACATCAATATTGCAGAGTTATTCAGTTATATAAGCTATGAATAGCTAAACAAATGAGTTGTGCAATATTGGATTACGAAATAGGGTAGATGCACGAAAGAATTGTTACTCTTCACCAATTTCACTCATCTAAGAGCTCGACGTATTGAACAAAATCAGGAAGACATATAAAAAAGAAATAAGTCCAATCACCTCAAAAGTTCCTCATCTATTTTAAGTAGATATCGTCGTGGTGCCTCTCCTATGTTATTTGCGTCACTGTACACCACATGAGATCGAAAGTTTGAAATAGAAATTATAGTTCAATCGACTTGGAGATATCCAAATCACTCATATCGTCAACCTCTTTACTACCATCGGGTAATGATTGTCGTCGACGAATTGGTGTGAGTTGGTAAGGTTGTCTTGGGACATTATTATGACAAGAGTTTCTCATTCCGAATCAACATATTGATAAGCTACTCAATTTTTTAGGTAAGGATTGGTTTTTTTTTAACTTTTCGGTGTATTTTGTTACATGTATAAATATAGCACGACGAAAATAGACAGAGATATAAAAAAAAGAAAAAATGGAATTGTTTGACCAATAGATGTCTCTCACATTCAACTAGAGAAATGAATAACTTTTTTTCAAATTTTTAATGGCAGTTCCAAAAAAAAGTACTTCTATATCAAAAAAACGTATTCGTAAAAACATTTGGAAAAAGAAGGTATATCGGGCAGCGTTGAAAGCTTTTTCCTTAGCGAAGTCTCTTTCTACCGGGAATTCAAAAAGTTTTTTTGTACGACAATTAAATAGTCAAACACTAGATTAACTAATCTTAATCTTAGAAAAAAAAAAAGGGAAAGAAATTTTCTAGTATTAATGATTAGTACTAGTGAATAGTATAAAATGGAAGGAAAAATGTCGTTCACTATCTATATATCAAAAACTAATTATTATTTTTTACAACAATCAGTGAATGCAATCAACCCTAAACGAATAAGTAATAGAAAACGGTGATCATTGAAGCAAAATAAAATAAATCAACAGAATATATGGTTTGTTGAGGTTCTCGCTCTCATTCTTCACTTTTTTCTTGCACTGCATAACATCATCAAATCAAATAAAATCTCATATTATTGAAGTTGACTAATTCAATACAATTCCTTGCTTCCATCTGTAATGTGGTGTCGAAATTCCTCCAACAATTCTTGTTTAAAGGGGAAAAAAAACATATTCATTAGATAAAAGCATTATGTTGAAGCAAAAGTTAACAATACTACCTACATGTATCTCTTGTTAAACTTACCAATTCACTCAATCTCCGAGCTCACGTGATCAATCTTGGCCTTACCTTCAGCCATCCCACTGCAAAACAAGAGTACAAGAAAACAATGAAGTAGAATATTAATCAACTTAAATAATTAAAACGAATTCATCTTGATTGAACATTGATATTCCAAAGTTATTCAATTATATAAGTCATGAATAGTTAAACAAGTGAGTTATGCAATATAGGATTACGATATAGGATGGATGCACGGAAGAATTGTTACTCTTCACGAATTTCACTCATCTAAAAGCTCGACGTATTAGACAAAATCAGGAAAAAAAGAAGTAAATTCAATCACCTTGAAAGTTCATAATCTATTTTAAGCAGATATCGTCGGGATGCCTCTCCTGTGATATTCCAAAGTTATTCAATTATATAAGTCATGAATAGTTAAACAAGTGAGTTATGCAATATAGGATTACGATATAGGATGGATGCACGGAAGAATTGTTACTCTTCACGAATTTCACTCATCTAAAAGCTCGACGTATTAGACAAAATCAGGAAAAAAAAAGAGTAAATTCAATCACCTTGAAAGTTCATAATCTATTTTAAGCAGATATCGTCGGGATGCCTCTCCTGTGTTATTTGTGTTACTGCACACCACACGAGATCGAAAGTTCTTTTCAACTGTATTTGATGAGATTATTTCGCTCCTCAGCAGAATTTTCGCCTCTTGAAATTTGCATGATCCTGTCAGGAGTTTCCATGCATTTTTCGCCTTGATAAGTTTTGTATCCGCTTTTGCCAATGAGGACATCGGTACTTTTTCTGCATTGGTGATTCGCTAATGAATTATTTTTCACTAGATCTTGCCTTAGCAGCCCCAATTGAAGAACTTGCTATTCATTCCTACATTTTAATAAACTTTGCTAAATCATCGGAGTCGCTTCTTCACCGCATGAGACCCGGAAAGTTTTTGTAAACTCTTTTTCGGCTTTCTTCACTTCCTTTAATTGCCTTGATGGCGTATTATCTTCCTGTCCTGCGGATGATTAACCTTCAAATGTCACTCTTCACTCATTTTTGCCTTTTGCTATTTAAGACAACGATCCGATGGATCCAATTAATCATTATGTTCAAGCCTTTGAAGTGTACTACCTTTTCAGAGAGAGGGTGGGATATATCCATGTACTCTCTCTCTTTCTGAGCATATATGCGTTTTTTTCACTTTTGATTCATTCCTAAAGTTGAGGCCAGAGGACCACAAATCCTTCCATGATCGCACGGGCTTCTTGATGTCACATCGCGCTTCACTATTCCTGTGTGAGGAGCTTACTTTAGTTGGACATGCTTCTATATGGCGGTTTGCTGTCAAAGCTGTTACTATTTGAATCGATCTCCCTTATAAATCCTCTAGTTAAAGGGGGAATAAATGAGGCAGAAATTGAAGACCCCGTCTTATGAAGAAGGAGGTTAATCCTGAGTGGAACGGAGATCCGACTCTCTCTGTTTCCAATTCTACCATTCCAATCAAGCTTGTAAGTTTCTCTCTCTCTCTCCCCCTTCGTGACTTAAGTCGGATACATTTGAATTATTTTCTCGATGCTCTGTCCCCATTGGCCTCTTTGTTTGCCAGTCTTTTTTTTGCCAGTGTGCCAAAGTTACAAACTATCAAAAGTCGTCTGACTGCATCTCCGGATGACGTATCTTGTACTAACACTGGTTTTTATGTAGAAGACGTCATCATTAAGTTTAGCATACTCACACGCAACTTTAGGGGTCATGCCGAACCATATTACAAACATGTTATATTAGGTTTCGTTAGTTTGTATCTAAACTTACCCACAGTTCACATATGCCGAGTGTCCATACAAATTTCCCGTTGCACGAAGGGAAATGCATTAAAGGGTTTAGTCCCAACGCTTCTTAAATTTTCCTGCATTCATTAACGGAGTGTGAAAACAAAAGTAAGAGTTTGCTTGCGAGTTGCATATTCATTGGCTCTTCCGGCTTTCGTGTAACTAGCCGTGGAAAGGACATTAAAGCGAGCAAGAGACCATGTCTTTAGAGTACTGAGTGGTGACGTATGTGTCGTTTAGCACAAGACCAGCCGCTTTCTTGGCTTGGCTTCTTTAAAGAATGGTTACCTCTTTTCTATTAACCGTATCACTTTTCACTGCCCGTCTCACATTTGTATGTTAATATTTCTCCTGCTGATTATTTTTTCAAAGGGTATACATGCAAGTTTCTTTCAATGCAAATTTCTCAGTCTCTGCCTCATCAGTCTTCTCAAAGTTCGGTCATTGCAGACAGTGTAGCTCTTTGATATGGTTAGACTTCCTTCTCATCTAGAATCGAGGTTGTTCTGACACCATTCCAATCGCTCTTAGGATCCACAGCGTGATATGAATAACCTAGCGCGGATGAGAGTAGCTCATAAAGTAAATGCCAATTTTACCATTGTTAAGAACTCAGCAACCTCCGACCCATCGTAGCTTGCATGTAGCCTGTAGGAACCTGTTTCCAGCTTAGGTTATTTAATGAACCCCTTGATTCGTCAACCTGAAAGAAATTAAGATGGCGCCATTCTGCATTACTGAAGTATTTTTTTATTTTTTTTTTTAAAAGGGGAAGATAGATGTTGATGTATCCTCGTGGCAGACTGTTTATGACCACAATCCATTCAGCGAAGATGACAAAACGGGAGATGATGAGTTCGACATAAAAACTTTCATAGAAGCTCTCGAGATGAATCTGCAAGGCCTTTCCAGCGGCGCTGTCATGACGAGAGTGCAACGTCTTAGACGAAACTGCCTCGCTGAAGAAAGCTGCATCGTCTGGATTGAAGGACGGGTTGTCCAAGACATGCGCCTCGGACTGAGAAAGGTCGAGTGCGGAGAAGTGGAGATTCAGCTCCGGTGGATCGATCTTCCCGATTCCAAGGGCTTATAAAGCACCACGCGCTTGCTCCGTGATGCGGTTGCCCCGTGTTCTGTACTCGAACAACCTCTCTTGTTCATACCATCCTGCAAAGTGAAGTTGTTGCATCTGTACTTTTGCCCCCTCGGGACTTCTCTGTACGTGCTCGGTGAGGTAGCGACGTCGCACATGCTCCCGTCTCACATGATCTATAGGTTAAGCTATTCGAAACAACATGGTCACAGCACGATACGAGGCGATTGGATATACACAAGAAGCACTCCATGCAGCCCTATCTCTTGCCATTTCTGGCAATCTTTGAACTTGCTTTTGGGGATTGTCGCTCACGCTTTGGAAAAATTTCTACTGGAATTAAATCGTCTGAATCTCCCCTTTGGTTTATGTATGGGTAGGAATTGAAAATCTTCTCGTTCACAGGTCACGCGATGCAAAAGAGCACCAAACTTATCATGGGTGGATTGATCTTCCTTCCGAAACTCCGCACGAAATTTCCGTTTTGGTGCACAAGGCTATTCAACTTGGAAAACCCTCGCACTTTAGACTGTAAATCCCAGCAAGTGAGAAATGTGCTCTATTAATGGTGCGTCGAGCATTGCATGCGCAATAGAAATCGCTGAGCATTAATTCCCATATCAAAGGAAATTTTTATAGCACAAACTTCCAAGCCAACCCACCCAAAGAAAAAGGATTAAGTTATTAAAAAGGAAAAAGCCCTCCTTTCATCATTTCTATGGATAGTGAATGGAAGAGAAAAATTATTACAGATATACATTTGATACGTGTTCGCATAAGAGCTATATAACCAATTCTCATAGATAAAACTAAAACCGCAAATGCAGATGAATTATAAGTGGAGACCCTATTCAAATGATGGCTAAACTGATGAAATGGTCTATGCGGGGACTCGAGGTTCGAAATCCTGCCTCGTGGACCCCATCCTTGCGCAAGGGAGCCGATCTGCCCAAAAGGCAAATCGAGCAGTCAGGCGCAAGTCACTCCCTTGGCAGAAGAGTGAAAAGATGCCAACTTTCGTTGAGCGGTCTTGCGTGAGCATGATTTTTTTTTTTTTTTGGTTAAAACATCCGTCTGATTTTACACGAGTTTATTCAATATCCTGACTCGCTCATTGATCACGTCTGCTATCTAAAAGCTTTACAAAGTATTTTGTTGGATCTTGAGAGGACTTGATACACTGAGGTGCATCGGCCGCGAGTACAATATTGACATTAGGCATCAAATAAAGTTAGGGTCGACATTAAGGGCGAATTTCAATGCTTCTCGCATATGAAGAGTGAAAGACAACCGCAAACCAGTTATCTCCTCATCTTATAAGATGCTTTGAAAAGCATTTCTTTTCCCAAATGCCTATAAGTAAATATTCTTTTCGTAGCTGCACAGACCCACTTACCATGTTACGGTGAGCCAATGTCGACCTGACCCCTTCTCGGATCCATTCAGAGTTATGAAACCAATACTTACAAGAAAGCGGAGGAAACAAAAAGGACACGGTAAGAATTTGGGAAGACGGGGACTCTTTGGGGTAAGAGCCATCTATGTTTTATAGCTATTAGGTATTTATGCATAGGCAATCATAAGAGGATACATTAAGTTCGTAGAAGAAGGATGGTAACTAACAAGTACATTCTTTATGTCAATAAAATGCATTAGTTTAATAGGTTACGTTATTAACATATATCAAGATAGAGTCAGATAGAAATGAGACCCATGAACAATGCAAGTCTTCAAACTCCACTGGTTTTCAGATACTGAGACTTCATTATTTTCTCACCACAAAGATTTTAAGTTGCAGCAAGGTAGCTTGTAAGGACAACATGGCTATCCGTGAACACTAATACCGCACATTCTGGTTTCTAGCTCCCTCACTCTTCTTTCTTTGTTGCCGCTTCCATCCTCGCCACCGCCATAGTCTCTGAGGGTTTCTTACTCACGTGGGAAGCATTACAAGTTAAGGTGTACACATGATAAGTGAAGAGCGCATTCGCTTTATCGATATCTTGTTGCCTACTAAATATAAAGGGGAACAAAAGAAAAGTCGAGGAGAAGGCAAAGCGAACTCAAGCCAGCCAAGTGCGATTCGCAAGCTCTCTCGCTTGCAAATTCTCAAAGCCTGTGTGAATCTTCTCCTTTTGTTTCCAAAGGCGGAGTTCTTTGCTAACATTCTTCCTTATGTTCCAAAAACCTGAAGCGCATGCCATTCCACCTCCTCCTCAAGTTCAGTACCCAAAAACCTGAATCTTCCTCCTCAAGCTCCCTTTTCTTGATCAACCCCACGAGGCACGATGATCACGAAGGCAGGATGAAGGCGATGGTGCCACCATTCACGGCAATGATCCTGGCCTAGGGCTCCGTCCGATGGTGGTCCATGCTCTGGCATCAACCGCTTAAGCTAACTTTCAAGGAGATTTCTACCCAAAGAGGTAAGCACGCCAAATCAACCAAAAGCCAGATTCCTGCTAATCCACAACCCAAGTTCCGCTCAAACCAAAAACAGTAACAATGTTCAGATTGGAGTCGGCACAATCAATCGGACAGAAATGGACACAGAACCAAAGGAGATCTGGAGAGGCTCATTGATTGATCGAAACGCTTGCAGGATGGTTCTTTACAAATGAAACAAAGATATGAATTGGTTGATTTGCCTCTAGATGCAAGGCCTTTTTGTTGGTTTTTATGAATAAGAAAAACGAGGCTCACGGAGGGGAGTCTCTCAGGAAACAGATGATTTCTCTAAGGTGATTTCACTCATAAATTTGCTACACGTTCATCTCAGGATGCATCCTGATGCAGCCCACATTGAAGACCGGCTCTCTCGACCAAGAAGATCGCCCGCATTAAAGCTCGACGAAACCGAGAAGCCATAACGACATCTTGAGTCCATCCCGGAAGCTTGAAAGACACCTTGGAAGCTCGCGCGGACGCTTTTACTAGTTTATAGTTTCCATGCTCTTTACTATTTCTCCTATTTTCAATGCTCCGTTTTTATTTCTCCTAGTTTTCAACGCTTTCTCTTTATTTCTCCTAGTTTCAACATTCTGTTTTTATTTCTTTGATGATATAAGCAATCCCTTGTAGAAGACAGACAGCTTTTGATGAATGAAAAACTTTGCTTGAAGCAAGTATCGTGAACCTTGTAGAGTTCATCCCTTTGAAAACCTAGAAGAGTTTTCACTCCATCCTTGAAGAGTCGGAGCTTTTGAAATCTGCATCCTTGAAGAGTTGCAGTCATCGATCTTGAAGAATCGGTGCCCCCTCAACTTCCTTGGAGGCCTAGAAGAGCAACCAACGGAGTTTCTATCTTTTCATATTCTGTTTGTTATTTCCAACCCAATTTCGACTATCCTACAGTGCTTATTTCAGAAAACCCAAAACAGAGAAATTGTAGATCCAGAAGTCTTTGTTCATTTGGCTTTGGAATCAAGTCGATCCGATCTGTATTGACAAAGATACGACTGTTCTCCTGAGCTTGCGCGGTGCTGAAATTCCTGTTTGTCCTGTTTCCGTGTGCGAGTCACTCTCCCGATCCTATTGTTTGAGAAAGCCTCCCCTAGGCTTGCATCACATCCGTGCCTCTTTTACTTATCGGCATCTCTGCTCGGGTATTGTCACTGACCAAAGCATCCTCAGCATCTACAAACCTAATAATTCCAGGGAAAGAGATTCCGCGTCCATTTGTGAATGACTAGAGCATCATTTTAACTGAAGAAAGAGAAGTTAATTGAGTGCCACTGCTTCAAGACCTGCACACCACACCTGATGTTCTTGGTAAATCTCTCGAGAAAGCTGCGGCATGTTTGAGGCACTGATTGCAGACCAAAGATAAGGTGTCCATACATGGTTTTGTTAGTCAGATTCTTGATTGATAGACTACTGTCAGTTGCATCTAGTGAAACGCAGAACCTTGTAACTAAACATGAGTAATTGGGTCTGTGAATACATGTAGAAACCATGCATATATGATGCACAGTGATGCATAGCAAGTCCGGTCTAGCTTTTCACATCAGAGTTCCCATATGGAGAGGACTATGCTTTCATTTTGAGGAAATTAGTAGAAGTGTCGAGGAAGGAGGTGCTTGGGATGTATCACGGATACATTTCCGTTTGACAGGCAAAGATGCTATTTGACTCCAACAAGTATCTCAAAACCTTCAGATAGTTCATGAGTTGATAATCTTCGTCAATATCCTCATATATTCATAACCCTGCATTTCCAAAAAAAGAATGTCCACATGTGAACATGCACCATGACTCCAAAAACACAAGTTTCTTGAAACATTAAATCACCTGTTTCCTCATTCTTATGTATTCATTGGCTTCATTAATGTTTTCTCTCATTGCTGCCACCAAAGCCTTTTCCTTCTCTCTCGATTCTTTAAACTTTTCCATTTCCTCTTCAAATTTAAGGAAAACATCTATGGAAAGATAAGTACATCATTGAAGTAACCAAATGAGTCATGACACTAACCGAGAACTTTATAATCGGAAAAACTTACCCAACTAACGTACCTCTAGTTTTGTCATGGGAAGCTTGGTAATTGTTAATCTCCTTGTAGATTCTGTTAAGTTTTTTATTCTCATCTTTCAAACAAATTTCACACTGCATATCACATCAAATCAAGTTAAATTGGACAAAATAACATTATCGAGATCAATAATACTATAGGGTTCTCACTTACTTCTTCAGCTCTTTTTTTCAGTGTATTTGCCAAATTTTTTCTACATAAAGAAAAAAATCGTCAGTTAAAATTATTGTACTCAAGCATAAATTAACATTATTGCACATGTAATTAATTTACCCATTTGCCTCAAGATCTAACTGCAATTGTTCCATGCCCAACTGTATTTCAGCCATCTCCTTGCAAAACAAGAATAAAGTTTAAAATATATATATATATATATATATATAAAAAGAAAAAGAAAAAGAAGTTGAATCACCTCTCGTAGTTGCTCATTGATCATCGTGTACTGCATACTGTCATCTCTTTGAGACTGTGCTTGACTGCAAAATCAGAAACTATTTCAAATCGGCTTGGAGATTTCTAAATAAACAATGCAGCTAAAGGCATTCCGCTAGCATGCAAAAGAAGTATCTAAATGCTGTTAGAGTAGCTGTAGAAGTATACATGGGGCCTAGGGGTGTGCAAAATACCTGGGAACCGCTCGAACCACCCGGAACCGGACCGGAACCATCAGAAACCGGCGGTTCTTGAGGGAACCGGTTCGGTTCCCTGCTCCAATTTATGGGAACCGGTGGGTACCGATCCGGTTCCCTGGTTCCATGGGCGGATCCGCCCGCCCACCCATCCAGACCGAACCGGAACCTTTTTAATATTAAAAAAAAAATTACTAAAAGAAACCTCTCATCTCACTCGCTTCTAGAGGTGTGCAAAATACCCAGGGACTGCCCGGACCGTATTTGTAACCGCATCTTCACGTACTTAAATTTGGTTTTTCTTTCTTTGGCTTGCTTTGATGTCACGTAATCGTTCTATGTTGAAAACCAAAATTGTTTCGCGTCAAGATCGATTTCATGGATCCATCCGAGAACCGGACCGGACCGGCGGTCCGGTTCCCGGGTGGATCCATGCAACAAACGGGCGGTTCCCGGTTCTAGGTCAGGAACCGCTCGCTCGGACCATGCACACCCCTAATGGGGCCGCTTGTTCACGATACTACAACTTACATATTCTGATGTTTGTGCAATTGACTTCCTTGCATAAATTATTTTTTCTAACATGAAAAACAACTAATTTACACCAAATGTCCCTACTTCCAATCATGCATATCTGTTCAAGCCATATCCTGCAGAACATTGGAAAAGGCTGAAATGGCTAGCATGGACTGTACAGATGACATTTGACTCTTTTAGAAGAAATCGGTGACACTCACTCCTCTGCTCCCTTCAGGAAGGATTCTTCCTCCCTTGCTCGCTTCACAGCTCTGGGCATTGTGGACGTGTCACCTTCCATTGCTCGCTTCATTGATGAATCAGGAACAAAACTTAGGGTTTGAGCAATTCCGATGTCGAACTTACTTGCGCGAATCAACAGAATCCATACGTCGACAATTCAGCACCGCCATGCGAGCGAGCTAATCACAGAGGGAGAAAGAGAGAGAGAGTAACCTGGTGCTTGCGAGTTGCGTCCATGGGGATGAGGGAAGAGGAAGTTGTTGTTTGTGATCACGTCTTGCGAGGCTTCCTTCTCGATTCAACCGCAAAAAAAAACGCGATTCACACAAACAATCAACACAAACAGCAATCAAGACTAACGGATTGAGGAGACTCCTTCACCCCAAAACCGAAGCGCGGGAACGCGAGAGCGATTTTGCTCGAGCTTCTGTTCTGTGATTTTTTCAACCAGAGCACGAGTTAAGAATGCGAATTTCGAGTAAGGATGGGCTTGAGATCATGGGCCTTCTATTCCGGCCGGCTGACACGCGCATTCATTCATTCATGGGCTTGAGCCCATGAGACCTAGAAAGTTTTTGTAAACTCTTTTTCGCCTTTCTTCGGTTCCTTTAATTGCCTTGATGGCATATTAGGGTGCGCATATTTTTATTTCTTTTCTTTTCTTTCCTTTAACAGAAATAAAAAATTTCTGTTCCTAACAGTTTTTGAACAAAAACGCGTTTGGTAATGTTTGTTCCGGGAATAAAAAATGAATAAAACACGTTTGGTAAATTTTATTCTTTTTTTTGTTTCTTTTAATTTTTAATTTTTTGTTTCTTTTTTATTCTTTTTTTTTTCGGCAGCCTCGCCCAGCCACGGCGAGGCTCGCCACCCTTGGCGAGCTCCTCGACGGCGTCGCCGGCCCTCAGCCGAGGCCGGCGACCGGCGAAAGAAAAAAGAAGAAAAAAAGAAGAAGAGAAGAAGAAGAGAAGAAGAAGAGAGAGAAGAGAAACGTTTCTTCATTTTTGTTTCTGAAACAAGAAGTAAAAATTTTTTGTTTCTTTTTTTTGTTCCTATTTTGTTCCGGGAACAAAAAAACAAAAAAAGTGTTCAAGAACAGAAATAAAGAACAAAAACATGCAGGCCCTTATCTTCCTGTCCCGCGGATGATTAACCTTCAAACTTCATTCTTCACTCATTTTTGCCTTTTTCTGTTTAAGACAACAATCCGATGAATCCAATTAATCATTATGTTCAAGCCTTTGAAGTCTACTACCCTTTCACAGAGAGGGTGGGATATATCCATGTACTCCCTCTCTTTCTGAGCATATGTGCGTTTTTGGCAAAAGAACGCTTCAAGTGCCATAACTTTGGCCAAAGGGACACTTAAGTGCCATAACTTACGAAATGTACACTTAAGTGCCACATTCGAAGAAAAACGGATCACTTGAGTGCCACTCCGCCAAAATTGCCAAAATCCGCCAAAACGCCAACGTGGCATTTTTCCGGCGAAGACGCTCAAAACAACGCGTTTTGCACGCCGACGTGGCCAAAACGTCGTTGTTTTGGGTTGACGTGGTAAAAAAATTAAAAATTAATTTTAAAATTAAAAATTAATTTTAAAATTAAATTTAGTTAAAATATTTAAAATTAATAAATTTTAAAATTAAATTTAGTTAAAATATTTAAAATTAATAATTTTAAAATTAAATTTAGTTGAAATATTAAAAAATTAATAATTAAAAAAAAAGGGGGAGGCGGCCGAGGGATCCCTCGCCCGCCTCCGCCGCCGGAAGGGTCGGCGACGTCGGGGAGGGTCGGCCGGGGTCGCCGGGCCCCGGCCGGGGGTCGGCGACCACGGCCGATCGGCGGCGAGGGCTCGCGGCCCTTGCCCATATCTCGCGAGGGTCGGCGGCCCTCGCCCGGTCGGGCCAAGGGCCGCCACCCGCCGGGGGCGACCCCCGGCGGGCGGTGGCCCTTGGCCCGGCCGAGCGAGGGCCGCCGACCCTTGCCGGATCCGGGCAAGTGCCGCGACCCTCCCCAGATCCGTGGCGAGGGCTCGCGGCCCTCCCGATCGAGCCAAGGGCTGCGACCCTCGCCCGATCTAGGGCGAGGGCTCCCGAGCTCGCCGACCCTCGCCCGCCGTCGCCGGCCCTTCCCGGAGGGGGCGGCGGCGGCTAAAAGAGCCTCCCAACTTTTTTTAAAATTTTAAATTATTAATTTTTTAATATTTCAACTAAATTTAATTTCAAAATTATTAATTTAAAATACTTTAACTAAATTTAATTTTAAAATATTTTAAATAAATTTAATTAAATTAAATTTTTTTGCCACGTTAGCCAAAACAACACCATTTTGGCCACGTCAGTGTGAAAAACAGCGTTATTTTGAGCTCCGTTCGCCGGAAAAGTGCTACGTCACATTTTGGCCGGATTTTCGCCGGATTGGCACTCAAGTGATCCATTTTACTCCGATTTTGGCACTTAAGTGTACCTTTCGTAAGTTATGGCACTTAAGTGTCCCTTTGGCCAAAGTTAAGGCACTCCAGGGGTCCGCGCATCATGCGTTTTGGTCACTTTTGATTCATTCCTAGAGTTGAGGCCAGAGGACCAAAAATCCTTCCAGGATTGTACGGGCTTCTTGATGTCACATCGCGCTTCACTATTGATGTTGATATCACATATTACTGTAATTCATATTGAGTTATTAACCCGTTTTCATCCGATTCAATTTTAACGATCTAAATTCAATCTAACCTTGATTCAAAATCGACGAATTAAATTATTAGAGTCCATCTATCATTTTCACCAGAGTTAGAAATTTATCTAATATAGCACAATAAACCATGTCTAGAAAGATATATATGATATAAATTTTTGCTCTTGTGTAAAATAAGATATATGAAAAATACTCAGATTGTAAATTCTATAGGAAGTGCGTAATTTGGTATTCTAACTTCTAGCTTCACAATGAAGTTACATTATTAAATCATTTTATCGTCAAGATGGCGACTATGTTGGTGTAGGTATAAGAGACAAGAAATCAGTTTACTTTCAGACATCATAATATACTCCAAAATATGCAAGATTTTATAAATCATTAACAAAGAATTTTTTATATTAGTTAGATTATAAAGGGGGGTTGACCTATGACATACCAAAACCAATATTTCTTCTTATTCCTAGAGGGAAAATTTTCAACTCTAGTAAAACCTTTTTCTATTTTAGGGATTTTAAACACAATCATTTCCAGCAACCGAAAATTGAAAAGAGAAAAAGAAAAAAAAAAGAAAAAGAAAAAGGCCAATGTTGCTTTGGGCATGAAACCAACAGAAAAAGTGACCATCCATCCGAAGTACCTTCCTTGGATTAGAAAGGTCAAAAGTGGGTTCTTTCTACTTATTAAAACCCATGAATGGTTAGGAGTTATTTTATTAGATCCATTTGAACCTTTATTTAAGCAATCTGTAGATCATCCATATGAATTAAAATACAGGTGTGTGACCCAATTTGCCATCTCTACTAATCACATGTATGACATGGGAAAAAGCTCAAGATGGACTTATTAAGGATGAAATGGCAATTTTAGCATTTAAACCTCAAATCGATACAGTCTTGTTTTTAAATAAATGAATAGTACATTGAGATCTTTCGGAGGACGATAATGTCGAGTATGGAAAAGATGTAGAAAGCAGGGCGATGAAAATGCGAATGCAAAGTTGAGAGAAGTTTGAAAACTTTATGAGAGTAGAAGAATAGGGAAACCTCACCAATCAAAAGATGGTGCTAGAAAACGGAACTTTTTAATGAAGAAAACAAGCAAATTGGTTGCTGCCAAGGAGGAGGGAGGGCCACGTTCCTTATGAAAGCTCAAGTTGACTTAGCTCTTTACATTCGACTAGCCAAATTCGACCATTAAAACAAATTCCAAAGCCCAAACTAGGACTACACACTTTGAGTAGAGGTGGCAATATGGGTATGCACATTGCACGAGTTTGAAATGTACCCACTTTAATTATATTGCTGAAAATTGGAATATAAGTTATGTAGATATGGGTTGGGTTGGGTATAAGCTGTTGAAAATTATATTGCACAAAAATGGGTCAGTATGAGTTAAACAACTTGACGTGGGTTAGATCATTTTCGATTAGACCCAAATCAACCCGATCTACCTCTTTAACATGTATAAGTTCAAGAAAGACTATGCAATACAATTGACTTCATAAGAATATTGTTGTTGCACGTGCTTTACATAGACTTACAATTGTACTGTTACATACTAGCTAAATAGCATGTACTTATGTGTATCTAAAACAAATAAAAATATATATAAATGATTGTTGTGCAAGATAACTGTCTAAAGGTGCAAATTCATTTAGGAAAATTGAATGAGTGTAAGATGTGAGAAATTCTAATTCAATATCTGGTTATAAGATATTTATGGGATTGAGTTGACAATTATCTTGACTATTTTAAATTGTGTTGTCCATTTTTAAGTCTATATCGGTGAGATATATGTATTAACAAAAATTGTGTATTTCGTGGAGATTTTTAGCAAAAAATGGAGCTCGAAATCTATTTACTTTAGTATTTTCTTCTTTCTATTTGTAATTCTAGAGAAACTCTACTTACTAATAAAATGGATTTTATTATTACTAACTGAGTGTCTTTTTCATCAAAAGGAAAAACCTATCCAAAAGAGTCAAGAAAAAGTTACCAAAAAGGGGAAAAACAAAAAATCTAGTTAAGAAACTGCAAGACTTTTCATATTTAGATGAACTTAGAGAGAATTTGGTTGCTCTGTATGTCTTCTGTTACTGAAATCAAAGGACAGTAGCAACATCAACTTGCTGCCGGGCCACTTGCAGGCCCTTTCCCATCACCCACTAGTCACTTTGTCTCTCACAATTTATTCATTACAGCCAAAACTCAATGGAACGTGGTAGAAATCTTACATGCACCGAGTAATCTGCCGCTTACTTGGCCTTTGCAAAACACAACAGCAAGATTGCCTTTACTGATAAATTTAGTCATGCTTTTCTCATTATGTGATTTTTAATACTTTGCTGTTCTTTTTCTTCTTCTAATGAACTTAGTCTCATGTGATCGTGTCGCATGCTCTTTTCGACTCTGTTCATTTTCTCCTGCGGTAAGATACTTTCTTCTCCATCATCCATTTAGTTTGCTCTGATTTGTCCCTTCCCTGCACATTTTAAAGCTTTCTGTTGGGTCTACAGATGATGTTATGCATGTTGCACACGTGCTCATGCCCAATGCTCAAGATTCAACTTTAGTTTGAATATGCAGCTGACAGTGTCTGTTTTCGAAGACACTAACTTGAAGGTTCTTACTCTCCATGGACACAAATCACTATTGCTCCACAACATCCCCATAGAGGATCCTCATGAATTTTTGCGTTCTGCCACATGATACTTTCAAATCAGAGATTGAAGCAGAGAGTTTAATGACGAGCTTATTGAGAGAGAAGCTCTGGTCTATAGGGCTGCAAGTTGAGCAGCGCTGTGCCGAACTTGCAACGGCAGTAAGAAGCGCTGATATTGTCAAACACTAGGTTCAGAACGCACTGGGCAATCTTTCTTGCGTTGTCCACAAGTTAAACGGACATGGAACTTCAGGTATTCCATACTCTTTGAAGACAATCTGTGTGAATGATAAAAACAGCCGCATCTCATTGCAAGATGGCCTGTTTGTCACTCTTGAGCATTTGCTTTACTTCCCGAAAGACTTCATCATAGGAACCACACAAAAAAGAAGAGCAAAAAAAAGAAAAAACACCGATGCTGAAGAAGGACGAGAAGATAATAAGCAAGTTTGAGAACGACCTGCAAGACTCTTGGAAGGAGATGGGTGTCCTCAGGGGGATACTGCTGAAAGTGTTCCACGAAAGTGACCTCATGAGGGAGGAGGTGAAGTAGTTCAGCGAGAAGAACATGCTCCTGACCCCGAAGGTCTCCATGTTGAAGAAGAAGATCCACGTCCCTTGACAAGGACACACTCTTTAAGGATGGACAGACAACAATGTTGAGGGATTTCCTCGCTTGAGTGATCGTTTGCTTACACTGCACCTTTCTTTTACTGGAGATTGGTTGATTGCAAAGAAATTCGGTACATCCTTTTCTTTTCTGGCATCTTAGTCTCGATGACTTAAGAAAGTGCAGTTACTTCATCAACAATAGATTGAGATCAAGGATTCACAGTAAAAACGATCGGTTACTTGTCAAAGAAAGCACAAGTAGGTCAATCTGGCTGTACACGCATGGACAGTCTTTGCTAATATCAGATTAAACCAGTTTGACCTCCAGTTCAATCGCTAGATCAGCGAAACAGACCCTTTTTCAAAATTAGATCCACCCAGTTTTTGAGTCCTACGGGTACAAAACTGAGCTCGGCATCTAATTTGTAACAACAAGAGAGAGAATGTCGATTATCATAGTGGAAGATAGGCTATGTTCTCCCTGACAGCTACTACCCAATCATCTCTTTGACCCAACAATTGAGATCCAAATGCAGGGTGGCAAGTTCATTTTCAGAATAGCGGATTGGTATTGCAGCACTCATTAAGTCAGGCCAATAACTGAGAATGAACCGGTCACCATACATAGATTGCTTCTGATGTACTTGGTGGCACCAAGGCGAGCTGAGAGCGTTTCTGAACCATTGATTTCAGGAGTTCCAGTGGCAATGTTTAGGACCAACGAGGAATAACATGGATCAGTCCGCCATTCGTTAATTTGGTTTATAGATGTAAGCAGAGTTTGTCTGATTCAATCTGTACAAATACATGAAACTTTGAACTTGCGAAGAAGACTGGAAAGCAAGTATCTTGACAGCTCGAATAAAAACACATGACCTTACAATGAATCGTGAGGCTTGTATTCATTGTCAATTTCATGTATATCCATGAAGGAGCTGTCCCCAACTGCAACATCCTCCAATTCACTGATAACTTCTATTTGGTCAAGCTGCATAGCGGTGCCTCCATCCTCAGAGCTACCCCCAAGAAATTCATTATCTTCCACATCCGATAAGTCCGTAAAAGTTTCTATCCTTTTCTTCGTCCCTCTATAACCAATAAGGCTTAAGACCTTTTCCTTCCAAATAACCAGCGGACATTTCTGAATCAGCTCCACACCTTCATAAGCTCCTGTCAAGAACACGCTAAACCTCTTCCCTCTCTCAGAGACATAGAAAATGCCCAAATGCTTCAACAAGAGTCTCATCAGCTTCTGAGGCATCACAAATTCTTGTTGAAAGTGGGTGAGGTGATCGGTTACCAACCTCTTTTCCATTGTGAAGCTCAGTAACTCATGCATCACCGCAATGGCCCTCTTATCGAATTATTTCGATCCAGGTTGGAGGCCATGTGCATCAGCATAAGGAGATAAGTAAGACCTTTTCTGAGAGTGCTCAATCTTCCCTCCATATCTATACACCTTCTTATAACTGGCAGGAAACTTCAAGGGGAAAGATAGGGAAAGCAACCCTGGAGTATGAGAGGCAAATTCTGATACCCCAAATACAGCTTTTTCCAACTGTGTGATGGCCCAAGCAGGATTCCACTCTACGAGCTCAAGATAATCAACTTCATCCTGAGATTTAACCACTTTGAAGTGCTGTGGATACTCGTGTACCCACTTGCTCCTAAAATCAGCTGGCAAACCAAACTCTCTCCTGAAATGAGCAATTTTGTCCAGTGGAAGCCCTTTATCGACTTACATCATCAGCATCCTAGTCACGTATTCAGCAGCCTTGCCAGAGTGTTCCCTAATCAATTTCTCCTCT
Organism: Eucalyptus grandis; assembly: GCF_016545825.1. Classification (NCBI taxonomy): domain Eukaryota; kingdom Viridiplantae; phylum Streptophyta; class Magnoliopsida; order Myrtales; family Myrtaceae; genus Eucalyptus; species Eucalyptus grandis. The sequence goes on along the minus strand of NC_052613.1, from coordinate 44,686,029 downwards.
TCCTCTAACAAGTCTTCAGCTTCTTTAGTCATTCCACACCACAATACCCCCTTCCGATCCTTACACAACTCAAACAGTTTTGGCGACTTCCGAATAAAATCCACTATACTGTGTGGCTTGGGCAAATTAATCTGATTCCGGCATCGATCCAGCGACCTCACAGGGATTGTCATCTCAGGTTCCTTCTTCAACATTTCCATCAGAACCAACACCTTCGAAAGCACTTTATGCTTCTCGGTGATGATTTCGAGATCATGGACCCTCTTGTCCTTGCTCCTATCTTGCACTCTTTTGCTGGTGGTCATGAATCTATGCCGCGGCCACGTAAGTAAAACCTGGCCAAAACTCCAGTTTCTTCTCAGGGTGGGCGAACGCACTGGTGAGGCAAGAAAGCAACCGAACTCTCTTGCTGCGCCCCATTCATTCGAGGAAGCTACGGTTTTACCAATGATTCGAAGACGGGTCATCTCAAGATGCTAGTGTCTCGCTCAAAATTCAAGAAACAAGCCCAAGAAAAGCAAACGTCTCTCACCCAAGACAAACATCAAACACCTTACGTGCAACGGAACAAGGAACAACAGGAACCCGAGACGAAAGTTTTCGAGAAGATCGCCGTGAATGCGAGATTATAACACCTCTCTTGGATCGCTCGATCAGCATCAGTTTCGACTTCGACAGAAGCCGGTTGGGATTTCAGGCGGGGAGAAGAAGCGAGGCGCGAAGAAGAGGGAATGGGCGGTAGAGACGGAACGGCTCGTCGTTTTTGCGTTTCTCCCTGTGATTGTGATAGGAGAAAATATTAAGTGGTTCATGCGCGCCAGATCATCCGCTGACCTGAAGAATTCTAGGGAAGCGAGTTGATATTCTGACCCTTGGGATTCCCGGTTCATGATAATGGTCCTAAAAGGGTTGATCTTGAATTTAGTTTATGTTCAACATTTTGTCATGCTAGATGGGTCAATCCCCAAATTTTATAGGTATTATTGTCGGCAAGAAACGTAACAAGCCTTTTTAGATTTGGTCAGCAGGTTGAGATATTGACTCCTTAATGCTGTTGGCTTTATTTTGAATCATGTCATCTAGAAACTTCATTATTTAGTTATAAGTCAAGTTTTTCAAAGAGATGATGGGTTTATCATCATTTTAGTCTCGTATTGGTAATTAATGATTATTCTTCTTGATAAATTCCTGCATGTAGTGTAGAAATGACTATACTATTATAATAATAAGGTATCCTCTAGGAAATGCACAGATACGACTTGCTTTGCCTCGAAGGGCTTGCTCAGGCCCTTCGTGTATTCAATAAGCAGGAAGAGACACCTCAATACAGTCTTCGTAACATCAGCCGGGGATCAATGCTTAAGATGCATGTAAAACCAGAGGTACTGATATGTGAGGATTGATCTGTCTAGATTGATCTATGCTGGAATCATTTATTACTTGAGTGACCATTTATGTGTTGCAGACCTCACAAATCCGTCCATACGTTGTTTCTGCTGTCTTAAGAGGGATAACATTTGATGAAGCTAGTTATAACAGCTTCATTGATCTTCAAGACAAGCTCCATCAGAACATTTGTCGGTATTAATTTTTGGATCTTTAACATGCAGCATAATACCTGTTTTCCTTCTCTATTTCAAGATTTCAGGTTTGAGAGGGAGTGGTGGGAGGACAACACATTTTTGGGAAGCTTTTACTGTGTTCATTTGAACCTTAAATGTAAAGAAGAGCGACCGTGATCTTACATTGAGATGCAACGTCCTATATGGCTTGTCCAGAGCAATGGTTTTAAAAATTTCCAGCATGCAGCCAATTGTCTTTGCAAGCGTGCATTTTAGTGTGATACAATAATGTTACTTTATAAATTAAAGATGTGAGGGAAGCATTATTTATTTTTATTTTTTTTAAATAAGTCATGGCTTCACTGTTGCTTATGCTCTATGTGCTCGTAGGGGCCATATATATTATTACCCTTAGGAGGGCTTTAAATTGTGAGAAATGCCTGGATGTGAAGAGAGGACTCCGCTGAGTTGTTTTGAATAATTTGGTGAAGTGGTGATGATAGATATGTTGGTTGAACTAGTTTTCATTCTCGAGATCTATATTCAATTTGATATTTTATTTGCATGTAATAGATGCCCAGCCCCTCAATCCCTCCACTTAGTACAACAGATACTTGTGCTTATGCTAGATCCTCAAAATGTTATGCTTGGATTGACATGCTCGGATTCTCTCGATATTTTAGGCGAAGAACACTGGTTGCAATTGGGACTCATGACTTGGATACGCTAGAAGGCCCCTCCAGCTATGAGGTGTGTGTTTGAACTAATCGCCTAAACTAGAATCTAAAATGAAGAATTCTGCACATGTCCTACTATCCTCGCTTGAAGCTAAGGCCCAGCTAGAACTTAAATGGAAGATTTTCAGATTGCTTTGGCATAATGGATCTTGTCATGATAGAGTGTTATCCGGGCTGGAAGCTTGTGCTCACCTATTCTTTCCTTTTTTTTTCTCTCTATATATTTAAATGCCTGAAGGATTCCCTCTTGAAGATTCTTTCTACCCCACACTTTGCCTCAGCATCTATTACATGTTTTCGAGGAGTTGCAGCTAGCTAGACAAGCTTTGACCAGTTCAAGTTTTGTCATCCTCGGAGCTTGTCCCAGAGGATGGTATTACTATATATATCCGAGATACTCTATTTTGATCCCAAAAATTCATAGTATTATGTTTCCCTATCAGGAGTGTTCATCTACTAGATAAAGCATAGACGTAAACAGACATGACAAGGAATTGCACATTTGGTTTAGCTTAATATGTATGAGTCATATATTTGCTACAGCTAAATGTTTCTTCTTAATATGTCAAGTTATATATCTGCTACGGCTAAATGTTTCTTAGAGCAAAGTATGATAAAATGTTACGAGAAGTGCAGCGTATCACCGAGTCATGTTCCTTTTCCTTTGGTCTCAGGCTTTGCCGCCTTCCAGTATAAGTTTCATCCCCTTGAAGCAGGTAGTTTCATGATGACTGTTCATGCATGTGCCATGAGTCTGATCTGTAGTGAAGATCTATGTATTTGTAAGGATTTTGTTAACTGTTCTCTAGGGGCAATTCTTAAGTAGTTGATTAAGAAATTTTTATGGTTTTCAATTGGATGCACAGATTGTTCTTGTGGTGTTTGTAATTTTTCTTTGGAAAGTGAATCATATTAAGTAAGTATGCTTAACAAGTGCCCTTTTGTTAACAAAGTGCTCTAAGGAGACTTACTAAGTAACTAAAAAGGAAATTTTGTAGTTTCCAATGCATTAGCGTGTTATTTCTAATTACTATTTTGCAAAGTGAATTATTCCAAATTAAGTATGCTTAACATGTCAATGCCACTTTTGAGTTCATGAGATTGCTTTCATTTATATATGTGTTTTGTTTTCTCTACCAACTGTGATTGATGTGTTGGCTGATCGCGCCTTAGTTTCTGTTCTGATATTAGGTGAAGAATTTCAGAGCTGATGAACTAATGGAATTTTAGAAGGTGGGTCCTCAATAGCTGCTCCTTTTAATGGTCTTTTTATAACTGTCATATTTGTTTTGTTACATATATCTTATGCTTGGAACTTGCTTATTCAGTGTGCTAGTTGATATCTTCCTGTAAATGAAGAATTATGTAATAGTTCGTCATTTTTGCCATGTTGGTTTACCTGTTTTCGCTACTTTGTTGCAGTCAGATTTGAAATTGAAGAAGTTCTTCCACATAATAGAGAACTCACCTGTGTTCCCTGTTATCTATGATTCAAAGAGATATCTTGGTTTCTTCATACACTCTTCTTTGTAATGTGAGTTCCATGTATAAATATGAAGTGTGTATATTGATGTTAAGGGAAAATAATAAATAACTACTTAAATGTAATGACATGTTGACTTAGTTTTGATTCAACCATTGCCACTTAAGTCATTAATATTGCAACCTTGAGTTATTTGGGGGTTGATCGATGCATTAGGTTCAATTTGCAAAGAGAAAATAATCTAGGCCTTCAAGCATCTTCTGCCACAATAAGCCACTAAGTGCTAGGTCTCGTTTATGAGTTGAAGTGAGATCGATTGTTCTGTTTAGGTGTCACTAGTGTTCTCAAAAGCACTGGAGTTGCCTGGGCAGGCACCCAATGTGGCGACTTCAAAAGCACCTCAAGTGGATATTTGTGAGTACAGCGGATCCCATGAAAGAACCTCCTCTTATAACTGCAAACACTGTTCTGTCCATACTTGCTGTAGATTACCCAGTCGACAAAGTAGCATGCTATGTCTCAGATGACGGGGCAGCGATGCTCACCTTTGAAGCCCTTTCCGAGACATCAGAGTTTGCAATGAAGTGGGTCCCATTCTGTAAGAGATTCAATATTGAGCCTAGGGCCCCAGAATGGTATTTTTCTCAGAAGGTTGACTATTTGAAGGACAAAGTGAATCCTGAATTTGTGAGAGAACGCCGCGCCATGAAGGTCTTCAGCTTTTAACCTTTTCAAGTTTGTTGTGTGACTTTTATCTACTCTTGTGTGTGAAAGCCAATGTGGCGTCTTTGCCTTTTACATAATCAAGGAGACTGCTTGTTTCTAGATGTCTTATATTGGCTCTCTCACCTTTATTGTTGCAGAGAGAATATGAAGAGTTCAAAGTTCGGATAAATGGGTTGGTGGCAATGGCACAGAAAGTTCCTGAAGAGGGTTGGACAATGCAGGATGGCACTCCGTGGCCTGGGAACAATGTCAGAGATCATCCTGGAATGATCCAGGTGGATGCTGCTTTCGGGAATTTTTCTATTATTTGTGGCATAAGATTTATGAAGTTGGCTTACATTCAGAGAATTTAAAGTCGTCTTTCATTTAATCATCTTTATGCAGGTTTTCCTTGGCCAAAATGGTGACCGTGATGTTGAAGGAAATGAATTACCTCGGCTAGTTTATGTCTCTCGCGAGAAGAGACCTGGTTTTGATCATCACAAGAAAGCTGGTGCCATGAATGCTCTGGTATGAATCCCTGTCTACCCGAAGTACCTTTCAAAGTCTGGACTTACTTTCTCAGCTGTTTATATCATCTCTCTCAAGTTGCTGAATTACCTGCTATTTTGTGAGTCGTTAATCAAGGTGCGGGTCTCAGCAGTCATCACAAATGCCCCTTATTTGCTGAACGTGGATTGTGATCATTATATAAACAACAGCAAGGCTCTTCGAGAAGCCATGTGCTTCATGATGGATCCAATTTCGGGCAAGAAGATATGTTATGTGCAATTTCCACAGAGATTTGACGGGATAGATTGTCATGATAGATACTCAAATCGTAATGTAGTATTTTTTTTATGTAAGTAAACATATATATATAGGCCTCATTAATATCGTAATGTTCTTCCTTTCCTTTTTTCAGAAAAAAAGCAAATTATTCATATATACTTATGTCTATACTGTTGAATCCAGATAAATATGAAGGGTTTGGATGGTAAACAAGGACCAATTTATGTCGGAACTGGTTGTGTCTTCCGGAGGCAGGCTTTGTATGGATATGATACCCCAATAAAAAAGAAACCTCTCGGGAAAACATGTAACTGTTGGCCAAAATGGTGCTGCTTGTGTTGTGGATCTAGAAAAAGAGGTAGGAAAATGAAGTCCGATGAGCAAAAGAAGACAGGGAGGAACAGGGAGGCTTCAAAGCAGATTCATGCACTGGAAAATATTGAAGAGGGAATTGAAGGTGCCCATTTTCTATTTAAATTAATCTTTGGACTTGCATGTTGTTCCACTTGTATCAAGTAGTTGATTTTCCAAATATATGCTTTATCTGAAATCTTCATTTTTTACGCTGCATTCAATTCTACGATTGTGATTTCACATAGTAGTCTTATGGCGCTTGCTTGTTATTTTATAATAGAAATGGATAGATGCAAAATGATACGTACTTTTTGGAACTATATTTCAGGTATAGACAATGAAAATCATCACTAATGTCCCGAGTAAAGTTCGAGAAGAAATTCGGTCAATCCCCAGTTTTTATAGCTACAACCCTGATGGAAGAAGGTGGTGCCCCAAAGGGAGCCACTACTGCATCACTTTTGAAAGAAGCCATTCATGTCATTAGCTGTGGTTATGAGGACAAAACGGAATGGGGAAAAGAGGTAAAGATCGTACAATTTCAGCAGAAGTCACTGCTTTTGATACTGTATCGAGATTGTCTACTTTGCATTGCGCTTATTGTCTACTTGTAACTATCCCTTAGGTGGGCTGGATATATGGCTCCGTTACAGAGGATATTCTAACGGGCTTCAAGATGCATTGTCATGGCTGGCGATCTGTATACTGCGTGCCTAAGCGGCCCGCTTTCAAGGGTTCAGCTCCAGTAAACCTATCAGATCGCCTGCATCAGGTTCTCCGTTGGGCTCTTGGAAAGGTTGAGATCCTTTTGAGCAGGCATTGTCCGATATGGTATGGGTATGGCTGTGGCTTAAAATGGTTAGAGCGGTTTTCTTAGATCAACTCGGTCGTCTATCCTTTGACTTCCATTCCCTTGATCGCATATTGTACTCTTCCAGCTGTTTGTCTTCTAACAGGAAAGTTTATTGTCCCTGAGGTAAGTTCCACCACACTTCCAGGAGTTCTGTGCTTTCTCGAGCAATTGATTTTGCTTGATTGCAACAAGACCATTGCTGACTTTACCTTTTCAACATTGTTGCAGATGAGCAACTATGCTAGTCTCATTTTCATGGCACTCTTTATATCTATTGCGGCTACAGGCATCCTTGAGATGCGGTGGGGTGGTGTCGGCATCCACGACTGGTGGAGAAATGAGCAGTTCTGGGTAATTGGTGGGGTCTCCTGTCACCTGTTTGCTCTCTTCCAGGATCTACTAAAAGTTTTGGCTGGAGTCAGCACAAATTTCACGGTCACGTCCAAAGCCGGAGATGATGGAGAATTCTCTGAGCTATACCTCTTTAAGTGGACATCACTGTTAATCCCTCCCTTGACTCTGCTCATCCTAAACAAAATTGGAGTCATTGTCGGCGTTTCAGATGCCATCACTAATGGCTACGAATCTTGGGGTCCACTGTTTGGTAAACTTTTCTTTGCTTTGTGGGTCATTGTTCATCTGTATCCCTTCCTCAAGGGATTCATGGGAAAACAAGATCGGTTACCTACAATCATAATTGTTTGGGCAATTCTTCTTGCCTCGATTTTAACTCTTTTATGGGTCCGAATAAACCCTTTCATTTCCAAGGACAGCATTGTACTAGAGGTGTGTGGATTGGATTGCAACTAGGATTAGGTGAGCTGGAATGTTGTAGTCACTAAAAAATTTACCTGTAGAAATTTTGTTGCTGTATTTTGCACTTGATTTTGTTCATTGGTTGAAGACTCGAAGAGGAGGGCACCCTTTTGCAATTGGCGGTGGGATTCATCAATGAGAAGGCTCCTTGAAGGGTATATGTACAAAAAAAGGAAAATTGAAAAAAGAAGAAAGGAAAAGAGGAAAGAGAAGTGGTGCATCAGTAACCACAATTTTGTCTACCTCCTCTTTTGCAGTTTCCTGGAAATGATCAAGAACCATAATGCAGAAAATTAGTGTGACATAAGGATATGAGCAGTCTATTTCCAAAAGTACACATTTGCAGCAGTAATATAAATAAGAAGAAGAATATAAACAGGAACATATAAAACGAAACAATTGACTTAATATACTGTTGAACGAAGATTCTATAACGCTTGGGTCAGAGGCTCTCACATACATAAGGCAGAAGCCATGTAATATGTAATAACACTATTTGAAGTTCATCAAAAGCATGCAAATTTCTGAGCACAAACATCCCCAGCAGTATGGCGAAATGCCAGATGTCATCTCAACCCACCTGCTTATTGTAGCCTTTAAGCTTAATTTCCTTCCAAAGGTCATGCTTCTCTAATGTCAAGCAACTAAGTTGATGCACATGGGGTGGTTTTGTGTTTACTTCCCACATGTTATACTTACAACTAAGGTTCTCACTCAGTTAGATCTGTTAAGAAGCGAATAAGTTTATTGAGGTAGATATACAGTTCCATAAAGTGCTAAAGACTGGCCTAGCGCATACACAAATATAACAGGGCAACAATTTGGCATTTCTCAATTGCATGTTCATCTACAAACAGATACGCTCAATTTAATAACGGTTTAAGGCGATGACCCACTAAGCATATGAGGTGGTTGTTGTCATAAGGAACTGGCATCGAAAGCTTTCTCCTTGAGTTAAGTTCCTCAATAGGTAAAACTCCGCTACAATTGAGAGGAGATCCTTCATCTCAGCCCCACTAGCTGCGATCAAGACTACCATCGGAGTTAATGGTTATTTTTGAATTTCGGACCAAATCTCCCATGAAATCTGAGAGAGCGCTCTGAGTGGAAAATTGAAAGTTAGGGTAGACGAGAGAAGGAATGATGGGCAGGCGATGCATGTCAGTTTCCACTGAGTGAAGACCCTTTAAATCAGATACTAGAGACATATCTAGTCCAGCCTTTTCAGCACAACTCAATCCAGACATGCTAAACTCAAAGACTTCTCTCTGCATGGTGGATTGTTCAGCAATTCCGGTGCCTAGGGGCCCAGTAGTTGAGTGGACATCTGCAATCATAATAAATAAACCATTACTTGACCATCCCCTCTCACGACAAGTAACCTGTTTAACTGCAAAGAGCACTGCAACACATGCCCTACAAAAGCTATATTGTTTTCTTTAGAAGCAGATCTTGGTTTCAGTGATCTCCTAAACCTATATAGATGGTTCAGCACTTTAGCCAGTTCTACCAACCTCAACAGTAATCCCCCATTTGTTGTTGAAATTCAGTTTCCATGAATTTTCTGACCATACAAATGCAAGTGCCATGAATAAATTGCTAGTTTCAGTTTCCATTAAGCGTATGATTCTACAAATTCGTGTGGCCTAATAGAATTGCTTATACCATCAAGCACTTGCAAAAGGATACAAATTCATATTCTTAAGTAGTTTTGTGGTAAGATGATTTAAAACTGTAAGGGTGATAAATAATAATGGCCCCAAAAATTTCATTATCTCTGTGGCATGAAGGGTGAGATTTTCATCAAATGAAATCAATGACTTGAAGCTTGTAATTAACAAATTTACATGAGAAATAAATTATACCCAGAAGGAATGCGAGCACTTTATTTCAACGTCTCTCCTTTTGGACAAGCTGACATATAACGTGAATTGATTTAAAAAAAATAAAAAAAAATAAAAGAGAGAGAGAGATCTTCAACTGAGTATTACGTGCATACCTTGCAAATCTAGAATCATGGGATCTTTCTCCACAGAATCAATCTGCACACACTGCTTTGCTGCTAACAGTACATATAGGGGTTCCACTGCCTCCTTGAATTGATTAGGACTGAGGGTCATGGATCCCAATCTTATAATGTCTTGTCTTGTCCTAGCAGCAGGCAAAATTGGCTGAAGATCCTGCACTTTCCATAATTAGATTTCCCGAATGCAGGATGCAAAATAACAAGGAACCGACACCTGACCAACATTAGCCATTTCTATAATCTAACATAGAACAAAAAGAAAATCCCTAGCAAACATCACTGCACATAGATATAAACCACCCTAAACAATTGAGGAGGTCAGAATCAACAAAGACAAAGCTTCGCAACGTGCAAGCACCAATGAAAAGCAAAATTTAATTGCAACTTCGCAGCACTCTTTAAACCCGAAATCACCAAGCTTGGAGCATCAAGCCACGGAGGTCAAGATGGAGTTGTAAAATTTCAATCTTTTAGACAAAAGTGGTGAAAAAACAAAAAACTCGTGATCAAGAGATCTTACATAGATGAATCTCCAAGAGAACCAGAGTTCTGCAACACATCAGAGGCCCAGTCAACGACGTGCACAGTGCAGCATCGAAACTCACAAAAGCCGCAGCTAACGACGAGCTACAGAGCTAAAACACCACACGACCCAATCAAAGACTGAACGCCAAGCAGCAAGCACCACGACAACAGAACAAAATCGACAACACCGCACAAGAATCAACCGACGGAAGCTATCCAAAGCGCTTCGGCAATTCCTAGGCACGAAACCCAGTTCGTTCCGATTCGAATCCGCGACGGACGGAATCGAGAGGAACCGAGAGAAGTCGAGACTCACCCTGACGACTCTGCTCGCGCCCTTGCTCCTGACCAAGAACGAGGCTCGGCGGATAACCATGCGAAGCCATCAAGCAGAGCTCCGCCATCATCGACCAAGAACGAGGCGAGGAGGGAAGCGCTTAGGGTGAGTGAGAGGGCTCGAGACAGAGAGGAGGGGGGCGCTTGGGGTGAGTGAGAGGACTCGGGACAGAGAGGAGAGGAGTGCTTGAGGAAGAGAGAGGCAGAAGCGGGAAGAAATAGCGCGCGCTCCGTTGAAAAGAAGAGAGAGAAAATGCAGCAGGCCTCTCCTTCTTCGCCTCGCCGTCGACCCCGCCCAAGTCCGCCGAGATCTCCTCGCGACCGAGCGGGCTAGCGTCAGGGACAGCGCCCGGTCAGCGGCGGGAGCCTGGTGCCGCTCGGGAACGAGACCGAGATGACCAGCGAGGCTTTTGGGCAGGCGGAGGCGGAGGAGGTGGGATGCGCGGAGAAGGAAACAGAGGAAGGCTCTGAGCGTTCTCGGTTCTTTTACGAGGAGAGAGAGAGAACCGGCCTATTCAAGTGAGGAGAGAGAGAGAAATTTTGAGCGGGAGGAATACGCCGACCGTCCTTTCCTTTCTGCAGGTGGAGCCGAGCCGAGCCGAGCCAGCCGAATACCAGCCCTTTTCTCATTTTCCAGGGGGTCCCGCTCGGGACAGGTGTCGGTACCTGAGTGGTATGTGCGCGCCACGTCAGCGGATGACGTGGCGCGCACGAACCACTGAATATTTTCTCCCTGCGCAGACGAGCCGAACTTCATGGCCGATCGTTGCGCTCCATCGTCGTCGAAGATGCTTTCATCTCTCAAGTAGGAGTCTCACGAAGCTCCGCTTGATTTCAGTTCACGTCCATTTCCGCCGATGCAATCGCCGGTGACGATTCTGAGCTCTCTGTTCATCACATCGCCTTCGTTTTCTCGTTGATGTTTCGGTACGGTCGTTTGATTCCGAGATGATCAACGTGATTTTATCGTCTCTGTTCTGAAGTCAAAAGCAAGATGCAAATGGTTCGATGGAGCTATGAGTGTGAATCTCTTTGAATGTCGATATTAAGTGACTCTGAGAACTGCCAACCGGATGAGCTCGATTTCGGTTTGGTTGCTCGGTTTTGCTCGATTTTTCCTGGAACATCACCGTGAATCCGTTAGTGTTTTTACGTCTCGACCTTTCTCTTCAACTTGTCGTGATTTCCTGCGCGTGAGATAGTTTGTAGTTTTTGTCTTCTGATCATATACAAGAGCAATTCCAGCCTTTGTTATGTTATGCGACATTGGGATTGCACCATTGTATGTCTTATTTTCCATGTATTGGTGACATAGCTGGATTAATAACGAATGTCCTAAGCTAAATTCATCAATAATCACTGTTGGAAAGCTAGCTTGTCATTGATCATCTAGGAAATACTTTTGTCCTGACATTCTACATTCACCAGAAAACTTGGAGTTTAACACGATGGTTAAGCTTGAGTCTTCGTTGGAGGATGATTCTGGTTCGCTGAAATGCAGCAAAGTGAAGAATAATGTGAAGAGAAAGTCAAAGACTAAGATCGAAGAGTATCTCGAGCGTGTTATGCGGAAAGCTGCCATGTCTGCCGAGGAGGATCTGGAATTGGAAAGGAAGCTTGCCAAGAAGCTCAAGGTGAGAGGATGGAAAGCCACGGGGGTCAGGCAATGGAATGAATATGTTATTTAAAGGAATTCCTTCTATTCTTGATTCTTTTGAACAAGAAGCACCAGGGGTAAGAGAAAATCATAGCGAAAGATTTGAAGGTAAATCTTCAGGGGAAAAAAGTGAAATGTCCAACTTAGCGCATACATAGGATGATGGAAAAGCTGTTCATGTTAAGGCTGGAGCCTGTGACTCAGTAGAAACCTCTTCATTTCAGCTCTCCAGTGAGTTCATGAGCTCTGCAGATTGCAATTCATTTCCTTTTCATGATGTGATTGCCGAGAATGATACTGAGTTTCCATTCGACTTCCTCTTGAACTTGTTGTGATTTTCTGTGCAGACCATAGGTTTAGTTTTTTTCCTTAATTGACGAGGAGTAATTTCCGCTACTACTTGAATCCAACACGTCTAAATCACCTATTTGACATATGTCTTCTAAATCATGCAAGAGCAATTTGGCCTTTGTTATGTTGCATCACATAGTAATTGCACCATCGGCACATCTATTTTCCGCGCAATTATGGCATAGATGGATTAATAATGAATCTCCACTTGCGATGGCTTGATTATTGCATAAAAAGAAGGCTTATCTGATCTTTAGTCCTGAGAATTAAGTTGAAGTTGCTTTTTCTTTTGGTAGCACTTAACTAGAATAAGAGGATTATCTGAGGCAAGAGTTGACAAAACATGCGAAGCAGCTGGAAAAATAGTGGTTAGATTCTAAATTCTTCTTGACCTGAGATGGTGGCTCCAATCAATTTGAACTTCTATAAGCATCTTCGGAATACCTCAATGAGTTATTGACCCTTGAAATAAAGCCTGCAAATTAGCATGTGCTGCTCAAAGTACTTTTAATGTCTTTATTTCCAGAGAAAGTTGGTTGTTGCATCACAATTGGAAGCCAAGCCCTCAATAAGCTTTTAGGCGGTAACAGACTTTCTTTTGCAGGCCGCGCGTGTCTTATTCTTCATGCATTTCAACAAAAGCAAATTTCACCAGTTTGGCGATGTTAAACAGGTGGTATTAAAATTCTGGCAATTACAGAAGCATTTGGCGAATCAGGGTGAAGATGACAGTCCAAAGACATTACCTTTGATGAACTTTTAGTTGCTTTTGTTAATTAGCTTTCTCAGAAAATGCTGCTAACGTCACTTCAGGTCTGGGAAAACATAGCTTGCATATACCCTGTGTTACTACTCAGGTTGGTCTGAATTGGATATTAGGTTTCTGTCGTTAACTTCTGTTGCCTTTGTTGTTCAGATAAACAATGCCAAATAGTAACATAATGACTGAATTTCTATGAAGAGTAAATATGTGGGCGATCTTGGCATCAGAACGTGTGTATCAGGTGATTCTGGGAATATGGTACCCTCATTTTCTGTAATCTGCAGTCAGTATACTGGAACGCATTTACAAAACCAAGCAGGAAAAGGCCAGAAGAGTTTGTACCGTGTCAAAACTGAGTAAAAGCCTTAATTATTGTCAGACTCGAGCTTGGGTTGATCATTAGTCGAATGTCATGCTTGAAGATACTCTACTTATTTGCAAATCCTACTACAGTATATACCCTGTTTTCAATCGTTCTTTATTAATGGCTTGTGGATTCCATGTTCGTAAAAAATTTTCAGCTGCCAACTCACATGAGAGGAGGAAATGGCAAGGTAGCTTGTATTGACACACAGTGAACTTTGTATCCTATGATAATCTGTCTGTATTTTTCTTGACCTCGGCAAAGCTGCTTGTGTTTCATAAATGTCGTCTGTCCATGTAAGCACATGTGCACTTTCTTAGCTTAGTACACCTGCAGTCACCCTGATTGAATCGTACCAACTGCTGAGAGATTTGGCATGGATCCTGGTGCGGTCCTAGATAATGTAGGCAATGCTTTCTGTACTGGTGGCAACTCTTACTTTTCTGGCTGGTGTACTTGCTGTAATCTAGTCTTTCCATGAATTTGAAGATCATTTATGCCCATGCCACTACTTCTGAGCATCAGTACAACTTGCTTCTTGGTTTGGCCGCCAAAATGTCTGAAGAACCATTCAAATTACTGGTAAGGCACTGCTTGAGAATCAAACCCTACAGATTTTCTGAGGTGTGGATGGTTGACCCGTGTGAGTGCCTTTTTCAGATTGTGCATTTGGTGATTGCTCTCTTCCAAGTGGATTTTACTGGAAGAGAACTTGCAGAGCGCCAGGTTGATCCTGTAACCATCAAATCATGCAAGTCGTTATTCTGCAGCTTATCTGGTTTGAGACTTATGAATTCCGAATTGCAGCAAAAATTGGCACAAATGCTCTCATGTTTTATTAAGATAGCTGAGGAATCTAACGTGGCAGGGTACATGACCAATCAAGGTACTGCATCACATCTCATTTCTCCCACGTAGTCCTCCATCCATTCAAAGTTCTTATTCGATTTAGCCCTTCGATGGTTGCACACTGACAAATAGCATTTTGGGGACTTGACTAAGCTCAAACTAATTCTTGTAAATCTCAAGAACCAGCTATTTGGTGTAAATGGTGAAGCATACAGTAGCTGCAGTCCATGACATAGGAAAAGGATTTTATTTTTTTTAATGACTGTCTTTGATTTATTTGTTTCAGTTGTAGCTGATCCAGGCAGAGGTGTGTCATCAGACCCAATGAAACCTGCAGGCGGGCATGTTCTGGCTCGTGCAGCCATGGTTAGGTTGATGTTTAGGAAAGTCAGAAGGGTGCAGCATGTCTCCAAGGTGTTTGATGCCCCAAATGTACTGACGCTGAAGCTATGTACTTTTTGTGCCAAATCTTCCTCTGATTATATAATTGATTGAAACTTATCACATCATACTGCAGATACTAAGTAGAATATCTAGAAGTCTATATCAAATCTGTGAGAAAGTTGATACTGCGTCTAGGGATTGGTGGATACCTGATTTAAGCATGATACTCACAGTATAGTTGATGTTGCCTGGAGATCCATGAACATTTTGAATACAAATTTTGTGCAAAGGAATTAAACAAAAAGAAGTGGATATTGATAATCTTCCTCAGCAGGACTGGTATATTATTATTAGCTCTATTGTTACGTAGACGATGCACATCTATCAAGACCATCGCTCAATTTTGTCAGAAAATTTAGCAAGAGCTCATCTGTCAATGAGATGAGACCGAGATATTCCATATATGTTGGACTTGACAAACACAAGTTTTTTAGATAACACTAGGAGGCATCGCCGATGTGAAGGACTAAAGAAGTCTCTCCAACCAGGAAGGCAGGCGAAATGCTTGCTTTTGTTAATCTGCAATTTGATGTTAGTCATCGTATTGACAGCTAGAGGCATATAATTAGCTCCCAAACACTTCTTCATTTCCTTTCTCTGCAGTGGACACTTTGTCGCCCTTGTCATAGCTTGTCCTTAAGTTTCTTGTGCTCGACAACAAACCATTCATGGAATGACATGAGATACTCTCTATGGTGGCCCAAAAATTTGTCAACTGCATTGTCATCTTTGTGTACCAATTGCAAATATATATGGGAAGGGTAAGGCCTAAGTATCCTTTCTGCTGCTTCTATTTATGTTTAGCCAATCGGTTTTATATAATACAGCCTCATATGCTCTAAGGAACTTAATCGAGCATAGCATGTATGGAAAGGTCATAGGACTTCATCAGGCTTGAAAAGAGATGTAACCAAAAGAAAGTTATTCAGTGTCATTTCGAATAACTTTAGATGAAATGAAATTTATCAACCACGGTGTTTTGTCATAAAGAAAAAAAAACATAAAATTATCCGGTGCAATATGTTTTTAACTACACATGATATCAGTTTGGTTTGAGGCTAACATTTGTGGATATCGTGGTTATTATGAGGCCAAGAAGAAATCTAATCCCAATATTTGAAAGCTAATTACCCAACATCATCTCCATTGAGTTCGCAATAATTTTCTTTTGACAAGTAAAAGAACTTTCTTGCAAAATGGCGTCTAGCGAGATGCTAGTCCATGTAACAAGTCATGAACACAATTTATGCTATCAATGAGGTATACGAAAGAACCGCCAAAAGCTGAGGAAAGCCATCTATCATTCAAACTAAAGAACGAGTCTTCCTATTTTCAAAGGTGATAGTTAGGACAAATGAGGAATAAGTCGGATCACCGACTATTGGTTTAATTTACGATGCAAATGGGAGTTTGTCTAATTAATTCTATATAGCAAATACTTAAAACTTCAAACTTGTGAAGAAAAAGACTGAAAAAGCAAGTAATCTTGACAGCTCGAACAAGAACATTTGACCTTAAATTGAATCATGAGGCTTTTATGCTTGCTCAATTTCACTAATATCCATTAAGTAGCCTCTCCACCGCAATATCCTCCAATTCACTTATGGCTTCAGCTTGTTCAAGCTGCATTGGGATGCCTTCATCCTTAGGGCTACCCTCATGGAAATCGTTATCTTCCATATCTAATAAGTCTCTAAAGGTTTCTATCTTTTTCTTCCTCCCTCTGTTAAGGCTTCGGACCTTTTCCTTCCAAATAATTAGCAGGGATTTCTGAATCAGCTCTGCACCTTCACAAGCTCCTGTCCGTTGACACCTAAGTTTCACATAAATTAATTAATTTGAAATGACATTAAATGTTAGGAATTAGTCACAAAAAAAGTTTTAAAAAAAAAGATCGAAAATGGTCGGGTCGGGCCGGATCCGGCTTTGGCCCGACCCACCCCTTTTCTTTTCTCTTCCTCCCGCGCGCTGGGCCGGCCCAAGCCTCCTTTCTCCTTCGGCCCGGCCCGCGCTCGTTTTTCCTCCCTCCAGCCGGTCTTCGCTGCAGGACCTGCAAGGAAGAACAGAAAACAGATCAGCAGCAGAGAGCAGAAGGAACAGCGATGGAGGAGCAGGGAGATCGGGATGGCAGCGTGATCCGCGGGTCGGGCATGCTTGGCCGGCAACTGGCACAGCCGTGGTCTTCGCGCGAGGTCCTGCAGAAGAAAAGGAGAGCAAAAAAGGGAAAGAAACGGGAAGAAAAAGGAGAGGGCGAAGACCAGCAGGAAAAAAGGAGAACGGGCACCACAGAAACACCAAGAGGAGAGAAAGGAGGAGAGCTCGGCCCAAGCCTCCTTTCTCCTTCGGCTCGGCCCGCGCTCGTTTTTCCTCCCTCCAGCCGGTCTTCGCTGCAGGATCTGCAAGGAAGAACAGAAAACAGATCAGCAGCAGAGAGCAGAAGGAGCAGCGATGGAGGAGCAGGGAGATCGGGATGGCAGCGTGATCCGCGGGTCGGGCATGCTTGGCCGGCAACTGGCACAGCCGTGGTCTTCGCGCGAGGTCCTGCAGAAGAAAAGGAGAGCAAAAAAGGGAAAGAAACAGGAAGAAAAAGGAGAGGGCGAAGACCAGCAGGAAAAAAGGAGAATGGGCACCACAGAAACACCAAGAGGAGAGCGAGCGAGAGAGAAACAACAACACAATCACCAAGCACAGAGAGAAACACCGGGAGAGGGAGGAAGAACAGAAGCACCGTGAGAGAGAGAGGGAGAGGGAGAATAAGTCCGAGCGAGGAAGCGACTAAGGGAGAGCAAGGGAGCTTCAGCTGTCGCTTCAGCTGCGTGCGAGCCCCGCCGGACGAGTCCTCGGCCAACGTCCTCAAGTCGAATCCGGTAGGTCCTTCTCGCGCCCTGTTTCCACCCTGTTCTGTGCATCCCGGGCCGGAGTTTGCGATCGACTGGTTTGCGTGAACTCCGGCCCCGTCCACTTCCTCTCTGGTTGTTGTATGTCTTATTGTTTGTTGGTGAGAGTCTCGGTTTGGGTTCGGGTCCTGGTTGAGCTAGAAACCGTGCGATTCGGGAGCGCACTCCACCTGTTCGGTAAAATGTCTGAATGAGATCTAGTCTTGTCTCGTCGTTTTGAACCGGAGTCGAGGTTTTCATGTGATTTTTTAGCGTTCCAAACATAGCCACGCCACTCGACCCGCGACCGCTCTTGTTGCGACGCACGAAGGCCGCGGATCTCTTTTGTTCCGGGGCACAGACGGCCGCTCTTGTGGCCATCGAGTCGCCTCCGGTCGGACGAGAGCTGAGCATTAGGCTCGGCTTGGTCAAGGCGGTGCCGTCAACGCCTCGGTTGGACTCAGAAACGCGGCATCTTGCTACAGCACCACCTCCGTCGCGACTGGTCCGTTGCGAAGCAGCAGGTCGCGAGATGGGTCAGCGGGCCAAACCCGATGTTGTCGCTGGACTTCCGTCGTCGATGCCCTGTGTAGAATATCAGTCGGCGGCCAAAGAATTGTTGGTGTTAAAAAGGGGAAGAGGCAAATAAAAAACAAAAGAAAAAGCAAGAGAAAAAGTGCAGCCAAAAGTTAAAAAAAAGAAGAGAAAAAGCAAGCAAAAGTTGCTTCGGGAAGGAGGAGTGGCGGAAAGGAAAGTGCAGTAGAAGAAGACGAAATAGGGAAGAAGACAAATGGCGTAAAAAAAAAATATAATTTAAAAGATTGAAAAAAAATCTAAGAAATTAGAAAAAAATATCTTTTTGTCCGACTGGGTCGAATCCGGTTTTAGGCCGGGTCAGCGGGTCGGACCGGGCTCATCCGGTCCGAACCCGCCCCCTCGAATATTATAATATTTAAAAAATTTCAAAAAAATTAAAAATTTCAAATTTCAAATTAAAAAATAAAAAAATCGAAAAATAATACAAATTCAAAAACTCCTCCGAAAATTCTAAAATTCAGAAAACATAAAAAAATTCGAAATTTTAAAAAAATCAAAATATTGTAAGATCTAGTTGTTTTTTTGGGAAATTTGAAAATTCCTTTTTTAATTAAAAAACCGAAAAATTCGGAAAAATTCTAAAAAAATTAAAAAAAAATCTTCAAAAAGGTTAAAATCAATCTCTTGGGTTATTTTTTCCCTAAAAATGGAAGTATTCCAATTTAGAATTATACTTAAATCGATTAAGCCTTTAGGGCTTTACCTTAGGGGTTTTAGTTGTCCTTAAAGACGAATACCTATTATTGCGCAATTTTGGTATATTGATTTTGGCTTCCCTTTTAGTCTAGTTAGGATTAATATTTATTCTTTCTTTGATGTAAAATCTTTGCTCTCCCATGCAATTTATTTAAATGCTTTCCTTAGTTGTTAATTATTCATATTCTCATGATCATTTCACATGTTAGTAGATAGGTATAAAATCAATCCAAACTGCCTGACAAAAATATTTTCTTTTTAAATGAACAAGATTAGGTAACGAAATGGTATTAATTGGTCAATTAGTGTAATTAAGTCCATAACTCTTAATTCTCTTGTTGCGTAGGAAGTGAGATACACTTACATACCTCACTTGGTTTCTAGCCAACCCCAATAAGCTAGTGACCACTCCCTTTTGCAAAATTTTCAAAAATACCCCAATGTCATGAAATGTATGGGCTTAGGAGAGCATGTGCCTGATTATGGGCTTTAGATCCGTCTCTTAGGTAATACCCTAAACATGTTTCCTCCCTCGGAGGATAGGTCGCAACAACGGTCATGATCCCAACACGGTAGAATGTAGATAAACTGCTTCCTTGATTGTGCTTTTAAGTGGACAAGGCCAATGTTGCTTGACCATCTACTTGCAATAGAATCACCCAAAACACCATATCATAACCAGTCAATCTATGGCATTCTAAGATTTAACCGACCTGGCAAGAAGTTACGCGAACCTAATCACTTATTCTTCAGCATTTCTCGCTGCTCAGATACTATTATAAATTAACTATTTGGACTAAACTTTGGTTAGCTGATGCAATATTAACATAGTTAACAATTTCATGTGGCAATTGCTCTATAGTAAATAATAAATTCCCTAAAATGAAATGCCGTCATACTCATCCAATGAACTTCCTCACACCATAATGACGGGTATGACAATAGTATATCATAGTATTTGTCCTCCTAACCCACTATATTAGTCAGCCTTTCAACTGAAGTTTGATTACCTATATAAAGTTTTATTTCACATCCATCATGCTATGCACGCGAAGTCGGAAAATCATTAGGTTTAGCTTCTTAGGTCATAAAATGCAAGTCAAATATAGAGAAATCAAATCACTATGTTCCGCAATTTCCACAATCACATGGCGACCATCTCCAAACCATCATCTAGTGAAAAATTCAGTCCTAATCTTTCACGAGTTGAAAATCTTCGTCAATTTCTTCATATATTTATGGCCCTATATTTCAGAAAAAAGAATGTCCACATGTGAACATGCATCAAGACTCCAAAAACACAAATTTCTTGAAACATTAAATCACTCATTTCCTCATTCTTATATATTCATTGGCTTCATTAATATTTTCCCCAATTACTACCATCAAAGCCTTTTCATTTTCTATCTATTCTTTTAAGTGCTGACAACTTTTCATTTTCCTCTTCAAATTTAATGAAAGCATCTATAGAAATATAAATACATTACTAAAGTAACAAAATGAGTCATGACACTAACCAAAAACTTTATAATGGGAAAAATTTACCCAAGTTATGTACCTTTGCATTTGTCTCGGTAATTGTTAATTTTTTCAAACTTCTTATTATCATCTTTCTAACTATTTTCATACTGCATATCACGTCAAATCAAGTTAAATTGAACAAAATCATATTCGATAAATAATACTATAGGTTCCTCGGTTACTTCTTTAGATTTTTTTTAGTGTCTTTACCAAATTTTTTCTACAGAAAGAAAAAATTCATTAGATAAAATTATTGTACTCAAGCATAAGATTAACATTATTGTATATCTAACTTATTAATTTACCCATTTGCCTCAACATATGATCGCAATTAATTCATGCTTAACTTCATTTCAGGCATCTCCATGTAAAACAAGAGTATAATATAAAGGAAATAAAGTTTAATATATATATATATAATATTATATATATAAGAAGAAAAAAAGAAGTCGAATCACCTCTTGTTGTTGCTTATTACTATTATAATGTATTGCACACTATCATCTCTTCGGGATTATGCTTGACTACACGATTCGTGAGATCAAAAGTGAAAATCGGAAACTATTTCAATCAGCTTGGAGATGTCTAAATCTACTCACATCTCACCCTCTTCTGCTCTATTCATGAACAATTCTTCTTCCCTTGCTCGCTTCATAGCTCTGGACATTGTGCATGTTTTTTTTACTGGAATCGTTTGAAGGCAATTGAATAGAATCGTATCGTCTTCTCTTTTGGCGTGCACAATGTCTAGAGCTGCGAAGTGAGCAAGGGAAGAAAAATTGTTCATGAAGGGAGCAGAAAAGGGCGAGATGTGAGTAGATTTAGACATCTCCAAGCCGATTGAAATAGTTTCCGATTTTCACTTTTAATCTCACGAATCGTGTAGTCAAGCATAATCCCGAAGAGATGACAGTGTGTCATACATTATAATGGTCGATGAGCAACTACAGAGGTGGTTCGACTTCTTTTTCTTTTTCTTTTATATACATATATATATATATATATATATATATATTAAACTTTATTTCCTTATTTGTATTCTTGTCTTGTAGGGAGATGGCTGAAATGCAGTTGAGTATGGATCAATTGCAGTCAGATCTTGAGACAAATGGGTAAATTAATAAATTACACGTGCAATAATGTTAACCTATGCTTGAGTACAATGATTTTATTTGACAAATTTTTCTTCTATAGAAAAAATTTGATAGATACATTGAAAAAAGATCTAAGTGAGGAACCTATAGTATTATTGATCTCGATAATGTGATTTTGTTCAATTTAACTTGATTTGACGTGATATGCAGTATGAAAATAGTTTAAAAGATGAGAATAAGAAGTTTCAAAAAATCTATGAGAAGATTAACAATTACCGACGTTAGTTGGATAAATTTTTCTTATTATAAAGTTCTTAGTTAGTGTCATGACTCATTTGGTTACTTCGGTAATGTACTTATCTTTCCATAGATGCTTTCGTTAAATTTGAAGAGGAAAAGGAAAAGTTGCCAGCACTAGTTAAAGGAATCAAAAGAGAAGGAAAAGGCTTGGTAGCAGTAATTGGGGAAAACATTAATGAAGCCAATTAATACATAAGAATGATTATTTAATGTTTCAAGAAACTTGTATTTTTAGAGTCTTGTTGCATGTTCATGTGTGAACATTCTTTTTTTTCGAAATGCAAGGCTATGAATATATGAGGAAATTGACGATGATTTTCAACTCGTGAAAGACCAGGACTGAGTTTTTCGCTACAGGATGGTTTGGAGACGGTCGCCATGTGATTGTGGAAATTTATGCATAATAGTTTGATTTCTTTGTATTTGACATGCATTTTATGACTTGAGCAGCTAAACCTAAGTGGTTTTTTGACTTTGCACGCATAGCATGACAATGGAAGTGAAATAAAACTTTAGTTGGGTAATCAAACTTCAGCTGAAAGACTGACTAACTCTCTCTCTCTCTCTCTGAAGACCAAGAACGAAAATGAGAAAAGAAAAATTAGGAAGAAAAAAATCATTGGCGCGAGTGAATTTTGCCCAAGCAAATTCTCTCCTGCAGAAAATGCGTACAAGCAAGTGTATATTAATGTTAAGAAGAATGAAATCACATCCAGCACACATGGATCATCAATTGGATTACTTATAACTATGAGCAGAGGCATCTGAAAATCCGACTCCTTTTGGAACTAAAGTGTTTGGTTCCACAAGCACTGGACATCGTTGTCTGTGCAAGCTCCTACTAATAAGCCCGAAGACACATTTGGTTATCTCTCTCGTGAACTTATAGAACAAATGTGGAAGGCTTTAGGAACACTATAATTTCGCACATGTAGCAATTGATTTTGTTTCCCACTTTGAGCCCTTGATCAAGCCTCATTTATACAGGCAAATTCACATTCCACTTTCACAACAACTATAACAAAGTCATCAGACAAAAGATTGTGTTTGAGTAGGAATCAAATTCTTAGACAAGCCAAAGTAGTCATGTCATATGCCAGATTGTCTAAATGTTCCAAAAACAAGCAAAAATCAGAGGCGATGGCATTTACAACCCGATCAAAATGAAGCCGAACGGTTCTCTTAAATCAACAACTAATCAGCTTTACACTCTGAGCAGTGAGGGCGGGACTTAAGATGCTGTCGTTGTTGTGGTTATGCGATCTTGACCCCCTTCTTCCACAGACATTAATGCCCAATGCCTTTCTTCATTTGACATTGTCGCCTGCAACGTCACCAAAGTCTTGCAATCGTCAATGACCTGCATTTTAGGATAAAAAAATGTCCACATGTTACGCATTAAGCAACTCCAAAAATGCTAGCCAAATCTAGAACCATTAAATTACCAATTTTTTTTCCTTTTGACATTGTCATTCAATCGCTCAATTTGATCATGAATTGTTACCTGCTTATCTTTCTCCTTCGTTCTTAATCCGACAAGCTATGCCATGAAATTTTGCTTCTTGGCTTGGAATTTACGAAACTCATCTATGCAAAAATAGATAACCAACATAATCAAATCAATTGTACCATTAGCTTATTGGGAAATATTCAAAAACTTAAAGGGACTAACAAATAAAGTTACCTCCATAAATCTCATCATGAGAGGTTTTGTAATTGCATAAATCCTGATATAGTTTGTTGAGGTTCTCGCTCTCGTTCTTCAATTTGTTCTCGTACTGTATAATATTGTTAAATCAAATAAAATCATATATTATTAAAGTCGACTAATGCAATACAATTAATTACTTACATGTAAGTAGCATTGTTAACTTTTACTTCAATATAAGCAAGTAATTGTATTACATTAGTCGACTTTGATAATATGGGATTTTATTTTATTTGACGATATTATGCAATATGAGAACAAATTGAAGAACGAGAGCGAGAACCTCAACAAACTATATCAGGATTTATGTAATTACAAAACCTCTCGTGATTAGATTTATGAAGGTAACTTTATTTGTTAGTCCCTTAAGTTTTTGAGTATTTTTCAATAAGCTAGTGGTACAATTGATTTGGTTATGTTGGTAATCTATTTTTGCATAGATGAGTTTCGTAAGTTCCGAGCCAAGAAGCAAAATTTCATGGCATAACTTGTCGAATTAAGAACGAAGGAGAATGATAAGCTGGCAATAATTCATGATTAAATTGAGCGATTGAATGAGAATGTCAAAAGGAAGATAATGGTAATTTAATGGTTCTAGATATGGCTAGCACTTTTGGAGTTGCTTGATGCGTAACATTTGGACATTTTTTTTATCCCAAAATGCAGGTCCTTGACGATTGTAGGACTTTGGTGACGTTGCAGGCGACAATGTCAGATGAAGAAAGGCATCGGGCATTAATGTTTGTGGAAGAAGAGGGTCAAGATCGCACAACCACAACAACGACATCATCTTAAGTCTCGCTCTCACTGCTCATGGTGTAAAGCTGATTAGTTGTTGATTTAAGAGAACCGTTCGGCTTCATTTTGATCAGGTTGTAAATGCCATCGCCTCTGATTTTTGCTTGTTTTTAGAACATTTAGACGATTTGGCATATGCCATGACTACTTTAGCTTGTGTAAGGATTTGATTTCTACTAAAATACAATTTTTTGTTTGATGACTTTATTATGGTTGTTGTGAAAGTGGAATGCGAATTTACCTGTGTAAACGAGACTTGGTTAAGGGCTCAAAGTGGGAAACAAAATCAATTCTTACATGTGCAAAATTGTAGTGTTCTTAAAAGCCTTTCACATTCGTTCTATAAGTTCACGCGAGAGATAACTAAATGTGTCTTTGGGCTTACTAGCAGGAGCTTGCACAGGCGACGATGTCTAGTGCTTGTGGAACCAAACACTTTAATTCCAAAAGGAGTCGAATCTTCGGATGCCTCTACTTATAATTATAAGTAATCCAATTGATGATCCATGTGCGCTGGATGTGATTTCATTCTACTTAACATTAATATACACTTGCTTGTACGCATTTTCTGTATGAGAGAATTTTCTTGGGCAAAATTCACTTGCGCCAATGATTTTTTTCTTTCTCAAGTTTTTTTTCTTCTTATTTTTGTTTTTGGTCTTCAGAGAGAGAGAGAGATAATCACATATCGGTTTATATAACCTCACTGTGCTGTATCTCTAACTACTAATTTATTCTCCAACCCAATCATTTTGCTTTGAAATTTAGTGTATGACGTTCTTCAGTATAAACTTCTTAGCACCTCACCTTGTTGTTGGAGGTCAAGAAATTTGCAATGGCAAATATGCCCTTCTATTAGTAGATCACAAAGAGAGATAATCACATATCGGTTTATATAACCTCACTGTGCTGCATCTCTGACTACTAATTTATTCTCCAACCCAATCATTAATTGCTCATTTTGATGAGGTTCTTCAGTATAAACTTCTCAGCACCTCACCTTGTTGTTGGAGGTCAAGAAACTTGCAATAGCAAATATGCGCTTCTATCAGTAGATCACAACGGCGTCCTTGAAATAGGTTGAAATCAAGTGGAATTAAGTGGGCAAAATCAGATAATCAAATTTGACTCAATTCAAATACTCAAAATGAACGCTCATAAACAAACAAAGTGTAAAGAGAGTGAAGTATAGTTGCCTAGAAGATAACAGGCATGCAATCTAGCTTAAAATATCAGTGGTGTCTTTATAGTCTTGGTAGATTGCATAGCAACCTGCCTTAATAATTAACAATTTGATCTAGCTTAAAATACCCCATATGTATGTATTCATAACTGGAAATTTAAATGAGCACAAAGATGGATAATTACTCGAACAAAGCTTCAAAAGAATTAGAGAGAGAGAGAGAGAGAGAGAACCATTATGAAAAATACAAATAGAAGAAGTCTCGAAAGCTCTAACAATGATGTTATTCATAACATGCAACAGAATTGAGGGGCGCAAAATCACAAGCAAGAGAATAGAGAGGGGTCATGCTGCTCTCGACATCACTCCACGAGGAGGGGAGGGGGGAGAGAATGGGCTAGGAAAGAGAGCCTGAATTGAATATGGGGACAAATCAAAAGAAAGAAATCCCTTATGGATTGCAAAACATATCAATTTTTTTTCTCTCTCTCTCTTTTCACCCATTTTGCAGCACTTCAATTTTTTTTTTATCAAGCATGCATTATTGTTATCACAATTCCTTTGGGAGGAAGGCAGGTTTCAAACAACCCCACTTGTTATGTTACTTGCAAAACGACATACATTGAATTGATATAAACCTTCCAGCCCATCGCATGTGTTGATGTATCAAGACTGCACGTGCTGTTTTTCTCTTTTTTGTTTTGTTTAGTCAGTTTGTTGGTGTCCTGTTTTTTAGGAGTTGGTTAGTCAATGTTATCTCCTAGGAGCAGTTAGCTACACGTATCTTAGATATTCTGATATGTTGCTGATTTTGTGGATCAAGCAAGCCGTTAGTCGGCGACGTGGGTTTGTGGTTACGTTCTAGTATGTATTTTTGAACCTTTTTTTTTTTTTCAGTTTTTCTGTACACGACGCTCCGCTTCTCTTTTTGTAAACTTGTTCTCTGCTTCTGCTGTAAACTCCTTTTTCAGTTCTTTTTGCTGTCTACGTGTTCTCTATTCTTTTCAAAAAAAGAAAAGAAAACAACACTGGTATCAGAGCCCTCTTGATCTTAAGGGGCTATGAGTGACTTGTGAGATTGATTGAGAGGTGTGTCTGCATCCATAGAAGTTAAAAGCAAGATGAAGGCAGGATCGAGTGGTTTTTCAGCAATGGCTCCGCCAGCGTTTGATGAAGAAAATTATCAAGCCTGGGCAGTGAGAATGCGAGCCTATCTAGAGGGTTGTAATTTTTGGGAAGCTGTGGAACAAGATTATGAAGTTGCTCCCCTTCCCGACAATCCAACCATCAATCAAATCAAGTTTCACAAGGAGAGGACGACAAGGAAAGCAAAGGCAAAGTCTTGTTTTTATGCTGCTGTCTCGTTTGCCATTTTCAGCAGAATTATGGCTTGTGAATCAGCCAAAGCTATTTGGGACTTCCTCAAAGTTGAGTATCAAGGAGATGAGAGGATCGAAGCATGAAGGGGCTAAATCTGATCACGAAAATTCGAGAGACTGCATGAAGGAGTCTCGAGACAATTAAGGAGTATTCGGTAAGTTGATAAGCATTGCAAATCAGGCAAGAGTTCTAGGCACCGACCTCTCGATAATAGGCCGTCTGCGAAGATTCTTGTCTCCTTGCCCGAAAGGTTTGAGGCAACCATTGCCTCTTTGGAGAATACTAAAGATTTGTCTCGAGATCAAGTTGGCGGGAATTGCTAAGTGCTTTGCAAGCACAAGAGCGAGGAGGTTAATGAGGGTGGAAGGAAGTATAGAAGGAGCTTTGCCGGCCAAAGAACAGCAGAATGTAGGAGGAAAAGTTAACAAGTGGAAAGGGATGAAAGGAATTGGCGTAGTGGTTCGAAGCTCTGCGGGAGAGAATAGTGCGAGCAATTCCAAGAACAATTGGGGAAGATATTCCTCATGTCAACATTGTGGAAAAAGAATCATCCACATTTTAGGTGTTGGAAGAGACCGATGTAAGGTGCAGAAAGTGTCATAAGCTTGGACACATTGAGAAGTTACGCAAAGAGAAGAGAGATCAGCGAGCGGGGTGAGGCACATGCCGTAGTTCAGCAAGAGGTAGATCAACTGTTTGTTGCCTCTTGTTTCTCCTCTAGTACTCCATGTGATAGTTGGCTTGTTGATAGTGGTTGCACAAATCATATGACAAGTGATGAAACGCTGTTTATAAACCTTGACAAGTCGTTGAAGTCAAGAGTGAGGATTGGGAATGGGGAGTACTTAGAAGTGAAAGGTAAAGGGACTGTAGCAATGGAGAGTTGTGCTGGAACTAAGCTGATTTCTGATGTGATGTATGTGCCTAAAATTGATCAGAATTTGCTGAGTGTGGGGCAGTTCGTAGAAAATGGATTTAATGTGATATTTGAAGAGGAGAAGTGTTTGATCTTTGACTCCAATGGTCAAGAGTTGTTCAAGATAAAAATGCAACATAAAAGTTTTTCTTTGAATCCTCTTGAGAAGGAGCAAATAGCATTCAAGTGTCGGGCTAATGATTTAGAATTATGACACAAGAGGTTGGGGCACTTTCATCATAAAGACGTGTTGTTCATGCAGAGGAATAAAATGGCAACCGGGTTACCAAACTTGGAGGAGCAGATCACAAGGTGCAAAGCTTGTTTGCTAGGCAAGCAGACAAGACTTCCCCTCAAGAAATCCATTTGGAGAGCGATAGAGAAGCTGCAGCTGATTCATACGGATCTATGTGGTCCACAAGTGACTCCTTCACTAAATGGCAGCAGGTATTTCATTATTTTCATTGATGATTATACTAGAATGTGCTGGATTTACATTATGAAGCAGAAGTCAGAAGTTGCTGAGGTATTTTAGAAGTTTAAGAGATGGGTTGAGAACCAAAGTGGCTGCAAGATTCAGGTCATTAGATCTGATAATGGAACAAAATACACTTCACGAGTTTAAATCTTTCGTGAAGAGGCTGGAATTGAGCATCGCTTACTTTGCTCCTTACTCTCCACAGCAAAAATGGAGTTAGAGAGGAAGAATAGAACCATTATGGAGATGACTAGGTGTTTGCTTTATGAGAAGAGTCTACCAAAAGAGTTTTGGGCAGAAGCAGCAAGCACAACAGTTTTTCTACTGAATAGATTACCTACGAGGGTATTGGAGATGAAGACACCCTTTGAAGCCTGGTTTGATGTCAAGTCAATTCTAAGAAATTTGAAGGTGTTTGGCTGTTTGTGTTTTTCTCATATTCCACATGTCAAGAGAGACAAGTTGGGAGAGAAAGCTGAACCTGGGATCTTTGTTGGCTACGCTTAGTATCAAAAGCTTACAGGATCTATCAACCACAGACAGGGAAGGTGATCACTAACAGGGATGTTCAGTTCCTAGAAGATGAGAAATGGGATTGGACAAATGAGCCACAAGGCAAGCACAAAGAGGTCTCATTGGAACGTGACGAACTGGTGGATGATGTTCCAGTTAGAGGTACCAGATCTTTGACTGATATATATCAAAGGTGTAGTGTGGCTGTTTTGGAACCTGCAGGTTATCAGGAAGCTAAAAGCGATCAGAGGTGGATGAATGCAATGAAGGAAGAGTTGGCTATGATAGAAAAGAACCGAACATGGGAGCTATTGGAGAGGCCTGAAGATAGGAAGGTGATTGGAGTAAAATGGGTTTTCAATACCAAATTTAATCCCGATGGCTCGGTGAATAAGCATAAGGCCAGGTTGGTGGTGAAGGGATATGCACGAGTTTGGGAGTTGATTTCTTAGAAACCTTTGCTCCCCGTGGCAAGACTTGATACAATTAGAATGATTCTTGCTTTGGCAGCTCAACAAAGGATGGAAGGTATATCAGTTAGATGTGAAATCTGCATTGTTGAATGGAGTGTTGCAGGTGGAGATTTATGTTGAGCAGCCAGAAGGCTTTGTCACACCAGGCCAGGAGGAGAAAGTTTATTTGCGAGAAAGGCTCTCTATGGCTTGAGGCAAGCTCCCAGAGCATGGTATAGTAAGATGGATGGGCACTTGTTGAGTTTAGGTTTCAAGAAAAGTCTTAGTGAATCCACTCTATATGTCAAGAAGTTAGTATCTGACTTAGTGGTGGTGTCTCTTTATGTGGATGATATGCTGGTGACGGGGAGTAATAGTGCTCAGATTACTGCATTTAAGCAAGAGATGATAAAGATGTTCGAAGTGACTGATCTTGGTGAGATGTCATATTTTTTAGGAATGGAAGTTAGGCAGACTCAGAATGAATTTTTTATCTGTCAAAAGAAGTATTTGAAGGAGATCCTAAGGAGATTCAACATGGAGGAGTGCAAGAGTGTGAGTACTCCAATGGGTCATAAGGAAAAGCTTCAAAAGGAGGATGGATCAGCACCTGCAAATGAAAGAGTTTATAGAAGTTTGATTGGCTATCTTATGTATCTCACTGCAACTAGGCCAGACATCATGTTTCCTGTAAGTGTCTTATCTAGATTTCTCAATTGTGCAAGTGAGTTGCATATGGTAGCTGCAAAGAGGGTATTGAGGTACTTGAGAGGTACTCTTTCATATGGGATTAAGTTTTGTAAAGTTCAGGAGTTTAAATTGTAGGGGTATTCTGATAGTAACTGGGCAGGATCAATGGATGATATGAGGAGCACTTCAGGTTATTGCTTTACATTTGGGTCGGCATGTTTTTCTTGGTATTCAAAGCATGAAATAGTGGCTCAATCAACTGCAAAAGCTGAGTTCATTGCAGCTACTACAGCTGTGAATCAAGCATTATGGTTGAAGAAGCTAATGGATGATCTACATATGCAGCAAGAAGAAGATATAGAAGTGTTTGTGGATAATCAAGCTACTTTAGCCATTTCACAAAATCCGGTATTTCATGGAAGAACAAAGCATTTTAAGGTCAAGTTTTACTTCTTGAGAGAAGTGCAAAAGGCTGAAGAGGTGAAACTGGTGTACTGCAATTCAGAAAACCAGATTGCAGATATATTCACGACGTCATTTCATGTTGGTCGATTTGAACTTCTCAGGGCAAAGCTAGGAGTGTGCAGTACTTGATCCAGGAGGAGAGTATTGATGTATCAAGACTGCACGTGCTGTTTTTCTCTTTTTTGTTTTGTTTAGTCAGTTTGTTGGTGTCCTGTTTTTTAGGAGTTGGTTAGTCAATGTTATCTCCTAGGAGCAGTTAGCTGCACGTATCTTAGATATTCTGATCTGTTGCTGATTTTGTGGATCAAGCAAGCCGTTAGTCGGCGACGTGGGTTTGTGGTTACGTTCTAGTATGTATTTTTGAACTTCTTTTTTTTTTTTCAGCTGTACACGACGCTCTGCTTCTGCTGTAAACTTGTTCTCTGCTTCTGCTGTAAACTCCTTTTTCAGTTCTTTTTGCTGTCTACGTGTTCTCTGTTCTTTTCAAAAAAGAAAGAAAACAACAGCATGGACCGATCAAATACAGATAAGCACAAGCCCTATCGAACAAAGCACAGAGCGTCCTTAAGGCAGGGACTGCACTTGCACGTATTTGCCTGGTGTGGCTTGAAGAGCATTTTGTTTACAGCAAAAACACAAGCATCACCTGAGTATGACCACTCAAAGATCTGAAGTAAATTACAATCCTTTTGACCCGCCTCTTAAATACGACTACTCTAGGAACACAAAGCAAGACATGCAGAGCATGCACAACACCAAGAACCGGACAGCCTTATAATCTCCGCAGCTCACTCTGTTTGATTAGTACACACACATTTCAGGATTTGCAAGGGGATCAAGACACAAGCTCTTCAGCTGCACCCGGCCCGAGGATTTAGTTTACACCTTTTTACAAACGCAAAGACTAGTGGTACTGGTTATGCTTGAATAACCTGCTGTACATTTACTTTTCGATTATGTAACAACCGAGTAAGGTTACAGCGCAGCAGATATAAAAAGTGTAGAACTTTTCACAGTGCAGAAGACATGGAATCTACCACATTTTTATCATTTTCTTAATTCTAATACTTCTCCAAAAGCAATTACAACAGCAGCTAAACACTGTAGTATGATGCTCTCTACTCTTACATGAGAGTTCAAGAAAAAATATTTAGTCTCTCACTTCCATTTCCTCTACCTTGTACAACAGTCGCAATACAGCAGACTCAGCTATAATCAATTCATACGCCATCAAACTCCTACAGCTCCTCAAAGTCTCGCAAAATCCCATACTAAATGACCGACCGCACAAGTGACAAACGCTCACGATGAACCCATCGTCGAAAAAATCCAAAACCTTGTCGAAGACAAGGAAGAGAAGACGACGCGATTCAATTCAATTACCTTCAAACGATTCGAGTAAGGCGTACCCTAGAACTGGTGCAGGAGGGTCCAATTCGACAGTGAGAACAAACTCACCGGCAGCGAGGAGCTTCCTGGTGAGGCTACCGGCGTCGGCAACGATCTCGAAGATGACGTCAGGCGGTTGCAGGGTTGTGCGTGCGCTCGAGTTCTTAGTAGAGATTTCCATTTTATTGAGACGTGTACATTATTGAGATGATATATAATAATCAGAATTAGAATATTATAAAAGTAAGTGTTTGCCTAAACTCATTATTTTCCTCTTGTTGATTTGCTTCCTCACTTAAAGCTGAGCTGGTGATAAGATATTTTCTAGGATTTCTAGTATAGTCTCTTGATTTGATGGATATCAATGCCAACGCCGTGTTGTACGACATCTACTTTGATTCGAATTTTCCTTTCCAAAGATCGATTAAACGACACAACTCCTAAAAAACTATTCTTTAACTCACTTCCATGATTTAGGTTGCCCGAATAATGTGGGATTATTTTGATAATAGAAGGCTCGCCCAAGTCACTTAATCAACCTGCATAAAAAGGTGTTGGCCCTATAAAGGGTTATTCATAAAGTTTCGATATGAAATTGATCGCTTATAATTATGGCATCAAACATTTTAACATTGCATGTCGCCCAATTTATTTTCCAAGCAACACCATTCATAGATATTTCACAAGTTGAGAATTAGGGTTAAAATAGTCCTGGACTTGCCCGGGCATTAAATTCCATTTTCACAAGGATTGAAGCTACTTTGCTCAATCTCAAAATAGAGTAAAGTCATTGAAGAAGCAAACATGAAACTAGGGAAGGGAGGTGAATAAAATTTTGCTCACTTCCTTCTCTTTTTAGGAGGGTAAATAAAATTATCTTTTGAAGGAGAGAGAGATTCATGCCTTACTCGAATCGTTTGAAAGTAATTGAATAGAATCGCGTCGTCTTCATTGTATGTCGTTTTGCAAGTAACAGAACAAGTGGGGTTGTTTGAAACCCGCCTTCCTCCCAAAGGAATTATGATAACAATAATTCATGCTTGATCAAGCAAATTGAAGTGCTGCAAACTGGGTGAAGAGATAGAGTAAAAATTGATAAGTTTGCCAATCCATAAGGGATTTTTTTCTTTTGATTTTTCCCCATATTCAATTCAGGCTCTCCTTCCTGGCCCATCCTCCCCCGGCCCCCAACAACCCCCGCACGCGCGCGTGGAGTGATGTTGAGGGTAGCACGACCCCTCTCCATTCTGCTGCCTATGAATTTGTCTCATAAGTGGGTAAACCCCTCAATTCTGTTGCATGTCATGAATAACATCATTGTTAGAGCTTTCCAGACATCTTCTATTTGTATTTTTCACATTGGTTGATTTTTTTCATGTGACTTCAAATTGAGTGTTAGAAACAAGACGATTGATGAGAATGTGCAACACATAACTTAAATGACGCCTACACGTGTGTTATGTGCATGTGTAAAAAACTTGTCAATTGGCAGCCACTAAGCACATGATTAGGCGGTAGGGGTACAGGCGAGGAAGGTGACCCAAAATCAAATTTCGAGAAAAATAAAATAAAAAACTTATCGATCCCCAGACATCGTGATTCTCTCTCTCTCTCTTTTCACCCAGTTTGCAACACTTGATCAGGTTCAAAGAAAAATGAGAATTCTGTTGAAGTTCCGTTCGAGTAATTATCCATCTTTGTGCTCATTTAACTTTCCAGTCATGAATACATACATATGGGTATCTTAAGCTAGATCAAATTGTTAATTTTTACGGCAAGTTTATGCAATCTACCAAAACTATAAAGACACCACTGATATTTTAAGTTAGATTGCTTGCCCATTATCTTCTAGGCAACTGTACTTTGCTCTCTTTTCTCTTTGTTTGTGTGTGTATGGGTGTTCAATTTGAGTATTTGAATCGAGTCAAGTTCGATTATCTGATTTTGTCCACTCAACTCGACTTGATT
Organism: Eucalyptus grandis; assembly: GCF_016545825.1. Taxonomy (NCBI): domain Eukaryota; kingdom Viridiplantae; phylum Streptophyta; class Magnoliopsida; order Myrtales; family Myrtaceae; genus Eucalyptus; species Eucalyptus grandis. The sequence goes on along the minus strand of NC_052613.1, from coordinate 44,652,388 downwards.
TTAACCTATTTGAAGGACTCCATTGTGATCCACTGATAGAAGGGCATATCTGCCGTTGCAGGTTTCTTGACGCAACAACAAGGTGAGGTGCTAAGAAGTTTATACTGAAGAACCTCATACACTAAATTCCAAAGCAAAACGAGCAACTAAATAATTGGATTGGAGAAGAATTATTAGTCAGAAATGCAGCATGATGAGGTTATTTGGCAAGTCATTCGGCACAACCATTGTAGATATATGGCCAAGTGAGTCGATTAACCGGAAGTGATCTAACCATATCATATTACTTCTCCTTGACAATTTGGGCAAGAATTACCTTAATTTGGTCTTGTAGGATTACCACTGGAATATTTTGTTGAAATGAATACAACGTAACGGGGATTTGTAATAGGAACTCCTGCCCTCTAGCTAACAGCCGTTATGATACTATGTTCTAACTGTTATCATGACAGTGCTTTTTTTTTTCTTTTTCTTTTTTTCAGTTCTGCCATGTCTATCAAAATCCCTAACAGTAAATGGTATCAACAAACTGATTTTGACATGAGATTTCCAGTTCCAAAGTTATTTTAATAGCTTCGGGTCAGCAATTTATTGCATTCTGTTTTGATTTTAAAGTAATTCCAAGTATATGTTTTCTTTGTCTACTATGCAGATGTCTTTTACTTGGTATATGAAATCAATAGAAAGGGCTCAGATGCCTGACGAATTGTGGGAAAGAGTGAGGCTGCCGAGAAATTATGAGAAGGTCCTTGAGATTATTGATGAGCATCTAGTATTGGCAATTTAGCTTTGCAGTGAAAAAGGTTACTTTGCTTTGTTCTGGCATTTCACTAATTGCTTCAAATCCTCTGTTGGCAGATGTATTGGCCAAAGTTTCTTGTTCATGAGACCAAGCAAAGGTTGACCAAAAAGACTCAAATGCGCATCCGAATGAGGAAGGTTGCTCTGAAAACTAGGTTCAAAACCCTTCATGCATTCAGCTGCTCTATCATACAACGTGTTTTCATGATAAACCTTATCTCTTAATCTTCTGTTTTGCTATTTGATGGCACTTGTCAGTTTGATCAGTAACATGGCGATTATAGTTGTGTCATCTAGAATTTGCCGTTGCTCTTTGCTTTTACCTTTGGATGTTGTTGCCTCAGATGTGAATGTAAAAGAACTATTTGTTCAGGTGAATGCTTTTGTGTTAGATTTGGGAATATGAATCTCTTGTCAAACAATTTTATCTTAGCAGCAAATATCTCTAGGTTCCTCTATAGTTCCCTTAGTAAGGTTTCACTACAACTCTCTTAAGTTGATTTCAGCAGTATGTTTATTTTCTCCAAAGTTTCTATACTGTTCATATCTTATGTGTTGGCTTATGTGTATCATGATTGTAAAATCGCAATTCACAATGTCATAGCATTTGCATTTGTGAAACCTCCTTGTTCAAGAACACGCACTGGACATTGCTATCATGACCAATGTCTGGACTGGTCCTTCAGGGCATCTCCTCTGTTTCAGCTTTATACTTAAACGTGCCTTTCTTTTATAATAGGGAAAAGATCATGATGACACCGAGGAAAGGAAAAGAAGAGAGAGGCTAGAAGGAGGAAAAAGCAGAAAAGGCAGCAGTTTTGCATAAGGTTTGTTGGGTTCACCTTTACAACCATGGAAATGCTTCACCCATTATATCATCCAAGATTTTTACTTAGTGTTGGCTCTGCTGCAGAGTGTTGATAAAGAGCTATTAGAATGCCTAAGGAAAGGAGTGTGTGGTGATATCTACAATTGTCCATCAAAGAGTATGGAAAAGTCCTTGAGATGGATACGTTGCAGGCTGCCTATGAAGATGAAGAGGAGGTATACTAAATGAACCCATGTTATTTCTGTTGTTTGAGGAGGAACATGTGGCTCTGCTAGAACAGTATTTCTGTATGAAATATGTAGAAGTTTTGCTTCTTGCTAGAGTTCATCATCTGATGATTTTATGCAATCTTGATTCTGGAATTAGAAGGAGCCTCAGATAGAGTATGTGGAAGGTTACGTTGAACTTGAGGAAGAACTAGAAGATGATATTCAAGATTTTTATGGTCTTGATATGAATAGAGTTTGTGCAATTGGTGACAATGATGAAGGTTCTTTCTGTACATAGACACATATGAGCTGTTAACTTGTTTTTCCGTTCTTTATGGTTTCTTGCTGTATTTACGTTATGCTTTTCTTCATTCCCTTTAAAATCACGCGAGACAAGAAGCTTCTAGAGGACTTATGTGCTTCCTGGATCCAAGTAGTGGAGCTAATGAGTTTTGGTTCAGATGAAGACGGTGACAGTGATGGTGATGAAGATGATGACGTGGAAGCTGATCGGAAGAGAGGAAGAAAGGAATCCTCCTTGGCTTTGAGAAATGTTGAGAAAGGTGATGCAGGTTCTAAGCCCAAGAAAAGAGCCAAGGTTCTCATTGAGGTGAGTACATGATTTTAAATTTTCAGATCTGCTGTCAATATGAACTTTGCGTGTGATAAGCATGTGCTGTGTATTAGTAGTGACAAATTCAGCTTTGCAAAGGAAGGAATGAGAATTTTCTATTAGTATTGACAAATTTATAGTTCAGCCTTGTTTTATACATGGAAATCACTTTGTGCAGAAGTGGTGGGTAGTCTTGAATACTAGAGTGGCATCGTGCCGTGACCAACCTACATCCTCTTCCGATGCTTTCTCATCAGTCATATACACATCATGATTGTGGTTGAGTCTTCGTTTTTTTCTGTGTTGTCTCCTTCTTTAGCAGAAATGAAAGCTTTTCAGGTTATGATTCCAATAATTTTGATGACATCCTCTTTCCTGAGGACCGAAGTGGCAAAGGGACTTAAACCCACTCCTTCGAGACTGTCTTGATAGGATCATGCCATGCACATGTGACTGGATGGGCTACTTTTTCAATGCTGACGTCTAGTGAAGGATGCGAGGGATGGTGCTTACTACTGTTCTGTGCAAAAATAGCTTTGATAGTTTATGGTGCAGTAGCAGAATTTCTGGTCAAGTTGACTTTGATTAGGCTGTAGTAACTTTGATTAGGCTATTGAGAGGTGCATGTTGTGACGTTTTACGCTGGGGTCTCCTTCGATCTCATCTGGTGGGCTGGGATGGCACAATTCACATATCTTAGGATGTTTTCCCATTGCACGAACCAGCGCAGGTGGGGCTCTCCATTTGGAGTTTTGAGGGGGATGAGAAACGAAGGAGAGAAAGGGGGGCGGTTAAGCACATACCATGTGGTCAGAATAGTAAAATGATTATAGTTATGGTTATCTGACTTGGATGGGAAATTGTTTTCTTCAGTTCATCATGGAAATGGCATGTTCCTTTCAGGGTTCGTATTGAATTGGTGCGGTGTTGGTCCAGGAATACTAACCCCACTGTAAGCAGTAAATGCCCACGCAGCATTTAATTAATTTTTCTGACTTCTTTGAGATTTCTGCCTGACATTTCACAATGCATATTCTTTCAAACGACAACAACGACAATAATAACAAAAACTGAATATTATTTCTGTGCTTGTGCTTTATATTATCCTTTGCACCATTTCTAGAAAATTATCATGCCGATATTAGTGTCTGAAACCCATTCTTTTGATTGGCGGGTTGAGCATGAGAAGGCTAATGAAAGACAAATTGCAGTTCACAGAGGACTTGCACCGTTCCGTTTTGCTTTGTTTCGCTTGGTAAGCCAGATGGGGGTGGCTGTCTCGTCTTCGAAAGTGTATATCATGCTTTTCACGGGTGACACATAAAAAGTTACCACAATGTTCTGAGAACCAGCATCCAGTGGACGCATGTTGCGGCGATAGTTTCCTACTGACCTACGTTTTTTCCCCTTGGCTTCAATTAGATCGGTTGAGAACTATGCTGTTCCTTTTCTCTTGACCTTCTGTTCAAAATCAGTCTTGCGCATTTTATCTGAATTCAATTAGATAGGTTGAGAACTATCACAGTAATTTAGAAAGATGCAATGAACGTCCTCCGACCATTTCGACAAAATGAATTCGTTGATGTGGACATAAGGATGTTAGTTTTGTCGTTAAGTAGTATTTTGTATTTGTGGAAGGGATTGAAATAGTTCATGTTCTAATCTAAGAAGTTAAATGAGTCCCCATACCGAAAAAAGTTCCATGTACATTTTCTGCGACAGAATCATCAAATCTAGAACTGAAGTAGTGGACAAGGAAACCAGTATACTGTTTGTCCAAATAAGCATTTTGTATCCATGTCGCACTCATGAAATAACTTGACGAATTTTCCCTAAGAAATACGAGGATTGTCTTGAATCAAAAGAAAATAAATTGACAAGGACGTTACTGAATTTCAAACAATGAGTGTAAGAACCAGATTGATGTGATTCCCTACCAAAAGACAGCATTTTATCAAGATATTACCTTATAAATTAACGTGCGAACACGAATTCCCCATCTTAACGGGGGTAATTGGTCCCATGAACGGTTATGGAAGCCTATTGATACTAGGCAAGTGATGCATATATTGCCCCAGTGGCCACCTTTCCAACTTGGAAAGAGAATGTGGGGATTCAAATCTCCATCTTCTCAGGAGATATTGGAATGGGGATGATTTCATTTTAGGAGTGGGTTTCGACTCCTGCAAAGAGGTAAGGCAAAAGTCTGAGAGTGAATGTTAGAGTAGGATTAGAGTATGACCGATAAAAAAAAAGAAGTAATGTCTATATTGATGACCATCAATCAATGTGGGGGAGACATTACCACTTTGCTCAAAGTATTTTGGATTAAAAAAAATTAATAATTTTCTTGACAATAACACAATTACTTTCGATAATTGAGTAATTGTCGGTGAAAGTTTGAGTTCGGGTTCGATTTGGTGCCTCTCTTTTTCTGAAATGATTGATTCTCTTGTTGGAAAGAGCTTTGTTATTTTGGACTTCCGTGACATTGCTATTTGCAGATAGTCCAATTAGAAAAACTCTGCGTCATCAAACCAGTGGCCTCTTTTCCACTATTGACGACTTTCTAAAGGAAAGATGCATAGTGAATACCTACGCTGTACATTTAAACCAATAATTCTATTCCGATTAAAAATGTACATTAAGATAAAGTTATGATTTTTTGTGATTTTACTTAACCTTTTCCTTTGTTAGCATTTCAAACATTACTTTTAGTCAATATCTAACACTCCCTGTGACATACCCACACCATGGTGGGCGAGTTGGTTAGGGCACACACTGGCCACACGAAAGGCCCACGAAAGGCCAGGGTTCGATTTCCTGACTCGTCATGTTGCTACTCGTCATGTTGCGTGACTTAACTGGTGGCTATAAGTAGGAATATTAAAAATCATTGGCGAGTAATTTTTGCCCAAGCAAATTCTCTCTTGCAAGAAAATGCGTACAAGCAAGTGTATGCAGAAGCATTCGAAGATCCGACTCTTGGTGGTTGCCGGCTGTGATATAAGTAGGAATATTAAAAATCATTGGCGCGAGTGATTTTTGCCCAAGCAAATTCTCTCTTGCAAGAAAATGCGTACAAGCAAGTGTATGCAGAGGCATCCGAAGATCCAACTCCTTTTGGAACTAAAGTGTTTGGTGTCGCAAGCACTGGGCAGCGTTGCCTGTACAAGCTCCTACCAATAAGCCCAAAGATATATTTGGTTATCTCTTGTGAACCTATAGAATGAATGTGGAAGGCTTTAGGAACACTACGATCTCGCACGTGTAGCAATTGGTTTTATTTTCCACTTTGAGCCCTTGACCAACCCTCAATCCCCAAATAAAAATTACTACTCTAATTGAACCTTGAGTTTATACAGGCAAATTTGAATTCCACTTTCACAATAACCATAACAAAGTCATCAAACAAAAGATTGTGTTTTGAGTAGGAATCAAATCTTTAGACAAGCTAAAGAAGTCATGGCATAGGCCAGATCGTCTAAATGTTCCAAAAACAAGTAGAAATCAGAGGCAAGGGTATTTACAACCCAATCAAAATGAAGCCGAATGGTTCCCTTAAATTAACAACTAACCAGCTTTACATCAGTAATGAGGGCAGAACTTAAGATGCTGTTGTAGTTGTGATTGTGCGATCTTGACCCCCTTCTTCCACAAACATTGATGCCCGATGCCTTTCTTCATCTGACGCTTCAAACGTCACCAAAGTCCTACAATCCTCCAAGACCTGTATTTTGTGGAAAAAAAAATGTCCACATGTTACGTATCGAGCAACTCCAAAAGCACTAGCCATATCTAGAACTATTAAATTACCATCATCTTCTTTTTGACATTGTCATTCAATCGCTCAATTTGATCAGGAATTGTTGCCAGCTTATCCTTCTCCTTCTTTCTTAATTCGACAAGCTGTGTCATGAAATTTTGCTTCTCGGCTTGGAACTTACGAAACTCATCTATACAAAAATAGATGATCAACATAACTAAATCAATTGTACCACTAGCTTATTGGGAAAAACTCATAAACTTAAGAGACTAATAAATAAAGTTACCTCCATAAATCTCATCACCAGAGGTTTTGTAATTGCATAAATCTTGATATAGTTTGTTGAGATTCCCGCCCTCGTTCTTCAATTTGTTCTCGTATTGTATAACATCATTAAATCAAATAAAATCACGATATTATTGAAGTTAACTAATTCAATACAATTCATCGCTTACCTCTGTAGCACGGTGTCGAAATTCCTCCAGCATTTGTTGTCTAAAGGAAAAAAAAAAAACCCTATTCATCATATATAAACATTATATTGAAGCAAAAGTGGTTACATGTATCACTTGTTAAATTTACCCGTTCGACTCAATCTCCGAGCCCACTTGATCAATCTTGGCCTTAAGATCAGCCATCTCACTGCAAAATGAGAGAGTTCAATAAAACAATAAAATAGAACATGAATCAACTTAATTAATTAAACGAATTCATCTTGATTAAATATTGATATTCCAACGTTATTCAGTTATATAAACGATAAATAGTCTAGTAAGTTGTGCAATATAGGATTACGAAATAACATGGATGCACGGAAAAATTATTACTCTTAACGAATTTCACTCATCTAAGAGCTTGACGTATTGAACAAAATCATGAAAACATATAAAAAAAAGAAAGAAGTCCAATTACCTCGAAAGTTGCTCATCTATTTTAAGTAGATATCGTCGGCATGCCTCTGCTGTGTTTTTTGCATTACTGCACACCACACGAGATCGAAAGTTTAAATCAGCAATTATAATTCAATCGACTTAAAGATATTCAAATCACTCACATCTTCATCCTCTTTACTACCCTCATGTAATGGTCATGATCGATGAATCGGTGCGGGATGGTGAACTCATCTTGAGACATTGTTATCACATGAGCTTTTCATTCCAAAACAACATATCGATTAGCGACTCATTTCCATGAGTAACTCAAATCATCAAAGACAAAGCCTTGAGATAGAAGACATAAAGCAACGTAACAGCTCAACCCAAAATCAGTGAATGCAAGCAACCCTAAACGAATGAGCAACAGAAAATGGTGTCATCATAAGACAAAATCTAGAAGACATAAAGCAGTGTAACAAATAAAGAGCAACCCAAAATCATGAATGCGAGCAACCTAAACGAATGAGGAGGCGATCAGTGAATTCCAACACTCGAAGACAGCTTTGAAACACCTGAAACCGCACTTTAGGGTTTGCGCGATTTGAATTTCGAAGGAGCAAGTTTATGCATGCGAATCAACAGAAGAGGTACCGCGACACGAATCGCCGGCGGTGAATTGTGATGGTGGCGATCGAAGAGGGAGCGGCCCTCCAAAGTCCGAACTAGAGCGGTATTTCGCGATTTTGCTGAGGCTTCTATTCCGTCGTTCTGGGTTTATTCGCCTCCGTCGAAAGTGGTGGCGTCTTTGTCAATTTCAACTTCAGGGGGGCGACGGGCACTGCGGTGTCCGGCCCATGGGCCCTCTTCATCGATACCGGGCCGGACGGATTGGACTGAATTAAATCACTTGATTCTAGACGGTTTCTTTTGGAACTGGGACGGAGGGAGATGAAGAAGAAGAGGGTTGTGTTCGTGGGCTGACGCGGTCCAAGCTTGTCGATTTCGGAACAATTTGAGCCTGATCAATGAGATTTGGCCCACCAATAGAGTTAATTGCTAGGTTCACCAACACCGCACAGAAGGCAAACCCCTCGGTTCTAATCTAATTATGCATGTAATTACGTCGCGACCGACTCAGCAAATATATCAACTGATTGGTAGCACTTTCGCAAATTATTCCTTTATCGTTTAAATAAAGATTTTAATCAACCCACGCCATCTTAATTGTCACGGCCCGTGTTTAGATAGTGATGGCCGGGTTCATGGAATTCAATAAGAATCCTTTCTCTATTTTATTCAAATGCATGAAAAAAAAATTAGATTTTCACATGTGATGAGCCAACAAGGCGAAATGTTGCTCGAGAACTCCTCAATATAAATCTTAGATCGAGATGAAGAGCACGTGGGAAAGCAGCCCGATATGCCATCCTCTTTGTTAATCTCTTAGTTATTAAATAATAGAATCGAATTAGAAAATCGGATGCTTTACCCGGACTAATACGACATCGTACACAAATTCCACACTATCAAGTAAAAGTCGAATTTAGAAAATCACGAAAATCTTGAACTGCTCAACAAGTGACTCGACCGTCCCACAAAGAATCATCCACCTTATCTTTTGAGGGGCTTATTAGCTACAAACCCTTTTAAATTTAAAAACTTATTATTTACAGTAGAATGAGTGAGCAACATGCACACTGCTCGGTTATGTAGAAAGAGAACCAAAAAGTATCATAACAGACACTCTTCAAACATATCAGAAAAGAAGAAGGTAGCAAGCACATGCTGAAGCTTACCATTCTGTCAATACTCAATATCATGAACAGTCTATGTTCCAGTATGATCATCATCCAGAACAACCACGGTCTTTGAACTGTTACGATTGAGTCTCTGTATGTCATCAACTGGATCAACTAGCCACTCAGGTGGAAGAGATTGCAAAATGACTTCTTTCATAAGCATAGGAAGTTTCCCTTGGACTTTGACACCGATCAGTGTCTCATACACCTATGTTGCACGATAGAAAATTAATCCAATTATACATTGTCTGGCCATTTGTTCAAAGTTATAATTTTTGAAATTTCGTTCGCTATGATAGAACAAGACAGAATCGTGCAAAGAACATCAGAGAGCTCATTATTGAAACTTTAGAGAATCTAAGTAGTAAATCCATAGTGGACTAAATTTTAAATATCTAAACAACTGCATGATCATAAGCTATGAGTGTAATATTAACACTTTGACGATTGCAAGAAAACTTATGGTAGTGAGGCCAAAGAATCCCTAAAATTGCAATCGAACTAGTTTTACCAGAACTAGTTTTACCAGTTCATTCACAAAGGGAGGTAATGTCATTTTTAGTAGTTCTAATCCTATTATTAAAGTATCTCACGTCACTTGTCTATGGAGTGCATATGGTCTTATAGTCATGTCGTCTCCTTCCACCTTATTGGCTTAAGCTTGTAGGTTTGATATTCTAACATAGCATTAGAGACAGGTTTCACCCCATATTTATTCCACATGTGAGGCTCCCCAACATCAATTTTACACACCGTTCTCAATTGCGTTCACACATGAAAGGGGTATTAAAGTACCCTCTGATCAGCTCGGCATCATCGTCTTCATCACCGTCAGCGTCTTCATCTGAACCAAAACTAATTAGCTCCACTTCTTGGATCCAGGAAGCATATAAGTCCTCTAGGGGCTTCTCGTCTCGCATCTGAACCAAAACTAATTTGCTCCACTTCTTGGATCCAGGAAGCACATAAGTCCTCTAGGAGCTTCTCGTCTCGCGTGATTTTTAAGGGAATGAAGAAAAGCAAAATGTAAATGCAGCAAGAAACCATAAAGAACGGGAAAAAAAAAATAATACGGCTCTTGAAAAATGTGTCTATGCATAGAAAGAACCTTCCCCATTGTCGCCAATATTGCACGAACTCTATTCATATCAAGACCATCAAAATCTTCAATATCATCTTCTAGTTCTTCCTCAAGTTCATCGTAACCTTCCACATACTTTATCTGAGGTTCCTGCTAATTCCAGGATAACGATAGCATAAAATCATCAATCGATGAACTCTAGCAAGAAGCAAAACTTCTACATATTTCATAGAGAAATACGTTCTAACAGAGCCACGTGTTCCTTTTCAAACAACAAAAGTAACATGGGTCCATATAGTATAACTCCTCTTCATCTTCATAGGTAGCCTGCAACGTCTCCATCTCAAGGACTTTTTCGTACTCTTTGACGAGGTAATCGTAGATATCACCGTACACTCCTTTCCTTAGGCGTTCTAATAGCTCTTTATCAACACTCTGCAGCAGAGCCAAAAATCTTGGGTGATATAATGGCTGAAGCACTTCCAAGGTCGTAAAGGTGAACCCAACAAACCTTATCCAAAACTGCCGCCTTTTCTGCTTTTTCCTCCCTTCTAGCCTCTCTCTTCTTTTATTTCCTCGGTGTCGTCATGATCTTTTCCCTATTATAAAAGAAAGGCACGTTGAAGTATAAAGCTGAAAAAGAGGAGATGCCCCAAAGGACCAGTCCAGATATCAGTCATACCAATGTCCACTGTGTGTTCTTGAACAAGGAGGTTTCACAATACAAATGCAATGACCTTGTGAATTGCGATTTTACAATCATGATACACATACATAAGATAGGTACCGCACAGAAACTTCAGAGAAAATAAACATACTGCTGAAATCGACATAAGAGAGCTGTAGTGAAAACATACTAAGAAAACTATAGAGAAACCTAGAAATATTTGCTGCTAGGATAAAATTGTTTCACAAGAAACTTATATTGCCAAATCTGACACAAAAGCATTCACTTGAACAAATAGTTCTTTTACATTCACATCTGAGGCGACAACATCCAGAGTTAAAAGTAAAGAGCAATGACAAATTCTAGATGACCACTATAATCGCCATATTACCGATTAAATTGAGAAGTGCCATCAAATAGCAAAACAGAAAATTAAGAGATAAAGTTTATCATGAAAACACGTTCTATGATAGAGCAGCTGAATGCATGAAGGGTTTTGAACCTAGTTTTCAGAGCAAGCTTCCTCATTCGGATGCACATTTGAGTCATTTTGGTCAACCTTTGCTTGGTCTTATGAACAAGAAACTTCGGCCAATACATCTGCCAATGGAGGATTTGAAGCAATCAGTGAAATGCCAGAACAAAGCAAAGCAACCTGTTTCACTGCAAAGCTAAATTGCCAATACCAGATGCTTACCAATAATCTCAAGGGCCTTCTCACAATTTCTCGGCAACCTCACTCTTTCCCGCAATTTGTCAGGCATCTGAGCCCTATCTATTGATTTCAGATACAAGTAAAAGACATCTGCATAGTAGGAAAAAAAAAACATATACTTGGAGATTACTTTAAAATCAAAACGGAATGCAATCAGTTGGTGACCTGAAGCTATCAAAATAACTTTGGAACTGCAAATCTCACGTCAAAATCAGTTTGCTGATACCATTTACTATTAGGGATTTTGAAAGACATGGCAGAACTTAAGAAAAAAGAAAAAAGGAAAAAGCACTGTCATGATAACAGTTAGGACATAGTACCATCATGGTCATGGATAGTAGCATAACCGCAGTTATCTAGAGGGCAGGAACCCCTATTACAAATCCCTGTTACATTGTATTCATTTCAACAAAATATTCTAGTGGTAATCCTGCAAGATCAAATTACAAACAAATAAAGGTAATTCCTGCCCAAATTGTCAAGGAGAAGTAATATGATAAGGTGAGATCACTTAGGGTTAATCGACTCACTTGGCCATACAACTACAATGGTTGTGCTGAATGACTTGCCAAATAACCTCACTTTGCTGCATCTCTGACTAATAATTTATACTCCAACCCAATTATTAGTTGCTCATTTTGCTTTGGAATTTAGTGTATGAGGTTCTTCAGTATAAACTTCTCAGCACCTCACCTTGTTGTTGGAGGTCAAGAAACTTGCAAAGGCAGATATGCCCTTATATCAGTATATCACAACGGAGTCCTTGAAATAGGTTGAAATCAAGTGGAATTAAGTGGACAAAATCATATAATCGAATTTGACTTAATTCAAATACTCAAAATGAACACCCATACACAAACAAAGTGGAAAGAGATCGAAGTATAGTTGCCTAGAAGATAATAGGCATGCAATCTAGCTTAAAATATCAGTGGTGTCTTTATAATCTTGGTAGATTGCATAGCAACGTGCCTTAATAATTAACAATTTGATCTAGCTTAAAATACCCCATATGTATGTATTCATAATTGGAAATTTAAATGAGCACAAAGATGGATAATTACTTGAACGGAGCTTCAAAAGAATTCTCATTTTTCTTTGAACCTGATTGAGTGTTAAAAACTGGGTGAAGAGAGAGAGAGAGAGAGAGAATCGATATGTTTGGGGATCGATAAGTTTATTATTTTATTTTTCCCGAAATTCGATTTCGGGTCTCCTTCCCCGTCCGTTCCCCTACCGCCTGATCATGTGCTTAGCAGCTGCCAATTGACAAGTTTTTCACCCATGCACATGCCACACATGTAGGCATCATCCAAATTATTTGTTGCAAATTCTCATCAATCGTCTTGTTCATAACACTCAACTTGAAGTCACATGAAAAATATCAACCTTTGTGAAAAATACAAATAAAAGATATCTGGAAAGCTCTAACAATGATGTTATTCATGACATGCAACAGAATTGAGGGGTTTACCCACTTATCAGTGCAAAATCACAGGCAGGAGAATAGAGAGGGGTCGTGCTACCCCCGACATCACTCCACGAGGAAGGGAGGGGGGTGAGGATGGGTCAGGAAGGAGAGCCCGAATTGAATCCGGGGAAAAATCAAAAGAAAAAAATCCATTATGGATTGGCAAATATATCAATTTTTTCTCTATCTCTCTTTTTACCCAGTTTGCAGCACTTCAATTTTCTTGATCAAGCATGAATTATTGTTATCACAATTCCTTCGGGAGGAATCAATTTTCTTGATCAAGCATGAATTATTGTTATCACAATTCCTAAGGTGTTTGATGCCCCAAACGTACCTGAAGCTGAAGCTATATCCTTTTTGTACCAAATCTTCCTCTGTTTATATATAATATTGAAACTTATCACATCATACTGCAGATACTAAGTAAAATATCTAGAAGTCTATATCAAAATCTGTGAGAAAGTTGATACTGCATCTATATAGGGATTGGTGGATACCTGATTTAAGCATGATACTCACAGTATGGTTGACGTTGCCTGGAGATCCATAAACATGTTGAATACAAATTTTGTGCAGAGGAATTAAACAAAACGAAGCGGATATTGATAATTTTCCTCAGTAGGACTGGTATATTATTATTAGCTCCACTGTTATGTAGACGATGCACATTTATCAAGACCATCGCTCAATTTTGTCAGAAAGTTTAGCAAGAGCTCATCTGTCAATAGGATGAGACCGAGATATTCCATATATGTTAGACTTGACAAACACATGTTTTTTAGATAACACCAGGAGGCATCGCCGATGTGAAGGACTAAAGAAGTCTCTCCAACAAGGAAGGCAGGCAAAATGCTTTCTTTTGTTAATCTGCAATTTGATGTTACTCATTGTATTGACAGCTAGAGGCATATAATGAGCTCCCAAGCACTTCATTTCCTCACTCAGCAATGGACACTTCGTCACCCTTGTCATAGCTTGTCCTTAAGTTTCTTGTGCTTGACAACAAACCATTCATGGAATGACATGAGATACTTTCTCTATGCTGACCCAAAATATTTGTCAACTACATTGTCACCTTTGTGTATCAATTGCAAAATATATCGTAAGGGTAAGGCCTGAGTATCCTTTCTGCTGCTTCTATTTATGTTTAACCAATCGAATTTATATAATACAGCCTTATATGCTCTAAGAAACTTAATTGAGCATGGCATGCTATGGAAAGGTCATAGGACTTCATCAGGCTTGAAAAGAGATGTAACTAACGGAAGGTTATTTAGTGTTATTTCGAAAAACTTCAAATGGAATGAAATTTATCAACCACGGTGGTCATGAAGAAAAAAACATAACATTATCCAGTGCAATATGTTTTTTAACTACACATAATAGCAGTTTGGTTTAAGGCTAACAGTTTGTGGATATCGTGATTTTTATGAGGCCAAGAAGAAATCTAATCACAATATTTGAAAGCTGATTACCCAACATCATCTCCATTGAGTTCGCAATAATTTTCTTTTGATAAGTAAAAGAACTCTCTTGTAAAATGGTGTCCAGCGGATGCTAGCCCATGTAACATATCATGAACACAATTTATGTTATCAATGAGGTATAAGAAAGAACCGCCAAAAGCTGTGGAAAGCCATCTATCGTTCAAACTAAAGAATGAGTCTTCCTATTTTCAAAGGTAATATTTAGGACAAATGAAGAATAAGCTGGATCAGCCTACTATTGGTTCAGTTTACAAATGCAAATGGGAGTTTGTCTAATTAAATCTATATAGCAGATACTCAAAACTTCAAACTTGTGAAGAAAAAGACTGAAAAAGCAAGTTATCTTGACAGCTCGAACAAGAACATTTGACCTTAAATTGAATCATGAGGCTTTTATGCTTGGTCAATTTCATTAATATCCATGAAGTAGCTGTCTCCACCTACAATATCCTCCAATTCACTTATGGCCTCAGCATGTTCAAGCTGCATTAGGATGCCTTCATTTTCAAAGCTACCCTCATGGAAATCAGTATCTTCCATATCTGATAAATCTGTAAAGGTTTCTATCTTTTTCTTCCTCCCTCTATAACCATCAAGGCTTAGGACCTTTTCCTTCCAAATAATCAGCAGAGATTTCTGAATCAGCTCCGCACCTTCATAAGCTCCTGTCAAGAACACACTAAACCTTTTCCCCCTCTGAGAGACATAGCAAATGCCAAAATGCTTCAACAGGAGTCTCATCAGCTTCCGAGGCATCATGAATTCTTGTCGAAAGTGGATGAGGTGATTGGTTACCAATCTCTTTTCCATTGTGAAGCTAAGTAACTCATGCATCACGGCACAGGCCCTCTCATCGAATTCTTTTGATCCAGCTTGGAGTCCACGTGCGTCAGCATAAGGAGATAAGTAAGACCTTTTGTTAGTTGGTTTTCTCAGAAAATGCTGCTAACGTCACTTCAGGTCTGGGAAAACTCAGCTTGCACATACCCTGTGTGTTTCTGCTCAGGTTGGTCTGAGTTGCATATTAGGTTTCCGGCATTAACTTCTGTTGCATTTTATGTTTCCTAGATGAGCAACGGAAATAGTAACCCGGTGATTGAATTTCTCATAAAGAAATGCAGCTGTGGTTGATCTTGGCATCAGAACGCATGTATCAGGTGATTCTGGGAGAATAGCACTGTCATTTTCTGGAATCTACAGTCAGTACATTGGAAAGCATGATATACAGTGGTTCAAACCAAGTAGGGAAGAGGCTAGGAGAACGTACTTTTGTCATAACCATTAGAAGCCTACAACAGTATTTCCCCTCTTTCCATCACTCTTTATTTATGGTTTCTGGATTCCATGATCCTAACAATTTTTCCAGCTGCTTACTCACGTGAGAGGGGGAACGGCAAGGCAGCTTACGTCGACACAGATGGAACTTTATATCCTAATATAATCTGTCGGTCATTTTCTTAACCTAGAAAAAGCTGCTTTTGTTTCATACTCGGCTTACGTCCATGTAAGTGCACATGCACTTTCTTGACTTTGTACACCTGCAGTTGCCCTGATCGTATTGTACCAATACCTGAGAGATTTGGCATGGATCCTGGTGCAGTCCTAGATAAAGTAAGCAATGCTTCCTACACTGATAGCAACTCTTCCTTCTTTCCTGCTAGTGTACTTGCTGTAATCTAGTCTTTCCATGAATTTGTAGATCATTTATGCCTGTCCCATACTTATGAGCATCAATACAACTTGCTTCTAGGTTTGGCTGCCACAATGTCCGAAGAACCATTTAAATTATTGGTAAGACTGCTCGAGAATCAAACTGCACAGATTTTGTGAGGTGTGGATGGTTGACCTTAGGTGAGCAATATCTTTCAGAATTGTGGATTCAGTGATTGCTCTGTTTCAAGTGGAGTTACTAGAAGGGGAGAACTTGGAGAGCGCCGGGTCCATTGAAACTGTCAAATCATGCGAGTTGTGATTTTTCAGCTCATCTTGTTTGACACTAATAGATTCCGAATTGCAGCAAAAATTGGCACAAATGCTCTCACGCTTACTTAAGATAGCTGAGGAATTTAATGTGGCAGTGTACATGGACTGCAGCTGCTGTATGGACTACACCAAACGGTTGGCTCTTGAGATATACAAGAACTAGTATGAGCATAGTGCTATCCCCAAATTGCTATTTTTCAACGTGCAACCATCAAAAGGCTAAATTGTATAAAATCTTCTAATGGATGCACGACAACATGGGAGAAGCGTGTCTGTAAGGTGTTTGATGCCCAAATCTACCTGAAGCTGAAGCTATATCCTTTTTGCGCCATATCTTCCTCTAGTTACATACTTCATTGGAACTTACCAGATCATACTATGGAGACTAAATAAAATATCTAGAAGTCCCTGTCAAAATCTATGAGAAAGTCAATACTAAGTCTACATAGACCTGATTTAAGCATGATATTCACAGTATACTTGATGTTGCATGGAGATCCATGAACATGTATGCGAATTTTGTGCAGAGGAAATAAACAAAAAGAAGTGGATATCAAGAATCTTTCTAATCATTACTGGTAGATTACAGTTACATAATAGACATCTAAGCGAAAAAACATTACATTGAATGAACTCTGCACGATGGCTTAATGAATTGCCAGAATGATATTATTGTAAATAGCATGATCAGGTTCTGGAAAGGCTTGGTTTTATAAGCAACAGATACAGCCGCATAAAACAACATCATCTCAAACTCATAACATGAAGCAATCGACCATTAGAGCTGAAAATTGTCGATGTATAAGGGTGACTGGATCATAAGCAACAGAAGGCCATTCAATAGCTAATGGCCTGGCCAAGAAAGGGCCACAAACCATATGACTAGGTAGTGCGAGGACCAGTTTGCTAGCACTCCTAACTCTAGGCATGTTAGACTCCTTCTTAGTCTCTGCACCACTTCGAATGTGGCACCGCGCACTCGGCCCAAGCTATCCACCCCAGGAACTCACTTCACCTCATTTGGTGGGTGCTTGTAACTCCACAAACCTCCAGAGCTGATGAAGAAGCATCCTGAGTTCAAAGTGTTCAATGGTGATTTAACCTTACAATGTATGCGCGTTTTGAAATGTGCATTTTAACCTACAATGTTGCTCTTCCAATATGATGGTATCCAACAACATAACATTTTCCTATCAGCAGAGCTCATCCATCCTTACTTTTCACGTTCCAATGCTCGGAGTAAACTCCAGTGACACTACATTTATGATCCGTGAAGATAAATTACCTTTAGGGAATGGTGCAACAGTTTCCCACAGCCCTTGTTTATGACTCCTGCATCGTCCGAGGGAACAAGATCGCCTTCGCAATCACTTCCCCAGAAGAAAGGGACACTTCCACCAACATCCTGCACGATTAAGAGGACATAAAGGATTAGACAGATCGTAGGTGGAGGGAGAGACAGAGAGAGATATCCCTCGAATGAAACCATGAAAATTATTGTTACTTACAGCAACTAGAATTCTGGAGGGCTGTGCAAGAGCACAAACGCAAACTTTCCACTGATGTCTTTCATAACTCGATCGGCAGCATAAGGCCTCCGATCTCTTGGAGTTCTATGAGCTTCTATGACAGCGGTGACCTCATTAGTGGTCTCGTTCAATCCATATTGCTGCTTGAGAAGAGCAACACCCTCTGGGTGTGCTTGAAACGAGCAGAAGATGTCATCCACAACAGCGAGCAATGCTGCCACAGGGGGTAACACGTCTCCATACATAACCAGAAGAAAGAAAGCTTCTTATTTCGAATATTGACCTGAACATGTTGAAAGATATTATTCTTAGTTAGATCATATTCACTAGAAGATAATTTAGAACATATGAGTGCACCAAATGATAATTAAAAGCTTGTTTTTCGTGTTTTTTAATTTGGAAAAATGACACATATAATTGACTATATTAATCCGACCTCAGCAACATTCGCATGTGATCCTCCCAAGAGATTTTGCCAATACAGATCACCATGGTATCTGCAAAACAACCACAGTGAATGAGCTAAGGGCACAAGGAAGAAGATGCTGGGAAAATGCAAAGAAATACAAAGGTGGCATGTTGTAAAAGAATAAAAGAATATAACATGCAGCACACGATAAAAGAATTATCCCCTAGGTTGCTCTGGCAAATCAAAGGACTCGGTTGTCTAGAGTTAAGTTCAAGTAAAAGAAGCTTTTCTGTTCGTGTCAAAATTAACAACCTTATACAAATTTAAAATTAATATATATATATATATGGAAAATAAATATGTGAATTCATATGTCAACATTGTGCATTTGTGCGAAAGTTTCAAGAGTTTAGGATTAAAAAAACACAAGGACAAAAAAGAAGAAAATGAAAGTTAATATTAACGCAAAATAAAAAGCACTTCCATGTCAAACTTCCATGGGCACAACAAACGAACCTCATTGCTAAGATAAAAATGGGCAAGGGGTCATAAATTATTACCAGGACCGCAATCCAGGACTCGGTTTTTAAGCTGTTGGCAAATGATACTGCATATTCAATGTAAAAACTTAAGACTCATCCTTCCATGAGCCCTAATCAAAATGACAGACGAGGGCCACCGTAACCGTGAGTACATCCCCGTATATCAAAGCAATCCTCTCTTCATCATTTTTTGCTTTCTCTCTGTAACAAAGCCTCATTTTATGTTTTGTAAGGTGATGTGATGTGATCCTGTTGAAACACTCTTGGTTGATGACAAGAGCTAAACATGCCTGGTTCAATGAGGACTTAAGTATCTTCTTATGATCCTGGAAATTCCCACGGAAAGGCGCCACCTTGCCTTGAGAAATCACCCAGAGCTCATCCACGCTTCCAGATATTAGATGCTCATCATGACTAACCTGCAAATCAAGGTGAAAAGATGGCTTTTAGCTGTAAAGACGATCCATCATTGGTCAAATTAAAGTATGTTCGCAAGAAAAATCAATCTCACCATCAGAATTACTCCTTGGAACAAGACCAGACCTTGAATGAGTGCCTCAACTGCATCCAAATCCTACAGTTGGGGATGGTTATATACACAGAATCATACTCATCTATCCTTAGACAAGAAACTGACAATTCACAAACATAATGCTATAGTAGTCACTGGTCATTAAAGCAGAACTTAAAGTCCACATTTAAAAACAAAAAGATTTCCACATTTATTATGTGCAAAGCCCAACATTGCCCATAGGCACAGATATTGGAACTACTTGGTATTATAAATTTCTGTAATTCAGGCTAGCATAATTATTCTCTTCCAATAATTTGCAAGTCGGAACATTCACATTGGTTTCCATTCCATTATAAGTTAGATGTATGATGACAGAGGCTCCCTGTAGCTGTAATAACCGAATGGTTCTATTGTATTTTCGATGTAAAGACCAGATTCTGATAAGTTCAATAAGTGCAAGACAATGGCAAGGTAACTGAAAACACCTCCATGGGAAAATATCAGTGTGTATTACGCATCAAATTAGGGGAGCAGAATCAAAATTGATGCCTTGAAAACCAAAAACCTACCCAAACCTAGAAAGCTTACATTGCATCAACAAATGAATCCCGACAGTTAACAAATGAAAGCGAAAATATAAAAGAGGTTTAAAGCATTACCTTATTAATAAAAAGCAGTCAATGTAGACAAATCTTTTATCATGGCTGGCATGATTGATTTTACTTCATTGCATCCGAAAGATATCTCTTGGATGAAAGATATCTCTTGGATGAGAGGCCAATAGTCGCCAGTGACGTTTGAACATCTCGATTTTTCAGAATCTCGATCTGTATATGAACAAAAATTGTTGGGATTGAGGCCAGGACTGAAACAGGGGAGATGGTTGCCTGCAGAGGGGGCTGAATTACTTGTTGTTCGAAAGAGCTTTGCAGTGGCTGAAGAGAAAAGCCAGCCCAAGGCGGTAGTGGACATGGATGCAGCTGTGGCATACAAGAATATCATCACCATCAACTCTGCAATCGGAGATATTCTATATTCAAGCTAATCATCAATTTTTCAGCTCTGAATTTCAGTAGTACTTCATCACAAGAAGCAAACGTCTGCACGCATCGGAAGAAATTACTTCGTAATTAAGCGTCGAACTGAAGAACGGAAACACGAAATCGATGCATTTGAGACGAAAGGACTTACCCGAACCCTTAGAAATCCGACCGTAGATGGAAGGGATAGAATCGCAGCAGTTAGCAAATGAAAGCGAAAGTGGATCGATTTCACTTCATCGGATCTGAGAACCCAATCGATGCCGATGTGGAGGATTTCTTGGATTTCCGGAAATTCATGCGGAGCATCTCCACGAGGAAAGTATCGATTTGCATTGAGCATCGAGTTGAGGAAACAGAATGGAAACCGATGCCTTCAAGACCGTAAACTTACCCGAACCCTAGAAAACCCGACTGTCCCAGGACGAATCATTTTATCGGATGTCGATGACCGGGATCTCTTTGATGAGGGGCCAATAGACGCCGGTGTGTTTTGAGCATCCATCTTTCAGATTCTCGCATTTATATGTGGACAACTGGTGGAGGGAGGGAGGGAGGCCATCCTCTGGCAAGTCCCTCAACTTCGGGCAATCGGAAATCCATAACACTTGGAGAGAGGAGAGATGGTTGCGAAGGCCACTTGATAGTCTTTCCACATTCCTCATATTGCTCAAATGCTAAGATCGGTTAGAGAGGAAGGAAAGAGAAGACTCCATGCATCCTCGTTGTCTTCCTCCGAAGGAAACCACACCTTGTCTCCCTCCCCACCCATGCATCTTCCGTCCATTCCCAGATAATCGAGGGACGTGAGCATGGGTAAGCCCCATTCTATCAGCGGTTGCTTCATATTCTCGCACTCAGTAATAAAAAACTCCCACAAATTGGGAGGCAAACCTCCTTCGGGCAAGCATTTGATATTTTCACAGCCCGAAATTGATAGCTCCCGGAGAGACATAAGATGATGCCACTCCTTTGGTAAAGACTTCATCTTAGGAATCGAATGAAGTCCAAGTATCACCAGGGTGATGGGAAGGGGAGGGAAGTCCTCTATCTCCAATGCTGGACAGCTTTGTAGATTCAACCAAGTGAGATGGGAGAGCGTGTGAAGGCACCGTGGTAGACTCACCAAATTCTTACATCTTTCTATAATCAACCAATCCAGCGATTCTGTTGTGATCTCAACCCATTCACAATCCTTAATAAAAAGCTCCTTTAGAAAAGCAAGTCTACCCTTAGTAAACAGAAAGGATATCAAAGAATCACATCCACTTATGTTAAGATATTCAAGTTGAGATATTGAGTTATTGCTGCTGGGGTCATCTTGAGAAATTATTAGTCTCATGATTTTTGGACAATTACTAATCCACAAACGTCTTAATGTGTACATTTTGCTTGGAAGCTTTTCTAAACTTGCGCAATTTCTCAATTCCATCTTTTCAAGGCTGCAAGATAGCTCCATTTCTCCGTCTCCAGCCACAAAAGATGTGAATTGAGGACAACCATCAATGACTACACTCTGAAGGCAAGCAAGATTTTGCATCTCATTTCCATTTTGCCACAAGTAGTTTAGCTTGTCACACTGCCCTATATAAAGCTTCTTTAGCTTAACCAAGTAGCTAGTAAACCCATGATCAAAGCAAACAAGCTCTGCAAGATTCTCAATTATGAGAACGGTCAAAGAAGTTAAGTTTACAAAGATTTTTAAGATCTCCTCGTTACAATCCTTAAGGGATAACTCACAAAGAGATGAGAGACAAACCACATTGGTTGAGCTATTTAAATACGGGCATGAATGAATTTCTAGCTTCTCGAGAAGATCAAGTTGACCAGGCAATGTCCCGACCAACGAATGACATCCCCGGAAAACTAGATGCTGAAGACAAGAGAATGGGATGTCTTCTTCTTGACATCCAGCATAACGAGACCAATCCTTCCATGCCAACATCTCTTCCAGCTTCAAAGTTGTTAAGGATGAAAAAGGCATTTTACCTCCATAAAATTCAGGGCCTATCGTGCTTACTGCATGTAGACCTTTAAGAGATAATTCTCGAAGTGAAGGTAGTTGTCCAAGTGGTGGAAGCGATGCGACATTAGGACAATCCCGTAAGCATAACGAAACTATCTTAGAATAAGATGGACCATCTAACCATGAGGGGAATCTTGCACCACCATAGTGTGAGATAGAAAGATGTTCAAGATTAGTGTGAGGTCGCAGAGAGTGAAGCACCAGTGCTTCACGCTTCCCATTCCGCAAATTTCCAAAATTTTCACCCCAGTGCAAGAATAAGTTGCTAAGGCCTCTCTTTCCAATTAAATTAGCATCTACTGCATCTGTGACTTCTTCCACCTTTTGCAATTCTGACATGAACAATTCTCCTTGAAGGTATGGCAAGTTTTTTAACTCCTTTAACCGTGACCCTTCGTCTGGTCCTACCACAAACTTGGACAAGATCATAAGATTCTTCAAATTACTGATGCTCAATGGCATCTCCTTTAGACTCCCTGTATCTCTAATATCAAGAAACTGTAAGTTGACCAATTTTGTGATTCCTTGAGGCAACAAAGAAAGCCGATGACAACCTTTCAAGATCAAAGCTTGTAATTTGCACAAGTTGCCGATCGACTCAGGTAGCCTTTCTATATTTGTGTACGAGAAATTGAGATAGCGAAGATATTTTAAATCACCAACACAATCCGGAACCTCTATGATGTAACAATGACTTAAGGAGAACCCCCTTAAGTACTTCAATTTTGTTAGCAAGTCATGTAGCACTTTGTTGGAAATGCTAAACTTGTCACCCCAACTAGATCTCTCATACAAGAATATTAAACTCCTTAGTACCTTCATTTGATGATATGCTCTTATGCATTTTGATAAAACATACTCTGGCGAGGTGAATGATGCATAACGAACTTTCCCAGGAGATGCATCATCTTCATTATCTGCAGAGTTAAAGCATGTCTCACCCGCAATTGACTTTGCTAGATCATTCAAAAGATCATGCATTGAAAACTTAGACGCGTTGACACTTGATTGTTGAAGAAATGATCTAGATACTAACTCATTGAAGTGAGTATGTCCCCATTTCAAGATATTATCCTTTGATCTTCTTCCATCAAAAAAACCCTCCGCTATCCATAAGTGCACCAGCTCATCCCTCTCAATTTCGTAATCCTTGGGAAATATTGCACAATAAACAAAACATCTCTTCAAATAAGAAGGAAGATGGACATAGCTCAATTTCAAAACTCGAATAACCTCATCATTTTCTCCCATTGGAAGATCCCACATTTTGTTGTTTAAGATAGCTTCCCATTGATCGGGATTCCCTTTATCACGTAGAAGACCTCCCAATACCTTTGCTGCCAAAGGTGAACCTTTACATTTTTTGGCTATTTTCTTGCCTATTGTTTCAAGATCTGGGTGCCTCTCAAAATTTGTCGTTTTAAGAGCATGAAAGGCTAATAAGCTTGTACAATTATCAAGGGACAACTCCTTCAAAGGATATGATGAAGCTCCTGTTTTGGAAACAACAGTATAGTTGCGAGTCGTTATGATGATCTTACTTCCTTTAGCCCCAGCTCCAAATGGCTTTAAGAGGGTAGTCCATTCTTCGTAGTTTTCATTCCAAACATCATCTAAAACCACAAGAAACTTTTTCCCTGATAGACTATCCTTCAACTTAACTTGAAGCCTGTTAAGATCTTCACCCTCATTAGACACCTCAGTGATAGACCGCAAAATAGTCTTGGTTATGTCAGGAACATTAAAAACATCTGAAACACAAACCCATGCTCTCATTTCGAAGCAGCTACTCACTTTGACATCATTATACAATCGTTGAGCCAAGGCCGTCTTTCCAATACCACCCATCCCAACTATGGGGACTATGCTCAATGTGGTATCGACATTTTCGGCTTCATCAATCAAGAGTTCAAATATTTCTGCTTCTTCCTTTTCCCTACCAAAAAATCGAGGCTCTGGTAGAGAACTACTGGGGAGCCTTTTGTCGATGTAGTCAAATCTGTTCATAGCATTCTCTATCAAGCTTAGATGAGCCTTCCTCTTGACAATCTCTTCCAACTTGTCAGAGATCTTCTGTACCTTAGCTTCAGAGACGAGTGAGCGCAGGTTTGGATTTGATGTGGAGGATTTATATTGGGTAATTAAAGGGAACTTCCATTTCATTAGACCTCCGCTTGTGCTGGATTTTGCCTTCAACTTGGCTTGGGTGGCTTCAATAGCGAACTCATCAAGCAAGTCTTCCATGTCGTAGGCCAAGTCCCTAACATCATCTAGCCATAGCTTCACTGGACCTTTGTTGCTTAGTTGCTTGTCCTCTGCATCAGCCAGCACTGCATTAATTGTAACCAGCATCTTCTCCCACTTATTGAGTAGGTCAACACTAATTCCAGAGAAGGGTGGTTCTCCTTCCCTTTGCGCATAGCGCAATCCCAGTGAAGCCAACTTCTCAAACAAGACTTGAAGGAAGGCACTCAAAAGGATCTCCCCAATGGCCATGGGTGAATTCGTAAACTGTAGAGAACAACACAGGATATGGTGAAGCAAAGTGATAATGAGTTGATGGAGAGAGAAAATGGGTGAATCAGTCACCGTAGAGAACAAGGGTTGTGGTGAAGCAAAGTGATTGTGAGTTAGGAAAGAGGAAACTGAAGTCTAGGAAGATCAAGACTTTCATCTAGCAAAAACATTAAACAAAGACCAAGACTTTCATGGATGCACATCAATAATTAGAGAAATCAAAATAAAATACCTTTTGCCCGCAAGTCTTTGTCTTGTAATGTTTAAAGATTACCTTTTTGTTTGTTAAATAAGAAAACAAAGCATGTGCTTTGGGCTAATTAAAAAAGGGTGGGTCAGGCATACCAACAAATCCATTACGCAAGTTGCTTTATTTTGCTCTAGAAATAGTGAACCAGTAAAAATACCAAACAACAATATAAAATCTAGTGGAAATTATACTTTACGCATCACACTAATGAACAGAAAAATTTTGTTTAAAAGGACCATGATTCTCCTGTCAAGCAATTCCCGATTATTTCCTACTACCTCAGCACCCTTCAGCAAATCATTGCAGTCCAACTTGTTGTGAATTTTCAGCATTGTAACTACTACTTAAAGCCTACTTTAATCAAATACAAAATATGCAATCAATGAGGGGAATCTTAGAGAGCGTGTGCTCTCCACCCAGAAAGCTTGTGCTTTTCATCCAGTCTTTTCATTTGTTTATCTACATCTTTTGTTGCAGCAAGAAGGCATCTTCTTTTCATTAATAATCACGGGATTCATAATCATTCAAAGACCACGTGCTCTCCACCATAACGCATGTGCTCTCCATCGAAGATTGGCCTTGGCAAGAGGGCTGACATCTAGAGATAAAGATTAGCCATTTTCTTTTTGTCCATGACCGGCACAACCCAATGATATTGTCTTTTTTGTTTTTTGGTCGGTGATATTGGCTTGATTTAGAGGGCGAGGTCCATTGAAACGAGAAGAAATGCATTGCACTACTCCAAGTCACAATAACTTTTAAAATTGGATTAATCAATAGACAACTCACCTAGGAAGACTTGTTCATTAGACAATGTATTCGGGAATCGTTCAAAAACCATGTGCTTTCCACCCAAAAGCGTGTTCTCTCCATCCAACCTTTTCATTTGTTTATCTTAGATCTTTTTGTGCAGCAGAGGAACGCATTCATTAAACATTTTGTATTCCGAATAATTTGGAAAGATGTGCATTTCACCCAGAATTCACGTACCCTTCTTCATAGGCAATGGTGATCTGATGATTATGATCGGTACGAAGAACAAACAAGAAGGTTGCTCCCAGCAATGTTTTTTCTGTTTACCGCGGGTGAAAGCACATGTTCCTCTTTTCTTTTTGTCTTTCATTGATCTACGATTAAGAAAAAATGATGATTTTTCCACAATTTGGTAACATCATAATGAAAAATTCACAAGGAGGTTAGAGCCACATTTATCTGTTTAATCATATGAATTTTTTTTGGGTCTAAACATTTCACTTCTTTTAGGTGTTGACTTTGTTTTTTTTTTTTTGCCTCTCCGTTCTCCGTATCATATCATTTACTTTCTCGTAGTGGGCATGCATGATGATAAACATTTACTTTTCATTCACACTCTTGTTTATGAATTTTTTGTAAAACATGTATTAAACCCTTAATTTGCCCATTACATTCCCTCTCGGGCTTAAAGGAAGGAAAAAAGATGGAGCAGAAATTAATTGAGTGATGTGTTCTTGGCTTCACAACCGCACCAATTGATTCTATATCATAACTTCATCTTTTGGACGCCTGCAAAAATTAAAATAAAAAAAGACCGGCTTTTGGGAGTGTACAATATAAAAGGACAACTTGTGCTTTTTGGGGTTGAACAATATGTGGAGTCTGTTTGATACGAGATTAATGCACATTATAAAAGATGAAAAACCTCGAAAACTTTTCTGATGTAGAAATACCTTTTTGTTTCCGAACAAAACACAAGTCTATGCGTGTTCTTTTCTATCAAAGCACAATTTTGATTTTCTAATTCAAAATTTAATTCTTTATTGCATACAACTATACATTGCTTTATCTCGAAAGAAAATATATGGATTAATTTCATGCACTGAACTATCATTGGTAAAACAAGTCGTCCCCACACAGCACCCTTAGGGCTTCGGCAAGAACTAATATGAAGTTTGAACTGCGACTGTATTGACTTAACTCGATTGACTACACTGGTATACGTTAAGAGACTCCTAAATCTCAATCACCTTATTAATTCATCTTATCCCTTTCGGCTAATGGTAAATCCACTATATCTATATAATGAATTTTTATTATAAGAGTCTTTTGGTCAGATTTTATTACAAGAGCGAATATGTGAAAGACACAACAAAAGTTATTTATTTTGTTTGACGCAGCAAATTATGGCAAACGTGACTTTCCCGAGAGTCTTTGCGGAAGAGGAATGAAGCTATCCTCTTACGATATTTATTGTTACTTCCCCAATTTCATGGACTAAAATTCGAATATATTAATGATGTGAAATAATTACACTGAGAAGAATAACAATACGGATTCCATTGTAAATTAATACTGTGATCTTGGTACTTCTAATCGTGTAAAATTATTTCATATCAGTGTGTGTTTAGTAAAAAGAACAATGATAGAGAGATTAAAAATTAATCTTAACATCCTAATATTACTATCTAACAAAAATTGAAATAACAATTCTTTGTTATTAAACTTTGTTATTAAACTTATCAAGTATTTCACATCAACTTCAATCAGGACTATAGGTAGGCATGAAATCAGTTTAAGATCCAAACTTCTGTTGCTGCTGCCGCCTCTTCTTTTGCTCAAGATATTTCTTTTGGCTCCATTAATAGAAAGATTTTTGAAAGAATTGGCGGTTGCCCTCGTGTAATAAATGCCCACGAGATGCTTTAGGTAGCGAAGTTCTGGCTATATCAATTTGAGGGAAAAAGAAAGCAAGATGTCTCTTACCTTTTAAGTGTAGACTTCTTGGAGTAGTCCGGTGAACGGGATTAGTATCAACCACAGCAATCCAGCAAGCACATACGCTAGGTTCGGATGAGTAGGAGTAGAACACGGTTGAGCAGGGGGACGAGCATGGGTTATGGTGAAGCAAAGTGATAAAATGAGCTAACGAAGAGAGAAAACTATAAAGTCCAAGAAGACCAAAACTTTCACCTACTAAAAACATTAAACAAAGACCAAGACTTTCAAGGATGCTCATAAGTGGTTAGAGGGATCAAAATTAAAGTCTTTTGTCAACAGGTGCTTGTCTCCTAATGTTTAGAGATTATCTTTAGTTATCTATAGTTTTCACAATCATATATAAATCATAAACTCAGGAAGACCAAGACTTTTGTTATACAACAAGTCATCATAGACAGCTAACTTTGTTTGTTCAATAAGGACAAAGCTAACTTTATCTATTTGTCCACATTGAAGGAGGAATCAAGGAACTTCCTGTATTTCCACAATATAGACAAATCATTTCAGTAAATTATTTTCTTAAACATATGCAAATCTTTAGCACTATAACTGTCACATAATAGCCTACGTTGATCGCATCTTCACCAATAAAGCAAAAACAAAGACATTGAAATCACAAGGATATTGAGCCTATATAGAGAAAATATGTGTGCGCTCGGAATTGATCATTGAAAAAAAATCACCTCTTATCCTCTCTTTTGGATGGCGACAAGAAAAGGTCATATGTTTCATACACAAGCCAAAAGTCTTGATTTGAAACGATTTCGAAAGGTGACTTTTTGTCGATGACCACTTAGAGTGCACGTAGATTATCATAAAATTTTTTATCACTTATGAGTGTTTTGTTGCCATTTTTTTTTTTTTTTTTGCATCCATACATTCTTAGTAACCTTATGATTTCAACGTGTTTGTTTCATGCATTATTGGTGAAAATGCCATCAATGCAGGCTTTTATGTGGTAGTTATGTGCTAAAAATTCACAGCATGGTATGCATTAATAATTTGATGAAGGATGCTGAGGTAATAGTTGATGATCGGAATCACTTGATAGGAGAATTGTGGTCCTTTGCACGATTTTCCTGTTCATTAGTGTAATGCCTAGAGTATAATTTTTAGTAGATTATATATTGTTACTTTCCGACTTGTCTAGCGTTGAATGAAGCTTACCACAATGAATAGGACTAACAAATAAGCATCTTTAAGAAACTTGCACCCACTAAAATAAATGTTGAGATTCACCTAACAATGGCTATCATACATCTACAAGTCATCAAAGATAGCTAATTTTACCTTTACCAAAAAAGAAAAAAGAACAAAAAAAAGATAGCTAATTTTGACAGTTTAATGAAAAGAACAAAAATTCAGTGCTTTGGGCAGAACAAGAAAAAGAGTTAGGCACATCAACTAATCCACCGAGCAAGTTGCTTTATCTTACGGTGCAAATAGAAAATGAGTCACATCACCAACTAATCCATTAAGCAAAAAGTTACTTTGGGCTAACTTTTTTCTGTTCAAAGGACCACAATTCCTCTCTCAAAGTGATCCACGATCATCAACAACTATAGCACCCGTCGGTAGATCATCACCGCCCATCTTCATCCATTAAAGAATTCCCAGCACTTCGAGGGAGGTTAACATAGAGCGAGAAGGACGAGAGGACGATAGAGAAAAGAAAAAAAAT
Source organism: Eucalyptus grandis (assembly GCF_016545825.1). Classification (NCBI taxonomy): domain Eukaryota; kingdom Viridiplantae; phylum Streptophyta; class Magnoliopsida; order Myrtales; family Myrtaceae; genus Eucalyptus; species Eucalyptus grandis. The sequence goes on along the minus strand of NC_052613.1, from coordinate 44,622,830 downwards.
CACAGAGAGAAGGGAAAATGGATGGAGAATCTTACGAAAAGCTTATCCTCGTTACTCTTTAGTGATTTCCTGCACCGTTCGCCGTTATTCTCCACTGTAAACCATCGTCAGTAGCTGCTCCCGTGTCAACCTTGTTCGGCTCTGTTTTTGGCTGGGAAGGTCTGAAGAGTCCAAATCTCCTCTGAATCTCCTCCGCTAGTTCTAGTTTCGTTCATGGACGATAGTTAAAGCTTCAATCATCAACTCGTATGCTCGTTGCTCTCCCAGCATAGGTGACAAACCACGGAACCTCGGTTTCTGATCTACCCTGTTTTGACGAGATTAAAGGCCGAACCATGTTGACTTTGCTAAATCAATTAAGATCCGAGTTGTTTCTCGATGATTGGCACTGATTTTTTTTTTTTTTTTTGTGTTCGTAGTAGTTTCGGATCTTCCATGTTGTGGGAATGGTTCCGTGAACGAATTGAGCATAAGAAGAAAGTGAAGGGCAAAGAATATAGAATAAGACGATAGGGCTTTATATTGGAAAATAGAACCAGCGTGGGTTTAGGGCTTAATCCATCCAAAAATTGGGCTTAAGGTAGGCTTGATGCGTCTAAAAGGTGGGCTTATTGCAAGTCGTCTTTCAAGATGGGCTTAACAGGAGTGTATCTGAAATTGGGCTTTGAACGTTCTTTTTAAAATGAAGTGGGCTTGATATGGAAGCCCAGGAATGTTCCAAGCTTAAGATCCAAAACCTGTGAGACCAAAGATGTGGCCCAATTTCCAACCGGGCCCAAGGGACCCGAGTCCCCATTTACCATAAATAAATATATACAATTCGAAAAATGACCAATTAAAGAATAATTAGGTCTTGGTTAGGTTATTAGTAGGGCTGTGTAAAAAAATCGAGAATCACTGGAGATTGAACCGGACCAACCCATAACTAATAGTTCTCATGAGGACTAATTTGATTTCCAATTTCAATTGATTAAAACCATTAAGCACCATACCAAATTCTAGTTTCGAGTGTGAAATTGACCATCCATTCATATCAGACTTGTATACATATTTAAATCTTTTAAAATTCAATTACTTTATTATTTTATAATATTCCTATTAACGATCAATATATTTGTAGCGCCAAACTAAAATTAGCTCGAGCTTCTTGAGGCTCGAGCTCTTTCAACCCTTCGAACTTGTGCAGCGTGAGCCCGTTCAGGCCGAGGCGGAGACATCTTCACCTGCAGGCGCTCCAGCCCCACAAAGCTCCCCAGCTCGCGCGGGAACAGGTTGACCTCGTTCGCGAAGAACTTCAGCGTCTTCAGCCTCCGCAGCTCCCCGACCCACTTCGGGAGCAAACTGAACTCGTTCTTATACAAATACAGGTCCCTTCAAGGCCGGGGACAGCAGCGGGTACTCCAGGTTCTCCCCGGACACGTCGAGGCATAAATCGTCGTCCGAACCGGCACCGCCGCCGCCGCCCTGGCCGGAAGCGGAATCGCGGGGTCGGGCTCAGGGGCTCCGGGTTCTCGGGAGGGGCGGCGTCGCACTCCCCTTGCATTGCGGCGGACCACCCTCGAATCGATTCGATTCGAATGAGAAGACGAGAAGAAAAATCGAGACTTCGGGACTGAAGAGGGGTTTCGCCGAGGGGAAGGGGACGATTCTCGGAACGACGCCCAGAATTTCGAAGAAATCGGCGGGCGGGGGAAAGGGGAGGGGACGGCGATGGAGGTTTCGCGAGGAGGAGGGGAAACCCTAGAAGACGACGACGTCGGCTGTGGTGGTGGCCGTCTTTTTGGTCAAAAGAGGAAACGGGAGCGAAAGGGAGCCGGGGGATAAAAAGAAGAAAAGCGATTGCCAGCGCTCTCTGCGAAAAGTCCTAACTGCCCTCCTCTTTAAACCTTAGCCGGCGCGCGCGGAGGGCGTGAATTTCGAGCTCTGGTGAGGGCGTTTTGGGGAAAGGCTCGGTCGACCGAACCGAACCCGCGACGGGTCCTTGTTTTTGAATTTCGTTGTTTCTTACTTTTTTTTCCCTTGTGTGAAAAAGGAAGGTGAGGCTACCGTTGTAAGAAATTTCCCCCAATTTATGTCCTAGTTCTTAGCGATTACGCGTGAGGGTAGGTCCAAGATAAATGAGTCCGTCATCGCAGCCCATTAAAGGCTTGTTGATAATCTGCCAAACAGTAATTATTTTTGTTCTTTTCTTTCTTGAAATAAAAAAAAAAGAACGAAAATTCAATTAGTAAAATTTTGTTATCAAGAACAACTCTAGCGTCAAGCCTAAATCATTTTCTTTTTTTCTTTTTTCGACTAGAGAAAGAAGAAGAGAAGGAAAAAGAAAAATAAAAAATGTAATAAAATTATTAAAAATTAAAAAAAATTATAAGTCACTAAAAAATTTAAGAGGTCTACTAAATGCATTTCTATTCAGGAAATAGAATTTATGTTCAATTATCATACGCCTTCACATGTTTAGAAATTTGTCTATGGAGCAGAATTAAGAAAATTATTTATATGTAGAAATTATTTTCAGGAACATAATAGTTACCAAATGCAATCTAAAAGATTATAACTAAACAGACCTCTTTATAAAGATATTTGGGTCATGACGATCAATAATGTGTAAGTTTGTTGCTAATCATTAGACTTGTCAAACAAATGAGTTAAATTAGATTGACTTTTGTTTGTTTTGAAGTTTGATTGGATTTGAGTGGATTGAAAATGGGTATAACCCAAATTGATCCATTTTTAATTTTTATCAAATACAATTTTAGCGATCTATATCCAACCTGATCAAGAATTAACTTATACCCAACCTAGTATATTCTTAGCGATTATTTCCCTTAAATAACTAACAAATTAAAAACAATTTTTTATCATACAATAAAAAACAAGTTAAACATGAAAAAAAATGAGCGACAATAAAAAAATTCTATGGATTAAGTTGTAAGAATACATCTATTATCTCACTTAGTGCAAGAATTTTATCCAATTTAGTATAAGAAACCATGTATGGAAAGACGTGTGGAATTTTATCCAATTTAGTATAAGAAACCATATATGGAAAGACACGCGTGCGTGTGTGTGTGTGTGAGACATATATTTATGGTCTCATAAGCAATAAAAGAAGTATGAAAATACTCAAATTGTAAATCATGTGGGGATTGCGTAATTTGATATTCTAACTTCCAACTTCACAATGAAGTTATGTGATTAAGTCCTTCTATCATTGGCATGGTCACGATGTCAGTGAATGAAATAAGAGACAAGCAATCAATTTAATTTCAAGTGTTTGAAAATATACTGAAAATATGCATAATATATGGAAAATATACAAAGATTATCAGGAAAATAATCATGGAGGAAATCTCTATTGAGCTGTAGCCTTGCTATCTAATAATAAGGGGGTGCATGATAACCAAAATTTCTATTCTGAAATAATTTTTTTATTCAGACTGTTTGGAATAGAAACATGTTTGATAAACTTACTCAGTTTTTCTATTTCTAGAATAAATTTATATTCCAGAAATTGATTTGGAAGAGAAATTAGAAATAATTTCTCCCATTAAACCCTAATTTCGGTGAGTCCTCCCCTCATCTCCTCTACGTCTCTACCTCCTCCTCCTTCGCACTCTCCTCATTTTATTAAAAATAAAAATAAATATATTCATTTTATTCATTTAAAAATAAAAAATAAATTTATTAAAAATAAATAATTTATTTTTATTAAAAATAAATTTATTTTTATTTGCCTTGAGTGTTTTGCCAAATAATTTTTTTAATTTTTAATTTTTATTCATTTTAAAATAAATTTATTCGTAAAATAAAATAAAATAAATAAAATAAAATAAATTTATTTTAAGGATATTTTTATTTTATTTTTTTATGATTTATTTTATTTTATTTTTTATTTTTTGTTACTAAATCATTTTTATTTTTATTTTTTATATTAAAGGTCGTCGATCGTCGCCGCCGCCATCCGAAAGGAAGAAATTTTGTGTCATTATCAAACAATTTTATATTTTTAGAGTAAAAATTTGGTATCGTTATCAAACTAGTTATTTTTGCTTAGAACTCTTACAGAAATATAAATAAAAAATTTTGTTCATTCCTAATTATTTAAAACAGAATGGTTGTCATCACGCCCTAACATACTCCAAAAAATACAAGATTTTATAAATTATTAATGAAGAATTTTTTATTATTAGTTAGATTATATAGGGGGATTGACTTATGGCATACCAAAACCAATATCTCTTCTTATTTCTATAAGGCATCAGTGGAAAAATTTCAACTCTAGTAAAACATTTTTTCTATTTCAGGGATTTTAAACACAATTATTTCCTGCACCCGAAAATTGAAAAGGGAAAAACAAAAACGAATAAACCGGTGTTGCTTTGGGCTCGAAAAGCCCAACTCATACGTCGTACCACAAGGACGGATAGACCGGGAGAGAAAGTGGCGCCATCAGGCTAAAGTAGCTTTTTTGATTAGATTGTTTAGTTATTTATTTATTGGATCAAAGATTAGATGAGTTGAAAGTGGGTTTCTTCTGCACAAATTAGATCTCACCATTATATAGTCTTTACTTTATTAGATCCATTTGAACAATTATTAGAAATCTTGGGCGACTCATATGTCACCCATCATCATTAAGTATGAGTTGAGATACGGGTGTACGACCCATTATGTCATATCTATTAATCTTATGTAAGATTATATTAATAATCAAGGACGTAGGGGGAGAAGCCCAAGGTGGGCTTGTTAAGGTTGAAATGGCATTTCCATGTTTGAGCTTTAGATCGACGCTGCTTGATTTTGAAAACTTTGCGAGAGTAGCAGAACAGGGAAACTTTGTCGGCGGAGCTTTTTTGAAGGCGAAACAGTTGGAGCTCCTTAGGGACTCTTCGCGACAAGACGGGAGCTCTATTGGATCTTTGCTCTGAAGGTTCCAGCTTTATTGGCTTTTCAGTTGGAAGCCATGGCCCTACTCAAAGCTTTGAAACGTTTTCAGTCGAGGAGAGAGAGTTTGCTGGAGCTTGAGTCCTGACTGCGAAGAGCTAATCGATGCAATGCTGAAGATGACGCACGTGAGGCGAGAGATGCAAGCTTTAATTCAGGAATCGCGGCTATCTTTGGCCCAATTTCAATTTCTCTCCTTGGCCCACTGTCATCGATTCGTAAACAAAGTGGCTGATCAGATTGCGAAAGTCCAACGTTCGAATACTCTCCCTTCCTCTTAGGTCGACCGCTCTCCCCAACCTTTATGGGATCTTTTATGTCTGGATGTCCCTTTGTTGGGCTTTTGATTTAAAGACTCTTGAGTTTTAATAATTCTGTGAAGTATTTCGACAAAAAAAAAAAAAATGAAGAAGACGTGGGGCGTTGCTTGCTTGCTGAGCCAAAGCAAAAGGAAAAACCTAGGAAAGTTGACAAAATAAGTGTAAGATGTGAGAAATTCTAATTCAAATCTTAGATTATAAGATATTTATGGGATTGGATCGACAATTATCATGACTATTTTAAACTGCGATTCGTTGTCCGTTTTTTTAATCTATATCTACAATACATATATATATATGTAAAAAAAAAAAGTGGGTATTTAATGGAAAGTTTTAGCAAAAAAATAGAGCTCCAAATCTATTTTCTTTAATATTTTCTTTTTACTATTTGCAATTCTAGAGAAATCACAAATCTCATGATAAAAGATCAAAAGCCAACTTGATGAACTTGTCAGCACTTTTGTGAATTCTGTGAATGTTATTTGCACTCGATAAGGTACGTTCTATATTTTTTCTTTTGGTGCGCGCAACTGGAAATTTTATGTGGTGAGAGAGACCCCGCCGTCGAAATTCTATTTTACGCTCGTCCGTGACCCGAATGTGAATGGTAACAGTTAGCCGCACACCATTGACCCATCCCTCTTCGCTGACATTCCTCCAACTTCGTCGTACATACTTCAACTGCCTTAGAATCCGTCAGCTTTGAACAAGCGTCATTTTCAACTTGGATTATCTGCAAAATAATTGCGCTCAAGCTCGTTTCGGCCAGGAAAAGATAGATGGTACTAAAGAACAGCCTCAGTCCTTGTAATGTCTCTCTTTTTCTGTTCTTCTTGATAGTCTCTGCAGGACTGCTCTTTGTTGCACCCTTTCTTACACCAGAAAGATTTCTACAGCTTTAGGTCTCAAGTTTCCACGACAAGGGATGTATCTATATTACAGCGAAGAAAAGCTAAATTTGCTATAGCTCATCAGATTGATCGGTTGGTTGTGGGGATGGAGCCGACAGAAGTTCTTGATATACAATACCCAGTTGAAAGGGTATACAGCACAGGTGCTGTTTGAGATTCAAACTACAAGAGGCATGGAAAAGCAGTGTCGTTGACCTGTTAAGTTATGTGATGTTATGGTGGAGAACAAGGGTGAAGCTCTTGCCAATTTTTTTATTAACAATGTGTTGGCGGGATGCGCAAAATGTGTGGCCATCGGTCCAAAAAGCTGACGAAGCCGGTATATTTCTGGGCTGGCAAGTCAATGTTTAATGTCAAACCTAAATTGCTAAAAACAAAATAAATTGCAAGTTGACAACTTCCCCAGCTTATTACCTGGAAAAAAAAGAAGAAAAATGGACTGTCATTTCTATGCAGTGGCCCTCTTCCTTCCAGTTGGTAAATGAAGTTTCAATAGAATAATAAATAAAAGAGAATAATTTTCTTGCTGCAGATCTCTCTAAACGCTCCCCCCTGACTGAAGCAGAATCCAGATTGGAAGAAAAGAACAAGGACCCTTGTCTGCAATCTTGTTGTTTTCAGAGTTTAGGCAAATTGATGAGGTAAGAGCTCAGATTTGTTCTCTTTTGATGGCCAAGTGAACGGTACCCTATTGATTTCCAATTTATGTTTTTCCTTGAATTTTTTTTTAGTGGGATCTCGTTTGTTCTTAAAGACAGCGGTTCAGGATTTGTAGTTGAAGATAGCCCTTAACTGTCTCATCATGTTGTTCTCTTCTCATTCCTTGTATCTTTAAATTTGGTAATATAATACTTTCAGATTTGGATGCAAAAACTTATCTTTTGCATGTTCAGGGCTCACAGTTGGTCTGCAGATTGCTTCTTCAGTGCAAACATCTTTGCATTGGCGGATGTGCTTTGTTCTGCTTTTGACTATGAAGTGGGTGTCTTACGATGTCCAATTATCGTTTCATTCTCATTACATTCCGACTTTCAAGCTATCAAAAGGGCTTAATGCGATACAGACGATAACCCGGGGGTCCGCCTCCTGATGGAATCAAGCACTTGTTCAAGCGAAGCCGTACCTCGTGCAAGACCTATACAAAATATTCAACTACGTTCTTTCCGGAACCACTTGCGCACGAAAGTTTTAATGCTTTAGACAACTTCCATTATTCAGACCAAGACATCTTGACGTTGTCTAGCTCTCGCGGCGCGACAAGTGGAGGTGTAGCGGAGCCAAATTTTTCTCCATCGGCTAGCGTTTAATGGCAGCCGGAGGCGCGGTGGGCCCATGGGCCCCCTAATGGGCCTTGGGCCGGGGACCGCCGTAAGGACGGACGAGGAGGGGCCGTCTTTTTTAGCTCGGCATTGGATTCCCAATTCTTGTCCCCTTCCCCCCTCGAATCCGAAGCCTCAGCCGAAAATGACGTCTCACGTCGTTTCAAAAGGGGCCACGCCTTCTATTCACCTAGAAAAATGTTTCAAATCTTCTTGGGAGAAAATTAAGGGTCGTTTGTCATCGCGAAACGCGTGATAATTGACTCGGTGGGACTATAGTACCGTTCTTGGAGATGGTGCGCACCTAAAGATTTCTACTTGTTAGAGGGACTATCCGAGCATGATGATCCAGCTCGATAGAGTTTGCGGTATTCTAATTAGATTCAAATTCGATTATTGGTTCAGTCTATAATACTCGTAATTCGATTTTCCCCTTGCTTTGAAGTTCTTGACTTTTTCGCTTTTGCACAAAATCCTCTCTCTGCGGATGGAGTGGTTTTGGCTTTTGCGAGGTGCCGTGAAGGGCCTTTGATTCAAAATGTTTGACTTGTTAGAATATTTAAATAATAAATCACGCATTCATCTAAAAGTTTAAGTTTTTTTAACAGTTAGCAGTTGTCCCATAAAATCTCACATGGTATCAAAGCTAAGAGGTCTTAAGTTCGAATCTTCCAGGCCCCTATTTGCCTCCCCAATTAAATTTCCACGCTTAGTACTAGACAAAAGACTAAACGTGAGCTTAGCTTTTTAACATTGACGGTGATTCTACAAAATCTCACATGATCGACAATAACTCCATATCACCTTTTGATAGTCGTTTTTTTTTGTCGGTCCTTTCACTTATTCCTACTCTACACTCACTCAGACTTTTCCCCGCTCTTTGCAGGGCGTGGGGCCGAAACCCACTCCCGAAACTTACACGTCCCCACCCCATCCTCCCATGCAGGTATGGTTTGACCTCTCACCTCCCCTTCCACATCGGGAAAGGTGGCCACTGGGGCGAACCCCTCACCTTTTGATAGTCATTTGATAAGGTTAAAATCTCACATGACAGACAAGAACTCCATATCACCTTTTGATAGTCGTTTGACAAGGTTTTTGTTGCTTTATAGAGTTGAGCGGAACGATGCAAAGGGGATGCATCCTACATTCAATGCAATGACGATGCATCTTATTAAAGCTGATAATTCAGGTTGGCGTGTCCTAAACACGTTAGCATAAAAACATCACAATTTTTATTATTCTTTTTTTGTTATTATCTCAAACGATTGAATTACGATAAAAACACACTACCATGTCTTGATTTGTGTCAACATAGAGGATCTAGCTTAGCATTTCATGTCATAGCGGATTTCCTCCTCCTTAATTTGCGTCCTGCATCATTTCATTACAACGGGTTGTAATCAATATTGCCAGCCCCGCATTTTCGCATACGTCTGCCATTCAATTATCAACAGACCAAATAAATGGGACATAGTGTCTAGGGCAAAAACTGAAAATCAAAGTCCAGAGAAATTTGTTGAGCAATCTTACCTTGCGGAGAATCATTGCTAAATGCGGAACTTCTCTAGCGTATAATCTTGCTGAGTTCATGTTGCTTACAAGAACCTAGACAAGGAGAATTTACCTAAAGGCCTAGTTCATGTTAGCTTCCAAGAACTTAGATAAAAGAATTGAAAAATGCTTATGTCTCTAAACTTATGGGCCTCCACTCCCAACATTCTGGCCTCATTTATATTTTAGAATGATGAGGCCTGAAAAGTCTTTGGGCCTCCAGGGAAAAAAACAATTTTGAAGCCCAACTGATTTTTTTAGGATGGTTGCTACGATAACATGCGTGGTGTAGCAGCGACCCAACTGCAACCAAGTGTGGCAACGAAATATGATGTTACTTTTAGTTTGTGTAATTTGGCTGATCCAATGAGTTCCGATTAGTGTGTTCAATTTCGAGCAGTTCTGTTTTAACTCTTTTACTTTCGATAAGTTTTGTGAATCTAGTATTAGACTTTTATTTAATCAAGAAATGCCTTAAACTTTTTGAATAGCGTAAATTTTGACATGTAAAATTATATATAACTGTAATAATGGTATATGACAATTTGATTAGACAATAGTAATTGCTATCATAATTATATTTAGTTGTGCCTACTTTCATCAAAAGCCGTGGAGTCATGAGGCGAGTAGAATTTATTAAACCTCAACACCCGGTCAAGTTCCTACAAGAATTGTTGCCTAACACTTTTTTCCATTTATGTAACAATTAGGATTCGAACTTGATAAAATTGTTTGCTTGAGGATTTGAAGTGGATATATAGACTCGGGTCAAATTCAATTCCAAGTTGCATGACAAAAGAATCAACTTATCTCAATCTACTAAATTGAAAAAAAATAAAATGAAAACCCTCGACCTCATTTTGATGTGATAGAAAAAATTAATAGAGCAATTTCCAGTTCATTATCTCAGTCAATTTACACCTCCCTATAATTAGGATTACCCTGAACATCACATCTACCTTTCTAGAGCTTTAGATCCCACTGCTCAATCAATTGACTAATGGAGATTATTAGTTCACAATCAATTCCTTTGAGTGAAATGAATCTCTACTAAAGAGTCTCGTTCATAGCAACAAAAGAAAGAGGGTCGGATGTACGAAGGACGGAGAAGCTTATTGGCTTATGCTTCATGTTGTTAAGCACGCATATGATCAAGACCAAAGAAATCGAAGAAATCATTCTCTCTATTTTCGAGCCCTAATTGAAGAATGCTTCTAATTTGCCCCAATTCTTGGAGCAAGAAGCGTCCCCATCTTTTAGAGTACTTCGCAAATCAGCTTCCCAAGGTGGATTCGTTGTTGGGATGGAAAATCAATGTTACATAATTGACAGCATTTTTTTACTCAGAGTACTAATGAGGTAGATGTGAAATTAGAGCAAAGGTTACCGATCTTTTCAAAAAAAAAAAAAAAAAAAACGTTCCGGACAAGACTGAGACCGGACCTAGAGATTCTTTTTCAGTAAATTAAATTAGGCCTTTTGGAATATTAGTAGAAATTCCTTACTTTGCAAATCCGACAGCTGACGAGGAGCCATTTCCGACCGGTCTCCCCGGGACAACAAGAGACGGCGGTAATCCACATCGACACCCCACCCCGTATCGCGACACGTGGCACCTATATAACCTCCCATCTCTGGCCTCATTTCGCCGCCTTTCCTGTTCCTCTCTCTCTCTCTCTCTCTTTCCCCACGATCATTTTCCTTCTCCCATGGAGAAAGAAAGAAGAAGGTTCCCGACGCCGCTTCAATTTTCCCTCGCTTTCCCGGATTCCAACCACCTTTCCCGAGAAAATTAATTAGGGCGAGAAAAATCCGCCGCGATTCCGCCTCGCCCGATCATGGACGACGACTCGGTCGTCCCCGTCAATTGGGAGTCCTCGACGCGCTGGTCATGAAGTTCGCGCAATCCGAGAACCTGCTCGTCGCCGAGGAGGCCGGCGGCGGCGGCGGCGGCGGCGCCCCTCCCCCACGCCGCGTCGCCGCCGCCGACGTCGCCGTCGTCGCCGTCGTCGTCGTCGTCGTCGTCCTCCTCCTCGTACTTAGCGCGGCTGGCCAACCGGCAGATCCGGCGGGCGCTGGAGGCCGGCGAGATCGACGCCGCCATCGAGCTCCTCAGGTCCCACGCGCCCTCCGTGCTCGACGATCACCGGATCCTCTTCCGGCTGCAGAAACAGGTGAGCCCCGGTTCTCGAGTCTCTTCTCCGTTTCGGGCGGCGGTGGTTTTCGTTGACCCTTTGCTCGGGATGAAGCTGACGGTCGATTTGGTCGGTAGCTAGGCGCGTCGGGATTTTAATCGAGCTCTTGCTCTGTTGCAGAAATTCATTGAATTGTTGAGGAAGGGGACGGCGGAAGATCGCGATGCCGCCATTGAGTGCTTGAGAACGTCTCTTGCACCCTGTGCTCTGGATGCTTACCCGGTACGTAATTCCTTTTTTTCTCGAATGATTTGCAAGCATGTAGGTGCTTATTGATGATTGATGTGGTTGGGGCAGGATGCCCATGGACGTCGGTATAGGCAGTTGCAAACTTTAGCTCGGTCGAAATGACGAGGAGATTGAATTTAATTGACTTCATTTTGATGAGTAATCTGGGTATAGTCTGATGCCTTTGCTTTTCTTGCTTAAGGAAGCGTATGAGGAGTTCAAGCACGTTCTTCTTGCCTTTATATATGACAAGGATGATCAGTCTTCTCCTGTAGCGGATGAGGTGGGCTGCTCTAACTACTGTATTTGTCTTCAGTATCATTGGGTCTTGTGGAAGACTATAATCTTTTGTATCTTTATCGTGGGAGGGTGTAAATTCTTAGCTCTTTTGTTCTCCGAGAATAGGTAAATTGATGGAAGTTGGTGCTTATTGTTGGGGGATTTCAAAGGGATTATTTGCCCCGAACTTGTTATCCCCAGAATAGATACCAGCCAATTGTGCCAAGCCATTTCTTTTCTTGTTATACACATGAGACAATAGAAAAGCTAACAATGTGGCATTTTCATGCTGTCAATATGCTAAAGCAATTAGTGTGGTGCTTAGAATTTTCCTGCTCCCTTATGAGGCTAATGGTTTTGACAAGATCTTAAAAGAATTTATCAGTTACTTATCTTCTTCCCATCTGTCTTTTTGATAGTTGGGTTCAGCACATTTCCATTCTTTGATGTTTTGGGTGGTGGAGCAGAGTCACATATTGTATGAACGCCAGGATAATTTAATAATCAGGCTTGATGGGTAGTGGCCCATTACTGTCAAGGAGCTTTGGTGAAAGGATTAAGAAAAAGGACTGGAGCACTTTTGTGATAGGCTCATCACATTTCCTGCTGTGCATATGCAGACCACTGAAGCTAATCTTGGACTTAATTCTCTTCCACCGTGTTAATATAAGGAATGGTGCATTTGGTTAAACTTTTGGGGAAAGCCATTGGGAAAATGCAAATGACTCTAAGTTAAATGAGTTTTCTAAAATGCAAATTGCGTTTGGTAAATTGTAATCTAAAAGTGTATTGTAAAATATTTTTGAGCAAAATAGTGTTAGGAGAAATTTACATTTATAGATGACTTTTGTGGTAAAAAAAGGAAAAAAAATAGTTGGTTGGCGAAGGGCAGGCGGCTGCTAGCATCGCCGCGGCTGACGTCTCAAGTAGCACAACCTTAGGTGGCCGCTAGAGACTATTGGTGAGCGCCGCCTGGGGTTGGGTGACCCCTAGTGACCACCGGTGAGGGCCGCTTGGTCGCACGACCTCAGAAGGCCCTTCATGGAGGTCATGGCGACCTAGATGATCTAGGTCGTCGGAGGTCACGCGACCTCGCAAGGGCCGCGTGGTCGCACAACCTTGGGGGCCCTTTGCGGAGGTTGCGCCACCCAGGGTTGTGGTGACATGAGGAGGTCGTGTGATTGGCTGGCGACGGATACTAGGGTAGCCGCAACCACGCCGGCCTCTCTCCAGCCCGTCGCCGACCCATTGCAACCATGCTGATCGACATAGATGAACAGTAAATCACAAGGGCCTTCCGAAAATGTTGAAAGTCTAAGGCAGCCTAGGATCCACCTTGGGCTTTCAGTCTTTGAAAGGCCAGTATTGCCTCAAGGTGAGTCTCAAAATTTTTCCTAAACACCCAATATTTTGCCAAACGGGCTTTGGACACCCAAAGCTCCTTCCAAATGCTAGTCCCAAATGCAGCCGAAGTGGGCAAGATGCTCTCTTTGTGGCAAAGCAATAAGAATGTTTGCGTCATCCTTATCCTTCCTGGTTTGAGGTTAAAATCTGCATCTCCTTTTCGTACAAGTGATTAGTAGCTGGCATGGTATTGTTAAGAGTGGGGTTATACAGTGCTCCCATAAGCCCTTATAAGTTTGTGCTGACATCGTAAGTACTAGGAATTAAGTAATTATAGAATTGATAGCTCCTTTCCATTCAAGTGATTAGTAGCTGTCGTGGTATTGTTAAGAGTGGGGTTATACAGTGCTCCCCTAAGCCCTTATAGGTTCATGCTGACGTCATAAGTACTGGGAATTAAGTAATTATAGAATTGATAAAGGGGAGAATGTTCACAGCTTTAAGTTGTGATGGTTAGTTGATGGGTGTATCTGGAATTTTATCTCCTACTCAGCTTAGTCAGGCATAATCGGCTAAGAGAAAAATGTTTGGCTAGACACTTCATCTTCATCTGAACTCTGTGCAAAGCTTTTCAGAATTAGGGTTGACCTTGCTCCTTGCTTTTGGAAATTTGCAACTGTTTGATGTATGTGATTATTAATGCACTACTTTGGAGGCCTCACGTCATGTTATGGATTATACTGATCGATAATATCACCTCTCTTCATCATGCAGTAAGTTGAGAATCCTGAATTAATAAAATTTGGCTACTCATTTGACAATCCTCTCAAATAGCATGCCCAAAATCCTATGCTACCTTCATTCATCTTTTGCTTTGTAATGGAGTGTTTCTATTATTTTATGGTTCTCACCATAGATTTTTAATGCAGCTGATTTACTTTTGCATTACAATTTATACACGCCAATTAAGCCAACTTCACTCATCTTGAGATTAAAATCTGTTTACCCTTTGTTTTCAAACTGATATAATGGTTCAAGGTAATCCTAGGATAAGATCTCCTGTGTCGAATTGTGTCTTCTAGACTTAAGCTTTTAACTGATAGAGCATTAATTTCTCAAGAGTACTAAGTTCTTGTCCTATTCTATGATTTTTTGCATGGTTCTGAACTATTTACTAATTAAGTGTTGACATTTGACAGTGGTCTGAAAAGAAGAGGTTTGATATAGCTGGCTTGATGTCATCAGTATTAAGGGCTCATTTACAAGTATATGATCCACTCTTTTCGATGACACTGAGATATTTGATAAGGTAACTTTTTTAAAACCCTGCAGCCCAAAGAATAAAATTTTTGACCCTTGGCTGATGCTTTATGTCCTCCCACCTCACTCACTCTCTTGATGAGAAGGGGGAAAGGAGCAAAAGATGGGGAATAGTAAATTAGGCACTCTATTGTTTTGGTTTTTCCATCCTATCTGTTTCCCTTTGATTAGTCATCCTACTTGTGTGGTGCAGCATACATAGGGAATTTTGCTTACGCCAGGGAATATCTTCACCAATTTCAGACCTCACCGAAAGATTGCTCCTTAAGGAGTGTGATCCTCCCACAACTGTCGAAGAAAGCTTGTATGAAGTTCCCGCATTTGACGAGGTAAAATCACTAACTTATATGCAAATTGACTTTAGATGTTAGTTGGGGCTTAGGTTTATGGCTTGAGAGACCATAGAACCTTAGCAGAGGTGCTTGCAGATAAAGGAACTAAATTTACAGATCAAATATATTTTTTGAAGAGATAAGTCTGTCATTGGAGTCAGTTGCCTCATGGTCTTTAGGTCTCTTCATTGCGCAGGTTGACATCCAATCTCTTGCGCATGCTGTTATGCTCAGTAGACAAGGTGCCGTTGACAGCTTGAGATTTGCGAAGGGAGATTTGTTTCTGGCTTTTCAGGTGATTTGTTTCATATTCAGGCCATGGCAATGAGACATCTTCTCAGACCAGACAAGCTTGACTGATTTTGCTAGTATTGAGTCTAATTTTCTTTATAATGCAGAATGAACTATGTCGAATGAAATTGGATATACCGATGCTTGATGAGCTCGTCCGCAGTATTGTCTTTACAGGGGTATTATCGATGCCAGTCTTACATTTCCTTCGGGTAAATCTGAGGCTGCTTATCTGTTATTTAAGTGTGGCTTTCTAGTAAATTGAAATGCTGATGGTTTGTTGTTTGACCTTTATTATCCTTCAGAGATTGAAATGGGAAAGATCTCCAAAGATCCAAAAGTTGGTCAACCGGGGTATGATTTATCGGAAATTGTTTGCTTGAGTTGGATGAATCTCAGGCTGGTAAACAGTCTGATGGTGAAGTCCTTAGCAACAGCTGCATAGATGGTTGTTCAGACAATAACAGTGAAGTAATAACAAGGGAAGGTACTGATATTGAACTACGTTATGCTAGTGAGCCAACAAGTAACCATGAAATTTGTAGCACGAGCAGTTCCCAGCAGTTCAACCATTCAAAATTGCTTCAAAGAAACAGAAACCGTGGAACTGGTGAGAGGAGGAAACGTAAGCGATGGAGAGGAAGGCATGATGACTTGATTTTTGTGCCTGATACGTCATTTGTTAGAAGTATCAAACAGGGGGTCCAGGTTGCTGCTTCAGTGTCTTGTGCAAATACATCGAGAGAACGAGAGGTATTGATTATTGTGGTATAATCATGTAGTATTTCATAGATCAATCTCCTGATGGAATGTGGTTCTGTAGGGTTCAGACGCAAGATTTACTTTTGAGAACCAAACTGGGGAGGAAAAATATGAATTCCTTTTAGAGATGAAAGAACTAGCCAGCAAGGGAATGGCAGCTGAAGTTGTTGAAGAAATTAACACTATGGATCCCAATTTCTTTCTGCAGAATCCTGTTTTGCTGTTCCAACTCAAGCAGGTAAGTTGATTTCGTGCCGTTAACCAGGCTCAGACCATTGACTCTGGATATGTTGATAGGTCCTGCATTATAAATTGATTCACTTTTGCTTATGTCAGGTTGAATTTCTTAAGTTGGTCACTTCAGGCGATCATTCTAGTGCTCTTAAGGTTGCCTGCAGCCACTTAGGTCCTTTAGCTGCTAAAGATCCAGCATTATTAAAGCCCTTGAAGGAGACTTTGTTGGCATTACTCCGTCCTGAGGATATTTCAATTGGAAAATGCTTGCCTTTGGATGCTCTTGCAACTTCACTCCAGGTATTCCATCACCAGAAGACATACTTTGTGTGAATTCATTTAGTGATTACTATTCAAACATAATGTTGATGCAAAAGAGAGATGGTGCACAAAAAAAATCTCAATTTATGTGAGGAAACCAGATAGTCTAACTTGGAATTTTTGCAAGCAAGAAATCGAAAGATAGTGGAGACAATAGGAAGAAGTGGGTGTTGTCCATAATATGTGAATTTGGATCTGTTCTACTACTGTTCCTGAGTTATCAAGCATTCTGACAGATCTATATTGCTTTTGAGATTCAAAGCTCTATCTCCGTCTTCTTTTTATTGAAATCATTAGCATACTTTGTTTAACTAATTTTACATTTGGGATTCTCCTCTAATGTCTGATAGGTTGCAATTGGTAGAAGCCTCGGGATTGAAGAACCTCAGCTCATGAAAATAATGAGAGCAACCCTTCACACACACACTGAGTTGTTCAAACTTCAAATGTGTAAAGATCGCTTTGAGAGTCTTTTGAGGATTGATTCCTTGAAGGATGTTAGCAGCCCCATGGTTGGAGTAGCTGCTTTATCGAAATCAAATACTGATAGTGCTCAGGGTTCCTCAGTGGTCACGACCTCGTCAAGTCCTAGGATGGCTGATGATGGAAGCAGTCCTACTCAAGTTTCTTCTAGTGATGGCATATGTGATGAAAGTGCAATTCTTAAAGTCATGGTGAGTTCATGAATGCCTGTGCCATTTTTTCTTCTAGTGCACTGTGATGTGAACTGTAGTGTATCAGCCCTTTTGTTCAATTTTTTAAGTTTCCTAGAACCTGTCAATTTTGGTTCTTGAATGGAATATCAAAGGAACCAGAAGAAACGTGAGGTAAAAGTTGGATGCACTAGAGCTGAAGTTGATCTCATGTTAGTTTTAAGATAATTGAAGGTATGCCTCAAGACAGGCTAAAATTCTTAAATTCTTAGTTGCTTAAGGTAGTTGATTTCCTCATCATGACATGCACTTCAGAATATGGAAATAGTGAGAGGCCTTTTCTAGTTCAATGGATCAGCCACAGATGAGGCTTTTGGAGGATTGATATTATTATCAGTTCTCTCCTTTCTGTTACGCTTTTTTGGTGTATCACGAAGCATATCACGGGATGCTTGCTGAGGCTCTTGACTGATCTAAATACGTATTCTCCATGTGGCTGCTCTGTGTAGCTCTACATCATCAATTGGCATACATGTTGGGGTTGGCCAAGTGTTCCCAGTCTGTAGGGTTAGGGTAAAATGTATTTTACTTTTATTGTCATGTCAGCTCGATGTTTAGAAATGCCAACTAGTCAAGCCCAAGTGTCCATTCACTGCCAGAAGGGAGTTGCCCCAGTGGTATATTCTTCTGTTAATGATCAAAGAGTTATGTTCAGTTGACAATGCCATGAATGTGAACTAATCTGCTAATATTCCAACTCAAGGGATTGTAAGATGCTTCCATTTGTTTAAATAAATCTCTATTGCTGTAGTGCTACTTCTAATTAAGTCCTGTAGTAGGAGATTTGCGACAAATTGAAGGGTGTGATAATTGCAGAGGATGGTTTGGCATTGCTACCGACCTTCTGGGTCGGGAGCATTGGCATTTGGGCTACTTCATGATGAAAAATCTTGCTCTAGCATATTAATCATTCTTTTGACTGCTCACCTACTCTTTGGTTTGATGCAGGAATTTCTTGCTTTGCCTAGGGCCGATGCCATCCATTTGCTTGGCCAGTACAATGGTAACGCCGAAACGGTCATCCAGCAATTATTTGCTTAGTCTGAGACCTAATGTCTGTATGTGCTCGGGGACATTTATTTATTCTTTCACACATATTCATTCACGGTGTACCATAGCTTTGTTAGGCGAAACGTCGGAATGTGCGAGTTTTTGCACGTCTTGGTATCATCTCTTCTCCACCGGTGTAATTGATGAGGATGAGTGCCCTAAAACTCTTAAAAGATGCAGGGTGTGGTGGAATGTACAAAAATACAATAACTTGAAGCAATGCTTTTGTTGTAATAGACTCTCTGGCAAGCAAGCAAGCAAGCAAGCTTGTTGAAGCTACTGCTGTCAAAGTTCTCATTCGAATATAAGTGCTTTGAACGCCAGAAGTAGTTGAGGGCCTGTATAGAAGGAGAACATCATGAGTGAAAAACAATTAAAAAAAGAAAAGGAAAAAGGAAGAAGAACTAGTGAATGCCAAGTGGTGTTGGGTGGCTTCCTGGATTAATGCGTCTATCCATTAAGCCCTCTATACATCATTTAAATGCGGTTAAAGTCAATAGTTTCATTTCAATCTGCACTTATTCATTGTGTTGTGAATTATGATAATATTACATTTTATTCATTGTTGATGTCTTGAAAATTCAGTTTTTTCCTTAGTTTACTATTAACGATGATGTTTTATAATGATAATAATGGGATCTAATTGTCAAGTTCGAATTTCAGCGGCGTTACCTTGAGAAAATTAGCCATAGGAAATGCAAATGTCTTTGACATAAAACTCTTTGGGGAAATGCAAATTATGTTTGGTAAAAAACCTTTGTAAAGCTACTTTGGTCTAAATAGTGTCTAGCAAATTTTTTTTTTTTTTGCAAAAGGCTTTTGGGTCTAATTTTTCTTTTAATTTTTATTAAAAAAAATAAAACCCTTCTGCAAAGGGTTAAGGCTATTGGTGAGCCGGATTTATCATTGGCAACTGTTGCCCAAGGTCGCGCAACCCTTAACGAGGGTCGTGTGATCTTAGGCATTGCGACACGACCTTAGTGCCTAGCGATAGCCACCTCGATTGTGACACCTGAGGTCATGTGACCCTTATCGGTCCAATCTAGCCTCACTAGTCACCATTGTCAATTGCCCTCTCTTAGAAAAGATAAATAGTAACAAGGGCCAAATTTGAAAATTAAAGAATCAGTAAATGTAGTTTTGGAAGAAGTGAGCTAGTTTTAGCATTTAGTTAAATGTTGAAAGTTGAATGTTAGTTCTTATCAGTACTGGGCTTTAAGCTTTTCTGAAGCCAGATGCTCATTAAGAAAACTTGCCAAATATCATGACATTTTCTGAAGAGGTTTTGAAGGTCAAAAACCTCTTAAAAAAGCTGAACTAAATGCACTCACGAGATTATCATTCACCGAGGGGGAAAAAATAAGGCGTTGGCGTATCTTAGCTCTGACTATTCTTCACTGTCTTCGTATTATAATTCAGCTAGTGCCAGGAAACATTAGTTCTCTTTGAAGAATTAGAGCCTACGGTCTAAATTGGCATCCCGCGAGCCGGTCGGGTAGCTATCTGGTCGTTGATACCGATGGTCAGAAGTGGAGGGGGCTTCAGAGGTCATACCAAGCCATCGACAATTAATCCTTTGCATCGATTTCTCCGCACGATTGCGGCCCGGAAAGGCATAGTTTCGCATGAGTTTGAGAGGATCGATAGCCCGCAAGTCCATGGCCTCTCGATCAGAAGTTCGGTTACATCTAGTGGTGACGAAATTAGATTCCCATCACAGGTTTGTTTCTGAATCAAGCCGACACCTCGAGGCGGAGTTAGGAAAGAAATTTGTATCCGTACTTTGATTTCTCCAGGTCATACCTGAAAAAGGAAAAAACAATTTTTGTTGGGCCGTCGCTCAACTATCTTTGGCCGTTAAAAAGTGCTGAAATTCATGATAGACTAGTCGTGGAGTGGGTAAGTCTACAGCATATTCGTGAATCGTTTGTAACGTGTTGCGAGATGAGAAAAGGGACGGGGCTTCTTTAAAAGTAATATCTATAGTTTTCCTGAAAAAATATCAGAATCAAAGGAGGTCCAAAATTAGTGGGAGACAGAAAAGATGCTTTCAACTAATTCAAATTCTAGAGTTTTAAAAGTAGGAGACAGAAAAGAGACTTATTTAAAAGTAACATTTATAGTTTTCTAAAAAAAATCAGAATCAAAGGAGATAAAGAATTAGTAGCAGACAAATTAGATGCTTTGAACCAATTAAAACTCACAAGAATAATCCCTTTGATTCTTTGTTCTAGCCTTGTGACAGATTACTGTGATCTTAATGACTTGAATTTGGTCTCGAACTATTTGTTTATGTCTTTACGGATAGAGGAGTCTCCGATTTATAGAGAGGAGGGGAGGAGTTTGTCAAATTAAGTTTATTTACCTACAATTTGAATTTTGGCCAACGTGCACTTCGATTTAAACAAATATCCGACAAATTCCGAACATAAGATGGATAAATGTATATTTAATAGCACTCTGTTTTAAAATCCTTTCCCTCCTAAAGTCGTGCCAAATTCCTAGTTGGTACACCATCCACGTCTGGAAGGGCCTAATCATGGGCCCCTCTAAGATGCTTACTCCCCGACTTCTCTTATGCAGAATATTCGGAAAAGCATAAAAAAAAACATTTATTCTTACATCGACATCATCCAGCCATTTTGTGAAATCATTGCATCTCAACGTTTAGATCTCGTTGCTCGTTCCAATTCATTTTTACTTCATTCTGATTCCCATCGTGATGAGCGTGATGGGGTCCATGTCATGAACTAGCCCAAAAAGTGAAGTTAATCAGACTCTGCGTAATCAATTCTCATGTGGTGATTAATCGATATGTATGAGGCACACCTTTGTATATGAAAATAAAACTGAGAATATCATGAGAAAAAGGTGGAAATGTAATATTCTTTTACTTTAGAAAATAAGATTCTAACTATTACAGGCTGAGAAAGATTTCGATTTGAAAGGAAGTTCAGTCTCCTGTGTTCTTAGGCTGACATTCAGAATATGAGAGAGCAGAGGCTTTGGTCTCTTCCAGCTTGAGAGAATTAGCAGTAAGAGGTGCTGTTTCAAATGCAATGCCTGTGCCCTTCACTAGAGATAGGTGAAAAGAAGGATTTTTTTTTTTTTTAATTTTTAAGGAGATGTTTTCTTTCTTGACTTTTCTAACCGTCATCTTGAAGCTAAAGGGTTAGTTTAGAAGGTAAGTGTGTTTACCCTCTTTACTCAAGGTCTGAATTCGTATCACCACATTTGTACATTCTCTTGGAACAAACCTAGGAGCATAAACCCATGTAAGTCCAGTAAATCTCAAAAGATTTATAGATTTTATGCAACTGAATTTGAATCACCGCATTTGTGCATTCTCCTAAAACTAATACTAGGTTTTTTTTTTTTTTTTATTTCTTGAGATTTTGTAAGATCACTACTAACTAAAAATGACATTAGAGTAAGAGATCTTGAATTTAAATATTTTCAAGTCTTGTATTAAAATATTTAAATAATAAATCACGCCTTCATCTATCATGACAATGATCCTACAAATTTTTTTACTTTTCTTATCTATAGACGTGAGGTTTCATCATGAAATTATCACGTAGCAGGGTCAAATATTCGAATGATAACTCGGCATTGAAAGTCGTATTCTTCGTGTTTTATTTCAGCTTTCCCTTTCGACGCCCGTTCCTATCCCTTTGATTAGTCTGGAGGAAGCAGTAAACCCCTACCGCTCTTTCTGGTTGGCATGCTCTTTCCGGTGCTTTGCCATCATGTAGTTGCATAAGCGTGCCGATCTTACTCGTTCATGTCATAGATGGTAGTAATTAGATCGTGTGAGAGAAACGATGAAGTATTAATTAGAATCGTTTGAGAGAAACTAGCGAAAAGGGCACAAGCAGAAAAAGAGCAAGGTTCAACTTTGGTGTGTGGAGAGATAAAATTTTATGGAAATGAAAATTTATCTATGAAAGAAATTCAAGTGATTGTAAGATGAGAGGGATTTGCATTAAGTTACAGAGAGGAAGATATTTATGGGATACATTGGGCAATTATTTCTGCTATTTAAATTATGATATCGTCCATTTTGGTATACCATATTGCTATAATATATCTTTCCAAAAGGTTACGGACACTTAATGGAATTTTAAGATAAAAAGCAAAATACATTTATGGGACAAGTCTATCTTTTTTCTAGAGAGTTTAAGTCAAACTTTTCTTTTGTGACAAGTACGTTTTATCTACCAGGTTTGATTTATCCTTACTTTTTTTTTGGTCAAAAGATAACTTTCTATTACTTGATTATAGAGGAGACTTACATAATGCAGATGGAAAAAGATCTGCACATAAGATATTCCATAGGGAGGAGGGGGGGAATTTGCCAATTACGTGGGAGAGACTGTAGACGATGATTCCGTGCTATCCAATCCACTGCCGTATTTGTTTGGCGAGGGCAATGGGTCACCAAAATATTAGTATTTCGACTGAGCCCATTTCGGCACCGCCGCACTATCTCCTTAAGATTCCAGGATGGTTCGGCCCGGCCCATAATCATGTCCACCACCGAAGAATTGTCGCTTTCAATAACCCACTTCCCTATTTGTGTTTCAAGTCCCGCACGTGAGATGACATGAGTTCGTGTGTATAGGAGATCCCGTGTAAGATTGCCTGGGCTTCCGCTTCACTTGCCGAGGAAACCCTAATCGTAGCAACGAAGCCCTCGAGAATTCTTCCCTCTTGATCGCGAACGATGCCTGCCGCGGAGCCGAGAAAATCACCGGAGCACCATGCTGCATCGACATTTAATTTCAGATCATCCCCTTCCGGAGGCCTCCATTGGTCAGGTTTTGTTAGATCGATTGAGCTTTTGCTTCTGTTTGTTTTCCCTCGACTGAAAAGTGCTTGTTGTTCCTTTGATGTACTCAACAGATCTGCGGGTCTAGGCTCTTTTGATCGGAAGATCCAAGTGTTTTGCGCCTTCCAGATGTGCCACAAAACCATTCCCGTGAGCTCTCGAGCAGGTAAACTCTGGTCTCATTGGAAAGCTTTAACAATCCACTGATCTGTTCGGCTGATGCTTCCATTTGGTCTTATCTTTTCGAAAATCTGATCTTCCCATACTCTCTTCGTCCATTTGCATAAAAACAACATATGTTCAATAGTTTCAATGCACGACCAACAGAAAGGGCATAATGGATCAGTAACAATTTTCCGTTTATATAGGTTTTCCCTCGTAGGAAGAGCATTCTGACATAGGCTCCAGAGGAAAGATCGAACTTTTGGTGGCACATCCAGACTCCAAAGTTGAGTCCATAAGGTACGCGGTGGTTGATAAGAACAGGAGGGTTTGTTCTGATTTGGTTTACTTGTTGTTTCCCGTGCTCTGTTGTATCCACTCTTAATAGAGTATTGCCCTGTTTTGTTGCCTATCCATATCAGCGCATCTGGCTTTGGTTGCTTACATATGGGGATAGCTAATATCTCATTTGCAATTGATTTGTCATACAGTTGAAAAATAAGCTGTTGTTTCCATACTATGTGCTCTGCATTTATCAAGTCAGATACCAATCTAGGCTCTGTCTGATTTGGTTGGCCTCCTATTACACCTTGTGTTAGCCATCTGTCTTCTCTAATACGAATAGATTTTCCGTCGCCTACTGACCATATTATGTTGTCCTTTATGGTGTCTCTGCCAAGCATTAAGCTATGCCAACCCCATGATGGTCGGTATCCCTTCGAAGCTGTCCAAACGCCACCATTGGGAAAGTAAATCCCTTTCAGCACTCTGCTCCATAGGGCTGAAGGGGAGGTGGCTAGTCTCCAGAGTTGTTTGCCAAGCATGGCTCTATTAAAGGTTAGCAGATCCTTGAACCCTAATCCCCCTGTATCCTTTCGAGTTTTCAATATTTCCCAGCTTTTCCAGTGCAGTCCTCTTTTTGCATCGCCATTTTGCCACCAAAATGATGCTATTCGTTGTTCTATGGCTTGGCAGATAGATACGGGCAGCTTAAAGATGGACATTGCATAGGTAGGTAGAGACTGTACAACACTTTTAATTAGCACTTCCTTGCCTGCCTTTGTCAGTAATTTTTCTTTCCATCCTGCTAATTTTGAATTTACTCTGGCCAGGATCCATGCAAACAGCTCCTTTTTGGATTGTTCCATTCAGTAGGTATGCCCAAGTACTTTCCTGTTCTCTGTAGAATAGGAACTCTCAATTCTGTGGCTAGGTTCTGTTTTAGCACTACTAGACAGCTACCATTGAAAGAAACTCCTGATTTATTTAAATTGATTGCTTGGCCCGTAGCATAACAATATTGATTTAGTACTTGGGCAACATTCTGACACTCTGATAAAGTTCCATCCAGAAAGAAAATCACATCATCAGCAAACATTAAGTGTGATAGCTTAGGGCAATTTCTGTTAAGATGTATTCCTGTGATTGTACCATCTTCTAATGCTTTTTTCATCATCCAGGTTAGCACATTGGACATTAGAATGAAGATATAAGGTGATAGTGGATCACCTTGTCTCGAGGCCTCGCGAAGGATGGAAAAAGGAGGTAGGTTCTCCATTAACTTTCACACCGTAGGTAATTGTTGAGATGCACTTTGCATAATTAGAGAAACCCATTTTGCATGAAACCCCATGTGCAACATAAGATCTCTCACAAAATCCCATTCTATCTTATCATATGCTTTCTCGCATATCCGGTTTTTGAATGGCTTGATGCTTTTTCCTCCTTGTTGTTTTGCATAGGTGATGCAGAACCTCCTGTACGATGAAGATATTGTCCTGGATTTGTCTCCCTGGGACAAAGGCCCCCTGCTCTGGTTCAATGATAAGTGGCAGCCATCTCTTTAGTCTGTTGGCTAATATTTTTGATATAACTTTGTAACTAAAATTGCACAGGCTAATGGGTCTGAATTGACTGATGTTTTCAGGACTTTTTACTTTGGGAATTAGCACGATGTGGGTCTGGTTGATTCGGGGGTCGAGAACACTTGTCTAGAAAAACTTCCGTACTAGCTGCATCAGGTCAGTTTTTATAATTTCCCATGATTTTTGATAGAAAATTCCGTTGAAACCGTCAGGGCCAGGAGCCTTGTAGACTCCCAGTTGAAATACTGCTGCCTGGATCTCCTCCAATGTAGGTACTACCACCAGATCTTCGTTTATATTATCTGTTATTGGGGTTGGGCATTGGTTTAGGATAGGCTGGTAATATCGTTGACCATCAGTCCTGTATAGATTCTCATAATATGATTGAATATGTTTCTGTATCATCATGGGTTCTCTGCACCAACTGTTATCCTCTAGTTGCAGAATTGAAATACGGTTTTGTTGTCTTCTATTCACTGTTGTAGCATGAAAAACCGTGTGTTCCGATCCCCCAATGAAGCCATTTAATGCGTGATCTCATTCCCCTGCATGTTCTTCTTGTTTTAAAGAGTGTCTATTTTATTGATAATTTGTTGCCTTGTTCGCTTACTTGTATGCTTGATCTGTTTGATTCATCATACCTGTTAATGCTTGCTTTAGGCCTTTGATCTCTGTGTATGCATTGGAGAAGTGCTGTTTGCTCCACTTAGTTAAAGCTTGTGATGTTCTCCCTAATTTCTCTGCAAATGGGACTTTTTGGCTTAAATTCTCTGCCCATGCTTGTTGAATAACTGCTTGATAATCTGTATGTTCTAACCAGAAAACTTCCATTCTGAACTGTTTTTTCTTTCTTCTTACTCCAGGATAAAGACTGAGGACTAAGGGACTATGGTCCGAACCTATAGCTGGGAGGGCCTGGACTTCGGCTTCATGGAAGGTAACTCGCCATTCTAGTGAACATAGCATTCTGTCAAGTCTCTTCTTAACCAACTCTGCCCCCTCCCTATTATTGGTCCATGTGAATGCACAGCCATGACTTTCTACATCCATTAGGGATAGGTTATTAATCATGTTTCTAAACGCTGCAATTCTTCTATTATCTGCTTCTTTTTTTCCCACTTTCTCCCATACGTACATAATTTCATTAAAGTCTCCCATGCAGATCCAGGGAAGAGAAGACAA
This sequence comes from Eucalyptus grandis, assembly GCF_016545825.1. Taxonomy (NCBI): domain Eukaryota; kingdom Viridiplantae; phylum Streptophyta; class Magnoliopsida; order Myrtales; family Myrtaceae; genus Eucalyptus; species Eucalyptus grandis. The sequence continues at coordinate 44,596,670 of NC_052613.1, read as the reverse complement.
AGGCTTAATATTTCCCAGCACATGCCATAATTCCACACGCTTACCAAAATCAGTAGATGCATGGACAAAGGTAATCTGCATAAGCTGTTTACTTTCAGGATCAATGCACTGCACATCTATCGGTTGTTTAGGACTTGCATGTACTTTTAAAGCGATTTCCTCTTGCCACATGATTGCCAAACCTCCTGCTATTCCCGTTGGATTAACCAAGTGTAATTTCAAACCTCAAGTTTTTGCAAATCTTTTCCACCATGGCTGCTTTATTTTTTGTCTCCATTAGGAAGAGTAGCTTAGGCCTTTCAAGAGCTATTAAAGCTCTTAGTTCTCGGATTGTTAGGGGTTGCCCAGCCCCGACAATTCCAACTAACAATTTTCATGGCTTCGTGGTGGCTTATTAGGGCTAGCCACCAAAGCCCATACTTGTCCTTCTTGGACCAGTTGCACCGGGGTCTCCAGGAGTTCTATTTCATCTGTTAGGATTGAGGATGTTGCTGGTAGGCATTTATGTTTTTTAGCCTTTTGTATTTTCATAGTCTTCTTGCTGCTATTCCCAACTTTTTATAACAGAGGTTTTTGAGTTTCAGTGTATAGTACCTGTTTTCCACGATCTCGGACTTCTGCTGCAATAGGTACCTCATCTGGGTTTTTCACCTTGTCTGGGCTGCCTACTGTTCGCTTTTTGCTGCATGGTACTATTTGCAAATTTGATGTTGGCTCTTGAGCACTGAAGTGCATTCCCCTTGGTGGGTTTGATGGAATAGGTATTGTTTCTTCCACTACTAATTCTTCCTCCATATTTCCATAAAAAGCATCCCAATAGAGGCTGTGATCGCTAGTTTCTACCTTCAACTAGGGTCCATATAACCCCTTTTTGTTCATTGCCCAAGGTGAGGTTGCATATGGAATTTCAAGACAGTCAGTTGCGTAGTGGCCGATTCTGCCACAAGAGAAACAGTAGTGTGGGAGACGCTCGTACTTGAACTCCACCCAAAGCCAGCTATTGCCAATATCCATAATAGCTCCCGATTTCAAAGGTGAGGTCAGATCAATCTCAACTCCAACTCTTCCTCCTTTGTTTTGAGCATTAGTTGTTGAGTCGAGTTGAACTTCTTTATATTTCCCACCCTTTTCCCAGCATCATTAAACACTTTATCTATTCTCCACCTAGGGGGAACTCCTCCAATGCGCACCCAGAATTCTTCCTTAGTGAAATCGTAGCAGTGCTCAGGGACTTCAGGGAGACACTGTTTCAGAACAATCAGATTTGTGGAGTATGACCAAGGTGAGTTCCTCTTGATTCGCTACTTTTCCTCCTCCGTTGGGAATACAAAACTGAATAGCCTCAGTTCCTTCTGGGAACATATATCCTCTTCTGATTTCCATGCTTTTTTCATTGTAGTTATGAAGGCAGGATAGTTCACGTTTGGTTTAGAATACAGTTTACCGAAAAGAGTACGGCTACATTCCTCCCGTTTTTGTTGAGGTATTTCGTCAGATACTTGTACTACATCTTCTTCAGACCACATGTGCCCAAGACTTTTGCATAATGCAGCCACTCTCATCTCATTTTCCTCTTTGCTCTCCATTTTCACTAACTTTCAAATCTTTTTCCAGTGGAGTATCAGATCTAGGCTGTCCGCATCTCCGATCCTACCTAGATACAACTTTTCCACTCCAAAACTCGTCAACCAAACGAAGACAACTTAAGAGAAAAACAACCGGAAACCAGGAGAAGCTGATTCGCTACTAAGAAGCTGTACTGAGATCATCAAGCAACTCTCCACCAAGGAAAACTTACGATCAAACATCCCGACCGGTGAAGATCTCGATACCTCCGGATCGCGAAGAAATGCTTTCGGTCAAGATCCTATCCGTTGGAGTCCAGATGCCCTCCGGAGATCCCATAACATACCTTAATTTTTGTTTTTTGTGATTTTTCCATTTTTTTGGATGCTAAGTAAAGGAAACAGGGATGTAGATTAGGGTTTAGGGCTTGTAAAGGAAAGGGGTGGACACTACCATGAGGTAGAGAGAAACTCGCATAGACGAGAGAGCCTTATACTTTGCTTACTTGAATAGAACAAGAAGCTCTTTCTAGAATTTACGTCGAATCAAATTCTCACATATTTTAAAATAATGTGGGATTTCACTTCAAAAAGACGATGTATAATTAGATTTGGAAGGACTTGATTTTGCCCGCCATTCATTTTATGTACGTCTTTAATCTCTACGTTATAAGACGATCTCATATAACTTCCAACCTCTCTTAGCCTAAAAAAATTCGTGAAAATCTGTGCATTAGCTATTAGAAAATAGATATATAAGGTCGATTAAAGATTATCAACAAGCTTGTCATGTTTTTTGACGAGTCTTTCATGAATTTAAAATTTGGAAAAGGCTTGAGAGTCATGCCAAGTTATTGATGACTAATCTCGTGTTGATTTCTCCACACAACGCGAAAAATGAATGATTTTTGAAATTCCTAAAAATGATTGCTTTTATCATTCGAAATACTTAGTCGATACAAAAGTTTTTATCATCGATAACAATTTATATTTAAATATTTTTATGGATAATGAAGATATTTTTTATCAATTCATTTTTATAAATGATGTTTTCCAAATCATTTATTTTTCATTAAATAAATGGAGTTTGAAAATATCGTTAATACGAAAGTCGAAGTCTATGACGGCTCGACATAAAAGAGTGAGTAACATTTGGTGTTGAAGAAATTGAACTCTATGCAAGTTTGTTTCTTAGTCAAGCTAACCCTTTGAAGCGAAATTAGGAATTTACGCTTCGATTTCTCATAGTCATTCCTAAGAAAAACATTTTTTTTTCAACTTTCTTAGGCCCTCAAAAAGGTGCTGCGTTTCAATTAAAACAAGTCATGAAGCGTGGGTAAGTTTCGATCCGTGTTTTTGACTCGTTGGTATGATTAATAATGTGCAATGTGAGATAAGAGAAGAGTATAGACTTATTTAATGATAACGTTCGCGATTTTCGAAAGTAAATTATAATTAAAGGGGGTCTCAATTTATACGAAGCAGACAACACGATCGTAAGGAATTTACATTATGGAATTAGAACGCATCAAGTTGGCATTAATTTAAAAACGGGTAATCTCTTCTCGGACCGTCCTTGTCAAAATGGATTAAAAAAGGCCTCCTATTTATAGAGAGAATGTGAGGAGTCCTAGATTTATGTGATTGCTCATGAATGGTCAAATTAAGATAGTTTATCAGCAATACAAATTTTGGCCAATATTCACTTTGATTTAAATAAATATTCAATCAAAAATGGATGTAATCTGGGTAAATGTTTATTTGATTTAGTTTATCCTATTGATCAATATGTTAATTGGAAATTGATCTTAGATGTTGATGAACCGATATATTAATTTAATTTAATAAATGGGGTATTGCCATGGGAAAAAAAGTTTGATGGGCTTTAAAATGCTTGTGTTGCATTCTGTAATTGGCACGAAATATTTGCGCTATCTACGATGCTATAACATTTTTTTTCCTAAGCACGTAAAGAATAGGTAGAAAAAGTGAGTTTTTAGCATACAATCATGGAAGCTATATTCGAAATTAGTCAAATCACAAAGTAAAAAAAAAAAATACAAATACATATTCTATGCTTTAAATAAGTTACGATAAAAAAGGAATTAAAACTCACGAGCTTTGTCCTTATTTATAATTTTGAAAAACTAAATAAAAAAAAATTTTGTTCATTGTAATTTATGTGATGCATTAAATTGAATTACTTGAATAATTAAGTGGTAATTTAAGGTAAGAAAAGTTATGGTTATTAGAAACATATTTTTTAATTCGTCCACTTTGTTTAGGTTTTATTGGGCGGTTTTCTATATTTTAATTCTAATTCTAATTCTAATTTGATTTAGCTTAATTTTTTCTCAGCTAAAGAAATTTTGTTTGAATTGAAAAATTATATCGGTTAAATCTAAATAACAACATCAAGGAACATATTCAAGAAATTATATCCAAAATAAGTTCCATCAAGGTATATATGAAGATACTTTCTCTAATTTATCAATTGTAGTTTAAACTCAACGAGATATAAAATTTGGGTACACTCTCTTGAACTCAATAAAAAAATAAATAAAAACTAAGAGATGGAAAATGAATATGCCAAAAACTAACCGGTCAATTTAGACTTAATAAAACGAAGAAGTTTAGAGGTGGCAAGTGAATAAGTCAAAAACCTTATTGGGGGTGATCACGGGTCACGGGGCAAAGCCATGCTAAATGGTCTTCCCGCGTGACAGATGACAATGGCAGAGGCGACATGAAATTCCACGTGGCGAATGCGAAAGGACAGCCTCTGGATTTCAGCATTAACCATAGACAGCAGATAAGATCGTCCGAAAACGATAAGAAAGAAAAACCGACAAAGGAGAACGGGGCCAGGCCCTCTCGAAGCGACTCCGAAGATGTCAATGATGGAGGCAGGCGGGATCCATAATTCAACGAGGTGTAAAGTTGGGGAAAGAGAGAGAGAGAGACAGGGAGATAGCCACAAATTCTTGGTTGTGGGGGTCACGTACCCGCACCAGAAGAATGTCCTTTTTGAATTCTTTTTCACCAATGAATTCGCATTTTTCTATCGCACGTTTTATTAAATAATGCTCTCCCCTCCTAATCGGTACAACCATGCACGCCTGGAAAGGCCTAATCATGAGCCCTATTCCCCGGCTTTATCTTATCGGGAATATTCAATTGGAAAAAGCGCCGGCAAAGCTATCTTAATTTTCACCGTCGCGGCTTGATTTGTGCTCGTTGAATCATCATCGCGTATCGCCCCGCTGCGCATCGATCTTTCAGTGATGGATTATGATCCCGCGCACCATACATCCGGCGTCATCTGGCCTTTACAAATGGAGGGGAATTTGTAACTTCACTAAAAAGCAAAACTGAAAATATGATGAAAATGTATTTTTTTTTGCTATTGTGATTAAGTTGTGCAATTAAGACTTTATTCGTTTCACGAAAAAAATAAATAATTTGAAAATAATTTCTTGAAAATGATTGTTTTTATCATATGAAATTATTTGTTAATGGAAACTATTTTCGTCATTGACATCAATGTATATTTAAATATTTTTATGAACAATAAAAATATTGTTTGCTTGTTCACTTTTGTAAATGATACATGTGATTTTTTTGAGGAAAATATATTTTAAATCACTCATATTTTATGAAATAGACGGAGCTTAAAAAAAAGATTAATATGAGTCAAGTACGACCCCAACAACAACCTCCTCCTTCCAGGAACTCCCCCTTTCATCTCTCCCTGTCCCTTTCTCAGTCCACCCGTTTCGTTTTCCAGAAAAAAGATTTGAAAATCATCTAACCAAAACTGAGTTTACTTTGAAATAAAAGCAAACTGACTTCTTTTCGAAAGGAAAACTCAAAATAAAAACAAACCTGCATCTGGCTTATTCAAATATTTAAAGAGAGCTCCTTCATTTGAAATATTGATGTTTAATAGGGAAAAACTAATCACAGGCACGATTGCTAGCAACAACTAAGTTTAGTCTACCTACAACAATGTCAACGGCAATGCTTATTCAAATATTTAAAGAAAGCTCCTTCATTTGAAAAATCGATGGTTAATAGGGAAGAACTAATCACAGGCATGATTGCTAGTGACAACTAAGTTTAGTCTACCTACGACAATGTCAATGGCAGCAACAATGATGGATATGGTTTGATGGTGACGATAACAATTGCAAACAAAGTAATGGCACAAGTAATTTTCTTGTTGATGCACCTAAACTTTACGTATGAAGATTGTCGCATAGCAGGGCCAATATTTAACGTGAATCTGGTGATAAAAGTCGCGTTCTTCGGGTATTATCTCAGCATTCGCTTTCGACAATTTCAACGCTTCTCCTGTGCCGTCTTAAAATAACGTATGAAAGAAAAACAAAAGGAATTAGGTCAAGTCCACGAAATGAAGCAGAAAAGCCTTTGCTGGTCAGCACGCTAAATGCCGACGACATAATCCTACACTTGGTCAAGATAATTTTGCAACATATCTTCTGGAACTTTTTTACTTTATAATTGATGAGATGCCGTAAAATGGTAGTGATTGGATTGTTTGATTCTGAGAATGATGAAGATTTTAATTAGATTTTTTCTTCTTTTTATGCTAGCAAATAGAGCACGAGCAGATAGTTTTAAGTTTGTGTGGAGAGAGATAAATACTTGGAAATTGAAAATTAATTAATTTAAGTGATCGTAAGATGAGAGGGATTCAAATTAAATTCAAGAGAATAAGATTTTTATGGGATACATTGACAATTAGTTTGACTGTTTAAACTACGATTTTCTCCATTTTGGGCATTTCTGTTGCTATAAACTTCGGTTAAATATTGCAAATTAAGAAGTAAAATAAGACAGATAAATTGATGGGATAAAGTGTGTATATATAATATCGTTCCTGAGTTTTTAAATATTTTAATGTGGAAAAATGATACAAAATAATTAAAGAACTTTGGCTCACTATACAATATCGTTCCTAAGTTTTTAAATTATTTGACATGATACCTAAAGTTTAATCCAATATGTAAGTTGTCATTGAATTTTAATTTGTTCAATATAATCTTCAGCTTTTGGTATTTGTTCAATTTAGTTCATAAAGTACATAATCCATAGATTAGATTAAATCCAATGATGTAATAATCCATGAGCTATATTAAATAAGCTAAAAATTCAGGGACGACACTGCATATTAGATCAATGTTTAATGATTTCTTTTGAGAAATTTATTTCCTTGCTCACTTAAAACAATGAGACCATATTGCATCCTTCTAGAAAATCAAGTCAATTTTTTTTTTATAATAAAAATATCCAACCTTTTATCTAACAGGTCTCATTTGCCCTTATTTGAATAGAACACGCAGCTCTATCCAGAATTTACGGTTGATCGAATTTTCAACGATTTTGAATAGCGAGGGATTCACCTGAAGAACATATAGTGTATAATTAGGTTTGCAATGACATGATTTGCTCCGCCATTCGTTAATTTACATCTCTCTTCTTTACCTCATAAAATATACTCAAGATAACTTTCTCCTTTTATTAAACCTTAAAGGTTTCACGAAAATCCGTGCAATAGCTATGTCATTTTAAAATTATCAGCAACTTTGTCATTTTATTTGATGGGCTTTTCTTGAATTTAAAATTCTAATTGAGGTTGCTCGTTTCGTAACGATCGAAATCCATTTTCACGTGAAGGTGGTCTCGGAGACTATTCGACTGCTAAATTGAAAAAAGGAAATATTGGCGTTTAGATAGATTTATGTTTTGCTTTTTGCTTAATTTAAATTTTGCGGCGAACACACCCAAAAGCGTTCACATGATACTAGTTTTGACACGTTGATTCACATATGATTTCTATGATTAATTTAAATTTTTGATGAGAAAATAAAAATTATTTTTGCTTTTTCGAAAAAACTAAACAAACGGGGCTTGAGATTTGATATTTTTTCTAGGGCAATCATGGACTAAAACAAATGAAAGGAAATGATTTAAAGAAAGAAATAGAATGTGCTATTTAAATTCCTTTAGAAAGAATTTAAGAAAAGAACAAATAACAGTCATATTTTCTGAGACATGTGAGATTAGTGTTTTAAATATTAAGATTCCGTTTGTTTCGAGGAAAATGAAAACTTGCATTGCTTACAAAAATAAATTATAGAAAAATACTTTTGGCATCCACAAATATATTTAAACATAAATTATTATCGATAATGAAAAATGTTTCCATCAACTAATTATTTGAAATGACACAATTGATCATTTAAAAAAAAATTCTTCAAATCATGTATTTTTATGGAATAAATGGAGCTCAAGAAAATGAATCAAAGAAGTTCTTTTGAACAATCAGAATAACAATAAAAACACGTGTATCCTTTACAAGAATTCTGCCAGTGAATGCTCCCGAGGCACCAATTAAATAATCCAACAAGAAAAAAGTAAAGTTTTAATAATACTACTTCCCGGAATCATTCGCAATTAAAAAAGCTTAACAATATCCAAAGACACTCCTCACGAGAGTAGCATTTTTCTTTTTATGGATTTTCATCCACAGCACTACTTTAAATGGTCTTTCCAAACGACCCACTTTTCTCGCCCATTTTTATTTAGGGCGCAACTCGATTAACCTTTTCAAACACGCATGAAACACACTCGAACATCGAAGACAACTGGTGACCGGATCATTTGGGAATCGAACCGAAGTCAAAGTTTAGGGAAGAGGGTGCTGCAGAGGCCCTCTATTTCTTATTAATTATGACGGAGTTCGGTCGAGAGATCCAACGGGACCGGGCTTCGTGCAGGCGAGATTAGGGGGTGGGTACGGGTACGGGGCCATCGCATCTGCTGTCGTGTAGGGACGGGACGACAGCATAGGAAACCATCATCATCGTCTCGTCTCGTCTCCCCTTCCGGAAAACGCCGAAGCTGGGTGGGATTTGGGGCGAACCCAAATTGAGGGAAAAGCGTTTGGTCGCCTGCCATGTAATTTACTCTGGAAAATGGGGAGAAATGGATGATGGTGATGGTGCTGCATTGGCGAGGACCCGTGAAAAAGCTGGCGGAGACTCGCTCTACGTCTCTCTGGGTGTGATGGGCTCGAGTTTGATTTCCACGAGGCACCCCGAATGTTGAAACTTTACCTTTTGCCTCTCTCGCTCTGAGCCTCTGACGCTCGCTTGAGGACTTGTCTTAGCTGGAGAGGGAAGGGGGGCTTGTGGCGGATAAATCTGAGCTCGACCCGCGATTTCTCTCCTCTCTCTCTCTCTCTCGCTTGCTCGCTCGCTCGCTCGCTCCGTTTCAGAGTAGTCGCAATGGCGGAAGCGATTGTTTTTTCCGGCAAGGTGCGGTTCTTCTTTCTCGTTTGTTTTTGTTTGTTTTTTCCTCTCTGTTCGTTTGCTGCTGCTGCTGCTGCTGCTGCTGCTTCTTCTTCTTTACTGTAGAGAAGTATGTCTCTTCTGGTTCAATGAGCAAATGGGTCTTCCTTCTGTGGTTCTTCTTTGAAGTTTCGTCACGCTTGCGATTTTCAGGACAATGGGCTTGTTCCTTCCGAAGAATTAGCGCATTTGAGCAGGAAAAAAAGGACTCCTTTTGATGTTTTTGTTTGTATGTTTGTATGTTTTTTTTAGTTTTGGGGGAGGGGGTTGCTGAAGCAGCAACGAGGGTTCGATTGGGATGACTGCTCGAATAATTAGCTTCGCATGTGCGGACATTGTGACTTTTGAACTGCGTATTCGATTGGACTTGCGAGTGTTTGGGGTTCTTTCTTGCTCTTCAATATGAAATGCAGGGTGTGCTCCTTTTCCCCTTGTGGTTATTATCTTCTTCATTGGTCTCTTCAGTGTTGGGCTCATATGGTATTGCTTTCTTTTTGGGTAAACCAAGCTTGAAGCAGATTTACAACCATATTTGTGACGTTCAGCGTCCTCTTTCTTTTTAATTTTTCATTTTCGGGTCATTGACATGAATTTACTCTTCCTTTCTCCATGTGAATGGCAGGATACATTTATCGTAAAGCCCCACAAGAAATCTTCTCCTTTATTGTATAGGACCATAGTATTGTTATTTGCGGCGATGTGTGGACTATATATCTGCTCAATTTGCATCAGGCAGATAAGCAATCAGTCTAGTACTAGATTTCAGAACATCCAGATTATTGAGGAGCCCTGTTGCAATGGCAATATGGAAAAATTTGATAACCCCTCAATGCATTACCCAAGACCTCAAACTTTTAGCAGGTAAATGAGAATCATTCGCTGGTATTGGAAAATAAGCATTCGCAGTGTTGACCTGATTTTCTTCTCTTTAATATAAACAGGTTTGAGTGTTCACATAATCCAGTGCGATTCTTCACGATCATATCGATGCAGAGATCAGGGAGTGGATGGTTTGAGACTCTTTTGAATAGTCATGTCAATGTTAGTTCCAACGGGAGATATTCTCTGTTTGGGATAGGAGGAAAAATATTTCTTCCATCTTACAAACGCTGGATAGAGTCTACAACTTAGACTGGTTCAGCAGTGCTTCCAAGAATGAGTGTTCTGCTGCAGTTGGCTTCAAATGGATGCTTAATCAGGTATATTATTTCTTCATGTTGAGAATGCTCCATATGTGTTTTCAGATCCTCTCAGTTTACCGAGTCAATTTTGTATCTTAGTTTTACCCATGAGAAGTTGCCACATCATCTCCAGAAGAAATGATTGAATGAGATTGCAAAGCCAATCTATTCTTGTTGAAACATTTGCAAGCTTGCTATTTGTTTGAATTTGAAATTTGACTGGATGTAGTTTTTTTTTGCTGACATGATGCCTTAGTAGAGGATCCATTGGATTGATCATTACATTCATGGTGACTTTGAGGGCATAAAACGAAGGTGTCTTGATATCCTCTAAAAGTGACGCCTCTTAATTCTCTGATATTCTTGCTCTTCACAATCCTACTTTTCAGGTAGGCCATTGTAAAATCTGCTCAACTAGAACGCAGAGCCTATTTTTCTATGCATATGGTAGTCAGTATTGGAATCAAAATCCCAGTCGAATTGGAGTATTGTTGTGGTTTTACTACTGTAAAATGGATTTTGGCAAAGTTGTTTGAGATTGGTCACGGTGACTTAAATGAAAATATAAAATACATTTGCTAATAATTGTTCTGATCTTGTATTTAACTACAAAATCATGTTTTGGAAGAGAGGTTAGGCTAAGTGTTTAAAAAGCTAACAAAATGTCCTTTAAGCAAAACATAGGGAAGAGTTATATAATTATGAGGTTGTGGTGGGGGAAAATATGCATTGCATTGCAAAAGGGTGGTTGTGTAACTTTTTTTATTTGCTGAGGTTAAATGGCCATTGCAGGAGAAATGCACATTCATACTTTAGTGCAATGACCAAAGGGTGAAAAAAAATTGATACCTGTATCTCACTTTAATTTGTGCTCCATTCCTTGATAATAGGCATGAAATGGAATGAAGCCAAATATATGTTTTGACTTTGGTTTGAGTAGATATGGCTTCTGACAATTTCAAATTAGTGGCGTGCTCTCTGTTTATGTATTTTTCATATGGTTATAAAATTTATGTGTACATGTTAGCAATCCTTGAATGGGTTGTCAGCTTAACTAGTATCAATGCATTTTGTATAAATCTTTTTGCCAATACTTTTACCCGTTTCACAGATGAGACTATTAGATTACTACAATAATTTATGTAACTTACTGATGACAATACTTACAAAGTCTAAACCTGTACCAAACTTCTTTCATTTTCATCTTTTGGCTGGGTCCTCTGGCAGGAGGTGGACTTGGTTTCTGGTCCTCTTTGTGTTTAGCAGTGAAGAAAGCATTAGATTCTTTCAAGAGAAACTTTTCCGTCAACCGAATCCTCTATGGCATAATTGAAAGACAGTTACGATCAACAAATGAGAGAATATTCTTATTCTGGAATATTTCTGTATGTGGCCTGTGTATAAAGTTCATGTGCTATAATGGAATTGGTTCTCCTTTTTGTCCAGGTTTATCCTGTTAAAGGGACTAAGAATCTTCTCTTGTAGAGAGCTTGGAGTAGCTCTGCATCAATTAAACAATAGTTGGAAGTTTACAGGATGGATTCCAATAAATTTGTTTATATTACCTTTAGTAGTCCTGTAGAGTTTGGTCCCATGGAAGTCACTTTAGGGATGTGATGTTTGAACATCTGATGCCGTTATTAAATGGTTAGATTCTTCAAGGCCTTCTCTGATGAACTGGCCTTTCCTTACTTAGAATGACATGTGGCACAGCAGTTTGCAGTTGCACTGAGAAGCCGCTTATCCAAGTACTGCAATCAATTTTTCTGTAAAAAACATCACCATTGAGCTGTGCTCTTTCCACTTATCTTCTTTGACCTTGTTTTATCGGGTCCTGTAATGTTACCTACATTTATTGTCAGATGTTTTCAATGAAGAGAATTTCGGGAATCGCGTATTCTATTCAATGATGGATTAATAATAGAGTAGAATGTATTTGGTTCTTATTGTAACTACTTATGTGGTAGGAATAGAAATGATATTTTGAGCAAAAGCTTCTGAACGCTGTCTTCATCATCATCATCAAGGTGTTTAACTTTTTCTCATTCTTTCTTCTGTAAACAGAGTATCTATCCAGGCCTATGAAGTATATTTGTTGTCCTCCCATGTTTGCTTCAATGAATGTACAGTGCAATAGGTCATCCACTTTTTTGTGATTGATGCAGGGATTAATGGAACACCACAACGAAATTCTAGAGTATTTGAATCGTAGGGGTGTGTCTGTAGTATTTCTCTTCAGAAGAAATCTTCTACGTCGCATGGTTTCGGTGCTTGCTAATTCCTATGATCGGCACGCCAAATTACTCAATGGGACTCACAAGTCTCATGTGCATTCACCGGAAGAGGTCTCTCTCTCTCTCTCTCTCTCTCTCTCTCTCTCTCTGCTTTTGTGTACCTATTGTAATTTGGTTACATTTTCCAGGCTGATACACTTTCAACCTACAAGCCGACAATTAATTCCACATCATTGATAGATGACCTGAAGGAAGTAGAGGCAACAGTTGCTAAAGCTTTAGCATTTTATAACACCACAAGACACATCGTTCTGTATTATGAGGATCTCATAAAAGACCGAACTGTAAGTAGTGAAGCTTATAGGTCTGTTTCCAGTCAATTATTTTGCAGATTCTCCCAGTACACCTGATAGCAAAATTTGACTCGCACAGATAAGATGTTAGTTCTCACCTATAATTATTTTCCTCGCTTGTTTTATACTTATTTTGCAGAAACTAAAAGATGTTCAAGAATTCCTTAATCTGCCAGTAATGGAACTCACGAGCCGTCAGGTTAAGATACACAAAGGGCCGGTATCTGACTTGATTAGTAACTGGGACAAAGTCAACCGAGCACTCAGCGGAACGGTTTATGAGAGCTTCATCCATGACGACTACTCCCAGGAAACTTCTAACTTATAGGATAGTGTGCTCTGTGTAGATATGCAGTCAAGCTCTCTCAAATAGTTGTTACTGCAGAAGCTAACCAACACCGATAATGATGTCCCAAAATTTGAGTGGCTGCAATGGTACAGCGCAACGACCAAATTTTGGCTCATTTGATACTCTCGCCGGGCCAACCTTGCATGCAGGTCTGCTGAAATTTTGTGAAATTTTGGATGAGAATGGTATGACTCTCGTTTCCTTTTCTTTCCCTCTCTTTTCAAATCAACACCTTGTTGATCCTAGCAAAAGAATCAACACCTTGCTGATCCTTACGTTTAGCGTTGTAATAGAATCGGTGTACATTTACTGAAACGAAATTGTATTGAGGTTGTAATGAGGTTGAGAGTGAGAATGAAGTTCAGGATTAATCACCATTAATGGTTTGATTTTATGCCTTCTCTATTTCCTTGCCCTTTTAGTTTGCTGTGAAATTGCAAGAAGGATCCTTTGAATTATGACGTTTGTCTAATGTTTGTGTTTGAAATAATGTAGCCTTATCACATTGATTAAGTCAGGTTGATAAGGCCTCTATTAGATCTCGATCGTAGGTTATTGTTACAACTTGTAAGAAATATTGGTAGCCAAAACTCTTTCTTTAAAGAGCAAAATTCTTGGACAAGTTAAACTCTATCGTCTATTACAAGTTAATGTGCTCTCTTAATTGTCTGTTAGCGTTAGTTAACACATCATTCATCCTGAAAGGGGAAATGATATAAATGGTTTTTAAACTTTGATCTAATATGTAATATTGTCCCTCAACTTTTAATTTGTTTAATATGGTTTTTGAACTTTAGCCTAATGTATAATGTTGTTTTTGAACTTTTAAGTTGTGCAAGGTAGTCCTTGAATTTATGTTCAATTTAGTCCCTAAATTATATAAAATTGTTTAATATGATTTTTGAACTTGAATTAATGGAAGAATAACATTGGATATTTTCATCTTATTCAAGGACTACATTAAGCATTTACTAAAAATTCATGGATCGCATCAAACAAATTAAAACTTTAGGATTACGGGATAATTATTATTTGCGTGTAATATGATTCACCCACTTATGAAACAAATGCGATTAAATTTAACTGTACCCGGTTAATTACCTGTTGAAAAAGGAACTCGTGTTAATAATTATTATTTGCGTGTAATATGATTCACCCACTTATGAAACAAATGTGATTAAATTTAATTGTACCCGGTTAATTACCTGTTGAAAAAGGAACTCGTGTTAAATATTGATAGCTCTAAAAATTTATATTTTCCAGGTTTACATTGGCGGCAATGCCTAAAAAGAAAGAAAAGGACAGCAATCATACTGCATGCATTGCAAGTTAGCGAGCTAATCTGCATACTTACTGCCTGCCCTAAATGTATGCTGCAAACACACTGTTCATAATTGGCTTAGTAGTCCTCCACTGGATCTTCGTGCCCTTGTTTTGGTGAAAGAAATTTAAAAGTCAAAGAACTTGGAGGAACAATCTTTAGTTGCGCCATACCGAATTTTTGGGACCGGCTTGATTTATGACCCAATTTTGAAAATGGTTATGACGATCCAATTGAGAATTTTCATCAGCGAAAGGAGGAACTTCTTAGAAATGTTTTTCTCATTTGCAATTTAATTACGAATTTCAATTATTATATATCAAATGGAGTGAGATTTGCATGGGGAATATTGACAATATCAACCTCTTAATGTGTTAAGCCTGACACCTTTATTCAGGGAGATTGGCAAGAGGGAGCCCAAGTCCGGGTTTGTTGTATTCAGTTGGATCCACTTTCACTCAAAAGTTTAAGTCAATGAATTATATGCCAATTAAGATATTAATTGCTTAATACCACACCAATTCTCCAATATAAGGCTTTCTATCTCAACACAGATCGTATAACTTTTTTCTATGCATCCCACATCTCACTATCAACATGGACAGTTAACTATGAGTTGCTAAAAATAAAGCCATACGTATGAATGGTAAATGTGGGAAGTGTAAAATAGGATTATATGGTCTGGATACATAACTTTTCAAGAGTAATAGTTAAGGAAAGGCTATGCAATGCACGGCCTTACATTTCCTCAGGTGAAGATTTAACTTATCGTGTAAATGTTCTAATTTCCTCAGATCGTACGAAAGAACTAATGTAAATTTATAGAAATAGAATCCTTAGTAATTTCCTAAGCGACAGTATAACTTTTTCTTAGAGATTGCAAGTTATCTGACCGATTAGTTAAGAAAATTAGTCCTTGATTTAATTAGGAATGTAATGTTATTTGATAGTGATCTGTATTAATGGTGCCTTTTAGGGGAATTAGCTTCTCAAAACTCATTTTTCTATTTTTCCTCAGAACTTTGAAAGGTAGAAAACAATATCATGAATGAGGCTCTCCATTATTGTTCGAGAATTAATGTTCATGAGAAGATAAATGACTATGGATTCATATAAGTTTTTGTAACTTTGATAACTTATTTGGGAAAATTGTCCAAAAAGTTCTACACCCATTATACTACAGTTAGTTCAATCCTAAACTTTTTAATTTAGTGAATTTACTCATAAATTTTTGATAATTTTTCAATATAATCATTGACCAATTTTTGTCAAAAATTACTGGCATGGTGGTCAAGTTAATGCCATTTGTCCTACGTGACATGATTGGCGTGGATGACTGAAGTAAATGTAGATCATTTTGTAATTTTTAAAATTTATTTGATTTTTTTTTGTCTTTTCCTTTTGCTAAGGCCTTGATGACTGGTGGATGGAAATGGGGAAAAAGAAAAAGGAAAAAAGGAAAGAAAAAGAAAAAGAAAAAAAAGAAAGAAAAGAAAAGAAAAGAAAAGAAAATTAAAAGTTCATAAAATTATTAAAAATTGCAAAAAATTGTCCACATTAGGATTGGCTATGTCATGTAAGATGACACTCACTGACTTGATTGCCACATTAACATTTTTCGGCCAAAATTGGTTAGTGTGATTATTTTAGCAAATCGTCAAAATATTTAAGACTAAATTAATCAAATTGAAAAATTTAGGATTGAATTGACCACCATTCAATATGTTTATGACTTTTTGGACAATTATCTCCAAATTTATTGGTACCACTTTGCAATAATTTGATTGAATTAGATGGAAAAATATTACTAACATGTGGCCTATCCTTGCGTGTGCAACTATATCTTTAAGATGGTTAGTTTGATAAATTTATAAAATTGATATAATATATACTATGGAAATAAAAATAAATAACACGATAATAGTTTTGGAGAAAGGAGATATACTTAAAAGTAGACGTGAAGTTAGATGAATATTTATTTTTGGAAACAATAAGATGATAGTTCGAAACATTTTCACAAAAATCTCCATTGTAAAGTCAAGTTAGTTTGAGACTTTGTTTATTTCAAGGAAAGTGAATGATATGAAAAACATTTCTAAAAAAATTGCTTGTGTTGCTTATAATAATTAGGCAATAAAAATGTTTCTATTATCCACAAAAATTTATGTTTAATTATTTTAGTGTACGATGAAAATATTTTTCGTTCACTCATTTTTATAAGTGATATAAGTGATCATTTTTAGTTTGTTTCAAATTATTCATTTTACGTGAAACAAATGCATCCTAGTTTATATATATGTATATAATCATTGACACAAGTGACTTGAGGTTGCGTGTACATATTCTCTATTAACTCTAGTGAATCTTCGACGACTCAACAAAATTGACTTGTAATGTTAGAAAATAATCGAAAAACCTATTGGACACTTGTTAAGGGTTACGTAATTCCTAAACCTTAACAAGTGTCCAGATACATTATTTAATATTTTCCATCCAAAGATGTAGTTCTCACTTGTTTCATTCTTCGCTATAATAATTTGCCACTTCTCAAGGTCTTGAGCTCTAATTATGAGAAATAGAACAATTTCGCGATCCTCTTAGCCCTATAAATAACCATGAAGATCTTGGAATTATGGCATCTGGCTCAGCCTCTCTCTCCCTCTCTCTCTCTATGGCTCCTAAGCTTTTCTTTTCCTGCCTTCTGGTGCTATTATTTTTTACCCAGGAAATTCAACCTATTGTCGGAAGGCAAATGAAAAAACCAAGCCAAAAGATATTGGCAAAGCTCCAAGCTAGTACCAACCAGATGGTACTAGTTAGCATCAGAAAAACCTTGGAGAACAACAGCATGAATCCGCATGGCAGCCACCTAAACAACTCCGACATGGAAAGTGTCAGCTTGCCGCTCGCCGCAGCCTCGGTTGGAGTTGGGGCCGAGTCACACAACTCACAGCCATCACCTCGGAGCAGTCTAGGTTCCACGTCTCCAGGTCACAGCCCGAGCATCGGACATGGGGTTCATAACTAGGGTTTTGTTAAGTTCAGTGTAACTCACAGGTCATTGCTCACCAAATGATCCTCTTTTGCTACATATCACACGCGCGTCTTATATTTTCTAGCTATTGCTGGAGTAAAGAGTGTCAGTAATAGTGTATGTACATGAAACATGGATTGTAATAAAGATGATGCAACTTCCGTATGTAGTTCTTTCGTAACAAATTGTTTCTGCATTAAAAAACTTTTCCGGGTTACCTTTTGCTTAATGACCCTAATTTGAACATTAGGCCATCAATCTGTTTTCCTAATTAACATGAAGTACAGAAAACATCTAGCTAGCTAATTATCGCCAAGCGAAATCATTTCAAGGCAGGTCACGCATTTTGCGCTCCTTGAAAACTTCTAATAAGCAAGGTTACGCTGTAATACCTGTTGAAAAATATTAATTACTAGAATCTAGGATTTTTCCTTGATTTTTATTAATAGAAAATGGTGGATACATTGCAGACAAGAGATCCTCTAGCGATGACCAGGACTTGTAATACAGCAAGCTGAGCTATCAGTGAGAGGACCATAGCTGACACGGAGAAACTATCTCATATAAATACAATGCTAATCTGATGTATAAAATTTGGTATGAAAAAATCTGATGAAAAAAAATCCAATATTGTTTTGTAAAGAAGGAATAATGGAATGTTATGAGAAGAATCAAATTTGCAAGTTTCAATGTCAATATATATAAATTAATTAAGTCGTGTTGTATTTGATACACTCAATGTATTTCGAAAACATGATGAATTACTATATGTTGGCATATCTTTCTCCAAGTTCAATATGAACTGAGAAAGCCCTTTTTTCAACCAAAAAATTAAGCAAGCTTAATGGAACCAGAATTTAGGCCCCCAAAAAAAAAAAAAATGGAACCAGAATGAAGTATATTCAAGTTATCTTCTTGAATAATTGGGTTGTGCTCACTTTCACTGTTGCATTTGCACTGAATCGAGTTAAATGTATACATCATTTCATTTAGGTCAATGCATTTTTTCTTTTCTTCGGTCAGGTAGCCCGACATGATTTGGCTTTCGATCAGACCATTTTGTTAAGTTCCCAGTTAGGCGAATAACGGCTTTGTGGTGTATTTTCTTTACCCCCATGATCTCCATTCATACTCGCAAGGCATTTCAGCAATTAAATCAGTGATTGGGGCATAAAACAGGCAGCTATATTTAATGTTCATATTGCATGACATGATGGAACTCTTAATTAATTTCAACCTAGAGGAAAGAAAAAAAAAAAACTGAGAGAAAGCCATATCTCCTTAGAGATAATTGAGGCGGTCTATTATTTCCAATTTGATTGCTCAAACTTTTCCGAAGAACTCGAAACTGACAATAATGGTCATCAGGAAAAACGACCGAAAATCGAGGAAATAATTACCACTCAATTTTGGGTTCGTGAAGTTGGTACCAAGAAATTGTAAAACTGAACCAATTGAACTAAATTAAATGAAGATACAGTAAAAGAAAACGAAAATAGCAGGAAAAGCCACATTGAAAAATAGAGATGTCTGATATGCTGTCTGTGTGGGTCTTCTTTCCCGTTCTGCTATAACTTATACGTACTTACAGATAACTGCTTTACTCACCATACATTGACGGCATTTATAACAATAATCACTGTTCCCACCTTCACAGTAATCATCATGTTTTGGCATTTACTTGCAATTGTACACTGATTATGTTGCTTGCTATAAAATTTATCATTGGCAACACATATAAAATAACAATATGACAACAACAACATTATTAATATTTTGCTTTTGAAATATGTCTGACTTACATAGAAATTGCCCATCAACTAATATGTGTTTTTTTATGTGCCAACGATTCTATCATCTCCATGCTTACAATTTTACTTCTTCAATTCTTCTTGAAAAGGACAATCATAGACGCTCATGGACATTTTGTCACCAAAGTATCAGCAAAATGCATAAAATTAATATTCGGTGGATGTTACCCCAATTCTTTATGATAAGTGAAGTCAATTACCATGCACAAAATCATTAAAGGCCCTTGGAAGACCTCATACTAAACAGATGAAGTTTATATGTTTCCTGTATCGTAATTGGATTATTTTTTATTGCCAATCTTTCAGGGTTGGTGTAGTTGAATAGGTGTCAAGGGATTTTCAACACAGGATTTAGACAACATCAATTAAACTATGCCTTGCAAATTGTTCTGTAATTAGGATCATCAACATAATTTAAAGATCTGAACTTACCTAGTTCATGATATTTACAAAGTATTTCTTACATTTTAAGATAATTCGACCTTTGTGCTCATATTCGATAAGCAAAATCAGGCTATTCCGCTTCTTAGTTTCAACTGGTTGGGGTTGCTACACGTGGGACGATCGGTCAAAAACTCATAGATTCTCCGAGAAATTCTATCTTGAAAAGCCAAAAGGTCACCATCAAACCAGTCCTGGACGGCTCTATTATAGTTTAATAAATTCCACCGAAATTCCACCGAAATTCCAAGCGCACTAAACTGACAAATCAACAAAATGAAAATGTTTTTGTCTCTAATTTGTGGATTATAAAATGCTAGTGGCAGGAGGTCGGGAGGGTTCCGCCGGTGTAGGAGCCAACCACGCAATGTTCTTTAGTCAGATTCTTTAGCATTCAAATGAAAAAGAAAATCAATTTGCCAAATGGGGGCAATCGGGAGAGTTCCATTTTGATTGGAGGTTTGCTAGGGGCAAGAGAATACCAATCTGGAGGCTCATCATTTGGTCCATTTCACTAAGTTGTGAAGGACTAATCAAGATACAACTCTGATCTTGCTGTGACAAAGAGGAGTGGTGGGGTTTCCTTTTGAAAGTCTAGTGGTTGTGGTGCATTTGACCCTTGACCTTTTCTTTTCCTGGAGATTTTCCGTACATATTAGATCTTGCAAAATGATTGCGGAAGGTGCTTCATGATACTATTTTGGCAACTTTTTCTCAAATTTTTTCTGAAGAAAGTTGCTCTATTGAAAAACAAGAGTTCAATTTCCCATATGCAAGCGGATTTTTTTGTTTATTGGTTAATTACCAAGGATAAATAGTGAATGAGAGTACTTAACAAGGGTCGATAATTCTCAAGTAATCGATTGAACTAAGAAAAGAAAAGGAAGTTTGTAAACTCAAACTTATATTTGAGAAGGGCCAAAAAGTGAACTTATAATTTTGACACTAAAAGTTAGAATAAATTTGTTATAACATATAGAATTGTCTCAAACTAAATTGACTCTTAAATCTCTAAAACGTTCAATTAGTTCTTTTGATTTAATAAAATGTAAATAGACTCTTTCATTATCTCTATCAATTGGACTTTGATTGCATTCATTTAATGTGTAAATGTGAATTAAAATATGTTAACGGGATTGAACTTGAGTTCCCTCTTAATGATCTCTCCAAGTGAAACTATATCACTTCTACCACGGTACCAAACTCGTAATATTAGACGGTTGTTGGTAGCCCACTTTTGATGTGCATCAGCATTTGGAGAAATATATGAAAAAATGAATCTTCGATTAACTCCCTAATTGAAGTAAAGGATGGTGTCCCCCTCTTCCAATTGATCTTGGCTAGGCCAAGATGATTGGAGATTTGAATTGAGAGGGCTCACAAGTGAGGGAGAGGTTTCTTAAGCGCACATGTGAGGATGTTTGGAAAAAAAAAGTTTCACATCAGAAATGTGCTGTAAGGTGAAACAGTTAATACATTTTTTTGAAGAATATTTATTGGCTTGAACTTTTAAGTGATGATTGTTCCAATTGGATACGATGAAGGACTCAAACTTAAATTGTCTTTTGGTGATCTTTTCAAGTGAAGGTATTAAGAGTTTTACTAGAAGAACCCACAATTTTTACAATCATCATGGATCACGTTTCATATTATCATGAGACCAAACATAGGATCTAAACCTGAAACCGTTGGTTACGGGTCATTTGCAATTGTTGGAATCGTACATATACATGAGGAATATACGAAGAGGAGAAGAAACGATAGATAAGCTTAATCTTAGTGACCGAACTAGAAGATGCATTGGACTAGGTCAAGCTTCATGCAATTTACCTCAAGAGCACTGTTAACTGACTACTCACTTTGGCCTAAGTGCTTGCCAAGTTCAAGAAGCTTAACATCGAATTTCAAGAAGGCTGGAATTGTCCTTCGGCATATGCTGTCACATATTCCATGCCGGTTAGGAAGCTTTTCTAACATATATATTTTTTGCCCCCTCTCACCAGAGGTCCATTCATTGCATAAAACGTTAATTCTATCAGTGGGGTGGAAAAAACCTTAATGCTGACCTGAAAAAGCCGAATCCGATAAGTCAAACAAATGATCATGGTACCAAGGTCCACAGAGATACATGATCTTGAAAAGCAAAAACGTGAAGAAGACACTCAATGGCTATCAATTGTTGGAGATTTTGTCAAATTCTGGCTGTCACATAAGCGGTTCGTTGGGTGACCGTAGTTGGTCGGGCAGTTATTTAATTGACTCTTGCACTGGCCCTTAGTGTCCTTCTACTGTTGTCTATAATTACATTTATCAGAAATATCAGTAGCTAGGATATGTACTTATCAACTCAAAATGTAAATGAAATACCACAAAATTCTCTAATTATTTAAGGACTTTCGCAGGATATATATGTTGTCCAATCATTTTTACATA
The DNA here is from genome assembly GCF_016545825.1 of Eucalyptus grandis. Classification (NCBI taxonomy): domain Eukaryota; kingdom Viridiplantae; phylum Streptophyta; class Magnoliopsida; order Myrtales; family Myrtaceae; genus Eucalyptus; species Eucalyptus grandis. The sequence goes on along the minus strand of NC_052613.1, from coordinate 44,574,572 downwards.
ATTACTTTTGCTCACCATATTGGTTTTGATGGCCAGTAGAACTACCTTTATGTTTTTCCGCAATGATTTGTTTAATGTCATTTAATGTGTTATGCCCTCTTATAATTCTTACACACATATACCATTTACATCCTCTTTCTAATGGTCGTACCATTGGCTGCACATCTGTTTTGGTAGGTCGAGAGCCCAAATCGTATTTGTCTATTGGTTTACAGCATATCTCTTACATTGTCAATCTTGACTAGATTTTCCATTCAGTCTCAACACATCAATCTAAGATAGCTCAACTTTATTGAGAAGAATATGCGGATCCATCAAAAAGTTTCTTAGGAAATAATATTTCACTTAGCCACAACATGCACGCAATACTCGAATGGATCTCCTCTATTTCACTAACCCAGACAACTGCTAATCTTTTTGTGTAATTAAATCCTAATATCCTGTTGAAGATTGAGATTTTGTGCCTCTTTGGTATAATTTCAAGCATATTCTTTCCTAAAGGAGCTCTGACAGCTCCGTCAACTGTCTTTTGTAATCATGAAGAGACACGCATGACAGTAGAAAAAGATGCCACATGGTTGCAATTAACTAATAGTAATATATACTTCTTTCTAAAGTGGATGTTTGGCGAGAGACTTTACACTCTCTTGGTAGTTCTTTCCGGATCCTATTTTCAATTTGTTGTCTAGAATAAAAAAACAAGTGTTAAGTCTTAAAAGTGAGAGCTAAAAGCTGAAGGAGAGGCCATCTGAAAATATAAAGGGATAAATACACTAAAAGTACCAAAAGTTATGTACAACGTTTACTTTAGTATTACAAATTTTCGTTGACTCATTTAAGTGTTAAATTGGAGAAAAAACGATCACTTAAGTGCCAATGGCGAGAAATTCCAACCAAATTAATTAGTTACGTGTCATTTATAATAAAATTTATAATATGACTTGGCAAATTTTTAAAAACTCCAGTCCACTTGGCATTTCCATGTGATGTGCTTGACATTGAAGTGGTCATTTTTTCACAACGACTAGCACTGAAGTAATAACTTTGAACAAAATTTGACACTTAAACGATTACTATTTACAACTTTTGGATGACTTCGTTTTAAGGGTTATATGTTGACTAGACAAGCCGGCGAGCCATGTAGGATCAAGAAATTAATAAAATATAAGTACGTCAGATTTCCGGCGACCTTGATTGGAGTTGGCACTAAAATGGTCTTTTTTTTTTTTTTTAAGTGGCACTAAGTGATAATTTTTTTTTTTGGCACTAAAGTAAATGCTATATACAATTTTGGCACTTCTAGTGTATATATCTCGAAAAAAAAAAAAAAAGTATTTGATCTTAGGGATGTCTTGTAAATCATAGATAAGATGAAGTGCAATAGCTTAGGGACATCCCCAACATTACAATTAGAGTTAATAATTCAAAAGATGGAGGTAAAGACTCTCCACATGTAGCCAATACAACATTTGTTTAGGAAGGTCTAATTTTTGGTGGAGTGAAATTCTACCTCTTACATTTTTATGCACCTTAGCCAATAATATGGATGTCAGTTGACTTATTTTAAATCGTCTATGGTTGCGCTCCATCCAAATGCAATATATGGTTGCAAGGGAAAATACATTGAGAAGTTTCGTAACTAAATCTTTGCCATTTGTTGCTGTGACGGCCCAGGCAGCGGTACGTGGGAAGGAGGGATGACAGTGCGTCCGCACCTCGGTCCCTGGATGTGTGCAAGGAGGGAGCGCGTCTCCTGTCCCAAATCGATCAGGAGGGAGTCCTTGGCTAGTTTATAAGGCTTTGGTACTCTAATTTGTGTAACGCGTTTTAAAGCAGTGAGGGCCAAAGGCCCAAAGCGGACAATATTACACAGTGGGAGGCTCGGGTTCTTACGGTTACCCTAGTCATTTATTGGAGTTCCTCATTCTATCTACTTAAGAATGCCTAATCTCACCTCGCACAAGGATACTGCACCCAATTACATTGGAAGAATAGATGTGCTTTATCTTCTATACTGGCCCTGCAGAAGTTATACTAGATATCGAGATTAGAACGGGTCACAATTTGAGGAGACATCCCCGACTCCAAGCCATACTACTCCTTATGTTGAGTTGCATAATTGGGGTGCCTCTGCATTTTGTGTTGTGAACCCAAATGCTCTAAAAGGAAGAGGATATATGATTGATGAGGTTCTATAGTGTGCAGCCCGACAAAACTTTGTTCCATATGTTCAGTTTGGGCAATCCTAATCCTTCTTTCCTTTTTGGTGAGCAAATTACTTGCCTTGCAGTGCGATCCATGATTTGCTTTAGAACCAAAACATAAGCATTGTCGAATCCTCTTCTCAATCTTTATATAGTTTGCTTTAGAAGCAAGAACATTTGCATCCAATAGATGCAAATGAAGATAAGGACCGAACTTGCATGCTTCATGTCGTAACTTTCAATTTTCTTTAAGATTTTATCAGTAAGACTCTTGTTGTTTGCACGAGTGAGTCTTCTAGTAACAATGGGAACACCCAAGTATTTGATAAGGAGGGTACTTGTGGAAAGAGGCGTGTGGTCTAGTATAAGGAGCTTCTAAGCCTCGTTCAATCCAAAGAAAAAGATTTGGCATCTCGAGATTAAACTGTAGTCCTATGAGAGTAGCAAATTCTTGAAGGGCATCTACAAGGCAAATGACGCATTCTACATTTCCATGAGCAAATAAGAACAAGTCATATGCGAAACAGAAGTGAGTAATCCTTTGTATTTTGCAGCGCTAGTGATATTTGAAAGAAGATGCAGTAATTTTCACACTAACAATTCTATTGAAAATTTCCATAACTAAGACAAAGAGGTATGGGGAAAGAGGATCACCTTGTTGCAGCCCATTGGAGCTATTGAAATAGCCAACCTATGCGCCATTAAAGTTCACTGAAAACCTTGGGTTGGTGATGCCCTCGGCTATCAGATTAACCAAGTACTGAGGTATAATTAGGGCTTTTAGGATCTTGATGACTGCATCCCTATGAACCATGTTGTAGGCTTTCATGAGATCAATGTTTATGGTCACATGATTACTTTGTCTCCCTTATGGTAGTTGTTTAACAGATCTTGGCATAGTAGGATATTCTCTGAGATATGTCGTCTAGTGATAAAAGCAGTGTGGTTGAGACCAACGATAGAAGGAAGCATGCAACTTATTTGTTCTGCAAGTACTTTAGATATAATCTTGTATAGGACGTTGCAGCATGAAATGGGTTTGAACTCCTTGAGGCAGGATGGATTCTGAACATTTGGACAATGGTTCCAATCGTATTAACTATAGTAGACTTCTAAAACTTAATAGTTTTGCAAAGCGCATCCATTTTTTGAATATAGATTTTCCAAACCTCCACTTATGGATGATTTGAAGACTCTAAACCTTACAAGATATGTGTTTGACACAACTAGAGCTATTATTCATATTCCAAAGTTCTTCCTCTTGAAATATATATTGGCCCTCAACATTTGCTCCGAACTTTATGAAGTTCTTTTAGAATAAAAATGAACAATATTACTAATAAACTAGAATATTTCAAAGCTCTAAAGCTCATAGGATCAAGATCAAGCATTCAACATAAGCCAAAATTGGATCTTTCAATATAGCAGCACTTTCGTAATATGAGTAACCAATATGTCGTCAGCCCAAATTTTTCTTACTAAGTATTCATAATAAGTGCCCTCAAAACACTCTTAAGTACGACTCATATTCTTGAAACTAAACATTCTTAAAATATAAAATGTGCACTAGTTCAGTTTAAATAAGGCAATATTGCATCTTTCAATATAGCAGCACTTTCGTAATATGAGTAACCAATATGTCGTAAGCCAAAATTTTTCTTAATAAGTATTCATAATAAGTGCCCTCAAAACACTCTTAAGTACGACTCATATTCTTGAGAAATTTCGACAATACACTAGTATGGCAAATGCAAAATGGCAATAAGCAAAAGATGAGCCCACATGCCATTTTACTTGTGGTTATACAGTTACTTGCAAGGCCTTGTTAATGTTGGAATATATTCGTAATGGATTTTATCAATAGTTAAACTTTATCCAAATATGAGTTCATTTAAGTGTGTTGAGGATTATTTCTTAATCATGCTGATACTTAGTTCTGATCGTACAAGCATTTGAGAAAAATTTCACAAAAGTCTGTAAATTTGCAAAAGAAAATAGTCTAAAAGCAAAATCTTGGTTCTGCAAAAAATTCAGACCTGATCAACGGGCACTTTTCATATATTGATTCGAAGACCACTGGAGTTTCTAAATTGAAGACCCATCTCAAAACAAAAAAGTACGATATTCCCAGATTATTTAGCCTAATTTGCTCAAGAAATTGGTGAGATAGCATGACAAAAACTTGCCATCAATAAAAGATGACCAATAGAAAATTTGATTGATAGCGTAGTTTCTGCACATGTTTTTAAGGAATTTTGCCAAGATTTTTATAAAGAGAATTAGATGACATAACGCTTAATTTATTCAAGTGCAACATTCGAATTGAGCTCCATAAATTGGAGAAAACTTCTCCAAAAGTCATACAGTCGGGAAGGGCAACAACAAGAGAAACTGAGTATTCTTGAGATGCTCTTGAGTCTGTCTCTTTGTAAGCTAGTGAGACCCATTTGAGTGTTTTCTACAATGAGTTCGCAATAATGAGAAATCCATTTGTCACACACAAAAAAAGTAGCTATACTTAAAGTGAAGGCGTTTGTATTGATAAGAGATAAAGTGTGCAAGTGACTATAAAATCACTTAGAGGTGTGATTTATAATTTGGGAAAGAGACCTATTGTGCTATGTGTACAATGTGTGAGAACGACTGTTGAAATTTTCAATAGTTACTTAGGCTATAGTGGGTTTGCTATGGAAGAAAATTAGGTTCAGTAAGGCAACAAGTTGTACACGGCGCTATTTTTTTCTCTTGGCTTAACTAGTGAAATCCAGTCTATTTGGGCTGTTAGAGTTACAAGAGAGAAGTAGGCACCCCAAAGTTGAATCTCCATAAATCTCGTTTGCAATTGATCCTTCTTCTAACTCTTCAATTTTTGATGGCTATAATGCTAGTTCATTTTGCGCTTAGAAGCAACACTTTTATTAAAGTTGGTTCTAAAAGATTAATGTGTATTTTCTTGAAAAATCAATGCACCCTCCTTTTGATTGCTTAATTAGACCTAACACTTAATAAGCATCTTAAAGGCTCTTGTTAAGCACAATCATCTCTTACAACAAAGAAAACTTAACATCATTTTCAACTTCAAACTTTGCCCAAATATTCTAGTAATATCTATTAGCGGCAAAGATGGATAATGACCACAGGTATTCAGACAATAGAAAGAATGGTCATCTAAAATGACCCACCCTGTTCAAAAATAAAAATAAAATGACCCACATAACAATGATATGATTGCACAAATCTCTTGTAGATTTTAAAATTTTGAATTATATCTCCCGCATCCTACAACTACTTAAATTAATTTCATCAAATAAGTCAAATTCTTCATCCATCTTTTTTTCCTAAATTAATGATTTCTTTTGCTAGTCATAAATACAAGATTCATGTTTCCAAGATAATAACACCAAATGAGATGCGTTAATTTTATGTACTACACACCAAAAGTCCATCTTCACACATTTCCCAATTGCATTTCCTTTACTTAAGCAAGCACTTCAAGGAAACAGGTTAACATTGTCTGAATATGCTCGTTTCATTTATTCATTAAGTGGCTCTGACAACGCAGAGAATATTTCCTGTAAGAGGATGGATATAAAATTGTTAATATATATTGAGTTTGCCAAAATTACGTTGTAATCTCATACGATGTCTCAAAACAGTTGGAATAATTTCCAACGGGAAGTCGACTTTAATGGGACGGGGGTGCATAGACTAAACAAGGGGTTACAACATGTGCTTCTGCAACATAAGTTCACTCACCTTAACAGCAACCGACTTTTTCCAGGCTCTAAAAGTCATCTACTTTTCCTGAAATGTCCTTTAAATATGACTCAATGGCCCAACCTGTTAAAGTGAACATTGCATCACGATTACAGCTGCTAAAGAAATTATCTATTGTTAAGAGTAAAGCTAGATTTGCTGAGGATGGTCTACTAAATAGTACACAGTGATGTGACAGTTTTATTGGATATTGAATATCACCCTCCCATTTACTAAGATGCTATTCTCACCTCACAACTTAACAAATAAATTTTAGTATACGAAGCATAATTCTTTATTTTATGAGTTTTGTAAATGTACTCTAGAGACACACTCATTAAGAAACTAAATTAAGTATATTTGATCAATGTCTGAAAATTTCGGAAAGATGATTCTTAGTTTGTTAGCAATCAACCAAAAGAATCTTATATGTGCGGCTAAGCATGCACGTTCAAAACCAATTTTAAAAGCTTAATGATGATAACAATCGAGCAATTGAAGGGTTAAACAACAAAGGACAGAGACATTTGGTATTTCAATTGAATTTGTCGACCAAAGATAATGGTTTGAGCTTGCACATGAGCGGCCGACATTTTATACTCTTCTCCTCCAAGTGGAGAGTAAAGAGAATCCCTGAATGTTTGGTGCATGTGGATTGTGGTGGGGAAGCCCAAATTTGCTCGTCATGTGATAATCTATACGCTAAATGTCGTCATCTTTTGATATATCCTCCTTATTGTAAGGAGGTTCTCTTTACCTATTATTCCAAAGAAATGATCGAAACAACCATGATATATTATATATGGAGTAAGGGCACTAGTGATAATCATTCCGTTCCAAAAATTAATTTATGTTCTAGAAATAGATTTTTATATTTCTATTCCCAAGATGAGTTTTTAAGTAAAAATTCGTGTTTGATAACGAAACAAAATTTTTGTCCCTAGAAAAGAAATGGTAATAACATAAAATTTCTCTCTCTTAGGCGGTAGTGGTGGCTAGCAACCGACGCACGCGATCGGTGGGTGGCTGCCGGTCGACTGCTAACTGGCTGTCGGTTGACTGCTGATGGACAGTAGACGGTGGCTGGTGATTGGTGGTGGCAAACAGTGGGCGGCGGCAAGTCAGCAGCCGGCTACTAAAGTGGGCGAGCAATGAGAAATTTATTTCTCATTTCCATTTTGGAAATAGAAAAGTAGAAAATGTTTACTTTTTATTTTCATTCCAAACCTATTTCTAGTCTCGAAATTTGTTCTAGAAATAAAAAAAAAATGAAATTGTATTACCAAGCAGATTTTTGTTCTAAACCTATTTTCAAGAACAACAAAATAATTTTGGTAAAAAGTAGAATGGTTATCACACGCGCTCTAAGTTTATGAAAAAATTGCATAATTTGTTCTAAACCTACTGTGCAAAAATCAATCAATTGAGTCAATGTATTCTTGAATCTACGAAGGAAGGTGCAATCAAATCTTTTCGGTCACGTCTTGCCCGATCTATCGGGCGTGGTAGTCCAGTCGTTATCAACAGTCATACATATTCAAAAGTGTCAAGTTCCAAAATATATCATTGAGGACTCTTCTTTTACTCAAGTCAGGTGAGGCATTTGATTGTAGGGCAAGTTAAGAGTAATGTGCAAGATTATTTCATCGTGTGCTTGAACCTGACGTATCCTTCTCACGACCTAAATCCATGGTGGAGTGGCACTTATTATTAGCTGTCCTTTGTGCTTACTATATAAGCACCCAAAATTCTTTTGGAAACCACGAGACGAGGTCAACCAAGAATAGTCGTTGTCATATTACATGCCCTACTCAAAAATACAAAAGAGTTTTCTTCACCACAATCGAAAGGTCAAAGGGAGCAGTGGCCAATTTTAGTTGGAAGTTTACAATGGTATCGTTGGTGCTAGCAATATCACCTAGAGGGGTCAGTGAATAGGTGATTTTAAAAAATCTTGACAAATTTAAATTGGAAGTAAAGTAGTCAAGATTTGACTCTGAACAATGACGGTAGAATGATCATCAGTGCAAAGGTTTTTGATGAATATCATTGCAAAACAATTTTTAAGATTCAAGATAAATCATTATTTTTTATAAGTGAAATATAAGCCAGATCACTAGCTATATAGTTATAAGAACTGGAATTTGCGTTTGAATATGTTTATGAATTTAATGATATTTGGAAAATAGTCTAAACAGTTATGAGTCTGATGATATTTGGAACAAAGTCTAATAGGTTTTTGAGTCTGAATAGACTTCTCGATCATATGATACTGTCTAAGTCTAAATACTCATTGAGTTTAAATAGACTTTGCATAGAGTCTAAAGATGCCAAACATTTTGACAATATTCACATGTAAGCTTTGTTGATATCCTTATATTACTCTAATGATATCCATGATGTCCATGAAGTGAATAATCAAAATTTCAGACGTAATATCCAAATGATAATAACTAGAGTTTGAATATTGTTTCTTCATAAATATCACTTGAAAATACTTTTGTTAGATTCAACATACACTTATTAAAGGTTTTGTCAATCTTCAAAGTTTTCTAAATGGGTATATTAAAATCATCGGCAAAGGGTAACTATAACAACATTAACACAAGCACGCACACAACACGCAGAGGGAGGGAGGGAGGGAGGGAGGGATAGAGGGGCCTGTTTTTTGTTTTTGTTTTTGTTTTTTTTTTTTTTGGGGGGGAGAGGAGAGAGATAATGCTCTTGCAATAATATGGACATAATATATGAGTGATGCACTCTGAACGATCTTCTTGCAATAATCACCATCCACGAAGAAGACGAACGGCAGAGAAGTCCACATGCATAATTTTTATATGTAACTGGTCAGTGGGTTAAGATTCTCGCAAAGACTTTTTCCGGCCTATAAATAGAAGTGCGGAGTTCAAGTGCTTCTCATTCGGTTGACTATATTCCGCCGTACCTATTTCTTCTCATTGCTCGCTTCAAAGTAGAAAATCAACCTTCCTTTTCCGTGCTTCTCTGGCTATGGCTGATCTGCAAGTCATATCGATATTTGCGATCATTTTCACCTTCATCGCGTTCTATGCAATTCGAACTTCTGAGGGAAGGTTGATAAAATCAGCATGGGAGGACCAACTCCATGCAATAAATTACGACCCAATGCACAAACAAGCATTGCAATTTCTCACTCCAAGTCAGACTCCTACGAACGATGATCATTCTGATGCGGGGAAGGAGTTGGTTGCTTCGCCTACAGCACATGATCAGGCAGCCAATTTAGGTGAGTCAGAGGCATTGGACAAGGACGATTTCCGCCCCACAACCCCTGGGAGCAGCCCTGGAGTGGGCCATTCTTTCGATGGCTTAAAGAAGGAAGCTGTTCGACTGAAAACTCCGAGCGGTGATGAAGAAAGGCTAACCGTTATGGGGATAACAGATGATTTCGAAGCCACTAGACCAGGTCACAGCCCCGGTGTTGGCCATGCTGTTCAGAATGAGGAACCAAAAGCCTAAATACTTCAAAATAGAAAGTGGAAGCTTAGTTGTGCAAGTCTTGTCAATTCCGGTTCAGTTGGGTCTCGTGTCCCAAAATGTTGTTCTTCAGTTCCTCTGGAAATGGTTCTGCTTGATGTGTATAAAATTATCTGTCAATTCGGTATTGAACTCTGTAATAAATTGAAAATTAATAAGGTTTGTTTAGAAATGAACGGCTAATTATGCCGGAATTGTGTATCAGCTATCATATGCGTTGCATGTTGTATAATATTCCAGTTTTCCGTTGTACTACGACTTTGTTCTCAATCTTACCCGATGTCATGTTGTGACCAGGAAATTTTTAGGACAGAAGATCTTTGTGTTATATTCAGATTTTAAATGGGAAATAACCACATGAATGATGGGCAGAGATTTAACATAAAAATTGCTAAACCTCGTGTACAGAAAACGACATGACTACTTTTAACTAGGAAGTTGCATAAGGTATACATACCAATCTTTTATATTTTCTGTAAAGAACTTAAATCTTGAACCGGCCAACATTATTTATATGACTTATTCTTTTAGAGTTCTCTTTGCATATAACTAGTGCCCTACAAATGAAGAATAGAAAATGAATGTATCAAAATCAAATTGGTGAACTTTTGAGCGATACTTTGACTATTAAGTATAATCTTTCTAAATAGTAAAGCAAACCCAAAGGATAGTCTCAACCTCAAACATAAACCAACAAATTCCATAAAAGCCTATATGGGTTATAGTAAGTGTCAAGGAGTTAAGTGCCGTTACTTCTTCAAAAATTGGTCTTATCCATATTTCATATTTTCTATGATCATTTCTTTTACTCAAGCCGCCACCCTCTCGCCGGCTATAGGCACGCTTTTGTTCACTAGATTGTTGCCTATTAACTTGATTTCAGAAAGCTTCGATTATGTGCACTTTTTTTAACTTAATTGCGCATCTTATTGCATTATTGTTAGCCGATAACTTATTCATCATTGTTGCAAAAACAAGCAACAACCGAACAAGGAAATAAATTAGACATCGAATTTATGTGGTTTGGTTGATAGGACCTATTCCACAAAGAGGAAACCAACACGTGATTTTACTATAAATTAAGCAATAAAATAGAGATCACAGCTATACTCAAGGCACTTAAACATTCTTAGTATTTTCAACTCCCAATTATCTTCGCACCTCGTTTAGCACTCAGAGTGCTAAAAATTTGGATCCAAGATAGGAAATCTACTCAAGTAAGAAAGCCTACTTGAATAGGTTTTCCTTTATGAGTTTGATTTCGAGAAATATTTTTAACATCTCCACATTGGCTTGTCTTGCAAGTCAAGTCATTTTTGTTTCACCGGAATTCGAACTTTGCTGCTTCTCTTCCAATAGCCAATACTTTTACCCGTTTCACAGATGAGGCTATTAGATTACTACGATAATTTATGTAACTTACAGGCGACAATACTTACAAAGTCTAAATCTGTACCAAACTTCTTTCATTTTCATTTTCTTTCGGCCTCTTGTTCTGGCTGGGTCCCCTGGCAGGTGGTGGGCTCGGTTTCTGGTCCTCTTTCGTTTTTAGCAGTGAAGAAATTAGACCCTTTCAAGAGAAACTTTTTCCTTTAACCGTATCCTCTATGACATAATTGAAAGACAGTTACTCTCAATAAATTGAGAGGATATTCTTATTCTGGAATATTTCTGTATGTGGCCTATGTATAAAGTTCATGTGCTATAATGGAATTGATGCTCCTTTTTGTTCAGTCTTCTCTTTTTAGGGAGCTTGGAGTAGCTCCGCATTAATTAAACAAAAGCTAAGATTGAAATTTGATTTTATTACCTTTAGTAGCCCTGTAGAGTTTGGTCCCATGGTAGTCACTTCAGAGATGTGATGTTTGAATATCGGATGCCATTATTAAATAGCTAGATTCTTCAAGGCCTTCTCTGATTTTATGCCGTCTCTGTTTCCTTGACCTTTTGTTTTGTTTGCAAAATTTCGAGGAGGATCCTTTGAATGATGACGTCTGTCTAATGTTTGTGTTCGAAATAATGTTAGCCTTATTACATTGATGAAGTCAGGAAAACAACGCCTCTGTTAGATCTCATTTATAGGTTATTACAACTTGCAAGAAATATTGGTAGCCAAATTTTTTTCTTTAAAAAAAAAAATCTTGGTATAACTTAAACTCTGTGTTGGGAATGACTGATCCCCGAAATACCGGATACGACACTAAATCGAATCCCTAAATCAATGCGGAAGACGAAGCCCGGGAAACACGTATCACCGATCGTAAAGCACACCACGGAGTCGAGCGTACCTTGTTAGTCACAGATTAAACACCGTCGTCAATGGAGGAAGAGAATCCGGTCGATGAAGCCTTGAAGGGAAGAAATTGGAAGCCGTATGCCTACTGTTCTTCGGGAGAGAAACGCGCGGGAGAGAAGCGTACGTTGATTGTGCCAAAGGGTGCGTATATCTCTCTCTCTCTCTCCTCCCTTTTATACCTTCCCCCATCCACGGGCCCTATTCCCGTGGGCCGGGCTTTGGGCCCAACTTGGGCGGACGGGCCAACTCAGGCCCATCTCATAAATCCATCATCTCCCACTCGCACATGGTGGTACAAAACCAACATGGGCGGACAAGCCCTACTCAGCCTCATCGAGAAAAAATCCATCATAGACTTTCTCTTAACATGGTGGACCGAACATAATCCTCTTTTCCTCTCTTCAACATTCATACCGGTGAATAATCCGTGCGACCAGCATACTTTGAGAGCTCGTTGCCATACATCTCGTTAGGAATATATAGCAGCTCATAATGGGCATCACATCCCGAGTAGATTTAGTATGCAGTTCCCTAGATCGATCAATCACATTTATATCTCTCTGATCTCTTTTAAACAATGATATATATATTGTATTCACAATTATGATTATCACAAAGACAGTCATAATTGGTTAACCGGTGAATACAAAACTACAATGTGATTCTCCAAAATCGATCTTCCTCTTTCCTTCAAACTCTCAATTTCAGTCCAGCTTGCTTTTCTAGAAATGCCCCATTAGATCGAATCAAACACATGACCATTGGCAACATCCTAAGATAGCAAACACTAAATAGAAATCTTGAGAATAAGTAAGAGTCATGAGGGGACTAAGAAATTGAGGAACTCTCTTCCTCAAGAGTCTCACACGACAAAAAAAAAAAAGTTGAGATCAAACTTTTGCCACTCTTATTGGTCGTCTCATGCATACGTAGTATGAAATACGTATTACGGTATTAACTCCTTTCCCATGGAGCGTATGTCTACACCTTTCAATACCGTACAGATGATAGTTCAGACATACCCAATGTCTAACTTGAGTTCACGTATCTACTCATTCACTAAATTCATCAGAACTCACATCTGGCATCATAGACAGATAAAGTAAAATATGTGGGGTATTTTACTTTCGGACATAGTAAGTATTATGTCCTCATCTTAACACCTGCTAGTTAAGGCGACATACGTGTTTTAAGCTTGAGCTCTCGATTATCACCTAGATAATAAGCTTAAAAACAGTCTCATCTCTATTTATCACACAAAATAGAGGCGATTACCCGTGTAAGTGGGCTAATCTCATATCCGTCCGACATACTTTCCTAACTTAAAGTAATGCACCGAGCATTAAGATGCATAAAGATCAAACAAAGATTCATAGGCATTAATGATGAAAAAACATAAATTCATCATATGTGAACACTTAGGGAAAATTATAATATTCAGTACATTAGCCTCTACGCAGTCCTAGAGATTTCATATGGCCACAAGACACATCTCTAGGTTATGGCTTTGTCATAGGATCTGCTACCATTCTATGCGTAGTATGTACTATAAGTTCACATCTTTTCGTGCAATCATATCCATGACAAAATTATACTTGGTATCTATATGTTTGGTCTTGCCATGATATTTGGATCTTTAGTGTACACTTTTGCTGCTTGATTATCATAGTTAACTAATAACAAATCTGCAGCACTTCCAATAACACCTAAATGATCCAATAATCTCTTAAGCCAAACATCTTCTTATACTCTGTTGATAATGCCACGAACTCAATTCCATCGTGGACAAGGCTATGTACTTTTGTTTCTTACTGCTCCAACACATGGTGCCATTATTCGTAAGAGAACAAACCTAGAGGTAGATTTCCTTTCATTTAAATCTCCTCCCAATCAACATCGAATAGCCTTGGAGTTGCAGATCCTTTCCTTAATAACTCAACATATAATCAGCAGTCCACTTTAGATACCTCAAAAGTATTCACTTAACGGCTTTCCAACGTGCTTGACCTGGATTGGATTAGTATCTACTCACCATTCCAACTGCAAAACATATGTCGGGTCTTGTACGCATCATAGCGTACAACAAGCTTCTAACAGCACTAGCTTAAGGAACATGTTTCATTTGTTCCTTCTCTTGTGGAGTCCTTGGACACAGTCTATGGCTCAATCCTTCACTTTTTGCAATAGGAGCGTCAATGAGTTTACAATCCCATATCATTCAATTCAAAGTGGGAAGACAAACGAATTCTTCACAGGTATTGACTAGCTCCATATTGCTTCCGGCAATTAGTATATCATCAACATATAATGATATGATCACAAATTGATCCTTGGATCTTTTGATATATACACAATGATCCTCATCTATCATTGTAAAGTCATATGCCATTATGGCATTATGAAAATGTACATATCATTGTCTTGACGACTGATTAAAGCCATATATCGACCCCCAAAGTCGACATACCTTTTCTTCTTGGCCTTTCACTATGAAACCAACAGTTGTTCCATATATATTTCATCCTCTAATTTTCCATTGAGGAAAACAGTCTTTACATCCATTTGATGTAACTCAAGATCCATACTAAACACTATTGCCAGAACTATGCGAATCAAGGCAAATCTTACTATAGGAGAAAAAATATCTTCATAATCAATTCCTTCCTATTGATTATACCCCTTCGCCACAAGGCGAGCCTTATGCCTTTCAATCGAGCCATCAGCCTTTCGCTTTGTTTTGAGAACCCATTTGTTCCCAATAGCTCAAGGTCCTTTTGGCATCAACCAGTTCCAGACTTGGTTTGATTTCATTGACTCCATCTCCTCTTTCATTGAATAAATCCATTTTTCCTTACTAGGGCAATTCGAGCCTCATTAATATTTCTTGGCTCATACTCATCTTGTGGAGCAATCATAAAAGTTTCCCCTTCAATGTCAAAACGTCGACGGGGAATACTTTGGCGTCTTTTTCGTCATATGGGAGATTGTACACTTAGCACATCATTCCCAATTATGCTCCCACTCGGATTAGATAATGACGATATCATCTCATCATGTGTTGTAATGAGAATGAGTTGAATTCAATTCATCACTTCTCATATTACTCCCACTTGGATGAACTCAACCAATATCATTATCTAGATCCAAGGTTTCAAATAGGGAGTGATCTTCTCCTATTTCGCCATTCTTAGGAAAATTCATCCACTAAGAATGTGACATCCCGTGATTCAAATTCGTTATTCTCCCACTTTCCTGCTCATCTATGAACACATACCCTTTCGAGTGTTCGGAGTATCTCATTAAAATACTCTACTTTTATCTGGGACTCAATTTCCCAAACTTGTGAGAGGACATATGAGTATAGGCAGCATAACCCCATGGCTTAAGTAAACTTAAGTCCGGTTTCTACCTATCCATAACTCATATGGAGTGGAACTAACTGATTTGGAAGGCACTGGTTAAGTATTTAGGCAGTAGTTAACAACGCATCACTCCATAAAAGTGATATGTAAGTTAGCATACGCCATCATGGACCTAACCATTCCAGTAAGGTTCTGTTTCTTCTCTCTGCAACACCATTTTGTTGAGGAGTATATGGAATAGACAACTATATTTCTATTCCTTTTCATCACATTATTTTCTGAACTCATCAGATAAATATTCTCGACCTCGATTGGATCTCAATACTTTTATTTTCTTGTCTAATTGATTTTCTACCAAGTTCATAAACCTTTTGAAAACAACTTATGCTTCAGATTTATGAGAAATCAAATAGACACCTCCGAATTGAGTATAATCATCTATTAAGAGTGATGAAATAAACAGCCCCCGCCTTCCTTTCACATTCATTGAACCACGTACGTCCAAATGGATTAAATGCCGAGGAAATTCAGCTCTTTTACCTTTTTCCAAATGGTCTCCTTGTCATTTTCCTTCTAGGCAATGCTCACATATGGACAAATCAACTTTTCAATATTGCCCAACAAGCCCTTTTTGGCTAGTCTTTTCATATGTTGTTGGCCCATATGACCAAGTCTAGCATGCCATCATATTCACATCATTATCATATAAGATAGAAGACGTGAAACAAGGGGATAACATATTGACATCATCACAAATCAACATTTAGTACAATAAAACCATCTAGAAAGTGACCACAACCATAGTAATTTGTATCTAAACACAAATCTACACATTTATTATGGAAGTTCATACCAAAACCAAGCTTAACCAACATCAAAACAGACAATTAAATTTCGACGAATCTCCGTGAGCATTTTAGAACATCATGTAGGAACAAGTTGCGTCCACCACATGTTCGGTTGGCAGGTGACAATCCTTTTAACTTCAGCTCTGGAGTTGTTTTCCACATAGATCCACTCAGTTCTAGTTGGTATTCGTCGGAATTCCACGAAGGATCCTTTATCCTTCGCTACATCGTCTGTTGCTCCTGACCTACAGTCCACAAAGGATTGGATTTAGCCAATAATTCAGAACTTGACACATAAGCAAAGTTCTCAAATGTACAAGAGGTGTATACCTTCTTTGGCTCACGACAAATCGCAAGTATAGTGACCTTTCTTGTCACCCACGTTGTAACATTTCACCCTTGACATTTTCTTAACTTGAGGACGTTTTCCTCTCTTGTGTTGGTTAATTCTTGATCTCTTGCAATAAGGACTTGATCCTTTGCATTCTCACATATTGAACGAATCAATACGCTTGCGCTTAGAGCTCAAAACCCTTTATGAGCTAGAACCAGCATTGCAAATATCTATTCTCAGCTCACATGCCGTTAAGCGGTCCTCTACCAGCTCAAGGTGGCGCACAGCATCCTCAAGATCTTCCATAATATGGTCAAGAGCTTCTAGTGCTTCTTGCTTTTCCAGCACATATTGAATCTTCATATTCAATATTTCACAATAGTTGCCGTTCATATCAGCAATCACGTTCTTAAATGCTGAAACCATCAGTCTGAACACATCAGACATACATGCACGAATAATTAATGCCTATCATTTATGCATTCCTATTTACATAGACCCATCATATTAATGAATAATTTCAAGTAAGGCTTCAGAATCAAAAGGTCACTATGTTTCCAATCATCCTCCAAAAATCCTAACTTAAAATTATCATTAATATGATTGTCATATGCAAAATCAATTCTATGAAGTCACAAAACTTCTATAACTACCCACACTAACTACCCACAGCAATCAGCCAGAATGAAAGCAAATATTATCTAACATCCAATAGAATAACAGAGCTTTCACATAATACAACTATACATTACACTAAGCAATATATACAAAGAAAAATATCAACATGGAAAGAGATATTTACATCTATAAAAAATCTCACAATTAATCTAAGAAATAATTAGGAAATGTCCCTTCTAATCTATCAGCCAAAACATCCGAGAAAATGAAGGTACATTTGCCAACCATGGAAAAAACTTTTGGAGAGCTCTCATGTCGCCACCAAGGCGCATTCACTCGCGCCACGTAGCGCACAATCTAAGGGGTTGAAGTTTTGGCCAACTCAATCCTATAAGATT